>NW_023500991.1:0-1407208 GCF_013461495.1 Botrytis fragariae | reverse complement strand
CACAAGTAGTGAAGCGGCCACGATGGATGACACTACTGCCGAGGCCTTCGATCTCTACATTGCAATCGTGGCATCTAGACTCCTTTTTCTCTTGCAGTAGTCCAAGGGCTTGCTCAGGATCAAACTGCGTATCAGTCTGAGAAATCGAAGAACATCTCTTGAGAAATGTGCCATGATTACAAATTCGCCGCAGTTGTAGTTGCAGTTGGAAGATTCCAAAGTAGCCTTTTTTATTCCTACCTTGACTATCTTGTTGTTTCACGGCCTGTATTTCCTCTCGTTGCGTCAAATCATACAGCGACTTTTCCTCGAAAGAGAAGTAGACTGGCCGATGTACCTCTACTACACTTGGTAGGTTTAGTAACTTTTTGGTACGTCGTAAGCATATTGAGTCGAGCAATGTTCGAAGATTGACAGCTCCTTCATCCTTTTCTTTCAGAAGTGGATTTATGATGTGTTTCCGGAACACTGGAAGTTCATCTAGGGGCGAGGAACGAACGAAAGAAACCAACGCCGCGAGGTCATCCAAACTGTTTTGAATAGGGGTACCTGTCAGACACCATCTTATGTTTGCAGAAAGTTGACTCATTGCTCGAAATAGCTTCGTCTTCATGTTGCGAATCCTATGAGCTAAGAGATGGTAAGTGAGCAAGAAACCTACTACAGCTTGCCGGACGTTGATTAACTACCTTCGTCAAGAACAAGACGGAACCATTCAATACCATAGACTGGACTTTCTGGATCTAGTGATTCCGCAGAGATTGTATCATATGTACTCAGTACGATATCCGCATTGATCAGGGGCTTACGGCTTGTCTCGCGCCCACGACCATGGTATATGTTAATGTTCACATATCCCCGACAGTGTCTATTGACTTAGCTTTAGTCTGGATGATTGAGCCCAGGTGATATCTTACTTGGCGATTTCCTCTCTCCATCCATCGATGAGTACTGATATCTAATCAACTGGGAACAATTTATGAAAGCAAAAGGTAGACATACAAGATGTTTGCACAATAACGAGTGTCGATCTTGAACGAACCTTGTATTTGAAGCTTTTGTCGTGCTCAAAGCCTCGAGGGGAACTATCAAAGAAGTCCTCGGCTTCTTTGGATGTCTGCATAATACTGGCAAGTACTGTCAGTGTCTTTCCGAGGCCCATGTCATCGGCCAAAATTCCCCCACCACATTCGATTGGACTATCGCCACGTTTATGACCTGATATTCTGTGCTGATAACTCCGATATAGTTAGAATAGGAGAGGCCACGGTCTTATAACAACTTGATTAGAATCGACTCACCAAATCTGGTTTTCGTATCTTTGCGGAGTCCACAAAGAATATTCATCGGGAATTGAACCAAATTCCCTCTGCGCTATGAAGTCTAGTGCTTCTGCTTGGTGTCTACTCATTCGAACTCAACGATTACTAAAGGCAGTCTCAAATAAAGGGCAAATAGCGTACTGCAGAAGGGGTGTTATTATCTTGATGTTTGCCTCGATTCTTTTCAGGTTCTGACCCCTTGTCAATGAATTCAAAATCTTTGTGACCTTCTTGTGAAGTTTTGGTTGAAGTCGATTATCCTCCTTAGCATCTATATCGACGCCCAGAGAATATTCGTTTGACGAATTGATAGCAAGTGGCCGTTCACTTTCCATAATCATGCTCCTAGGTGCCTTATCGAACGTCAAGAAATGGGGGTTTTGATATTCGGCATATTTCTCGATTTGTGTCGTCTCAGGATGCTGCAAGTAAAATTTTGCGGTCGACAACAGTGTACCAACGGCATTACATATATTTTTAGGACCAGCCACTGTGACATCAACATAAATATACATCTTTCTCTCGGCTGCTAATTCATGATTGAGTTCAGCTGTTGAAGGAAGTGTCTCAAAATGACAACCTAGATTCTTCATCTGGCAAAGTACTCGGCCGGTCTTCTCATTGAGAATTGCAAAATCTGCATGGGAATCTAATTCATCAAGAGCGGAGGTGGTTAGACAAACAATCTCACTATCAGACTGAAAGCGAAGCTTGAACGAGGGCGCATCTTTTGAGTTAGTGTCGATGGCATTACTCCCAAAAACCTCCTGTGTCGTGGTATCGAGGAGCTTAGTTTGTATGTTATGAATCTGATTTTTCTCAGTAAGATTTTCTATTTTAGTTCTTTCTTATGAAGCACTTACAAGCCCAAAGCATGCTAGATTGCTATATCCAGAATCATTCCGTGTTCCTATATATGAATTGGATAGTGAGATAGGGGGCAAGTCGAACTCTGGATCAGCAGCGAATGATCCGCCATGATCAGAGTTCTCGTGGCTTTGAGTCCCTGAATGGAACACAGGATCTCTCTTTGTCTTTTTGTAGGAATGAAAAGCCCTAGTCCTACATTTTTTGTGTTAGCCACCAAGTTATAGGTTAAGTATACGAACTTTATGTCCCTTTTTAACTTACGGTCCATCCAGATCAAATGAGGGTTCGAGGATATCAGGTAGACCCCTTTTGTTCTCTTGATATGAATGTGCCTCTACATTGGAAGAAGACATTGCTGTGATTTATCAATGAGAAGGCGTTGTGCATTGTTATGATTTGGATGCACAGAACGAACTGACTACCTGGTATGTAATAACGAATGGCAAAATACAAACACTGTTCAGCGGATTTCAAACAATTGAAAAACTGGGAGCATGTGGTTTTGTAGTACAATGCCAATGAATGCTGCGCCCCGACGAGGCAACGAGGCTCTGTTCAGATCACATAGCTTGTAAAACTGCATATGCAGGAAGTTAGGCTGACTCTTCCATGAGATAAGCAAGTAACTTAGTCTTCGCAGTCATTGATTTGTTTTTGTGAAGGATGAGTTGCAGTACGGGGCAGTGCGTGTTGAGTTGAGACCAAGTTGTTAACGTTCTGGATTCGTGAGACGGGCAATACTGAGGTGCAGAATACGTCAGCCACATCCATCAACCAATTGTGGCTAAATCATGAATCTTACTTCTCGGATTTATTACACGTCATTTTTTCCATCCAGGTCAATAATCTGGACTGCATTTTGAAAATGAGAGGAATTTGTATCCTTTAAATCAACTTAATTAATCAAATCATTTGGAACGTTGAATAGTTTTCAAACATTGACAGTTTCTTCGACATTCCAGGCATGGCCGACTCGTTTCAAATTGCGTTGGCAAGCTTCAAAAAACGGTTGACCCAAGAGGAACAGTTGCGATTTCAAACCACAACTCTGGACGAAGTGAAGACCGCCATACTGAAGATACAAGATGACCAAAGCCGGCGTAAAAGCATGATGAATCTCTCTCGTGTCAAAGCCTTTATCGAAGCATTTGAACAATATTCAAATGTTGTCGAAGTTTTCCTCAACACATCTTCAGTGTTGTGTTTCATTTGGGGCCCTATGAAATTTTGTCTTCAGGTTGCAAGCTCATGGGCCGAGTCTTTCGACACACTATTGGACGCATATCAGCAACTTGCGGAAAACATACCTCTTCTCGAGCAATATGGTGACCTATTCAAAGGCAATTCGTATATGGTTAACGTACTTGCGTTGTTCTATGAAGACATGCTCGACTTCCACCGAGCGGCTCTTAGGGTTTTCAGCAAATCAAGTAAGTGTATTCTACAACCTATCATCTAACAATTTGTTTGAAATTTCCAAACGAAGCGTTACTTGATTTTAAGTGTTTGAGATTATTCGAATCCTCAAAATACTAAAAAGGATTTCTTGTTTGTAAATCTCCGAACATACTGTTGCCCCGTATCCGACCTTTTAGGGTCTGTTCGCTTACGTCTCAGCGTGGAAACAAATATTTAGGGCGACTTGGAAAGACTTCAACAGCAAATTTCGGCATATACTAGAGAGTCTAGCCCGACATAAAGCTCTAGTAGAAAGCCAAGCTACGATTCTTCAATTCGAAAAGCAGCAAAAAGATTACACTAAAGCCGAAACTTCGCTTTCAACGATCCAAGAATCAATTCTTCGTATTCAAGAATACCAGAGGGAGCATCTTAACCACAAAAAGCAGTTCGAGACTATCGAGAAGGAAGATAACAAGCGTCAACGACTAGCTTTGCTAGATTGGCTCGCTTCCACCGATCCGATACCTGACCATGAGTTCGCGGTCTCTATGCGAGCCGATTATCCCTCCTCCGGCAACTGGGTTTTGCAAGAGAATAAGTTAAAAGCGTGGCTTGATCCTCAACAGTTAACCGTCCCACTTCTCTGGATTAATGGTATTCCCGGAGCAGGTAGGTATCATAGAGTCGCATAATACTAGCTTTATGGGCTAATTGAACTAGGAAAAACCATATTGGCATCCGTGATCATTGGAGAATGCATGAAGAACAGCTCATCGTCGACAATATTCTTCTACTGCAAATATGACGATAAACAAAGAGACACTTTCCTAGCTGTGGCTCGAGCTATGCTCTCTCAACTGCTGAAGCAAAACGAAGTTCTTCTACCTTACCTTTATAGCGAGTGTATCAACAGTCACTCTGTTTCACTTGTCTCGCATGAAATGTGTACGAAGTTACTCGAGGTGTGCTTTGAAACTGTATCTAAATCCGAAAAGACGTATGTGATAATTGACGGGCTGGATGAATGCGAGCCGGTTCAGCGGAGACTCTTGCTCTCTACTCTGGTCTCTATTGTGCAAAAGACTTTGTATCCAGGAATGCTCCGCTTACTGATTGTCAGTCAGAACGAGCCCGATATAAAGAGACACCTTCGGCAATGCTCAGATTTACGTTTGTCGAGCTCATGTAACAGATCTGATATTGAAGTCTATTCTCGAGTGTGGGCAGAGAAAATACAGCAGAAGTTTGTTGTACCAGATGATACAAAGACATACATCATAAAGGCTGTGTCTGAAGGTGCAGATGGCAAGTGCTCCCCAGTACCCCACTGTCTCGATCTAACCGGTCTCAGGGATGTTCTTATATGCAAAGCTAACCCTAACTAATCTTTATGGGCAAACATCTCGTGAAAAACTATTCGAGGAACTTCGGCCGGGAACATTTCCAGTTGGATTTGAACAAGCGTGAGCGAAAGAACCTTGGAAAAAGATCGAAATTGTTTATCATTGCTGACAATTCAGATACTCGAGGATTGTGTGTCGAGTGTATCAGAACCCCAACGAGTCGGAGCGAGCTACCGCAGAAAGATTATTGGGCTGGATTTCATGTGCTAAGCGTCCCATGCGATGGCATGAAATACAGGCTGCAGTATCAATTAACATGGATGATGAGGATGTGAACTTTGAGGGTGCGTCAATTGATCGAACCCCCATGCCCCTGTATGAAATCCATGATGGGATTATTTGTCTTGTTTCACGACCAAGTTGACCTTTTAAGACCGCCAACTACGGACTCATATTCAGGATCTCTGTGGGTCTCTCGTGGAAGTCCTTCCAGGGGACCGAGTGCAACTCGTGCACAGCACCGCGAAATCGTACGTTAAACATATATGACACCATGTACTGGCTGAATATTTCCAAACATAACTGATGAATACGAGAAATAGTTACTTGGTTGATAAGAGCCATGTAAGAATTATTATAGAAGAGCAGAAACTGGCAGTAATGTGCCTACGCTACCTGCTTTTCCAATGCTTTGACCCGACTACACCTGACAATCAAATCCATCACTATGTCAATGAAGGTTATTATGCATTCCAGGAATATGCAATTGTGTATTGGGTTGATCATCTAGAGTCTCTGATTGAGCAATTATCACCATCGGACCTTGAAAACTCAGAACAATGCGACCTTGGGTCCGCCATTGCGGAATTTTACGAGATTTTTGGGGTGCAAAGCACAAAAAGGTCGGATGTCCTCTCCTTCTTAGAAGATCGATGTACTCATCTTGTTGGGTCCGACCAACTAGACTCACTTCTTCTTCTGCTGAGCCACACTAGAAAAGTTCGGGCCGCTCAAGATGAACTTACAGAGCCAACGGAGTTAAAGATCATCCTCGAGAAAGTACGATCCTATTTAGCCAAACTGTCCAAATCAAAAAACTTAACGATTGTGGAAAAGCAAAAGCTCAATACTTATTACGGTTCAAAATGGATCAAATGTCCTCGCCATGCATGTTTCTACTTCCATGAGGGGTTTCCTGACGAATCTATTCGTGATAAGCACCTTCTACGACACGAGAAGCCCTTTTTATGTACAGATCTAAATTGTCTGAGAAAACATTGGGGATACAGTACCGAGAAGGAACTCAAAAGACATGTGCTAATAGAGCATCCCGATCCAGCAGCTTTCGGGGGGAAATTTCCAAAGGTCAAGAAAGAACCAGTGAAGCATCAATGTGATCGATGCGAAAGCTCATTTACAAGGTCATCAGGTCTAAAGATACACCAACGGAAACATGATGGAATAAAACCATTTAAGTGCGAATCTCCTGGCTGTTCAGCGGCATTTTCGAGGAGATGGGATCGTGATAGACATGTGAGGTCTACTCATTCAGGAATGGGAAATGCTAGTGGATCGCAATCACCACAATCTACGCCTGTTCAAAGTCTGCCATAGCCGAAGTGTTGCTCGACAACGAATTTGAACGAGAGGCCCTGAATAACTTTCCTTCATGGAAAGCCAAAGCTGACAGACAAAATAGCATCAACAATCTCTATTCTTGACCGAAGAATCTTCTGTATATTGTATGACGAGGTTAATAGGGTGGATAGTTGAAAGCACGATTCATAATACCATCATTCCATCCCAGATCCGCATTCGAGTGGAGACTTTGAGATACGCAGCTCCTTTTATGTTTGCAATTTAAAACTTGATACCATTCGGTCGGTATATAGCCATAACTATAGTATTGTCTTCACATCTGAGCCTTACTTGTTTGAGTAGTATATTTTCTCAGTGTTCATCGTATGATTAACATGTCATTCGTCATGAGGCCACCCTTAGTAATGATAAAAAGATGGAAACAGCATTGCGATTGCGATGCGACGAATTTCTTAGATTTCGTGAAAGAGAAATGATGCAAGGCGTTTTCCGTGTTTTTTATCCACTTTTGCTAATGTCAAATAACCAGACAGTGCTTTTTGGGGGTTCCTCATGATCGTGATTAATAAATAACGTGCCTATCATTAATTCTGAAATGTTAAGCTACATCATTTTCCCTTGAGGAAAATCTACTAGTAGCCATATTGTTTAGGGTTACCCTAAATTCGATCATTAGTAAGCAACAATACGAAAAAGATCAATAACCTCAATGCTATAGAACGTTTTATCGACGAAGAGATTCTGAATATGAGATAACATAGGTAGTACGACGCGACGTTATAGGCTCAGAAGATTTTACACGTGACTGTGTCACGTGTATATCATCAAATACCTACCTTTGAGGCTCTTCTATTGATTAGCAAGGGTTACCACGTGCTGAACGAGCGGTGCAAGAAAAAACAGGCTCTTTGTTGAGTAGTTGTCGCTTGATCCTCCAATACATATCGTCTGACGGAAGCGACTCCACCGAGTGGCTCCGTCAGACATGATACTTTCCTTCTTTTGGATTGTGCCCTCCACTCTTTTTTGTGTAAGTACCGTACTGCGATCGCTCACGTTCGAGATCACGTGCACATAGCTAGTATATATGAGCGCTTTACGAGCGCTTTGCTCCCGATTTTGTAGTTGTATATTCTAAGGATGTATTGTACCCTGCTAACGCAGTTCTTCTAAGGCAAAGTGTCACAGTTTTTTCGCACACGGTGTGGCCCCAATTTATTGCCACAAACTATCTGGAGACTAGGCACGGTCCACAGATATAAATGGCCTGGCCGAGTCATAATCACGTGACACTACACAAGCTCTAGCAAGCTGACTACACATTATGGTGGTTTTGATTGGCCAGAAGCTTGGTTATATAATCCAAATCACATGATCAAAACTATGCACTCGTGAGGGAGGGAGAGAGGGTGCGCAAAGCACGCCCTCTCGCCCCTGAGTGCGCTTAGATGTCTTCGCTATCTTGTTTCAGGCTCTGTGTGCAATCCGCACGCAATATAATAAGAAACAGAGGAGCTTTCGGTGTTACTAACGAAGAGCATTTTGTCACATGTCGCATAGATCTTTGAGAAATCTCAAATTTTTAAATAACGCAGATTTCCAAAGTGTTTTTAACTAGCCGGAAAGCTTTTCATAACTTCAGGTAGTCACCACTTGAAATGAGCATAATGGATCATAGATCACGAGACCAACAACCCAATCACAAAGCAAACTCGCTGATTGGATGTGAATCTGGGAAAGACATGACACTGCATTCGCTTACTTGTCTAATGCCTGGAATAGCCAGCCAATATTCGTGTGAATAAGCAGTACATTTCATAAGCAGCTCTGCTTGAATGGTTTCCATATTGCAATGATACGCCTTGCCAACCAGTCCTTCCACCCGTTGATTTTCCAGACGTTCACCCATAGGATGGTTCATGCCTGACGAGAAATTACAAGATACTATTTTCAACACGCTTCTGCGTGTAGGCGAAGTTGCTATAATATTCGCCCATTTGAATAGCAGAGAAAATAAATTCTGTATGGGGAGAATTCAAACAACCTAAAAGTACAGCCCTACTTAGGTTGCCAACACGTTATGAGGCTCCCTATTGGGCGCACATTGCAATTTTGAAGATGTAGTTCGCAATGAGAGATGCTTTTATTGAGACCAAACATCGCTTAAATCTTTAATGAATCGGAAGGGAGAATTTCAAGTCCCGTATTGACTGTTCCTGCGTAGAAAAGCTACCAGTTGAGTGTCGTTCAGCTCAACATCATGTGCCAACACACGTGATGCAACTTGTTAGTGTTTGTGACATTGCAAGCAAAAGATCAAATTACCATTATATTAGTACCCCAAATTATTGAGGTATGAGGTGAATAATATGAGGTAAATAATTGTAAAAATATTTGCAGCCCAGAATAAAATTGTACCAGTTTAAAAACGTGACATCGGACCTGAGGTCTACAGCTATGCATATGCAAGACGGAATGGAACGCGCCTACTAGCTTACTTTCCCGCATCAACTGAATAAAATACCACAAGTAAAATGCAGCTCCAATCACCTCATAATCTCCCCTCGTAGCCAGAGGAGGGGTAGGCATCGTCTTATCCCCCGTCTCGCCCATCATCCGCTCTTCAATTTGCTCTGCCGATCAGTGCACACGGTATCCATTGCTCGAAGATATGACTAAGGCCAAAGGAACCCCCATCTATCACCAAGGTTCTCGAAACCTGCAAATGCCTTGAATTCCAAGACCTGCGCGCGACTCTGGGCCGGACACAGCACGAGCGCAATTTAAGCTGTTTCTGTGCAAAGACAATTCACTGGAGTCGTCAAGCTTTAAAGCACCAAGAAATGCCACCAAAGAATTATCACTGATAATGCATATGCCGAGTAAATGCTCGTAGACCCAGTATCTTCTGTCCAGACCTTGAGAGTCATCGTGGGCTTCCGGGTCTGGTTAAACACACCCACGAGCGTATTGGCGCTTCGTATATTATCTGCTAGTATGACGACCATCATCTATGGTCTCATATATTTTTGTGGCACTCGGGCCTTATCATGAGTTTTCCGTGTCTGAACCTTTCACGAGTCGCGGGGAGATGGTACGCCACGCAAATGCCCCAGATATTACGAGTAGTATACCATATTATCAAGCGCTGTAGTGA
Organism: Botrytis fragariae; assembly: GCF_013461495.1. Taxonomy (NCBI): domain Eukaryota; kingdom Fungi; phylum Ascomycota; class Leotiomycetes; order Helotiales; family Sclerotiniaceae; genus Botrytis; species Botrytis fragariae. The sequence continues at coordinate 1,397,516 of NW_023500991.1, read as the reverse complement.
CAGGTGAAAGCTTGTGGAACAGGATGAAAAGGTCGAGTACGTCCACAGATAGTTTTATTGCTGACAGCAGTTGGTGAAGATATCGGAGAAAGGTCTTTAAACACGATCCCTTCCAGCCACGCTATACCATCTCAAGAGATCCATCCCGGAAAAGAGACCCTGCTGCAGTGAGATCACTGACACCCACATAGATCAAAAGACAATATCCTCAAAAGACTTCTTCAACGACCCTGCAATACTATCCCTTCTTAGTCCCAGCCCCCTCAAAAAGTGGCGTCTCCTCCCTCAAGCTCCTCCAATAATCAGTCGACCTAAATAACCCCTCACAGCCCCTAATAACCCACGCCCATTTGCTCGCAAAAGTTTCAGTAACCTCCCAACCGCTCTCATCCCATGGATCTCGCCATACGATAATCCCATTTCTTCTCCCCAACTTCGCACTTTTGACTCCTCTCATTTCTCGACACAGCTCTACTTCATCAAATTGATTCTTCTTCCGCAGCAAATTATCGCGTAGCTGAGGAATCGGTAAGAGATCTATCCATGGATGATGAGGAATCTCACGTTGAAGGGGTGTCGGGTGAAGAGATAAGGGCAGGGAAGATAGATCAATAGTAAAGGATGTGTGTCCTGCTGTAAGATCCACGAAGAATCGAGAGCATGCTGTTCGGGCCATAGAGGAAGTTGTTAGACTGAGAGTTTGAGCGTTGGCTATGAAAGCTCGGGTGGTGTTAAATTGGATCAATGTCATTGCGTTGTCTGACGACGGGGATGAATGGAGGTAGTTCTGGTAGACGCGGGTGGAGAAATGTAAGAGGAAGAATTGTGTTTCCGGGGAGTCGGGTCGACATGCTTGGATTAAATCGATGTCTTCAATATTAGTTGGATTTGTGTGTGCAAGAATTTGTTGTGGGTTTATTTGTTGTGCAGTAGTTCTATATGATTCCAGGGCTTGATGATCACCATGCGAGAAGTGAACATGCGGTGGTAGTGGAGTAGGAATTAGAGCGGAATCTCCGTTGCGGAGTTGGGACCCCTCTTTCTTTTGTACTTTAGATTTCAGAAGCTTCCGCTTTCCTATAAGTTACCCCCCGCATTAGCCTACGCGTAACGACCGGATAGTGAAGAAGCCTCACTCGTGACTCTCTGATTCAACCGATCTTGCATCTTTTTTCTTCGGCGTTTGTCAGTTATACCCGTCCAATCCTCTTCCAAAGATAATATGCCATCCTGATGAGGCATAAGCTGCAAAGGAATAAGATTTTGCTCCATATTTCAAGTCGTATATATCATATGTATTCGACTGACTTCTTCATTCCTATCAGATTGTAGTCCAAACCCAGGTTTCTGTAAATAATATGAATGGAGGGTAGTGCTGCAGGGCTTCAGAATTGATTAAATATTCTGCAAGTCACTGACTTACACGCTAGCTTGACCACTTTTGAGTTTGCCTGGAACGCTGCATGAGGTTAGAACTGACTACTGAGGTACGAAGCATCATAAATGGTGGTAAAAGGGTCTCAAGGCACGGCCCAAAAACAGCGAAAAATCACAGAGATCGAAATCATGGGAATTGCCCAAAGCTCATGATTCGCTCAAGGCCTAATTGACTTGAGGTCTGTGGATCTCTCCCCGCGTACACGTACTATTTCCAGAGCGTACCGCATAGGACCGTTACTCGTATCATTCAAATAATGTATTAAAGTTACTCATTACGCCTTATCGGGACATGTAAAGAAAGTTTAGTTTCGTCCTTACACTGATAGGTGATATCGGTCTAGCATGTTCAAGCTGGGGTTGGCTACCTATGATCGTTAATAGGAGTTTCTCGATTATTCAATTAAACGAAATCTAAGAAGTTTATTCCAGAGGAAAATACCAGTCACAGTCAGTACTTGAGATCTTTTCTCAAAAGTGACGCCATTTCTCCAAAATGATCAATTGCAAATTATATAATCTTCAAAGTTTCATCACGAGAATATGGGGAACAAATGTGGAGTCGTATCCATAAGGTTTAAGCTAATGCAACTGACTGACAACTAGATTTCGCCTCCTGTTTTAGCTAGGAGGTAAGATTTATCTCCGCGCGATATAACTCCATAGTTTTTTACAATATTCTGATGATGAAGCATCACGCAACATTTGAGTTGCGCACATATGCGGCGTTCTAGAGTTCAAGGTATCTAAAATGATTACAAAATTCAAGAAACTAGTTGAAGTGCCAGTTTTTAGTAATCAAATATTGATATAATGAAAGCAAAGGTAGTGCAGAAGAGATGGATTCTCAGGATATAAATAAGAAAGATTGTCGTTTAATTCTTTCCTTCGTGTCTTTGCATACCTAGGTACTCATCACATTATCAAGAAACTTCGACCCTTCAAAATCCCTTTCATCTCAATTTTCCTACCTAAACATGGCTCAAAATAAAGCAGCATGGATTAAGACTTCGGGCGCAAACCCCCTGGCTATTGATGATGCCCCTATGCCTCGTCCTGGCCCGGGAGAGTTGGTTATTAAGAATTCAGCTGTGGCTATCGTATGTTATTACAATCTTTTTTTGGTGTAGATATATAGATTCCATCGCTAATTTTTATTCAATGAGCAGAACCCTGTGGATTGGAAGATACAGTAAGCTCATTGTGCCAGTAGTTCGGCTTGTGAAGTAGGAAGAATCCTAATAAAATATAGGGATCATGGTCGTTATCTCAACAAATATCCGTTCATCCTAGGGGAAGATACTGCCGGTACAGTTGAAGCTGTCGGCGAAGGTGTTGTAGGTTTCCAGAAAGGTCAACGAGTCATTGCGTATGTAAATCACTCCAGGCAACTTTCAAACAGCATATTTCGGCCCAATTCGGTGCATAACGTATTATGAGACCTAACAAAGCACACAAACAGGCATTGCCACGCCCTTATGACTCGCGATCCCTCCAATTCCGCCTTCCAAAATTATACTCTCGTCACGGAGAAGCTCACTTCAGCACTCCCTGATTCTCTCTCTTTCACACAAGGAGCAGTCCTTCCACTTGCTATTTCCACGGCATCAGCAGGTCTCTTTCAGAAAGATACTCTAAACCTTCCCCTCCCTTCCGCCACGAACAAAATTGAATCGGGCAACAAAAAGTCAATCCTAATCTGGGGAGGAGCTTCTTCCGTTGGAGCCACCGCCATTCAACTTGCCGTCGCTTCAGGATTAAAAGTCATCACTACCGCCTCCTCTCAAAACAAAGACTTTGTCGAATCACTTGGCGCACAAACCGTAATTGACTACAAGTCCCCCAATGTCGTAGAAGAAGTAGCAAATGCACTTCGCGGTAGCCAAATCGCTGGAGTATTCGACGCCATTTCTGAGACTAGGAGCTTCGAAACGGTGCACCAGATTCTAGAGAGCCTGAATGTATTTCCCAAGGTTGCGAGTGTACTTCCATATGACAAGCCTACGGAGAAATTCTCGCCCAAGTATGGTACGTATTGGCATCTGTTTTGCCTTTTGAGGAGCATTCTCTCGACTAACTTTTTGATTTTTTGTCTTTTAGTCACCGCTTTCACGATTATCCAGGAACCAAATGAATATGTTGGAGAAGCTGTTTGGAAGAGGTTTGTACCAGAAGGTTTGGCGAACGGAAAGTTGCAAGCAAAACCTGAACCGTATATTGTAGGTCATGGATTGGAGGAGCTTCAGAAGGCATTGGATATTCAAAGGAAGGGGGTTTCGGCAAAGAAAGTGGTTGTTACCTTGTAAATTTAGTTCTTGACTGAGTCGTATAGCTTTCAAATTTGGCCTTCAGAAAACACAATATGAAAGCAGCGATCTGAAACGCATAATACTGTTATTATTTGAAGAAAAAGTTTGGTGTTAAATTGCTAGTAGTAGAGGAGCTTAACTCCACCGATTTGAGGGGCATATCTTTTGGGATGTAGCTGCAGATTCCTGTTGACGACACTAAAAGTTAAAACTATCCTGTTGATGAACAATGAAGAACTACGTGAAGTGTTCAGAATGTTGTATTACCGACATTCACTTCACCACTTCATTATGTCTAAGCATTGAAAATTGAAAATTCGATTTAACACTTCGGTTCTCTATCTTCACTCCGATAATTATTTGACCTAGTGACCTTATGCACAACGCTCATTGGCGAACTCTCTTCAGTCTTAACAACACAGCTGGGCTCTTCAAAGTTTCACTCTAACATTGCTCGGGATATAAATATGTTAAAAACTACCTGACTATTCATCATTCGAATCATCTAAAACTAAACTATCAAGCCCCTTCACCCCACCAACATCTACTCAAAACCCAAGCTTTGATCCGCCAGTGGAAGCTCCTGCAAAGTATGGCGTTTCAAAAACTGCTCTATAGTAACATTCTTCACCTGAGGATACTTGGAATTATCAAGATTACTGCTATCTTCCCCCAAATACGCTTTCCCGTTTGTGCACCAGAATGCAAATCCTCTATCACTTTGGTCAGTTTTTTGGAAGACCATACGTGGAGATTAAGATTGTGATGTGGAACTACTCACAGTGCCCCCCATTGGGATGTATCTTCACCATGTGTATTTACGGCTTCTTGAAGTTTCTGTTCGAGCTCATCTAGAGATCCATGAGACTTGAGATGAAGTGGAGTGGAATAGACATTTTGAAAGAGCGATTGGAGTTCGCGAGGGGATTTTCGATCCTCCAGGACTGTTATTTCCTCTTGTCAGTCTGTTGTCTCAAAGGAACCCGAAAGTGGAAGTGGAACACGAAGAACATACATCTGAATATTCCCACAGCATTTTCATCCAATGCAACTGTGGCTGTGTAAGCTGCTGCGGTCTGATACGTAGTAAATTCCCACTTTTCGTCACCAGTTCCCCAGTATGAGAGAGTTCGAGAGGAGGAATCATATAGCTGGAAAAATTCCGCCCAGAAAGTTTCCATCAATGCGCCGTTGAGAATGTTCACTCCCTTGACCGTTTTCTTGGTAGAAAGATATTCGATAATCTTCGTAGTTGGTTTGGGGAAGAGGTGGATGCGTGAAGATGGAATGAGCGTGTGGTCAACAGAGAAATCTCCAGCTATGTAGCGGGGTACCTTTGCCGCTTCACAGGCATTGATGAGGTATTTTTGTCCGTTGGTCATTACCTCTGTCGAGGCAAAATAACAACATATGACGACAGAGGTACCGGAAACGAAGTTTTGGATTGAGGCTATGTCGTCGTAGGATCCGGTCACGATCTTGATTCGAGGATGGGTGGTCAATACTGTGGGAAGTTTGGATGCGTTGCGACAGTAACCTTTGATATGGACTGATGGATCAAGGAGGAGAGATTTGATTATACATTGAGCGAACTTGCCGCTTACCCCGGCAATGCCTATGGTTTTTGCTTCAGAAGAGGACATTTTGGATGCTTGAGATGTAGAGAATTTGGAATCTTAGTATCAAGGTATCGAGCAACGATGTCTATAGTTGGGTATAAATATTAAAAATAACAGTAGACGGTACCTACAGGTAGATATATACTATATAGTTCCAAAAGATTACAAACCAAGATATTCTCAAGAAAGAAAAAAGCTCCTTTCTCTCTCTCTCTCTCTCTCTCTCTCTCTCTCTCTTAGAACAATGAAAGTATTCCTCGGATTTATGATACTTAACCGAATGATTCTACGTGATGATTTGTAAACTTACAGTATTCATCTCGCATTTCAATATTTACATAATACTAGCGTGGTAGGATTGTCAGTCGCATGCATTCGACTAATTTAGCGACATCGTTCCAGGAGGCTAAATCCGGGCACTAAGGATTTTAGTGTTTTTCGGAGGTTCCTGCGGAACATGTAAGCTACTGACATGCATGAATTTTTTTTCCAAATCGTGCACTTCTATAATTTTACTTCAAGGTTATTATTAGGTAGTTAGTTGAACTTGTTAGCGTGGGCGTAAACCCCGGCACATCGAGCTTGTTAACTCCGGGTATCCAAACCTCAGAAAGATGCAACGGAAACCATAGTATAGAGAAGTCGGAATTAGTAGAAAATGCTTGGTAATAGTTGATAACGGTCAAAAACTCAACTGCAAATCCAGTGTCAGTATGAAGAGAGCAAAGAGAAAAGGGTATAAATAGAGTTTACTTCCCACTTGGAGGAGGGTAAACTCAACATTCAGTACTTAGATTCACACGACGAGTTGGCAACGCGGCGAATTGACAACAAGATCTTAGAGCACTTTCCACTCTATCACTTATTACCTCTAGCTCAAGATGGCATCTCTCGGAACCGTGTACTCATACCCCAACAACCCCCGTACGATGAAGGTTAGTCAAGAACCCAGAACTCCGAATACAGATACCTTATACCATACCCTTGATCTAACATACCACCTTCCATATCCAAGCCGCAGCCGCCTTCAACAACAAGACCATTGATATGTTCCCCGACTTTGTCATGTTTGAAACCAACCGAACTCCCGAATTTCTCACCGACTTCCCACTTGGTCGTGTTCCTGTATTCAAGGATGCCACCTCCTCTTTCAAACTCTTCGAATCGGATTCTATTGCCCAATATGCTGCCGAATGCGGCCCTGCCACGAACCAATTACTAGGATCAAATATCAAAGAACGTGCGACCATTCGTCAATGGATTTCTTTTGCTAACAATGAGATCTTTGAACCCATCACTACGCTCATCTTTTGGAGATATGGATTTGTGCCTTTTGAGAAAGGGGCAGAGGATGGAGCCATGGAAAAATTGGAGATCGTTTTGAACGTGTTGGAAAGTCAGTTGAGTGAACACATGTATGTGTCTGGTACGCATGATATTAGCTTGGCGGATATCTCGGTTGCTGCTGCTTTGTATTGGGGGTTTGATCAGGTCATCGATGTAGAGATGAGAGGCAAGTTTCCTAAAGTTGTGAGATGGTATGAGAAGGCTATCAAACATCAACATCTTAGCCCTTTCTGGGGAGAACAGAAGTTTGTTGAGAAGAGAAGAGAGGGGGAGAATAATTGATTGGGATAATTAGATGAATATGTAAACAGTCAATAAGTATGCACTAAATTTTGATAGAGAGGAGAACGGAGCAATTGAATAGCTTGTCTTGAGGCTTGCGACTCGATTTAATGAGATATCAAGACTACTAAAATAGTGCGCAAGAGAGTAGTCTTGGTCAGTTGGACTCCAGCTGGAGGAAACAACCGGCACACCAAATTTTAAACTCGCCAAAATTCGAAAGTCTTTAAATTCAACATCATTTCGAGGTCGAATAATACCGTCAAAAAACATTTCGAATATACCTAAGAAAATACCAACCATAAACTGCAAATCTTTCTACATTTGTATCGAGACAGTAGTTCTAAATATCGAAAAATTAAATTCACAAGAAATATTAAAAATATCCTAATTTTCCACCCACCAATTTTCACCTTCCCACACCTCCACATCACGAGACCTCACGCAATAAAATTCCACTCCCAAACGCACAGACCACCCATCAATCTCTGTTCCTCCCCCTCACATATGCAAAAAAAGAAGCGCACATTTACATACGATTTTGAGTTCAACCCAGTTATCCTCACTAGGTATCCAAGCTTTTCTCCCTCCCGCCTATTCCATTCTAAATCCCTTTTTTAATTCACGCTCCAATCCCGAGCCGAGCCGTCCGAGCAAATCTCCCGAGCGGAACGATTCACAATGGTAGGTACAGCTAAACACTCCTCCCATGCCAGAACTAAAGACCACGAGAAAAGCATATCCAGAACTTAATCGCATCTAATCGCATCTAATACCAAACCAGCAACTAACACTCCATTCCCAAACCCACAGGTACACGCCGATTCATCGACTTTCAAAGCCGATATCAGTAAAGCGGAAGCTTATGCGCAAGTCTTAGACGAAGCGAGGGGATTGATTGATGGACAGAGGAATTGGGTATGTAATATTTTTCTCTCCTTTTATTTAGTTGGGATTTGGTCTCGCTTTGATGTGTTGATATTGAAGGAGTGAGTAAAATTGAGTGAGTAGACACTAATGGGATATAGGTGTGGTAAATATTCAATTTTTTTGAGTCGTCATATCAAGTGACATGATATGATCTAGTCAGATGACATGTGTAAGAATGATGAATGACGAAATGAAATAGTAATCTTTCAAACGCAGCCTCACTACTATGGCACGCATATAAATCTCTCCCCTCCCCCTCTTCAGAGGTGAACTGGGCCGGTTCGATTCCCTTTCCTTCCCTTCCCTTCCCCAAATCATCAACTTACCCATTCCAGGATTCTACACCCTCGACCCCTCCGCCAAGCCCTCCAAGCCCTCCCTCATCCTCGGTCCATTCCAAGGAAAAGTCGCTTGTCAAACCATTGCCTTTTCCCGCGGTGTATGTGGTACTGCCGCTTCGACTCAGACGACACAGCTCGTTCCCGATGTGGAGAAGTTTCCGGGTCATATTGCATGTGACGCCGCTAGTCAGAGTGAGATTGTCGTGCCGATTGTGGTGGATGGGGTTGTGAAGGCGATTATTGATGTGGATTGTGGGGTGAAGGAGGGGTTTGATGAGGTGGATCGGAAGTGGTTGGAGGAGTTGGCTGGGGTTTTGGCGGAAGGTTGTGATTGGTAGTTGGGTGGAGATGCGTAGAGAGTTTAGGAGGTGAGGTGTTGAGCCTGTCTATATTTTCTTTGCAATCTTTGGAAAGAAGTTGAATTGTGTTGCATTATTGCCCTGTGTTGTATATGGATATAGACATTAGATGAGAGAAACATGTAGCACTTGCTGTACATCCTACTTCCGCCGGCAGGCAAATCTGCATGGCGAGCAGAAGAAAAATCATCTTCGAGGAAGAAAAATTCCAAAATTTCAAAATTCGAGGATGCCCAGATTCCGAGCAGATGATGGTTAGCAATGCCACCGTCATATTCTTTCTCATACCAAATCAAGTTATAGCAAGAATCCGGTATGAATGAAGAACTAATCTGCCACTCGTCAATTGCAGAGATATTCAACCAGTTGCTTCCTCCCCTCCCCTCCCCTCCCTTACCCAAATTCCCCATTTTCACTCTTCAAACCGAGGAAGCATAATTGAAATCATCATCTGGTAGCAACCCCTAATATATATCTCTCACAAATGAATACAACAACAGCGATACACTGCAACCTATCTTGAACTCCCATGCATTCATCCATCCATCCCACCAAGAATATAGAAAAACCTCATCAAAACATTACCCGGAAACATCCCATCACATGTCACAATACAAACCACAAACCACAAACCACAAACCATAAACCACAACCCACCCAAAAAAGGAAAAACAAGAAAAACAAGAAACAAAGCTCTAAGACAAACCACCTAACTGTCTGGTGCATCAATCCGTTATCATCAGTACTATACTCAGTGGTCTTGTACAACACAGCACAACGCGGAATTACATATACCTAGGTACACACATCACAAACCAACCACCCAATAAATCAACAAATAAGAACCCGATAACAATCAATCACCTACATACCTACACACATACCCAGTACTACAGCGGCGAATGCTTCGCCGCCCGGCACGGCACGGCACGGTATACTCATCAAGGTAGGTAGGTAGATGGGTATTTTCTATTCATCGTACATGCATCGTGCATCGTACATCATACATCATACATACATACATCATACATACATACCAACCTCCCTCCCTCCCAACCAACCAACCAGCCGATCCGAACCGCGAAGGAATGTTCCAAAAATAGAAAAATTCGCCCCGACGTTATGTACCGATGTGCACTAACTACACTCTGCAACGTATCGTATGCGATGTAATACCTACGTAGGTATCTATCTATCTATCTATCTCCCCACGAAAGAAAGAAAGAAAGAAAGGTATCCCGATAGCTTCTAGGTCGTAAAACAAAGGCTCGTAGATATAGAATAGAATACAGAGGGGACGGAAGGCATATACGGGATATCATTTATTTGTTTACTCATGTACTTACTTCTCTCTTTATTCAACTCACTTACTTACTTATTACTTACTTACTTACACACACTCGCCCATTCGATACACACCAAGACCCCAAGAGAAACCACCAAGAGAAAAACAATCCAACAAATTTCAAGAAAAATCAAGGACTTTGAGAATCCTAAGATATTCAGGGAATGAATGATTTATTTTCATTTTGGTATCATTATTATTCTCTATTTATTTATTTATTTATTGGTTTGTCTGTCCATTTGTTTATTCTCAGAGGAAGGAGTGTACATGTAAAGGAGACGGACGGGGAGAGGAGTTCATCGCAATGCAATCTCAATTCAATTCAATTCAACCCCAATTCAATTCAATCTCAATTCACAGCCATCCATGGCATCCATGGCAGCCAAGGTTATCCAAGCTAATACCTAGGAATTGGTGGACAAATAGAAATTTGATTCTTGGAGTATGGTATGGTATGGTATGGTATTGTCTTCTGCGGACTTGGTATTTACGATGATGATGTTGTTGTTGGTTGGGAGGTAGGTAGGTAGGTAGATAGACAGATAGGTAGATAGATAGGCTCCAAGTAGAAACATATGAAACGCGACTAAATCAAACAGTTTGTTGATCGTCATTCGTGAGAGGTGATCTAGCAGCACACATTCATCCTTCGCTCATTCATTTGAAATTTCGAATTGAATTGCGTCTCACTCCTCATTCAGATACCATACCTATCGTTAAGTAGTTTGTGTACAAGGATAGAAATCAGCTTCTAGAACAAAAAAAATGTTAATCCTTTGTACGGAGTATTATGGCATATCACCTCAAATCATCTCAAATCAAAATTAAATCATCAAGTAATCAATACGACCCCTAAAAACAGCCGTTACCTCGTATCAGAGAAGTTAGAAAGTCAAACCCCTTTGAAGATCGAAGGATGGAAAGGGAATGAACATGTAGCATGTAACGTCCATCCTTGTTGGAAGGAATCGGCAATTCGTTTATGGGGAATTTGGGATTCGGGAGATGTGGGAGGAAAGCGTAGGGGTTTGTTGCGTTGGGTTGGATGTGGAAGGAATATAACGTATTGTAATATTTGGTTGTAGGTGGTGATACGGAGTTACGCGCTGTCGAGTGTTATTTTCAACAACACAACCAACAGAAACTGGAAATGACCTTGATTTGATGTGTTGTTTGGCATGTAGGACGAGGCTGTTGGTGGTTGAGGGGTCATGGAGGATTATAAAGTTTGGATGTTGATTGATTTGTGGTTGAATTTGAGGTTGAATTTGAGGTTTGAGATGATTGCCTTGTGGTGGGTGGATGAAGATGAAAATGGAAAAGATGATTGTAATTCGGATTTGATGATGGAATGTTTGAGAATTGAGAATTGGAGAGTCAGTGGTGGATACTAGATGTGCGAGTGGATACCCAATTCAAGTTGCATCGTTTGATGATTGATGATTTGATCTTGGATACCGATGCGCTCTGCTTCTTTTCTTGGGGAATTATGGAGAGGAGAGTGAGCAAGTGGATTGGAGTGGAGATGAAAAGAATGGAGTCGTGTTTTATATTGAGTTTGCAATTGATTGATTGGAGTCGTTGTTTGGTTATGATGATGATGATGTGATGCAGTGTGATTTGAGGGCAAAGTTAGATTGATGAAGGTGAAGATCGTGATGTTGATGTTGATGTTGATGTGATATACAATGTGTATGAATGATCAGGTCTGCCTTTGAGCCAAAACATTAGTTGAAGCTTCTATTCAAAGATTGAGGCAATGGTTGTAAGGAGTGAGGCAATGGAGTAGTGAGGCAGTGCTCATTCTTTACATTGGGTGTAAGATAATGAGAGACATCTTCTCACATCTTCTCACATCTTCCCACTGTGCACACTTCGTACATCCCAAATCCATTTCCACGCTTCACTCTCTCCCGTGCCTACCCATCTCTCAAAATAAACCTCAACACGAGCCTTTCCCGACCCAGCCATCCAATCAAGTGAGAGGGGAGTGATGATTGGTGGTGCATAATCCTGGCCTCTTATAAAGTTCGGACCCATCGAATAACTCTAAACCTTGAATGCCAAGCTTAAACTCCTGATTATCACTATCATCGCGAAAGATCTATACTCCATGAGACTTAGCTCCCACCAAAAGTACGGAAGGCAGGGCGTTCGAACTTCGAATTGGAACGAAGAGAGGCTTGGATTGGCCTCTGTGGCCAACTTGTAAGTCCAGATGTAGGTAATTAGGTAATCTTGGCCGTGAATTATTCCAGATATTCTGGACGCATCCCTTTTTAAAACTCTCTCTTCGGTCTCTCTCTCAATTCTTTTTTCTTCCTCTTCCATTAATACATCAAAACTTTCTTCTCCAGCCTCTCCAACCTTCTTCCATTTACTTTTTGGCACTGTCGTTCGTTGTAGTTGCCATTTTATTAACACTCTTCTAATTGGATCCTTCTTGAATTGCTTCTCACTCACTTTGGAGCATTCACCAACCCTTTTTACACTTGTAACCATTTTTCCTTGACCGTCAACTTTTCGTATCTTTCCAAAACTTCGAAATCGAATCAATTCAAAATGAAGACTTTCAACACCATCGCTACTTTGGCCGCTGCTGGCTCTGCTTTGGCTGCTCCATCTCCAGTGGAGAATTTGGCACCAAGAGCTTCATCTTCATCTCTTACTGCCATCACAACCAAGGGAAATGGTAAGATTGTTTGGATTCCATGGACTCGAGAATGATTTACTAATCTGCCACAGCTTTCTTCTCTGGTGACGACAGATTTTATATCCGTGGAGTCGATTATCAACCAGGAGGATCTTCCAAAATCATCGATCCTATTGCCGACAAGACCACTTGCACCCGTGATATTGCAAAGTTCAAGGAGCTCGGTATCAACACTGTTCGTGTTTACTCCGTTGACAACACTGCCAACCACGATGACTGCATGACCGCTTTGGCAGATGCAGGAATTTACTTGGTGCTCGATGTCAACACACCATTGTACTCCCTTAACCGTGCTACCCCAGCTCCTTCTTACAACTCCGTTTACCTTCAAAACATCTTTGCCACCATCGATGCTTTTGCCAACTACACCAACACCTTGGCATTCTTCTCGGGAAATGAGGTTATCAACGATGACACCACCACCAGCGCTGCTCCATACGTCAAGGCCGTTACCCGTGATATGAGACAATACATCGGAAGCCGTGGATACCGTTCGATCCCCGTCGGTTACTCTGCTGCTGACGTTGATTCCAACAGATTGGAGATGGCTCAATACATGAACTGCGGTACCGATGACGAGCGTAGTGATTTCTTCGCTTTCAACGATTACTCTTGGTGTGATCCATCTTCATTCACAACCTCTGGTTGGGATCAAAAGGTCAAGAACTTCACTGATTATGGACTTCCTATTTTGTAAGTACTCACTTCCCGATTCAGCAATTTCAAACTAACATGTTGTAGCCTTTCCGAGTATGGTTGCAACACCAACACCCGTGCATTCGAAGAAGTCAAGTCTCTCTACGGCACTGATATGACTGCAGTCTACTCTGGTGGTCTCGTTTATGAGTACTCTGAGGAAGGATCCAAGTACGGTCTCGTCAAAATCGATGGCGATTCCGTCACCGATAAAGATGATTTCACCGCTCTCAAGTCTGCTTTCGCCGGAACCGCCAACCCAACTGGAGATGGTGGATACAGCTCTACCAACAAAGCTTCTGACTGCCCAGCTCAATCATCTACCTGGAACGTTACCTCTGATGCTCTCCCAGCTATCCCATCTGGTGCCGCTGAACTCATGACAAAGGGTGCTGGTACAGGTGCTGGTTTGACTGGTGCTGGATCTCAAAACGCTGGAGGAACCTCTACCGGAACTGCCTCTGCTGGATCTGGATCAGTTACCGCTGTTGCCACCGGTGCTAGCAGTGCTACCGGTACTTCCAAGGCCAGTGCAGGTAACTCATTGAGCCCAATGGATAAGACCCCAATGATCATTGGTGGATTGATTGCTAGTTTGACATTCGTTGGTGCCGCACTTTTGTAGATTTAAAGTGGTGTGTTTAATTTAATGGTTGGGATGGATGCGTGAGATTAAGGTGAAGATGGATTGGATTGTATGTTTCGAATCAGAAATTAGGTCTTTGAAGAAGTTGATAATTTGAGAAGATAACATATGGATAGTGGTAGTATGATACCTTTACTCTTCTCCATGATGGATGGGAGAAAGAATATAAAACAAATTCTAAACAAAACACTTTACATTTCCTTTGTTTTCTTCTGTTTCTGGGTACTTGGGTTGTGTTTGTGTAATTTTCTGTTTTGTACTGTATGGTAATTACATTTACTTTTTTTGAATCTTGAATCTTGAATCTTGAAGTGAGAATGAATGATATGCTCTGTTGATAATGGGTACCCAAGTATATATGCTTTGTCTTTATTTGATTCATACCTTGCGAAGTATTCCGTACTAAACTTACTCCATTCCTCTTCAATTCTTTCCCTCCAGGTAGAACAGTAGATTAATCCAAGGCTGGTTGGAGGTAAAATGGTGATGATGAGCGGTTTGGACTTGATTTGAGAGGTTTTCGTGGGTTGTTTGTTGGGTTGGAGTTTTTGTTGTGTATTGGGAGAGGAAAGGGGAGGTAGGTGATAGAGGGGAGAGGGAGGATAGGAGAGGAGTAAGTTGTAGTGCTTTGGTGTGGTGTGGTGGGTTGTGTTGCTGATGTACTCGGTATCTAGAAATGTAGCGAGGGGGATGTATATATATGTATCTATATATCTTCCTCCTCACTTTTATCATTATCATCATTATTATCATCATCACTACTCTGGAATATAAATCTCATAAATTTCAATATTATTATTATTATTAATAATAACAAACTCAAAGTCAACCCAAAATTCGAGGTAGAATCTGATGAGTTACTCTATTGCTGGTGGGAAAGGAGGAGAGTAGTAAAGATGGTGAATGGCGAGTGAAGTCTAGTTTAGTTTGATAGAAAGAAGGGGGGGGTTGATTGGAATTTGGAAGAATGTTGATGAGGGGTTGATGGTTAGTTGGTTGGTTGAGTATTTGGGATGGGATGGAATGGAATGGGGTGAGATGGTTTAGGAAATAAGAGTTGTGTGAATAGAGGTTTTGTGAATATATACAGAGTATTTGAGTGAGAGAGAGAGAGAGAGAGAGAGAGGGAGATGGTAAGAAGGAGAGGGGAGTATGCCCTTGATTGCACAAGTCTCGAGAATCTTTTTATTTATTGAGTTTCTTTCTTTCATTGGGTTGGGATCGAATGGAGGGGGGGGGGGTTCAAGATTTGATGTTAGATGTTTATATTTTGTAAAGTTGTTGATGTGTTTGCTTACTTGCTTGCTTGCTTGCTTGCTTGCTTGCTTGTATATTCTTGAGATATAGAGTTCGAAAAAGATCCCGGGTGTGCAATAGAGAGGCAGATGGTGATTGTGAAGGGGTAGAATAAATAGAATAGGGGGAATTAGCACAGCAAGATGTACGATGTCTATTTCGAGAATATTTATAGAGACTGCCTGGGTAGGTATAACAATTACTATCTCGCTGCGCAAGAGAAAAGAGAAAAGCGGCTGTGGATCCTCGTTTGGGAAAGCGCATGGTCTGACTGTATATATGTGTGTATGTGATGTGCATTTTATCCTGTGGAATTATGGATTTGTTTAAATTTTGATGGGGGTGATTTTTTGTGCATGTTTTTGTTGTTGGGTTTGGGGAAATGATCTGATTGAATGATGGTCTTTCTTTGTGATGGTAGGGAGTTTGGAGGTGAGAGATGATGAGGAAGAGGAGGGGGAGATTTTTGTGAGGAATAGGTTCGGAGAGAGTGTTGAGTTTGGGAAGGGAGAGGGAGAGAAAGATACTATTCGAGGTGAAGATTAGGAAGGGAAAGGGGATGGAGGGATAAAAGATAGAAGACAGAAGAACGGAGGGGGTTGTAACTCCTATTTCTGGAGATAGTGAGCGAGGAGAGGGGGATATTGTTGATTTAGGAGATGTTATGTTATGTTATGCTATTCATATCGTTATTATTATTATTATTATTATTATTATTATTATTATTATTATTATTATTATTATTATTATTATTATAAAATAAATTATAATAGCGAGAGTGCATACGACCTACATCTGATAGATGAGAATGTATGTACAAAAGCAAAAATAAAGGAGAGATGAGGTACAAATTACTAGGTACATTTATGAAAATAAGCGAGATAGAGCCTTTTTTCCTCGAAATTGTCTATTGAGGTGTCGGAGGTGAAGAGGAGTTTTACCGTTAGCTATCTAGGTAGGTAGTTATGAGGTGGGTGGTTTGTTTGTGAAGTTTATAAACCGCAAATGACGAGGTGATTAGATGTAAGATTAATATTGTGGAATTAGATGGGTTGATTCGTAGTAGATGAAAATTGTGTGTGTGTATTTGTTTGATCTTGTGGTTCTATCTTATTCTCCTTCCTCTTCTTAATCTTTCCTTCCGTATCAGTCGTGCGGGGTGGGATTAGGATGGAATTCTGAAGTGAAGAATGTTGGCTTAGGGCTAGTGTGATAGAAATACGATTTGGCTTCTTTGATTCCACGACCTAGCTTACAGGATCAAAGGCGGAAGGAGAGGATAATAAAAATAATGTTTTATTGAGAGAGGGGGGCAGGGGGAATAATAATAGAATACTCTTATGAAATCTATGAGGAGCTTGTGAAAGATTTGTAGGAACGGTTCATGGGGTAGTTGCGATCGAAATTGTAAGCCTCTGATCCGGATATCTTTCAAACTTTTGAAGTTGAGATGACTCTTTCTTCCGCCATTGAGGTTTGTCATCGTCATTTCTGTTCCCTAGCTTTTCCATCATCCGTTATTCACAGCTAGCAAGGTATCTTTTCTCATGACATTAGTGTGATACCAAGCTGAGACAGAACAATACATACCATTCAAAATATAGGATTACACCTCCACCGGATCTCTTCTTTTTCAAGAATTCTATCATATTGGTTTGCAAATATCCTCCGCAGCAGCGACATTTCATGTTTACTACCCCAAACTTCAAACCCCGCATGTGTAAATTCCTAATACTCTGGCTTAAATCCAGCACACTCCGAATCAATAATACCACAGATTCGCCCCTAGTCCACTAACAAATTGGGATAGTGCAAATCAGAATGTGTAAATACCGATTGGTAGCCATGAGGTATGTTTTCTTCCCCATCATAAATTTCTGCAAGCGATTGACCCCCGCCTACCTCGCTACACATATATGTATGGAGATCGAACTCGGTATTGAAGGGACCGCCAGTTCGATTCGGTATGAGATGATCATACATAGGACTGCCCAGCGTGTCAGAAAAAAGATAAGGAGTAGTCTTTGGGATCTTTCTCAATTTTGTGACACATTTCCCGATACCATCCATAAATTTGTTTCTTTCCATATATGAAATAAGATGAAACGAACGTCCAAAGCTTTCTCTGCATAGGCGTGTCATAACTAAGAAGGTAATATCTTAGCTTGAGTCTTCCACAATATCGACGCTTCAAGGGGCTGGGATAGAAGTGTATCGCTCAACCATTTTGAGATCCCCTGCGCTTTTTTAATGTAAAGTCCAAAAGGAACTCTGTGAACCCATTGTACTTCTTCTGGCCCATACCACCATTTTCCGATGGTCCACATATGACGGTAACAGTGCAATCGTATAGAGTCTGGTACCCACAACCACAAATTGTGAAAATCTCGTTTGAAAGTTCTGATGGGGGATCCAAATAATTTTTGCAAGATGCTACTAGTAGTCTTAGGCCAGTCACGATGAATGTGATCCTCGATGCTGAAAAGGTGAAGAGCAGTAGTAAAACGGCAGTGGATGTCAAAAATAAATTTGTTTGGCAAAGGAAGATCTGTAGGATTTGTTATAGGTATTTCAAACCATTCCAGAGATCCAGAAAAGTGGAATCCATTTCCAAAAGAGAGATTTTTGAGTGGCACAGGACACTTGTATGCCAACTTATGCTAAGATCAAAATCAACATTTACAGTAGACTTATGTTCACAATCAGTCTACTCACCGTCTCTAGTTGCAGAGCCTCACTATCCATGTCTTCAGAATCATCGACACTCTTCCGCACTTCTATGTGACCAGCTCGAAAAGCCTTATGCACACTCGGTGAAAGTAACCAGAGATTACGCAAGGGAATTGCATTATCTTGAATCTGACTAAAAAGTAATGTGTTCAACTGATCCACATTAGATGTAGAAACAAAAGTTTCAAGAATGCGAAGTAAGCGTACCTATACAAACATGAGAAATTTTCTTACTACGCAAATCATTTTTCACAAACTCGCCTCTTCGGCGGATTCGATGTCTCGAAGAAAAGAAGGGGGTAATCACGTGCATAGGCTCAACCGATGTCGGCACCGGTCTTGTATTACTTTCTTGAAACATTGACATAGTGCAATATGGTCCATCTCTTTCTCTATCCAAAGCGTCAAGTGGCTCAGAAATAGGCTCAACAACTGTTACTATTAGTTGTCAGCATAGTCCAAAGACTGGTCATCTTACTAACACCGGCTACCCAACTTCCTCCAATCTTTTTTAATCGGCGTAAACTATCTTCCTTGTTGTTTGAGTCTCGGTCAATTATTGAATTTATGAACTGTGCGGTAAGTTTGAGCTCGACTGCTTCTTTGATAAAATGCTTCAGGAGTAAGTGTTCAGTTGGTGACAGATCCGCGGCCGAGATTGCGTCGTTGACGGAATCGATAGTAGCCATCATATAATGTATATGCTCAATCCAACTCGGAGAAGCAGACCAGAATGTAGTGTTGATTCTGGAGCTGCTGGTTTTGTCAGGGTTGGGGGACGTTGATGTTGTCATATTCTTGATTGGCCAGTGCACAAACACCTGCAGACTACGGCTCGCGTAAAGTAGGTATATCTACCTAGGTATTCAGCGAGGTGTTTGTAGTGACTATTTAGGCACTATGAACATTATCAATCATAGTTCATTGTGGATGGTAATCATTACTGCGTGTCATAGTGTATAATGATGAATTACTGTTAAAATAATGACTATTTCGCACAAGCAAATTTCAACCAGTCACCCAAAATATGACCACTTTTCATGATTGTCCGCCTGATATCTTCTTACTCAAATCCACTTTCCATTGCTGTGCTTCAGCCGGTTAATTTCGCCAAATTCATTGCGTGGTTACTTACCGAGCTTCAGTTCTAGTCCATCACACCCATATTGCTCTCGTCTCTGACTATCTCTTTCGTAAAACGATGTCAGATATGGAATCGCAGATGCCCCCTTTAATTTTAGAATGCGAAAGTCTATACATCACACTAAACGGACTCGAAAACGACGAGACTCGGTTCCATTGGAGATTTTATTTATGGAAAGATCTTGCTGCCAAATCAGATGGTATTGGAAAATACTTTCATGCCACTGACAGAAATAGTCCGCACAAGTTTTCGTATGAAGATACACGCAACTCTGATATACAAGGAGCCATAAGGTTGCGTGTAGCATTGAAGATTGCTATCGTCACGCCTGCACACTGGGATGGGCTAGGAGAGTTATTGAGTCGGGTACCCATGCATGCATCAACCACTTGTCGTACTTGGGGTTTGGAAGCACTCAAAGTCCTTGATGAAGAAGGGATTGCCAAGTTGAAGAATGATGGCATCAAAAGCATCGAACGGGAATGTCTGAAATATGCAAGAATTGGGGAAAGAATCATCGAGAAAAGCAATCACTGTAAATTTTGATCATCTATCTTCTGTTGATGAGGTGGTTGTAGGAAGTAAAAAGAGTCAGGGAAGATGAAGATCCATCAACGAACGGAAAGTTGTAAAGCCATTAGATAGTAATTGAGAATGTCAAATCTATGAACTTTTTGGAGACGTTTAAGAGCCCGAAACATCAAATCGATGTGATATGATGAGATCTTTCGGATTATTAAAGTGGTTTGGTATAACGACGCTTTCAGAATCTCGAGTCTACGGGAAAAACTATGAATATTGGATGCTATTTTGTACCGACTACTGGATCATACCTGTGCATCATCACTAACATGTTGAACACAATTTTCAGATAGAGTAAAAAGCTCTAAGAGTACGAATCGCCTCACATAAAATTCAAGAACCCATTGAACAAAACTGATTTGTGCCGATCTTCAAGTCTTCCAGACTCAGGATTATTCAACTGGAAGAAAATCTGCGCGTATCGTAAAATATTAGACCAGCTCTCAAAATCTCACAGGTAACATATTCTGATTTTTCAGCTTCCCACGATGACTCATCAAATTTAAGAACCAAAAGGTGTCATCCCCCACAACTTCAATTCAGCTTTCAATTCTCTCTCATACTTATTCCCAAATGTCCTCCTTACAATTTTCATCTTCTCCTTGTGCGATGAGATTCTATACATAGCTTTAGTGAACTCCAAATACTCTGGCAGAAATCCTGCGCGTTCCCAATCTATAACCCCAGACAGCTTTCCTTGATCTACCAAGATATTCGACCAATGAAGATCTGAATGTGTGAATACGGAACGATGATTTCTCGGGGTATGTTCTTCCCCGAGAGCTCTAGCAGGTGTGGAGTTTATGTGACTAACAACAAAACTGTCAAAGTCGGCTTCTGTATTGAAAAGACATCCAATTCCATTATTGGGTATGCGATGATCGAATACTGGACCTCCTAATGTGTTATCGATCATATATGCCGTAGAGTTGGGAGTCTTCCTTAATTGGGCAACATAGCCAGCCAAATCATCTGCAAGGCAATTACGCTCAGTGTAAGACATCAAGTGATATATGCGTCGAAGCTGTTGACCGCGAACACGTGTCATCACAAGATAATTCTCATCTCCGTGTTCTGCGACATCGACGAAACGTGGTGCAGGGATATATGTATATTGTTCAATGAGTTTGAGGGCGTTAGGTTCGTTCAGATCAGAACGTGCATTTTGCGCAATGTAAATCCCAAAAGGGACCCGGGTGACCAATACTGCACCTGCAGGCCCATATAGCCATCTC
This sequence comes from Botrytis fragariae, assembly GCF_013461495.1. NCBI lineage: Eukaryota > Fungi > Ascomycota > Leotiomycetes > Helotiales > Sclerotiniaceae > Botrytis > Botrytis fragariae. Next base: position 1,376,505 of record NW_023500991.1, on the reverse strand, counting down.
CGAATCGTACCAAGTAGTGATAGCAGTAAACACGTGCTGTAGACGGTAAACATAGCTATAAGCTACAAAAAAGCCGTCTAATTGGGGGAAAGGGAAAATCCGAGAGTAATCCTAAGCGTCGACCCTTTGGCCAACCTTTAGAAATTTTGTCATCGACAAAAAGTTGATGCAATGCAGTGGCAAATCGAGAATGGACCTCGAAGAGATGAGAGCTCGGTAATGGAAGGCGTTTTACATCAGGTGTGAATATTTGCGTAAACGATACACTATCTTCCCATTCTGTGCCATCTCCAAGGAAAAGACCGTAGCAATCTTCTGGGAATTATAAAATTTATTGAGGTGATCGATTTTGACCTCTTTTTTTCCTACGCATAGACAGGACCGGTAAAGTGGGGCACGATGCACCCTATCACAAGTGAAGCAGAACTCTACTGGATGTGCGCGTATGGAAGAATGCCAGACAGAAGCCTTATATACAAGAACACCATAATGTTTTGAGAGCAGTGGATTGTGTATTTGGAACTACCTAACTAACTGCCTGCGCAAGTATAATACCATACATCAACCCAAAAACAAAAACCTTATACAAGCAAAGTCAGTGTTGATTTATCATTGAGCAAAATTTTGTATTAACACCATAACCCACGCTGTGTCTTTCGCTCACTCAGTGAATCTATCACACTAGTATGAGCCATGAAGACGGCCGTGATCAATGACTGCATGCAACAGGCACTCGAAGAAAGAATATCTCAAGTTGCCATGAAGGATAATCAGTTCGGTAAACTGACATGTTGCACATGGATCTTAAAAGCGTTATGGACTCCCAAAGAGGAGGGCCACACCAAGCCTACCAACGAGTTTCGGATAGTCGAAGTAGAGACCTTGAATCAGACCAATGAAAGCTCACTTCGAGAGGACGTTACTGTTGCCGCGGAGGCTTAGAGCCTGGCGTAAGATACTTGGTCTTTTGGATGGGTTGAGTCTCAAGATTGAAGCTGTGCGAGCGATCTTCAGTGCCGTATCTATTTGGTTGTTGGTAGCCTTCGAGGAATGCATATGTAACATTCCGAGTATGCCAAACTCCGTCGGATCCAGAGTTTTATAGATTGGGTAGGAACGGAAAGCTGCTCCATTACGAGTCATGGTATAGATAGTGCGCCAACCCTGTTATTTTTAGGCACCGGTTGCTGTAGTTTCCCCCGTTAGCAGCCGTCCCGTATTTACTAATTTTAATGTAACTGACTGTCAACATATAGCCAGCTAAGATGAGAACAGCATCTTTGGCGACTGGAAATGTGCTCGCAAACTTGCACTGGAGAGCTACATCAGTATAATACGGGATCCCTCTTTTTCGGAGAGTGATTTGCACGAGGAAACACAGAATCTTGTATCGAGATTTTCCAAGGCCATTGCCCCTCTTTGCAAGCCTCCGCATAATTCTGAAAAAGTTCTCAGTAATATATGGGTCGATTCAGAAGGCACAGTTGGAACGTTGTTTATAACAGCCTTGACGTTCAAAGCCAGTACTGTTGCCACTGGGCAGCAATATGAATTTGTTATATACCCACCAGGAACGGCAACAACCGAAGCTATGTCAGTTTTTCAAAGCCTTGTTGCATCCGAGCAACCAGGAAAAGACTTGACTTGCCAAGTTTGGAGACATGCTTCTCTATATGTTTATGAAATAGAGACTGCTTCAAAGTGGAATGATCCTGTGGGTATGATGATCAAACCAAGCAATTTCATTATCCATGAGGCAGAAGTGCGTGAGAAGAAATCCTGCCTCAAAAGTGAAGTAGTCGTTTTAAAGGGCAAGGCAACACTCATTTTAATGGTGAATTATGGACAGGGCTGACAATCGCCCATACTTTGACGAGAGTCGTTGGGATGCCGATGAAGAAATTAATTTACGAGCAAAAACTGGACTCGGGAAAAAAGAAAAAGCCAACAGAGGGATAAAGGGCCATCAGATCAATATAGATGTTGGTATTACGGCAAACATTGCGAAGTTCACCACGAAGAATGGATTGCAGCGGGGTATTGGGCCGTCAATCATTGATCGAACAGGTAAATATTCCCAAGAATCACCCAAGCAATGTGGTGAGACGCCTAGAGAATCATCATCCTATTGCTCGACCTGCTTGAACTTGTACCCAGAAGCAATTCTCGAAGAGCACCTGAATAAAAGTAAGTTACCTTGTATTTGAACTAATAGAACTAACAGAATGCAGGACCTGTATGGTGCCAGGCTCCTTGCTCTATATGCAGTGGGAAATATACTCAAAAGTCGGACATTGCTAAGCATGAACGACATCGAAAGAACGAAAGAGTCGATGTGGAATTGAGCGGCACCAAAAAAATAAAAACATCCCCCCTTGACTTTTTAGTAGAAGTCGCAAAAAAGAAAATCAATGCCGATCAGGTGACAAAAGTTGCGAAAGCAGAATTACCACAAAATTATTTTGGTAAATTGAGACAAAAACGCCACAGGAGATCGACGCGGTTGAATGGCCAAGAAGGCATAGCTCTTGAGGTGGAAGATAACATGCCCCTCGAAGTGAAGAGCAACAGCTCTCATAAGACGAAGTGCGATGTTCCTCTTGAAGTGGAAACAGGGGATATCTGCGACGCCTCTACAGTTCATGAAACTGAAATAAGACCAGCGATACCCAAGTCTTCAAGTTGTGAGAAGTGTGGGGCGATGTTCGCATCTAGTGAGGGCGTTATCAAACACAAAAGATTGAAAAGTACGGTAGAGCTATGCACTATGTTGAACCATGAGCTAACCAACGACCTTAGTTTGTAAGGCGTGCCCTAAGTGTGGAAATTGGTTTGGCCGCAAGCAATTACTCAGACATAGTTGCAACCAACAAAAAATCACAAATCCAGACATCGACAAAATGGCCCTTACTGTGCCCCATGGGCTTGGTGGGGATGAGATATCTGCTGCAACCACGCAAGCTAGTCCTAAATCGTTAGGTGATTCAGAAAAGGAGAGCCTGGAAATATCCAATGACGATTGCCACAAGTTACAAGCGGATGCAATCTGTAGTCAAACAAGCTCTCTTCTCTCTGAGTTTGAAAAGTCTCCTGTCCTTGCAATAACTCCGGTACAAAATCCACTAAAGCGTCCAGAGCTCCGTAGAGACCAAGAAGCAACGCCGCAGGCACAGGGAGATGGTTTTGGTTTTGGAGAAACTGAAGACATGCGGCCAATTAAATTGCGTGAGTGAAACTGATTGTTACGGAGACAATGGCTGACAACATCAGGTCGATTGAATGACACGCAAGAAGCGGCTACAATGACAAATCTCCCAAGTTTCTCTGACCAGAAAACACTCGAATTCAATGGTCATGTACAAGCACCAATTCCTTCTCAATCTACCACTTTCGAGTTTGAGAAATGGCAGACTGTTGCTCCCATAGAATCCAATGAGCGGGGATCGGGAATGGATTTTAAGATTCTCAACTTTGACAACTCTGCAGGTCCTCGGAATGCCTGGGATTCGGAAAGCAATTATATTGCCTTCGATTCTCAACACGATAGTTTCTTGGGCACATTGGGAGATTGCCAAAATCCTTTCAGCGTCCCTCAGGACTTCCACAATGAAAATCTTGTGCCTTCCTCAAGGTCAGCAATGTATGTGAACGGATCTCGACCTCTCAATTTTTCTGCCCAGCCCCTTTCCTACGAAGATCATCATACCGTAGCGAGAAGGCAACCCCAAGAATCAACACACCCGGTGGAATACCATGTGACAAGGGAGAGAGATTTCGGTAATCCCCAGCGAAAATCCGGTAACGTCATCGCCGACCTTTTAAATGCCGAGGGGATCAGCTATAATTATTGATAAGGGGCTCTCATATGTGTGGGAGCGAGGTTTTTGGCAAACAGTCCGTTTCGTGCTTTATTTGTCGTGCGTACTGAGTTGAGTCCTGTGTGTGTACGACCCAAAAATCCCCACGCCCTATTATGAGGAGACGTGAGGAAATTGTGAAGGGGAAAGACATTGAGCAAGCATTAACGAATGGCGATGGTCATAAATCTTTGTATGTTTAGCTGCATATGCTGTTATCTCCTGCAACAAGGTCGCTTACCTAGATAGTGACCCAAATTTCTGTTTGAGATGTGACAAGTATTCCGTCAGATAAGATTGAGACGAGAGACCTATTATTTTTGAGGCATCAACCTTTATGCATCGGGCTGGTTTCGAAGGGTTTTGTGAAACTTCAAAAATGCCATATCAGGCCCAAAGGTGCGTGAGCAGTAAGCATGATGAAACAATAGAAGTGATGGATGAGACGCAAAAGTCTGAAGTACTGTAGATAGGAAGATTAAGCTTTTCGCTTCTGACAATGCTTAACTTAAGTTGGCAAGGTTTCCATATTGTTGATGTTTGTATGGTTCACGAAGACGATAATAAGAGATCTTCAAGCAGTCAAACATGAAGCACAGATGCTAGGTAGGTAGATTGGATACCAGTCTCGAGCCGGTATCCCTCCGTACCCAGGTAAGTACTAGATAATTTCATTCTTCATGGCTGTTAGGCCAAGTCTGGTTACATCCTCCGCATTCACGACCTCCCTTGCGCCCAAGTCCAAACCCCGTCCGATAAGGTAATGCCGACATCTCTTGGATAGACTCCATACATCCATATACCACACTCACGCATGCAAGAATACTTAGAATACAATTGACACTTAACAATTGATATATTTCCTATGCTTCTCATTTATTTTGAGTTCGAGAACAAAACGGGCAGTTCGTCGGATTGATTGATTTGTTCTCACTTCATTTATCTATCGCGGTCAGACAAAACTAACAAATATATACGGCTCCCGCGCCTACATTCACATCTGCGGATCCCATCGTGTACTCGATTTAATTGTAGGACTACCTAGGTGGATTCTGTACATCGCCGCTACCTCAGACACCACTTCACGCTTTGTTTGGGGATTTGTTGCATACGACTGTTCCATCGCATACTGCCATTCCGGCGTCTGGAAAAATTGAAAATCTCTCAGGACTATCTGTAATATCGATCACCATTCCTTCTGAAGTCTGCGAAAAGGAAATTACTAAACAAGTGATCGTCTTATCGAATTACGATATCGTCATTCATGTACATGGGTTGCCAAAATTCAAGCGCATCACTTATCTTCCTCCAGGATCAAGGGTTTCGACTTCCTGCACCGATCGAAGCGGCCCGCAGTTAACACTACACATCTTTGCCATTCACATTTCAGCCTCCTAGGTATCAATCTTGCGAACAACTTATCTGCAAACTTAGAATTGGTGAACCACGAGCTTTGCCGCAGGAGAAAATGGAGGTTCCTCATTGTGAGTTGCTTGCTTGAGGATTCTCAGAATCATGGCTAATATCGCTCAAGCAACTTTCACATTGGCCAAACCGGATCGGCGCGGTCGAACATTCCCACAAGCTATTGCACATCGAGGGTACAAAGCTGCGAATCCAGAAAATACAATGGGCGCATTCAGAGGTGCTGTTGAAATAGGCGCGCATGCGATAGAAACCGATTTACACATCACAAAGGACGGGGTCTTGGTTATTTCACATGTGTGTTGCGACCTTAGGGATTCCATTTCTCGGTGAGAAAGATGGCTAACGCGCCTCTCAAGGATCCAAGCCTTAAGAGATGCTTTGGAAAAGACGCCAAGATCATCGATTGCGACTGGTCGTATATATCTACCCTTCGCACTGTTCAGGCTCCTCATGAACCTATGCCTCGCCTCACCGATCTCTTAGAATACCTCACTAAACCTGGGTTAGAAGATATATGGATATTGTTAGATATCAAGGTACATTTGCCGCTATAACAATGTTAGGAGAGAACTCGAGCTAACGAGAGTAAAAAGCTGGATAATGATGCAGACCAATTAATGAGTTTAATCGCTTCATCGATTAGAGAGGTGAAGCCAACAAGACCTTGGAATCAGAGAGTTCTATTAGGCTGCTGGGCAGTAAGTCATTCCTTTCTTCTTACTTAACCCTTCCCTTATCAGCTATCTTTCTGCGCATTTTTGAAGGGTTACTGACGGACATTCATGTAGGCCAAGTATATTCCTCTGTGCGCCAAATACCTTCCCGATTTTCCCATAACGCATATTGGATTTTCAATAGGGTATGCGAGAGAGTTTTTGTCCATACCCAATGTAAATTTCAATATGTTACGGCAGATTTTATTCGGACCTGGCGGTTCTAAATTTATGGCCGATGCCAAAGCTGCAAAACGATCCATGTTTGCATGGACTGTTAATGAAGAGCAATGGATGAGATGGTGTATCAAAAATAATATAGATGGGGTTATCTCTGATGACCCCAAGAAGTATCTGGAAGTCTGTGAGAAATACGACTCTACAGATTCGAAAGAGCCTGGCTTCGGGCTCAAAGATTGGGCCTTGATTATATGGTTTAATTTATTGGCCGTGCTATTTTCATGGCTATTCAGGTACAGATATGGCTTTAAAATAGATAAGAAAAAGGTTAAAGAAGGTTATGAGACATCGAAGCGCAATGCGGCATTGTCTTCGTGACATATCAACTCTAGAATATTTTGAAAATTAAGGAGCACGCATGAGTTTTGCCGACTTTTCATCCCACAGGCTTAATATGATTCACCGCAGGAACTCGAAGAACTTTGATTAGCAAGGTGAAAATAGTGAAGAAATCGAGGAAATCTGTCAAATGATGATGGTGGGTTCGAGATGTCCTGCCTGACGCCATTGAAAACGTTAATTGTGATTCAATATCAATAACAGAAATGTACTCGTTCCTTCATTTGTATCTATTGTTATTGTTTTCTTTACAGCAAATGACCCTTTACTCCTTGAATCACCAGTTTCCTAGATCCAATCATCATTTCTTTTAGTAAAGAATCATACTCGCGTTGATTATATGTAATTTGTCACTTGCAATATGTCTTCAAACTCTTCTTCTTATTTAATCTACGCAATAACCAGAAATGTGCAATACATACACAATAATTCTAAAGTGTAATCACAAACAAAACTATACTTACCGCTGCCCCTTGTACCTTAGTGTCCCGCGACAAAAGTGCGTTAAAACCCCTCCAACTATCGCTCATTACTTTGTGAGCTGCCGCAAGTGCCGAGGCCAGAATAGTGACAACTTTGTGGTACACTGGGTGGAGAGGAAAAACGAGTCTACTAGTAGTACTGTTGGCGGGAAGGAAGGGAACTGGAGAAAGGGTGAGGAGAACAACTATATGCTGGCCATAGGGACGTTTGAAATTGTGGCAAATGGAGATGAAACTGGTAGGGTGAAGGGTGCTAGGGTATATGAGAATGGAACTGAAGAAGCACGACGCGAGAAGAAAGGGCTGAAGAATGTTTCTCTAGCTCTTTCTGGAACAAACAAGGCAAGCTTCGACGCTGGACCATCGCACGATATATACGATCAGACAAATGAAAGCACGCAAGAGATCAAGCTTGACGGACTGAGAACACAAAGTCTTCCAATAAAAGGCAAATCCAAAAAACCAAATGTATTTGGCAGTCTACGGAAAATGATCGTTCGACCGAAGAGTGAGCAGGACACCGCGGCAACAGGTGAGCATGTATCGCCCACACAGGGTAATGTCAAATCAAAACTCGGTAGGTTCAATACGATTACTGGTGGTTTTCGAGGAGGCAAACAGAGCGAAGACATGGAAGAAAGTTCTCTGTCTGCATCGGCAGCCGATCGGAGGGTTGATGATGCTACGAGGTATGAGTATCTTACGCCTAAAGAATTTCTCGACCTTCATTTTCAAGGTGTAGTTGCGTGCAGTGGTGCAGATGTTGCGATATCAAATGCGATTTCAGCACCCATCGATATACCTCAAAAACGTCAAGGTGATGTATCACAGAAATGGACTGCCGAGAGGCATGCCGGAGAATACATGAGCGAAATCGGTCAAAATCCCTTTGCGGACAATTCAGAAGTTGTCAACTCCTTTATTAGAGATTCTACAATCTCCGACGTCGAAAATAGCCACCAGGAAGGGACGTCAGAGCGATGGAGTCATGATACTCACTCAAGTGGACAAGGAAGAATGAGCCGGGAAACCGAGTTCTCTCAGGCTGATGAGGAACGAATGGAGATCATTACCGAGGCAATCGATGGGGACACAATTAATCTAACACCGGATAACATCGATAATGTACTTGCAGTTTGGAAAGGAGGATTTGGAACTTCAACGCCTTCGTCGCCTATCCACATACCTCTTCGGCCCCATGCTTTAAGTCATTCGGTACACTCTCGTAGTATCGAAGCGTTGCCGATTCCTATACCTTTTCGATCTCAAGGTTCAGGTTTAGATACCGTGGGTCATAGTGCGAGCTTACCAAATACTCATGGAGACGAGAAGAGAATCGGCAAATCTCCATGGACGCAGGAAAATAATTTCGAGAAAGTATCTTCCGCGCCTTTTGGAACTTCTCAGCATGCCGTGGACTTTGTTGAGCCGCCCAGGTGTTTTGATATACCGCAGAAAAAGAACACGACGAAAGAACATCTTCGGGAATTTGCTTTACCTACGAGGAGCAATACGGGAGATGCACCACATGCTCGATACCCCCCGGACATATTAGAGGAATTTCCTCCTCAGTTTTTTGCTTTACCCAAAAGGAGTAATACAGGAGATGTACCATATTGTCGACAACTCTTGGACAAGACGAATGAACTTCCTCACGGTTTTTCTTTTCCTGAAAGGAATAACACAGAGAATGTTCCACATTCTCGACATCCTCTGGCTAATGAAATCGCCCGGAGCAACACTCTTGACAGTATTCCTCAGGATCCAGCAAGAGACCAACCTTTGTTACCAGATACACAAGCGCCTGCGCAGGAAACCATCGCTGGCACTAGATACTCTTCTCTACCTTCATCTCCTACGGTTATATCCCCACCTCGGAAAGGCAAACAAAGCGAGCAAGGTCACCAATCACCTCGACTCTGGAATAGGAAAGGTACAGCCATATCAAAACCCGAATCTCGTACAGATCCACTGGTACCAGAGAGAAAAATTGATAGATTGTCTACCGTGACAACTATTTCGCAATTTATACCTTCGCGAAACGACGGGATTCATGAAGAAATTACGAGGAATGTTGTTTCTCCTTCTAAGACGTTCATCAAAGCGCCTCGACGAAGAATGGGTAGTTCAAATGTGCAGCGTCCGATTCAGCATCATACGATGTCTATTCCGGACGTCCCTGCAATTCCAAAAACATACGCAAAACACGTAGCTGTTCTTCCCAAGATTGGTAGAGATGCAAGTGGCAGATTTTCCATAGAGCATATCAAAGAAGGCGAGCCAGCGAGCATGGGTAAGGAGGAACCAGGAGAAGTATCGAGGGAAGAGATAGTAGAAGATTCGATAGATATAAATGCGAATCATACGATAGGTACTTGGGATGCTGTGTTAAGGAATGGTCCAGGTGATGTGAGTCCTCTTAGTTCGTGTGAGGATTTGAATAGGATTGTGAGTCCGGTTAGTCCTGTTGAGGGAAGTTTGGGCGGAAAAACTTGGGATGGGGAGGGAAGGGATGGATGTTTGAGTGGGGAGATGTGTGAAGAGGGTCCGGGTTTGTTGTCGCAGCTTATACATCCGTCTACAATATCACCCGCACACCATGTCTCCACATGTTTTCCCTCTAAACATCCACCTCTCTCTACATTCACTCCACCACAATCTCTTCAGTCTCTTCATCCATCTCCATCTCCTTCTTCACTTCGCCCACCACAACAACACCTCCACTCTCACTTTCAATCTCCATTATCCCTCCAACGCATTCCCCAGTCAAACCTCTCAAACACAATGTCTCCCATTTACCCACTCGACATCGATCCCAGTATCGACCCCAGCATCCCCCTCATCCGGCCCCTCCGAATCAGGAAAAAGATTCCACCTCCTGCATCAAGAAAAACGGAAACGGAAAACCAACAAGAGATTGAGGCGCGGAGGAGACAGAGAGAGCGAATGGAGGAGGAATTTAGGAGGGCGGATGAGAGGTTGAGGGGGTTGAGAGATGGAAAGGGAGGTTTGTGATGTGAGGGGGGTTTAGGTTTGAGTTTGGGGAGGGGAGGGGAGGGTGGGAGTTCTGGGAGGGAGTTCTAGGAGGGAGTGAGGAATGGAGTAGAGATGTAATGGGATGAGGCGTACGAGATGATATGTGTGGAGGGCATGGTATGATATTTTGGTTCAGGAGAAATTGGTATGCGAGTAGATACTAGATAACGGCAGCTTGAGAGTAGATCAGATCAGATCAGATCATTGGAGAAAGGGAATTTGGGAATGAAGATTTGGTATGCGGTATACAAGTTCTGAATGTAGGATGCTGGAATACGGTGTCATGAAGCTATTTGAGGTTATGAATGAATGAATGGATGTATGGATGGATTATATACTGCTATTGCTACTGCTATACTGGTTGGCGCTGGAGTGTAAGATCTGCTGGCTAGTTGATTTTATAATGGGAATTTGTATTTCCTTGAGTGTAATTTCTGTGTGTTTTTGCTGTTATTTTGCTGTGTGGAGGTGAAATGAAGTGTAGTGGAGTGAGTGGAGTTGGATGAGATATACGAGGTTCTGTTTGTGGAGTTGGGGAAGAGAATTGCAGTACTAGGTAGGCATCAACGGATTTGGTAGTGGTTAAATGGATGGTTAAACAAGTGAATAGCTGTATACAAATCAAGTTCTCGAAATCAGAATTTACTTCTGAATACCATGTACTCTGTTACAGTTACTTCTTAGATACAAACTACAGTATTGTACGGAGATTTTCCTATCATCATCGATTATTTGCACTTCATGAGTGTTTACAAGTAGATCTGGCTGCACGTACTGACCTCTACGCTCGATGAATACTAGAATGATGCATACAACATGTTCATCTATCATCTCAAGTCGAGTACTTTCGAATCTCAACTCGTAGAAGCGAACCCACTGAGGAAAGACACAGAGACACAAAGACACATGAGCCATAAGCACACAGTAGCGATTTTCAATACTATGAACCCCGCCTTGGAAGTTGACAAAGAGTCCATGTCACTTACACCATTCCTGTGATAGCCCATGGTTTCCTAGTCCTCCAGATCCATGAAATATGCGTATCTAAAGAAGCAATAGAAGTACGCCACGGCTCCTTGTGGTGAAAGGCAAAAAGAAATTCCTAGCTACCTTCCCGTGCAAATCAAACATATCAATCCTTCTCGCCACCCGCCCACACTATCCTTACCTAGACAGACACATGCCACACAAACTTGCTATTGACACTTCATCAAACCCAAAACCAAAATCGTTATTCAACATCCAACATCAACACTTTACACTTGCAAGTCATTGAGGAAAGTGAAACATCATGAATCAAGAACGTCTTTGAAGAATCAATAATTCCGCGAAGTGGATGAGAATATCCTCCAACATGATGATAATCCGCAAACGAATCTCAGGTAAGTGGAGTGAGTACTTCTCCCCGATGCCCTCGCTACATTTCGATTTCAGCGAGCATTTCCACCTAGTCAATTGCACCTTCCATCGCCACCCGAGAAATTTCTCGAACGGGAGAATCCTTGCGAGGTCTTTGGGGGATGTCTTAGGCAGAAGCAGCGGGTGAGGAGTTGGGTATACATGCGGTGTACTATTCCTGATTCCCTGTGGAGAATTGTACGAGGAACTGTGCGAAGACAGGAAGGAAAAGGAGTCACCGTCTATTAGGCGTGCTGGAGAATTGAGTTTTCGTGGTCTCCATTGTCGTCGTCAAAGCGTTCAGCTTCGAATAAAGACCGATTTGCGAAACGACAGCTGAGATCCATGCCAAGTTTTCAACAACACATCAATATTGGAACACTAATATCCATTCAGATGTAATAATGTCAAGGGTGAAGAAGGTGTATAGACCAAAAAATCATGTCCTGTCGTTTCATCGTTCATTTCCTTCGAAGTGTGATTATATTTTTCTCATTGCAGGTTTAGCGGCGTCTGCGAGGTGGCATTTTGCATATGAGGCGTGTGGATAGACGGAATTGGGAAGGAATTATAAAACATGCAGAGCAGTTAAAAAGAGGGGAGCGTGGTTGATCTCTCAAGCCTGTTTAGGTTGATTGTCGCTTTCCTTTCAGGTAGCGGGGAAGAAGTAGTCTGTGCACATATTGAATGTCCACTTGAACACTAATCCATAGCTAATGTTGATCGAGAAAAGATGAAATCAAGCCTTCTTGTAAACATAGTAATTGTAACTGTGAATTGAGTACTCCGTATGGTTTAGAAAGCTTAATTAGAAAGACTGCACGTACCCATGGCCAAAATAAGTGTCCGCATACTATACGACGTATAACTAGGTGGATAGGTATGTATTCAAAAGCTGTGACCATCAATACTTCACGCCGACTATTAGTAAGCCCCTGAATATCAAAATATTATTTTGTATGTATTTTATAATAGACGAGATATATGAAATACTACCTATCTATGTGAAGGAATATTCAATTTTTAAAAATACCTTTATAATTAATAAATAATTCAATTATGACATGGAATATTTGCTTTGAACCCCCAATTGTAACTTTGAGTGTAGGTCGCGAGCCGCGATGTGCTCTTAGTGAACTGAGCTCCAATCCTCAGCCCCTGAATTATTCCACATTTTGTACCCCGGTGACCTACGGATCTCCATTGATACATTCCACCAGATCCGAAGAATCTGAATCTGTGAAACTGGATAATATTGCTTCCGAACAATTATTCTTAGCAAACATTATCGCCATCGAACTTTTTGAAGCAATCGACCCCTAGCGATCTCTAGCGGAAGCTGAACAATGTCCGTCGATCGACATGGTGTCTCGGCAGTAAAGTGCCACTAGCAGTAGATCCTTTCTCCACTCCTCGGGACCCTAATCACACTTTATCTGAATACATATGCAACTAGAAAATACGCTCGTGACTCAGAATTCACGCGGCTGATCTGCACTCGCGAGGAACAAGATCTTTCTATTGATCGGTGTACAAGATATGCAAGGAAAGATCATCGAAGGATGAAAGAAGTATTTCTTGAGAGTTTTCAGCCACGCAGCCACGGAATAATTATGAGACCATTCGGAGGGTTTATGATTTTTATGTCCTGCACACAGTGTCATCGAAACATTGCGGGACATTGCCTTTACATGGCATAGTCAATGTCTCAAGATAAATATTCTTTGAAGTCGCAATTTATGGCGGCAAGCTCGTCAAAGGGAAATGGATCTTGTATGAAGGGTGGAAGGACGCAAGGAGAGGAGGGAAGGAAGATTTTAAAGGCTAGACATGTTGAAACTATTCACAATTTGGAAAATTCCAGACTTGAACAAAATTAAATGACATGATAGTTCTTTTTGATTGAGTTCAGCCTTTCGCTATTCGTCCACGCATCTAACGGCTTGAACAACGCCTTGCGGGCAAGACATAAAGAGGCACGATAAGAAAGCATACTTTCGAACTGGTGTCAACGTTCTCTTGACTTGAGACACGGGCCCGAGAGAATCATGCAGGCGGATAAGGGACAATATGATACGCTCCTGACATCGTGTCGTCGAGCGCTTAATAGCGAGACATTCGTAAGCCACCCTCGGCAAAAGTTCTCGCAATCACATGAAATTGGCATACGGACTTTTCATATGAAGAACAAGAGCCAATTTTTGTACAAATCTGATGAACTCAAGCCCTCTATTCCAAGCGACAGACGGTCCGTCACGAGCTTCCTTGCTTTAATCATTTCCTTGAGGAGAAAAAGAAAACATACCGCACGGTGGCGTTGCCACGATGATTCTTTCATACGCCACAAAACGTGAAGACTCACATGCGCCATCTTTGTATTTCCCTCAACGTCGTGTTCAAAATACACGTTTATATGCATCTAATAGTTTGAAGGCTGACTGAACCATTCTCGTCCGCACACATCACTTGACATTGCTAAAAATAGAATTTCTTTTGTAGACGTCTGCTACCGGTGAAGCTCCTGTATTGGGACGAGAATGCAGATGAAACAGTTACGTAGCTACCTATATCACACACCTTAACCCTAAGATCATTCAGATCGAATGATTAGCTACTAGGTAGGTATGCAACTTGATAGCAATTGAAAGAGTCGCGATTATTTTTCACTGAATCGTGTCACAATTTATTGGAAGCTGGCAGGAAAAGAAAAAGTGATTACAACGTGAAAATCCAAGAAGCAAATACGATGACCAGCTAACTTGGCCTTTTGGTGCCACGTGAGGTTTTTTGCTCCTTACTGTGGAGGTTGAACCTTCCGCATTCTGCAATCGTGCCGGACTTGATGTGATGAGAACCAGTAAGGTGATACAATATGTCATTGTATCCCTCATAAATCTAGGCGCATAATTGCGGAAGTACAAAAGTCCGGTTTATATAAGATGAGATGGTAAGATGACAGGAAATCTTTGAGATCTTAATCTGTTAGATACCCGTTCACCCACACCTGCAGATGCAAGCGCGAGACAATCTTCCGCAAAGGTAATCTTTCACATTTTTAGTACAACGATGCAATCGGGTGATAATACACTATGAGTGGTGAAAAGGCATTCAGATGATATCTTGGTAAGCTAGTCAGGTAATATGCAATATCCCAACCATGATCATATCAATGGATGGAGGCTGGGATATCTATCAGAAAGTAAGCACATATACTTGATTTTTTGTGATCTTCATAGATGGATTTTCATCTTGACATCAATAAACATGGGAATCTGGTCGAACCCTTGGTCAAACTGCGGAATGATTCATTCAGATATGAAGATCGAAATTTCAATATTCACTATAGTGTTCGCCCAATGTCATCCTGTTACTCTCTTGTATTGTTGTGCTGCAGTGCATATGTTAGGGTTCTTTGAAATGGTACTTTGTTGGAAAGCGGAACTAAAAGGTGGGATTGGGGATTGGACCACTGTACGAGCCAAACTCAGCTCGGTGAGCAGAACCCCGCAGGTTGTAAGCATATATTCATTGTCTCAAGCCTATTCTCTATGCGCCCATGATTTACCTGCAGTGTAGGAGTTTGTCGAACCCGAGTCAAAAGGAATACAGGGCAGGGAGTTAAGTTGAAGATAAGCAGATCTTAGATGAAGCTTACATCTTCCTACGCGAGGGTTTTGCGAGGGCCAGGATAAATTCCATTCTATGGTTTGAGGTTTCTGGATAATGAAAAACCTGCATGTCTCTAGATCCTAGTCTGTGACATATTTGGGGTAAAAAAAAACGGTTGCTGTGCCGTAAGCCACAATATTAATGATTGAACGGCACTGCATTTCAATATTGATATATTGGGCCACCAAATCCGGATGAGTAGAGACCCAGTTAGATATCATGCCATGCCCAGAAATTTCATTAGATCTGATGCTTCGTAGGATTGATTTATTGATAGCTCGCGCAGCGAAATCACTTGAAAAGTCTCTGCAACTCCTGGTCATATTCTGGATTCCTTTACCGGGGTAAAAGTCTCAAGTGGGGAAAACGATGAGAAGTGATTGTTTCTTGCATGCATCACTATAACCAGGATTTTTGCGTTGCAATACAAGGCTAATAAATCGTAGTGTCGTAGAAACAATTCTCCCGGAAGAATGATGCACACCGTCCGGCCAAGTCGTGACTTGAATGGAGTACCGATGGAAGGGTTCGGTCGGAAATCTCAGGATCATCTTAGCAATATCTCCATGGGAAGAAGACACTATTCTAAGCAAGCATCAGGGTTTCAGTATGCATGAGATCGGGCGATTATCTTTCCCATTTCGATGCGATACAATGTTCTCGTCTCGACTCTTTAGGAAATATGGAGTATAATATAGGTTGCAATAGCTTGTGGGACGGTGACAGTGATGAGCAGCAACGTTATAGTGTTCATGTGTTTATCTTGACCGTCAGATAATAACTTGATCTTCGAAATCGATAATAGAACATTTACAAAAAGGAAATACCCTAGGATAAAAGCAGTAACACTCCGAAATAAAGATACGCAATCGAGGTGACGATGCGGATATGAATGAGAAGATCCGCACGTAAAAGAATGGGGAGACTCGAAAGGGAGCTTGGGGAAAACTGACTCGGCCTAATCGGTAATTTTCTACGGAGCATAACGGGCACAAAGATGAACTCGATCGACGGGTTATTAGACTTTTTCGAATCTCACGATCTATTATCTTAGTAGATTCTTGCTGACCGCGGTGACATGAGTCAACAACTTTTTTATCATACGTTGGCGCTCCCGCTCCCGCAAGCCTCAAACCCCTCGGTAAGGGATAATCGTACGACTTACCTCCTTTCACCAATAATCTTAGCATACTCTCCGAAACTCAGATAGATCATTTGAAATCCCTCATCATATCAGACGTCTCGAGCGCTTATAAGGTTGTACGACCTGAATTAGTTGCAATGGTCAAAACCTCCGTATTTGAGAGTGATTGGGGTTAATTGTGACTAAATGTGAGAAACATCTGTCAACTCAATGAACTCAAAAATTCAGGGAAAGACCACGTGAATGGCCAGTTTAAAACGGGCAAACGGCAAAAGCCCTTTGCTAGAAGCCTCGACGGGGTCCACCAATTTACAGTAAGAACTGACGAAGATCCCGTCCGAGCCCAAAGCATCCACTATATCATTTCTAGCTTTGGTGTCCGCCTTGTCCAAATTTTGTCAAATGAGACGCTTTATGTATGTTCATCTCGGAGGAAGTTTTGAGATGCAGACATCGATCGAGCTATAAATGTGGCTGACTTGACTAGGAGATTTCCCCATTCATTGTCGTGACTTATAAGCCTCCATCTGATTTAGTGGCTAACATGCAGCATTTGGGTATCAACGAAGAACTACCTTAGAAACAAAAGAAAGGTTTTCGGAGGCCCGGATGAAGTTAAAAGGTGGAGAGGGAGATTCTTTGACAGTTACCTCTATCGTAGTCTCTAAAACTACTGCGAGTATTGATATTTTGACTAGAATCCAATCGTAATTTGTGTAATTTGCGCACGCATCGTGTGGTTAGTGCAAGGACTAATCATCTTTTTCCTTTAAAATTTTCTAGATCCGACACGGTGGGGAGGATTTAGATCTTTGTCTACGGGGCACAAGGGTATTAATCGGCGATCCAGTGGCCTTGTCATCCATGAATGATGCGTGTGCGCGACCGTAAGATTTTGGGGAGTCGAATGATAGTGTAAGAAAATGTGCAACGATGTGCATGATCAGGGGGCTTTGTGCATCATGAAGCTCAACCTGGAAAGTTTGCTCCGTTGTCTTCATCAACGAGGAGAAGGACAAAGTCGTACAACGTAAGTCCTCAGTAAATATTATAGTGCGTGTGTCGAAAATATCGTATTGTTAAAACCAAAGTACTAGATTCTGAATCCTAGCCATCATCTCATTAGACTCAAGAGAAGAAAACCGTTGCGCTTGTAGCAAGGCTTATCCATGAATTTCACGTGGCGATGATGAACCTCCTTGTTGTGGAAAGACATAATCTTGGATCTGGATGGGTCTAACTTAAATTCCTGCTAAGATTATTCGAATCTTGGATCTTTCCGATGGGATCAGTTCGTGTTCGGGGAATATGTCACCAGGAGGATCATCACCCATTTTAAAACCCCCCCCTGGTAATAGCAGTCCTCATATGATTTGGATCTTCAAGGCAGTAATGATTGTAGACATGATTGCATCCTGTTTTCTTTAGTGGTTTATTTTATATCAAAGAATCGAGATAATCTCAGGTCTCAGGTCTCGGATGATATTGGAAATGTTGAAAATGGTTCCAAAATTATGACATAACATTGGTCTTGACGTAGTTTAATGGCTCGCTCATATTCTATGATGATGATGCATCGTTTGATCTAAGCCACTAGGGTTCGCTTGCCAGCAGAGAGTGCCATATATACCACGCTCACCGAGTCACCAAAGACATACGTGCGCATCTACTTCTGCGAGCGTAGACGTTGAAATCCCCACAGGCGGTAAGGTAATGATGGTGTTGGCCAAGACTCAAGAGGTAAGACCGTGGATGGATGGATAGATGGAAGCGGATCGCTTGGGTGTGGGATCCCGAAACATGCAGCTGTCAAAATATTTACTGGAGCCCTCCAGATTCTCAATTGTTTGAGGGCTGTTCTGAATTGAAATCTGAAGGTATCTACAAGGATTTAAATTGCTTAGGAAGAGAATATCCAACAATCTGAAGCAATACTCTGCTGGAAATCTGTGAGAGATCCGAGCTTTGAAATGTTCAACGTTTTTCCGTAAATGTGGACACTTCGAAAGTTCAAACTTCATTTTGGGTTCTTTGCGGCACAACTATAAAGTTTGACTTCCAACTTTTGGATCAACAAGCTGAATGAAAATCCTTCTGGTTCATCTTGGCAAGGGAGCCTTTTGGACACTGTGAGAGGCTAAACTTGCAGTATCTCCGTCGGCAAAGTACTTCGATGTGACGAATTGGGATTATTAGACAGCAGCACAACGATAACCGCGGCCCCAAGCTGTCAGGGGTGAAAATATGCCGATGTCTGAATTAGGAAGATCTTCAATGCAATCTCTGTATCATCAAGGGTTTGAATACCAACAAAGGAAAAGAACTGTTAGTGCCGAGTCCCAAAATGGCCGACGTGTTATGAGAACAATTTTTCTTAGTGCATGAGTGCATGAATTTGTGACTGCCGTGATAGGTTTCATCGAAGCAATCAGTATTTTTGAGGTTGATAAGTAGCAGTATGCGAGTATAGCACCCTAGAACCTGCAGTTAATTAGTGAATGTAACACATTCGCCCTCCAGATTTAGTGAGAATTCTAGGCTATGGCCCATGGCCTCATCCCTTTTTTCTATCAGCCGACGTTTTCTTCGCAAAGCTCACCGTGAGACCATTAGCATTAAAAAGCTTGATGGCTGTAGAGGGAAAAATTAAAGTTAGCGATATCATAAATGGAAGTGATCTGCCGTGTAGCCTTGTAGAAATTGACCTCTATTCTGTGATGGATAGACCTAAGAGATTTGGGGAGATTTCGGCTGAAAGGGGGCGAGCCACTATGTGCTCCTCAATGGAGCATTCAGAATTTACGAGAACAAATGTTTTATCCTAGACATACATGTGGAGGAAAAGATCCAACGTTCCAGCTTCTGTAAGAATAGAAGGTGAGATGAACAAGATTGAACGAAGTGGGCAAAGGCCCTGGTGTGTTCGTGTTCCATGGCAATGGCGAAGGCGGCAAGTTGCGGCAAGATATGGCGACTACCCGAATCTATGATGAAATGAAGTTGGTGGCACAAAGGCAGGTTGTACAATATGCAAATTGAGGATAAATAACATGCACTTGTGATTTGTCCGTCAGCATTTGATACGGATCATGGTCACCTACTGGATAAGTAGGTGAAGATAATCACTAAAGGGTTAACAGAATACGATACGTATTGAAGTGGGGACAAGCAGGAAAAAGTCACTGTACATTATAATCCAAGTAACACGATCTCACAATTTGTGGCCGCGTATCTGGATACTGCACGTGGTGCAGTAGGAGATGTAGGAGATGTAGGGATTTGGGAATTTGATAGGCAACAATGCCAACGATATAAAATACCGGCACTGCTTGCTGTACGATGCACCAGATGTAGGTATCATGCTTACGTGACTTCTATCTCATCGAGAGATGGCCACGAAGAACAGCCAAGTAATTGTAAGACAGAAAAATGAGTGCATCATCCAGGGTCCCGATCTAGGGTGCATTAGTGCAGGGTGATTTGCTGGGGCCACCCACGAATAAATGGCCATTCCATCTGTACTGTAGATTTTAAAGCTCGTAGCGAGTTGCAGGCTGGTAACGATCGGAAAACTTTAAAATGGCGACGGGATTATCGCAAGTAAAATGGGATTCGTGATAGGTAACAATATGAAGACATATATGTAAGGTATTTGTAATGATAAAACTGGCGATCGGCCCCTGAATGTGATCCAGAAGTACAGATCTCAGTGATGATCTCGGCGATGTGATACGGGGACTTCTTTGGAGATTTGATTTTGTTCCCAACGGTTCGTGCCATAAAAATAGGTATCACTAGTAGCTGGTTAGGTAGATATGCTTGAACTTGAACTTGAGCTACGAGATAACGCCACGGATTTACTCCGATGTTGTCACAACAATAAGCGATCATGATCGCGAACAATTAGGGTATGTAGCATATATCTCACTTTGAGTTTAACGTCAAATCCGGTCTAAAGATTGGCCTACCTCGCCTACATCAGATCGGACTTCATCAGGGAAAACTCTTGTCTCAGGCACTATGACTAGATTCATTGCTACCCTATTAAGATATTATACCATGTCATCTACATTATGATCACAAGGCGATTAAGTTACCGGAGAGAAATATACTTGGATTCTCCTTCGACACTCGTTTTTCTATAGGGCTATTGATTGTTCATCCCACGCGAGCAAAATTTACAAATGAAGGGGCTATGGGGTCAACCTGCGGAAGTCAATCTATGGAATGTTTAATTAATTTAAACATTCTCTCTTCTTGTGACTGATAATGTTCCTGGTCTCTGCGAGCCCTGCACACTTTCACAGCCATTATCATATTCGTCCTCGAGACTTTTATACGCTATGTCAAATCCCCTACTAGTTGGATTTGTTTCATCACTCTTCTGCCATTTTCACCACCCCACGACCCACAAATGAACCCCTCCCATCTATCTTTCTTCTCTCCCAGACCCTCCACTCACCCATTACTTTGGAGATCCATATTAGCAATATGGGCCGACCCATGGTAAACGTGTGCAAGGATATGCAGTCTGCCACATCCACGCATCTCAATTATCATCCCTGCTGGCTCATCGTAAACTCGCAAATCTCAAGATTAGCTCGCCCTCGTCTGGTCAAAAGACATTCGGATTTTATTAGATGCCATATCGTTCGTCCACTTTGAATAACGACCCACCTCCGATTCAACCTAGATGTTGGTTAATCTGGATCTAGATACAGATTGATACAGATTTGTAAGGCTAACTCATCCATGGTAATCCGAAATACTACTCGATATAGATCTGATTTTCTCTCCAACTAGCTGCTGCTAGCTGGCAGATTTTGCCTGTAACAAATCATAATATTAATAAGAGAACATCGATATGATCCCTCCCACCCACTCATCTCCTTTGTCGATAGTGCCTTATTCTTTCCTGCTTTGCCGCTACTACCTTGATCCTTGGCGACGGTTTGGGTTCGCCTTAGCTACGACTCTGTGCCTTCCTAATCTTCGATCCCCATCCATTATTATCATTAATATTTAGCCATGACAATATCCATCTCACAGTCGAACCTAAAAAAGAAATTATACCCAAGTAAAAGTACCGGAAACTAACAGATCTCCTCCCTTAGACTAGCTCTATAAGGCTAAGAATCTCACAGCTAAACCATCACTAGCTTGACAAGTGACGGCTCGAATCCGCTCGATCAAAAAGTTAGTAGGTTTGTAGGTAGCACAGCACGATGCTGCCGCTTCCTCCCACTCATCCCGCTCCACTAACTTTATCTCTAGTCACAACCACAACTACGGCCACAACTACAATTAGTCCTACTCTTCTCACGATTTACCAAATATCTCTTATTCAGCAGTTCAAATAAACTTGACTTATTATTCCATCTACATTCTTACTTGCTTCTTTTCATCTTTGCCGGCTTCCCAACCTTTGTGCTTCTTCTCTTATACTCCTATAGTTATCCTATCATTTGCCTTACCAAACTTCGAGAAGCTCACCTGCCCTGCTGTGTACCTCGTTCCTCCTTCCACACTTCCACAAGCTTTCACACCGAGCGAAACCCTAATCGAGCAAGGAGTTAGAGCAAGCAGCCTTCACACGGTCACAGTCTACTGCTTTCTCTCTTCCTTTCTTCACTCCTCCCATTCCTTCGACATCATCGAAACATTGATCTTAATCTTTGCTCACGAAACACACCGTACGGTTTTGCAATCCTTATACTTGGAATTTCACATTCAACCTAATCAACACAGACGCAGAGTCAATTGGTCCAATTTTCGCCTTTGGTTCATGGACCTAGAGCTTTTATCTGGATTCTAAACCTCTATATAGCTACAGAAAACTTCTGATTCAAATCGAAAAAAAGTCTCACTAGAATCAGACGGGCCTTTCCCCTCCAATCTCCCCTCTGTGTAATTCAGCCTCATTCTGATCGAATGAATATATCGGGATAGCCGCGCTCAATTCAAATTCTTGGAACGAATCTGCTGGACGTTCTCACCATTTTCGCCGCTCAAAATAAACTACACACACAAAAACTTGTGGTTGGCAAAAAGGCCCACTCACGTAACGCATCAATTGCCTCACTTTGAGACCTTTGATAGGAACAGTCGACAGCAATCGATCGAGTGTATATACATAGCCACGAGCCATAAAACACAAGTTCAACTTCTATAATAATTCGATCCTCGGTCGTCGGATTTTAGCTAGGGCAATCTGGAAGGCTCAAATCCTTTCTTTCAGCCGCACAACAATTAACTGTTCTGCTTCTTCATCCTCATAATCGATTTGCATTCCGGCCAGTGATCAAGCAACGCCAAAGAAATAGTGCGGAAATACTCGAGCTGAGGGAGATTCGTAGATGCTTAGGTGAACAGGTGTTACAGTAGCACAAACGTCGGAACCGGAAGAGCACGATATCATTCCACGCATGTTTCCGGGCATCTAATCTGTTCAGATTCGAGTGAAATATTTCCCAGATCTTACAATGGAGGGTGCGGAAAGTGGCAGTAGGTCAAGGTCAGTTCTTCTTGTCTCATTAAGACCACTGCATTCTTTTCAAGCTAGTGCAAGTTCAAAACAACACAAGCTGACATTCATATAATATTAGTGGCATCCTCTCCATCATGAACCGTGAACATATCGAGCGTATAAATACCGACACGAGATATATACAATCAAATCCAATGGCTGCACCACCGACTGCCAGTCCTGCCTCCGCCCACTACCCAAACAGTGCACCATACTCCGCAGGATGGCCCAGTACTTCACATAGCGGCTTGATATCTCCTCCAGAGTCGCGGAGGACGTCGAATGACAAAGCGCATCCGCATCCGCTGCAGACCAGCACTCATCGACAATCTTTGCCATCGATACAGGAAGCTCTGAGCAGCACTTCTACCAAGCCTGGTCCTTATGCTTCCCCTGTATCCGCCTCTGCACCACCATCGCATCCGCAAAATGCCTATGCACAATCGCAAGTGCTGCCACCACCACGAACACATGAGCAGGGCGGAGGATTTCAGTCATCTCAATCGCGGCAACCTTCACCTCCGATGCCTATTCAACCACCGCCTTTCTCACGCCCAGATTTAGATTCAAGGAGCTTCGCGGAGCCGAGGAGACCATCGTTGTTACATCCTTCTATTCCACAACCTCCACCTGCAAATTCATACGCACCGCCTAGATATGAGGCTCCTAGGTATGAACAAGAGCCAAGAGCCAGTGAAAGATTTGTTGAGAGGTCAATGAATGACTATGGCCAACCATCTCCTTTACACAATCAACATCCATATGGAAACGCTCCAGCGCAACCGGTCCACCCTTCTCATCCTCCACCCCATGCGCAAGGTTATCCTCAACCACCTTATCCACCACGGGATGAAAGAGATTTAGGCGGTGCCGGGTTTAAGAATTATAAGACCCAACCCGAGCCATTCAATCAGGGCTTAAAGCGACAGCTTGAGGTGTGGGACGTTGATAATAATTTAGCTCAAGTTTGTCATCCGCTCTTTTCATTTTTAGTCCAATTCGCTAACTAATCAACCAAAGATCAACGTTTCTAGCACTACTTTACAGGATTGGTCACGTCATTTCCACGCAATAAGTCAAGAACAACCACGCTCTCACATTGCAATACCGGAAAGATCACCCGACCGCAGGGCCATTGAAGAGATGCTGGTTCACGGTAATCGAGTTGTATCTTGTCTCCACCGCATGTTGGATACTGCTGTGCAGCAGCAGCATGCAGCCGACGAGCAATCTCGCGGTGCCAGATTGGCTACTGATTACGATGATGAGAGCATCTATGGCGATGATAGACACCATCAAAATTTTGGTGGACCGGATAATAAAAAACGTCGAGGAGTACGTATTCACTCGATTTGCCCTGTACAAAAGTTTCTAATAATTGAATAGCGCGCCGCCCCACCAGGCAGATGTCACAGCTGTAACAGAGCGGAGACTCCCGAATGGAGAAGAGGACCAGATGGAGCCCGTACGCTTTGCAACGCATGTGGGTTACATTATGCGAAACTCACCCGCAAAAACACGATGAAGCAGTCACAAGGTTCAACCGGATCATCACTTCGACCCAAATCTTCGGAGGATCATTCACCACGATCATAACCTTTTCAGCAGTACCTACTGAAGTGAAAGATATGCCACCAAAGCATAAATCTAATGTATAAAGTATTCAGCGTTACAGAGCATGAAGATCTTTAGCGATCGTCATCATGGAGTTACGGAGAGTTTTGATTGGAGGATCACGGGAATAGGAAAAGTCGCATAATTACACGTCTTTCAGGGCGGAGAGAACACATATTGGTTTTGTTCGAGGGTCACGCATACCAGGGGCATTTTGGCATTTTGGTACTCACGTTCAAAGAAAGGCTTTTATTTAGTTTTGGTAGCAGAAGCATATGGAAATCTTGCTTCCAGGCGTTTTGGTTTGATTTTGATAGCTACGGCTATGGGTACAACAACGAGTTTTGAGACTCTGGTTTGGCATCCGCATAAGATGGCGTTTTTTTATATTCCCACTTACCAGATGTGGATTTTTGTGTAGCGCTGAAACATGTGGATATCTCGGATCGTGGGATCTGAATTTGGGCTGGGATATCATTTTATACCATTTTATACCATTTTTTTTTTTACCTATTGCTTGTCTTTTCTACAATACATGATTTTGGGCACCTGGTTTCTGGAAGACACGCACATTCTGTTATTGGATTTCTTTTCAGGGGAATCATCATCATGTGGATACCTAGGTACATTCATTAAGATCGAGCTGGGCTTACGGTGGAGGCGGGAACGAAGTCAAGTAAGGATATACATTGTGGAATAGGCTGGGTTGGCTTGGATACTTCAAGAATTGTGAGATTCGGTAGCAGGGGGGGAGGATCCCAATCCAGCAAAAAGGCATGCATCTCAGCGGACGTTGTTCGGAGGCACAACGTAGAAGTGGCTGGATAGAAGGGAACGGAAGGGACGGCTGATCTTGCATCTGAATCTGATCTGATCTAACTCTGATCCTAAGCTCTTATTTTGCTTGTCAGATGAATGGTCCACGGATCGTAGATGGTCTTAGTGGTGTACAAATACTTTTAGACCTAGTTACAATGAAATAGGCTGGGATAAATCAGTAGATAGTATTGGCCAGAGCAAGATAAGACGGCAATGAAAGAAATTAAAACAATGTCTACAAATCTTCCGCTGCCTCATCCATTTTTGTGTATGCACTATGCGCTGTGCGCTGTATTGTGCTGTATCGTGTTGTATTGTGAGTTTTATTTGAAGTTTTTGTGTATGGGAAGGTAAGGTGGGTATCTGTTTGGTGGTGATTATACTCACTGACCTCGATCGTCAGCATATGTGAGACAGGGCCACAGATCGATCCTTTTGAGGCGTTGGGGGATGTGCGCATCGTGAATACAAAATTGGAGCCAAACTCGGGGGACAGGACCAAAGCGGCGGGACCTAGTTCCTTTGACACTGGCGCACAGCCAATTTCGCCGACTGGGATAGGTGTGCAAGCTTGCTTGTTCAGAAGACTATGAACATGTGAAGCTAAGAAGCTAGGATGGTTGTGATGGTTGTGATGGTATAGGCGATGATCACGTGTGGGTGAGGGGGGTGGAGATCGAGAATTTGAGCGCGCAGGGTATGGCAGGGGGTGAGACAAACTTTACAGAATGTGCTCCGTACGGAGAGCTAATGCTATGTTGTAGGTACCGTATATGGTTGTTACCTGCATGCGCTACGATGGTCGGTTTCTGCAGTTTTTCTAGGGGAAATGAAGATGGTCGTGTACATGTTGATTGCAAATTGGGCTTAGATACTACTTCACTTCACTCACTAAGCTGTACGGTATCGTGGGAATGTATCACTACGATAGTGGTAGGGAGCTAGAGCGCAGTGTAGTGATACCTAGATATCTGCAAGCTTTTTGAGATGCATTGCAATTACTTGGCTGTCAGAGAAATGCTATTTGCGTGCAAGTAGATATCTGAATTCCCTGATTTATGGGCACAATTGGTAGAAATGATCGCAGTAGAACATGTGTACTAGATAGCATCATCGTGCAGGTTCTTGATTGTCAGATGCTGTGTGTGCACGAATGAATACGTATCGGTGGACTTATAGATCTCTGAATTGACGTTCGAAGTCTAAGACCACTTGGATATACAAGCATGATTAGCCAGTTGAGATTAGAACATTCTAACTGAGACCAGTCTTTTTCAAGGAGTCATAATTCAGTGTTACTTGAGTGACATTCCCATATTAAAACGAGAAGGCTTTATAAGTATATTGTTGACATGCGTACACGGCATCGTGTGAGGCATACCATCATGACGATAGTATGCTTGATATGTACACAAGTTGAATACCGATGCACATGCAGTTTTAGCTGTGCGTGTAAAGTTGGGTTTCAAGGATATCGGTATATACATTGGTAAATATGCGCATATCCGGATGATGGGCTGCAGAAACGGAGAGGCGATAAAGCTTTACTTTCTGATGTATGTAATGGGATCGATCGGATCGGAGAAGAAGATTCTGTGCGAGGGATGTGCTGTGGTTTTAATGTTGTGAAATGATCTAGTACGGTACAGAAAAATAGGTGAGGGGTAGAATGGTAATCGCTAATAGGAAATTATGTAGTGAAGGGCGATATTGGCTTGTGATGAAGGAGGGCCATAAAATTAAAGAAGTTTGGGCCTTGTATTCGCAATTGATTCATCTGGATAAAATAGGAAATAATCAAAGCTAGTGGACAGGAAAGGTTCCATGAAAATGTGTACATTAATAATAATTCCTTCGCACTTGACACCCAAGTAATTACCAATCAAAACCTTTTCACGGAACTCTTATCAAATCCAAGTGCGATAAACATCAAACAAAAAGAGTTTAGGGTCTCGGATATGAAGGTACACAGCATACATCGTACCTGGGCATATCTACCTGGATAAGCCACACTTAGCGAAGCTATGTAAACTATACCTGAGACTACACACACACTCGCGTATTATACCTGTACTCTTGCATATGCTTTGTAACTTCAGGAAATTAAACGTGATTCTGTAGGCTCCCTAAGTGCAGGTGCAGATGAACACGAGGTTTATCGTATGTAAAGAGACGGTTAGGTGCGAAGCCGGCAATCTGCATCAGGTGGGAACACGTGTCGGTGGAATTTGCGGAGATTTCGGAAGACTTTGAGATCGGGGATCTGAGTTCGTGCCACTTAGCGTTGTACAGAGATACGGTATTTTTGCTGGGGTGATGACTTGATAGGATTAAACTGAGTAATCAACATACTCGTGATCTACTTTGATAGATGTAGTAGATTTTTCTCGGAGATCCGGAATTTGCACTAAATCGTTGATAGATTCTCCGGGTGCATAAATCTAGCGGTTGCATTGAAGCCAATATGTAGGTCGATCCGAATGTATTTCCCGCAGAAGATCAGAGTAGCTGACAGAAACATTCTGGCGTGACGTCAAATCCTTTTCTGGTCATGGATCTTCGACTCTAACAATTCCATGCTTCATGGTAGTATACAGTGTATCTGGACAGTACAACTTGATCTTTCCAAGTGTTAGTATGATATCTGGTAATTAAAGTCAGGTTGCATATTTTTAGACAATCTTCTTGATTCAGTTGTCTCCGGCTCTTCTATTTCCTCGAATACTCCCAATCTCGAAATTGTGTAGATTTACTTTTAGATCGTACTAGATCTACATGTAGTACCGGTGCTACTTTGGAGTTTCCTTCGCCTAAAGTTGATTGACTCTTCGTGTCTTAGATCGTTTGTCTCGGATCTAAGACTTCGACGTGAGTGATTGTTGTCCCCATTGTTGAGCCAGTAAGAATCTAATATATCATAGTAATATGTATCTTGGATCTACCCTTTGAACTGGCTTCAAGGGCAGTGACATCTAGCAACCCAAGAGCACTCTTCGCATATTATAGGGGAAGAATATCAACGGTATCTCTCGCTGCCCATGTTCGATTGGCATGGGTAGCTTTGGCAATAAGTTTGGATTGACTTAGCATTACTTAAAATTAATGATGCTGCCTTCCGAGACCTTATCTCCGCCTCATCTTGGTACTTACTTGCGGCTGTTTGTACACTATAAAACAATCCAATCTTCAAGGTATCGAGATCATTTAGATGTAAATTTCTAAGGGAATAGTTTGACGGGAGAGTACATCCAAGATTCATAGTATTTAAGTGAATATTTTCTAACACGATTGATATATCGCAATGTGCTGAAAATGAATAGCCTGGATAGCGTCGATCATCTGGCTCATCTTTAGCAACAGAGTTGTCGATACACTAAATCTCACCAGGCTGGTAGCTTCCGTGCATACTAGATGCTGTCAAACACCTGGGCTGTGGGTATCTGAGACATCTTTTGATGCTTTTCTGAGCCTGAATTACCAAAAGCCAGATGGAAAGAAGAGTGACGATTTCGGGACTACGAAGTTATTATTAAATGCATAAAACGAACTGTTTTAATCACTTAAGATTTTAAACATGGATCGAGAAACTACTCATACATGAAATGAATCATACTGAATTTTCCCTGAATTTACAGGAACTTTAGGTACCGCGGATTAAATGCAAGATCGGTACCAGAGAATGGAACTTTGGCACAGTGAGCGCCGCAGTTCTATGGGGAAATCAATTCACACTACGTGTTTTAAAGCTTCTCCCACGAACATACGCCAGGGCCAGTGATTAAAGCCTGTTAACGAACTTTATGGGAGAGACAACTTTCAGATGTTACTAGCAATGCCTGTGGCGATTGGCGAAGAGCGGCGTGAGTTGCGCGCCAGTGTATAGGAGCATATGAGCTGAGATTCCCGCGTGTGTGGGCAACGCAGTCGCGCCTTACAAATATGTACTCATTGTACTAGAACAATCAAGTTGGTAAAGATTGCACGAGCGACAATGCTGCAAGTGGTTATTTCAAGCTGGAAAGAAAGTCGACGTTTGAATGTCGATCACACCAAAAGATGAGATGGATATTCGCGGGGCTCAGTGTTTCAGATCATTGACTAACGAATTGATGAACCATGAGAATCTGGCATATGAATTTTGGTTCCTGAATATCTGCAATTTCCTCGCATGTATCGATTCTGCTAGGATTTCCCAAGGTGGTTCTCACATGCCATACTTGGCATGAACTGCCTTTTGAGGCTGATGGGATATCTGTGAAAAGAATCAGGATTTATCCCTAACTTTTCTTTTTTCAGAAAAACCATATATGCCGTGCTGTACACTCTAAAGGTTGTTCAGGCGTGATATCATGGGGCAAAACTCTGCTCTACAGCCTAAGCACTTGCCTGGGAGATACAACAATCATAAAATCAAACGTAGCTCCCGTCGTTCAACCCATGGTATAAAGCGGAGTCACCAGCATTTTACATCTTCGGTTGACAGGCATAGACGGAACCAAGCCTGAATCTCAAAGAAACATCCGATAATCTATATCGTACCATCATCACAATGATGCGGTGGCGAATTTGAAAGGCCCAGAGCCGATAATTAGCTATTCCTTGATAGCTACAAGCGGAGTGATCACCTGTAGAGCTCGTACTGCAGGAATCTCGATTTGAGCTTGAACGTCTCAGAAAAACCTCTATACCATTTCATATTGGCTGAAGAGGAAATCGCAATCTTGAGTATAGTGGTTGAGAGTCGAATCCCAAGAGCATTTCGCCGCCGTCCTAGTTCCTACTGAGTCGAGACGTAAATGACAACGTAGGTGACAAAGTGATATAAGTATCTAGTATTGGATGGCATTCAGAAGGGATTCGACGGTACCGTAACAAGAAGCGTACGATGTATCCAATTCTTGTGGTAATGGCACCTGCGACCAATTGAATTCAATCTTCACTTGATTTGAAGCATCAGCCACACCAGCCACAAGAGGCTCACGCCACCTAACCTTATCCACGCTGCTGCAGCGCATCTGCCCAGACTTCGAGACCGACACCCCACTGTACCATCACAATTAGTAAACAGCCTTACAAATACATCGTACGCTAAATTGGTCTCCCGTTGAGGCTGTCGAGTTTTTCTTTGGAAATCTGTTGGAAGCATCAATGAGGAGAAAGAAGCCATTGAATACCTTCTCTTAAGGGCAAAGTTCGAGTCCGATATTGTAAATCTTACAACTGATAAGGATTGAGGGGATCATGAAGCTGTGATAACGCCGTACAAAGTGGGGGCATCGAGTCCTGGATATAAGGATATAAGGAATATCGCAACGCATTGGCAATCAATTGCGAATTTTCTACTATCCTGACAAACTTTCCGTGTGTCAATCGAGTCTTGAGATATGGGTCTTCTGTAAGTATTTACGGCACAACACTCAACATTCAATTAATGCTAATATGTGTTGTAAGTGCATTAGGAACACCACTCGAGTGGCCGGAAGCCAAACAGAATGCACAAATAGTCAGGGAATGGGGCATACAGGTACGACTCGAGAGGCTGGTTACATGAAGAAATACTTTGCTCATAAGATTCAATATAGCAACTACTAGCGATATGGAACCGAGCGAAAGGGAAGGAGCGAGATGCCCTACTATGGGGTGACGAGGTCAGCAGATACTCATTCATGGATGGAAGATGGTCGCTAAAACATTTTCAGGTCGAATATTTGGTTGTGAACTACAAGGATGATGATGAGAAAGTAACCTTGTCCTTGAGACAGGCAGATATCCTGACCGCGTTAGCCCAAGATGAGGAATTGCGTACGAATGGAGGATGCGTACCAGCATTACAAGACGTCACTAATACCAAGTGGGTCTATTCGATTAAGTTGAGGGAAAACGCTAACAATCCCAAGGGGTAGCGCATTACCGGTTTTCCATCCTGAATTCGGACGGTTTATGCTTGAAGCTACACCTGGGAGACCTTGGGGGATTGGGTTCAAGGACTTATTAGACGTCGAACCTAACATGAAGTGGAGGTGTGTTATACAAACTTGAAAGCGAGTTCATGGAGCTGATGTTGTGAAGGCGTAAGCTTGCTAAAGAGCACATGAATGCTGAAGAGTATCCAATTACTTTGACGACCTATCCTCGATTAGGATCACCCGGCGTATTCACGTCCCCTTTCTTCCCACCTTCTGGAGAGAAATTACGGTCACAATTTGTTCCTGATGAGATTGCTAATCCACACATTCGATTTCCTACTTTGGCAGCCAACATTCGTGCAAGAAGAGGCCAGAAAGTTCAGGTAAACGTACCAGTATTCAGAGATGAGAACACTTCATGGCCTTGGAAGGATCCGACTGTCAATTACGACATGCACAATTGGCCAGAGGACGATGACGTTCGGAATGGTGCTGCTCCTGACAATTTTATTCATATGGACGCAATGGCCTTTGGCATGGGCAGCTGTTGTTTACAAATTACCTTTCAAGCCAAAAATATCACAGAAGGGAGACGAATGTATGATCAATTAAGTCCTCTGGCTCCAATTCTCCTCGCCTTAACTGCAGCAACTCCAATCTACAAAGGCTTCTTAGCCGACACGGATGTTCGATGGAATCAGATCAGTCGGGCTGTAGACGATCGAACTCCAGAAGAGTTAGGAGAGAAGGTTAGTGGAGCTATACTCAATACATACACAACGCTAATTCCTGTAGCCCCTTTTACATGATCGATGGCGCATACCTAAGTCACGCTATGCCTCTAATTCTACGTATATTTCGGAAGATTCGAGGTTACGCAAAGAGTACTTGGACCCAGATCTTGTAACCGATCCCGAAGTCAAACAAGAGCTGATGAATGGAGGCATGGATGACCGATTGGCTACTCACTTTGCCCATCTTTTTATTCGTGATCCGATTGTCATCTTTGCTGAAGATTTGAAAGAACTTGACCTATCCAAGACGGATCATTTTGAGAACCTTCAGTCAACTAATTGGCAACATATGCGTTTTAAGCCGCCGCCAACAGGAAACGACATTGGTTGGAGAGTAGAATTTAGGCCAATGGAAATTCAGATCACTGATTTCGAAAATGCTGCCTTTTCAGTATTCATTGTACTCATCACGCGAGCTATCCTCTCCTTCGACCTCAATTTTTATATACCTATCACTAAAGTAAGTGAAAATATGGAAACGGCACATGCACGAGATGCAGTCTTGGAAGAGAAGTTTTACTTTCGAAAGAATCCATTTCCAACTCGTGCGCCGCGACCATATTCCTCGAATGGTGGGGCGTCTGGTAGAGCATCGGGTACCAACACTCCGCTTAATATTTCAAGGCCACCTACACCATCCGGCCCCGTGGAAGATGAATACGCCCCTATGTCTATCGACGAAATTATGAACGGCAGCAAGAGTGATTCAGAAAATAACTTCCCAGGCTTAATACCATTGGTCGAATCATATCTCGACAGTGTCAATATTGATGTACAGACCAGGTGTGAGCTAGCCTCTTATTTGGATTTGATCAGAAAAAGGGCAGACGGAAGATTGTGGACAGCAGCGAAATGGATAAGAAATTTTGTTGCGGGTCATGAGGATTACAAGAAGGATAGTGTCGTAAACGAAAAGATCAACCATGACCTGATAAAGACAGTCATTGAATTAGGAGAAGAATGCACAAAGGGCGTCCAAAATGTGGAGAAATTTTTGGGCCGGGAGAGATGTGGAGGCTGCTGAAGAAGTAGACAGTATTAAAGCATAAATAGCATTAGAACGATAGTCCTCGGCGAAAGGATATCTGGTCACAATTATTGAGGATGGCCACTGTTAGTCGAAATCTATAGGATTAAATTCATTTCTTACCACACCTAAATGCCTATCCAACACCAACAAAAGCATATCATTTTGAGAATATCGGTTTTCTGTGTTCAATGAGGTATATCTCAAACGTCGAATCGGACTGGGAACCCCCATTCATTTTCTAACACATCTCTTTAGACGAGACACTAACAACAAATATACAACTCGTACGTCTTTTTAAGTTTCTGATACTCAGAATTGATACCCACTAGCTAGCCAGCTACCAACCTACCTGGATTAGTCAGCTGACCATCATGAAGCTTTGGCTGTCTGTATAGGCATTTTCAACATTTCTTATTGAAATTGTGAATGTCGTACAAATGTAAAAAATGACAAATGAAGGTCCATAAATTCCCAAAATGGACAACTATACGCGGAAACAAGAAACCCCGGTCGCAAAAACAAACGCCTCATCCCAACCACAACTCTCTATCTCGCAAGCCCACATCGCTCCTCCACAACTCGTCACTTCCAGTTAGGTTTTTTAGTCTAACTCATCATTTTCGTTCTTCGCCTTGTTTCGTGGACATGGAATACCCTTCAAAACCTGTCACTGACCCGAATACTGGTGGTAGCCTTATCGATGGTCGAAATGGGATTGAAGCGGATCTGATTGCTTTGACGTCTGGGGAAGGACTTAATGAAACTGTAGAGGATTTATGTAGTGATACTTCAGAGTCGAATGTTGAAACTGAGGATGATGATAGCAATGCAGGGGAGAAAGGAGGGAACGTGATAGTAACACCGAGAACATACCAGCTGGAAATGTTGGAAGAAAGTTTGAAAAGGAATGTCATCGTTGCGGTGAGTATGTCTTATAGTATTAATAGTACCTGGTGCTAAGAGTCGTAGATGGATACAGGAAGTGGCAAGACACACGTGTAAGTCTTTTCTTACCTTGGAGTCAAAATTGGAATCGCTTGAGAAGAGATTGAGTTCCAGCTATTGCACTACAGACAAGGTATTTTGAAATCAAGCACTGGTCAACGGTGGTGTCCACATCATGAATCACAACCATGTTTTTCTTCCGAAAGCTTGTTATGACCTGACCATTGGATCATCTAGGGCCGTCCTCCGAATGCTAGCGGAGCTCGAGCGGATGAAGCCCGACAAGGTGAGAAGAAAGTTGTAATCCCTCATTCTGCTCTTGCTGATCTTGTTATTGCAGATGATATGGTTTCTTGCGCCTACCGTTGCGCTTTGTGCTCAGCACCACGAATATCTCCAGCTTAATATTCCCTCGGTTTTGATCAAACTGCTTATTGGTGCTGATGGCGTGGATCGATGGACAGAGCAGAGACAGTGGGATGCGATCTTGAAGGACGTCAAAGTAGTCGTATCTTCCTATCAAGTTCTCTTGGATGCCCTTACACACGGGTTCGTACGTATGGGGCGTCTCTCGTTGATCATTTTTGATGAAGGTGAGTACCATGCACATCACAACTTGCTGAGCGAGACATCTTCTCGAACTCTGCTAAATGGTTACAGCACATAATTGTGTAAATAAAGCACCAGGGGCTAAGATTATGAAATCTTTTTACCATCCGTATAAATCGACATCCCCACTACCTTATATCCTGGGCCTTTCGGCCAGCCCTGTCATGAGATCTAGTCCGCAATCTTTGAGTGATATCGAAGAGACTTTGGATGCCGTTTGCCGCACGCCAAAAATACATCAAGCAGATCTTCGACTTCGAGTAAAGCTGCCACTGCTATCTATAATCCACTACTACCCAGAGCCAAACATCATCATGACGAAGACTGTAGCGAGCCTGAGAAATGTAGTGCAAAGCCTCAACATTTTTGAAGACCCTTACGTTTTGACACTAAAGAGAAGCGACAGCGAAAGAAGTCAACGTGAGCTGGCGAAAGTACTCAAGAGTTTCAAGACATATAGTCAAATTCAATTGAAGTCAATTAACAAAACTAGCAACGAGATTATCCTTGTTGAGCTAGGCCCCTGGGCTGCAGATTACTATATCTCAGCAGTGGTGACGAGATACTTGAAGGCAATGTCGGCAAAAGATACTTTCACTGTTGAAGATTTACAAGCTGCCGAGAAGCTATATATTTCCAAGGCTTTGAGACAAGTCGAAATCTCCCCTTCACTCCTCTCGGGTACAGACAAAATTTCTAACAAGGTTGAAAAGCTACTGGAGATAATTGTGCAACAGAAGCCTCCCTTTTCCGCTATCATATTTGTCCAAGAAAGAGCTACGGTCTCTGTGCTAGCCCAATTATTATCGCATCATCCATTGACAAAAGAACGTTTTAAGATTGGAACCATGGTTGGTACATCCTCACACAGCAATCGTACAGACCAAATAGGAGAGCTTGTAGATATGAAGCAGCAAAAAGACACTTTGTCAAATTTCAAGTGTGGAAAGATTGATATCCTTATAGCTACGAATGTGCTGGAAGAGGGAATTGATGTTCGTGCCTGCAATCTAGTAATATGCTTTAGGTAAGTTTAATGGAAAAACGCTTCACCCCTAGACGCTATATGGAGATGTTTCATCTTTCACGTCCTCTTCATTTTACCATGTAACCTTTGTACCGCATTGTACCCCAAAACATACTCTCATAGGCAATCACTGATACCTTGATGATATAGTAAACCAGCAAACCTCAAATCTTTCATACAAAGACGAGGGCGAGCGAGACAACAAGATTCCAAACTGATTCTTCTTGACGCTTCGGGCGATAAAGTGATAAAATGGCATGAGCTTGAACGAAACATGCGAGAGGAGTACGAAAAGGAAATGCGAGAATTACAGCATATCTACGAAATCGAGGCAGCTGATGAACAGTCGGAAGATGCCAGAATTTTGCGAATAGAAAGCACTGGTGCTCAATTAGATCTTGACAGCGCTTTAGCACATCTCTATCATTTCTGTGCAGTCTTGACAACAAAAGATTTCGTTGATCTCAGGCCCGATTTTATTTACTCCTCCAGTCTGGGATCTAAATATGTTTGGGCAAAGGTCATTCTGCCTGGATCGGTTTCTCAAAGTCTGCGGATTCATAGAAGCCGCAGATCGTGGTTGAGTGAGAAATCAGCTGCAAAGGACGCAGCGTTTGAGGCCTATTCAGCATTATACAAAGGAGGCTTAGTGAACGATAACTTACTACCCTTGATGGTGCATGATAAAGTCATCGATGAGCTGACTTCAAAGCCCGTGGATACACGCGCATCTCTTCTGGAGGTGAAAGAGAGATTAAATCCATGGATTGATATTGCTAGAGCATGGCAAGAGGCAGAACACCATGCTGGAATCGTTCGCACATCGGTTATGAGCTTTAATGGGATGAAGTTGGAACTTTGTCTTCCCATTGAGCCACCAGCAATACCCCCGTTGAAGCTTTACTGGAATTCTGATACTGAGTTCTTTGTTGACTTTACAAACGATATCGAAATTGGCACCAGCGAGAATATGTTAGCGCAGGCCTTGAATGATACAAATCTATTATTATCAGATCGTGGTCGTAAAGTTCATATCCAGTCACGTCGAACAGTTGTGCAATTTATCTTGCTTCAAGATGTGGGCTCACTCAGTTCAGATTGTGTTCCAGTTGATCCTAATGGTAGTATCAAAAATACAGGTTTCATCAGAGAGGTCGGCAAGCTAGAATCGCCCTATGTCTTTGAAAAATGGTTGCCCAGTAAGCCACCAATCAATCAAGTCAAAATTCCTTATCCAGACTATTCAGATGCACCAGAAGACGTCCCACATCTAGCTGTGGTTAAAGTAAGTCGCCGTGCAGACTTTTTGCACAAGGTACAGAATGAAAAACCCTCATCCTCTTCGAAACAATTTTCCTCTGTCCTCCCTGCTTCGAGATGTGTGCAAGATGTTATGTCCGCACGGTTGTCTCAGTTCGGCATGATGATTCCTTCCATCACACACCACATTGAGGTGCAACTCGTCGTAGACCGTCTATCTAGAACCATTCTCAGGGATCTCAAGATTAGCGACCGGAGTCTTATCCAGACCGCTCTCACACATGCTGGTTACTCATCAGACTCGAATTACCAACGTCTCGAATTTCTAGGCGACTCGATTCTCAAACTGTGTACGTCGATACAATTGGTGGCAGCGCATCCAGATTGGCACGAAGGATATTTGTCGGCTAAGAAAGATCGTATCGTGTCCAATTCACGCTCATCAAGAGCGGCGGCTGAACTCGGTCTGGATGAGTACATAATGACCAAGAAATTCACCGGTGCAAAATGGCGTCCATTGTATGTCGAAGATCTGGTCGTCACAGAACCAAAAACCAGAGAAATGTCCTCTAAAATCCTTTCCGATGTTGTGGAAGCACTAATCGGCGCATGCATGGTTGATGGCGGCATTCCCAAAGCCCTCAAATCTCTGCAACTATTCTTCCCCGAACTCGACTGGCTCCCTCTAGAAACCCGACAAATGTCACTCTACCAACAAGCTCCCGATAATCTCCACCTCCCTATCACTCTCCGCCCCGTCGAACACATCCTCGGCTACACCTTCACCAAAAAATCTGTCCTCGTCGAAGCCATGACGCACCCCTCCTACACCGGCGGCACGCAATCTCTCGAGCGCCTCGAATTCCTTGGCGATTCTATCCTCGACAACATCATCGTTACAGCCATGTGGTCGCACCCCACTCCCCTCTCCCACTTCCACATGCATCTCCTGCGCTCGGCGCTCGTCAACGCGGACTTCCTCGCCTTTCTCTGCATGGAAATGAGTATCCACCAAAACGTCACCCATCTCACCGAAGAAAGCAATCACCGCATCCACGAATCACGCTCGCGACGGCGCGTCTCCCTCGTGAATTTCCTCCGTCATTCAAGCGTGTCTTTTTCTATCTATCAAAAAGACGCTCTGGCGCGCCATGCGGAGCTGCGCGAACAGATTCTCGAGGTGATATATACCGGGGATAGATTCCCCTGGGCCCTATTATCGCGACTGGATGCGCGGAAATTCTTCTCCGATATGATTGAGAGTTTGCTGGGGGCGGTGTGGATTGATAGCGGCTCGATGGAAGTGTGTACGCAGTTATTGGAAAGAATGGGAGTTCTTAAATACATGCGACGGATCTTGAAAGAAGGAGTGCGGATTATGCATCCGAAGGAGGAGTTGGGTATAGTTGCCGATTCTGAAAATGTCAAGTATGTTCTGCGGCGTGAGAAGATGGGTGGAGATGCTACGAATGCGGATGATGGTGCAGATGGAGAGGTGCGCGCGGAGTATCGATGTACGGTATTCGTGGGCGGGGAGGAGATTGTAGAAGTGGGGGGTGGAGTGAGGAAAGAGGAGATTCAGGCGAGGGCTGCGGAGGAGGCGGTGCGGATTTTGAAGGCGAGGGGTCATGGAAGGGGGAATGCGGGGGAGGGGAAAAAGAGAAAGTAGGTTGATAAAGAGAGGGCATCTGTAAGAGAGGAAGGGAAAATTAAGAGGGAGGATAAGATGGATCTTGATTAACTTATTCCTTGTTATCAGGCTATTACTTGTGAATTACAGTTGCCACTACTACCTGGGTATGTATGTTGATCTATACATAATCATAAGATAGCACATCAAATGAAATAGTTTAATGGGTATTTTTTTGGATCTTCCAGTATTTTTTAAGAAATGAACTAGTAAACTAGCAATAAATCTGAAAAGCTTCCGGACTGTTAAAAAGTCTCCGGGTCGAGAATATCATGAAAACCCCAAGTATTCACCTGGGAGCCAAGATCAACAAATGATCATCATATTACAGTATCATCTATGCGGTGATTATGCCAAGCGAGCCGCTAGTTCTTGGGGATGGAGCACTAGGAATAGGGGGCCGGATTGCCATATCCTTATCAAGATCTAGGTTGTATCGATATGATAGATTAATGCAATGTAGAGCTCAAAAATCATACGCCACATGACGGGTCACTATTGGCATGCACGTTTCTGCGGCACTTTAGCAAATAGTTGTGAATTATAGAGTCTATATCTTTAGTAGCTAGCAATAAGACGGATGGTTCAGACACATTCCGCCTTCTCTTTACCATTCTCCTTCTCGTATTCATATGTCATAACTGCAAAGGAACGCTGTATCTTAGATTGTACTAAGAGGTCTCCAGCTTCGACAACCAATTGATGATCATCATAGTTTGAACCATTGCAACTTTCTCCCCATATCTTTCTCCATCAGTACTACTTGCCTGAATAGTTAGATTCCAAAGTCGAAGGATATCCATGTGTTTGTCAGGGGTAATTCTGTTTAGCTCGTCCTGGTATTTCCATATCTCCATATTTCCCTCATTACCGGATTGCTTTGAAACGCCGTAGGCAGTAGGACCAAGAAGAAGTATCGGAATATTGCGTTCAGCGCCGTTGGTAATACCTATCCACTCATTTATTGAATCGATGGCGAACTTCATATCGTGAGAATATTTATGGCCAAGAGAAAAGATCACCGGAGTAGGTCGCCAAGGATCTGGTTTTTGGTATGCTAATGACTTAAAGGTAGCTATAGCGGCGGACGACGCAGGTGTAGTCGTGAATGGTATGTAAGCATGGGGGATTCCTGATTTTTATGTTAGAGTGCTGTCTTACAAAAAATCCAAATAAGCCTTACTTTGACACGCGTACGGGCTTCCTTTTGGGTCATTCGCTTCGTTTGTAACGACTTCCTCGGAATTCTTCACAGAATATCCGAGACAATTATTGTCCAAGAATTGAGCATCGCATTTACATACAATCCTCTCATCGTCTGTCATCAACCATTCTTGAAGGCCGCCGTGCGATATATCCTCTCTTAGAAAGACGTTGAGAGCAGCATATATAGTTTGCGCAGTCTCATCACCAAGGAACACAATAGCGCTAAATCTTTCGAGTATCATACATATTTCGGAAGTCGAAAACCATCGATATGTGCAACCTATATAGATTAGTGACAATCTCAAAAAGGGAAAAGAGTATATTCCTACCTTTGCCAACATATGGTTCATCGAATCCATGTCTACCTCCACTGCTCAAAGCTTCGAGAAGTGTTGCCCTGTTTTTGCAGAAGGGTGAGACGTTCGATTTGGTGGGGTATGGCACATGATAGATATCTGATTGTATGATTCCACAGTCTTTGCTTCCTAGATACTGTTTGATGGCACTTCTCGTAGTTAGAACGGCTGTTTCCTTGCCCAATTGAAGACATTACCTTTCTCCAGGCCCAATCACCTTCAGTTTAGATGAGACCACGACATTATCAGATACAAATCCCTTGAATGGAGACCAGACTGCATAAATGAAGACAAATACGACTAGACATATGCCTCCGAGACGGTAGTTGCTTGAAGAAATCATTACCGGCTTAATGAAACTTGATTTTATGGAAGATATCGTAAGCTGCAATTGACGATAATTTCATCAAAGGGATCTTGTCATTCTGGTACTATTTGTTTTCTTTCGAGAAAGAAAAGGAAGATTGACGTTGAAGTGGGCAGGTAACCTTACGGGTAGTTACATCTTCCTGGTTGAGTTATCAAATCGTGCTTTCCCCGTTTGTTATTTTTGTGACACGTCAAAAGGTCGCCATATTCCATGGTTGAAGATGTCGGATTCACACTTTGGATGAAAAAATGGTTTGAAAGAGCAGCCAAAACTTTGGATGTTCACTTCTTATGCCGGAATCCCTTCATCTTTCATCCATCTCTCGTCCTTCTTTCTCACATCCTCAATCCCTGTTCTCCATTCCCCATTTCCCATTTTCTAGTTCTGATCAGGTCGATCTTCCAAAACAAAGTAGAAATATCAACACTGAAATAAGTCGCTCTTTACACAGAGAAACGTCGATATGAGTCCTCGACGTGAGTTCTAAATTCAATACCATCTCATCCGTCTCTTGCTCTTTGCTTTTTTCGTTTTTCGCACATAACATTGGCGTGAAAGTCTAGACTATAGATGCGTCACGTGTTTCATGCCCCCCAGAAGAGCCCAAGGAAAAGTCGAGAGAATAAATGTGTGTTCCAAGACTCAGCTCATTCAAAAGGTCAAAGTTTGTCTGCCTACCAATTTCCTGTCAATGCCTTTCTCCTTTCTCTTTATTTTCTCCGCCAATTACAATGGCCAGTATACTTCCCGCAAGTATCCGTAAGATTGAGTTTTCCGGATCTGTCCATGGGTTAACATCCGAGGTAATTTCGATGCTTGATGTATAGAAGATGGCGACACGCATGTTGTGAAAAGAAGATTGACATCTTTCTTCCCAAGACCATTAGGTTGACTCAGCTGCCAATGCCAATAGACGGTGTGGTTAAAGATGGTGTGTGTTGTTGGACGACGTGATATGTAAGTTCAGTTCAGCAAGCGACACCAAAGAAAGATCCGAAATACCTTTCTAGCAAGGGCGGGGAAATGTTCGAGGACAAACAGCGTTGCAACGTGGGTGATATATGGTGCATCGTCGGTAAGGTTATCTCGGTCGTTCGGAAACAAGGGGGATGATGGGGGAGCTTTCGGTACTCAGAGACACGCATCCATACATATACATACATGCCATGCCTACCTAGTAGTCTTCTTCCATTTGCTGCAGATTGATCTTGTACCGGTAACATGGCACTTTTTCATATGATGAGAACATGACTATTAGTTCGATCTAATCATTGTACATGTGCACACGATCAATTTTCAAATAGAGAAATAGAGAAAAAATAAGATTTGGATTTGTTTGCAAACAATCAATTGATACCAGTTCTTTCTTTCTTCTCTCCATCTCTATCTACCTTTACTGTCTCCAATTGTCAATTCACCAATCAGCGCCTTCGTTTTGCCTCGGTAGCATTTGGTTAGCTCTGCGTCATCTGAGTAAAGGTACTCACTCAACTCCCAGGATATCACGAACGCGGGGAGAAAACTCAACAATTGTTCAAATATTGTAAAGATTTCAATACCGCCAACCACAGCTAATGTTAGACTGAAATATTAGACAATTGAAAGGGTTAAGATTACATTCAAGGGGCCCTAGGGCCAAAGGAATTAAACAAGATGTCGTGGAAGACAACTGAGATGTTGATGGATACCATCAAACATTATTCACATTTCCCAGCTACGGGTGTGAGTCTGAGGCAGATGGTACAGTTTGGAGAGAGGCCATCTACAGGTAAGCTATCAGATTATATTCTGGGGACTGGGGAGATTCTGCTATTGTTCCCAAGCTAATAAAGTCTTGCTCTACAAATAGGTACACTTTTCCGAGCATCACAATTCCTCTCGGAAGAACTTCCAATACGACTTGCGCATCGAGTGCAAGAACTATCAGACTTGCCAGATGGCCTCAATGAGATGCCCTCAATCAAAAGGGTGAAGGATTGGTATGCACAGTCATTTGAGGTATGACTCTTTATCCACCCACAAATGCCTGCGTGAATTGACATGTGAAAGGAAATTACCACACTCCCTCGACCACAATTATCGTCAGATGTTAAAGAAAGACTTATGAAGCCTGCGAAAATAAATGGAAAGCCATCCAAGATTCTTGCGGAAGCAACACAAAACCCGAGCGTAATGAGGGGCAATACAGCTCTAATGGAAATGGAAAAGGAAAAGAATCAAAGTCGGCCGCAGCAAGAAGATATTTTGCCACAGTAGAAGATAGTACCGACTGGCCCCCAGAACTTCACGATTATAACCAGAGATTCGCACAAACCCTTAATCATATAAAGAGGCGGCACGATGGAGTTGTCACAACCGTCGCGCAAGGAATACTCGAATATAAGCGGAAACGGCAACGCATGCAGATCGATAATAACATACAATCCTTCCTCGACCGTTTCTACATGTCCCGTATTGGCATCAGAATGCTCATTGGACAACACATAGCACTCACAGATCAAAGTCACGATAAAGATCCTAATTATGTAGGCATTATATGTACAAAAACCAATGTTCGAGATCTTGCGGAAGAAGCAATCGAAAACGCTAGATTTGTCTGCGAAGACCATTACGGGCTCTTTGAT
The DNA here is from genome assembly GCF_013461495.1 of Botrytis fragariae. Classification (NCBI taxonomy): domain Eukaryota; kingdom Fungi; phylum Ascomycota; class Leotiomycetes; order Helotiales; family Sclerotiniaceae; genus Botrytis; species Botrytis fragariae. The sequence continues at coordinate 1,333,423 of NW_023500991.1, read as the reverse complement.
GCGCCAAAGATTCAACTCGTGTGCCCTCCAAACCTTCATTTTATGTATGTACCCGGCCATCTCTCGCATATGCTCTTCGAAACTCTCAAAAATTCCCTTCGAGCTGTTGTCGAAACACATGGACAGGACAAACAAGATTTTCCCGTCACAAAAGTCGTCGTCGCGGAGGGAAAAGAGGATATTACTATCAAAATCTCAGACGAGGGTGGCGGAATACCTAGAAGTTCTATACCTTTAGTTTGGACCTACATGTATACTACTGTGGACAGTACACCTAGTCTAGATCCAGATTTCGATAAGAGTGATTTCAAAGCTCCAATGGCAGGATTTGGTTATGGTCTTCCGATCTCAAGATTATATGCTAGATATTTTGGAGGAGATTTGAAGTTGATTAGTATGGAGGGGTATGTTTCACAAGTTTTTTAATATTCCTTTTCCTACAAATATGCAATGAACTAACCAGCACTACTACGAAATAGCTACGGAACAGACGTATACCTTCACCTAAACCGACTTTCCTCGAGTTCGGAGCCTCTCCAATAACAATCAGCAGTCATGAGGGATACCTGGAAAACACAGTCCTCTCCCGATATTGGCGGGGCGCGAGCTAGGGGGGGAGACGGTATATCCCGAGGATTGACGCTGGGTCTAGGACATAAACAAATGAATTTGAAATTGGGCAAAGGAAAGGCAGGAATAGGAATGCGAGAGGTTTCGGAACGGAAACAGGTCGGCGATGCGGAAAGTATGATTAATGAGGGAAGAGGAGGGAGTGGAATGGAAGGAGTCTTTATGGGTGAAGGAGGGGAGGTTTAGAGGAAGAGAAGAGCATAAGGAAAATGGGGTTGTAGACAAGAAAAGAGGTGTGAAAACTTGCGGCGATACTAGATTGAGGGGGTTTAGATCGGATGGCATGGGATGGGATGGGTGGAATAGGGGAAGAAAGAGAAATGATGGAGTTGGTTGGAGACTTTTGTATATATTTGGATATGCACAACACTGTGTTTATCCCCTTTCATCATGAAACGTGGATGATTTTGAATCTCGAAACCTCGAAACTTGAGAGCGAGAGCGAGAGCGAGATGCGCACGAGGATGAGGATGAGGATGAGAATGAGGATGAGAATGAGAATGAGAATGAGAATGAGAATGAGAATGAGGTTGGGTGGTTAGTTGATTGGCTGGCTTAATTTATATGTTATGTATGTAGGCAGGTACGGTATGGTATCGATTATGAATAAAATAAAGTAGATGAGATGAAATTCTATAGAAGATGAGGAGATGAGAAGACGAGATAATGTGAGATGGTGTGTGATAAATAGTCTAGATTGGATGGAATCGGATCAGATTGGATTGGATTGGTATATGGAAGGAGAAGTTGTAACTATAGATAGGTAGGTAGGTAGGTACTTAGTGATATCGATATATACATATACATACAAGTAAAGCCGAGAGCAGAATCTCCTTATATCTCTCCTCTGCCCTCTCATCCCTCTCCTCTTCTCTCCCCTCCTCTTCTCTCCTCTCCTCTCCTCTCCTCTCCTCTTCTCTCCTCTCCTCTTCTCTCCTCTCCTCTTCTATAAACAAAACAAAATAAGAGCCCAATTGAATCCAATCCAATCCAATCCAATCCAATCCAATCTTCAAATTTCAAATTGCAAAAGGCCACCCACCCACACCAATTCCTTCCTTCCTACCAATAATTTCTTTGTGATATATCTAGCTATCTAACTCATCTACCCAAGTTCAACCTACCTCCCTATCCGACTAAATCCAAATATCCCACCACATCACATCACATCACATCACATCCCAGCTCAAATTCAACTTACTACCTACCTACCTACCTACCTACCTACATATCTAACTAGTAGAGATAGGTAGCGCAGAAAGAATGTATCGTATCATATCATATCATATCATATACGCCAACACTCTAATCTCTAATCTCCATGCTCCCTCTCTACCTCCATGCTCCCTCCCCCTTTTTAATCCCTCTACTCGCCAGCTAAGTAGCCCCTCGCCTCTTCTTTCCACACCTCCCTGTTCCCCGTGCCCTCATAATATCATCATACGCCAAAACCCCAAGTGTATGTATGCATACCGCAATACGATACAAGACAATACAACGCAATACCAACTCCTCATCTCAACACACAAATCACATCCATTCAGACCAAATCAATTCATATCAAATTCAGAATAAGCACAGGAAAACCAAATAGCCAAAAAAGAATCAAACATCTCATAAAAATTTCTGATAATGGTATCGTACTTGCTAACCTGCATAACCCCCTAAGAATATCAACGCTAAAAGACAAAACACATACATCCAACATTTGATGATGATGATGTTACCAAGAAACCATTCCAATACTTTCCTAGCCCCTAGATATTCAAAATCCAAAATCCAATTCCTAATTCCATATCTTATCCCTATCCATTGCCTAAAACAGAAGCGAGAACCAGTTAATTTTCCAGATCCAAAAACGACCGTATCCAAAACATAAAAGTGACAACGTCAATATCAATCCATGAACCTCGTCTCTCATCTTTCATCATCATATGATATCATATCATCAATAAAAAATCATTCGTTAATATAATTCCCAGAAATTCCAGTACTCTCCGCACTACACATCAGTAATACATACTATTCCTCATACTCTTATCCAACCCACTACCTCGATACCAATCCTCATAATCAGCGCCAACTGTGGGTTCCATATACGAGCTCCTAGTTGTGTGTTCACTGTATGCGGAGCCCGTAGACTTAGTGGGACGATCACGGTCATAATCGCTACTTCTCGAATCTAGTCCTTCGTGTAACCTATCCCATTTCTCGGCATCTCTCGGACTTGAGAAATCATTGATATGGGTAGTACTTGAGAAACGATCATCTTCCGCTCTACGGTGAGAACGGTCATCTCGTCGCCTATCTCTCGAATCACGAATATCTGAAGAGGGTGGCGGAGGGAAGGAATTATTCGATCCATATGACGAGGGTGCGAAGGCGGGTGGGAAATTGGCGGGCGATGGCACATAAGTGCTGGATCCAATATCAATATTGGTAGGTGTAGAATGGCTATAGCTCTTGAATTGAGGGCTACGACTGCGTTTCGAAGATGATAGTGGCGGTGGCTTATAATTATCTTGGCTAGCATTACTTTGCCTACGGGTATGTCTTGACCGACTACGCTCACGTTCTTGCGGCTCTTTTACGCGACTAGTAGAATTCGCCCGTCCAGGCCTATTCGGGAAATTAGGATTACTGGATTCGGTGTGAGTCTTGCCACTACCAGGCTGGGCGGAATATGGCTTTCTTTCGCGTTCAATCGGTACACTTGGTCCCTCATCGACGCTTGACGACTCAGATGGGGCCGAAGGAGCCCCAGCATAAGGCATACGTTCTCGTTCTATAGGCTTGCTAGTGGGGCCTGTGTATGAGGAGGCCCTGGGTTGAGGTGTATCATCAGAACGGGATTGCGATCGATCAGTGGGTGATGTCTGACGAAGTGGTACGCTCGAGGTTGTTGGCTTGCTTCTGCTGCTATGAGAAATGCCAAGTTCATCAGAGAAGTGAGATAATGAAGTCCTCATAAGTTTCTCCGATTCACGATCCCCGGTATTAGGTAATAAGTGTCGTGATATCTGTTTTGGTAAACGTTCCGGTTTTCCATCTACCATTTGCCCATCGGCATTAATCGGTAAAGCTAGGACAACTTTTCCTAATCTCTCGGATTCTTCGCTAGGGTAAGCGGAAATCTGAATCGTCATCCAATGTGCAAATCCAAGTGGAGTCAAGGCTGGTATCGTAGGAGCCGAATGGAAATCTTCTTGGACGAGGTGATGTTGACATCCAAGATCTTGGTATAGCTTCGAAATTTGTGTGTTGGACAAATTTTTGAAAATGGCTAGATATGTGAGCATGGGTAGAGCTAAGATATAAATTGAGAAATCTTACAAACATATGGATGGATTTCCTTATTGTTAACAGGGTACGAGCTATAATATGTTGCCATTTTCGAAGGTGTAATCACAATGCTCCTTTTGGGCGCAAAATCATCGACCTGTGAATGGTGTCAGTAGGGCATTTAACATAGCCTTAAATTGAAGTGAAAATAAAGAGTGATTCGGCGAAAGCCTTGTCACACCGAAATGCCTCATCAAAGAATAGGAAAACTAACAATATGATTCGCAAGTCCTCTCAAGAACTGTCCCAACCTTTCCGTGGGCCGAGAATCATTATCGAACAATCGACCCCATTTATGATCAATTGTAGATAATTCCAAGGACGAGTATGTGCGGTGAACTTTCTGCGCCGGTCGCTCATTGTAAACACGATCACGATCCCGATCACGGTCATTAAACCTCACGGAAGGTTTGTCCGAGGAAGGACTTGCAGGAGGAGATCTCATAGGTTCTGTAGGTGGAGGGGAAAAGGTTGGTTTGGTAGTGGAAGTTGGTGAAGGAGGAGTGTAGACTCTGCGATTATCTAGAGGGGGGGAGATTGATTTGTAGAGTTGGATTTCTCCGAATATTCGCGTTGCATATATGAGGCTCGCGGTTGGTCATCAACGGAGCCTGTTTGCTTCAGATGTTCGAAGACTAAGTGAATAGGTTTCAGTAAGCATGGGCGACTGGTGAGGCTCAACAACGCTCAAAAGTGACAAACATGCAATAAGAGAAGTACAACATATACTTACGTTCTCTTTTAACCTTTTCCGTGATTGCTGCAATTATCTCCGGCGATACTGCATCGTGATCTACAGCAGAGCCACGGTCGGAGCCATATGCTGTTCCCATATTATTATTGTTCGATGGGTATGACTGTTGTGGTGAATGTGGTGGTACACTTGATGCGCTTTGGGAAGCGTGAGGGAAATCTCGAGATTCGGTAGGATATCTATTCGAGGTCGAGGGGATTGAATAGGCAGGCATATGCCTGTTGGCATCATTGAAATTGTAGGTCTCGTAGGTCTCATAGTCATATTCCGACCCTGAGTCGCCTCGCAGAGGGCGACCATAAGCGTCAAAATGGGCCATCTTCAAAGGCGAGGCTATGTTATTTTGGCGTTTGCTACTTCATAAAGGTCGAGCGAGGGGTTGAGTTTCGGTTTGGTATATGTTATTCTTGTGTCTTATACTTTGCTCGTGATTCGAATGGATAATGAGGTTTGGCCTGACGCAAGATATGATGCACGGTTTGTAAGACGAGAGATATTCAATTTGGAATTTGAAAGCTCTGAGTCTGGTTGTATCTGGTGGGGGATGTCACCGTTTCTCAATATGTGCAAAAGCTTTATTGGGAAGATGTGGGAAATATCTCGAAGAAAGTCGTGTCGTCCACACAGCTTCCGATTAAGTTAGCTAGGTAGGTCAGCCAGCTCCATACAATACCTTATCACTAGGTACCTACTCGGTGCAGGTGCAGAATCCGAAGCAGAACGGAAGAAACAAAAGAAAACAAGACTTTTTCACTTCAGATACTGCAATGCAAGTCTTGCGAGCAAGGACTCTTCTGTCGCTATACATCCAATCACATCCTAGTCTATGGCTTTCATTGGCTTATTTGGCGTCAAGAGTCCCACGAGATAATTTCCAACATACATATATCGGGCAACGGCTATGCGGAAAATTGTTTTTTATTGTTTTACTCATCGATGGATGGATGGATGGATGATTTACTTTAACTTCGAGAGCAGACCTGGGCACAATTACGATTACGATTAGAATTAAGATCTACCAAGATGACATAGCTCAGTCACAATACAACACTTTGTACATCATCATCATCGGTGGTTTTTGTATTAGACAATGTATATAAAATCCTTGCACATTTACTTGCTATCCATCTACCTACCTACCCAGTACTTATAGTAGGTACCTAGCTATCTATACCTTACCTATTTTATCTACTCCGTATCTATATATATATATATACACTCTGTAGTTACAACGGCGTAGAAGAATCCTTATGACGCAAATCACAATTCATCAATTGATTCATCCAAGATTACAAGGTAGAAAAATCCATGGGTGATGGATAATAAAATACTTTCTGCCCTGAATTCATCATCATCGACATCATCATCACGCAACATGTTGTTCTCCAGCATCACCTCTCACAAGTCAATATAGGATGATCCCTATTTCAAACTCCTTCTTCGGGAGTTCTCCCCATTTCGTTTCACAGAACAGGCTTCTCGGTCTATCATTTTGACTACCTACCAACACCAACTCATCCTCTAGTTCATCGCCTCCCCTCCCTCAATGGTCTCAAAACCCCATCTAAGCCAATCTCCATCCTTCACGATGACAAAACTTCCTCTCCATTATCCATAGTTCCCGTTGACTACGCATTAGCTTTCCACTCTAACAATCCAACCACTGGACAAGTTAAATAATCACACCACTATCTAATAAAGTGACCACGTCTACACCCACTAATAATTCCCATCGTCCCTGAACTAACAATTAGACTGGCTCACTGGTTCACTTCTCCATCTCTAGTACATCATACTACAGAGCTCTGTAGATCGCACGTACACACATACACATTAACACAGCACACTACAGAGCTCTGTATATCGTACGTACATACACACGAACACAGCACACTAACAATCTCTAAACGAGAATTCAAGTAGGGGTACCCGAGTAAAGGGAATCAATTTTTCATAGGGCTTTCATAGGGCTTTTTAGTTAGACATCTAGTAGACATCTAATCTAGTATCCAACTTCAACAAACTACAATGAAATCAATTTTCAATTAATCTTTTCAATTTTTTTACCACAGATCGAGAGATATTCAATCTTCAATCAATCCTCTCAAAAGATTTAAATAAAACATGTTAAACATTCATAAGCACTTAACCACTCAACCAATTACCATCCCACTCACTCATCAACCAACCAACCAGCCTTCCTTCACATACATACCTACATCATCACCGCGCACCCAATCCTCTCCTCCCTCCCACACCTATTCCTTCCCCTCACTCCCCCACCAAAAGCCCATCCCATCCATCCATCATATCATAGCAGGGCGTAGAAAGATAGACACAACACACGTGAAAATCATCCCCCGCCACGTTTCACCCTGTCTCAATTCATTCAAATCGTTGATTCCATTCAAGACCTTGGGAAGCTGCAACACAATAATCATCTTAAACATAATTACCCTCCCATAACCAATTCCCCCTCCAATTCGCCCATCTCAATCCAACGACCTCTTCTACACCATCTCATTTCATTACATACTAACAAATACACTCCAATCAACTCCACAGATCAATCGCCAACCCATTTTGACCACCTACATAGATATTAGATATATTTTCCATTTACTTAATTACCAAGGTTAATTCATCACAAGTCACAATAGTATTTATCACTTCTGTTTACACACTCACTCCCAGACCAATTACCGGCCCACCCACCGAAATCCCTATATTCGGGCATGAAAGGCCTGTCTGTATAGCTTCCTATCTATCATGCCATGAACCACTACAAAAACTTTCCCGTACTATATCATATCATATCATATCATATCATTTTAATCCAAGTGTCAAGCAACCAACAAATATATAAACATTCTACCTACATCTCAAACCTCACATCTCAAACACATCTAACATCTAACATCTAACATCTAACATCTAACATCTAACATCTAACATCTAACATCTACAACCACCACCCAATCCATACACTCATAAGAACAACCACAGCCTTCCATCTCTCATTTCGTCCCATCTTACCCACCTCACCCATCTCACCCTCACCTCGCACTGCTACAACTCGAATTGTCCCAATTTCCATTCCCACTACATCGCCCATCCCATCCCATCTCATCTCGTCCCAGCTTTTTCATCCCATCTCTCATCTCTCTTATCCCATCTTCCGTCCCATCTCATTTCACCACATGCATTCTCACAAACATATCCCATAGCTACGCATACTCCCATTCTGATACACTCTCCCTCTCCCCCCTCCCCTCCCCTCCACAAATCTACCCTCTACTATGCACCCTCTCCTCTTCCAAAAATCTTCTCCTTTTCTCTCAATCTTCCAATCCCCCAATCAACCCATTATGACCCCTCTAAACACATACATAAACAACATTACACCCTCCCAGACAGATAAAATATATACTAATCAACATCCTCCTACCACAGACACAGACATATCCAACATTCACCAGCCACTCTTCCTCACTATATCCAATCTATCATCTACCTACCTGACAGCCTACCTAACAGCCTACCTAACTTACAAACCTCCTAATTGAACTCTTTCTATAGAAGCTAGCCAACCTATTCTGACAGTACAGTGATACTCGAATAAAGTATCGAATGGTAGTCGATAAATCTACATTACTCATTGATATAAATCTTAAGAAGGATGAAATCTAGAACAACTTTTTGACTTATCCTCGAGAATCAAACTGTACAAAAATCTTTTTTAAAGATTTCAATGATTGTGAGATCTCAAAGTACCAAGGTTTGGGAGAACTTCTGCAATAAATAGAACATACAATAGCATTTCACTAATAATACTTCATATGTGAGTAAACCGCTTGTATTAACTATCTAAAACAGCGCATCACGAGTAAAGCCGGCTTGCCAGCATCTTCAGTCGAAACCAAAGGCCCGAGCCATGAAACCACCGCATGCCGTGAACGGAGCTCGAGAGCAACGCCAACGTTAATAGAGTTCGGAGAGGAACAAAAAAGCTATTGTTAATTTGTGGAAAAGAAAAGTCATTGTTTTGATAAAAAGTCGCTCGCTAATTAAGGAGCCTCAATTAAAAAATTCATAAAGTCGTTGCGAATATTCTACTCTCCACAGGAAAACATGGTGCCCGGGGGAGCAACCAAGGAGATGGGCAGGCTTCGAACCTTTCAATAGTCATTTCATTCACATTTCGTCATCGCTGGAGTCGTAGGCAGATCTGCGGTAAACTTCATTCGACTCTGGGGCCCATGCAGTGACAGCACCTGGATTGGCTGGTTGTGCAGTACGAGTGCCGATCTGAAAGTCAAAGTTCTATTAGCATATTTGATAAAATTACAAAATAAGTGATAGAGCTGAAAGAGTGAGATCAACATCCATATCAAGGGACTTACAGGCTTAGCCCAACCAGTGGATGGATTAACAACCACGCGGGAAGCAGTGACGACTTGGATTTGGGTGACTGGACGAGTAGCGAGAGCAGGACCGCTGGCAACAGAAGTCGCGCTGGATGCGCCAATAGCTGAAGTAGCTTGAGAAGTCAAGGTCATTGCCTTTTCTTGAGAATGGCGTACTCCATTGGCATCATATGCATTGTACTGTATGGCAGGACCTGCGCGACGTCTTGAGTCGCGAGTAGACCATACATCCGAGCTAGTTGGCAGATCCGCTGTACGAGCACCTTCATAGGCGTTACTCATAGATGATTGCGAGCGGTTCTCAATTTGACTGCCAGCAGCTGCTCGTAGATGCGGTGCAAGCTGGGAACCGTTTGGAGTGTTGCCAAGGGACAACTGTGAAATGTTGATCAGTACGTCGTAAATCACTTCAGGGCTCGAATGTCACCCTCTGAATGAACGAAGTCATCTGGTACAATAAAATGAAGGCAGAAAGTACTTACACTCGCCATGCTCGCAGCATAAGAAGAACCTGTTGTGGGCTCAGGTGCATCACTGGTTGTATCAAGCTGCTCTAGCTCAGTGCCAGGAGCAGGTGTAGTATTGACCTCGGGATGATGACCTTCCTTCCATTGAACGCATTCCATGCACCACTATACAACACGTTAGTCATTACACACATGTAAAGTAGAGGCCACTTATGGAAATTTCGCATATTTACCCCGTTACCCCTAGATCTCTGAGCCTTGCTAAACTGGTCCAAAGATTTCCATTTAGAGCATGGCCCCTCGCACTGGCGCTCCGAAGCTTGTCCGCCCTTGCAACCAAAGCATCGTAGAAGTGAGTTTACAGGGTCGAGTGTCATGCCCGGATTTCGAGCAAATTGATTTGCGTACGAAGCAATCTCTTTCTTTGAGAAGCAATCCTTGGTCTTGTAAATGTTGCAATGGCGGCATTTGAATCTGAATCTGTAGACAGTGTTGTCAGCGAACTTCATGAAAGATAGCACGAAGAGAAGAATCATCTGACGACTCATGCGTATTTGATGTGCACGATGAGTATTGTTTGACTTACCCGACTGGAATGACGCCTGCGCACCTACAAATTCTGATTAGCTCAAACACACCGCAGAATTTATTGGAATACACACTCAACAGCAGGAGCATAACGATTATTGCGGAATGACATCCTGAGTAGAAGTTGACGAACTAATATCAGGAAACTTGCTGATAATTGTGGAAGAAAATTGAAGTTGAGCCTGAGATTGACAAAGTTATGGGTTCTAACAATAAATTAGAAAATCTGCATAGCGCCTGAGATTTGATATTGCGATTTGTAAAGTCAGTTCACTTTCCGGTTTTATTTCCAGGAAAAGCGAAGTATGGAAGAAGTTGTGAATTAGGATTCGAACAAGACAATCAATCTGTCTGTGAAAAGCCGAAGGGTCTGTGGAGGAATTTGGACAATCTCAAAGCTCGAGATGAATATGAAATAGATGAATACTTGGATATAGTTACTTACTCGTCAAGGTAGAGAAATCGCTGTATGGGCGTAAGACGTCCTGTTTTGTAGTTTGAAGTGAGGTGAAACAGTGCTGAATGAGGGCTGCCTTGAAAGATCGGTTGAGAATCTGGAAAAATGGCGCACAACTCGAGTGTTTGATCCTTAGTAAGTTGAGGCTCGTTCAAAGCATTAAAGGACGGGTTTGAAGTTATATTTTGAATTGGGATCAGTAGAAAAAGAAGAAGTTTGGTGGAGAGGGAAATGGAGTTGTTTTTGAAAGATGGTTGAGAGACGATAGGAACTTTTTTATAGCTAGTTGGCGTGTAGGCATCCAATCTATCTGTATCAGATAAGTGAATATGGAAAGAGGGGGAAGTGGTTTAGGAAGAAATGAGGAGGATGAATATCAACTTACCCCTCTCTTTCAAATGAATTTCAAAATCTAAACTGGAAGTACCTTTGAGTTTTGCACCTTCCTCTTCAACGAGCACCCGTCCGATATCTGAATTTCATCTCTTCAAATACCACTGTTTCGTTTGCTCGCTGGTTTGTTTGTCTACATCTGCTAGGCACCTAATAAGTACCCATCATTTGGTTCATGCGCCAGCGGGAACCTGCATCAAATCTAACTTGAGCTTTATTCATGTTGAGATTTTGCTGGCAGAGTTTTTTAATCTGCGCGGCATAGTTCATACGCGTCTTTTCATATTCTACCTCTTTTCTCGCAGTCTTTCCACCTTTGGATTCGCAGTACTTGCGTGATAGATCGATTGTTTGAATTTGGTTCCGCACAAATGATGTGATGACTATCAACATACACATGACTCTTGAATGGAGTCGTGGTGGGAACATGTTTCATTTCATTATGATTGTACAATAATGGAATGGTATACGCCATTTTGACATGTATTCAAATTGTCACATTGGAAACATCACTGTAGACAGGTACCTGGGTGCAGCTAGACAGCAAAATACTAGAGAAGTAGAATTGATATCATAAACAAAGCCGTGATTTCGCAAGTTACAAATGTGCCGTTCCTTGCGAAGAACATCAATGGTGTCGAACATCTCCTGCTCTCTGATAACATGATATTTGAAGGTCTTGCAGTCACTTGATTGCCAGATATCGCTACTAGCAATTCATCCTCGGCTCCATGGTACAGATTGGTAGACACAGCCAGCGCTGGGTGCCCGTGGCTGAAGAATAAGGCCATCTCTACACATCAAACTTTTTCCCTCATATATCGACTAACTACCAACCCGTGTGCAGTCATTCGTCACTTGTTGGAGAATCATCATCGGATTTCATAATCTCACAGTCAGGGGCACCGTCCTTGTTCGACCTACACTTTGATCCTCCGCGATTGCAGAAGGATTACAGATCTTGAGAGCTCAAAATACGCGGTTGGTTCTAGTGCTGACTCTTGCATCAGATCTCATTCATTGCACCAAATGGTTTCTTTTTGAATGAGGCCGAACGAGACCGATGGAGAGTCAGCTTTCATTTTGAATGCAGAACTTTCATCAATGACCCAGCAGAGGAAAAGCGGTACGGAAATATTATGCTTCCCCCAGATTTTTCATCCTATATCACACCGCTCAGCTCGCATATGCAAGCAACCGTTAGACTTGCGCTATCCTCCCAGCCTCGAATGAGACCCGATAGTGTGGATTACGGACAGGGTGAAACGTGTCAATCAGGATCTTCAGCGGAAGAACAAGAAACTAGCCCATTACCAGATATGCGAGGATATAGAAGCTAGCATGGCTTCGAGATGCCCTTTTTGTTTTTTTACTACCCGTGAGGTCGCATCCTTCCTATGGCATGATTATTTTTTGATCACGTTACATCAAAGAAGTCCGGGCACCTCAATCAATCATGCCAAATCAACCGCACCATCCTGCAGGCGTTTTTTTTGTGGAATATGGATACAGGGGCATCATTCAGGGTCTATATCGACCAATATGACGATGAATAGACTGTACAGTTTTCAAACATTAAAACCTGACTCCCAGCCTCCCAGCCTCCTCGAACAAATTTTCAAGCCAAAAAGCGTGCCGGCCCTTCGATAGCTTTTGGAACCGTCGACAGCGGAAGCCGGGAGAGCTAAAATCGTAGACTCGAAAGACCACGTTGAGTGGGGAATGATACCCGAACCATACCCACAGGAGTGGGCAAGGATGAGTTAAGTTAATCGTAAGGACTAAGACAAAATGGGCTGTCAACTGTCACTTTGTCAAAGTCTGAAGAAGGTTTTTTAAAATGGTAAAGAGAAGAAAGGGGCGCGCGCGGATGGTGTTACTGATGCCCATTGGGACGGGTATACTTCGTGTGGAAAGCTCCAGATCAATGATAACTACTAGGTAGGTAGGCAGGCAGAAAACATCTTACATGAAGCACGATGTATCAAGTGGAAAGTTGCAACGAAGTGACCAAATTAAACATGGTCCATTTGCCATGTTCAATTTTTTCATGAATCCATGATATACGCGCAGTCAGCTTCCGTCATGCTATTTGGGGGGAAGTAAAACATTCCCAGGCTGGATGCTTGGTTGAATTAGGTCACTGTAATGGATTGCATACACAACATAGGGTGCACAAAACACCACTAGATCATCTTGTCTTTCATTAGATAGTTTCTTTTTGCCAAGGCCATAGCGGTATGAAAGACCTCATTCTCTGAATCTTATCCAATTAGGCATGTATACAACGAGCCTACTCTCGGACAGTCTTGCATTGATGGCACGAAACCCGATTTAACAAGTATACGGAGTAGGCATGGGATTATATGGAAGTTTTATACACGGGGCGGCGAAACACGACTCACGAATGGTCCGTATGATAAATTCTGAGATATATTAGTGGATTGGAGTGATGATTTATGACTGTACGCATTGTTCACCAATGGAACAGGCATTAATATGAATCTTCCGACATTTCTTTTCCCAAATTCCGACTTGTTCTCCGAGGGTTACGGGATTTCCCCTATTTTTTTTTTCTTTTCAGAAAACTCTAACAGTAGGTAGGTATTCCCGATCAACATTTCAACATTTGGTTCAAGTAAGTTGTGATATCTCTTTGACATGTGCTCGTCCTTGATTGTCACAGCCCCAAAGCTATGCTTAAGTCCTATTTCTTCTAAATGTATTTCTAGAATAGCAACTGCAGAATCGGCAGTTGTTCAAGCGTGGCTTTGACGCCGAATGCACCTACGTATCTGAATGGCTGGTGATAAAAATAAAGATTTGTTTGGAACCTGTCATTGCAGTACTGGGGACGCTAAAATGAAGGGGGCAGGTAAAGGATACCCTAAATTGGGAGTGTAGCATTTAGACTCTGGAGCAGGCAAAAAGAGGTTACGGCGAAATGAAATGAATGGTGATGGATAGAGAACTAAATAAGTAAATCCAGATTTGATTTGATTTGATTTGATTTGATTTGGTATAAATTGTATAACATGAAGAAGGGAAGAGTAAAAGCGCATGACTCGAGGAGGCAAGTGCATATTTACGGTATTTGTCTGTACGATTGATTGATTGATTGATTGATTGATCGATTGAGGAATAAGCATTGCTGCCGACTCGATAGAAGAACCGCTGCATTTTCCCTCTCACCTGTGCCGTGCAAATGTATTTGATTTCCCGCGGTGTCTTGAAGTTCAATTGTATGGAGGAGCATGAGCCTAGCCAGTATCATGCAAAAGATTAGGTACGGTGTGCATTGACAATTCGAGTTTGGGGAGAAATATGGGAAAGCAATCGGAATCAATCAATCAATCAATCCAATCCAACCATCGCCCATTCATCGAAATAGGTAAGCTTTGATGCCATGGTGATAGATTTTGGGTTTGGAGGGATTTGGTCGATCTGTAATTACAGATGGTCTTGTGATAATGATATGATACCCAAGTGTGAAGTGGGTTGGTGGACGGGTTACCTTTCTGAATGGCTTCCAATTCCTGTACTGTGAGTGATTCTGCGACTGTGGAGGATGCACTTGACTGGAAGTCTCTGAATCAGAACATCTATGGCTGAACTCAAAGATACTAGACAATTACCACCTGGGTAGTGAGTAGTATTTTCAGGGCGTATGGTAAACAAAGGTAGCTGGGTAGGCATATATCGGAAGTCAATTTTGACACCTTAACCACTAAGCTGCTCTAATCACACTTCCCTCTCTTTTCATTTGCCTCCACCTCTCCAAGTCACATCCAACACAACACAGCACAACTTTTCTTTCCTTTCCTTTCCTTTCTTATCAGTGTCACCCTCCAACGCCTCGAATTTCATCGCGGCCTCACATTCTTTGGATCTGAACCGCATCACCGTATTGTACTTGCTGATCCCAAGAGAAAAGGCTCCTCCTTCTTGTACACATTTATCATGATGGCTATTGAATTGTACATCATGAGATACTAGCTCAGTGCCATGGAGGGGGTTTCTTCTGCCCTTTTTGATCTTCCTCTGCATATCTAGGTATCTCGCTGGCTTCAAGAAAAAACACCAAACAATTAATAAAATGGCCCATCCACCATCCATTATTTTCATCTCAATCCACTATTCTGATTCAAGAATCAAGACCCTTTTGACTTTCCTTTAATATAACCTCAATTGATTGGAAAGAGAAGAAGAAAAAAAAAAGAGGTCCCAAAGCCCGCCCCGCCTTTAAAGCCCCTCTTCATTCATTTTTCTTTACATCAAGATTCAATAATCCGTTGATAATCCGTGGGCCATACTCGTACATGACAGAGAGATATTACTTGAAGTCGTTAGGTACTTTGAGGTATCAACTTCCCCGGGGCCACCAAGGGCCATTGATTATTGAATGAATCCGCGTTCTCATCGAATCAGCATAATCACACTCTTTACTCGGCCGCTGTGTTGGCATCACAAGAAGCAATCGAACCTTTTTAGCCGATATCTATCAGGGATTCCAAACCAGCAAAGCACCGGCGATTTTTCTCTCTTTTCTTATTTGATTTACAGAATTACAGAATCACGGTGCTCTTGAGACTTAATTCAGCTAAACAGCGTGTTGTTCGAGACAAGTCCCCACAATCTCGCATATAACTCGCAGCATCAGTTCCCACACGTACATACCATACCTACCGTACACACGCACGCACGCACACTCACACACACACACGCATAACCTCAAATAAATCCGTCAGCCAGCATAATCAAGCATCAGCAATCCAACACTACATTGCACAGGAAGAAGAGAAGCCTCCAGAGATCACTCGCTCGCTAGCTATTGAGTACATACTGTCCATCCATACGCACGCAACTTACAGACCCTTCATTTCTTACCCTTCTTCCTTCCACACTCCTCCTCCCTCCTTATTAATTATAACCCGGTACGAGAACAAATCAATCAATTCAAATAATGCCAATTATCTAATATCCATTCGAGACTCACCCATTTCTGGCATCATATACCCCTGAAGGAACTACTAAAAGATCCAATCTACTGTTCGATGTCAAAGTGGATCTTAGCGAAATTGGTTATTACCATCACCCCCGAGCTGTTCATGCCCCAAAGATTGTCTTCTGGAAGGATTTGCGGAACTTAATAAAACACAAACCAGAGAAAGCGCGAAGCTTGAGGTCTTGCAAGTTTCCACGGTTCAAGGCCTGGTAGTTTCGACAATTCAAAGTTCATGCAACCCATGCCAGTGCTTTCCTTTTTGACTGACTCTCATGCGCTTGCGATATCCACCTACAACAAGCAAGCCATCGACTCCCCCACGTCGCACATCAAGAAACTACGAAAAGCCCTTGATCTATTACAGCTTCTCCTATCATTCAAATACTAACCCAAAAACGTCACGAGTCGTCCGTCCTTCTATTTGATCGTCGAAAGTCTTCTTGCTCTAGCGGGTCAAGACCCGCACTCCCGATTCTTGGTAACGGCTCCTTTCCTACCCTTGGACCCTTTCTCAGACATCCCATTACATCTCTCTACCTGATCAACTTCTTGATCTTTCAATTCGCTACTTCACTCATTTCCAATCTCACGGAGGACATCCAAAACATATCGTTATCATCTCGATCGTTACCTACTACCATCGACAGCTACATTACATGAATGCTCCGATTAAAGTAAGAAAGCTCTCGTAGAGCCATATACGCGGCAGCATTGGTAAGTGAAATCTCCTGACATTCACTATGGTCGACATCTGATGCTCGAACGTGACGAAAGTGGTTGCTAACATAGCCAATTTTATTTAGTATTCACTGTCGGTCATCTAATACGAACATTTATTATTCAAATACATATATACATTACTACAACACATACCTCAAACTAGATCTACAAACATGACAGTCGCGTACGATTTAACCCACCGAGGGTCTTCGACCCCTCAAGCTTCACAAGGACAAGCGTTGGAAGACAGGTTCGAAGTATTGAAAGATATTGGGGATGGAAGCTTTGGTAGTGTTGTTCTAGCTCGAGTACGCGGGGCAGGAGCCAGTGTAGCTCGACGTGGGACAATCGTAAGTTTAGACAGAGTCGACTGAGGAATTGTCAAAGCTGATGAAATGATTATAGATTGCTATCAAGACGATGAAGAAGACTTTTGAATCATTTCAACCATGTCTAGAACTACGAGAAGTCGTATTTCTAAAGACATTACCACCTCATCCACACCTCGTCCCAGCATTAGATATATTCCTCGATCCTTTTACGAAGAAGTTACATATTGCCATGGAGTACATGGATGGAAACTTGTATCAATTGATGAAGGCTCGTGACCACAAGTGCCTGGATGTTTCTAGTGTCAAGAGTATCCTCTTCCAAATCATGCAAGGACTCGAGCACATTCACGCTCACCAGTTCTTTCATCGCGACATCAAACCAGAAAATATTCTCGTTTCCACATCAGCACAGGATTCAGGGAACTCGTTCCGACGATACTCTGCTATGGTTACTCCTCCTTCTACACCGCCAGCTTACACAGTCAAGATTGCCGACTTTGGTCTTGCACGAGAAACTCATTCGAAGTTACCTTATACAACCTATGTATCAACAAGATGGTACAGAGCGCCAGAAGTATTATTAAGAGCAGGGGAGTACTCAGCTCCAGTGGATATTTGGGCAATTGGTGCTATGGCAGTGGAAATTGCAACTCTGAAACCTTTATTCCCTGGAGGTAACGAAGTCGATCAGGTCTGGAGAGTGTGTGAAATCATGGGCAGTCCAGGTAACTGGTACAACAAGGCTGGCGAGAGAGTTGGTGGAGGTGATTGGAGAGAAGGTACGAGACTGGCCGGCAAACTTGGGTTCTCATTCCCAAAAATGGCGCCACATTCCATGGACACGATTCTTCAGACGCCTCAATGGCCAGCATCATTGGCAAAATTCGTCACGTGGTGTTTGATGTGGGATCCTAAAAGTCGCCCAACATCAACTCAGGCTATGGCTCACGAATTCTTTACCGATGCTACGGATCCATTAAGGCCCAAGTCATCATCCAGGATACTGGGTCGCAAACATTCCGATCTAAGCTATCGTAGCTCAAAGGAATTCTCTGACGCCACACCAGCTGCAACAGCAAAACCTTCCTGGTTTAGGAAATCCCTTATCGGTAGAAACGATAATTCTAACACTGCAGCAATTCCAACAAAGGAGAAAGAGAACGTGGCATCTAAACCTTCACCGGTGCTTACAGCTACAATTAGTGAAATCCCCGTCGCTAAGACACGTCAGCCTGCGGCAAAGCGGTCAACATGGGCTTCCGGAGCTACTAATGCAGCGCCAATGCCGATTTTACCGACAATTAAACCAATCTCGCCAATCTCTGATACTGCAACAGCACAAGCAAACAGCAGAACATCATCGTACAATGATCTCTATTCTGGACAAAATGATAAAGGTTCGAAGAAAATTGGTCGTCAATTATCAGTTGCCTCGAGCACGAATCATTATGCAGAAATTCATCGACAGCAAGCTGAAATGGCATTGAATGGAAACTCAGGTCTAGTATCTCCTCCAAGTGGCCACAAGGAAAGTTTCTTTTCTCATTTAAGGAAACGTGCGAGAAGGTTCTCTGGTCGACAATCTACAACTCCTATGTCACCGAAATCAATGGACCTTGAAGCACAGGCTGGATGCGGACCTTGGTCGAGCAATAGATCATCGATGGTATTGGATAGCAATCAGCCTGCGAGTCCTGCTCCGCAAAAAGTCGATTCTTCTGAGGCATTAGACAAGGCATTGCGTAACGTACAGCAAAATTTGGATTCACCACAAAGTACCAATTGCCCTCCTATACCACCAAGTCATCAAATCAATCCAAGTAGTGTTTTAAAGAGACATCACTCTGTGCCTCATCAACAAGCACCGCGTTCGACTGCCGATATTCCAAGATCTGTTGCACCCATACCTACTAGGAACAGGAGGAGCCAAATACCAGGGGTTCAACAATACGAGACTCCTGATGAGGAAGACGAATTGCTTGACGAAGCTTCAATTTCCACGAAAACAGTGAAACGCGGAAATTCAGTGCAGACCGATCATCGACAACCATTAAGACAATCACATAGTAATACTGGTTTAAATCCATACCCTACGCCCTCCCCGTCCGCTAATGGTAATTCGGTACTCTTTGGCCAAGGTTTAAACAATGCTTCACCAACTCCAAAAAATCATGGATCTAGCAAGCAATCCTCAACACCACCATATGATTATGAGGAAAACGAGTGGGCAGCATCTGCTGCTGCTAGTATATTCGCGGCACAAAATCGATTCTAGACGATCCTCTATCGTCAATTTGTAAAATACTTGGAGGAAAAGTTTCGGGGTATCTACATTGCATGGTGTTTGGGGGATATATGGCGGGGTCAGTTTTTTTGTTCAAACGTTCTTTGTGACATCAGTTTACTATACACCAGCACAGCTGGGTCTAGCGAGTTCATCTGCGGCGTTTAATGTTGATATCGAAACCTTCTTTTGATTTTATTTTCCAGCTTCATACCCCTGAGCATAGTCGCGCCTATAGAAGCGCTTCTTAGTGTTCATCATTTTTTCTCGTCTTCTAAATACCCCTTCATAGACTGCACTAAATTCTATTTTCCGAAGATTCAATGGGAAAAAAATTGCTTCACAGCACTCAAACAATATCTCATTTGTCATCAAATTTTTCTATGGATGTGGCCTGTAGCAAATTCAATTGAATGCCAGGACCGAATTATATACATGTTATTATTTTCCTATTTTTCAGGGTCAACGTTGATTTTCAGGCGAGCCACGTGGCGGCAGTTAATTGGGGGAAGTGAATCTGTTTATTCTACATTGGTCGCACATTACTGTACAACTCACATGTTTTCAAGACCAGCTTCACCAAAAAAATACGGGCACGGAATACGGGGAAAGGGATCTGGGATTTGCGGCTCTGGCGGGACGGGCAGAGGAAGGGGTTTCTAAGGGTATGCATATTTGTGGCGGGGATGGTACATCTACTTAATTATAACAGTTTCCTTGTTCCTTTTGTCTTTCTTTTGTCGTACATATCTGGTTAGGGCTATCCTGGGACGGAACATTTAGAGATTTGCTGCAGGAAGGGATTTTCTGGGGAAGATCCTCGTTCCTGGATATCAGGAGGGAAGGTCCTAGGAAGAATTGGCTGTGCTTTCATGCATGGATGGAGGATTTGGAAAGAAAGGACGTCATCGCTCTTATGCTGTGTTGGCTAGTGAGGTTGGAAGCTACCTCGTCTGAGACTGCTGGGCGGTATTTCATTGTCATGGAAGATGGAGGAAATGGCGGAGATTTTAGGGGTAGATAGATATGGGTGAGGTGTGTCGGAAGGTAGATGGATGAGGAAGAGATTTTCGGGATCGTTGGTGAGGGAGGCTGGGGATCCTGTATTTAGATTAGTGGCGAATATTTAGAGGAGGGGAGGGGGTTCAATGGGTTGATGAGCAAGAAGGGAAGGAAAGATAGAGTAGTGTGTAGTCTGGAATTAGAAATTGGGCGTGATAGCGTCGCCTTCTTTTTCCTTTCATCTGATTCTATTGAGTTGTTCACATCTTGTTTGCTTGCTTGCTTGCGCGTGAATTGTATTATTTCATCTATCATCTGTGTGTGAATCAATGACGTGATGTGATGTGATGTCGTATGCATGTGTGTAAAACCAGGCTTCTCAGTTTCACTCTTGGGTCTATCTATGGATGATGGATGGACTGAGATCTGGAGCCTGGATGATGAACTAGATGATGAACTGACTCATCGTATTAGTATTGGGGTGGAATTATGAGTAGTATAGTAAAGTATAGTATAGTGCAGTATAGTATAGTATAGTATAGCGTGGTGTGGTGTGGTATGGCATGATCGCCAAAGTGGAGTGAATGAGGCGACGGGGCGACGGATAGCGTGGAAGGGGATTCCGGGATGGATGGATGGGGAGGGAAGAGGGGAGGAAAAGATTTGTTTGCCCCTCGGGATCATGTAGGTGAATGGAGGTGAGGATGTAGGGGAAGGGGATGGGAAGAGCTTGGGTGGATGGTGATGTGGATCTTGGTGAGGATCCTGGATCGATCTTGCATTGGGTTTCTGGTTTCTGGTTTCTTGCATTGCCTTGAGATTGGGTGTGGATGTAGATATGGAGTGTGGATGTGTGGATGGATGTGTGGATGGACTATGGGTTTGTAGGTATGGGTATGCTGTACCATGGGATATACCTATAGGATAGGTTTCAGGGTATATAGCTATAGTATAGGATAGGATGGATAGGATAGGTTCTAGGATGGATGTGGAATGTGGAATTTGTAGAGATCTTCAGGGTCGATGATGGATGGATATCGTACATGCGTGTATATGTATGTACCTTACCTTACTTTGGGAACTGGCGAGTTGGGAGTCTGGGACGCTGGGGAAGGTGTGTTTGTATTTTTCTTGGGTAGGTGGTTGTGTATGTATGTTCTGGTTCTAGAGTGTAGATGACTAGATGTGTAGTTTGATTCTGATTCTAGTTTAGTGCATCTTTAGGGTTGTTCTTGAATTTTGTGGTATAAATTCAATACAGTATAGTAAAATAGAGTATTGTAAAGCATATAACCCTCACCTCGGCCCTAAACTCTAAACCCTGAACTCTAATAAATTCTTCTTATTCTCTAGACCCTTAGATACTTACTTTACAGAGTACACACATAGTCTGTAAATACAGTACGTACATACCCAGGTATCTATTACCATACGATTTAATCTGTAGAAATCTATGTAATATAATACCCATCGCTTCCACAATCTTTCATCCCATCATAGCATATCGTATCGTAGTACATCGTAAGAGATATACGTCCTACCTAGCTTCTATCCATCGCGGGACATCTTCCATAATCCCTTCCATACATAATCCCTCCCTTGAAGCTTCCTCGTAAATCGTACATCATAAATCCCAACGGCCGGATCATTCCATGAAATAAAAACCCCAACCACCTCCTTTTCTCCGTCTACGCGACATGAATATGATATGCCATGACATGATGTGTTATTACAAATCAACTACCTAGGAATTTACTTCCATATTGCTGGTTATGGTTACATACATACAAACACATACATCGTACAGACGCGGCATTGATCTCCGGATCCCAAGTGGATCGAAGCCTCTCGTTCACGATGGAATTTGATGATCCAATTTGCCTATCATTCTTTTCGTCTCGTATCGTATGTTTTGTTGATTTTGTTGGCTTGACAACGTTTGGATGTTGAGTGCGAGGTCGACTGGGGACTGGGATTATTACAGTCAGTACTTATGACTGCAACATTTGGGAAATGTTAAATCAAGCAATGTACTTTGTAAATAACGAAATGGCATGGAATAGAATGGACAGGGATCGGTTTACTCATTTGGGTATACATGCTAGTGGGAATCCTAGTCCTTGTTCTAGAATCTTTCCGAGGGTTTCAAAATGAACGCGAGATGAGTCTCGGAGGGAGGGATGGTTAGAACTTAGTAGGTGGTTAGTAATGAGTTGGTAGGGAGAGAGATAATCATACTAGGTTGATACGAGGATCGGATGAATATCAAACGTTAGAGAGGTATGAAATTGAAATGTATGAAATCATGGATGGGCAGGGGCATGGTCATGGATTGGTTGGCTGGTCCGGCTGGTCCTTGGCTTGGGTATGTATGGGCGTATGGAGGGATTGATTAATCATTTACGATAGATAGATATAGTGGAGTTCAATGGAGTGCTACGACGACGTACTGTATGGAAAACGGCAAGTAAGCAACTAAGTACCGACAGGAAAAGAGGAAATTGCCGTTGGGAAGTTGGGAGTTGTCACGAGTGGAGGTAAGCTTACATTACTTGCTTTCTTACCGGCGCCGGGGAATGAAGAAGATGATGTTTGAGGCGTTTATATGATGAGTCGTTTTGGTTTTGGGTTTGGCTCTGGTTTCGATTCTTGATTTTTTGATATTCATGGTTTGAGATCGTGAGGGCTGGGAGGTTGGGACTGGATTGGAATCAATTAGAATTGATTGATGAGTTGGTTGGTTGGTGGCTGCGAGGATTATCTCTTGGGTCTTGAGTACCGAAGTAGGTATGTGTCGGGAAACCCGTGTTTGTGATGAGTTTGTGATTCATGATTGAGACTTCTTGGGGGAGGAGGTTCCGGGGAAGACGGAGGGGAAAGAGGAGGTTGGATCAATGGAAGTGGAAATGGAGAAACTTGTTCTTGGGATCTGGATTGGATTTGCGATTTTTTTTCTTTTCATCCTCTTTATTTTTTCTGTCTTTTCTGAATCTTTTTCCGTAGATTATTACTATAAATTCAGATCCTGTTTATCTTTTGATTCCTTATGTTTTCCCAAAGGGGAATAAATATGATATTACCAGCCTTCGAATTGGGAGTTCCAGGCTATACTTCGTAGGCTCAGCCTAAGCGGCTAGTCTTACTATCTAGCTGACGCCGGCTCAAGACCGGTGACTAGTATAGTTTCCGTGCCGGCTGCTACCTAAGTAGGTAAAATGGGCAATTTAAACTTTTCAATAAAGGTTAATGTTTGGGGGTGTTAATTGTTTAGGGAATTAGTATATATGCTAGAGCCTAGAGGTGTATAATTGTGGTGTGGTCAGACACTAAAGTTTTTAATTCGCTACGAGACATATTTGATGGATGGATGGATGGATGCGCAAAGGTCTAAAAAGTGCGAATCTGTTGCTCTGGACTTTGGAGGGGGGGATTGGAAAGGATGGGCGGTTGGGAATGATGGATTGTAAATCGTGGGCTGTGAATCGTGAATCATGACGATGCATGAGCTGAGCTGAGCTCAACTGAACTGAACTGGGACGGAACGCTTCTTTCGGGATTTTTCTGATTGAGGTTGGAATAAACTCCTGAGGCAATGGTATGTATGTTATGGCACCGCAGTTGATTGACTTCGGGAGTCTTGAAGAGGACGAGAGATTGGAATTTGATAGCAGAAGTGGGCATATGTCTGTATGGTTTTGATGGCGAATTGACCCTTTTCCCGCGCAAGTGCGTGTGTCTACATGTCGAGAAAAAGATATCTATCTACGACGAAGATTCATAAATCTTTACTCGAATCAAATCTCCTAGTGAAAATAAACCATCACATCCTAGATCGATATCATGAAACAAAAATCTCAATCACAAAATCTTACGACCAACAACGCATTGAAAAGGTGTATCCACCGCAACCCCATTCGCGCTTTCTCTCTCCAAGGCCTCTACAAATTTCATTCTCATTTCCCTTCCCTCCGTATTATAAACATCGATCTTCGCCATCACATCTGCCGTGGCAGCCATAGAACTTTGTGACCAAAGAGGACGGAGATAATTAGGCCATGTATGCTCGGTACGAGATACATCCACGAGTCCTTCAAAAAGAGTTTTCATACCCTAAACCCACCTATCCCAGAGTTAGTATCTTAGAGTTAACTGCGTTTGGGAAATGAATTCTTCTCGCCCGTATTCACTATCTGGCTTCG
Organism: Botrytis fragariae; assembly: GCF_013461495.1. NCBI lineage: Eukaryota > Fungi > Ascomycota > Leotiomycetes > Helotiales > Sclerotiniaceae > Botrytis > Botrytis fragariae. Next base: position 1,308,823 of record NW_023500991.1, on the reverse strand, counting down.
ATTTATGAAACGTATTACAAAGTCTTTCCGACGCAGTCACCGTCACTGTTCCCTCCTGCATCACCACCTCTTCCGCAGCCAGCGGCAGTGGTTCAATCCACTGTAAATAGCCCCCCGGTTCTGCATTCCCACATGTTAGTTCATAAGTCCAAAGTACATAAGATTCCCCAACAAAAATCCAAACACAACCCCAACTTACTCAACAGCGAAAGCAATTTCCGCAGCAAAGGTCTCGCATCCGGATCATTCACAACACAGAGCCAAAAGCGCGCATGCACGATATCATACTGTTCGTGAAACTCGCTCGCGTAGTCCTGAAATCCATCGTGAGTGTACAAGTGTACAAGTGTGCATTTTGCGGACGGAAACCCGGCGCGGAGAATGCGCGGCGGAGATGTCGAAGACGTCGATTTGGACGGTGGGGGCAAGGTTGCGGGATACGTCGCAGGCTCATATTCTGGAATTGGGGAAGGGGTTAATATTTACGTGGGGATTGGATGGGGAGAGTTGTTCTGCATGGTGTGGTGATTGATTTGAATGATTTGATTACTTACCCAGTTCCAGTGCCTACATCTGCAATTCGCAGATTGGGCTGATGCGTGAGAATACTAGGATGGATGAGATATCCGGCAACTTCTTTAATCAAAAAGTGATTGTAGTTCAAGCCACAGTAGGTGTGGATTAGTGCCATGGTACTGAGTGTCTCTTAATATGACCTACCGCATGTGAGATTTGTAGTCGCGTTGGATTATGTATTCATGATCATTGTTTGGTTCTTGTTTATCCTGTGGTGGTTCTGCTTTGGATGCCATTTTATGTCGATGTGTAGGTACTCAAGGAGACTATTGAGAAAGAAGAAGAAGAAGAAGAAGAAGAAGAAGAGAGAGGGGTGTAATGAGGAGCATTTCACAGGGACACTCTGTTGTACCTAAGTAAAGTACATACAAAAGGCTGCTACAATAAAGTAAAATCCTCTGCGGCGTAGTAATATCACACATGTAACTAGATAAACATGCGAATTGCAACAGTTGGACTTCGTCTCCCCCTTCTCTCGCATCTTTCTACGTCAGATACAACACTTTCGTAATTCTCATGACCCAGCAATCTGATGTGATGTCGCGCCTCCCGATTGCTATAATACATGCCGTGTCTTGTCGGTTTTAGTTGCTCTTTCGGATATGTTGAAGCACCGACGGTTCATGATATTGCCGTCAACTTGCTCGCAGCTAGAATGAAAAGTGTGCTTGTCAACAATGTAGCAGTGTACTAACCTCTTTTAGAGCCAGCTATGGCATTAGATGCTCGAATTCATCCAAATATTCGCAGCTTGATACATACTAGCGAAAGCAACTTCTTCTCAAGGAGTAGATAACATCAAAAGGCCTAGCAGTAAGTTATACATGCCCCCCTTATCACTAGTTCTATAAATCGCTTTGGGTCACTACACATCAATTTACGAGATAAATTTGACCTTTTGGTATTGCTTCACTTGCGTACAATTGATTTTCCTAAGAAAAGATTTCGTAACGCTACTACAATAAATGCAATTCCTAAACAACCCATCAAGATCTGTGCATCGATTTAAATCTATGGACTTCCTGCTGTAGCTCGTGTGACCATTGTTCATTTCCGAGCTCTACCAAGTTGAGGGTATCCCTTAGCTTCATCAAACTGTCGGGCGTACTCTCTGGTAAGGTTACCAGGAATCCATCATCATTGCAGCGCATATAGGAGTCAATCTCTGGAATGTAGAGATTTGATTCATCCTGAGGTTCATCAGGCTAGCAATGTAAAGCATTGACTACCTCGACCTTCTTCCAGTATTCGATAGCATCTTTGTTTCCTTCTTCCTCTACTTCTCTGCGATATGAGTCAAAGTGTCTGTCGAAAAGATATCGCGCTTTCAGTATTATCTCCAACACTCGATAGCTATCATCTGCCTCTTGAGACGGGACTTGACGCTCGTCTTTATTCCTGAGGTCTAGCTTGAGCAAGTCTTTATCTATGTTAAGAAGCCGAGTAGCAGGGGGAAGTTTCCAGCTGTGATTATACGAACCAATAACACTGAGTCTCTTGAGACATGGGCATCACGAATAGACATCGTTCAACAGCCTGGTCATTTTGTCACTAATACAAGGTGCCCTAACTGATTAATATCCAAATTTGCTCACGGCAATATGGGTAAGCTTCTCGAGATTGAGTGATCCGTTATGACCATACAAACAGCTTAGTAAATCATAATTCACCACAAGAATATCTTCAGTAGGTCGCATATAAGTATAGTTGAGAACCTTATCGCCCCAGTTCTTGTAGCCGAAATAGTGATCCGTACCAAGATGCTGCTTGTTGGCCGTGTGCGGGCGACTACCCAGAGGCTCAAGCTTGGCCTTAGTAAACCCATCTCCAGAATAGACTGAGGCATTTGATATTGTGCATGTTTCAAGTAAAGATAACAGGCCCGACGCCCTGGTTCTACCCGAGCTCGCATAGACCCAGGTAATTCCTTCTTCATGCTTCGAAAATATGATTTCAAGTCTGAGATAGACAATGCGCGGGTCAGGAAGTGCGAGTTTGAAGATCTTAATCTGTATCTCTCGAGGGAATTCGCCGAATCTATGGAGTGTTTTGGTGTTTCCAGTGATAGACTGATATTTTCTTATCGGGAGAGGTGGAGTCGTGTTAACTGAGCCATGTTAGTGATAATATATGATAAGGAAGACAGTCTTAAGCTTTACCTTGAATCTTCTTGTCAGCAGTATCAACACCCTTGAGAAACTCCATGCCATTGTGTTGTGAGGCAGTTGTGTTGGCTGACATGGTGTTGGATTCTTCACAGTTTTTCTTTTGTGGAACAAAATGGGGTATCCGGCCTGGGGGAGCACCAGAATGCGATGAGTAGTTGTATTTGGCCCTGACCGAGAAACAAATGGTTTGTGAGAAGAAAGCTTTGTCTGGAGAGTAGGAGACCAATGTTGGTAGCCACTGATGTGGCCGAGTATGAAGTGGATGGTCGATTTATAAGTTAGTGTAGTGACTGTATTCGCTCTTCGGATTCTGAAGAGACAGAGTACCCCGCAATGCTGATAACAAGTTACCTAGCATGCCTTTTATGCTCGGATTCACTTGCCTCCCTTGAAATCATTTGAAAAATTCAATTTTAGATTGGACGATTTGCCCCGGCCCGATGAAAGCATGATTTTGTGACCATAATTTGTTGGACTCAATGAGTCAACTCTATAGAAGAATAACTTCTGACAATTTATCTTCGAATTGATTCGCTCGCATCCCATCTCCATCACACTGTGAAGTCTGACAATTCAGCTTTATAAATCCATATCTTTGGTAATACCCCTGGGGTTGATCACCCATCTCTTGTACCAGTAATCCAAAATGCGTGTGAGATTGCCGTCCTCCGAGAAGTAGTACCTGGACAGTGACCCCTTTGAGCAATGTATCATGACTAGCATTATGTAGTATGTTGGTGGCCGTCGAATGATTTGATCCAAGCTGATTATCAAGCCATACCCAAAAGTAATGATCTAATTGTTCCCTACCATCGCAATTAATACTAACGTTCCCTGAAGGAGGGAATGATTTCCAAGGTTCATAAACCAGGTCGACTTGGATTACTGGAGCTTTGATGTGAAGCTTCGACTCGATGACGTCGGTCAAGTTGGTGTTTCCTGGAGACGAAGGGAACGTATGTGGATGAACATCATGAATATGTGAGTGCGAGTCACCTGTAGGGATATCTGAAAACTGAACCGGTCCATTTGAGGCCCAGCACCAAGTAGGAAAACGTTCGTCCCTAGGTTCTACAGATACATCCGGCAATGTATCGTAAGGACCTCTAGGGGAGTAGTTCCATGCAAGCCCTTGAGCAAGATATGGCCGGAACACGCCATTAAAATATTCAACCTGAAGTCGCTCTATTATGAGACAAGCAATACCATGAATGGCGTATATCCGATCTTTGGAAAAGGTTAAGCCTTTCTCGATAGCAAACGAAGTAAGCGATGCCAGCCATCGTGGGTTAAGAGTTTGTCGTTAGGCATGGCTAGAATATCTCGAGGAGTAGCAGTAGCGGCATAATCATACGTCTCCCACTTCTTGGGACTTCCTTCTAGAAAGTAGGAAGATTGGCATTCGCAGTATAGCCCATTAGAAGTCCAATGAAGTACACGTGGTGGAAGCGAAAGTTCCTGTAAGCACCACCCGCGTTTTGATAGTGGCGATTCATCAATAACATTCCTCAATGTCGCGACGTTCTCTTTTGACTGCAGTGTTATAGATTGCCGATCTGGACCAACAATACCTGCGTAGGTTAGAAAAATGGATTGGATTGGGTATCGCCCAAGCAGCCTTTCTCTCAAAAATCCTTCCGCTGCATCATTAGCAACTGACGCAGCTATACAGCACTGAGCGTTGGTGTAGTAATCTCGCATTCTACTCGCCTCCGTTTGGAATTCGCTATAGTTATCGTTCTCTGAGGATTGGATAATGCAAATTGCATCGACCCATAGATAACGGATGTTCATCATTCTAGTCAAAATTATTGCATCTTGTATGGTCTTAGGAAGGTAAGCAATATCTAAGCTGCGTAGACGATCCTCAAGATTCCCTGTTGTCGTTTTTGCAACGTCGTTTCCTCTACCCCAGCAATAACTGAGAATCAAGTATGAATATTTGGAGGGTTCCATGGAATCCATTGTTGTGATGAGCCGAACGCTTTCGTTATTCATAGTTCCCACATCAATGAGGCGAGTTGGCAAGATATTCGTATCAATTGTACGGCCACAATTCTCATGATTTTCTCGGCGATTATAACAGGCTTCAATCCAAGGCTGAATTTGCGTCTTGACCAAATCTTCGAGATCCTCCAAGGCTTCTCCTTGGGAAAATTCTGGAAGAAAAAAGTATATCAGTATGGTTTGTGGCAAGCTCAATGAGAGCAAATACAAATGACATACGTTTGATATGTCGAGATTCCGGTTTCTCTAGAATTTTCTCTTCGGCAGTGTTGGGCTCGAGGAACCACATATGAAGACAATCATGACCGACTGCCTCTCCTACATCTACTAATATGCCCACACGTTTGCCATATAGCACGCGGATATAGAAATGCAACGGAGTCTTGCCAGATGGTAGTGTGGTTCGTCGATCCACAAGCATCGAGATTATACGCAACCAGAAGTATTGACAAACGATACAACCCGCATCAGCTGAGCTTTGGAGAGAGTCGAAGATTCTGTGATGAGGAAACGGACTACTCTGAGTTTCATAGCGTATGTCTCGTGGCCATGGAATAACCTTGCAGTGTTTGCACAATTGCGGGGAAGGATGAAAAAATGAGGGTTGATCTGACATATTGTACAGCGACGATATCTCGATGAGTTGAAGTTTATCGTTTTATGGGTATGCCTGAATAGCCATACAAGTTGTATAGAAAACCCGCTCCAGCAGGCAGAGAAGAAAGGATCTCAGAAACTTAGAGCAGCTTAACTCCGGGCCCCTTGATATAGAGACATCCCCAGTGAAGGATGAAGAAGAATGTCCGAAGAGAAAACCAGTATCCTCTCATGAGGCTTTGTTCTCGCTTCAAAGTTTCTTAGGCAAGAGACAGCCGATATGTATACTCCCAAGTTAGAAGCTTGAATCAGCACCTAATCACTACTCTATGATATCGTTTGTAATCTTGGATACACAGCGGAAAAAGACGCACCAATGTTTTTTGGATTGATCGACCGTTGGCTCACTTGTTTATTACACCTCTATCGGCCGCATCTATGACGGATCACTAGAATTGAAGTAGGCTTGACGATAGTTTTGCAATCATGAATAAGTTGGTACCCAAAAAGTAAGTAATCCTTTCTTTGCCTGAAACTATCCAGAGACGAAGTGATCAAATTTTATTGAGCTTTAACACGTGTTTCTTAGTCGGTCCACCTTCCTATTCAAGAGGCCGTGCTATTGGGGGCAGCGAAAATATCAAGCTCTTAATTGTGCTGATCGCATTCTTTGAGGGAACACATTTTGAAGGGGAATGGAATCAGACATCAAGAGGAATCAGAAGAGAGAATTATTTTCCAACCATCGCATCTATTCTCCGGAGCGACAGGCACACTGGCTGTTCTGGTGGTTGATTCCCGTGTCACTCGGTCAGCATTGTTCCTGAGGTCGTGATTGCCATGAAAGGGCAGGGGCTCCTTTTTGTTATAAAGATATTTTGTGCTCAATATGAAAATCATTTATTCGGCGCATTTTGCGATGACCTGTGAGTACTTGCAAGTGTCTGTCTGCACTTTGCAGGATACATTGTGTGTGGGAGATTCATCACAAAGCTATTTTGCGTCCGGGGTTTATCCGGAGAGCTACCATCATTACCTATGTACGCACCGGGAAATCGTGATGGATTCAGATGTAATATATGCCATGCACCTTTTTCGCGTTGGTGATATGTGATGAGATACTGCAAGGAAACCTTAAAAGGATTCAGTAAATTGATTGATAATCACTATAAAAATCTAGATGCTCTTGATATCGCTAATGTATATGGATACACGCAACGCAAATGATCATGGTATCATTCTAAAAGATGGTCTCGATTTACCTTCATTCAATCCGCATATCCTGTTCTTCCGTCTTCTCACATAGCCAATCCTCTACTGTGAGCCACAAACTGATTGTTGACATCTGCTCCTCTTCAATGAAATTCGACTTCCACTCTTCCATACCTATAGCCATCCACTTTCAATTCAAACGCCAACCCGGCGCTTTCTACCACCATCTCTAGAGTAAAATCTAGATTAAGAAATTCCACTCCCCTCGTAGTCGTTAATCTCGTATACAAACTCTTTGGCACGGCTCCCAGATCTGTGGTGAGCGTGCACACGCTTATTAGGTCTCTCGTGAAGGACGCTGGAGGTTCGCCATCCGAATCGCAAGCAATAAGATCGTCAGTCACGATCAATGATTGCCCTGGGCGGAAATTGCGCGTATAGTGGAAAGAGATGGGAGTGTCTGTGTTGAGAGTATCACCCTGGATGAGATTAGTGGTGCTGTCGAGGCAAAAGGGGGAGGGGAGAGTAAAATTTACCTTGTTTAGATGCCATTGCATCCTATCGCTGACCATCCAACGTTCCCATAATGGACTCCAATATCTCTCGCTAACGTTATGCTTATCCTCATCATACACCGTTGCATAAGAAGTCCCATAGTGCATCCGCGCTTTTCTGGAAACCACCACACTTCCTTCCAGTCCTTTGAGAACCGCTCCTCGGACTACTGCAGTCCATGCATTGATAGGCTGCATAACCTCTACAGAATTGCTTTGTGCTAATGCTATAGATTGTGCGTGAGTAGGTCGTTCACTGTAAGGTGGTGGCGCTGCACTGTTGAAATGCGATTTTAATCTTTTGTATAAATGGTTGCTTTGTCCAAATCCTCCTACAAGTATGATACCTGAGACGATACCCCCTTTTTGTCTAATACCATCAACTTGACCTTGAACTAGATCACACACCTCTTTGACGACTGGCTCGAAAATATCTTTGACTTGAGCAGTTGTCATAATAAAAAACCCACCATCTAGACCCGCATCTATATCATCTGCTAGGCCAGGAAGAGGAATATTGAACTCTGTATCGTTTTCTTCGTCGAAATCTCGCTTGACATATTCTTCCCAGTATTTCAGTCCCATTTGCCATGACTTGGCTTTCTTCATTTTCATCTCTTCAAATCGTGCAACTCCTATCCGACTCTTGCAATGCTCTTCAAATCGATAATTGAGGAACGCGCTCCCGCAAAGCCCTCCGGTACCTACAGCAGACTCTTCTACTTGCAGTGGTTTAAGAGATATGATTTTGTAAGCGATGAGATCAACAGTACCACCTCCGGCATCACATACTACAAAGTTATCACCGGCTTGTAGATGATTTGGCTGGATGGCTTTCAGAGTATAGACAGCAGCGGCTTCAGGCTCACTGATCATCTGAATTGCTGACTTATCACCCATTCCCGCTCTCTCTGCAGCTTGAAGCGTGGTATTCTTCGCCGCATCAGACCAAACTGCTGGACAGGTAAGAACAAATTCGACTTTTGTGGTTGACATGAATAATTCTCCATATCGGCGGGTTAAGGTTTCCATGGTATGCTTATAGATTTGAGTCAAGTAATCACTGACAGCATCGACAACATTTTTGCTATGCTCTTTCAGCTGGTTGGCAGTCTCAGCTGGACTAACATAGAAAGGTAATTTTTGAGATCGGTCGAGAAAAAGTTTGATACATCGCAGTCGAGGTTCCTCGGGACGAAATTGACAGCCCCATTTTATCGTTGGTTCAGTTCCAACTGGTGATCCTGGAGGTTTGGAGTATCCAATTTCTGTTGGCACTTTATCAGATGTAATTCCATTACTTCCGGGCCAAGTTTTGATGATATCTACATCGTCTGGGTTCGATGTGTACACAACAGCAACACTGGTTCAATGTTAGCATTTGTGTAGGAATTTGAGTAAATTATGGTGCAAAGGATTGTTTGAGGTGCTGATATGAATGAAATTACTTGAAAAAGCGTCATAAAATCAAGATCCCTAAGATTTATACATATACAGAAATTGTAGTGTCGAATTTGACAAGTACTCGAGTACAAACAGCCGACACAGGTGAATGGCGTAATTATCCAGAAACATAAGATCCCGTTTTGGTGGTGCCACAAATGTCTTGGCAAAACAAGCTGTAAAAATAAACGTACCCAGAATATGTTGTCCCGAAATCCAGTCCAACAATCAATCTTTCATTAACGGGTGCTGGTTCTCGTATTGGTCCAGCAATTGCCTCGGTTGAAGAGGTGGGAGTATAGTTGCCAGAAATATAGTGATTTCGACTTTCATCGTTTCTTCGACTAGCAGTCCGTATAGGTAGGTTGAGATTCATAGTGACCATTTAAGATGATTTCAAATGTTTTGACTTGGAGGATGTACTATCCACGACGGGTTTCTACCCGCGGTCGTGTTTGTATCGAGACTAGGAGGAAAGTCGCTTGATGCCCCTCAATTGAGCCCCGCCGAATCCCAAACCAAGCTCTTTGAGCAAACAATCAACAAATAGAGGGGAATCAGATGTTTTGTTCTGTTATCTTGCTCAGATCTTAATCAGAAAAATCTGAGCCAGCTATTCGGGAGGTAATGTGAGATCGCAAGACTTTGAAGCGTTTAATGATATTCCGGTGTGAAGCGCAAACGTGGGGGAATCAAATACAAAAAACAATTGCAGATTTTCTAGAACGATAAAAATGATTTTCTGGCTATATCTTTTTGGACTTCAGAAGATATACACAAGAATTGAATGGGTACAACGATGGCTGATCAGGAACAATATTGGTCGCTTGGTCAGGACAGGAGTAATTAAGACTCCGCCATAGGCAGCAGTAAAATGGAATTTGGAAGCCTGAAGTAATACTGACGAATACCTCGGGAATAGATTTCCTATTGAATAGGATAGGATCGTCGGATGCAAGACAGACGGTTGACTATATTGAAATTATTGGTTATAATTATCTTGACGAGAACCTTGAATATATATGTGAAGTTGTAATCAAGAGAAAGCGATGTTTATTTTGAGGCGATGGGTGGAGTTGGTCGTGCAGCATAGGTAATGTTAAGGTTATGGAATATGGAATGATTCAGGACATCCTCAACATCCCACCTACAAATTAGCCGCACTCACCAGTGTTAGTTACATTAGCGAACCTTTTACGGACATACTCGCGTACTCAACCCCCTTCAGGCCATCGCAAGAGAATCAGATCAACTCTGATCTTGGTAGGGCTGAATAGTTTCAACGCTGCATCTTTGTGTAATACGTGATCTAAGAATGGAGTTATGGGCATGTGGATTCAATGCTTGGAATCAACTGCAATTCGAAGGAGATCTTCCTGATGAGCCTGAAGATGTCCTTACTTTCAAACGAGTATTAAGAGCAGAGGGAAGTATTAAGATTCTTGAAACTTCTTTTTCTGCTTGTTTAGGTATGTTGATGTTACTTTAATGGCCTTTTTGAGAGAGAGATCGAGGATTTCTTTGGTAATGTCACGTGTGTATCACATGATCGTGCATCTTGATATCATCAATGAGAATAAGATGGCTCCAGCGAGTGACAAGTCTGTTTAGAGACGTATGTTAGAGTTCTAGTTAAAGTTCACTGAGAGTCAAAGATCAGCTACAACTTCAGAAGCCTACTCGGAAGTGGACGAAATCTTCAGATGTTATAAATATGCGTTTGTCAGGGTTTGAAGCCAGCTCTCATCTTATTCTCCAATCAGTCAAATAAGTCACGAGAAGAATGTAGATTTTATACCTAGTATAAATTTTTACACAACAATGCATTGTCTCATCAAGTATGACACTAATAGACTTTCAACTGCAGCAGTAGTATCGAACGGTCCCTCGGGTCTCCATGAAGAGATAAAAGTTGCCGGTTCTCCAGATGGATTTTTACAAGCACAATTAGAACAGGACACTGCAATGAATAGCACGCAATCCTCAGAAGAACAAACAGACTTTGGAAGACCTGAAGATGTTGCAAATAAGGCAGCCGCAGCTGGAAACGACAAGATTGCAGGTAACTTCAAATTTCCTATTCTCACCCATCAACAATCTACTGACCCCTTCAGCTTTCACATCAACAAACCTAACCCAATACCCCTCTCTTGCCTCATACCTCTCTCAAGCCACTCCAGACTTCACATTTCCCCTCCCCCACGTCATGCAACTCGTCTCCAACACCACTACCTTCACGGCCCTCACCCAAGAAGGAAACGTCTACACCTGGGGCGACGAACGCTACCCCTCCTATCTCGGCCGTGAGCCCACCTCTTCAAATCCAGCATCTCAACCCACCCTCCTCACCTCTCTTGTCTCTCTTCCTACTGGACAAATCCACAAATTGTCTTCTTCCGGCCCCCTAACCGCCGCTCTTACCACCGGTCATGATCTTTACATTTGGGGTCGCACCAATACCTCCTCTATAATTCCCGAACTAAAAGACTCCTCGGACGATTACGATCCCATTCCACTCGATATCCACGGAGCCGACATCCTCGATTTCAGCATTGGCGAGAACCACATGTTGGTGCTGACGACGGATGGAGAATTGTATGTCATTGGGGAGAATGGGAATGGACAACTTGGATTCGGAGAGGGGGAGAAAGAGAGATGCGAGGAGTGGAGGTTAGTTGACCTAGGGTTTGAGAGAGAGAGCACGAAGAAATGTGTAGGAGTGCGGGCAGGGTACAAGTGTAGCTTTGCACTCGTGGAGGACCTCTCTTCATGAAACTAGTTTGTGGATATTTCATCTAGTGCTTTATCGAAGCTTTTGGAAAGGGATAAATGGAATGACAATTCGAAGAGACCTCACAATGAATTGAAGAGCAAGAATGGATAGAAGTAAATCAGTATGGTATCTCTTTGCTCATTTTGCCTTCTTATGCCATTCTATAATACATCATGACCTTGGGACTACTTAAAGCTCATTGCTATTGCAGAATAAAAGAAAAGCAGCTCATAGATTCGTAAGGTAATCCTCAATTTCTTGAGGGCTCAGTTTTCTAAAACGTGGGCCTTGAGCACCTTCGACTCCCTCAATGCCCATTAAATGATCGGCTGGTGGTCCTACAATACCTAGGAAGATGTTAGCCAAGTGAAATATCCATCGAGGTTCTTAATCTTACCGATCTCCACTGTATCGCCATTCATCTCTCCTTCAATGGTCTCCTTCAACGTCAACAAAGCAATGTGTACAGCGTCTTCCAACTCCAATCCCTCGGTGTATCTCTTCTCCAAGAAAGTCTTTGCTGAAGTAGCATTCTTTCCAATGGCAGTCGCTTTCCATGGGAAGTAACTACCACTAGGATCAACTTGGTATAACATAGGTCCACCCTTCAAGATACCACCAGTCTTGCCCGATGGTTTCTTCTCATCCGGATGCACTTCGGCGCCAGCAACATCCTCCGATTCTGGCTCAATTCCATCATCCCAACCTGCGATCAACAAACTAACACCATATGGTCGTACACCTCCCGATTGCGTAGCTTCTTGCATCACCCGTGCAACGTCTTGTACTAATATACGGGTGGGTGGGTATTCGTTATAAATGCGCTTGTAGCCGGTGTGGGATACTTTGCGAGCCTTATCGACAAGTACGCGGTAGTCAGGTCCCATGCCGGAGTAGACCATGCCAATGTTTGGAGTGATAAGAGAGACTTTTGAGAGGGAGGGGGGATCGATGAGGGTTGACGAGGACTTCTTCTCCGTGGCGAGGACAATGCCGTTGGTAGCTGACGATAAGTTAGCACGAATACGTATGTTTAGTGATGATATATGTGTACCTTTAATTCCTAACGAGGTAACACCTTGGTTGACGGCATTTAATGCATATTCTGTTTGCGATTTGATTAGTATATAGAGCTGATGGGATATATCAACAAGTAAAGTTATAGCTTGGCGCATATTTGATATAAGCTTCATTTAATGGTACGAACCTATTTGAACCAATTTCCCACTTCAAAACGTTAGCAAAGTCCTTCGGCATGTATTATATATCACCTAGTAGAATCTCTGGGAGCTTTGGCTGGTTCAATCGTACCTGGGGGAGAAGGTTGTCAAGGAGAAAGAATATCTATCCGCCATTGTTTCTGTTTATTTCAAAACTTGTGCGGGAGAGTTCTGGAGGTTCAAAATTACAGAAATGGTTGACGGAAATGTAAAGTATGGGTTGGGAGTTTAGAGAGTGAAGCTGTATTTGGGGTCGTTGGACTTTAGAGCTACAGGCAGCTCTGGTCCACGACTACGCGATGATAATTGGAGCCTTAGATATCTGGCAGCAAGTCAGCTCAGCGTCAGGCACCAACCAAGTGATGTCCAAGCAAATATTAGAGCTCTTCAGACTTCTTGGTTTTATTCACGAAATACATGTATTTTATATCATTTTTCACGGGTAAATATTCTCCTACAATTTATGGAGCGAGAGCCCAAAGGCAAAGGTATTGTAATGTAAAGATTAATTATGGTGAATTTTTGAATACAATAGATTCAGTGAACAATTTTAGGTAGGTATCTTATGTTTTCAAGATTTTCGGGGATTTTACTAGCGCAACTTTTTAAAGTGCACACACCTCAGAAATCTGATTCAAATCAAATGAAAAAACCAAACATTTTATTTAAAGGTCATCAAGAAGCCACATCTCACCACTGTCGCCGATGTCTCTACATGCTCTCCATCCTTCTTTAATGAAGTTTTCCTTTGATTGATTTTATTAACCATCTGTTTACTGACTTTCTAGTACATCAAACACAGCTCTTATTGAAATTCTCTCTTTGTTCTTTTTTTTTCTTCACGAATAGCCGGAGGTTTCAAACACTTGCAGGAACCATTACTAGCTAGCTAATCATACATCGGAGATCGGAAAGTCAACAAGTAACCTTCTCCGTCATCGCTATAGCTTTGATAGCTTTGATTCTTCATTCGTTTCTTCATACCTACAAATCTCATCAGCACAAAGATGGCAACTCCACAACCTACTTGGTCATGGGATGATCTGTCTGCAGAATACTCCTCGCAATCTTCTCACCAAAATCAGAACGACGCATTCACAGCGGACGAGCATACAGACCAGGAATTTCCTGTACCTGAACCAGAGCCGGAACCAACACGTCGAAGATATTACCCATCCCGACTATGTCGAATATGCCTGGAAACCGTAGAGCCGACCTTCGAAACTCCTACCGAAGGCATAGCTTCAATGCTCAATCCAACACCCCGAGTGACATATAAATCGGAAGATCCTGAATTGGGCCGTTTGATGCGACCATGCAAGTGCAAGGGAAGTCAAAGATATGTTCATGAAGGCTGTTTGACAGCATGGAGATATACAAACCCCGGATCAAAAAACTATTATGAATGTCCTACGTGCCACTTTAGATATCACTTTCACAGAATGAAGTGGGGCCATTGGATTAGTAGTGCTCTGACACAATTATGTCTTACTTTGGCAATATTATTTGTTACGATTTTCGCCATGGGCTTCGTCGCCGATCCGATCATTAACTTTTATCTGGACCCGTATGATACTGTTTTTTCATTCCCTTCAATGGGAGGAAATGGTCCAGCTCTACATATCGTGGATACGGAAGCAAATACTTGGGCCGAGCATCTGTTAAAAGGGCTGGCGTCTTTGGGAATGCTCGGATTTGTTAAGATATTCTTTGCAATGTCCCCGTTGAGTTGGTGGAATGTAAGACAGACTGGCCTGTTCGGCGGCGGCCGCGCTCGAGCTGGAACAGGTCGGAATCGTCTAGAGAACATCAGTTGGACTCTTGTCATTATTGGTATTGGTGCCTTCTTAGTTGTGAGTCACTACCCACCCTATGATTACGGACATCTGCTTACAGCCTTCAGACAGTTTGGAAATGGACCAGAAGTTGGAGTAAATCAGTACTCGAAAAAGCCGGCGAGACCGTGATCGATGTTGGAGGCGACGATGCTGATGAAGACGATGAACAGACACAAGCAGAGGTTAATGAGCAGGTGAATTCAGAAAATACAAGAGGAGAACGTCCTCCAACACCCGACGATCCCGAAATCAGGAAAACACAGTGAAGATACAAGAGCAGAGTTACAAGCATCCACACATTGCCATAAACTCATCTCATTGTTTGTATGTCATTTTTTGTTGAACCAACGGCCTCCAAATATGTGAGAACCAAATATCCAGGAAGTACCTTTTCCCTCCCTATACACCTATACCTTTCCCGCACCTTCTTAAGTTGCCACGAGATCCTTCACAGTATCGTGTCGATTAGTCTGTGTGCGAAGAATAAGCCAACTCAGCTGGAGCCCAGAAATTCGAACGTCTTGTTCTCCTTTTCATATACCGGCGTACCGCGAGTTTATTTGTCAACACCCCGTATCTTATATACGACCTGACTCTTTTGGGAATGGTTGGATTGGGATGCATCTTTCTAATTCCTTCGCTGCGGCACTGGTTGTGGCATTATGCTAGGATGGGGAATTGGAGGGGATGTTGATACATTGTTTTGTAGCTTTGGATGAATGAGATAGGGAGCTGGGTATGGCTGGGCCGGTTTGATCGGGATTAGCTTGTACCTATTTTTAAATATTAATGGATAATATTCTTGAGATGTTGCCTAGTATGGTGAATCATGTTCAAAGTCAATCCTGTCTCGTCTTATCTGTTTTATGGGATGGCTAATTTTCAATTTCTTCAACCCCGCTCCAAGATTGGTATAATCTCATTTGAAATTGGCCACCCGCCTTATGTTATACTTCAGTTGAAATAGAAGATATATTCCTTACGACTAGAAAGTTTAATTTTGAAAGTGAGCATAACCATCTTGTATGACAAAGCTTCTATTGCTGTATTTTATATGCTGTATTCCATAGTGTAATAAACTATTGTACGAGTCGTACCATGTCATATCATATCACCCTTGTCTAACATCCATTATCTAGGACATTAACTCCCTACGCTTCACAAAAAGCAATATGTACCTCCAATCCTTCTTCAGCTTCAAACTCCAACTCGGTACCTACTCCCACAAAGAATACATATCCTTCCTTCACCTCGAACTTCTCTCCTCCCGTTTTCATAGTTCCTTTACCGCCGGTGACAACCATGATGCTGGGCCCACCTAGCTTCTCAATTGTCTCTTTTTCTCCTTTCTGGAGCTCTAAAACTAACATATCGAATTCGCTCATTGGTGGTGCTAGGACCTTGGTCTTGCCGTTCTTACCCTTAGAGCTTGATGTAGGCTTGAGTATACATTCATCTTTTCCGACGGGAGAAAATGTCAGCGCGGCGCTGAATAAATCGACAGAGTCGCGGTCGGCACGGGGGCAGAACCCAGTATTTAGAACATTATCGGAGCGCGCCATGCATTCTACGATATCACCGGAGAGGTAGGCGTGGATACCGTCTGCGGGTACGTAGATGGCGTCGCCTTTTTGGAGAATGAGATAGTTCATCGTGAGAAGGGCGACGAGGTTGCCGGGGTCCGAGGCGGAGTATTGATCGGCGAGGCGGGGTAACAGGGCGGGAATGTATGGTGAGGTAGGGAATTCTGAGGATGGGGTATCTTTGAGGGCGTTGTAGATGGATTTTATTTCGTCATCGGAGAGAAAGAGGATCTTGTGGACGATTGATTTCAACGTGTCTTTGTCGATGGTGTCGGATGAGGAAGAAAGAAATTTGGAGGTGAGAACTGGGATGCTGGTGAAGAGCGACTGGATATCAGAAAGAGGTTTCCATCCCACGAAAACCTCGAATTTTCCAAGGGCAACGGCGATTTCGGGTTTGTGATTTGTGTCGCCAAACTTCTTGGGATCTTGTTCATGAAGCTTGGCCGCAAGCTTCTTGTCAGGATGAATTTGAAGAGGTAAGGCTTTAGCTATCGAAAGGATCTGGAGGGATGAGGTTAGTATGAACATTTATATGTGAGTATGGTATAGAGAGAGGGGAAAATACCTTTGGTAAATATGGTAGATCTGCTCCAAATTTATCGAGTATTGGTTTCCCAATCAGCTTCTCCTTGTTGGCATTGAGATGCTCTTGTAAGTCTTTGCCGTTTGACAAGATGAGAGATGGTGTAGTCGGATAGGTTCCCATCCACATCTCTGCGTATTCTTTACTCTCATCAAGCTTGAATTTGCCTCCTGGAGTAGAAGCTGCATACTTTGCTGCTAAAGACTCTTTACCTTGACGACCCCATGGATAGTTGTTGCATTGGCACTCCAATTGAATAACTGATGAAGATTCTGACATCATGAAGAGTTTTGTCTGAATCAAGGCGTATATTTTCTGTTTTGATACACAATTTCTGGAATATGCGGAATGTGAAGCAAAAGAATAAACAATGGTAATAATGAGATTGAAATGTAGGAAAATTGATACCTACCAAGCTTTTAAAACGATTCCATACTCTATCTGGCGTCCCGGAGGTATGTCCTATACACTTACATAGATAATGACGTTGAATTTTGAGCTTTGTAAGTTGACATGTTGTTACATCATAATATTTATTTTCTGTGGATGAAGAGGGTTCTGTATGTCCGGCGGACACGGATCGAAGAATCAATCAGATTATCATCGCTTGTCTTCTAGACCCCCACGGTGCCACTCTGACATTTTAGTGTGCATGTTCGAGGCATCGCTGCATGGTACAAAAAGCTTGGGATTGACAGCACAGGGCATACCGAGCTCTATTAATAAAATTAATAAGAAGCTTAAAGAGCCTTATTTTTGAAGAAATGGCTGGGTGCAAATGTGCAATCTTCTGATGAGGTGAATAGACGGGCCAAAGGAGATGTCGAATCGAAAAGTATTAGCTATCCAGTATGTAGATGATTGCTTTGATGAGTATTGCGATCTCCTTCAGAGCTTCTCGGAGAGATTGAAATAGATATGTCGAAGTAGTTTGATGTTGATGGTACATTGGGTTTACCCCTAATCTTTACCTAGAACGTCTCGTTAGATGTAGACATCCGGAAACGTTCACGGGATATTTGAGGTAGATAATATACTTTTCATCCCTTGGGTGGTTTGTAGAACAAAGAGGAGGAAAGAGATGGAGGAAATATAAATGATTCTATATATTTAATCTTATTTTCTACTCCATTCTCTGTTATATCCAGCAAAATTAGGATTCACAAGGGTTGAAAATTCGAAGTTTGATTACATCTCATCTGAGAGAGAGGAGGGAGAAGTTCAAAATTAATCATTTTCTTGATAACTTCCACCCAACTTCAAGCCAAGAACAAATTTCCCTAAAATAACCTAATCTAATTTTCTTCCTACTTTCACAAGGACGGCAACAACGCTTTCTTTACTTCTCCTCTCATCGTCCCATGAAGTTGACCTTGAAGCATTCTCTTTTGTGATTGATATGCTACCTAGGTATTTTATTTCTTCGTAATAACCTTAAGGTTAATCTCGATTCCCCAAAGGACCCTGCTACCATCAACCTGGTATCTCCACTCATCGCGCCAAGTGTTCACCATAACGGTGAAATACTAAAGGACACAGCGCAACAATTTCAGCATCCTGTGCATCGCGATCAACTGCTATAAAAAAAAGTCCCGTACGACGTTGGGGCTACAATTATTGCCAAAAGCTGTAACGATTGTAGCAGGTGCCTAAGGGGTCCAGAACATACGACACAATGCATTTGGCATACCCCTCGAGGAAAGCCTCGAACCCTCCAGCATATTTCGCGCCACGATCCTCACGTTTCCCAATGCTACGCAGAAGTAGGGCGAAGACGATAGTTCTAGGTGCCTGTGCCATAGGGGTGGTATTCTTCATACTTTCACGTATCCTTGGGGGAGCAAATGGTGTACCATCGGGAACTCCACCAGTTGTAATTGTCACAGTGTTGGATACGGTGGGATATAGTAAAGAGTATCAGGACAGCGTAAAGGAGAATCGCATTCAATATGCCAGGAAACATGGTAAGCAGATGCTTTGCGAATGGCTACAACTTGCTGTTCTGGTTGTCAAGCAAGAATTGAATTGACAATTGTTAGGATATGCAACGTTTTTCCCCAGTATTGGAGACTATGATATTCAAGGATCTCCGAATTCATGGTCCAAGGTTCCCGCAGCACGACACGCCTTATCAAAATTTCCACATAGCGAATACATTTGGGTTTTGGAGCAGAATGCTCTCATCATGAACCCTGCGCTGAAAGTCGAAGATCACATTATGGCTCCGAAGCGCTTGGAAAGTTTGATGATCAAAGATCAATCTATTGTGCCTCCGGACAGTGTTATCAAGACTTTTCCCAATTTGAAAGGCGAGAACGTTGATTTGGTTCTCACCCAGGATAAAGACGGTCTGTCACAGGCTAGTTTTATTATCAGAAAGGGGGAATGGAGCAAATTCTTCCTCGATACATGGTTTGACCCTCTGTATCGTTCTTACAACTTTCAGAAAGCAGATCTTCATGCGTTGGTAAGTGGGCCCATGTTTTTTTTGGCAAGTTTAAATTCTTACAATAATCAGGAACATATCGTACAATGGCATCCAACGATCTTGTCGAAGTTGGCACTCGTACCACAGAAAGTAATGAATGCATACAATTCGGATGAGGCGGAAGGGTATAAAGATGGAGACTTTGTTGTTCGATTACCTGGTTGCGACCAGTCAGGACGAGACTGTGGAAAGGAGGCCGAAAAATACACAAGGCAATGGCGGACTGTCTTCGCATCACGATGATCCAACCCTTTACTACGATAATCCAATCCAATCCTCATCATCAACATATAAGCATAGTTAGGGCTATAGAAGCCCTTATGATCTACGAATAGCGGGCAAGGCGTTTGCAGGCGTACAACACAAGAGCATGAAGATAAATGTTTGCATAATTGTACAATACCGGCGATGACGTCTGTAGGAATGTGGACATTGTTGATGCTGGCAGATATAGTTTTTTGGGGAAGCAAGACTTTGTCTTCTGTATATTATTTGAAGCATACATACCCCAGCAGTCAATGTACTGCATTTTCAACACTTGCGAAGCTCTTCGATACAGGTTTGTGTTCTATGATTATTTCAATCTATGATGCAGGAGGTCATTAAAGTGTGTTGTTCTCGTCCGTAGCGTTGAATTAGCACCTCCAGTACCTAGTATATCCATGTAGCATTGCAAACATAAACATCTGATACGTACAACATCAAATGCTGATAATAGAGAAATTTGACAGATCATGTCCACTTTTTAATGACGATATATCATATATTAGATATCTTTAAACTCTCTAGAAATAAGCTTACAAGGGCAGACCTGAAATGGAGCATAAAGAAGCAAGCATGTGATGAGTAAGTAACATCCTCGGCATCTCCATCAATTGAATCAAGGAAAATGAAACCTCCGATGTAGACGACGACTTTTGGCCTTTTGCCTTTTATCTTACTCTCCCACCCCAACTTCTATTTTCCTTCTCATCACTCACCGACCATCCGTCTCCTAAGATGCCCGGCAGTTCGAGAATGCCCGTGAGCTTGCGCAATAGCTTCACCGTCAAAAAGGGTTCATCGAGTAGTAGCCAATTACTGGCTTTGAACATTGATCTGTATGTACTTATTCTATGCTTCTGGACCCACCGTATCCGCGATAAGCTATGCAATATGCTTGCTTCTTGTGCCTGATGGAATAAATTTCGCTGATATATACTTCTGGCAATGCAGACTTCGAAATATCGTATTCTTTTTGTTCTTACTGAGATGGACCAGGAAGGGTCTTTTGAAATTGAAGGGAAGGGGGCTTTTCGGTAGTTTCGCAGACGCATATATCTCAATCCGCAGAACACTCTATGGATTATTCCTACGAGCACCCGGTGTACGATCTCAAGTACAAAAACAGGTCTCAGAGGCAATTACGAAATTACAAGGCAAGCTGGTACCGACAGGTCCAGGCGTGGTGCGATATTTGACGCTGCCGAAGGAAGGATGGTCTGAAGAAACGGTTATGAAGGAGTTGGAGACGTTGGCCAATATGGATCATACTAGATGGGAGGATGGATTTGTCTCGGGTGCTGTGTATCATGGAGGAGATTCGTTGATGAAGCTACAGACGGAGGCATTTGGAAAGTTTACAGTCGCGAATCCTATTCACCCGGATGTGTTCCCAGGAGTGAGAAAGATGGAGGCGGAAATCGTAGCGATGGTTTTGTCGATGTTTAATGCTCCTCCAGGAGCTGCCGGAGTTACAACTAGTGGAGGTACAGAGTCTATTTTGATGGCTTGCTTAAGTGCAAGACAGAAGGCTTATGCCGAGAGAGGTGTAAAGGAACCGGAAATGTCAGTAGATCTGTGGATACTCCCCTCACACTTTTATACTGACCAGTATTTAGGATTCTACCAGAAACAGCACACACAGCATTCCGCAAAGCAGGTCAATATTTCGGTATCAAAATTCATCTCGTCGCTTGTCCCGCTCCATCTTACCAAGTCCATCTCCCAAGTGTATCTCGCCTTATCAATAGCAACACCGTCCTTCTTGTTGGCTCCGCGCCCAACTTCCCTCATGGACTCATTGACGACATCACTGGGCTTTCCAAACTCGCCGTCAAACGTAAGATCCCACTTCACGTCGATTGCTGTCTTGGATCATTCCTCGTCCCCTTCCTCGAGAAGGCCGGATTCGAAACCGAACTCTTTGATTTCCGTCTTAAGGGTGTTACTAGTATAAGTTGCGATACTCACAAATACGGCTTTGCGCCTAAAGGTAATTCGACGGTTCTTTACCGCACCGCAGCCTTGAGAACTTACCAATACTTCATCTCTCCTGACTGGTCAGGTGGTGTATATGCTTCTCCATCGATCGCCGGATCTCGTCCAGGTGCTCTCATTGCTGGATGTTGGGCTTCACTTATGAGTGTTGGAGAAACTGGCTATATCAATTCTTGTAACGAGATTGTTGGAGCTACCAAGAAGATCATCGATGCCATAAGCGAAAACCCATCTCTTAACGCCGATCTTCACGTACTTGGTAAACCACTTGTTTCTGTTGTAGCTTTCACGTCCAAGACACTCGATATCTATGATATTGCCGATGCTATGTCAGGAAAGGGATGGCATCTCAATTCGTTACAGAACCCACCGGCTATACACGTAGCTGTAACCTTACCGATTGTAAAGGTCTGGGAGAAATTGGTCGAAGATTTGATAGCTGTTATAGAAGGGGAGAAGGAGAAGGAGAGAGTCAGAATCGTTGAAGGTAAAGGTGCAAAGGGAAAGAGCTTGGGAGATTCAGCAGCCCTCTATGGAGTTGCAGGTAGTTTGCCAAACAAGAGTGTGGTGGTCGAAT
Source organism: Botrytis fragariae (assembly GCF_013461495.1). Lineage (NCBI taxonomy): Eukaryota > Fungi > Ascomycota > Leotiomycetes > Helotiales > Sclerotiniaceae > Botrytis > Botrytis fragariae. The sequence continues at coordinate 1,286,942 of NW_023500991.1, read as the reverse complement.
TAGCGAGTGGATTTTTGGATACTCTGTACAAAGCTTAAAAGGCTAGTATGAAATATGATGATTGAGATTGAGGAAGGAGTGCATATTATCATCTAGGAATTTGCAAATATGTGAGCGGGGTCTTTTTACACGCCTTTTTATGGGCTTTTCGAAGTAGCGTTTCTATTTATACCTTAGTTTTACAATTTTATAGTTGATTTTCTCTACTCTTCACTCACTTCATTGAGTCTTCATTTCATGCCAACGCTTAATTTGAATGTAAAGTTTCTTCAGATAGTATCTAGTATGCCGGATGAAAATTGATTCAAGCGAGCTGTGTTGCCTCTAATGATAGTCAAGGCTGGTCATAATAATAATTGATGGAAGTTTGAGAAGTGTATGGTTTTATAATCATAGGTTCTTATACCTCGCAAATTCAGACAAAGGCTCTCCCTTCGTGTGTGTAATAGACAAAGTTCTCAACCGTTGAAAAGTCTTTGTCAAGAATCCCTGCTAGTTTCCTCTTAGAACTAACATAAAGCCTCTATACACTATCGACAAGAGCTGTGTGTATATACGGACAGACTTATCTACGGCCGATGGATAGATCAGAGTATTCAAGAGTCCGGACTGCGGTCCGACAATCAAGAACTTTGGAGTATTCGATCCCTTCTAAATACTGAATCTATCTCAAATATCTAATAAGTTTTAATTGCCAAATTGATTTGAGACAATTGATTTATGAAATCGATGATGATATCTTTGGAGTCTCAAGACTGGAATCTTACAAGAGACTGCAGTCCGGACTACTGGAAACGCTGGAATAGATTTATGACAGCATCAAAAATTCCAGTCACAGACCATGTATATAACATAAAACAAGCCAACCTTCCACAGACAAAGAGTATACCTAGGTACCCATCCGAACCCCTTGCGCTAGATGGGTCTTCTCGTCTAGCTCCGGAGCACATCCACATCGATCCACTTCATCCACCTCCTTTGTTCCACTTCACATCTCTCCCATTATATTACTCTTTAACTACTCTCCTAACATCTAAAACGGGCTTGTGGTTTAGTGGTATAATGTTCCCTTAGCATGGGAGAGGTCCGGCGTTCGATTCGCCGCTAGTCCACACAATTCAAATGATAAATTCGTTTGGGATTAATTTTTGAAGCATTTTTGAAGGAGGGGAATTGAGGCTTTTGATATTTTTTCTCGGTTAGGGGTGAAATCTTTTCGCGAGGGATTGGGTTTTTCCGTTCCGGTGCACGTGTGTGGATATTTTTATAGCCGTGGGTGCAAAAAGAGGCCGAAATTGATCACCCCAATAAACTCTATAATAAATCAACCATTTATAGATTTATGAGAGTTAATGGCACTAAACATACCCTCGGATGGCCTTCAGTTACGATACTAGTTAAAGTTTTGATTCTTTGAATTGAAATGGAACAATTGGATTGTTGAAGGATTGCGTCAATGGTGAGTTCCGGTCTGATTTTTCTCCTTCGAATGGCTCCCCTACTCTCAGGTTGCTCAGAGTAACATGGTACGGTGAGGAAGTATTGTTATATCGAGCTTTATTTATTCCATCCGATTTGGTATCTCCCGCAATGTCTTTAGGTGAGATAGATGCGGGGTATCGTCAAGGTTGATCTTCGTTCCTTCCGAATCCGAACCTTCATTTGATGAGTTTAATGATACCGCGTTTCGCTTTCAAGACATGAAATTGAGTGTTTTCATCTGCAGTATCTCAATAGCAGGTTGCATGTATAATCATTAATATCGTGTTGGAAGGTGAACCCGGGCCGAGTGCCTGCTAGTTGTTAAGCATCAGTCAGTCAGTATTTGTCAAATGCAACTCAACGTCGTGCGAATGAGGCTCGATATTTGATCCCATCCTATTCCTTCAACGGTTCAAATCCTTTTTGTTTATATTAGTCCTGCATTGTGTATCTGGTAGTAGAAACTTTGTTGGTTGTAAGCTGTTGTGTTTGTTTATTGGTAGTTCCTATTCCTCTTTCATGCTGAGACAAACAAGTTCGAAGAAAGTATTCCATGTATTATACCTCGCCTAGCACTCGAATCAGCTGTTTAAACCTAAAAAAAGTAGCATTTTTGATGTTCTAGTCTTTACTTTTTGATACAACGTTGCTATTCTAGTTTTGTTTTTTTATTAAAATGAAAATTGAAATTTCCAAATACTGAGTTTTTCAGAAAAAGAGTGAGGCCTAAAGCTTTTCATGAATTCAAATTTAATGTTAGAATATTATCATTCATATTAGGACTAGAATAGGATTATTCGAAAGATAAATTGACCTGAACTAGTCTATACTAAAACACAAACAGTATTTTTACCGGAAGGGTTATTACTGTAGAATCTAAATCAGAGATTGGGCTTTAAGTATCTACTCCTATCTTCTCTCAATGTTTCAGACAAAATAAGACACTCGGAATAGGTGGTGCGAGACCTCTGGCCTTGATAATTCTCTCAGTGCCACACGTCTAGATACTCCCATTTTAGATACTTAATATTGAAGCCTTTGGGTCCAAACTTCGCACATGATGTCCACTGCCTACCGAGGAGCAATCTTAGCTATGATCTTCACTAATTATGTGTAATATATGTTGCGGTTCTACAAATTATAGTCACATACCTGCTTTTCTTAAGGATGCCTATCCAGACTTACTATGCCCAACCGCTTTTTATCATTTTATCTGCCGCGATCTATTATGCATATGAAGTTTGGAGAGCACTAGAAAATGTTTATGGTGTTTTATGAGCACTTGGTAGGATTTCCAATGGTCTGACTTGAAGCCCAATAGAAAACTTCTAGCGGCTTGATACTGGGCGATAACGAGTCGCGACTCTGATTTAAATATGTTTCCCTTCAAAGCATAATACCAACGCACTCTTGAGTCAACATGCAGACACAATCTATGATATCTCTTGTCCCTTGAAATTATCTATGTAAGAGATCAGAGTGAGGCGATTCCAGTGGTCACTACGTGTATTCCATGGTAGTGCCCTTTGGAGCAACCGAGTTCCATCTTTGCCAGTTCTCGCAATTGTTTCCGCATGATTTTTCCGCTCTGCACAGTGTCAACTTTGGTCGTACCTAGATAGACGGCTTGTGCAATATTACAAAATTCCGCGGGATAATTGGAATGAACGAGATGCCTCCAGAAAGATACTTATATGGGGCAATCTTATCGACCGTGAGATGATTAACTTCAGTGGCAGACAGTGCCGATTCAGGGGCGGCTACGATATATGCAAGCGGTCCTTCATCTTGGTATTTGTGTTCGGTCATTAATAAATAAAACCTCAAGGGGTTAAGATATGAACGGCTTACACAGCAACGCCGATGATTCCAGCATCCACAATTTTTAGATGACGAAGTAGCACTGCTTCCAGTTCAGTTGGTGCTACATGGTTTCCATTCACTTTGATCAAATCCTATCTCCTATATCAATTCTCGCTGTAATTCTGCTTTGGCTGGGATTATGTTACTTTTTTACGATCCACAATATACCACATTCTATGTTCATCAACATATCCGACATCCCCTGTAGAGAACCACCCATCAGCTCCATAAGCATCACTAGTAGCCTCTGGATTATGATAGTACCCTCTGCTAAGGCTAGGCGCACGGATCCAAATATCACCAATGTTATTACGGTTCACGATCCGGCTAGGCTCATTGGGATCAGTTACCTTACCCTCAAAGTTGGCGTGGAGTTCTCCAACGGATTCAGACGGTGATCAATCCAAGTCTGAAAAGGACGATTCATTGATTAGCATCTGAACTCTCAGTTTCTTTGATGGAAGAACTTTCGTACTCAGTCAATTCCCAGACTCGGGTAACTCTCCCGATGCCTATTTGCTCCAGTATTGTTTTGGTTAACTGTTCCATTGGAGCCGCAGATGCCTCAACTCTTCTCAGAGAACGTAGCTTTTCTACAGGATTACAAGTAAGGCCTTTCGCAATTTCAGTAAGCATGGAGCTCCTGATGATTGCGTCAGAAATCTTGAAAGTTTCCACGGCGTTCACGATGTTCTGCACACTTGGTCGGCACAGGAGATATAGCGGGACTCCAAGCTTTGAGAGGACAACACTATAGGATGTTTGACCAAGGATGTGGTGCATTCCGAGCGCGCCTAAAACACGAATTGGATTGATGCCCTTGCCAACATTGTTCATGGACTGCTGCCAGTACGGATGGAGAGATACTCGTTGCATATAACTCACGGCAGCTGAGATATAATTGCGATGAGAAATCTCGACACCCTTTGGATGCCCAGTTGTGCCTGAGGTGAACATTATGACAATGGTACTGTTGTAGTCAAGCGATGATCTAACATTGGAATACTCCCAGCCCTTGTCGTCTAGAAAGCCTACCATTTCCTGCCAGTGAGGTACATCGAGGAATGATCTACCAGTGTTATCAAGAATGTCATCATCGAAAATAAAGGTGGATTTCCGATCTAAGCCTGAGCAAGAAACTTTACCTTCAGCCTCCAACAGGGTATCTGAATGCGCCCGTTGAGTCAAAATTACCGAGGGCTTTGCAACTGTGAGCAGCCTTTCCAATTCTGAATGCCCGTAACTAGGCTGTCCAGGCACAAAAATACAGCCCGCCATAATGGTTCCCATAAAAAGGGCCGCGTATGCTATTGCATTACCTGAAAGACATAAAATTCTATCGCTGGGTTGGACCCCTAGTCGTCTTAAACCCACCGCGATACGAACAGAGAGATCATGATATTCTGTTAAGGACAAAGATCGGTCATCTGGGCGGAGCGTATCGATTGTCAACTTCTTTGAGCCGAGATTTTCATGGGGAGCCCCAAATACAAAATGTGGCAGGGAACAAAAGGGGATGGGAGTAGTCCATCTCGAAGTGACCAGCGATGATTGATTCAAATATTGCGTTTTGATGAACGAATGAATCTGGAAAGACAGACTTTAGCAGGTCAAGATAAAAGAGATGTTCAGCTCCTTATGGTCTCTTGCATTCTAAGTTGCATTTTAGATCCTCTCGAAAGCTGAAAGCTGAAATGACGAGTCATGAGATTATTTCCATCGTATTTTCATCCGATATTCAGACTATAGATTTCGAACAACTACCTCTGATATCGAATTACTGTAGGTGAAGAAATCGATTTGAACAAAAATCCCGCATGACACGTCATTCATGGCTTGTAAAGCAATTTTCGATTTCCGATCTGGATCTGACAGACGAATCAGCTACTCGTAATATTTATTGGCTGATATTTTGACAAGATCCTCATCAAATTGGAGCTAAACTAAACTAGTTCGAATTTCAATATCAATCAATCTTAGATAGTAATCTTATCAAAAGTTTTAATACTTACAAAATATTAAATCAGATTGATACTCCTTTTTGGATTTCTTCCTTTCTGGGAATTCAAAAGTTATATCATTGATTCAACATCCTATGGAGATTTTGGTTGTTTGATTTATATTACCATGCCCTCAGCGAAACATCACCGAGTACTTGGATTCTCGAGGTCTCATGAGTCATGTCGCTTTTCAACATCATATTGAGAGCTGAAGATCAAGTCTTCGGGCTTTTTTTACCGTTAAACCAGCGAGTTTATCCAATAAAACATCTTTTAACAATAGTGAAATGCCATACTATAGTAGCAGGCGGATGGTATTAGTCATTGCATCACAAAATCGCGACTTACTGAATATGAGATATGTTTCCAATTTGATTAGACGCAACGTTTAATGTCAAGATTTCAGCTAATTTGATACAATGTTGCTCAAAAACCTGTACAATATTGTATTTTCGTCACGAGTATGCGATTTGTATCGAAATAACAACTATGTTTGATTGATTACCTTAGTGAGGGTCGTTAACATTAAATCTTACTGCTTTTGATAGTCCAATATCATATATATTTGATTTCGCGTATGCGATTTTACCTCGCGTTTACATTTCCGATGTAGAGCTGTCAATACAGTCTAACCTTCTCAAAACTAGACATGTTTAATGATTCGTGCTATATTATGCAAAACCAAAAACACCATAAAATAACACCCGCGGATCCGGCTAAGCTCGACGTAAGTCTCTTTCATTCGTTCATATAGTCTGTAGATAGTATCATGAAATTCTAATAATACATAGGGTTAATCCACCTTCAACAATTTTTGTGGAAAAAATGTCTTCTGCGAGTATTCTACCACGAAATGTCTTGGGGTGTGGCGAGCTATGGTTACATTCCTGACATACGTACCTGCAGCACTAACAAGATCTTCGACGCTTGTACTCAGCTGTGCTACCAACTTGTGTGTTACAAGATAAGAATAATAAACACGGCGTATTCGCTGCCTCAAGTCTACAACACAAGAAAAATGGCTTCATTATCACTCGTGACGCAATTTAATCCTCTTATCCAGACCGACGGGCTCCAATCATCAAGGCGGCTTTATCATGTTTGTGATCAAACTTTTTGACTATTGTCAACGCTGACAAATAATTAGAATGCTCTCCATCGTCTGAACAGTCTACGCACAAATTTCGAGTTACGACAACAGATAATTGGAGTTCAAGATCTAAGCTTTCTTTTAGAGCAAATGGGAGAGTGGTGCGAAGAAATTGGATATCAGGTGATACTACTCATTGCCGCACTATCGTTCAATGGAACTAGAGCTAACAATGGGATACACAACTAGCCTGCTGACTTCGATGAATTAAACGCTATCCACATTGCCGGATCTAAAGGTAAGGGTTCCACGGCATCTTTCATCTTCTCGATATTATCCGAATATTTAGACGATGGATGTGATTCTGGGGAGAAAAGACCAGCTTCCTTGAGAAAAATTGGCTTATATACATCACCGCATATGCGTAGTGTGCGAGAGCGTATTCGAATCCGAGAGTCGCAGTCGACGGCTATCAACGATACTCCTCTTGAGGAAAATAGATTTGCGCAGTATTTTTCAGAAATATGGAATCGGTTGAATTTAGATAGCCGAGCACCCTCTCAGAGTCCACCATTTACACAGTTTCTCACACTGATGGGTCTCCATACATTTATGCAGGAGAAAGTTGATACAGCCGTGGTAGAAGTTGGTATTGGGGGACGCCATGACCCAACCAATATCTTCCGCGAACCCAGTGTCTGCGCTATAACTAGTTTGGGACTAGAACATACCGATCTACTTGGTTCCAGGCTAGAGGAGATTGCATGGGCTAAGGGAGGTATCATGAAAAAAGGAGTTCCTGTGTTTACGGTGCCACAAGATCCAGGAGCCATGGCTGTGTTGGAAGCTGTAGCAGTGCATGAAGGTGCAGATCTACATGTCGTTGCGACACATCCAGATCTTGAGTCCATCGAGCTTGGTCTTCAAGGTGATTTCCAACGAATAAATGCTACTTTGGCCGTAGCAGTAGCCGCAAAGCATCTTTCTCGCATGGGATTTAGTGGTATTGCAGACACAACGACTTTCATGCAGTCCCCACTACCCGAGAAGTTTCGTCGGGGTCTGGAAAAAGCACAATGGCCCGGGCGATGTGAGACGCGGCACAATCGCGGAATTCGTTGGTTACTTGATGGAGCTCATACACTAGAAAGTATTGAAGTTTTGGGGCCTTGGGTAGTCAAAAACATGGCAGCACAGAAACAAGCTCGACGTGTGCTTATATTTAATCAACAAACTAAGGATGCAACGGCGTTACTCCATCATCTCTGGCAGGTCATGACGTCATCGAAATCGCGTTTCGCTTGTGCGGAGCCCATTTTTCATCAAGCGATCTTTTGTACAAATACGCTGTGGGAGAGGAATGCAGCTCCAGATATTGAACGTGTTTCTATGACATACTCAGGAGATTCAATTCAAGATCTTAAAATACAACATGAATCGGCGACGTGCTGGGGTGAGATTAGTGGAGGAGAATCCGCATTGACCGTTGTACGGACTGTTGAAGAGGCTATTCGATATGCAGCTCATGGTTGTGGCGATAGCGATTGTATAGAGAAAGAGGGTGATGAAGCGGTAGTGTTGATTACTGGAAGTCTTCATCTAGTGGGAAGTGCTCTGGAGTTTTTGGATACGTTTGCTTGATTAGAAACTGACATAATCCGGTTCCGGTGAGCTAAAGGTAGCTAGTTATAAAGTGCCCTTGGCACTCCCTTTGATACTCAGACGTTTTGCAAATAATATCGGCAGGAACTTTCTAGAACAAGACTTCTCTCTGCCGTGTCATAACAATACCGCCATGGTTGCCCGAAATAGGTTTGAAAACATCCTGGATGTTTATATTGAGCACGAGGGCACGATGGAATAATAGCTGTCTCATTTAAAAATCTCAAACGTTCTCAACTATTCGGCTGCAGCGCCGAAAGACTCGCTTACTTCTTCGTCGCCCTCCATCCCACGCACCACCATTTTCCAAAACATGAACATCCACAATTCCGCTCACTGCAACTGAATTCATTTTTCCACCTCGTATATTCCTTATCAACCTTAAATCACTGAAGAGATCTGGCGCTCCAGCTACGTTTCTTCCAGTCTGCTTCTACCAGTCCAGAAGAACAAAAAACAAAAAAAAACATACAACAGTAGGGATTCGCTGGTGGTCACCCACCCAACTACTAATCTACCGATCTGAGGCTTGTGTATGGCAGAGCGGACGGGATGCCCAATTCTCCTCAGTCTATGGTCGTATGTGACAATGATTAAAAAATGTGTAATTATATTTGGCATTGTTACATGCTGGACATTGGCTTGCGAGGATCTTGGTGAACAGATACCTAGGCTATTCATGGATTTTAGTGAGATAGGAGTGTTGGGTAAAAGAGATAGCGGTCTGTAGAAGAGAATACGAAATATTCAGATGCAAATAAGCATCGATGTTCATGTTACAAACTCATGCCAACCACGGAGTAACTACAAACACTCTATGCCGAGCTGATCCTATAATGAGATTTGCCGAACAGATAATCCTCACCATAAAATCGAAGAGGAACCTCGCCCCTAGAATCCATAGATTGACACATTCCAGTAAGCTTATACTTCAACAAACAACCCACTCATTCAGAAAACTTTTCTGCAGCAAATTCAGCGCTTCCAATCCAAGTCAAAAAGAACTCGAAATCAATTCCATAATACAGAGTACTACGTACATGTATTCCTTAAGTGTCAGATTTTCGAGATCGACAGCCCGCCAGTTCGCCAGCCTGTGCAGTAATAGTACGAAACCGCGTAGCGATATAGATCCGAGAAAATAGAATAGTCTTTAAAATAGAACATGGCAAGGTGAAGGTAATTGAAGTAAACATTATGAGACGTGATGATGATGTCAATGACGTCGCGGATTCGCTTGGGAGCTGAAAGTGAAAAGGTTGGTAATGTAAGATGTTGGTATCGATTATAGGGTTGTTTCAGTATTTGATATTTTTAGATATGTTATGGAGTGGAAGAAGACAATAGTATCTTCTCAGAAACAGGAGTTTCGAAATTCGGAAGAACGATATATATTCGTGGTACCGATTTTCGAAGATGCAGAGTAAGCAAAGACAGCCAAGAGGCGAAAGAGAAGAGAGATGAAGCCTAGATAATCCCTAACATCCAACCAAAACACCAGGCAACCCTTCCCCTCTCACTCCTCGCTACAGACTACGAGCTTTGATCCTATATAGTAATAACCCATACATGATACGTCTCGACCATTCCAAGTATCCCATATAATTCACAAAACATAATATTGACCATCTCTCTTTTCTGTACATACCATACTACTAGATATAATAGCATACAGAATAATAGTATACCACATCGAAAGCTACGAGAATTGATAAATATAAAGTTCAATTGCTCTGAAGAGCATTGTCATGGAATGCATACAATATTATTTAGACACTGTTCAATTTCTCAATCCGCCAGTCTCATTACCGCATTCCATGACACAAGAATCTTTTCATGAGCACTAGTTTAGAATAGTGATGATCAAAAGACATACTTATATATCTAATCAACTATTTCAAACCAAACATCAACAAGAAACACAATCCATCCAAACCTATCAAACCATTATTCGCTTCACTAAATTTCGCCCCCCTCCGCCCCCTGATTAGCTCACCGAACGCCAAGTCCATACAAACGAATGAGGCTGTGTATCATTCTCCACACACACTCAGAGCCCTATCGTCAAGAGAAAGAGTATGATTGGAAGAGAATCTCATGTTACATTGCATGATGAAAGGTACACAATGAAAATTAAGAAGATTAATGTGCTTCTAGAAGGTCTGACGTGTGAATTCTGTGCATAAGGTTAAACTCGTGGTCGGGTTGAAACCCTAGATAAGTAGGCTAGGCTCCGGTAAAAAAAAAAAGCCAACCCGTTGTATTTCGTAAAAATGAGGATACAAAGCTCTGATAATTCGTAGGCACGAGACCACTCAGCACTATCGTCATTTGTAAGTTGTGTTTGGCTGGAAATGCCATAATTGGGAGGTTATGATGGCTTCAAAATGTCCACTTCGGGTAGCATGATGACAAGGGCTCTACCGCTAATACAGTATGTAAGGCTGTCGCTGTTCGCCCTACAACATAAGCTTCCCCCAAAATACTTCCCATGCATGGTTATTTGACGATCTAATCTATCCCAACACATAGGTATGATGTTGAGTGGCTGGAATACTTTCCCAAGTAGGATATCAGAATGCACGATTTCCTGGACGCGTTCAATATATCCCATTCATCTGCCTAGAAGGATGACAAGATGACATCCGATCGAACTATTTTCCTGAGAATATGCCTTACCATTTATAGACACCGAAGAATGCTTAGCAAACCCCACATATATATGCACGATTGACATGAGACAAAAATTGCTGGTGAAATACTGTTTATTCATAACGACATTAACATAACTCATGAGAAGTGTTGTTCATCATCATAATCCAAAACGTATAGCATATAAACATATGCACCCCCTAGGAACAAAGAAAGAAAGGACGAAAGAAACACATTTGGGTATAGAAATCGTTCAAGAGACTTTTCTTTTCGACCATGATCCAGCATCGCGAAATTTGAAAATCGTAAAAGAGACAAAACACAACTCTCGATAAAACCCTAACGTTGCGCAATTAAAAAAATTATTGGTCGGTCCCACTCGGTGTCCTATTGGGTCAAGATTACCGTGCTTAGGCAACGAGCAGATACGCCCTGTCGAAGAGGGAAACGGTGAGCGCCTGTGTTCCTGCATCAAAAAGGGAACCCGCATACAAATTCACTCATTCGGTGAGAGAATATTTAAATAACACAAAGTACGAAGAATTCAAAACGACTGGAGATATAAGTGGCAAAATTCGCCCTCCGCACAGCCACAAACCGTTCGTGATTGTAAATATAAGGTCGCATAGGTTCTCAAACATTCCCTCGAGGTGGGAGGGACAGTCCTTTGCGTGTTCAAGCTAGAGAATTCGAGTGTATTCTGGATGCTCGATCGATACTGGCATATGCTTCCTTGAAAATGTTGAGCCCTGTCTTTCTTTCCTTTTGTATGCATGGCCCGAACGTTTGCGATGTCGTTCTTCCTTTTGCAGATCGCATGGTACTTTGGACTCTCTCTCCCGCTTGAGTTTTGATTCAGGCGTCTCAAATCCTTTCCGTACGAGACTCGGTACTGATGGACGTTCGGTATATTGTCCAGCCAAAGTGTAATCCGCTTCATCCATCAGATTATTCCTCCGCATATATTCTATTACTGAAAAGTCTGGTCGAATATTTGTTTCTCCATCAAGGAAATGATCACGACTATGCATCATTCTACCCCACCAATTACTACGTGAATCGTTGGTGCCTTCGAATTCTTTATCACAGAAGAGGCAGAAGCATTTCGATGGAGGGGGCAGGTTTTTGAAATGCGTTAGACTATGCGCAAGCCAGTTATCGAAATCATCTGGATGGAATGCTACTCCACAATTTATCGATATGAATTCGCATGGAAGGACAATGGTAGTGTTGATTTGGGAGATTTGAGGTATTGGGAGGTTCCATCCAGCTACAGGGTTGGATTGAATGGATTGTCGACTGGTAGCTGTTGTGTATGACCCTCGAGACTGCATGCTAAAAACACTTTCGTCGTTTTCGCTGTAAGGCGATACGGTTGACGTGGAATCTTGGCTGATAGTCGAGCATGTTGAGGCATCGTACGCTTCATTTGCGAATTGTCGGGGAAGACGATATGTACTTGAGATGAGACCCGCGAAAGGATTTTCGGAGTCATTGAGGTAGCGATCAATGGGTACATTATCGTAAGTTGCCATCTTATATCAATGTTCGCAGATTAAGAGGTAAGCTTCGCAACTGCTCACTTTGATGACAATGATCAAGGTTCTTCAATACAAATGATGGATTTGATGAATAAGGTTGACAGTGAAGGAAAGGGTGGAGCGTCGATAAGATAAGAACAGGCTTGTCGATCACTAGAAACAGACGAACGAACCCCTAAATTGCATGACGAGTGTCAGGATGGAGGACTGAAGACGATGAGAACGACGAGATATAAGAGCTATAGGAGTGGCTTCTTATATCCAAATAAAAAGCCAACAGAGACTGACCTGGAAGTGGAAGTCCGATCTGATTTGGAGTTACTTTGAGTGGTAGTTATCGCTTTAGATAATTATGCTATGGATTGATAATGTTTCGCGATATTTGCGGGGAATTGACTTCAACAAGCTCGGAAAGAGCTCTAACCAAGTGGCGTGAAAGATTTATGGTTCCGGTTCCCTTCCCCAGGTCTTGGTGCAACAAACGGTTGCTGGTCTTTTACGAAAAATAATCAACAACAATAATTTGCAACCCAAATCCGACAATCGAAGTGTTGTTCTTATCGTTCGAGAGCATGAAAGCAAAGTCGGGTCAGTATCTTATTCGGTAAAGTCCGTTGCTTTGAGAAGAAGTAAGATACAGACGATAGTTGGTCAAGTCGCTGACCACAGCAAATTGACGGCGGAGGGGACACAAGTTATTAAAGAAGCAAGTCTAAATCTTGATCCCACCCACTTACAATTCTTTCTAGCATGGGGGCTCAAACTTCATGGACTTCGTTCGGGACATCTCTCTCTTTCCAAACTTTCTTGCATCGCTTCTTTTCTTCTACGTCCTCTTACAGACAGAAAGCAAATTGTTTGCCAGTGAAATTACCGCCTATTCGTCACTTCGCGAGCAATGGTTCCATCGGCCCTTAACTGGACCACATCGCATTCACAATCCCAAGCTACAACACATCCGCATCCCACATCCCACGCACCCATACAAGGATAACATGAATCTTGGGATTGTTACACATCGATCCTGTAAGCAAAATCGTGTGCGTACATACTTCGAATTCTCATCCAAACAAATGGATCATGCGAATTTGGATTACTGGAGCGATGTGATGCGATGGCATGCAACACATTGCTCTTGCATTCGTTGCGTGTAGCTACCCGACTATCCTACAAATCTAGTGGTTCTTGAAAAGGGTTCCACGATAGCTATCGACAAGTTCACCCACGCAACCCCACACCGCTTCTTGATTGCGCATTCATACTATGAAATGGGCATAACTCATACGAAAACCATGCTGATGAGGAGGTGAGTGAAAATTATTTTCTAGAGATGCGGGATCATCAGACCACAACCAATTCAAGCGAGCTACGGCAGCACATTCCCAACGTTCGTATTCGACATTCATGTATACTCGGTCAACCGAGCATGGCTTTTGACTCATATTCAAGCGACTACTATTTCATACGCTAGTCGTTTGCCTATCATTAAAGCCAACCGAGTTTAAGGAGTTCTGTCTAATGCTAACATAATTTCCAGCTTCTGCCTCTGCTCAAAATACAAGAGGTTTCTGTTGTGACATGACTTCCTTGCCACCATCGATATATGAGCTCGCATAGAGTTCATACGTTATCGCCAAGCTTTATTTCCAATGCACTGCCTTTCGAGGCAGAATACGACATCTGCAGTGCGTGCTGCAATCTCTTGATTTGGGTCTCAAAAGATAATGATAGCAGCCAAACTGATGACCCGAGCACTATTCGGAAAGAAGCACAGATTCGGTATCGAAGTTGTCATCAATCATAAATTCAAAACATTGGCGCATACACATACGCCATATGTAAAAGTTGTGGGTAAATTCCAAGCATATACATTGAAAATTGGTTATCCTCGCATGGCTCGTTCCTTAACCCCGCACTTACCAACGATTTTGAAGGATACAGGTTGCTTAGTGAGCAACAGAGCCTCAATGAACCCCACTTTCGGATTCGAGCTATGATGGAAGTTGAAATTATTGCTTGGTTGCATGTGAAGACGACGATCTTCGACGGCTAATCACGGTATCTGGTGTCATGTGCGATCATATATTGGGTACACGTATACATGCACATGTATGTATGTTTGTTTGCTGGAATTGTCACAGCTTTTCCAATATATCTGTTGGATTTATTATCTGAAGATATAGCCCGGCCTATCACTCAAGACTTTCCGTGCCCATTGCATGAAGACATGAGTCACATGGCGGCGTAGCAGAGATTATTTCTCCACCCTCCTCCGTGGGTATCTTTTCATATGTAATCGGTCATAAAGATGCTACTTGTTTCCTTGGCCATCAATCAGGAGCGCAAAGCACCTTCATCTTCGCAACAATATTCACCAGATGGCTTCTTTCTCCATTTTCATCCCCTGCTTTCATGATTCCAGGAAACGTCACGCAGCTAATCTCTCGCTCGTTCAAGGTATCTTCATCCTCTCCCCCAATGTCTTCCATTCTCTCCTCGTCAAACATCGTTTGTTGATGTTCTTCAATTATGGGCATCATTATACTAAAGACTGCCTTTTGAACTCGCAGTAATCGTGAAAGATCAATAGCGGCATTAATTATGGTTTTTAGCGACTGATCTCTAGCTTCAGTACTTTGGACATCGAATATTGGATCCAGCAAATTATTGAGTTGCGCAACAACGGTATTGGCAACAGCGGTGGTCTCCGATTTAAGCTTTTCAGGAGCTTCTTTCAACAAAATCCCGAGCGTCGTAGATCGCCATTGGTTCATTGCATCTTCGGGGCCTTTACATTTTCATCAGTTCTTCAAAACTTTGACAAATAATCAGAATGGCTTTTCTCACCATAAGAACCCAAAGTTATTTCCGTTCTCGCGATCTCCATGGCTTGTTGCTCTGGGAGACCGACAAAATATGCCCGGAAGATATCAAAAACTAGTAGACTTGATACAAGTGATTGTATGAAGTTGATTTTAGATGATGTTGCTAGATGCTGATACATGGGTACCCATTGCTCCAACTGTTGCCGTACTTCATCTGAAGCTTTTCCTAAATCTATTACACGTCAGCTTAATTTAGCACGTTACTTTACCACATCGTCAAGAACAATACAATATTCACACATTTTCCCGCTCAACATGCGCTCAACATACGCTCATGAAATTTCTCCCAACGTAGCCGTGTCAAAATAAAGCTCCAAACCTACCAATTCTTCCCCTCCTGAAATTCGATATCACCCAATTCTGCAATGCATTCCCAATCCACTGCATCTTCTCCGCAACCACCTCATCCGTGACCTGTTCCCCTCCTACTCCACCCCGTCCACTACTACTCACCCACTCCTTCAACCCCCTCACCTGTCCTCTCAACGCCATAATCTCCTCATCCTTCCCCCTCATCTCTCCCATCGCATCATTATACGCTTCGCGAAACGCATCCCGATCCAACATTAATGCTCCCACACGACTCTGCACCTCAGCCGCACTGGGACAATTCGCATGCGCGGATCGGAGAAGGCGCAGCTGGGAATCAGTGGCTAGGTAATTGGTGTGGAGGGTGGAATGCGCGGTTTGTAGAAGATGGAGGGTTTCGCGCGTGTGGAGGAGTGTGGTGGTTAGATTGTGGGTTTGGGAGTCTGGGGGGAGTGGTTCTTCTTCTGATGATTCTGATTCTTCGTCGGAGGTGGAGGGGTGGGGGGGATAGTCTTCTTCGTCGTAGGGTTCGTGGAAGGGGGGAGAGGGCGTTTTGGAGCGTGAGCGCGATCGAGAATGTGAATGTGGATGGAAATGGGTGGTTGAGATGGGGGTGTTACTTCTATGGGGATCGGCGACTGAATGAGTGGTTGATTGCGGATTAGGGTGAGAGAGTCGAACGTGTGGTGGTGCGGTCATTTCCGCCAAGGAAGATTGCAATTGCGATTGCGATGTTGTAGAAGTACAAGGGAGGGAATCGTAATCTCCTCCTTGGGATTTTGTGTTTGTAGACCGGGATCCGGATCCAGATCCAGAGATAGAGATGGAAGAGGATGCAGCGCGATGCGCAAGCGAATGCGCAAAATCGATTTGAGAAGATGAGGATTTCGGCGCGTGTTTCTTTTCTCTGGCGCT
Source organism: Botrytis fragariae (assembly GCF_013461495.1). Taxonomy (NCBI): domain Eukaryota; kingdom Fungi; phylum Ascomycota; class Leotiomycetes; order Helotiales; family Sclerotiniaceae; genus Botrytis; species Botrytis fragariae. The sequence goes on along the minus strand of NW_023500991.1, from coordinate 1,270,543 downwards.
CATCTTTGCGGGTTGTTGTTGGAGAAGGTGGAATCTTTTTATATATATAGATAGTTGGATAGATGAATGAGACTATGTGTACCTCGTGCGTAGGTACAGTGTTATACCAATACCGTAATATTTCGCATGCAGTTTCAATCAGATATCTAGATTGGTAGCTCGATGGATGCCTGCCGGTATGAGAGCTGAGATGGTGAGTAAAGGTAGGTAGCTCCGTGTATCGCGTAAGTGGGATTTTTCAATCTTTCTCTCTTCACAGAAAACTAGTAAATTCGCAAAAGATGAGATAGAGATGAAGAGGACATATTGAGAATTAGATACCTAGTGAGTAGGTAAATAAATAGGCAAAGAGCAACTCAAACCCAAATACCCTTTGCTTCTCAACAATTCTCGACAAAGTAAAATACAATATACTCTCTTTATGAAAAGAAGATGAAGAAAGAAGAAGAAGAATCTCTTCCGAAAAACCAAACCCACGAAAAATAAAAACAAACAAACAAACCAAATCAAATCATCGAAAAAGGAAATCCCGAATCGAAATGAACCCTCCTACCTACCTTGCCTACGGAGCAAAGCGAAACAAATGAATATTCGTGTGGTGGAGAGAATTCATTCAGATTGAGCAAATGAAGGAAGATGAGAGGTTCTTATTCTGCTGCCTGGAAGTATGAGATGCGATGAGGGATGGATTGATAGATGGATGGATGCATTAATTTCCTGGGTAGATGCATAGTACTAGTCAACTGCTATCAGCCCAAACGCCTTTCCATATTAAAACTTATTATTTATATAATATAACTAGTTTCTTATATCGATTATTATATTTTCAATAAAGATTTAATAAAAATATTAAATTATACAAATATAAAATTAGAGTATTTCAAAAACAATCAAATTTACTAATAAAATAAACGAAAATCAAGCGAATTTTTTGATTTTTTAATTCAATTATATAAATTCTATATCAAAAATTTCTAAAAACTTTGAAATATTAATCATTATTATAGAAACTCTATATATATAAATTCTCAAGAAATTTTAATTATTATTGGTAGAGATTTCTATGTTTAAAAATGTAGTAAAATGTTGATTTTTGGTGTGAAAATGCTTTTCGGCTGATAGCAGTTGGTACTTGCTCTGTATTGTTTGTTAAGCGCTAGGTGTGTAAGGAATGGATAGACTGGTTTTCTTTTCTTGGGGGTGGTGGTAGCGGGTGTGTGCGTTTGGTTTGGAATTGGATGGATGGATGGATGATTAGATCGATCAGAGGTGAGATTGATTATGAGTGAGGGGTTGACGGGAGATCTGCAGTTTTGGGTGGTGGTGGGTGTGGATGAATTGATATAGGGATTTGGATTATTGTGTATGTAACGAGCAAGAGCTCACGAATATATACCTATATTCTGGAACACATTCTGGTGGAAGGTAAGAGAGAGTTTTAAATTCTTTCTACTGTTTTTCTAAAGCATTAAGAAAGGGAATATTGTAGATATTCAAAGATAAGATTTTTGACGCCAAATTCCGATTGTGAGTGAGACTGCGGGGTTGCGATAATAGGTATACCACACACATATACAAATACCACATCAAAATCGATCCAATCCCAAGATGTCTCCATAATCAACATCTTGGGAATCCGATCTTCTAACTCCAATTCCCATTCCCATTCTCATCACCACACTTGCTAATCACGGGACAAACCAAGATAATTTAAAGTCTTATCTCTCCCCTCTCCCTCCCCCTCTCCTTATCATCTACCTCGCCAAAAAAAAAAAAAGAAACCCCCCAAGAACCATGCCCCCTAACCCCCCCGTCCCCGCTTAACGCATTTCCTCTGCATCCCCCTCACAACCCCCTCCTCCCATCCCCAACTCCAACATTCCCTCCGCACCTTCAAAAGAGACGTCACCACGCCCCCCACCGACGAACACCCCAATCGGGTTCCCATCCCCCAAGATGCCATCCGTCCCCTCTCCACCCTCCATCTCACCATCGGGGTCATGAGTCTCGAAACCGCCGAGCGAATTCAAGGTGCCATTTCCATTCTGCAAGGAATATTCTCCTCCCCTTCAGCAGTTCCCAAGAAAGAACACGAGGGTGCCGAAAAAAACAAAACAGAAATAAAAGACATCCAACTCCCCAAGATAACACTCACCTCCCTCCACCCCATGCACCAACCCTGGTCTACATCCATTCTCTACACCTCCCCCCGCGATCCGCACTCGCATCTCCAAACCTTCTGTCAATCCCTCAAAGACACCTTCACAACCGCCGGGTTCATGCTGCCCGAAGAAAAAGGACGAAGCTTATTACTGCACGCTACGATTGTTAATACAATCTACGTTCGCGGGGCACGTCAGGATTCCGGCACCGGCACGAGAGGAACAGGAACCGGGAATGCACGTGGAAATCGAGGGAGAGGGAGAGGAGGAAGTTCCTCGGGTCATGGCAAGCATAAAGCACGTCTCACGTTTGATGCACGGGATATCGTTACTAAGTATGCGGATTTCACATGGATGCGCGATGTACGGGTTGAGAAAGTGGCGATTTGTAGGATGGGGGCGAAGAAGAAGGGGGATGGGGATGAGGAGTATGAGGTGGAGGCTGAGATTGAGGTACCTTTTACTTGAGTGGCCAGTTGCATTGTATGTCAGTGTTTATCGAAAGCATCTGTATTTAAATCTATAGCATTGGGAGTGGTGCTGAGGAATAACGGAGCTAGGTATATCATTCAAAAAGATTTTGGTACTTGTGCTCCGTAGATTCTGCGATAAGTGGAAGTGCAAGAGAGGAAATACCAAGTAGCATTGTCTTTGGAAAAAGGTATTTGAGACTGAAAACATGGGTAGCCTCTCTTTCCTACATCTTGTCTTGTGCCCCGCATCTCCAAATCACTTTTGACATGCAATGTACATTATTAAATGCCAAGGTCTCGGAAGAATTGAACCTTCTGATTTGATGCGTCTGTCGTGACTTCATGTGCTGAGTAACCATGACATGAAATCTGGTAAACCATCACCTCGTCACCTCATCTAACTAAAATTCCTCCTCAACTTCCGTCATCCATAGATAATCTTGAGGGGGGAAGGAGAAGCCAACAGAAACAAACAAAAACATTTCCCTCATGTGAACCAATAAAAAGAAAAAGAGAAAACCACCATAAGAAAACCATGTATGCCATTTCCAGACAACATAAAGTATGTGAATGCAATCCGAGACGCCTGAGCTATGGGGAGCTTTGTTTTGTAAGAGAAGTATACTGCTCGTGCGTGAACTTCAATGTCGTCACAAGAGCCCAGATAGGCAATACTTTTGGTTACTTCTGCCACATCAGATATCCTCAAGCACGAGAACAATCTTCCATCATCGGGGGTCTTTTGAGGGGGTATGTGTGCATGCGGCCGTCCTTCAAGTGGCATAAAACTTCTTCAAGACCTTCTCAACCTCTTTGTACTCCTCCTTCACCGAAACTAATGTCTCCTTGATTCTCGCCAAACATTTCTCCTTGTCGGGTTCATCTGTTGTACCAGCTTCATCTTTCTGCTGCCCATAGTGTTGAATCTTCTCACAACTGTCCTTGACTTTTGTCAATCCCAGCGTTGCTGAGGAGCCCTTCAAGAAATGACCGAGCGACGAAAGCGTTGCTAGATCTTTCTCCTTGCTACAAATTGTTAGTACTTGCATTCATATCTGCGTCCGCAGATGCTCATCTTCCTGAATATATTATACAAGTCGACCGACACAAATATACGAGCCCCACTTACAGTGCATCATCCATCTTGACAAAAGTCTGCTCAGCCTGTTCAAAGAATCCAAAAACGATAGAACTGCTGAATTCCCGCTCTTCTTCATCATCGTCCATCTCTAGAATTTGTTCGAATGTGGCCGAATCGATATTCTCTCCGAGATCTGGTAGACCAACGGACCCATCGTCACTCTGTTTTGCGCTGAAGTCAGTTTCACTCTAATGAAATTAATAAACTTGTTGTCAGGCAATGCGCGAGGAAATGTTTACCCTTTCATCATCTTGTTCCTCAACGACGACTTCCTTGGGTGGTGGGATAACAGGAACTGGCGATTTTTCTCTGACCGGTTCGGGTTTAGGTGCGACTGGTACCGTCTTTGGCGCTGGTGTTGGTGCAGGAGTAGAAGTAGAAGAGGACATTGTGAGGATTAATTTAATGTGCGAACGACAAAAGTTGTCGCTCAACAGATCATGAAATGGTGTGTAGCAATTTTTTTGTTGTAAAGTTGTTCAGTGAGTGAGTGGGTTTACTTGCTTCAGATCGCGATGGTGGGGTGGAAGGTCAAGGCAGGGTTGAATGAAATAGAAGACGGGTAGAATGGAATCTCTTTCCTTCGTCTAAATCTTGCTCGAAGTGGGGATATGAGAGAATTCAAGGTCTGTAGGTAGGGAGGTCGATTTAATTGGTCATTGGTAATTCTTTCTCACTTCAAAGACATGAATGTGGATGGTAAGAAGAGTACTTTGTGTGTATAGAAAAGGTGTTTCTCGAATGTGAGTGGATGGGTGAATGTTAGTCGTGAGGTGAATATGTTGATGGATGTGGGAAAATGGTCCCTCGGAAAATCTAATCCCCACAACAAAGCCCAATGTTGTATTTATTGTTGCAAAGGCTTGGAATCCTTGATATTGGTTGGGTATCGGTACAAATCTTGGAATTTAACAAATCATACATGCCGGGTAGTCAGATATTCATACATGAGAGAGATTGGGTAGGTATATATATATATGTGTGTGTGTGTGTGTGTGTGTGTATCTTTCGAGGTCCGAAGAATCACCATCTGTCTATGTTGTTGTACAGATGCGTTGATGTCCGGATAGTGAATGTGTGATTAGACCTGACCAGACCTGACCAGACTGACCAAGCCAACCAGTCAAATAAGGGAGAAAAAGGATGAACCAGTTACTACCTGCGACAGGCAGACTGGAAGTAATCATCTATCTATCTACCTATCTAGCTTCGGAGTGTTCAGACATTGACTTTGGAGCACGGAGGATTCCATTAGGATATTGAATATTAGTTCCAATATCTGTCGGATGATTCACCAACATCTTTCGACTTGGTGGACTATTCTCTTGTTTTCCCCCCCTCCTATTCTTCTACTGTCTTCTCTCCCTTCCCTTCCCTTCCCTTCCGTTCCCTTCTCTTTCCTCTCTCTTCTCTTCTTTCCTCCTTCCTTTCTTTCTAAAAGGAGTTGCGGAGAGGGGTACAAGAAAATGATGCCCATACCCTGAAGAGATCAATGTCACGAAAGAAGGGAAGTTGAACAAGATGTTCCGGATCTTTCATTCCTGAAAGTGGATGTCAGGATGGATAGATGGATGGATGGATGGATGGATGAATGAATTTGGTGGGTGATAGTGGGGCTGCAGTATTTCTTTTCCAACCCCCATTCTATTATTAAATTGCATGATGCGGTTGGTATCTCTAGGTCAATGTAGCATGTAGCATGTAGGGTCCTTCTCTCCTAAGCCTTTTTTCACTCTTGTTGGTCACAGCATATTGAGTCTTTGTATGTATCCATCATGAGAACACGCGGGAGTGAAGTGTTGGAATGGACGGTGACCAGCTGTTTCAAGTGGTATTTTGATTAATCATTACCCGGTACTTTGATATATCTGGTAAGTGCGTCCGTAGTAGTAATCCGGGTAGCAAGGAGCCAGGGATTGTTCTAGACCCCGAACCAATCTGAATTCATCGTGATACGAGCATGCTAAGTTCAATAGAAGAACCTTATCAAGAACCTTTAAGGGACATCCTTAGGAATGTTTCAGCTAAATCTCAAGAAATCTTTTGGTCACATCCACTCGGTACTCGGTAGATTCCGTGACCAGTTTATTGTTGTCATCACGAAGGACTTGGATTATGGGGTTATGTGGATGATGAATAGGTATGTGTGTGTTGGTTGTACTCGAAGAATGCCATCTACCTACCCAGAAAGTGGTGACCAAGATGAGTAATCATCCAGTTTCATCAAGTGCCTAGGCATTTACATACTCTGCTACCATAAAGGGAGACAACATGTTGTGCTTCAACGAAAATTTATGAACCTTTTTTCCTATTTTAGGCAGTGTTACCGTATTGATGTCCAACTATGACGAAATATTATGGGAAAAACAAGGATCGACGTCATTTTTCACATGCTTACTAACCCATTCAAAGGATATACTTGACCAATTAGGAGAATGATGGAAGATGAGGAATTACTTAATCGGGATACATACATAAAAGCCACACAATCCATCGGACCTACCTAGGCAGGTACCTCTTTGGAGTGAAGATTGTTTCTTTCCATCGTCTCATGTGATCCGACATGACTGGTCTTGGCAAATCAAGTTCACTCTTATCGATATCCTCGCGTGTTGTCAAAGAAAAAGCAAGTTTTTGACCTTCCCATCCAATCTTCCCCCCTCATCACATTATCGCAGATTATTTTCAAAAATAGCCTCTTCCCTTTTGATAATTCGGTATCCTAAATTTTGTATCACCTGGAACCCCCATCAGCAGTAAGAAATCATTCTACTCATACGACTCATTATCAAAACACGAGGTTTTGAATCAACAGTTCTAGCATCTAGATTCACTTGGATTCTCTTGGGTTTTGAGAAATCAGTCCATCAGACCTTACACGACCTTATACAATTGTCCATGCACTCAATTGATTACACGGATGCGGGTCATTGCATGCAATGGCATCATTTCCCGACCATGTGGTCCTAAAGCCATACAACATTTCCGAGAAACTTCAAGATTCGAAATTCAAATATACCTACATACATCAAGCCAAAAGATGAGACCTGCTTATTTCAAGAAGGGAGGTAGATTGCACGAGTACTACCTAAAATATTCCCAAAATAAGGCAGACGTTTCTTGGCCATCGGTATTACTACCTATCAGTACGGTGTGACATGTCATTCGCTGTAACACATACTTTCACTTAATCCATATATGCAGTTTCTTCTGCTCTTTCTATCACCCCCTCCACAATAAGTCATTCTGCAAAGCGCCCTCCCGGCTGCTCCGAATCAGAATAGCAGCCAGATTTTGAATCCCGAATTGTGGCGATGTCAGATTAGGAATAATTTGCGACTCTTACCCTCTCTCGGAAAATGTTGCTTTTGAATTGAGGTGGGATCGAAGATGAGTTTCTTCACACAAAAACAACCTCATCCCGGAGATAGGAATTGGAAGCGACCGATCTGCAGGACGCATGCGCCGTGTTACCGAGATGTCATCCGAGAAATGTTTGAGGCTCTGAATTTTGGACTTATATTATAAGTTTCCAGAAAGTTGACAAGACCATGTAACAAATCATTCCAAACCGCATGGAATTTGCAATACGAAAATGTCAGGCACACAGGAGAATTGTACCTGCACGCAGACAGGATATCATTTCTATATTTGGAAACACCGAGTGAGGCCTCTGTAGTATCAAGTCAATCAATCGCGAATCCCACAGGAGATGCCTAGCTGGTATCAACTGCATGGCTATTTTGTGCTTAAAACCCCTTAGGTTGGACGATAATCATTGCCACTCATCTAATGATCACTACCGGTAATGTTCTAGCCGGGCCTTGTCCCCTTCTTAGGGAGAACGCACAGTGGCGTTGCTTTGCATCCTACTCTGAGTTATGAAATGCGCCCCCTCTTCGCTCAGCCATTGGGTATACAGAATCAAATAACCGGACATTCAGCTCCCACTGGTTGGGGATTTAACTCTCCAAAACGTTGTGATTCTTAAGTTGAAGAACAAATCATTTCCTAAGTTTTGGTATGGACTGTTTCGAATCATCCAGGAGTCACCAAAGTTTAAGTCTATATATGCCTGGGCCTCATGAATGAGGCTGTGACCAACACTGCCCAGCCTCTGATACATGATCTGGTAATCGTCACTATTGTAACAAATCGTCACAATATGCTTTCACTTGAAAGTACACCAATCACCAATCAGCGCCGAGGCTGGATAGTATGACAGAGAGGGGATGTCGTATCAATTCTCGACCGGGTCAGTATTTACCCGAGCGTTTAGATGAAGCTCGTCGCAGTCACTGCTCAGATGCCACGTTTCCGGCATAAGCCTCTTCCGCATTTCGAAGACACAACTAACCCCACAAGCGCAGCTTGATCTTACCCTTATACACGGACCTCCGCATCAGCAACGTGAAATAAGCCTTGTGAGGAGCAGTGAAGCGTGAAGCTTGAAGTTCAGATCCGTAATCATTTGTGTATCTTCATCACTCTCAGCCATACAAAAGAAGGGATTTACAAGTCTGAGTAAACACCGTCATGGATGATAGGTTTCCGTGATATACGGCTCGGCTCGTAAGCGAAAGGCGTAACACAAACAGCATCATATCTTGTGTCAGAACAAGACTCGTCATTGACTTGAATGTATTTTGATACCAAGTTGTGGCGAGATGTGCTCTCCATGTAACACCAAAAGTTGCCTGGTTCGAGTTATGTGACTGATAATCTGCACATTCAGTCCAGACTATCGTTCACGATGGCGACTTGGTGAACTCAAGCCTGTTACATACAACAGCCACCGGTAAATCGGGCTCAACACGCTGAGATGCAGAAACAAGACTCGAGTTGCCATGGGTGCTGAGAATTTTGGCATAGTGAAGTCATCATATCAATCTCCTCCACAGCTGTCCTATAAAAATTCAGAGGAGCCTTACCAACAGATACTACAAACACCCTCAAAGGAAAGCTATTAGATACATGAATCTACTTCACCGGAGACTGTATGGGTGCAAGTGGATCGATTGCCTCTCCAACATCTACCTCACTTCAATCCTTCTCTCAGCCGAACTTATCGGCTGACTGGCCTGCTAGCTCATTTGTCAATGACACACCACAACAACCATACATTCACTACTTCGCTCTCGCAAATATACTGCGACAACGCAATGAATCTCGCCATAACGACGGCACTCAAAAACGCCTCCATGCCTTAACGGTATGCGACTCGACTCGACTTTCGACAAAAGAAAAAGACGAACACAAGCGCCAATCCTCAACATCCGAAACCGAACGAAATGAAAGAGGAAACGCATAATCCTATGCAATATCGCCAAAATCAACACCAAATTCGACCCAATAAATTATAAGGTAAATTATAATTTATAAAGAATAGTAATAAAAAAATAAAAAAATAGCTAAGGGCGGATATCTTCGGGGCTGGTACCCCACCGCGGCCAACCATGGATCCTCTAGTAGAAGAAACCGTATTAGCAGCCAGGTAGTCAGCCTTGGTAAAGATGTAGCCACTCGTGTAGTCATGAGTGATGAACTTTTTGCATTCTTCTATGTTGGATATCTAATGGAAATGGGTGTGTGGGCTAAATAGATAGGTATCTTGCATTGTGGCGCAAGGTAGGTTGAAGTGTATTTGCGTGTTTTGGTCACTTCTTGAGATGTCAGTATTCTGGATTCTCGTCCCGTTCAACATTGACAGGTAGGTAGTTTGCAGTGTGGTTGGCATATCTTGATAATGTGTACGCGACTATGTTGTGCAATTGTATGGTTCCTAGGTAGGTGCGAAGAATGGGTGAGCCGATATTTTGTATTTTGTGTTGTGTGAGGTGGATTTCTCTGGGACGGTGAGGGCTTGTGCTATTGGAATTTTACAAATACAAGTAAGATTATCTCCAGGATTGAGAGAGCGATAGCAACTGTGACGAGAATGTATGAATCAAGTGGGAGAGTCACGTTAGCTCGCTGGTCTCTCGTCATTTTCTCCGGTATGGATCAATATCCTTTAGTACCTGTGTAACAACATATCCATCTACAACGTATTTTACCCATTCCGTCATTTGTATGTGATGACATTGCTCTGGGGATTACATTCTATGATAAGCGTTTATGTTCAATCTTCTCAGTGAGTGAAGAGATGGTAGAATGAACACGAAATTTGATGTCTACTACATATTTAGATGCCTAGATGTATGTACAGAGTATTCTAATGACTGACTGATTTGTTCATTTGAGTGACAGAAAACGAAAATGTCTTTCGCGTTAATATGTTGTTGTTGTTTGAGTGAGTGAGTGAGTGAGTGAGAAGACTTTTACCGTCGTTGATCGCATGCGGGAGGAATGTGGGCAATAAAATCGCGCGATTGTATTGTTGTATGATAGGGATTGAAGGGGTAGAGAAGGAAATTTGGAGCTGAGATGAATGGATAGAATTGGTGATATATATATGATTCATCATATGTAAAAGTTTGATTTCCTTGGGTTGTCAACAGGGCTGACTGACAAATTGGCAAACTGACGGACATAACCGGTGTGTGATTGGAATTCCTAACACCATGCACACACAACAAAACAGAGATGTGCTCGATGATTTACTATCACGAAAATTTGAAAAAAACCACGCTATTTCATTCATTTATTCATTCCTTCATAATACATCGATCCGTCCAGACGGCCGCGTGATTCCTGATCCCAAGACCTAGTACCGATCCTAAGCCATGCGTGCATGCATGCATCATCCATCTATCCATCTCACAGGGTATCAATCTAACCTCCCATCTCTCCCCACCCCACAAAGCTACTTACTCTGTCTCTCCAACTCACTCTCCACCCCCCTCTGCTGCGTCTTGCCCACATCATGCTGTTCCCTCCTCAGCTCCTCCTTCTCCCTATCTCCCATGACTCCGGCCACCGCCCCCCCAACACTGCCCTGCACTCTATTCTTGACCCCACTCCCCAAATCATTCAATTGTCCCTGGGCTTCCTGGCCCCTGCCCGCAGCATTCTGTTCGCGCCCATCTTTCTTCATCTCCTCGCTGCCGAGGATTCCCCCCACGAATTCCTTGCCTGATCCGATGGTCTGGTTCCAGGATCCTTCTTGGCGCGCAGGATCGTTTTTGGTAACGGCGCCAGAGGAAGAGGCGCTGACGCCACCGGCGGAGAAACCCGCGTGCGAGGCGTCGTGTTTGAGGGCTGCTTCGTCGTGTTTTTGGGCGGCGGCGTGCTGGGCGTGAGGTTAGCATGGGTGTTTATTGTGTTTTTTGGGGAAGGGGAGATATGGAAGGTAAGGCAAGGGAGAGAAAAGAAAAGAAGACGAGAGAGAAAACATACCTTATCAGCAGGGTTACCGGTGATAGAACCAAGCGCCGATTGAGCTGCGCCAGAAGCAGAATCAATGTATGATTGGAGAGTTGAGGTGTTTTTGTCAGACATTTTTGCGATGAGGTATTAATTTGATTGACTGTTTGCTTGTTCGCTGGTTTATCGGGTTGTTCGTGAGTTTATTTATGAAGTTGTAAAGTTGTGGGTTGGTTGGATTGCTTGTTGATGATAATGGTAACTGAAGGGAGGTTCTGTGAGCTTATTTATCCAAATTGTAACTTGTGATGCAGAGTTATGACGTCATGTCCCCAAATACTGGATAAGGAACTTTCCTAGCCAAAACTTGAATCGTGCTACAAATCATTCACCGGAAAGTGACAAGAAATTACATAAGAGTGGAAGTTGATATGATGCAATTATTAGAAACGATATTGAAATATCAATAAAGAAATATTGGGAGTCAAATCCGGGTTTGCATAATCATAAATCGGGGTACTTGTAACGCATTGCGTTAGTCAAGGGCTTCTCGCGTTTCAAGACCCCGCGACCAAAAATAGAAACTTTCACTTGCACAACATGGGGCGTCTAAATTCACACCCGCGCCTGGTATCTCTGCCAGGCCTCGTAGAATCGATTTCTAGCATGGAAAGCACTGGTTTCCAGTTTCTATGATGGCTGCTGATTTGAATAGATAAGCAGTGATGTTGAAGAGCCAAGTCAGCTGCTATTCCTCAATAGCCCTATATCTAAGTGTGGTGTTTCAGGTTATTGAAATTACCAGGCTTGGTGACTGTTAGCAAGCCACCCAGTGCTTACATTCTCAGTTTGTGGCAGATCACAACAAGTTCAGAGAAAGAAAATCGCAGTGTGGCTACCTAGGTAGTGTGCATGTGTGTGGATTTGGTAAGCTATGGGCAATCTTAAGGTCGATGGCCTTTGTGTGTCTTTTAAACCCCAAAGACCCCTGACATCTATATTGACCTGTGGATGTCAAGGAAACCTCACCAACCACTCATGACTTCAGATCACAAGTGTTGAAAAAGGTATAAAAAAATCACCTTGCGCCAACCATAACTCCATATCTGGGTATCCAAAAGAGCAAACTCTCCGTCCCCCATAGACCCATTGCTGTTCATACATCGTATCCTAAACCGTCGTATTGTATCGTGAATGTCGTAATGTCGTAATGTCGTAATGTCGTATCATTGTGCATGTATGCAAAGCACGAACCGCTAATCGAATTGGGTTGAAGGATTACTGGCAAATCGAAAAACATGATACGTTAGAATGTTCAAATTTTCTGATACTCTCAAGAGGGTGTGTACTCACGGTCTTTGCATAAAGGATGTAAAACATCGACAACGCAAAGAAACCCAAAAAAGTGCCAAATACATCTGGTTGCAATGTTGTTGCTCGCGATTGATATTTTGCTACTCGAGATCGACAATTCGCTGCTTGAGTTCGGCAATATACACGGCATTGGTAATGGCAGGCATCTCGTCGCCGTCGTCGGTATCTGAGGTGCTGTTTCTGGAGTGCTCTTTTTCCGAGGTATTCAAGGCTATTGACTGCATATTGTTAGGAGAAGCCATGATTGAACTGAATGCAAGCCAGATGTTGATTGGTACATTCCTTGGAGAGGCTTGGGAGAGTTTTATGTTGTACTGAGTGCTGGTCTGTGCTCATGCTCATGCTCATGCTCATGCTCTTTGTGAAGTCACCTGACAAACACAAATACACCTAGAAGTTCTAATCAGGAACAAAAGCTTTGATCACCGGGCCTAGCAGGGATAGGGATATCCAATTTGAAGGCCAATCAGCTCGCATCCAAAAAAATACTCACACACGGTAGATTAACATGTAGAGATTCATTATCCTGCCATAGAGCAAGGAGTCCTTTCGATAATAAAGTTGAGATGGCTTAGATCACCAGTGGCCAATCAATCTTTCCCACTTCTACTCCGTAGAAAAGAGTCAGTCAGGGCTGCATGATCCGTAGCAGTCTCTTTGCCCAAATCAAGCCAAGCTTCAATTCAATCGAGCCACTATCAATCAGATAGACTCATTTTGATTCCCCTTGTTGAAGAATTCACCAGATACTGCCATTTCAATCACCCCATATAAAATACCTAGTAGTCATGATAGATCTCAAAGGAGGGATGATGTATCATATCATTCCATCAATACATTGCGGGGTATGACATCATCATCATTTTTTCCCTCGGAATGAATCCCTGTCTACATGATCCATGCCTTGGCAACTTTTACCAGATCATAAAGAGGGGTCTCAGACTAGCTAGCCCCAAGCGCCCGTTGCAAGCAAGGCTGAATACCCGAAATAGACAGGATTTGTAGCATCATGCGAATCAGCTGGTTGCGTCTAGTATGTATGTGGTGGATCTTAGTACGTATTTTATACTTACGATTGTGGATTCTAGAAAGCTTGGTGGCGGGGTTGTGAAAGCTTGGTCGGAGTGACATTTTTCTTAATTAATGATCATAAGATCTGCTGTTTCTTGGAAGCAAATTCTCAGCACGTTGGAGGATATGTTTGAGTGATTAATACCATCCTGTCAGGTAGTCATTGGAATGATTTCCAACAAGAAAATCCATTTGAGACAAAACGACTACCAGTAGTACCATCTCTCGTTGTGGTATTCTCATTACATCATTTTTGGGCGAGGTTACTATGGAAGCATTTTCTGAAAAGTAGATCTAGTTTGTTCATTACCTAGTAGTCGTTACTATTTACATCATATAATTCTACCCAACCCAATATTCAAACGCTAACTTCCGTAACCATAACCCCTGATTCCCATCTTGTCACCAACGGATTTTTCATATCATCCGTTCTTCTTATCCTTTCCGTATCCCCACTCTCCATAGCCCTATACCTCTCCTTATCCCATTTCCATATCCCACCTCCACTCTCTAAACTCAATCCCTCTAAACCTTTCGCTAATCGTTCCGCAACTTCATCCCTCCCCCTCTTGACAAAGAATCTCCTTTCCCACGCTATCCCCTTGGCCTTTTCCTTCCTTCTCAAGTCTCTCTGTTCATTCTCTATCTTCCCTTTCTCTTTCCCAATTTGAAAAATATCATTTTCATTAATAGCTCGTGTAACATGACGCCAGGCTCTTCTCGATTCGTACTCCTTTTGCTGATCGATCGGCCTGAGTTTCAGCGATTTCCTCTTCAACGAATTCGCATTGAATTGCAATATGCGTTTTCCACTTCTCATGTCTTTGATGTTGAATTCCCCACTCCATTGTCCTTCGGCTTTATATATTGGAGTACTCTCACGTCCATCTTTATATATGATTGCGGAGAATGCATTAGGTGTTCCACTGATCCAGCCTTTCGAGGAATAAGATATTCGAGTTGTGAACCCGGATGAGGAGCGGATATAGGAAGTGCCGCTCAATTCGGGATTAAGGGAACCAGACATGATGCCGACTATATGTACAGGCGGCATAGTAATTAAGTGTGTTTCATCGTGTTGAGAGAGGGTTAGAAGAGAGTAGCCGTTTCGTTCTATGTGTACCGTTGAGCTAAAGTAGGATTGTGGAGCGATGGTGCCTTGGAGCTGGAGTGAGAGTATTAGTATGAGACACAAGGAAATTAATAAGAAACAGGAATATTTACTTGTACACCATGTTTTTCATTCGAAATATTATATGCTGTAGCTGGTGGATGATGACTGTCAATCGTTAGTATTGATTTCCCATTTCTCTTCTCAAATTAGTTAAGACTTACCTAACTTGCTCAGCAACCAAATCCGTTCTTCCCGTACCCTCCCCATCATCTTCCCAAGAACCCATAAAACACTCTCCCAAAAATGGATTGAGGGGTTTCATCCCCTTCTTCTTTCCATTCTCATCTCGATTACTATGCTGCCACTTCAATGTACTGATAAACCATCTTAATACTAATACTGCTCTTTCTTCAGCAGACTCTGATTTTGTGGGTGCGATGAACAGAGATGGGTGTTCTGCCCAGTAGGTAGGAAATTCGACGATGGATTGTGGAGAGAGAAGAAATGGAGGCGCTGTGAGCGTTGAAAGATCGCCTTTGAATGTTGCTATCGACTATTGAACGAATTGTCAGTATGCATTTATATAATTATCTCAAGGGTAAATCTGTGCAGTGATGCTATTCCTACTGAACGCTGGAAAGCTCATGACGGGATATCGTCCATCAAGGCACAGCTGAAATCTGTGCTGTCCATGTCCTGTCCACTGACCAAACATCGAGGATATGAACAATATGAGAAAGATGATTTAACATACCTTGATGAATCCAAACCACGCACTTTTATGCTGTGGCGCAATCTTCTCTTCTGTGCACTTCTCCATATCTTCAAAGCCGACTATGCTTTGAAATGTATAATTCAGAATCTCTTTCTGACCAAATTCTCTCAATAGATTCTGCAATGAAACTTCAATTGAATCCACGTACAAAACCAAAATCTACGAACAATATAGATTCAGGAAAGCGACCCTTATTAATGAACGTCGTCCGAAGATAAAAGATAAAAGGGCTCGGACATCAATAGTTCCATATTCTATTATGAGAACAGCATAGCCTACCTCCTTCTCACCTACAATCTGGGGTTATTGACTCAGAAAGTAGATTGCATAGCAGCATGGGATGGTTTTGCATCAAATTCGTCTGGAATGTATGCTTTTGAGACGGAATCTGCTTCATCCGAGACTGAAAGTCTGAAACTCTAACGTTTTTGCACGCTGACATATCCGGCATTACCTGGTATTCTCGAGGTATTATTGACTCGGTGAGAATCCGGATCAGATGGTGACATTTGGAATTCTCCGTATACTTTATCAATACGAAGTCAACTGCGATAGACATTGGTAGAGTGACATTCATCGCTGTAATAATTAAACTTTCTTTTGTTGATGTTGGTGGTGGGGTAGTAAAAGGAAACAAAAAGTTGACTTAAGATAAAGATAACGATAAAGATGACCTGTGGAGGAGGCGGAGCCTTTCCCTTTTGTGTGCGGGCATGGCTTACGAATTCATGAAGAATACTAAAACTTCGCCTCACCGAGTATCACACAATATCTGCAAAATCATAGATCACATTCGTGAAGACCTGTATGTAGATATGCATAAAAAGTCATAGAATTGAATTATGCTGCGACAAACAGCGTATGGGTATCAAATAAAATCCGGAAAGCCAAAGATCCTTCCTCCCCTCCTAAAACGCCATTTTAACCGTCTCCATCCTGTAGATATTCGATACCCATTCTGAGCAATCATACCATACCGCCGTTAAACCAACCACTCTATCGGGGTATCAATTCCTCTAGTCCTGTCATCCATTTCATCCTTCGATCTCGATGATCTCTTCAAAGACTCATGTCTTCGCTTCTTCTCCTCTCACAGCTTCTCGTTCTGCGCTCCTTCAATTCTCTTTCCGTATCCATCAATCGTGTTTGAACCCATTTCCTATATCTGATATCGCTCTTCACACTCTCACAGTTGAGTAGATCAGTCAAGGCAGTCTTGATTTGCTGATTCACGTCTTTCAATTTCTGCTCATCTTCCTCAACTACTTCAACAATCGATTCATCTACAACCGCTGGTAGTGAATTGATCCTGTCCTCGCGGTGAAAATGTTGCGTGTGGCCGAAAGAGGGTGGGAGACTGCCCCTGCGGGAGCTGATGTTGGGAATAGGTGGACTGAGAGGTGAGATTGATGCATCACTAGCAGTACTGGAGTCTGAAGAGACGGAAGAGTTGCGATGACGATCGGTGTATCCGGTGGGGCTCTCGGGGATGGAAGCAGTGACTTGGTTGATGTGCTTCTGGAGAGCATCATGCTGAGAGTGGAGGAGCAGATATTTCTGCAGAGCAAATGCTCTTTCGGGGGACTTTTGCATTGTAATCAATGGTGCCATTCTGTATTTGCAGTTGTGTTGCAATGTGCTGTTGAGGTTTGACGTTTGTTGAGGGTCTATGTTCGTGTTGTGTATTTGTAGACTTGATAATGGAGGGGAACAATTTTGAGTTCGACTTATCAAAGGGTCAAGAGAGTATTAAAGTGGCTGTGCTGTACAGTTCAAACTTTAATGTGAATACAGAAGAGAAGATGGGTTGATTTCGAGGAAACCTCGAGTGAATGGCAGCAACATATATCTAAAACAATATGATGTGACGTAGCCATATTTTGATACAAGTTACAACTTCCAACGACAATCCCAACATACCGGAGCTTTGCTCCGGGTGGTCTTTCTTCATCTAATCTATTTCTTTGATGTTTGTATAGTCTATAAGACATCCACTTTCTAGTAATTTAAGTGTAACAAATTGAAAGAGAGGTCAGCAAATGATTTACATGGCATTTGCGAGGTTTTTGGTTTACCATTATTTCACTTTACACAATCCTCATACTTCTCGACCAATGATAACAAAGGAAGACGACAACTCGGGCCACAACGCACCGCCACATATGGACCGTTACGTGTGGCGTCATTTCATGTGAGGTCAAAAAGATAACAAGTTTTCCCTTTATTTCGGCTTGGTAGTGGATCTTGGTATGTATGCATGACGATCACTTACCCGGTTTTTTTGTTTTCTTTGTCGAATAGGGTTCTCTGGCCCTGGCATATGATCAACAATTATTTCCAAAACATGGTCCTGGTAATCTTAGAATATGTCTGATTATTTATATAATGCGTGCTTTAGGGGAAGGATTTGCGGCGACACGTAGTAGATATGTAAAGCATCGATCGATCGCAATATGGTTCATCGAGCCTTCCAGCCCTTATTTTCGTAGCGTGTCGCTTTGGATATCATTCAGGAGTAAACCTCCTCAAACTAGGACCGAACCTCCGCTGTGCTCCTGCAAAATCCTTCTAAGAAATCCTAGTTGATGCACACTTCGGAGAAGAGGTCAGGACTCACGAGTCACAAGAGCTGAGTATCGTTATGATGTGCGCCTAGATGAACGGTCTGTAGATAACGACAAAAAGTCGGGGGTCTCACGAGTTCGAGACCTCAAATGTAAATGTTTGAGCACTTGCCCATGGTTCTTCTGCAGGTAGAAGCGTCGAATCGTGTATGGAAGGAAGGAGACAGCGATAGGGCACATTAGCTGAAAGTTTAATACCTGTTATGCTCTTCCTAGCGGTAACAATTTCACACCAAGCCTATTCGCGCTGCGAGAAAGTATACAGCTCCGCCGCCAAGAAAAGCAGGTTAGTCCTCTTGTGGTTCATCACCTTGTGGCATGCCCATCTAGCTTCGGAGTTGTATACTTCCTGGTAGCATGAGTATGTCGTAGGGCTATGTACTAGTCTTGTTAACACCAATCTATGATACTGAGCCACTCCCGCCTTCTACGGATAACCTTAAAATCCAAATTATTCCACACACACACACATCTAGATCTGTCACATGGGAAATTGAATGTGCTTGCGTGTTTTCTTAGGCCAAATGTCATCGCATGTTTTTTGCTAGAATATTCTGCGAGTTTCTTAGGGTCTAGAGATACCGCTACTTATGAAGCCCTCTCTAGAACTATATCGCTGATAATCCTTCCAACCAATCTCAGGGCAAGAGGTTCTCTACTAATTCTGACCACTAGATTGTCTTCCAACCATATAACCTTTAAAACTCCCTATACTATATTTCCGGCTCATTCCCGGCTCAATCCAATATCAAAATCACGTGTCCTTCTGTTAATCTCACCTCGCTCACATGTACCCTGGGAAGTCTTGCTCCAGGAGCCTCGGAGCTTCTTTTCAACTCAAGTTCCCCCATTTTTCCAAGTTTGCAATTCCTTTTCCAACGGAACTACGACATTTCGCCAAATTGCCTCTCTGAAATCGGGGTTTTCCAGACTTTTATTTATAGGCATAGGTTGGAAAAAACAGAAAACACAACTACTGACGGCTTGAAAATATCCTGCAGGCATATTTTCCAAATTTCCGTTCTCTTTCACCCATCTCTCCGCCACAATAAGATCGGTGCTTGAATTTGGAACACCGTTAACCAGATCGCTGGAGAATCGACGAGATTCGATAGGTTCTGCAAACCAGAGTTCTAGGAGCATTATTCCGAGGCATAAGACACTAATGTTTGGGTGGGTGGGAGCGGGAAGCGAATTCCGTGGAGTAGGGCTGGTAATACCGCTGGAAAAGAACTTATGGGCAAGTAGCGGACGTTCTATATCCACAGGACGCATGCTTGGATTGCTTTTGTCAGACAAGAACAGGATCTCGCTTTTGTTCCATCGCTCATTGAACCAAGGAGTGGCATGGAGCTGAAGTAGTGATGAGGCCAAGTTCACAGCTAATGTGATTCTCTCAAGTTTGAAGAGTGTCGTGCTACTTGTAGGGACGACGGATAAAGTAGGTCCAGAGATTCTTTTGAGTAGGTCGCCGAGGTTAAGAATTCTGGATGGGAAGGACTTGTGCCATCTTGGAACTTCAAACGTGCCTTTGAGTTTTCGCGCTTCATCTACTACGAATCCGAAACATTCATGGATGCTTTGTGGGCTGTTTGAAACCTCGCAAATAGTATTGATGGCTTTCAGATTCTGATAATCGATCTCCTCACTTGAATTCAAGTTAAAGCTTGATGCTGGACCTCTTGGTGTACTTGTCATCATAGCAGAAGAACTTCCACTGGCGGGAGGCCCTGATACATTAGGTAAGATGGGTCCAGTATTGGGGTCTAGGGGACTCCAAAGTATCGCGGAGGGTCGTGTATTTTGTAAAGATGGTTCACTTTTTCATTAGCGATTGTTCTTGACGCAGGAACACATACTAACCTCTTTGGAACCACCACAACTTGCATTTGTTTCCATGCCGAAGAATCGCCTGCAGCACTTGTTGCATCGTTTGACACAAACAATAGGTCGAATCGAACTGTGTCTTTTGCCTTTTTAATCATTCGCGTCTGCCTGTTTTCGATTCGAAGAAGTGTATCATGGGCGGCGCAACATTGGCATTGCCAACACTTGAGCAATGCTCTGTGAAGACAGCCTGCGAATTCCTTCACTTTAAGTAATGGTTCTTTGTTATTTTTATTCCATGAATCAAGGAACGGTGTGGCTGCGTCGGCTTGGGACCAGGTTCTCCGCAGGTTTTTATTACACTGATCGATCTCTTTCAATAGGCGAGCTCGTTTCTTCTCGTTTCTACTAAACCTTATCCGTCTCTGCAAACTGCCTTGCCTCCAGTCTATATTGGAAGCCTCCTTATATAGAGTTCGAAGTTGCTCTTGATTTGACTGCACATGCCATTAATTAATGGATTGATAAGTGACATGGTCATAGTCAGCTTACAGCAGAGTTGAGCTTGAGGCTTTTGTCCTTGATAATGTCCACAAGAGCAGTTACGATGGTATTTAGAGTGTTCATGTAGGACACATAAGCAGAACCAAGAGCAACTTCGAGCTCCTCCTCTAGCTGTTTGTCACCCCATAAGCTGCTCAAATCACCATTTGGATCGCTCAGCGCTTCCTTTTGAACTGCGTTGAGCGATGGTAGTTTTGCGAACAACGGAATCAAAATCAATCGGAGACTAGTTTGCTGGTCGTTTAACGCCAGGGCAATCTTTTGAATCTCATAAGGTGCCCGGATAAACCGTCTGATAGGATCGAGACCGTCATTGTAATGTTCTGCGGCTGAGATGAAGAACGGGAGCACCGCCAAAACAAGCCCTGCAACTTCGATACCTGACATCGATGACCTTTATATACTAGACTTTTGGTAAACTACGACTTCAAATCTTAATCTTTAATTGTTTTCGAGAACACGACTTATCAGGAAAATCACTTGTCAGCTCCAATCTTGTGACATGTTGTTGTGAGTTACACCCCTGCAAAAGTGTGATAGGCACAAGAAAAGATGCAGAGTGCTATTGGCTCGGCCACGTAGATGATATAGTAGTTGCCAAAAGGGGTTAGACTATTGCCCGCCGCTTCCCATCTCAGCCTGATACCACAACGTCGTGCATTTTACTTTGATTTGATATCGCATAGTCATATCTCGCACAATTGTATCTACGTCGCCTTTTCCGAGGTTCTGGTACAAAGCGCACAGTAATTTTGATTTCCTGACTTGTATCTGGAAGCGACAATGTTGGAAGATGAACTTCACCGCAGAGGTAAGTTTGGAATATGATACTTACCTTTCAAAATTCTAATTACATTCTTAGAGTATAGGATTCACAATGGTTCTTCACATTGCTTAAAAGCATTTGAACACTTGCGGTCCTCTATCAAACAGTCTAACCCTCCATCCGAGCTCATTCCACTACAGGCCATTGAAGATCAGAATGGAAGACTCCGGGCTTGGATAAGTAATACTAAAGCTTTAAAAATTGATCGGAGCTCGCTTGATTTCCGGCTTAGAGACGTCACCTTCCTCGCCGATAATGTTGTTAAACTCCTAGAGACTCTTTATACTACTTTATCAGATGGTTTGAGCTTGATCTCATTGCTGTTTTAAATTTATGATAGTATGCCTAACTCCAGATCAGCAGTTAAACTCATCACTGAAGAAGAGGTGTCTCAAGCAACTTTCCCTGAAGAGAATTACCATAACGACGACGAGAGCGATTTTTCTGACGATTCAAATGGATCCGAGCAACCTTCGTCCCCATTACCAGAAGTTCAACAGTGTTATCTTTTGATTGTTGATGTGATAGATCGATTGTACAAGCTATCAGTGATCATTAGAAGTCCACAGCTCCAGAATCGCTCCACGAAAGCAGAAAATTTTGTAGAAAAAGATGAGGAAGGCAGAGATTTGACTGCAGAATTTGAAGCATACGCAATAGTACGGGCCAAGCATCAGATGCGAGCCTGGAAAAATGTCACGAGCGAAATGGGGCTGGAGAAGGATGATGAAGATCTTGCGATTCGAATCGGAAAAGCTAATTCTAGGAGAAGGAGACAATTCATGTATGATCAAAGGCATCGTCGTAAATTTGTCAGTATTGAGAAGGATGCCACAGAGGAGGAGCAGAATGAAGAGTCTCCGCAGCATATTGGAGCTACAGAATCTCCAAGCACTTTGAAAGCCAAAAGCTCAGAAATTCCGGCATCAATTCTGAAATCATTCGCAAGCTCCACCATCGCCACAATCTTTTCCGAGACAACCGCGTCTGAACATGGTCAGAAATTTGAAGACATATCTGATAGTAGCTCTATGACTTCCAGCTCAACGACATATAGTGGATATCAAATAAGTGATGTTAGCATTCCAGAAGCACCAGAGAATGAATTTGGCAAGGGGTTCCAATGCCCCTATTGTAAGTCAATTATCGCTTCCTCGATTTCAAGAATTCTACTCAAAACTATACCACAGGCTACATGATTCTTCCGGTAAATATGGGGAAATCAAATGCATGGAGGTGAGTTTTGTTCCCTGGCTCATTACTTATTATAACACCCGTGTGAAATATGGTTTTCTCTTTAGCTACATTCCGTTCATACAATTACCTGTCCAATCATAAGCCATGAGTGTGGCTTTCAAAGATCAATTTGTTTTATTTCCGAATTAATTGAGGAAATGAAGTTAGTCCGGTCATCTTGGAGTCAATCTCAGTTTGCAGGAAGCCGGTCTCAGTGGACAGCATTTTACCGATGGGTGACTGGCGCAAAAATTTCCATATCTGAGAATGGCTCGTGCCAGTTGTGCCGTGTCAAAGCAAGGCTGTTTTCTGACACAACAACCTGGAAACCAGAACCTTTTTTTGTTTACCCCAGGTCCAATGTGAGTTATAGGACTAATTTCTGATAGAAAGCACGTTTGGAAGGACTTACAACCTTACATTTGCATTTTCAAAGGGTGCTCGACCCAAGATATTTTATATGATAGCCAGGACACATGGCTAAAACACGAACAGTGGGAACACGCTCATCAATGGTGTTGCAATTTTGAAGGCCACCCCATGGCTATATTCTCAGAAGAAAATGGTTTCAAAGACCACCTGAAGAAGCACCACTCCGAGACTTTTGAAAGCCACCAACTTCAAACTTTAACAGACGCCAGCAAAAGACCTTCTTTAGCGGCATTTAGTATTTGCCCCTTTTGTGGAGCCACGCCAGAGGATTTGGTAAAATCTGATCATGGTATGTCCGTAAATTTAGATACACATATGATCAACGAGCGAGCCAATATAAAGACGAGAGATTCAAGATTTGTCACAAGCAAAGCAGTCGAGAATCTACAAAGACACGTTGCTAGCCATCTCAGACAATGTGCTATTATGGCTCTTCCAAGCCGTGATGATTTGGATTACAGCAATTCTGTACCCATCACGGGATATCGACAGTCCAAGAGTGATGTATTTGACATCTTCGATACTGAGGTCGTCGATGAGATCGAGCCATTGCCATTTGTTGAAACATGTGAGATATCGGCAGATGTTCCTTTCAAAGACAATACAATGCTATGGCAGGAAGTTTTCGCCCAAATACCAGGAGACCGACGTGGCGGGGATCTCAAATTAAATGAATTTACAGTCCAGCCTACGTCATTGACAACACCGCGACATTCGCCACTAGATACGAATCCATCTACAAACAAAGGAAAGGGCACAGACCTTAGCACCGAATGGTCCGAATGGGCTTGGGATGATCGAGGGTACTTGTTTACATACCGGACCGATCCCACTGGAGCTCTGGAATATGAATACAGGTCTCCTAAACCCGAGAATCAATCAGCTGCACTGAGAGTTCCAGGCCCGATTACTTCGAATCAGCAATCAACGTATTTCCCACAAATTGAGCTCGCTGATCGTGCCTACACGACTTCGCGGATCGATAGCGTTGATGGTAATGATCATGGAGCAACTCCAAAGTCATCATTATTTTCTCCAGCCCTATCTAATGAGGATTACAAGACTTCGGGGCGAGATTATAGTTTAAATACCAGTTTGTCAAACAAAGATTCTTTCAATGTATCATGGCCGTCTCGATATTCCTCTACCAATGAAACTCTGATTTCTAGCAACACGTCATGGGCACCATCCAAATATTCGGCATTATCCGAGGAATCAAAACGGATAGCCCCTCCAAAAGGTATGATTCTGAGTTTAAGTTGCAAAGAACCTTCAACTGACGAGAATATAGGCGCACTTGACGATCAGTTCACATTGGGAAACCTTAAACATATTTTCAAGGCTCCTAACAGTGGCGATATAGAGACGTTAGATTCGAGTTAGTTTCCTCTGCTCTTTCAAGACAACATTATGTGATAACATCTTTTAGGGTACGAAGTTAATGGAGGTCTTGCTCAAGATGAGTTCTGGAAAGTGGGTCGTGTATTCATGGTGCTATGGACAGAGCCAGCACGTCCTCAAGTCGGAGAATCACGGAACGGCTCCCACTTTAGCACCACTTTTCTTGGAGGACAAGCTTACAGTGAGATCCGACGATTTGTTGTGATCATAAAGGGCTATGGAAATTCTGTTTGCTAGTATGTGTAAATCAACAATGTTTCAATAAGTGTACTCGCTCATAGAAGACTCTAGTCCTATACAAACGTACTCAGGCCAGGCAACTTTGAAACCCAACCTGCCTACACCTTATAGACACGCAATAATATACACTTCAACAGTCTGTCCCGATGAGCACTGCCAACAAGCCAATGATGGGAGTTTGAAATACGAGAACCTTGTTTTGGGTCCTATTCGTGTTAACAGCGAACGAGACGACACCAGTGGACAGTTGCATCCATTGAGCAGATTGAACTACAGCAAGCTCTACACTGTAGAGCATTTTGTTCGGGTGCTTAATATTGGGATGGTAGCTTCCGAATCAATAGATACATTCTTACAACAATCAAGGTTTTCCGCCGTAAAATGGACAGCTAGCAGCGCACAATGACCACGGTCGAATCTCCCTCCCAAGGAATCTTCAAGACATCCATCCCTCCTTCATGATAGCGAGCCCAAACCTCGCGAGCCTCGTAAGGGTGGAGAACAAAGCTTTACAGCAAAATAAGTCTCAATGCTACATTGCGTGGTTACGCACGCAAACGCTCTCTCTTGCGCCACGGATTTCTTTCTCGTTCATTTTCTTTACACACATGTTTCATATCCATTTCCTTATCGAAGAGCTCAAGTTACGTGGCTTTTCCCAAGCGATTAGGAATACTTTTTTCTTTGACATGGAGACATACTGCACTATTTCTGAAGCAACTTCTTAACGACGTTATGAATCATGTAGCACATATTTCTGGACGTATTAAGCTCTACCTCGTCAGGAAAAAATCCAATGAGAATCACTTATTATCTACTGTCAGTCATTCAGTAACAGGGCTGAGACCTACTTTGCCGGTGGAACTCAAGGATGCCTCGCAAGCTTCTTCTCTATGTATATGAGTGGGAGTTCTCCTTCGTCACATATAATCGACAATCAGTAGTTTTGAATGTGATACGATTCAACGTTAATCAATTGTATATCTTGACACTCACAAAGGGGAAAATTTGCCGTCGGCGAATTTCGCTATCAAAAAGATTCAAAGTTTTGTGTAAAATTTCATGAGAAAAGCGATATCCATAAGAACCGAGAAAAACTAGCAATCGTGCAATCTTATTCGCGAAAATGATATTTGATTGCCTCTCCTTCTGCAGCCAGTCAAATACTAACTATCTAGCCAATTCCAGCTCTCTGAAGTTAAAAATAGCTAATATACCCTGCTAATCCGAGTTAAAACCGCACTAGTAAGTAAACACTACATCTTTCAAACACGCAAATATGTTTTAATCATCCTCTATCTCTTCTGGAAATATCATGCCATTCCCACTGCTCATCTGCGTTTTGACATCTCTTCCACCGATACGAACAATTCTATCAGGAGATGAGAAGTTTATATCTGATTTCGATCCAATAAATGGCTGAGGTTTTGTGAACAAAATTTTGCGATGTGGTTCTAGGAAAAATCTTCTTTGAGTCGTTGTTGTTGATGTATTGATCTGAGAACCTGAGACAGCCATCATAGAAAGCGAGTCCGTCTTTGGAGATGACGATGTACTGTCAGTTGGGATTCTGGAGTTTGTTGAGTCTACTGCCGATTCCGAAGCACAATTATTTGAACTCAAATTTCTATTAGTTTGATGGTGTTTTGTTTCGTGTGGGTATGGAGTACTCTTATTTCGGACAGCTGCTCCTACAGGGTCGCGATTAATAATGGAATGACAAGCGAACGTTGAGTACAAGGGAGACGGGCCAAATTCGTCCCCACGCGCGCTGCTGTTTCTCTGAAGTGTATCTTGCCATGTATTGCGATTACTCGCTTGCGCAACATATCTAGGTTGCAATGGACTTTCGGAATCGACTGAATTGTGCACAAAGGTTGAAAATGAGGGCGAGGGTTCCTTCTCCTCGAGCTCAAATCCTGCGGGTGTAGTCTTTTCCAATACCATGTCCTCCTCTTCACTGATATCATCAAAAACAAACTTCATCCAGAGTTCGTTTGGGTCTGTTTTCTTTTGAACACCTTGCGTCGGACAATCTTTTACTTTGCCGAAAGTTTGATCCCGCATTATGATTTGATCGTGCTGTGGTGCGGCTTCCTTAAGTTCGGTGATTTGTCTGCTATCGATAGGCGTCTGCTGGACAGGAAGAGCTTCAGACCAAGGATTACTGAGAAACTTACTGTGAGAACGACTGGTTATACAAGGACTTGAGCTTCTAGGAGGATCCCATGGAATGCTTGAAGATGTTCTCTGCGACGATCGACTGTCTTGTGGTTCGATTGTGATACCGTCCTCATTTGTATATTGTATGGATGCCAAGGATGTCTTTCTCTCATTTCCAAGCTCACATTTATCAGACGAGAAAGGGTGATCATATACATCTGAACTGTGCGGCATACCATTGTATGAGATATTTTTGACGTCGTCCGAAGGAAACAAATCTGTCTTATATACTGCTGTAGACTGCTCCTGTATTATCGAGCTTTCACAGCCTCTCCAAGACTCTGTATGCTCATATTGTCCAGCAGAGTCCTTGTCATTGGATCCTGAGCTGCTAAAGATCTTCTCACGTAAGGCTGGAATGGCACTTATTCCCGGGCTTATAGATACACTCCTATCCTTCAAATATTCTTCATCTTCTCCTGCTTCATCATAATTCTTGTGCTCTGTGCCCTCTGTGGGTGGTGGTATCCATGCCTTCCACATCTCATTGTTCATCAATTGATCTTCGGAAACCACACTTCTCAAGCCCCCGATCTGCCCAAGCACGCTACTGTTACACTTAGGCGAGCTTAAGCGGAGAACCGGATGATGTGCAGGACGAATGGGCATTGGCTGTTTCATTCTAGTATCACAAATTGATCTGACGGCTGTGCGAGAAAACGGTGACTCTTTACCCCCAAACTTATTTGAAGCTCCATTCCCGTTGGTTATGTTAAGGAGCGGTTCACGTCTTGTATTTGCACCCTTCCCTTGGTTTCCATGTGTACCGTGGTTCTCCGGGCCTCTGCTCGATGGAATTATCCTCGTCGAAGTGTCGTCCTCTCCATTGCCATGTATTGTTGCTTCGAAAATAGAAAGAAACCTATCACTATTCAAATCTTCCTGGTCCTCCACGATACATTCATCGTCAAGCAACATATCATCCGATGACAACATTCGGTGCTTCGTGCGGGGTGTAGATTGGCGGATCACTTTCGTCGGCCGGGAACTCGAACTCATGCCTGGCGGAACAACCCTGCCACCAATCGAGATTCTAACGTCATTTTTCGGCGGTCTTCCTTCCATGTAACCCGCTTCTTGTTGCTCTCGCATTTGAGTGTTTCTTGCGGCAAATGGTGAGCGGATTCTTGTCTGAAGTTTAGAGTATCGTGCTCTGTGTCCACCCTTTACCTTTCTTCTTCGCCCAATATCTTCATCGTGTCTCGGTTGATTGAATCTCAATTTCGGCAAATGATGAATATTTAGGCCAACCCAGTCTTTCTGCTTCAATAAATTTCGTCTAATTTCTTCCATAGATTGTTCTGTTGCTTCTTGCGCCTCGTAGTTCTGCAGATCATCTCTAAGCTCAGACGATGCGGCATACTCGCGCTTGATTTTCAATGGTGGAGGTGTAGCATTGTACAAATCATCGTCAGCAATGGAACTTCTTTGGACGATTTCAAATGGCGAAGAACGATTGTTTTTCTGCTCATATTGAAGATCTCTGCACAGTGGAGTTGATGTGAGATCGTTGTGTTTGTAGAGATCAGTGAAATGTTTTCGCTCAACTTCATTTCTCCCTCTTCCTTGTCTTAAACTACACTCAGAATTCTTCACCGAATCAACATTATTCCCAAACGATTGTCTGTGTGATTGTTCCACTATGATATTGTCGAATATTGTCCATTCAGTAGTAACATTTTTTTGACGTCCAGTTCTTAAGTTGGCATTCACCTTTGCGAAGTGTTCCTTTTGTCGTTTGGTCAAGGCACCACCGCCGCCGCCCCGAGCAGATTTTCCAGAATGCCTTTGCAGGCGCCCTCCCGTCCAATTCATTAATACTGTTTGTTTAATTTATTCAATAAAATAATAAATAGTTGTTGAAATCATATTCGGATGAAATTGTAATGACGTGTTGATGTTTGTCGGAAGTGAAGCATTATGGGACAGGTTGGTAGCGGGGTGGGATTCCCAACTCACTTTCAATCGATTTTAATTCGACTCACACACCTTGGTAAGTAATACTTAACAAGTTAACTTCTTGCAAATATATTCCTCCACATCTCCTCTGAATTTACCAATATTGAAGAGTTATCATTCTTTATTCTCGTCAAGTTCCTCTGCCACACCAACTCACAACCCGTATCGAACTTCTCATAGTTTTCAACTTTTCATTCTCTGCGACAAGACTCACCTCTTTATTGGTTTGCCAATTCGCAAAGTCAGTACAATTCTCCTAAAAGGTCTACTCTTTCAGTACGCCTGCTATTCCAATCTCAGAATGCGAATTACTAATGTGTTTTTTCTAGATTTCCGAAGATGACTCCCGTCTCTGCCTTTGTCGGACCCGATCGCAATGCGATATTTCATCCATTTCCCCGGCTACCCTTAGAAATTCGACGGATGATCTGGAGAGCTGCACTTTCTGGACCGAGAAATGTGGCGCTGAAACGTTTTTGTTTGAGGAATCCCGAGTATCCTATCGTTCGGTAAGTCCTGATTTGCCCATGACCTCGAGTTCTTGGACCTCGCTGTGGTTATGTCACTTACCAATTTGAAGATCGAAGCCCTGCAGCTGGCGCACTTTCCTTGACTAGGATTCAGGAGCCATTAGAGGGGTTGCGTCCAGAGACTCAAATCCAACAATTTTCTACACTTGCAGGGAATCATTAGAGGTTGCTTCCGAGAGCTACACGCTTACCTTTGGCTCATTGGGAGTCGAGCCGCGAACATGGTTCAACTAGGACATAGATTCGATTCATCTTGACATGTCATTCACGGCTGCGATATTACAGCACTTCATTGACAACATTGACAACATTATCGGCATGCTTACCTTGGCACTCGGAGATTTTCTCTCATTGGACGAAATTGATGGTCTAGACGGTGTTTTTGAGGTGGTTTTCATGACACCAGAGGTAGATGGCATTTCTCGTTTAGTGAGTCTTGACATAAACTCCACGAAAACGTGCTCGTAACTCGAACTACATTGAATACCTGCAATCGCGTCTTTTACAAATAAAATGATTTCACCATAGTTGTTTTCAGTCACAAACTATATTATTGCCAATCCACGGATCTGAAAGGAGGATGGCTTTCAAATTTCAGAATTATCACATCCAATTTTTTCCCTTAGATTATACCGATCTCGAAAAATTGGCTGGTTTCAATAGCTTGGTACGGAAATATTGGACCAAAGGCAATGGAAGGATATCCCAGGACTCAAGCATCTAGTGTTTGGGCTCTCGAGGCATACCCAGAATCCGAAATTACAAAAGAACATTTAGCTGTCCAGGAAACAATAGCTAGATTAAATGTAAAATACAAACCGAATTAGCCTTGAAGTGTGTGGTCATATACTTCTGATTTTACTCTCCATTGTCCAGCACCTCTTCCTATATAGCTCACTATATATGTTATCACGTGTATGGTCTGGAATCATGGTGATAACAAGGACAACCGACTGGCGTAAAGTCTTCCGTCTTATGAATATCTATCATCGATTGTCTTATCTTACTTGCGTGAAAGGTAAGATTGTAGTCCTGTGTAACCCTCCCATTTCGCTCCTTTAAAACGAGAACATGGGGATGACTACTTCCCTGAATTTTGCGTTGCGCTGGCATTGACATTGATTGATTTTGTCTGACATTAGATATAAGGTGATTCTCGTCCAACAACAATTAAAGCATCGACTTTAACGATCATATTAATCAACCAAGCTCCTCTAAGCAGGTGATGATACCAGATAATATAGATATACTGACACTGGAAGTAAAAAACTCACCGAGGCCATCAGAAGTATATCTGTTGATGTTAATTTAAAAAACTGATACTCAGAAAGCCACAACTTCTTTCCATAAATAAATACCATAAAGACACAATATCCCATTCTGCATTAAGCCTTCCACGCAAGGCTGAACAAGACCCCAATCTCGGCACCCAAAACCCCTGCATAAACCCTGCATATGCCACGCACGAGCCACATGTCTCAGAATCGGACCCGCAAACAACCATTCAGGAACCACGCGGCTGAGCGACTTCCAAGACCTCTCATCAATCTCACTGCCAACCACTAGCAACGATTCAATCTCCGACCTACGATATGTGAAGTCGATGTTCACATAACTCACACTGGCATCTTCAATAGATATCCCACTCGAAACAATGGCATCTTCTACTGCCGAAGAACCTCTCTTGTCAAATCAGTACGGCGAGGAAGAGGAGAATGAGGTGGACGAAGATGTCTCATTACTTCTCGAGAAGAATTTGACTAAACCTGGGGTATTCGTTTGGTTACTTGCTTTTTCGGCAGGTATTACGGGGTTATTATTTGGATGTATGATTTCCTCTCTATTCTCCCAACTCCTTGCGATTCGTTCCAAAGTTATATCCGGAAATATCTCGTAGCTAACAATATGTGAACCAGACGACACTGGCGTAATATCCTCCACCCTAATAAGTCTCCATACTTCTCTCGGCCGCTCCTTAACAACCCTCGATAAATCCCTAATAACATCATGCACCTCTCTCTTCGCCCTCATCATCTCTCCCCTTTCCGGCATCCTCGCCTCCTCTCTCGGTCGCAAACGTGTTGTCCTTCTAGCAGACCTAGCATTCGTTCTCGGCGCACTCATCCAAGCGTTCACAACCACGGTATGGGGCATGATACTTGGCAGAAGTATTGTGGGACTCGCGGTCGGAGCAGGTAGCTTCGTTGCTCCGTTGTATATAAGTGAATTAGCACCAACTATGTGGAGAGGCAGATTAGTGGTGTTGAATGTATTGTTTATTACATTGGGACAAGTTGTGGCTTACATTGTTGGCTGGGCTTTTGTAGAATGGGGGAGTTTAGAGACCGGGTGGAGGTGGATGGTTGGTTTGGGTGCGGTTCCTGCAGCGGTACAGATTTTAGTTATGCTATTTATGCCAGAGACTCCGAGGTGGTTGATACAGGTGGGGAGAGTCGATGAGGGAGAAGTGTTTTGAGTCGAGTTTTTGGGAAAGGGGCTGAGATGCAGAAGGTGGTGGATGAAGTTTTGAAGGGAATTGAAAGGGAAGTGAGAGAGGAAGATGAGGCAAAAAGGTTAAGAGAGATGGCGAGGAAAACTAAGGGATCGGAGGACTCTTGGATAAGTGACGCGAAGGATAGCTGGGAAGAATTGATAGGAGTTGGAGGAAACAGGAGAGCCTTGACAATTGCCTGTCTTCTCCAAGGTCTTCAACAGTTATGTGGTTTCGTAAGTACAATCTTTCTGCTCAGCACAAACTCAACTAATCCAAATATCTTAGAACTCACTCATGTACTTCAGCGCCACAATCTTCACCATTGTGGGGTTCTCCTCCCCAACTCTTACATCCCTCTCCGTTGCACTCACAAACTTCATTCTAACATGTGCCGCTCTCATGCTTATCGACCGCATCGGTCGTCGTCGTATCCTCCTCATTTCAATCCCCATAATGGTTATAGGACTCCTCCTCTGCTCCATAGGCTTCCACTTCATGGATCTCCCTTCCACCCTCTCCTCCACTACATCCTCCTCCACTTCTACATCCCGCATCCCACCCCTCATAATCCTAATAGCAATAATGCTCTATACCGCAGCCTTCGCTCTCGGTCTCGGAAACGTCCCATGGATGCAATCCGAGCTCTTCCCCCTCTCAGTCCGCTCCCTCGGCTCTTCTCTCTCTACTTGTACAAACTGGTCGGCGAATTTCATTATAGGACTTACGTTTCTTCCAATGATGGAACAGCTAACTCCGACGTGGACATTTGTTGTGTATGCGGTGGTATGCGCGGTTGGATGGTGGGCCATTTGGTGGGTGTATCCGGAGACGAAGGGGTTGGGATTAGAGGAGGTGGGCTTGTTGTTGAGGGATGGGTGGGGCGTTAGAGGACAGAAGGGGCGAGAGGGAATAAATGATGAAGAACAGAGGGAGGAGAGAGGGTAGACAAGTCTAGACGACATTAGACAAGATTAAATGGGTTTTGGCGTTTGTAGCTTTTGATGGGTTGATGTGGATATTTCTTACAGGCGTAGACTCTAAATACCCAAGTATTCGAACTAATAAATTGCACATAATCATGGTTGCACAAATCAGAGACTAGAGATTGGTATTTACGACTTCTTGTGATTGTGGGATCTACTTATTAACTAAGCAAATGTTGACTCACTAGTTTCATTTCCCCATTATAATTTGTTGGATTTTCTTCAAGACCCACCCACCCCCCCAAATAAGCGACCTAGCTACCTATTCCTTTCATCAAAAGCAAATTAGCCTTAAGAAACCTGTCTGTTGTTCATCCAGGCAAATGCCAGCTGCGAAAAAATCCATCCACGCAGAATTTACAGAAATATGGGTATATTCGCTCTTCCTCGCACGCCATAAAGCAAGCAAGCAAGCAATTAAAGTTCACACGTAATACCTATACCAGCAGAAATATATGCGCTTCAACCCCATCGGCTCTTCTACGTGATCAAAAAACTCATCTAGGGATGGGGGGTCTACCTCTTCCTCTTGTCGCGACCGGGGACTTCAAGGTTGGAGGCGCCGGTGACATACTGACATGTTTAACAGCTTTAACAGCAGGAATATCATCATCTGAACTCGACCAACCTTCCTCATCTGATTCTTCGCTGAAACTCTCCTTCCTAGCTGATTTGGATGGACCTAAGTTTTTCGTTCCCGAGTCATCATCATGGTCGGATTCGGTCTCAGATTCTGATTCTATGAGTCGGACGACTGTGGGCCCTTTCTTCACTGGCTTGTTATCGTTGTCGTTATCAAGATGCACGACTGTTAGTCCGTTCTTGACGGGCTGTGCTGAAATGCTCCTATTGTTTGATGATGAAGCTTGTCCATTAGGAGCAGGTGAGATGGTGTCTTTCAATGAGATGTTCTGGGCATCTGTCGCTGGGTTAGTCACCGTACCGGGCATCTCATCATGGCTTATAGATTGTTGGCGTGAAGGTACAGTTGAAGATGTTCCAGAGACTGTTTTTGGTAGAGGGATTGAATTGCTAGGACATGTACCATCGACGGGAGTGAACAACAGTGACTGTTGGGCTGAATTGACCACCTTGGATGACATATCTCTAGCGCTTGGTGTAGCTGATTGTCTTTGCTGCTGCTCATCAATCTTCTTTTGCTTGGATTGTTGCGAGACAATCTTCGGCTTCTTTCCTTTAAGGGCAAGCTTCTCACGAAGTGAAAGGAACTGGCTCGGTTTACCGACTATAGAATTAGAGCCCCCAGGTGGTGGAGGCGATTTAGACGAAGATGGTGATCGCAATTCGGGCATTGCTTGGATGGGGCGTGTGTTTTGCGTCTTCTTCGGTGGTCGACCTCTTCGTTTCTTGACAACTACTGGCTCCTCAATAGATGCATGAATAGACTGCTCCGATAGTCTTGTTTTGTTAGCTTCTGGTGATGTAGTATCATTGTTAGAATTTTCGGCTATTTTATCATTTGTTTGGTCTTCATCTTCAGACATGTCAGGGCTAACTGGACTAGCAACATGCTCTGCATCGTTTCCAAAAAGACTACCATCACTGATTTCCCGGCCATAGTCGTTATATTCGTTGCCAGATCGTTCAGACTCATCATCTGAAATATTAATGTGCAACTTCGGCTCTCTTGATACCATGTTTTGGCGAGTTCCTCGCGTCTTCCTAGGCTGGTCCTCAAATGGATCATCACTCTCTGCTTCGGCCTCGCTTTTGCCACCTCGCGCATTAGCAAGAGTTTGTCGAGTAGCTCTAGACTTTATTTCTAGTGGCGCACTGTTGCGCAAGGTTCTGCTCCTCGTGGCTGACACTTCAGAGCTATTATCCTCCTGATCATCCACGCCATCAAGTCTTGAAAGCCATTTAGATTTTCGAGGATGTTTGATAGATGCAGGTGACTTTGATAGCTTAGAAGAGGAATCCACACTAGGAGAAGCTGCCATTTTAGATGCGAGGCTTGGACGACCACGCTTTCTCTTACCATTGGTGACGGGTGTAGAGCCAGCTCTCTGGGTTGTCTGTTCTTTGGCAAAATAATTCAAAGCCTTTTCAACGAGATCAACATCACCTGTTACCTTACCAGCGCTGCCAACCAAACTCTGCGCTGAATTTGGCTGTTGTTCGTCTTCTTCTTCCGAACTTAACAAATTCTCTACATCCGCCAATGATGGCTCAGTATAATCTTGTCGTTTGTTAACACGCGAAGGACGACGTTCAGGTTTAGAGATACTATCTGGCCCTTTTTCTTTATCGACTGATTCCTTGGGTTTGACCTTTCTTTGATGCTTGGAAGCGAAGAATTCCACATCCTCCTCGTCACCCTCAGGGATGCCTTCAGAATTGAGGCGTTTTCTCTTCTTTGTAACACTACGGAACTGATCAAGTGACGCTAGCAGTTCTGCAGGATCAACAGTTGGCACATCAGCTGGCTCTGAGTCAGATTTCGGAGAATCATAGAGAATGCCGTCCAGCCCAATTTCTGTTGGGTAGTAATCACCACCCATCATGTTGGCAGGTTTAGGTGTTTGGGGATCAGGTAGCGGAACCTCCCTAGAAATCATGGGTGCCACTGGTACCACCGATGGTGCCAAGAGTCTTGATGGGTATTGTGCTGCTCTACTAGGGCCGTGCATATCAGCATGATAATTATCATCTGGGTCATGATGTGCATCAAGAACTCCTAATTGCTGATGAAGCTGCTCGTTAATAGTATATTCACGCGGCTCCTGCATCTGATTCCAAGATGGATGGAATCCGTTGATTTGATGTTGGGCTGATTGATTTGAGTCATCACGAAGTGAAGGGTCGATGTCTGCCATATCGTTCAAATGGGTATCCTCTGGTTCGTCCGCTCGGTAGAAAGCTTCTTCCTCATATCCCAAGTAACTATTATCAATAACATGCTCCTGTGCTTTATCCCTTTCAGCTTTCTCTCGCAGCCTCCTCATTCTTCCGGTTTCTTCAGAATTTGGCAGATTTTCATCTTCGTGTCTCAACCAAGTAAGATTTGTTTTGGAAAAATCAACTAGACTCTCAACACTCCTGTAGTCGGCTACCTTTTTGGTATCATGTCCAAGGAGTGTCCCCTTGGGAGTATATGGTGTTTGTTTCGCATCTCTCCGACATTTTGCGCATGAGCACATCTTCAGGCATTTTGGACACTCCCAGTTTTCCATCTCCATTACTGTTTGAGGCATCATGTCAAAGGCTCGCCATAAAGTTCCATAGCAATAGGATGAGGAGCAAGTGGTACAGTGGGCGGATTGCCAATTCCAATGATGATTGCAGCAGATATGACAAGCACTTGTCTTGTTTTTAGTGGCTTGAATTCTACCTCTTCTAGAAGGCTTTCTATATGGTTTTTTTAGGCGCCCTTCATCATCAGCTTCTGGCTCAACATCCGACTCACCATCTAACGGCTCTATTACATCTGGTTTAGTGATGTCTTTCCATGGCCGGATGGCAAGTTGTTCTTGACATATTTGAGCAACAGTTTTCCTGCCAATTCTGCCCCTTTCCTCCTCTAAGGGTTTAGGTGAACCTTCGTGAAGAGGTTCAAAATTTAATACCACACCGCGCCATAGTTCATAGTTTTCTTTAAGTTCATCTTCCTTCCATTGCTCGACCCACTCCAAACAAGAGATGCAAGCACAAGAACGACCCATGGCGTAACATTCCATACAAATATCATAGGTATCTTCCTCTCCTGTAGGAGCTGTGAGAATACATGACTTGCATGTCAAGAAACGATTGAAGATATTGCATCGACAATATGAACAAGTAACGTTTGAATCGTATTGAATAAATTCCACGTTCTTCTCAGGGCACGAGCGAGAAAACAGCTCACTGATCAGTACTTCTGTGTATAATTTAAACAAACGTTTGAAATCTTCCATAACCTGCCTAATTCGACTTCCAGGTCTCATCCACATCTTTGGCTCCACCGTATCTCGTGAAAGCAGGCGATAGTACTTATCTAGGGTGTAATAAATGATAGCCTTATTCTTGTATTGTTCATCGCGACAAACGAGACGGGCACGAGGAAGAGCTTCATGGATGGCAAGCTCAAGCGTATCTACAGTGGTTCGATTCCATGCAGCTTTCATCGTTCGAGTTCCACGATTCCAAACCTGGTGAGGAGCAAGGGGCGGAATCAAAATTAGATCACCAGCCTTTTGCTCTGTGACCCAGACATTGAATGGGGCTTTTCTCCAGGCGTTCAGTTGGGCAAAATGCTTTTCAACTTCTATATCATGGCCAAGTTTGGAAACGAACCATTCCGATACCATCTCTCTTTCTTTAGATTCTGTCATGAACCAAATCGAACTGCCAGGGATTTCCCCATCACTTTCACCCGAAGTTTCAACCATGAGATTGTGTCCCAAGCTTGCGCACATTTCTCTGTGAGCTGGAGTGTAAGTACCTTCGTGACCAATGTAACACATCATATTCAAAGCTCGCATATCTGTCGGAAGACTGCTCATTAGATCACCTGCAGGCGCAACTCCTTTTCCAAATCGCATCTGGCCAAATTCATTAGGTTCGCGGATTGCTCCATCACCACCAGTCCGCGACTCGATACAATCGTTTAGATAAAAAAAGGCTTCCGGCAAAACGTCTTTTAAATTTTCTTCCCATTCAGTAGGGCAATCAATATCTTTTAGGTATAATCGCTGTCGTTTTGGGTCCCGGTAAGTTTGAGGGGTAAACTGATTCGCTAGTTGGCCCATAGAACGTAGGTAATGACCCATAGTCATTTGAACATCAATGCCGCTGGTAATATCTCGAACCTTTTGTACTGAAAACAAAGTTAAGCTTAGGAAATGTTTTACTGAAAAGAAAATCGATTCACCTACCCTCTCTGCCCAAATTCTCCTCTAGCCATTTCGACGAGTATAACCATGGTGGCATGTATGAGCCCCATCCTTCAAGAATCAGAGGTCGACCTTCTTGGACAACATATGAATATACTAATTGTTCCAAACTTTGTACAGTGTGTGCTTCTAGGTCAGACTGAGGAAGTCTGCGGACATGGTCGAAGCTCGCATTATCCTCGACTAGAGCGTCGAGATCAATATTAGGTGAAAGAGGTACGAATTGTGCTCTTGGATGCTGTTGAGAAGGCATTACGACAAGCTATATTGAACCCCAGTTGCACGTCTTGGATACTGTGAAATGGATCCTATAACAAAACCAGCTGGTATCGCATACTTATCATTGCTCGGTATCTGGGATATAACATATGCTGGGACAATATGAAAGTCAGTGGTGATCGATGCCAAAGTCAAGGTCGGTCGCGTTCGTATCGACAAATCAATACCACAAGCTTGATAATGGGCGAAAATGGCTGAGACAGGTGAGATCGACGGAGTATCCTGTGCGCGAATTAGAAATAACAACTGAAACCCCTTAGGAAATTCAGTTCAAGCTGTTTGTTAAGTTGTGTGGAGATGGTTGCGAAGTAAAATTCAAAATCGTAGCTATTCAATGTACCAAATAGGTATGTGGTTATCGCGATACGAAATTTATGAAGAGTTCCATGTGTAGGGAGACGCGAGGCTGCTTTGAATTTCCATGCGATAACGCGCTAGTGGATCAATTCCACCAATTCCGGCTGCAGTACAATCATTTATCATTCATTGTTAGTCAGAATTTTCTGGAAGAGGAAAAATAATGAAAAGTGGATGTATTGAAGATAATACATTGGGAATTGATATTGATTGTGTCGAAGTAAGTTTATTCATTCAATTGCAAGCAAGTTGCCGTTGCTTTTTACCAGCTATCCTCAAGTTGTGGTTTTATTAGAGGAGTGAGAAGCATCATTGTAGGTTCCACTGAAATTCAGTGTATCAAGTGATATACATAAAGCTCTTGGTTGACATGCAAGAAATAACGTACCTTTTTTATCTCGAGGAGTGCCCGATTAAGATAGCATGGAGTTTGCCATTGGCTTGGCGAACCTGACGAAAAAATCTTCGCCCTGAGTTTTGATGTTGTCCCCTTGCTTGAAATTGGCACATTCGGGCGTGGTTCCAAGAAAGTTTCCTCACTGGAAGCTACAGGAGAAGCAGTAGGTTCTTATCAAACTAACGAATAGTAGTGGTTATTGTCCATCTCATTCAATGATGTCTAGAAATGGCGTACTCAGTTTGCCGGGAGGCTGCCGGAATGCATTCTTTCAAAACATTTCCTGGAGTCAGAGGCCCTCGCTCAAAATCCCAATCAGCTATTCCAGGATCACCACCTCTTCATATCTTAGTAGGAAAGAAGCAAGAAAGAATGTCGAGGCTCGACATGAAAGATATCTCAGTGTCAAAGCACATGCCATTCCGACGACTTTGAGCAATACAAAAATTTCGAACATAGATACCGCTACACCATCACCAGTTATCACACCTTATGTACCTCCAACTACCGGCCTATTATCAAAACTTCCATCTTCTTGGGTACCATATGCTGAGCTCATCAGACTAGACAAGCCAGCAGGAACTTATTATCTATTTTTTCCATGTCTATTTTCAACTTTATTGGGGGCTCCATTAACTGACCCTATGGTCTCGCCTCTGACCGTCGTGGGAACTTCTCTTTTGTTCTTCAGCGGCGCCTTAATTATGCGTGGTGCGGGGTGTACTATCAATGATCTTTGGGATCGAAATCTTGACCCTAATGTTACTCGAACTCGACTACGGCCTATCGCGCGAGGAGCTGTCTCTCCATTCAAAGCTTTAGTCTTCACTGGAGGTCAATTACTTGCTGGCCTCGTGGTCCTTCTTCAATTTCCATACCAATGCTTCTTCTATGCTACCCCGAGTTTGCTTTTCGTGGCTTCGTATCCACTAGCTAAGCGTGTTACTCATTATCCGCAGTTTGTCTTGGGCTTGACATTTTCCTGGGGTGCAATCATGGGATTTCCTGCTCTTGGAATTGATTTACTGTCCAACAGTGCCGCTATGACCGCAACTGGATTCTTGTATGCGTCGAATGTGGCATGGACAGTTTTGTACGATATGATATATGCGCATATGGATATCAAAGATGATGCTAAAGCAGGAATCAAAAGCATAGCATTACGGCATGATGCTCAAACCAAACAGATCTTGACCGGGCTCGCCATAACTCAGGTTGGATTATTGACAGCTGCCGGCGTTGCTGTTGGTGCAGGACCAGTCTTCTTCGTTGGTGGATGTGGAGGTGCTGCTGTTACTTTGGCTGTCATGATCAAGAAGGTCAACTTAAAGAATGTGAAAGATTGTTGGTGGTGGTTTGTTAATGGATGTTTAATAACTGGCAGTACGATTTCCGCCGGCATTGGAGGAGATTACCTGATTCGATACATACAGCGGGCTGACAATGAGGTATCCGGGGTCGAAAAAGAGCGAAGAAAGTCATCCTTTACTGTACTCTATGAACACCTGTCTTAGCATGTAATACGATCAAAGCTACTTCGCTGGGTAATCAGGGACTCGAACTAGGGAAACGATAGGGCCCGAAACTTGTTCTACTTACTGTGCCCATTAGTTTCTACATATAGGGCAAAGAAAGCTATGTGTAATTCCAAGATCGTGAAACAGAATCTTATCCCCACCAAGTACCGGAATTCCCTTCGTCTAGAATGCTCGAGACTCAAGATCGTGGCTCGGCAACAGAGCTCCGATCAACGATGATCATAGCAAGTTATCTGATAAGCTTTGAGATTCCCACCAAAAAAAGGGGACCAAGTTTTCATGCAAACCTCCGAGGGACCCGAATATCTCTCGTTTTTGCACTTAGCACTTACTGTATTCGGTGGTTTGGGAAGTTTTTTTATTTTTTCACAAGAAATTTCTCTTGCAACCAACTTGATCAATGAATCTTTAATATTTAAACTTTTTGAATGACATGCATCGAAACAGCTCACAATATAACATCGATAAACCTGTTTCAGTCATATTCATAGACAGATTCACATTCCAATAATCGAGATATCCAAGCATCAATCTCTTATCAGCCACCAACGTCAAGGGTATCATAACTGCCGAGAGACCCATTGCTTCCTCGCGTTCTCCAGATCTTCCACCCAATTAATGATGAAAACGAAGCTTGGACGATTTCTTGTTTTTATACTTTCGTGAATCCATCGGAACATTAACATTCTTACATACATGCAGGTGGGGTGGTCTGGGCTCATTCGCATCGATGAAATCATTGAAATTGTTGATGGAAACAAAGAAGAGAGAAGGATTATTAATTGGAATGCACTATACTCCTTGGGCATATACACAACAGGCGAGGGGATGTTTCCAGCGAATAGAAATGCAGAGAGAGAATCTGTCAAGAAGCTTAGAATTAAGTTGGTACCACAGTATTTGCTGCTGTACGAATGAGATGGGAGAACAAGGTTGCTGTAGGGTGGGTAGTAAAAATATGACGCCACATGAATGAGGGGAATTCGGACGTACAATCAATCGCAGTTTGTTTCTTTCAGTAGCAAAAAAGAAAGAATCATTCCATCGAATATCACAGAAACATCCTCCATACCCTCCCTCCCTTCATACATAATAAAAGCCCTACTCGAGTTATCTTCATCCATCTCTTATTTTCTTTGACACTTTCAATATCATCCATTGTGTTGGAGCGTAGTGCTACCTACCAATACCAAATACTAATACTCCACCATTCCGTCCCTCCCGCATGATCCGG
Organism: Botrytis fragariae; assembly: GCF_013461495.1. NCBI lineage: Eukaryota > Fungi > Ascomycota > Leotiomycetes > Helotiales > Sclerotiniaceae > Botrytis > Botrytis fragariae. Next base: position 1,229,092 of record NW_023500991.1, on the reverse strand, counting down.
ATCCTACCCTTTCCACCATTTCCTTACGTTAATTAATATTCCACGCTGTACTCGATCCAGTAAAGCTTTCTTCAACAATCGTCATAATCTCTTAGCTTCCTCACCAGTGATAACTCGGTCTTGCGTTGGTCAAGGAAGGTAGCTTAGGAAAAGGCATCATTGGAGATTTGACATCCTTGGAGTCATCACCGATCATCATCATCGTCACACGAATTACAAACTGGATAGCGTAGAGCTTATTCATAGCTCTCATATACATTAAACTCCCTCCCTGAGACTTTGCTTCTTCATTAATTTATTCTTATATCGACAAACAGCTTTCGTATCAAAAGCTCTCCGACAGAAATATCAACACATACCTTTCTCGCCACACTAAACACCACAAAATCATTCCAAAATGTTTTCACTGCCACAACTAGTTTTGAGGGTTCTCCAATTTCTCTGCGTCCTCATTGCCCTCGCTCTCGTCGCTTCGGCCATAGATGACCAATTTTTCGGCAACTCAAGTGTGAACTGGGCCATGTTTGTCGCCGTTTTCTCAATGATTGTCGTTTTCTATGGAATGGCAGCCGCATTCGTAGAGTCGCTCGCACAGCCCATGATCTTGGGTGCCATGGACGGTCTTGCTACCCTTTTCAACTTCATTGCTGGTGTTGTTCTTGCCGCCAGACTCGGTGTACGCAGCTGCAGTAACAAAGTAAGTTTGACTTTTCCAGCCGTACTGGTGACCACCTTTACTAACAAACATCTAGGGCTATCTGCTCAGCAATAGCTTGACACAGGGAATGGCAGAAAGATGCCGGTTGCTCCAGGCTGCCACCGCATTTTTCTGGTTCGCTTTTGCCTTGTTCGCTGCGTCCATCGCTATGGATTTCATCGGTGGAGGTTCCAGCATGGCTCGTCGTAGCAATGTTCGCAAAAGTGGACCAACCATGTCCCAAGTCTAAGCAACGAATTGGCAAACAATGGGTTAGTACTCTCCTCAATTTTACTCTTTCGATACTTTATCCCGCATTATCTATCGTCACTATGTATCTCAACTAACAAATATATCAGATCAAGTGGCAACGAAAGCTTACTATTTGCGGTCAGGGCAATAGGATATCAGGTAGGGCGGAATGCCCATTTTGAATTGCGTTCAAGCGCAAGGCTATGTAAACGATCTTTATGTCTTCACGATTTTGACATAGGAAAGGCAGAAGGGATTTTGGACGCCATCTTTTGATGTGTACAATATGTTCGGGAATATGGACTTAATAATACCATACTTAATAATAAATAAATGTATTCGATGTCTTCTAACATATCGTCCAACAACACCATAATGTGCACAGCATTGAACAGTTAACAATAAGGTGTGTTAATTTTTTTGTAACGAAGGGATATTCAAACGAGGCGTGTATAGTTTTAAATGAACCATCAATCAAAAGCTGCGACTGCTTCGTTCCATTTTCATGGAAACAAAACCATTTCTGGAAAATGTGTAGATTCATTACCATATGTACTGAGTAAACTAAATCATGTACACTTCCTGCTTGTCCTCAAGCGATCCTCTTTATGCAGTGTACCCAGCCGATGTACCACATATCTGCAATATACCCCATATACATCATCTATAAACGCCAATCCCCATGCCACGCTCGCTGTAACTGGATACGTCCCTGATGATATACCAAGAACTTTCCTATTGCGTGAAACATCCGATGACTGGTGTCTGATATTTCCCTAGTTCACATGTTCACTTGCCCACGAGCTTTGCGTCCATAACTTCACATGGAAGTCTCTCTCGAATCTGCGACTTGCACTCGTAAATATACCCCCTCTGGTATTGGCTTGCCTCACAATCACAGGCTTTAAGGTCGATAGCTCACAGATTACTCAAACACCTGGCTTTACTCATAACGTAGCTGCGGCTTCGATAGCTCCGGCACCCTTAAAGGTAGGGTTACTGGTTATTTCGACGGTGACTGGATACTTCCATGTCATATACTTTGCCCAACCTATTCGCAAACACGTCGATTGATTAGCCAGTATTCTACCCGATCTACATGCACAATATTTGAATGACGGAGATGTTATAAACTCCTCCCCTCATCTCCCGAGCAAAAACTATCAAAATGCAAACAAAGAAATCAAAGACAATAGCAAAAAAAATAGGAGAACATACTCCAATAAGCAAATTTCCTTCCAAAGTATTTCCCACACCACGGTACAATCACCATCGTAAGCATCATTTCCAACTGCTGCAAACTGGCTTCCCATTCTTTCTGTGCATCGGATTCTTCTCCATCGTCTGAAGAGGCGTAATCTGAACTGTCAACAGAGGAAGGCAGAGAATCTAACTCGTGGAGCTCGTCATCTTGAGTGTGGGAGGAGGCATGCATATAGGAATCTGAGGCGGAGATGGACATTTTGGGGTAATGGAGGGTTGATCGAACGGCGGTTGAGTAGATGGACGTAGAGGGTTAATTAATTTCCTAGGAAAAGCATAAAAAGAACGTGAAAATCGCTATCGCCAAATTAGAGTCTGGCGATGCATTGAAGTACGAGAAGAGTCTATAGGGAAGGCTGATAATTGCTTAGATATCTCATACTTGGAGCTTGAAGTCGGCGCCGATTTGCTTGTGGCGATCAGTCACGTGATATAGCCTTTGACCTTTAATTTTTAAGGCTAAAAGCTGGCTTTTGAGTCATCGAATCAATTATTATATATCGAGTGAGTGCGGGCAACTTTTATTCCGAACACACACAACCACATCACATTTCAAACAACAACGCCAAAGGAATATTATAGGATTGTTCCCATCAGAAGATAATATCAAAATAATCACTAGCGCAATCATGGCCGACACAGTAAGTTAACAATCGCTCTACCCTTTGTGAATCAATTTCACCCCACCTAAATCTTGATCGTTCTCATTTCAGGCCCGATTTTAACAACGTACTACAGGAAGTTGACGCCAAACCACGTAAATCCGTAGCCTTCAGCGAAGGAACTACGATTGTGGACGAGAACGGGGAAGTCACAATGAAGGAAGACGGACACGACGATACTAAAGAAACGGCGCAGTCACATTCACCTAGTACGCCGCCACTTTCTCAAGCTTTGGGCGCATTTACTGATCCTTTCCAAGGCAATGGCGATGATGCGACCGCAACCAAGGAAGATGATGGATTGGGCGATTTGTCTTTGATGAAGAAAAAGAAGAAGAAGAGCAAGAAGGTTGAGGAAGGCGAGGAGGGAGGTGATGAAGCTGCTGCAGATGGTGGTCTCGATCTCTCGACAATGAAGAAGAAGAAGAGAAGCAAGAAGACCAAGGATACCGAAGATGATTTCACAGCCAGACTTGCAGCTGCAAATCTCAACGACGAAGGCGAGGGTGAAAAGGCGGCAGAGGAAACCCCAGTCGATGATGGTGATATGATTAAGGGAACAGGTATCTGGGCGCATGATGAGACCAAAGTAATTTCATACGAACAACTCCTCTCCAGATTCTTCACCTTGCTCGCAGCCAAGAACCCAGACCACGCATCTTCCGGTTCCAAGAGTTATAAGATTCCTCCTCCACAATGTCTCCGTGAAGGAAACAAGAAGACCATCTTTGCCAATATTGCCGAGATTTGCAAACGTATGAAGAGAACTGATGAGCACGTTACTCAATATCTGTTTGCTGAATTGGGTACCAACGGTTCCGTTGATGGTAGCAGACGTTTGGTCATCAAGGGTCGTTTCCAACAGAAGCAAATTGAAAACGTTTTGAGGAAATATATCAGTACGTTTTGTTTCTTATTTTTATAAGCTCTACTAACATTCTTCACAGTGGAATATGTCACCTGCAAAACCTGCCGATCCCCAGATACCGAACTCAACAAAGGAGAGAACAGATTATTTTTCATCACCTGCAATTCTTGCGGATCTAGACGTTCCGTCACTGCCATCAAGACCGGTTTCTCTGCACAAGTCGGTAAGAGAAGAAGACAACAGGGTTAGAGTGTTGAGGCAAAGACTCGGGGGCGCACACGAATTGTTAGTTAGCTACTTGCTTCTCTGCGCAAGTTGGCAGGAGAAAAAAGATAACAGATATAGAGTACTTAGGTCGAAAGTTGGGATTTTACATTATGAGCTTTCCTTACGTTGGTGTTTCAATTCAGGGTTGACAGTGAAATATCTTTGGGGGTTCAAAGTTTCACAACAGATGTCCTGAACAAATGGTCCTTCGAATTTAACTACTTTTCAATGCTTCAACTCGGATCTGAAGATTTCATAACTGATGTCTCTATCCCGCAAGACGGGGAAACGTAGAAAATAATGACTGATAAACAACTTGAATGATGCCCGGACAGTTTGAATTCGGATTCTCTTTTTTACAATCTAGTTTCAGTGACTTTTCGTGCTTTTATTTGACTTATGTCTCAATGGGAATGACGATGGGTATATGGATTTAGACCCCGAATATTGGAGCTAGTTAAGAATAAAATTTTAAGGGTCATCGTGGGACGTATTGAGAATTGTCTACCCAAGAATAGGAGAGAGTACGCGTCGTATTCTCGCTTTAATCACCAATAGTCATAAAGAGCCAGATCGATAATGGATATCGAAGGGTGATTCTTTCATAGGTGTGTCTTGCAAGGGAACATAGGGAGGTTGTACGAAAGATGCGCGGAGGGGAAGTGTGGTGTGCTTGGAAAGCTATATATGGATTATGGATAGGGATAAATTTTTGTGAAATATACATACATACTAGTATTGGGGTATGTATCTATGTGCCTATGTGACTACTTGGTATATAACAAGGTGAAGCAGAAACACCTAGGTAGAAATTTATATTAGGTGGTATCGATATAGTATAAATATCTTTCAGAAATAACTTTGGGAAACAATAGATTATCTGCTACCAACAGATAAATGACCAAAGATAGCATCTGGAATCTAGATATTTAATACCGATATATCTAATTAGTTTCTATACCTATCCATACCTAGGTAAATAGCACCTAACACATCCATCATCTAGTCTCCTCATCTCACCAATTTGGTGAAGATATAATACTTAAGCGCTCGGGAATTTTTAGGGCTCCATTTTTGATCGATATCAATATCGCAAAGTCCAAGCTTCTATTTCCATCCTGGGGAAATGATTGGTAGACAGAGCAGAAACGGAAATAGCACAGCCCGCACCAAGAACCGCGCTGGCCAATCCGGGGCGTGAGGGCGTGAGATGAGGTGTGGGAGCTTGGGTGTGAGATGCATGGGATTTTGCATGGGAGAGAAGATGCGTGATGGGTGGGTTTATATGATGGAAGGGAGCTGCTGTTTTTTTTTTTGGATTTGCGATGAGTTGATGTTTTGAGTTTTTGTTGAATTTATGCTTGCTTGATTGATTGATCGATTGATTGAAGTCTTTGTGAAATTCGTAAGTTATTGAGTATTGAATTTGGTTTAGGATTTGAACTGATGAGTGAGTACTGCATCTTGAAGAGTTTGGATGGTCGAAAATAAGTGCGGGGCAAGCTTCAGAGCTTCGTGAGATGCAGTGAGATGGGCTGATATGCTGACTGGAATTCAGCTCTGCAATTACAAGTACTCAAGCATAGCCTGGTATAGCTTTGGATCTTTTCGCTTGTTTGTTTGAGATACTTTGATTCTTGAAATCATTCAAGATGTCTACCTATTATCCTCGTAAGTACTCTTGGTCAACTTGCGAGAAAACTCAGCTGCTAATACGTTGATAGCTCCTCCTGGAGGCAATGGAGGTAAGGAGATCACTCATATGCTAAGAATGTACCTCTAATCTCCCGCTCTAGCTCCAGCTCCAGCTCCAGCTCCCCAACAACAACAATACGCACCTCCACCGACTTCTCCTCCACCAAACCAAACCTCATTCCAATACGCCGCTCCACCAACCTCTCCACCACCAAATCAAACCTCGTTTCAATACCCTGCTCCACCTGTTTCTCCTCCAGCTCAATCCTCGCATGCCTACTACCCTCCTCCCCTTCCACCTCCACAACAAGCTATACCCCTCCTCCTAACCCCCAACCTACTCCTCCCCAACAACAACAATATGCGCCTCCCCCAAATTTCTCCCATCGTCCTTCTTATTCCGGCGGTCAACATAATCTCCCCATTCACACACCACCACCCCAACAGTCCCAAGCCTATGCCTCTTCCTCCGCCGTTTCTCCCCAGGAAACACATCACTCCAACTTTGCACAACCGAGCTCCAACCCCACTACAAATACCTCAGATTATCCGCCCGAAAAACCAGCTCTCAATACAAGTCTCACGACGAATTTGGATCATGGAGCACCCAGCGCAGCACATTTTGTAGGAGCAAGTACCACGCAAGATGATGTGGGAACTTTCAATGGGGGAAGTTATCGTGTTAGTCACAGAGATACGAATAGTATTGTGACGATTCAGTTAGCGATGGGATGTCCATTGACTGTCAAACCTGGTTTGTTTTTCATTTTCCATTCTTCCATCGCGTAATGCGAGCTTTTTTGTGGAAGCGAAAGCAAAGGCAATGAATGATAGCTAACCCAAGCAAAGGCGCAATGATCGCAATGACGCCCACCATAACCCTTAAAGGCGCCATCAAATTCTCCATGAAAAAATTAGTCATCGGAGGCGAATTGGCACATTCGACGTTTACTGGTCCGGGAGAACTTCTCCTCGCTCCCTCGGCTTTAGGTGATATCACGAATATTCGACTCACGGGCAATGAACAGTGGAGTGTAGGACGGGATGCGTATTTAGCTTCTACACAAGGTGTTATCAAAGAGTATAAAAGACAAGGAATTGGGAAAGCGATGTTCAGTGGAGAGGGCCTCTTTGTTTATAAAATTAGTGGAGTGGGTTTGTTGTGGATTAGTAGTTTGGGTGCGATTATTAGGAAGGATGTATGTTTTTCCCCTCCTTTTTTTCTCGTTTCTTTTATCATTAAGATCTCATTTCTTTTTTTGTTTCTTCCACATGAAAACTAATACCACGGAAATAGTTACAAGAAGGCGAACGCTACATAGTGGATAATGGACATCTCGTCGCCTGGAACACAAAATACGTATTGGAGCGCGTGGCTTCGGGAGGAATCATTAGTGGATTGAGTAGTGGAGAGGGATTGGTGTGCAAGTTTACGGGACCGGGGACGGTCTTCATTCAGACGAGAAATCCGATTGCGTTTGGTCAGTGGATTGCGGCACATTCGGGTGCTTGAGTAGGGAGAGGATGAGGTGGGGGTGGGCAAGAGGAGAATGGGATAGGGTGGGAATGGAAGGGAAGGGAAGTAATTATGGATTTTGATGGTTTTCTGCGCATTTGGAGATGTTCGAGAGCCTGAGGGCATATGATTTGATTTGGTTCGATTTTATTTTATTCTGTTTGATGATACCTTGTCCTTCGTTTTCGACAACTCTTTTTTGCCAATACTATTGGGGAGTTTTACCTCGAATAACAAAATACAGTATGATATTTTTGTGTCCATTTTTCTCTGAAGTGAATCTAGGTGATGCACATGTGTGAAAATATGTGTCTTAAACTGCTTGCCATTTAATTGCTACTTGGCTGTATCTTTCTTGAGTGAGTGAGTATATTGTAGTTAAGGTTAGCCTATCCCGTTATTGGAATTTAATGAAATAAAATAACAAAGACAGGAAAGAAGTAAAGGCAATAATCAGGCCAAAAATGAAAAAATACTTCAAGCTCCCAATCCTACTCACCCCTCTCTCTCCCTCTCCCTTCCTCTCGCACCACAAAGTCCAGCAAAAGCTCCCTCCCTCCCCAGCAACTCCTCCGGACTCCCCACCTCCACAACTCTCCCCCTCTCAAGAACAACAATCCGCTCGCTATCCATAATACTATCCAATCTATGCGCCACAATCAATATCGTATATCCTCTAAACACTTCTCTAATGATTTTCTGCATCATTTCGTCGGTTTCCCGATCTATATTACTTGTTGCTTCATCGAGTAGTAGAATACCCCCTTTAACTTCTCTGCGCGATGCGCCGAGAATCACGCGTGCCAGGCCAAAGAGTTGTTTCTGTCCTTGGGAGAGGAAATTAGAGGAGGCGATTGTATTGAGGCCGTTGAGTGGGGAGAATAGGGACCAGAGATGGACTTTTTGAAGAGCGGCGATGAGTTGAGGATCGGTGTATTGTGCTAGAGGATCGAGATTATAGCGGATGGTCTGTTGGATTAGAAATGCATCTTGAGGGACGGTGAGGAGTCGTTCGCGAAGAGTTTGGTGGTTGATGTTGGAGAGATCTATACCGTCGATTGTGATGAATCCGCTGGAGCTTTCTAGGAGTCGAAGAAGGGAGGATAGTAAGGAGCTTTTGCCGCTGCCACTGCGACCGCAGAATCCGACTTTCTCGCCGGCGTGGATGGAGAGGGTGATGTTGTTTAGAGCGAGGGTGGAGGGGGTGTAGCTCGCGTTTAGGTTGCGGATTTCGATGGTGCCGTGTTCGGGCCAGTCTTGTGGGAGGGTAATGAGAGAGAGGGGTTTGTGCTCTGAGGGAGTGCGATGTGCGAATCCTCGGGTGCGCGATATGGCTCCGAGGGAAACTTCTAATTGTGTCCAGTATTGGAGGAGAAAACTTAGGGTTTCGTTGAAACTTAGAACATTGTTTAGGGAGAGCCCGAGAGATCCTGGATCGGTGGATTTGCGTAGTTTGATGGCCAGTGCTATGACGATTATGGCTAGAGCGGCGACTACTAGATCTAATACTAGCTGAAGCCATCTCTGAGCACAGTAGAGAAGATAATAAGGAACTTGAGATTTGTCGACTTTTTCAATCATGGAATCTGTGAATTGTTCTTGCCATCCCAAAACTCGGATGCTTGACAATCCATTCAGAGTCTCCATAAAGTGAGAATATATTGGACTTCTCAATTCTAATTCAATAGCTCGAAGTCGTCTAGATGTTCGGAGGTAGACGCGTTGAATGCAGATAAGTGTAATGATTACTGCTGGAATTGTTATGGCCATCCATGCTGAACCAAGAGATATGAGACACAAGGATCCAATTGTCCATAAACAATACATCAATGTACACATGACTCCAGTAGGTAGTTGAGACTCGATAAGCGTCATGTCTTGACTAAAACGATTGAGTATTGTTCCGATATCAGTTTTCGTGAAGAATGAATAAGGCGCATTCATTACCACGTCGAGCAATATCAGGTGTAGATTGGCGGCTGATTCTGGTACTAGTTTGAGAAACATGATCCATGCAGTACACCCGTACATTACCCCATTCCCAATAGCCAAGATGAGGTATGTTGGGAGCCATTTTTCTTCATTTGAGCCATGGTCCGCTGCCCACCAATTAAGTATTGCTTGAGACATGTAAAGACATATAGTCTGTGCGGTAGCAGACAAGAAAAGCATTAATATTGTTGGCCATCGAACACTCTTGAAATAGTAGACATAATCTCTTGAATCGCTTTCGCGTAGAGAAATATCGACGATATGGTCCTCACTAAGCGCCTGGGTTTCTGAAATCCTACCATTGCTGGAATCAAGTGCTTGCAAATTCTCTCCTGTAGAAATACTATCGAATATATGGCCTGTATCCACGTTGTCTGACGAGTTCAGATCCACAGAACGGTGCAAATCGAATTCCGTGGGTAAAACTTTGGCTTGAAGATCAGGGATCTTGGAGTGCTTTGCCGCATTACCAGACCCATCTAACGTGATGACATTGTCTGCAATCGTTTCCCAGCGTGTTGAATGAGTCACAAATATAACTGTAGCTCCAAGCTTTGATATTAAACCATCTCTTCCAAACAATCTGGTCATAACTTGTATCTCAGTCTTCATATCCAAGGCACTGAGAACATCATCAAACAGAATCAGTTGTGGTCGGTGATACAAAGCTCGAGCGATATTGAGACGTTGTTTTTGACCACCACTGAGACCAGAGCTTTGCCCTTCAACGAGAGTATTGTCACCATTAGACAAGCCAAAGATCATTTCGTCAAGTACACAAGCGTGAAGTACAGATCTGTACCAAGCTTCATCGAATGTGTCTACTTCTAAACCACAAATGTTCTGCCGAATAGTACCCACAAACAGCCATGCGGTTTGGGGACAGTATGCTATTCGACTGGAATTGATGGAGATAGTACCGCTGTACTTTGTTTCGCCCAGTATCGCTCTTAATAACGTTGATTTTCCGGATCCACTTGGGCCTAAAATCATAGTGAAGCTGCCTTGAGAAGACACCAAGTCAAGCTCGCGCAAAAGAGGAATCTCACTATTGTTCACTGAAATACATATGCCTGACAAACACGCGATAGATACACTTAAATCGTGTCCATCTTTGATGTTTTCCTGCAGCAGATTTCTTTTGGGGTTCAGGATTCGCTTCTCGTGCCGATCTTGTCTTCGCAGGTGCCCTTGAATTCTTTCTACACATCCAAGACAAGAGGCTGCAAATGGAAAGGAAGTTATAAGTTCTGAAGCAGGAGTTGTAGCAAGGTTTATCAACGCAAGACTTGTGAAGACTTGAGAAATATTGAGTGGGCCCGAGTTTGTCACGCGTGCCTTGATCGCGTATACGATAAAAGTGACTGCAGGAGCGAGGGCTGGAGGCATGTTTCCTATGAGCAAATGTTAATTTTTTATCCCTCAGATAGTCTTGGCTTTGATTGGCATGTGATTGAAGACAGACAGTATGTCTAAGACTTCTGCATAAACCAGCTTAATTTATTGTGTCCATATGCTCAAGCTTCTTTATACGTTATGTATGACACCTAACACCAGAATCATATAAAACATAGACACCCACCTAGAGTATTCAGCCACACTGTGGACCACCGAAATTTTGCTTGTAATGTAAGCTCCTTCTTTCTTTCGTTTTGCAGTAGAAATCTCAATGGCCTTGTCATGCCCAACATCTTGACGCTTTTCATTGAGGATAAAATATCAGCTGTCAAGGACATCCGCTGTTGGACGGCATCTGACCAAATCTTGACTTTGCCCCCAATCATTAAAGTGACTCTTGAATCGAGTATAGCACTGACGAAAATCACGACCAGTGGCATGGTACAAACCCAGCCTATTTGAAAGGCCAAGAGAACAATCCCAAGGATCAGCTCTAAAGGCCGAGACCAAAGATCGTGAAGCATGACTACACTCTGGCAAATTCGGTCAACATCGGTACTCATAAGTGTGAGAGCAGATGATGGATCGTCCATCTGGTTCTCTATAGACAAACTCTTAGTGTAGATTAATGAGACGAGCGATCCTCGAACCATTGTTACATTTCGATAGATATGATGCCGATATAAGGCATTCGAAATCTGAACATAAGTTAGTTATACTCTGATTAGAAGAAAATGGGCTACCATGCTTACCGCTATTCCGAGATAGATACATGCCGTCGCCCCAATAAGCCCATAACCAATATCTTCTTCCAGAACATCACTCGGCTGACTCAAATAACTGATTGCTCGCTCAATAAGGAATGGCTGCGCAAACAAAAATCCAGAATAGCATAAGCGAGGTAAGACAGGCATTAAGATTGACCATCGATGGGCTTTCCATAGACTTCTCAGCAGAGGCATCTTGGCCTCATGGTTTCGTTGTTTCCATGAGTCTTGAAGTTTTTGGTGTAATGCTGCAGACTCGAGATTGCTGTCAATTTGGCCGAGATCTTCAAATGATATTACCTTGTTATAACCACGCTTGAAAAGCACATTCATCCAAAGAAAAAGACTGTTGCTAAAGATACCACTAGTTGCCTCGGTAGCCAATGTCTGATACTGTTCCATGAGGAACACCCTCTTATCCCATGCTTCAAGGCATAGTAACGTGATTCTAGCCGCCAAGCTATAGGAGAAAACGATTGCAAGGTGTAGCTGCCCGGGAACATTATACAATGTGCGAGCTTGAGGAATATCAAGACCTGCCGAAAAAGCAAGATACAAGCTGATGAGAGTTGATGGCTTCACAGAACGATATTGTTCAAGATGAGAGAGCGGTACAATAGCTACAGCAGCCAAAAGATCCAATGTAGTTGTAGGTATTGAGAACCGTGTTCGAATGGTAATTGACTGAGTATAGAAAACTAGAAGTGCTATTTGACCCGAGATCAATGCCACGGATGCTATCGGTTTTGCAATCGACATCCAACTCGATTTCGTCTTTTGACTGGACAATCGAAGAAACCAAATTCTCCATGGTGAAAGAAGTAGAAAGATAGTGCTTGGAACAACTGAAAGTATAGCTTGCTCGAAGAGCAATGTAAAGTCAAAACTACGGGCACATGCCACCATCACTGGACCAAACTTGTTATCAGCGTCGGATTGACACCCCTCATTACTGTACAAATCCATCACGATAGTATAATCAGAGACTATCATTTAGGTAGAAATATGCAAATTAATCTGATATGAGGTATTAATAGAAGAAAAGTTGCTTCAGGATCCTGCTAAAAGAGGTAGGATTGATTATAGACAGTAATTTCATTCCAACTGTTGACATTTTGAAGCTCCGACTCTTGACGGCATATAACGCAATTACACTGCTACACGGTAGGCATTATAGATGTCAAAGGGAGAGAAACCTCCGCCCGTGGCGAAACCTTGTTCATACAGCCGAAGCAGGAATAGGCTCGTCGAATTCCGGAATCCGAAGCTGCGAATAGCATACCTTTGAAATATTTAACAGACGTCGGATCTGAGATTGCAGTTTCGATTCCATGGTTTTGAATTCCAATGCATACGTGTCGTATACGTAAGAAAGTAGTAATCTGTAATGGATGACGCAATTTGTTAAATCGATTCCATGCTAGAGTCGTAAGCCGGAATGCTCCATTTTCTAATTCTGGTTTATTGTAGTCTTTATTTTATGAGTATCACTAACCCCTCCCAACTTTCAGAAGTACCGTTTGAGTGTACCGGTTGATAGTAGAAAACACTTCGTAATTTATCCATTTTTGATGTATCTGCCCAATTGATGATGCGAATAAGATAATTCTTGTGAGCATTTTATAAAATTATTGAGATGTCAGAGAACATATTTAACGTAGTTAGCATGCAGATAGAACATCTACTTCAAGCTCAATCCGAAATGGTACCTTGAAATGCTGTGCCTTATGCCCGCATAACATTCTTATCTTTGGCCATACGTTATCTCGCGCTTAAGAGCGTTCTACACATAAGAATTCTACTTGCTTAATCAGGTAGGTGGCCGGAGTGTAGGTGCCTTGCTTTTCTATGCACTTCACCTTCAAAATCCAAATTCGAACCAATAGATGATCATGTAGTAGATTTCAAAAAACGGAGATCGGGGAAAGCGTCTACAATACGATTGGTTACCAGTACGTTGGAACATATTGCCATAAGATTTCACTTCGACAAGCTCCCTGCTCTTTGAATTTGGACAATTTGTACATCAAACAATGAAATATCTACAGGTAAAAGCCTCAATTAGTGACTGTCTAGAATCTTATATGAATACCTATCAGCGCTGCGGTTTTTCTATTCACGTAGAATTAGATGCTAAGAAAACGGAAAGATCAAGAGCTACAAGTGCTCTCAAAGCTGGTCGGGATGGTTCAAGAAATGGTTTGCTTCGGCGTCGTGGTGCTCGTGAGTATTGCGCAACAGCTTGTCCCATCTCCAGGAACATGTGATAAACCAGACTGATTGTTTGAAGGTATTTTGCCAGCCACGAGAAAGATAGAATGGCCAAACTAGAGACGTAAAATCATAATCTGTTTGAGTGTATGCTTCATGTTATAATAACGAACGTAGGACATTCGCATCGAGGGAAGTGTATGAAACATACTGAAAAGCTTCGCAACAACATAACAACATATATGCGAAGAAATGAAAACGAAAATAAAATGACTGAACATATTGTAGGCATCAAATTCTACAACGATAAATTCTTCAACATTAGTAGGCAAATCACAGCGTAACACTTCACGATATGTCTCTTCTTACTCGCGGTTTTTTGACCATTGTAATCAGCACGCTTGCGACGATCACAAAAGAAGCCGCAGACACTATAAATGGCAACCCCTGCAGCATTCTGTCTAAGTCTAAGCTCAATGCAAAGGCGTAAGAGTATACAGGTCCAGAGAAGGTACCGCCCACGGTCTTTATAGTAGATATCAATGTCGTAGCAAAAGCTGCACGCTCTGGTGGGAAGAGCCCCACGAAGATAGATCGCAAAAGACTGCTGAGGCCAATTCCGGTGCCAAAAACAATGATGCCTATTACAGATCAGTCACTCTCAATAAGAGTAGTAAAGTATGTTATAATCACCGAAGAGAGCCACTGTAACATTTGGAGCGAAACTTAATATCAATGCCCCAACAAGAGATAGAGCGCTGCTACAAAGAGCAAGTGCTATGTCTTTGTAGCACGAGTTGAAGCTCCTCCAACGCAAAATTAGGGCATTTCCCAATGGCAAGCCTATGAAAAGCACGAGTAAATTCGCTACGTGATCAAGAATGATAAATGTATTGGCCTAAAGGCGAAACATGTCAGCACTTGGGGCTATGGAGAGATATGAGATGATTCACCTCCGAGAAACTAATACTGAAATGCTCTGGCATATATTGGAGGAGTAAAATCTGAACCCTTTGACCAAGTGTAGCGAAGAACCCAGCAATTAACAACGGGATGGCACCTCTGATCTGCAAGAGATTATGAAATGATCTAATCACCGCATGCCTGCTGTTAATAGGCTGCGTTCTGGAGCCTGAGATGTTGGTATATTCTGAAGCAGAATCAATCTCCGGTCTAGATGCTGACGACTGAGCTACTTCCCCCGTTGGAAGAAGGAGGCTTAAGCATAAAGCTGAGGACATCAATCCGAGACCAACCAATTGTGCGGCATAGTTCCCCAAAGATTTCATCGTTGCCGAACTCAGTCCAAACCCCAGGATTGCTGCTACCAAAGCTGTGCCGTGTATAAAAGAAAAGACTGAGACTCTTTGAGTTGATGGTGCGACGGCTGCGGCACTCGTCATGAGAATAGCAAGGGGCACACTTGCCCCGCCTCCAATCAAGGTGAATACGGGACCTATCCAAACGAATTTTAATGGAACCCTAGGAACAAGCCAAACCACACCAGTAGTCCACATTGAACTCAGTACCAAACCCAGATATCCCAGAAACAGAATCGATCGCCGGCCGTACTTATCTGCAATGCTGCCGTAGACACCAGACAAAAGTAGCATGGGTAGGCATTCCAAAAGTTGGAAGACGCCTATGATCAGCGCCAGCTCACTTGCAATTGCATGATCTTTTTGGCAACTTATTATGGGTTTGTCTACATCCTGAGATGCCTTGGTGCATAATTGTTCTTTATAAGATGCGATTAAAGGAGTCGTTCGCATCGCCACACCAGTTTCGAAAGTGAGTTCCAGAAAACCAACCAGACCCCAGACCAACCACTTGAATCTCAATCTTCGAACAGAAAACGATGGAGGGTCCTGCGTCCCAGAAATCTGCAAAAAAGGAGTTTGCACATCTTCTTCCCCCTGTTGGTTGCGGCTGCCACGCATCATGTTTTTCTCTGATCTAACAGATGAGATCTTGAAAGGCGACTGGTAAGCATAGACATTTATCGAACGAGAATCTGAAGTTTAGAAGTATGGATACTCACAGAGCACCCTACAGATAACTCAGTCTAAAAACTGGTTATACACCCGCTAAATACAATGAGAGTCGCTCATCGTTTTCCGATCCCAACCAAACAGTGACAAGGTAAGCAGGCAAGACTTCATGTCAACGGGCCGAATATTACCCGAAGATGTAGAATAATGTGGAATCAAGTAACGTGATTAAAGCAACATAGCTTCCATGGTCAATGAATAGAAGTCAATTGACCAAGCTTCTCTATAAAAAAATTAAAGGCTTGATACCAATAAATGTCAGTCAATTACGAACATATTTTCGAGTATCAGCTCAGACATGTAGCGACGTCACTTTCACGTGACCTTGAACTTAGAGAATACGGAAGGCACAAGCGAGTTGAATCCAGCACATGCAAACTAGGAAACAATACTACCATTTCAGGCAAGCAAAGGCAAACACGGCCTCAAAATTTTCGCTCTTCAACAGCTTCACAGATCATAACATTAACCAAATATTCTACCTCCATCCATAAATATCAGAAATTATTGCAGAGAACACAGATCTTGATAGTCAGAAACGGTCACAACGACAAAGCCACAATTACATATGGCGACTTCCGATGGGGTTGCGGTGGAAGTGCACGGGACAACTCAA
The DNA here is from genome assembly GCF_013461495.1 of Botrytis fragariae. Lineage (NCBI taxonomy): Eukaryota > Fungi > Ascomycota > Leotiomycetes > Helotiales > Sclerotiniaceae > Botrytis > Botrytis fragariae. The sequence goes on along the minus strand of NW_023500991.1, from coordinate 1,212,837 downwards.
CTTCCAAATTCTATTTTGAGTTGGTACGATGAGACTCGTCCTATGTGGATTGACCTTGTAGGAGATTATGCTGGAAAAGAGTTATTTCTTCTTGAGGGAGACTCCCTTTTAAGAGAATGTTTCGCAGATGAAAGGATTGATTTTCAAGGTAATGATTTTATGTTTCTATTGATGTGCTGCTCTTTGATTCCCCAGGTGTTGATTCTCTTCGGAGAATTTCATATCGGGGATTTTACCAAGTGCTTGGAATGCGTGCTTTGAGTACAAAAGATGTGCAACATCGCAGACCAAGGATGGAAGTCTCATGCCATTATGAAGACGACATCAAAGCGACACAAGGATTCCTAGCAATCACGTTATTCACAAAAAGGACTATGAGCTAACAATATCTTTCAGATGGATTTCAATTACTTCATGCCGTATACGTAGTGGAGCGATTCCTTGAGAATTTGGTCAAGAGACATTGCAACTTCCACATTGCTTTCTTCGAGGGTATGTGTTTCCCTTCCAAAGCTATGCTCTTGCTCTTTTGAATCTCATTCGAAAATTCAAAGCCTTCATTATTCTTGGGGCCGATTGATAATTCTAACTTGAATGGTAGAGAATCGGCAATTATGTGTACCACCAGGAGTGAAATCCACACATCGAGCTCGGTATCTCCTTGCTCGAACAGCGATTCGACAACATTTACACCACAAATTACCATCATCACATCCAGAGATTGTGGTCAATACTTTCCCTTCCTTAGAGAGTAAAGAGTTCTCCATTTATCTTCATGCTACACCAATACACTTTGTCATGTCGCACGACGGGGCTGCAACGGCAAAGCAACCTCGCTCATCGAAAGAAGAGAAGACCATTCTTCGAGGGTTGATATGGTTTTTTAATTCCCACAAGCTCAATATTGCTCTCATTAATCGCATAGAGTTCAGAGATTCAAAGGTTTTCACCATGATCGTGGAGAGCATGACTGTCTCAAGCCAACGCAAGTTGCTTATTAGCTCTAAGTTTACCAAGGATATTGAAGAAGCTCGTGTGGAGTTTGCCAAAGATTCACAATCCGATAATTCTAGTGGAGTGCCGTCCATTGACGACGAAATCACCCAAAAATTGTCTGCTGCGTCGGCAAAGATTCGCTTGAGTGAAAGATCATGCGTTTCTGTTCTTTCTGCTTCTCATATTCTGAAAGAAAACACGTCTGACATATTTTTTGCTTCTGCCCTCATTTTACACAGTGTTATGCTTAATCAGATCCCTCTTTCCAAGCGTCGATTTCCATCTGTTGAATTCGACAATGACTTCGAAGAAGAAATTACTAGTTTCTTGTCCTTATCTGCAGACGTTGCTCAGGTTATTCTAAACAATCCGACATGGAGCAACTTTGTTGAAACTAATGAAATCACAAGAGATTGTCATGATCTTGTCGATGGCCGATTATTTCGTGTCGTCATTCAAGCTATGTGCGACGAATCATTAGACCCCTTTCCTCAGTCAATTCAAGATGAATGGCTCGTGCTTTGCAATTTGACCAAGGAGCTTTCAAGTCAAGAACTTTCTTTGGACAAAAGCATTGATTTATCCTCAGTCAAAATTACCCCGTGCGAAGATCCCGACTCAAGTTCGGATGATCTTTCAGTTTTACCCTTCACTAATGCTGTCTTCAACAAGCATTTGGATTGTATCCATGTTAAAACAGATTCATCTCTGTCTGCACAGTTTGGTACCATGAAGCTTTACAGAGAAACAAGTCATTGGCATAATCACAAAAAGCCTCTTATTACAAAAGCTCCCGTGGCACAGAAAGTGTCCAAATGGCGGTAAGTAACACTAATTCAAGCTTAATCTCTAGATACCTCAATTGCAGCAAAGTGGGTATTAATTAGTCTATAGTAATCCCCTTCGAACAAATCAGTTCTATATGAGTGAAATGACCTCATACGCCGCGAGTTTAACAGGAGCAAAGGGAAAAGCACTCGAACCGGAGACAATCGTGGTAGGACCCAAGCAACTGGTCAAAGTTGCTGAGGAGAAATCATCAAAGACGAGTAAAGTCGAAAAGCCAGCGCCTAAGTCAAAGAAAGAAGCTCCAATTGATGTATGATTCTTTTACGCTTGGTCGATCGAATGAAGCTAACAATAATCTCTAGAACAAAAAACCTGCAGCCAATGCTAAGAAAGGTACTAAAAAAGGTGGTGGGCTTTCAGCTGCTGATCAGATCCGTGCTGCAAATCTGGAAAAGAAAGGAGATACAGAGACTGATAAAGCTTTCCTTGCGTGGTCTATGATTATGAAAGATCTTGATTTGACCTCTAACGATGAAAATCGCTATCTGCGGGCCAAACAATATCTTAACAATCTTGATAATGCCAGAACAAAAATTCTTGAAGGAGATATCAACACTTTTATCCTCCAATGTCTACTGTCTTGGTGGGCAGGATACTGTAAGCAGAACAAGAAAATTGATGGCTACCACGTAGTCGCATTGATTTGGACTACTGTAAGATCTATATGCACTACCAATGCACCTATCACAAAAGAGATCATTCAGCATGTCGAAAAGACATGCAAATTGGTTGGTATTTCGGACGCTTTCTCATCACCGAAAGTCCTTGGTGCTGATCGAAAGCTATCTTTTGCCTTCAAGTATCCTCCTCCAACTTTGTCCTTGAAAATTGATATCTCTCAATCAGAATTTCAGCTGGAACATTGCGGTCCTTACATGGACAGAATGCTTGATGCAAAGCCAGATCCCCGTGTTTCTAGCTTCGTTCCTGATGGTTGGCAGAGAGATGTGCTCGATCAGTTAGATGCCAATAAGAGTGTATTCGTAGTAGCACCAACTTCTGCTGGTAAAACGTTCATCAGTTTCTACGCCATGGAACAAATTCTAAGAGCTGATAACGATGGAGTTTTGGTTTATGTTGCACCAACAAAGGCACTTGTCAATCAGATTGCAGCTGAAGTTCAGGGTAAGCACTATCGCATTTGTTCTCCTTTCTCTCCCTCTCTCTCTCTCTCTCTCTCTCTCTCTCTCTCTCTCTCTCTCTCTCTCTCTCTCTCATCTTTGTAAGATTGGGAAGTAAACTTTTCCTTATCTTAAACCAAAGATATAGACCAAGAGAATTTCTTCCTTCCAATCTTTTTTAACGAAAGTAACCACTAACAATGCTATGTTCTAGGTCGATTCTCCAAGAGATTCCCTCAAGCCGGTAAAGGAGTGTGGGCTATTCACACCAGAGATTACCGTGTGAACAATTCTACAGGTTGTCAAATTCTCGTCACTGTACCCCATATTCTTCAGATTATGCTTCTATCACCAACGAATGCGAAGTCGTGGGCTCCAAGAGTGAAGCGTATTATTTTCGATGAAATTCATTCTATTGGACAGTCTGAAGATGGTGTGGTATGGGAGCAACTCTTGTTATTATCGCCATGTCCAATCATTGCTCTTTCTGCAACTGTGGGTAATCCTGAGCAGTTTGCCGATTGGCTAGGAGAAACTCAAAAGGCAAATGGATCCGAGTTAAAGATGATCAAACACTCAACCAGATACTCCGATTTACGAAAGTTCATGTACGAGCCACCTAAGAAATTCGACTTCGAAGGTCTCGGAGACTCATTCGGTCTAGGTTTAGGTCTGGATGGTCTACAAGGCTTCGAATCCTTTCACCCTGTGTCTAGTTTGGTTGATCCTTCAAGAGGAATGCCTGAAGATCTTGCACTTGAACCTAGAGATTGCTTATCGCTATGGAAAGCCATGGTCAAACATCAAAGCAAGGAGTACAGCGTCCCTGAGTCATTAAATCCTGAAAAGGCATTGCCATCCTGCATTCGAAAAGCAGATATTTTTGCATGGGAAAAGAATCTTAAGAAAGTATTGCTTCAATGGATGGCAGAGTGTCAATCACAATTTGCCAATGTGGTAAAGGAGCTGACTCCAGAAAATGTTGAGACCAAGAACGATATTCCAATCGACAGCACCTCTGATTCTGTGACTGAGCCCCTTGATCCGTTGGATCTACAAGCCACAACCCTGCCACTATTATATCAATTGCACAAGCGTCGTGCCCTACCAGCTATATTGTTCAACTACGACCGATCTGCTTGTGAGAGCATTGCGAACACTCTATTGAACCAGCTTGTTCAATCCGAAGAACAATGGAAGAAAGGATCGGCTTGGAAAAAGTTGATGGACGGCTACGAAAAGTATCAGGAAATGAAGGCAAAGAAAGGACGTAAGCCGGTTAAACCATCCAAGAAGTCTACCCAAGATGATGAAGGCGGATCAAAGATGGACCGAATGCGTGAGGATGCAACAGATGGATCTTCTTTCTACGATCTCTTCGATCCAGCTGCCCCCCAAGCCGATTTCTCATTTGCTGATCCAAAGCGTCTGCAAAAAGAAGAACTTGATGGGTTCATTCGACAACTTCGTCGCAAGGAGATTAGAGAAGATTTGATCGATTTGCTGAGGAGAGGTATTGGTGTGCATCATGCTGGTATGAACCGAAAATACCGGCAATGTGTAGAAATGTTGTTCCGTAAAGGTTTCTTGAGAGTTGTCATTGCAACTGGTACACTTAGTTTGGGTATCAACATGCCGTGTGCTACTGTTGTATTCTCTGGAGACTCTGTGTTCTTAACTGCCTTGAATTTCCGTCAAGCTGCAGGTCGTTCAGGTCGTCGTGGTTTTGATCTACTCGGTAACGTCGTATTCCAAGGCGTCTCTAGAGAGCGAGCAAGTCGCCTTCTCAGTTCTCGACTTCCTGAGCTTACTGGTCACTTTCCAATTACGACAACATTAGTATTACGATTGTTCTCCCTTTTGAACGATTCTAAGAACTCGCCATATGCTGTTAGAGCAATCAACTCCCTTCTTTCTCAGCCTAGACTGTATCTTGGCGGTCAAAGTTTCAAAGAACAAGTTCTTCACCATTTAAGATTTTCTATCGAGTATCTACGCAGAAACGCACTTCTTGGACCCGGCGGTGAACCCGTCAACTTTACCAGTTGTGTTTCGCATCTTTACTTTACCGAGAATTCGAGTTTTGCATTCCATGGTAAGTGTCCCTTCTACTTCGTATAAGTTCAGTTAAGAAATGTTGGTACGCGAGTGCGACCTTCCATTTTCATTAACACCTCTTTTAACTGAGATTATGCGGTTTTGTATTGTATTCAGTTGCAATTTGTATACTAACTGGTGCTAGCTCTTCTCAATGGAAAATACTTTCATAAGCTCTGTGCAGATATTGACACCAACTCTGATGAAGTAATGCGTACAATGGTTCTCGTATTGAGTCATCTATTTGGTCGCAGAGTTGTTAGAGAAGTCGATGATCCCGAAGAGGCGGAGAAAATTCACCGTTCACCATCGAACGTGTACCTCGACCCCATGCCAGAAGACGCAGCTAACATACTTCGCGGTCATAATAAGAGTACTTTAGAGGTCTTTTCGACATATGTAAAGACGTTTGCGGAGCAACACATTACTGGAGACGAACACGCTTTGCCATTCACACAAAGTCCAGTCGGTCCAAATGAAACAAAGATGAATGGAAATACTACCCTTGATTTCCTCCCTTCTTTGCCTAGTCCTCAAGCTAGATCACCATTTGTAGCTCTATCTGGTCTAGGTGACTCTTTCACTACCATTGAAGATCTTTGCAGCTCCACTCGCGAAGGTGTCTTCCTTGAAGCAGCGGTAATTCCACATCTAGAGCTTCACCCTGATGAAACAAGATCACCTTTAAATTCATACCTTCTTGATTTCTTCAAGCACGGTTCTCTACAACCCCTCGAGGACGCCAATGGTATCCGCAGATCAGACGTATGGTTCGTACTTAATGACTTCTCTATGGTACTAGCTACAATCGCCACATCCCTTGCCCTACATCTCGGTCTAGGTCAAGATACAGATTCAGAACTCCTCGATGTAATGGGAGCAGGAGATTCCGTTGAGAATGAGAATGATGAGAAAATGGCCGAAGATTCCATTCCTCAAGCTGTTTCTGGACCTTCCAGTGAAGTTCAACAAGCTCAGCCAGTACGTAGAAAAAAGGTAGTCGATGATTGGGATGCTGGTGAGGATAGATTGGCTGCTGAAGAGGATTATTTGGAGAAGGAAAAGGAGAGTGGTGCGGGTGCGACAGATGATGAAGAATATGAGAAGTTGATGACTGTTTATCGGGCATTCAGGAAGTTGAAGACGGAATTTGATGAGAAATTTAGAGCTATTTGGGCTTAGATGGGCGGATTTATGGAAGGGATGTATGGATTGGTCAAAATTATTTTGATCATAACGAGAAATCACATTCTTGGTTTGAAATTTCTATCAATCTGGATAAATTGAAAAGCTTTAGATGAAGAAAAAATTGGTAGAGTTTCCTTCAGTGGTTTACTTTGAAGTAGCATAGTTTGACTGCACACTACTACAATAAAAACGGCTCAATTCAATTATGCCAGTATCTTTTTCATTAGAGTTTATATCAATTGGTCGTAAAAATTCCAAAAGAAGAGGCATGAGGAGAGCCGAAAATGTTTTCGAGAATCTTTACTCCTGACGTATAGTTTCATGCAAATAATATCTACCGGTGTTGCAACGTATGTACAGTGCATTACCTACAAATTACAATGCCAGAGGATCGTACCTTGCATTGTAACGTGATCTAGGCCAGAGAAGTTTCTTTCGTCATAGTGACTTCAATGCGGAACACGCCGAAGAAGCCAGCCAGAACACCACACCCGCGCCTATAATAACCCTTGTATCGAGAATATGCACGCAATGTAACACGGCTAAGATCCGATGGGTTAAAGACACATTCTGGTATTGACCGAAGAACCCCTCGGACTCGACCTATGGCGAACTATCGTTTTAGTGGAATTGCCGTTTTTGATCACTAGGATCTGGGCACATTCATACCCCCACGTTTGCAGGTGGGGCTAGGCCTTTCTTTTTAACTTTATTCCTGAATTTCACCGAAATCCTTCAAATGTAGAACTATTGACATTTGAAGCTCATTCTCTTACTCTGTACGGTGTAGCCGAACGTTGTGGTCGAACGTTGTGATGAACTATGGCGTCCGGACCCCTTAACCTTAATATGACGTCTCATCTACGTAAGGCAAGAAGTAGGAATGCCATCATACTTTAGGATCTGGGTGAACTATTCGATCTCGACTAAAGTTGCCTTGAAATATGATCCCGGATGTTGTAGTTATCTGCCAAGCCACTCTGAACTCATCGAAGGAACTATTCGGGAACAAGGTCACTCGACTCCTTTCTGCGATGAAATCTAGAGCTCTATTTGATGATCGTCAAATATTGAAGACTGTTGCTCATGTCATAGTAACCGTATATCAAAAAGTCAAGAAGATATTTCTACTATCAGTAGTAACTTTAACCTTGCCCGACCAAGAAATTACGACTTAATCCCGCCGTAATCCGTGACATCTTCATAGTTGAAATGTAATTTTTATCTAAGAATGAAGAGAGCGCAGAACATGTTACATACCTATGTATACAGTACATCAGCATCAAGCTTCATTATTTCTCCCCATGTTTGCGGAGAGTTTTTTTAGGGCACGCGGGGAAAGTTTTCTTACATAAGCACACTAGAGTGGTGCTCTCTTGGCCCTCGGCTTTTAACGGATATGCAAGGGGTGAAGCCTTATTATTTGCTGTTTAAGCTTTCTCCAACTTTCTCCAACTTTTACACCGAACCAAAACTGCCGAAGTTTAGAAATTCCCCAGTTTCTCCAGAAAAGAAAATTCCTTGCAGTCTCATCACCAATAGAATATTGTTTCTATTTTGCATATGGAGAGTCTCTAAGGTTCTATGACCGAGCCAAGAGAGTTTAATTGGATCCATTGCCATATCCTTTGGAGAAGTCACTCAGGATTTGCGCACCACCTTCCTAAATCGTTGACAATGACCTTTTTGGTTGGTTGTGCAGTATCAAGAGAACCATCGGTAGCATGAGCTCTCTTTCCTGCTTAGTTCCAGTGCATGTGTATAAGATGGGTGAGATCTGCTGCTCATAGGTCCTTTTTTGTTTCTTCTCGTCTGTCCTACTTTACTCTTTCTCATTTCCTGTATCTACTACATATAAGCATATATGATTGAGAAGTATCTTCCAGCATCCCAATCTCATATAACAACATACGCGGAGTATATACTTTACAGTTCCAGAACTTCTCAATCATGGCTTGCGGTATAGGTAGAAAACGCGAAAGATATTATGGCTACAAAGGTAAATCACTGAATCGCTTGATCACCATTGTTTCTGGACTGGATTTTTTGTGAGTATTTTATTCTTTTCGCATCTTACAATTCGCAGCAGAACATTTACTCAAAATCTGAAAATCTGCCACTGTACAAAATTATGGAGACGGCCCGCTCTGGAGAAGGCGGAGGCGGAGGTGGGGTTGAATGCTACCATCGAAGGTTACCTTCCTTATGACGAAGACGTTACATTTCCGATGTTTTTCCGGTTTGAGTTGCGTAACAAGAATTCACAGCTAACTCAGTCATAGGCTTTTTGGTTACGATCAAGGTGTTATGTAAGTTTGTATTTCAAAAGGATTCCAATTGGCGATGGGCGAAATAAATGGCACTTTGATATGAGATCTCAAGTATATATACCTCAGGACCATTTGATGATTAAATCTGATATGGTATGTTGTAGAGTATGCTTATTGGTCTTAAATTCAATATTGGTGTGCAGTTTATTTCGTCCATGATTTGCCATCTGACAAAAGCCTTTAGTAGTTGAGCTAATATTCTGATAGGGGAGGATTGTTGACTCTCCCATCTTTCGTGGAAACGTTTCCGGAAATCGATACCACTAATGATAAATCATACCACACAGCTCTTTATCAAGGATTAGTAGTGGCCTCTTACAATCTGGGTTGCTTTGGTGGTGCCGTTATTACTATCTTTCTTGGAGATCGTCTTGGTCGTCGTCGGATGATATTCCTTGGTTCTTCAATCATGATTATTGGAGCTATCCTTCAGGCATCTTCCTTCAGTATCGTGCAATTTATCATTGGGCGAGTGCTTACCGGTTTTGGAAATGGCATGAACACAAGTACAGTCCCTACGTGGGCTTCAGAAACGTCTGAATCTCACGAAAGAGGGAAACTGGTCATGTTCCAGGGTGCTATGGTTACAGGAGGTATTGCTTTATCGTATTGGCTTGATTTAGGAACATCACGGGCCGGAAACAATAGTGTGTCTTGGAGATTTCCAATTGCTTTCCAGATTTTGCCAGCGATCATCATACTTATGTCCATCCTTGAGCTTCCAGAATCTCCTCGGTAAGTAGTTTCTCCTATGTTTGGTCTTATTCGATCTAATGAATCTTGTAGTTGGCTCGTCTTGAAGGGTGATATTGAAGAGGCTAGAGCTGTCCTTACAGCACTCGAGGTTCCTTCCACAGTTTCTATCGAGGCCCCAAAGCAGGTCGATGAAGCGGCTGTTGAAATTCTAATGGCACAGAGAGTTGAAATCAAATTGAAGGAGATCACTAGTCAAGTTGACGAAGCGGCGAATACTGGTTACCGTGATATGTTCACCATGGGCCCAGATCGTAACCTCCATCGCGTCCTACTCGCATACTTTGTCCAAGTCATGCAACAGATCTCTGGTATTAATGTCATCACCTATTATGCAGCTACAATTTTCGAGCAGTATATCCATTTGAGTAGCGAAACTTCCCGTTATCTCGCAGCTGGAAACGGCACAGCATATTTTGCTGCCTCCTTCATTGCTCCCTTTACAATCGAAAAGTTTGGTCGTCGTAAATCTTTATTACTTGGTTCAGTTGGATTGATAGCAAGTATGGTCATCCTCGCTATTATGACACGCTTGTCAGAAGAGGGCATTGGTGGCAAAAGGCCGGGAATTGTCTCCACCACTTTCCTCTTTGTCTTTAACACCTTCTTCGCAATTGGATGGCTCGCAATCCCTTGGCTATACCCAGCTGAGATTGTTCCCCTCAAAATTCGTGCACCAGCTAATGGTTTATCCACATCTGCAAATTGGATTTTCAACTTCATGGTTGTGATGATCACACCAGTTGCATTCAATTCGATTGGTTATAAAACCTACATTATTTTCGCTGTTATCAATGCTGCCATGTTTCCAGCCGTCTATTTCTTTTATCCAGAGACTGCGTTTCGATCTCTGGAGGAAATGGACACGATATTTCAGAAAACGACTGGTTTCTTTGATGCAGTTAGCGTTGCAAAGAATCAGCCGCATAGATACGGAGCCGATGGAAAGTTGTTGGTTGCTCCCGAGATCATAGAAGAAATGTCGGGTGGGGGAGTACTTGTACATAACGATTTTGGAAAAGAAGGTGATAATGGAACAATAGTTCATAGGGAGAATATTGCAGATGATAGTGGAGGAAGTACGACGAGCCCAAAGCATGACCATGGAGTTGACGTCAGGTAGTTTGTAATTCTGGTGGCTGGATTATAAAGTCGAGAGGAAAAGGTGGCTTTCTTTATATACCCAGTATTTACAGTCACCGGTGGGTTAAGGTCAAGAGCTCTATTCTTTCTATTGCCAGCTCTATATTTAGATATCTAAAGATTTAAGACTTGTTGAAAAATAGTAATAGTGTTTGGAGTGCCCAACTTTCGTTGAAGTTTTGTGCATATGCTTATGCTTATGATTGAATGAAATTATACGGTCTTATATTCCTTCTTCTATCATTGACCGTGAAACGAAAATTCACTTGTTACTTCATCAAGAACCTCGATTTGACTGTCATCATTACAGTATCTATCGTAATTGAAATCCCTATATTTTCCCCCGTAGTAAAATTCCGTAAAATAATTACCCACCAGATACTCAAAGCTCGATTGCTTCAAAATCCAAACTGCTAGAAACGTCTTCTCAGATGATGATTCGAGGACCACACCTATAAAATCACAGATATACTATTCTGGTAATGATACAAATGAACACTCTATTGAATCATTGCATTCTGAGTATGGCAAGTTATGGGGTTGCTCGCTATCTCACAATGATAGTGCTATTTTCATGTAAAAGAACGTTTGAGATGGATGGATAGTATATGCTCTTTTCGATGATTGATCGCTAATCGATTGATAATTGATCAAGAATCGAATAATCGGGATTGGAAAATAAAGGTTAGAAAGCAATGGTTAGATGATGCTGAGTTACTTGTTGTGTATACATACCATAACTTCAAGATCGAAATTATTCCTACTAATAGGAATGTTTTCGATGTGTGTTTCTATCTGAAATCGAGTTATGTCCCAGGATAGCCCGTCTGTTAGATCTGATCAACATATACGTATAAAATTATTCCTCCTCCATCAAATACAATAGGTGGTGTGGTGTAATGGTAGCACGTGACGTTGTGGCTCATCCTTCACAGGATATATCACGAATGATCCGTTTCAATCTGGGTTCGATTCCCAGCACCGCCAAACTAGCATAGTTTGGATTGAAAATTAATGAGGTGGTTTGATTCCATCTAATTCCTATTCTTTTTGTGGTTTTTTTGTTACTTTTGATGGATGTGGTGGGGTTGGTGGGGTAGATGGGTAAGCGAGAAGGTATATTTTCGGGGTGCTGGTGGGCGAGTGGATGAGTGGAGGAAGGAAGTGAAACTGCTAACTACCGCACACACGAATGAAAAGAATGATCAAATTGATGAGATGACGATATATTGTGGATTTGATGGTTGATCGTAATCGATTTTAATCTGGACAATTGTTTCACGGAAAGAAGATCACAATAAAATGATGAAAAATGGGGTAACTAGGGTGGGTTTCCATTCTTTCTCGGCGGTGCTGGGAATCGAAACCCAGATTGATATTGTTTCTGGAGTTCAAATTATGAGTATTCATCTATATGCTGGATTTCTTGGATGGGTATATACTGAGATTGATTGATTGATATAAGAGAATTTTGATTCGAAATTTAGATCTGCTAACCAATTTTTGATCTTGATCTTGGCTCTGCGAAATCGGATGTGAGTGTTCCAGTTACAGATTAGATGTATAAGTTTGAGTTTGGCATATCAGATCATAGTTAGTCAGGTCATGTGATCATTGTCGAAACGTGGATGATTGCTGAATGAATCTAGATTCGTTTGATGTCCGGAATATCCTCACAGAACGGAGAACGGCAAACGGCAAACGGCAAACGGATATTACCCATGATCCTATTGATTAGATGGCGGTCACACCATGGCGACGGAACTTTCCCTTGGACTTGGTATCCTGCGATCAAATGAGTATTCAATCAGGAGCTTACTAATAAGGGTCTTCAGGCTACACGGGACACTTTGTGATCGCAACTCGAGTACGCTTCAAGTTAGCTCTTCTCGTTAAGCTTTTCTGCATAATAACCTTAAATACAAAAGTAATTAGATTTGAATTTAAGAAACATCGATTTTCGCATGGGCATTCTTTTGAGTGTTTGTAGTCAGCGAACCTAATTAAGTTTAAACAACCTCGTACACTCAGAACGCCTCGAAAGTATAAACTACTATCCAGGTGCATTCGAGAATATTGCTGAGTTCGTCCAGAGTTACAAGGTCATAAAAGTCAAATAGATGAGATGAAAGGACGGCCCGAAAAATATTCGAGGGTCTTACTTGATCATCAGATGTTTGCGAAGGTCTATTGAGATGAATACGCGATTGCGAATATGCTCTACCATGATTATGCAAACAATTTCGTCGCCAAGAAAATCTGGAGCACTCCTTTGTCAGCAATTTTCTCCTTTCGTGGGCTGATGTTTATGAATTGGAATATGCATTGGAGTTTTAAGCAGTGAAATGAGTGACATGGCCAAGCGTTTCTGGGGAAATATACCCACCATCAAGAGTTTGAATAAAGTCAAGTAAATTGTTTACGGTGGATAGAGTGACTATCCGCCAAGTGTGCGACCTTTGGAATCCCTTTTTTCTCGTGTCGAGGTAATGCCTTAGAGGATTGGGGATACTGGAGGGATAATGTCCGATTCTTGATGGGATTATGGACAACATGGTCAAGTAGGTTAACAGTATATAAGGACGTTAAAAGTCTCGAGGTATTCTAATATCATCAACTCATCAACTCATCCATTCATTACTCATTCACTCATTCCATTCACTCATTCCATTCACTCATTCCATTCACTCGTTTTTACAACACAGCTTACACTCAAGCAAATCAATCACCAACGCTCCTTCTCTAAAGTTATATCAAAAACTTCATTTCAATCAATCATCATGGTTTCATTCAAGACCCTCGCTATCCTCATGCTCTCTGTTATCGCAGTTGACGCCGCAGGAGTCATTGGCAAAGCTGAAGGTTTCGCTGCTGCCGCCACTGGAGGTGGAACTGCTGCTGCTGCATCCCCAAAGGACATCAACGAGCTTGTTACCTGGCTCTCTGATAATGTTGCCCGTACCATTGTCCTTGACAAGACCTGGGATTTCACAAACACCATGGGCACAAAAACTGAGAAAGGCTGCACACCTCTTTCAAACACATGCAGCAACGGTGCCGGACAAGATTCAGTCGATATCAATGGCTGGTGTGAACAATCTGCAAACGCCAATCAAGCTCTTGCTAAACCGACTATCACTTACAATGTCGCCGGTATTCCTCCAAATGCTATCAAGCTCGGTTCCAACAAATCTATTGTTGGTGTTGGAGCTCTTGGAAAGATTAAGGGTAGAGGTTTCTACATTGCAGGTGCTAAGAACATCATTATCCAGAACGTTGAGTTCGTCGAGATGAACCCCAAGTACATCTGGGGTGGAGATGCTATCTCCGTTGATGGCACAGATCTTTTATGGATCGATCACGTCAAGATCTCCAGAATTGGTCGTCAATTCATTACCATGGGACCAGGTGCCTCCAACCGTGTCACCATTACCAACTCTGAGTTCGATGGTACTACTCTTTGGTCTGCTAAGTGCAACAACCACCATTACTGGACACTCTACTTCACCGGTTCCCAAGATACTGTCACTTTCAAGGGCAACTACATCCACAACACAAGTGGTCGTGGACCCAAGGTTGGAGGCTTGCACTCATCAGTCACACCAAATGTCTTCCTCCAAGCTGCCAACAACTACTGGTCCAATGTCGAAGGAAACGCATTCCAAATCGGCGAAGGAGCAAAGGTCCTTGCTGAGGGCAACATTTTCGAGAATGCTGTTACACCCGTCATCTTCGACATCACCAGCAACCCTCTTTGGTCTTCAAGCAGTGGTGTTGCAGGATGTGCTTCGATCCTTGGCCGTAACTGCCAGGCTAACAGCCTTGTCTCATCTGGATCTTTTGCTGGAACGAACACTAATGTTTTGACTGCTGCAAAGGGATTGTCTCTTGCTACTGTTGCTGCTGTCGGAACTACCAAGGCCAATGTTCTTAAGAATGCTGGTATTGGAAAGATTTAAGTGATGGGTTGGAGAGGGTAGACTGGAGGGATGATAGAAGGGGAGACGGAAGGGAAGAGTGAGATGAAAATATTTAGGCAACATTTGTATAGAAGTCGTTATAATTAAATAGTCAATTTTTTGGTTCTAAAAGACATTTCTAGTATCTGATGTGATTGCTTTCTATTAGAAATACTAGACTCGTTACTGGATGATATTATTTTATAGTGTAAAGTTCTACAGAAGTATAGAGCAGTACGATGATAGTAATAGTATAGTATGTATTACTTAGAAGACTAATATTTAACGAAGTTCGTTAGAAAGTGTATATTAGAGGGGTGACATATGGCATTTTCATGGAGATATTAATAGGCCAAAAAAGTAATTTTGGTGTAAAAGGGTGGTCCAAAACAGGGCTGGCCAGAAAATAGGGTAGTTGACTTATAAGCAATTGTTTATCGTTACTGTCGGTAATGATGACAGTAATCTCGGCCTGAATGTAGACTTGCTTCTGGAGGCCTGTCAGTCAGAAAACCACTTGTAGCCTGAAAAGACTTACTGTCCGTATCAAAACGGTCGAGATTCTTCCGAACCTTGGACGGGTTGATTCGCGATCAAGAGTCTGTCTTTGCAGCTACTGTTTAGCTCCCATCTTTGTGTTTGGGCCATGCCTACCGGTAGTAACTTTCGTCGCTACAACATAATTTACCCCACAGAGTTGATCTTGTCACGTGCTTATGAGTGGAAATGGGATGAGATCCGTGCTCTCAATAGATTGTCACGGTAAACCCCACAGTGTCTTTGCAGCCTCTCCTCACTTCCTCAGAACGTGTAGATTTTACACAATATGTACATGCAAAATAATCAAACTCTTACTCTGTTCCGTCTTTTCAAAATAGTTTCTTGAAACACACTGGGAAATTTTATAGTTTATGCTTTAATACACGTTGACCTTACGGTTATCGTATGTAATTTGTGATGTGATACAAACCCTGCATATGAGTTTGGTAAGCAATCCAACCTCTGCAAACTGCAGTTTCCTCCTACACACTATAGTAAAGTCTCCATTTAAAAGACGGAATAAACTATAATGGCACTTAGCGTTGATGCTGTTGCGAGTTTGGTGAAAGAATTGAACATTGCAGACAAGACATCTGAGGTCGACAGTCAGGTTCCTGGTCACTCAAGCTCAACTCTTCAAGATTCAATCCAATCGCTCGATCAATCTGTCAAAGTAATTTCCTCACAGGCACAGCAAGCTCATTCATTAGCTGGCTCCATACCCTACCCCAGTAGTCTGGATATCACACAAATAAACTTACTTTGCAGACTAGCCAACGAGGTTACTGAAGCGGTTCGAATTCTCGATGATACGGCCAATACACTTAAAAATGCCCGGGAAGTGTCCATCGTTGCTTCCCTTACTTCTCTTGGAGGCCAGGGTGGGGCTAAGTTCCGCGACGGGTCTCTGCTTCAGCGTATGTTGACACACTTCGACGAGCAAATAAGAAGTATAGTCCGAGGCGTCCTGGACAACTCGAGCGATGTCATCCTATGGAAGATCGCCGAAGAGTGTTATAATCAAGCTAGCAGCTACTCCGGCTCATTACATACCGACAACTATTTTGTTCCACACGACGAGGCGCTTCTTGAAAGGCCATATGACCCTGATTACCAGGCTGAGGGATATTATGAACATGAAGATCGCCTGTTAATCGACCAAAATTATGCCAAGTCCATAGAGGAACAAACGCAGCATAGAAGAGAGGAAAGGGAGAGAGAAGAAGAGCTCTGGGTCGACTTTTGGGTTTTTGTACTGGGGAGATGCCCTAACGGACCGACGCTGTTCCACCCACCTGCAAACCACGAGATCGAACTTCACATGCTTGGGACTGCAGATATCCCACATTATTTGTTCCGGACTTTTGACACTATGAGCTCGGGGAAAAATGATAACAGCGTGGTAGCTTCACTAGCAAGTGTTCATAAGCCACCCTATGACAGCAGAATAGATCTTCTGTCTCTTTCCGCACACGAAGCGACACATATGATGCACACACATCTGGCTAAACATACTTGTGGTGGAGAATACTCGGATAATCTAGTTTCGTGGACAAGCTCTCTTTTGTTCGCAATTCAATACGCGATCTGGAGACGCCGCAGGTTCCGCTGCTCTGCAGCAAATATCCAGATCTGCGCAGTGGACACGAGGAGATTTCCGCACGGGCAATTCGCACCAGATATGTGGCTTCTGCAAGCGTATCATAACACGGCTGCAAAATTGGGTGGGGATACAAAAAGATTCTTCCACTTTCGTCTTGGGGATGAAAGGTACCAGAATGGTGAATTCCTTTCACAGGGATCAGTACACCATGCGGGTCGATCGTGTGTGGTGTCTTTAGAAAAACTGCAGGAGTCGGAGCTTTACAATCTCTATCCCGAGCTCGCTGAAGAAGAGGGCATGAACAGGTGGTCGAATCGTGTGCTAGAATTGCGGAGGCGCTGGTCCGAAGAGCGGCTGACAAGTGCTCAAGAGTTAGATTTTGCGGAGATGGTGGCGAGGAGATGTTTTCATGCTTTCGAGGCTGCTGATATGATGCTGATACTCTTGACATTCAAAGCCCGCAAGATGAAAGGTGAGAGTCCTAATATCTTTTGATTGGATTAAATGAAGGTTATTAATAACAATGCTGAATCTTCAAAGAATATCCCAAAGATGACAATAAAAATTGTCCGAAATGGGCTCGCAAGCCAGATGAGGTCCGAAGATATGTAAGTGCAGCTGGACTGCTAAAATCGCGAAAGCAAACTATGAACGGAAGGGGGGGTGCCTCCCTTCGCATATCGAATGGTGTATCTGGCATTCAAATAGTCAAGGAAATGTTCGACTACATTTGATTCACTTTTGCACCTGAATTTCGTCAATAAATTTGGCGCCACTGTGGAAGAAAGTCTGCGCTACATCCAGAAACTAAACTATTTGGGATCCATGTCTGATTAACTTCTGTGGCGCGTACAGAGATTCAACTGAGGATGTAAAATGTGGATATCCACCAGCGATTGAAGGCAGTGAACTTTTTGAAAATTCTAATATCACGGGATGTATTGAGGTGGGGTCTGGTGCAATTATTGGAGCTTTGTCTTCGGTTAAAATACGGCTACTTCATCAATTATGATATTACTATGCTCAAGCAATGGTACTGTTTATGGCTGCCACCTATGTACTAACGACTATACCTATATTTCACCTCCTGAAAGCGAGTCGTGATTTGTCTACTTACAAGACCTGTCATGTCACATTGCGAGATTGGGCAGAAGTTTGCAGGTGAGCACAAAGCCCGTATTGTAATGCGGGGGTTTGATGAGAGGAATGCTGCTTCACAAAGTGATCCCCCTATGTCAGATATGAATGTATCGTAATGGAAAACAATTTCAGTAAGGGGAATAAGCAATTCTCGATTAAGCAGGATAGCGTATGACTCTTGCCTGAGCCTTGAGACCTGCAGACAAAAATGCTTGATGGAGATACAAATATTGAAGAATATGCGAGAGTCTTGATTGCTGTTAGGAATAGTCATTTTCTCACTCGAATTCTCAGATAGACCACCGAGTATTTATGCTTCTTGAGTCTCACATTGGAAGGAGGCACTCTGTTTGGATTGATGAAGTAGTGTAGATAGGGGGGATGAATTGCACAAAACCTTGAGATCCTATCTGCTACATGGCAGATTGGGGTGAGCTGTGTGTGTGCCGAGATCAACATTTTCTCAAGTTGTGCTAGCGATGAGATTTGTATTTCAAACACCCAGACAATCGGCATCTTAGAGACATATAATTTTTCACTACTAACATTTGAAGTACCGAGAGCAGTCATATGAACTGTGCGAAAGGTGCATTTAGTCATTCTTTGTCGTTATGATGACCATGGACGCCCCACAATATATTCACTTGCCTCACGTCCATCAGCAACAACAACCAACCACTCAATACAATTTTCGCAGCATAGAGAAAAACACCTTCAAATCTTCAAATTGCCCTTAACAGGAACAAAAAAATCTCCAAAGAACAGACAAGCAAAACCTTACTAACCCCTTAGTTAGCAGGAGAATACCCCCCGCGAGGATATTTTTACTCGTTCGATCTTGGCGTTTTACCACTCTACCACCAGACCGCACCATCTATGCGATCTGGTTGATGGTTTAGATTTAGGTCGGTATAAACGGGAAAAGAAATTTGAGAAATGATAGGAATAAATGGATTGGAGAAAAAGGTAGCAGTTAGTTTGTGCGTTTGCTCACTCACTTCAATAAAGCTACATCTTGTATCATATCACATTTCTGTCAATCTTTATAAATCGACGTCTTCAACATCGACTTTTTGAGGGTAGATGCAGATGTAGCTGGGGAACAAAACAAGGAAAGGGTTACTTTGATGCGGTTTGTAGATCATGATGTATTCAATTTTGACACCAGAACAACAAATGCTATGCCAAAATATTAAATCTAGAAAAGGGCCAAGACTTTGCTCAGAATTGAATTTTGTTCAATTTTCAATGCTGGCCAAATGACAGCAATATGATCAACGATAATAGACTTCTAAATGGTTAATTGTATCACTATCCAAACACTAAAAGAACATGTAGAAATGCCAACTAGACATTCTTGATGTGAAAAGGGTTTCATTCTTTCGCTTGCTTTGTGATGCCGTATGTTTCAGCCATAATAGTACAATTTCTCCCAACTCCAGTATTTTCCTGCGGTACCGCGCTGTTTAATAATTTGCATGGCCATTACTAGAATTCGACAACAGTCTCCAGAGAGCCCATTCATCGAACGCATCAACCTGCCTCATATTCTCATTCTGCTGTTCTTTGAACACGAAACAAATCATCCGCATGATGAATATCCTTAATAATGTACGTGCCAGTAATTCAACCCTGAACGCCAAAGTCCATATCATCTCTCCAATTCTCAACTCTAAACATATGCCATTATCTGTCTATCTCCTCTCATCCCGATTTCCCCCTGGTGGGGGCATGCCCGGAAACCCTTGACCACCCGGTGGTGGCATTCCTGGGAAACCTCCTGGTGGGGGAACTGGGAATTGGAAATTAGGTGGCAAGCCGCCTGGAGGAGGAAATGGCATTCCAGCAGGCATACCAGGCATACCAGGCATACCCGGGAATGGTGGCATAGGTGGTGCACCAGGTTGTCCAGGTAAAGGAGGCATTGGGAAACCTCTTGCGCCTGGCGGAGGGAATGGCATACCACCTGGACCAGAAGATGGAGGGAAAGGTGGTGGAACGCCTCCAGGGAAATTGGCTGGTGGGAAAGGTGGGAAAGGTGCCGAGGCTGCTGGGTTGTGAAGCATAGGATTCGAAGAGGATTGACCTTCGGCGGCATAGGAAGATGTGATGGAGTCGATTACTGATTGGGCTTTTTCGTGACCGATTTCTAGGGTTAGGACAATGTATTAGTTTACTTAGTTTGGTGATCGTGGAGAGGGAGGAACATACGTTGATAATAATCGACAACATTGCGCAAATGATTACGTCCACTGTTATGAGCTTTACGCACACTCATCGAGTCGTGAGTGAGGTAGACATCGCAATAATCGCCTATGAAGATGTATTAGCAAGCTGTTCGCGAAGATGGAGATGGAGCTCGAATAGTCGCAAGTCGCACGGCGCGTTTATTTTAAACTTACAGAAGACTGTGAGAGTAGTTAGCATATAAAACAGAGTCGCAGATGTTCAAAAACTTACATTTTGGCATTTTGGCGGTATTAAATATCTCAAGTATTGTTGTTGTCGTTGAAATTGAAGGTCCAAAGATGCCCAAATCCAAATCTAGAAGTTCAAACTTCGATGACACGTGACTCAAGATTTCACATCCCTGTAGAGTACCCCGAACCTTACACGTCGTCTAAATCTTTGGATTACCGCGATCTGGTTCTTGAGTTTCGAGAGCTCCATTTACACATATCTTTCGGAGCCCCTTGTTTTCCACTCAATCGATTCGGCTTTACACACCATGGCATACACAAGGTCATTTCTGCAAGCACTTTGCAGTTTCTTTCTGGTACTAGCAGTTGCGGAAGCACTGAAATTCGATATTGACGCTTATCACAAAGGAGACAAGAAGGCAGAGAGATGCATTAGGAATTTTGTGGCTAAGGATACTTTGGTTGTGGTTACTGCTACCATTGATGGTTCAAAGGGAGATGGCATGCAAGTCGATATGCATGTACGTTTTCATGCAATTGGTTGAAGAAGGTCTGGACGCATGCTGACATGAAAGATAGATTAAAGATGCTGTTGGAAATGAATACGGAAAGCCAAAGGATATTGTAGGTGAAAAAAGAATGGCCTTCACATCTCACGCCGATGCATCATTTGATGTTTGCTTCTACAATTACTTTACAGCCTGTTCGTTGCCGCCCTTTCTTCATTCTCATCGCAGCCAGTACTAATTACATCTAGCAAACCGTGTTAACAATCCCCGCCGCCACGTTGAACTCGATATTGATATTGGAGCCGATGCCAAAGATTGGTCTGCCGTTCAAGCTACAGAAAAACTTAAGCCAGTCGAAACCGAATTACGGCGCATTGAGGAAATGGTCGCAGAAATCGTTGCGGAAATGGAATACCTTAGACACAGAGAACAGAAATTGAGAGACACGAATGAGAGCACGAATAACAGAGTTAAATGGTTTGCATTTGGAACCATGGGAATGTTGGTATCGCTGGGAGCTTGGCAGATTATCTATTTGAGAGCGTATTTCAGGTATGTTTTGAAATTATTACGGAAAGGTTATTTGACGCTAACAAATGGGGAACAGATCAAAGCATCTTATTTAGATATGAATACTATGGTTGTTATGAGGATGGCGGCTTATGGGGTGGGCTTTTTCAGCGATTAAGACCCTTTGTTTTACTAGAGTGCGAAGACATCTGTAAAATGGAATGCGATGTTAAAAAGCTCTCTATTTCTCAGCAATACGATACTCCTAATTCTTGATTCCCATCGCATTTTTTGGTTTGGTCGATTGAGAAAGAGTTCCCAGAAGTTTGGGATTCATATCTCCCATGTGTTACTCAAATCAAGTGCTATATTTATAGTGCCATCATTATCTCCACGCACTGGAAGGAGATACAGCTGAGATAGGGCCATTTGGTATTCCGCTCGTAATCATGCCACAAGCTTTGATTGTGTACACTCTAATCGCTTTTAGCTTTGAACCACGAAAAGTGTAGCAGAGAAGATGCAAGCATCAGAAGGAAAGTTGGGGGTTAGGCATCAAAGAGGAACGTTGAAAATTCTGATATGCGGTAACAATTCAATTACAGTCACAATCCACGGTTCTCGATGGGATTTGATGGATTGGACATCGAAGTGTGAAATCTTGTCAACTTACATGTGAGACTATGGTTTGAGCCGGCATATCTTAAAACGCCATGCTCCCACCCGAAGCAAATATACATCCATCGCTCTATTCAAGTATCGATCCGCTAATAGTTGGGCTGAATTATCATTTCTGCAGTGAGTTTTTTTTAAGGCAACATGTAGGTCTTCGAGGGAGAATTTTGAGTTTCTCTCACGGAATGAATGCCCAATCTATCAAGGTTGATGTCATCTTTTCCGCGCCTAGATCCTAAAATTTCAGAGCATGGTAACAACGTCTAAAATATGTTACGATATGAGTGAGTATATACGTGATTATGCGCTAGCGCACAAGCTGTATTGCATATAGCTCTCGTAGCTCCGAACCTAGAACAGACATACAAAATCGATAGCCACAATACAAATAATATGAAGACTTCATAAACACCATTGAAGTGCTATTCGCAAAAACAATGGTCAAGTGTATGTCGCATAACCGATATACTGACTGTCCTTCAGTGGGGACTGGACGTATTATGGAATAGAATTCGATGAGTTTATGTACAGTGAAAATCGGTAGTACTCGGTGAATCTGTAGTGGTTGAGGAGAGTGATGTGGAGAATGTTCTTATCTGCACAAGCAGTGGATTGATAGAGAAGGCGGTACTTAAGATGAGGTTAAGGGTAAAGGGTGGAGGGAAATGCAAAGATGTGGTGGGAATTCGTTGCAAATGGATTGGAGATAATGGGTACAAGAATATTGCCAAGATTGGGATGGGGACAGTTAGAGGGGGCTTTTATGTATTTTGACGGGAAATAATTTGCTGGCTAAGCAAAAGGAGAATGGTGATGGAGAAGAAGGAGAAGGAGAAGATAAGAATCCTAGGAAGTTGGTGGGTGGTATGAAGAGTTTCGGGGTAGAAGATGGGGAAGAGGATGAGGATAATGAAGGGATGGAGATGGAGGTTGAGGTTGAGGTTGAGGGAAAGTAGGAGAAGATTTATGATAAATCGGCGCTTTAAAGTAGAAATATTGCACAAAGAGTTGAGATTGGGGAGATAAGTATACTAGCTGAATGAGATATTGAGCTTCGAGACAGCTGTGAAGATATCTGAACAAGTAGGAATGACTACTATCATCCACCCACGTTTTTGGATACACACAATGAAAACATTAGATATATCAAAGGTAGAAACATTCAGAGAGACGCCAAGAGACTGATTAATTATTACTCCATGTGCTAAATATTTACTACCTACCCACACGTCTTCAACTTCAAATTTCCCTTGCCACCACCAACTTTCTGTAAACCACATGGTTTTTTTAGTATTGACAATCTTCCATCTTCCGATCATCATCTTTTCTCTCCTACTCATTCACATAATCACATTTACTAAATCAAAATATACATTATTCCAAAATGCCATCACTCGTTTCTCACTTTCTACACCGACGCCCTAACTAAGAATGTGATGATACAGCACATCGATTACTTATTATCCTAAGAATCAAGAGATTCGCGATCACGACTCCAAAGTAGAGATTATAATATTTGGAAACAGCAGATATCGTTGCTGAATCGATTTCTCCTGTAGTTCAAGATGAAAATTGGAGTTTAAAGGGGAGGTTTACTATTCTTATTTTTGACGTACTTGAGATTGAGATTGGGAATGGTAGTTCCTGAATCTTATAGAAGAGACAGATATTTCAAAAACTTGAACTTTAATGAGAAGGGAGGGATTAGAATGGGTTGGAGAGCATTAGAATGCTAATCATATACAAGTTCAGAAACGAGATCTTTAAGAACGAAGCGATGATTTTGAAAATGGGTGTTTAGGAGCCCCCCCAAATATGCACATGATGATAATTTCATGATCATCAGGGAGAATCTCGATATTACGCTTATTTCAAATAGAGGAGATAGGGGAGATGAAGGCTATGTCCGGACAGATTGATAGCGGTATTGATGAGAGTGAGGAGGGGAAATGCTCCCAAGAAGAATTGACTACTCAGATTAAATCCATCCAGAAATGATGTGAGTAGGTAGGGTATACAAATCGTAAGTCGGAATCTTTGCTCTCCAATTACAAGATTCAAGAGGAGATATAGATATTCATTCTCTTTCAGAGTTTGAATACTTACATGCATCTTATTATCTGCATCTCCATCTCTATCTTTATCTCTATTTCTATTTTCATTTCTATCTTCATTTTCATCTCCATCTTTATTTTCATCTCCATCTCCATCTCCATCTCCATCTCCCCCCCCTCTCTCTCCATTCCTATAAATATAAAACACCGAGTACCAAGCAAGCAAAATAATTATTATATTTCGTAATCAAATATCTCGTATATACATACAAAGGAAAGGAAGAGACTCTTTCCGATAGAATTTGCGTATATACGTGTATATATATTAACATATTAACATATTACCTTATTCCCAATCTTTACAATCTCTCAACTCCACACGAAACTCACAAACGCATTGTGTATACCTCGATGACTCATGAGTAAGTAACCAAGTATATTCTACTTTCCTTCCCCTTCCCCTCTCCCCATCTACTCACTCCATCCAATACCACTCAAGCTTAGTAGAAACCATATATATGTACACCCACATAGTACATACATACATACATACATACATACAACCTCCATAACTAACACGACATTTTCCACCCTTACAACTTTGAGCTTCTAGGAATGTGTATTTATGTTCATATGGCGATACAGTCAGTATACTCCTTCCGAGTTGTAATCTTATCTGTATCTTGGGATGGCGATATAGATGTTAGATATTAGATATTAGATATTAGATATTAGATACTAGATTTGAGACTCGAGGTATGGCATATACAAATACAAATACAAACGCGTATGTATATATGCATACCTAAAACGAACTAAAATCGACATCATTCTAGAATACTCAATATGAACGAATATGTAGTAAAACCTACCTAGTAGATATAGATGTACTGATCTCCAGATCGTGATTCAGTAGTGTAGAAATTGGAATTGAGGATACATTCTAGATTATAGAGGTTTAATCTTCTGTACCGCCGCCATGATATCACTTGGTATAAATCACTCACTCGACAAATCTCACTTGACAAAATGTGACCAATTTCAGAATGTTCTACTAGATGAATATGTTATTCTGTCAAAATCCGATGCAATTGTGAACACCACCGATGGCATTGACATTTAAGTTGTTCCCCTCAAATTACATCCACCATTAAATCTAGAATGAACAAACAAACTCTATCTATCAGCAATTCGCAATTCACTATATCTCGATAAACCGGTCGTCCATTCTCGGTTTTCATCCCTTCACATGCCGCTACGCGAAAATTGTGTAAAGTCGCGATCAAGTGCCGTCTTGAGCGGAACCCTTTACCGAGTGGGATCTTGCAGATTGACGGCGGGCGGGTACGTGAATGGATCGACCTGTTACAATCTTATCAACGGAGGGGTGCCGCATCCAGGGAAATCCGAGAGCGGAGACCATCATCGATGGGGTAGCAAGGTTGGTGGAGTGATACCAAAGCACATCATTTATAACCCGCTTGTAGCCGCACTACGCAAATGTTCGAAAATACTATTTATATAAGATTTCGTTTTACAGAGTTGAAGGTGTATTTGTTGTACTGTAATGTACGAGGAAATAATAATCCATACTTTTGATTTTTGAGTTCACAAAAAGGGAATACGAGATCGTATCAGAAACTCGTGAATTGAAAAATAAAGGATGGAGCCGTTGGATGCCCTGAGCTCTGAGTGGTGGAACACAAGATGTCGCACGCTAGTTTCTAGAAATACTCTAGAAAGGTACTGTGTCACCGATTCAAATTTCACAATATGAAAGCCCAGTACATACGTTGGTTGCATCGAGACTCGAAGACAAACGACAGACCGCCTTGAATCTAGAAAAACGGTGTGTGTACTGAGAAACAATACCAAGCAATATTCAAGGATACTTCCACGAATGTTGGGTATGATTTTTCCAGGCCTAATGGCAAGCTGATGGTCTTGGTACCTGCGTGAATAAGGTACAGAAAAGCGTTGAAACCTGCAAACCGACTGATTCCGACAAATATATGGTAATGAATGAAGGCAAATATATAAACGAAGAAATGAGTCGCGAGCACACCCGAAAAGTACGACCTCGCCTGTTAGTCGGTGTCAGAAAGGGGCTTGGCCTCGAACAGAATTAAATGCAGTTCTGTCATGTACAACTGATAGGATATTGAGTTGAAGGAGATGCCGACTGGAATATGTAATTCAGGTACCATTGCCAAGATGTTGAAGAAGTACGGAGAGTGTCATTTGGAGAGGTTTTCATTCAGGAGAAGAAAATGTAAGATGTTACTATTGAATCCATTGATAATAAACTTTCGAGGAATGCAACGAAAGAAATCTAAAATGGACGAGAGGAAAAAACGGATAATGTCTCAAGGACTTTCCCAATGGGATAAATTTAGAACCGGATGGTAGATCACATGATGAAACCCGACAAATTGTATTTCCCTCCCATTGGATTCAATTCATCCAACCATACGAAGTAATAAATTCTTCTTCTGAAAAAAGCATAGGCGAGATCGGACGACGGCATCGAGGATTAGATGGGACGCTTACGAACTGGGCTTAATCAACCCAATCAGATTCTAATCTTCTTATCAGAATCCATGACTTCTGTTACTCAAGATCTCGGCCAGACCAAAGATTCTTTGACCTTGAACCGAATCATATCGTCCCAACATCCAAATACCTCCATCCTTTATCCCGTAAAAAGCAATCTATTTGTAAAGCCACGCCATAGATTCGGCCATTTCCACTCTTTGTTTGGTCTCGAGAATCATGAATCCCTATTAAGGTCTTGATAGCGTGCGAGCGTGGGTAGCAGCAGATAGAGGAAATGATAAACCGGGGGAGTTTAAAAACCTTTTTACGTTACTATTGATTGGCTATAGACAGATTGGGTGAGATGTGCATGTTGTTGTTTGTGTGGGGGACCTTCCCAAGTTCCCACGATGCATGCACTCTGTGTGTGTTCGATAGAGTCTCGAGACCAGACCTTTTCTTGCCATGTCTGCAATGTCTGGGTTTGTCAGACCCTGTCTGCGTGGTTTTCGGTGGTGAAACAAGATATCAGGAAAAAGAGAATTCCATTCGAAAGGAAGGGCTGAAGATAATCGTAAGACATTTCATCCATGTGAACGGTATGGAATGGCTGAAAGCTGGCTCAAAAATTCTCCCGTCTCGTACCGTCTTGTAGATATGTATACAGGAGCATCATTTTGCGCGGGATGTGACTTGAGTGACTTGAGTGACTTGATTGACTCGATTGAGTCAAAGATGATAATCACGATAGTCAAGCCCGCTCGGCGACAGCGATAGCATGATGGAACCACAGATTATTTTTTCTGTAGATCCATTGAATTTGTATGGATGGACACATTTGACCAAACTACTTTTTTGCATTCTCGGACCAGGAAATGCACTACACTCGTACTAGGTAGACGGACTAATATAGTATGCATTGCCCCTGGATTGTGACGATGCGGAACAATTTGCGAAAAGGGAACGTCAAGATGCAAAGAAAGAAGGTACGAAGTAGAGGAAGTGCAGTCCAACCAGCATCTGGCTCAAGGAGGATTATTTTTGCGGTTCTTGTTTTTGACTTTTGGGATTGTCAAACAATTAACTTAATGGGCGGTGATATGAAGATGATTGCCACATATAATTTTACATCATACTAGATACATGATACATGATACCAGAACACTCCATGACAGGGAATCTTTCAAGGATGAATCTTTTAGTAGGGTAATATATGCCTCAAAAGTTGCAACTTTGTACGGAGGACATGTATCCAAAGGGTTTGAGTGTACATGGGATGTCAAGAAACGGGACTGGGGATATAGTCTCAGACTCTAAAAGCAACACACACACACACACATCGAGACAGATCGTATATTAATGTTAGTCTGTGGCTGGCATTGGGCAACGAGTGGATGGACGGGTGAATGGGGGTTTGGGACAAAGGAAAGATTGATATCAGATATCTGGGTGGGTATGGCAGTAGAGGATTACAATGAAAGAGTTTCTGCTTCTTTGTAATGCACACACGTAGGTCGTAGGTCGTAGGTCGTAGATAGATGGGATAGATGGGATAGATGAGATAGATGACTCTCTCTCTCTCTCTCTCTCTCTTACTCCATATGAAATCATCCATTCCATAAGCCCGCTCAACAAGCCCCTCCCTTGAGAAGCACCAAGAGTCATAGTTCCAATTTTATTCATGTGCTTGATTTGATTCTTTGGATTCATTTGTTTCTTTCCATTCTAATTAGGTACTGAATACTCTATTGATTTACTTAATTGCCTTTAATATTCACTATGTCAACGCCTCTCGACATTTAATCCGACCCCTGTAAATGACCCATTCTCAGCCATTCTACCCAGGTATTTGCGGTCTGCAGCCTGCAGGGCGTAGGTGTATGAGCCACGAGCGTCGAACCTACAAAAAGTTCTTCTTCCTCTAGCCGATGTTCCCCACTCTTATCTACGCTGACAATCATAGCCAATTCTATTTCGGTTTCCATTTCCATATCCATTGCCATTTCAACATCTAGTGAATTAAAAAATCACACATACATAAACATTCCCAGTTCCTCTTTCATACCTTTTCTCTTTCTCTCTCTTCCCCAAATCCCCCACACTCTTCTTCCCTACTCTTAGGACTTTGGAAGTCTTGCAACCACAACCACAAAACCACAACAATAACAAATACCCCTTCACCACTCTCGATTCTTTGCTTTTGACGCATTCCTCTCTATTCCTCCCTTTATTTTCTCTCTTCCATATTCTCATAATAAATCCGCAATCATGGCTGGCTCAACAACTGTTTCCTATACGGCGAACGTAAGTTTTCCATTCCTTCAAAGATAACACAATCTTTGTGCCTCACAACCATACCCCGCTATCGGCGCAACAAAACAGAACACTAACCTTGACTTTTGATCATTATAGCTCATGAAATACATGGCGCTCGACCAGAAGGGATCTGCCATGGCAGAGTAAGCTAATTAATGGAATACTTTTTTCCCCTCTTTCAAAATCTAATCCTTTACAAAGGTACATCTGGATCGATTCCACTGGCGGTACCCGTTCCAAGTCAAAGGTGAGCAAAAATACCCAACACACATACCCGCGGCTTTGCGCCTCAACTCAAAATCCTCAACAAAAATTCCAAAAAATACCTCAAATGAGTCATGTTCTAATATGATTGTTCTATTTACAGACTCTCACCAAGATTCCAGAGAGCGGTCAATTCACTCTTGATGATCTCCCAGAATGGAACTTCGATGGTAGTTCGACAGGTCAAGCCCCCGGTGACAACTCCGATGTCTACCTCCGCCCCGTCGCAATCTTCCCAGATCCATTCCGTGGTGCCCCAAACATCTTGGTCTTGACCGAGTGCTGGGATCCCGATGGAACCCCAAACAAGTTCAACTACCGTCATGAGGCTGCCAAGCTCATGGAGGCACACAAGTCACACGAGCCATGGTTCGGTTTGGAGCAAGAGTATACTCTCCTCGATATGTCCGATAGACCTTACGGATGGCCAGTAAATGGCTTCCCAGGTCCTCAAGGCCCATACTACTGTGGTGTTGGTACCGGCAAGGTTTTCTGCAGAGATATTGTCGAGGCTCACTACAAGGCATGTTTGAATGCTGGCATCAAGATCTCCGGTACCAACGCCGAGGTTATGCCAGCTCAATGGGAGTTCCAAGTTGGTCCTTGCGATGGCATCGAAAGTGGGTACTCCCCTGTTTCCATTATCAATCTGAATAATCACTGACTCTTATTTTAGTGGGTGACCACCTCTGGTTGGCTCGTTTCCTCCTCAACCGTGTCGCTGAGGAATTCGGCGCCAAGATCTCTTTCCACCCCAAGCCAATTCCAGGTGACTGGAACGGTGCTGGTCTCCACTCCAACTTCTCAAGTGCTGAGATGCGTGTAGAGGGAGGTATGAAGCACATTGAGGCTGCTATCAAGAAGCTTGAGGGTCGCCACAAGGAGCACATTGCAGTTTACGGAGATGACAACGCCATGCGTCTTACTGGCAGACATGAGACCGGTTCCATCGACAGTTTCACTTATGGTGTCGCCAACCGTGGTGCATCCATTCGTATTCCAAGAGAATGTGGTGCCAAGGGTTACGGATACTTTGAGGATAGAAGACCCGCTTCAAATGCCGACCCATATCAAATTACTGGTATTATGATGGAGACTGTAAGTTTTATTTCTAATCAAGTGGCAAATGAATTCGACTAACCAAGTTCTAGATGTTCGGTGGACTCGATGGCACTGAGGTTAAGAAATAGATTGTTTTTTGCGTGTAACAATGGTTGGGTGGGAGAAGGTTGATAATGGCTTGGCGATAAGGTCTATTTTCGTTGCATTTTGAAGGTCAAATCCTTCTCGTCGATCTTGCTCTTAAGTTAGCAAGATAGTTACTTTTTAGATGGTTGACCTAACTGGGAGAGAATGAAACTCAGATAACATTTATTCTTTTCTCTGACACTTTGATACTTTTTGACATGCTGGCCTGTGCCCATCCCTATCCACTCGACCCTGTCTTTAGCTAAAGCTGGGGATATTCTAATCTTACAGTAGTATTTACCCCACAACTTCTCCGGATTTCCCTTCCCCAGATAGATCCTCATTATAGTATAGTATGTCTATGAAGTAGAGAGTCGCGTGATAATCGTAATACATAATATACATACTGGCGCACGTCATCGTCATCGCCAACCATCCATCCATCCATCCATGAACGTTCTCGTCGTGCTTTCATATCTCCATCTCTTCATCCCCCCACACGTCAATATATACCAAATTCATCATTCATAACCCTTGTCTATTTTCCTTCCCGTCATTGTTGGAGATATCTCATAGCCCAACACAACCACCTCTTCAGGTATAATTTTCACTTTCTCCTTTCCAGAACTCTTTTCACTTCCATATTCCTTCTACACCCCTTCAACTTAGTTTCCATTAATCTTCTTCTCCTCCTCCTTCAAGGCCTCCACCAATTTCCCCCTCAAGAAATCTGGCAATCCGAAAATGCCCTCACGTGTTACTATGCGGTAGGTTCCCGAGTCTTGCCAATTTCCAGGCGCTTTCCCAGAATCTCCTTCGACGAATTGTCCGGTCGCGTCGACTTCGAGAGATCCGAATATGTCTTCGGGGTAGGCGATGCGGCCGTAGTCGGGGGGTGCGCGCGTATCCGAGAGGTGGATGTAGCCGCCGTGGCCGCCGGAGCCGGCGCCGCCTTGGGGGAGGGGTTAATTATAGGTTTGGGGAAATGGGAAAAGGGGAGGGAGGGGTAGTGTGTGGTAGATGGAGATGGAGGGGAATTTGGGAGAGGGGAACCGGAGGAAATACCTTGACTGGCACTAGGTGGCGCTCCGGAATCTTTTCCTTTTGAAGACTTTCCGCCTTTGTTTTGACGATAGGATGATGGGGGTGAGAGGGAGAAGTGAGTCGTGGTGGTGGCGAAGGCGGCGGCTTGCGAATGGAGTTGTGGATCTAGATGGGCGTATTTTTGGAGGATGGTGGAGAGGAAGGGGAGGAATTGGGGATTGGGAGTGAAGGATTGAGGGGTGATGGGGAGGGTGGTGGTGGTGCCGAGGGAGAGGGATGTGGTTGGTGGGGTGGTGGGGAGGAGGGTTAGAATGTGGGTTTGGGGGGAGGAAGAGGTGGGTGGGTGGATGTACTAGAAGAGGGTTAGCTTTGCTGAGTTGAGGGCGGGGGAGAGAGGGGATTAGATTTATTGAGTTGGGGATGGGGAGAAGGGGAGAAGAAGGGGGGGGGGTTGACAATAAGAGGGGTAACAAACAATATTAGGATTTTCCTTTAATGTTGAGACTGAGCGTCGTATATTCGAACATGTAGTTGTGTGGGATCGAGTTATTGCGCGCAATGTATGCGGCAATGCGCGAGAGGTTGAGAGTAACATTTTTGTTGGATGATGAGGAGATGTTTATTGGTGGTGAGGGGTGAGAGCTGGACATGTAAAGTATTTAATTTTTCGATAAGATATCAAGGCGTGGATTGCTCGATTAGGAAATTAGCTTGAGGGAGGATTAGTAAGCGAATGAACAGGGCTGGTGTGTAGGTAGGTATCTTTTTGGGAATTGAAATTTGATACTTTTCTGGATTCATACTATAATTGTGATCATTCTTTGGACTTGTGGGTTTGGCAAATACTGCAGAGATGATTGATGGTATCTGGCAATCATGTGAGAGGAGGGTTGAGTAGAGTTACTCAATAGTCGGTAACTTTAGATCGATGCTCGTATGGTACAAAATCGCAAGACGAGTGAATGTTGAAGGGGGAGCACAATCAACGATACAATATGGACCCCGATTGAATTATACCGAGAATTACATGCTAATGACTACCATCATAGTAGAGGAGGTGTATATAAGTTCCAGTATATGACGACATAAACATTCTCGAAACTTTCTGAATTCACTCGAGAGTTGATTACTAGGTACCCGGGTAGGTTTCCATTCTTCTGATTTCGTCATAACTCTATTACGTCGCTAATTGCACGTTAGATTGGTATAGACTTTGGATGAGTACCGATACATGTCTGGCTCCTATGTAGGTTATGCGAAAGGCTGGAATGTAGGTATCTAATACGAAATATGAAGTCATTGACTGCTATTGTATGAGTGCATTGATTGCTTTTCTGTGCTTCTCGATGATTTGACACTATAAATAGGTTGGGAGTTTTCCCTCGTGAGTGGTAGAAAAATAGCATTAAAATTGTATACTCGAGTACTATCATCTCAACATTACCTCTGTCCCCTCATGACATGGAGCAAATCGGACGAATTATATGAATATATGTTAATTTACAAAACTTACCTACCTACCTCCTGTCTTTACTTCTTCTCCTCCCCCTTGCACTAATAAAGCTTTCAATGTTACACTACTACGGTCCCCTTCACTTCCCCAGATATCGCTAAAAGTACCTACCTACCTAGAGCTTCCCGCATCGACCACCTCTGTCGGATTCTGGTTGAGAGCGGGAACCACAAATCAACTTTTCCTCCATAAGGTTTCTCAATTTTTTGAATTCCAACGGAAGACTCTTTCAAATCATTCACTCAATAATTCTTACACCCTTGAAAATATTTCTGACTCTTTTACTTCTGACTCTTCAAGTATTACTCACAACAGGTGATTCACATTTAATTCGAAGCTTGTATCAACCTAGTACCTGCTGAAAGCCACCAGAAATCATCTTTGGTGGGGTTGAAGCAACGACAACGGAACAATTACCCCGAGTCAATCAACCACCATTCAACCACATTGAAATACCCTACAAACGTAGCCATGAATCGTTACGATGACGGCGAGCTAGAGATATCTCTGGCACCATCTGCAAACGCTCGCGCACAACACAGAGCCTCGGACGCCGGCTCACACTCACGTCGTGATTCGCAAAATGGAAACAGCAGGAGGATGGAAACGGTTCCGGCACCGCAAAGAAAGACGGAGCAGCGAGTGGGCGCATACTCAGTCATACGTACGCTTGGAGAGGGTTCCTTTGGAAAGGTTAAATTGGCGGTCCATCGAGTGACAGGTCAACAGGTTGCGTTGAAGATTATTGGAAGGAGGAAGTTGATCAGTCGTGATATGGCTGGGAGAGTGGAGCGAGAAATCGAATACCTTCAGCTTTTGAGACATCCTCATATTATCAAATTGTCAGGATTGCCCCCGCTATGCTTATTTACTTGGTAGCTAACTATACTTTCCCAGGTATACCGTCATTAAAACGACCTCCGAGATAATTATGGTTCTTGAATATGCCGGAAATGAGTTATTCGAATATATCGTACAACATGGAAAGATGAGAGAAGATGAAGCCAGGCGGTTTTTTCAACAAATTATCTGCGCAGTCGAATATTGCCATAGACATAAGATCGTACATCGAGATCTAAAACCCGAGAATCTTCTTCTTGACGAGAACCTAAATGTCAAAATCGCCGATTTCGGACTTAGTAACATCATGACGGATGGAAATTTTCTCAAGACAAGCTGCGGAAGTCCAAACTATGCCGCACCCGAAGTCATTAATGGAAAATTATACGCTGGTCCTGAGGTCGACGTCTGGAGTTGTGGTGTCATATTATACGTTTTACTTGTGGGAAGATTGCCTTTCGATGATGAACATATTCCCTCTCTATTTGCGAAAATTGCTAGGGGTCAATACAATGTCCCTAGTTATATGGGTCGTGAAGCTGCCGCGTTGATCAAGAAAATGTTGGCCGTCAATCCGGTTCACAGAGCTACCATTGCCGATATCCGAGACGATCCTTGGTTTACTACAAATCTACCTGCTTATTTACAACCTCCGGTGGAAGAATTTATTGATACAGGTGTCGACCCGGCAAAGGCTATCAATCCCCGAGCAATTGCACCTCATGCCAGCCCAGCCATCCAGGAGAAATTACATGTACAAGTTACTGAAAAAATTAGTAAGACGATGGGTTATGGTATCAAAGATGTTCAAGAGGCTTTGGCTGCGGAAGAACCTTCGGCCATTAAAGATGCGTATCTTATTGTTCGGGAGAATAAGTTGATGCAAGCTAATCGTAAGTTGCCCATTACTTTGAAAATTTCGGTGTTGGTATAAATTAACAGTCAATCAGCAAATCTCTTCGATGATAAAAATCAACTTCTTTTCCAGATTCCCTCACCTCCAGCATACGACTCAGCAATTCCCCCCTCATTACCTAATTCGCCTTCGGTTGCCATTAAGGAGCGACCCGGTAATGTTCAACCAGCAGTTGCGCCATTTCAGCCTCGGCCTAGCCCCCTTCTTGATGCCGTATCGCCAAGATCCAGTAGTTCTATTGGAACTGATAGATCATTTGGTCGACCATATGTTAGCAAAATCGGAATTTTGCCAAGCAGTATTCCACAATACCATAAAGAGTTTATGGAAACGCACAAATCTGGCCATCAGGAGAGTACTCTGTCAACATCTCACTCAGAGGTCATCGAACCATCACCTCAAACAGACGCTGAAAAAGCCGAAACAGTTCGCCGCTTGAATCCACACTCTAGAGCTCTGGCGAAACTCGATGAAGGTAAGAAACCGGCAGGTATGACTCCAGTTCCATCGAAAAAATCAAAGCCCACAAAATGGCAATTTGGGATTCGATCTCGAAATCAACCTCTTGAAGCAATTGGATGCATTTATAGAGCTCTTCAAAAGCTTGGTGCCGAATGGTTAGTCGGCGATGAATGGACACCTGGTCAGAATGAAAGTAATGGGAACAATCGCAATGATAATAATAATGACAATGATCCAAATGGAAGTGGAGCCTCTCTGCATCGCGAAACTTCTATGAATGATACCTCATCGAAGAGAAATAGATTCAGTGGTATGGATAAGCAAGGAAACTACAAGTTACCGGAAGATCCATGGGTGCTTCATGTCCGTTGGAAGAAAACTGGTAAGTGATTTCTCAGTCATTTGAGAATCTCTTCTAACTTTTGATAGACATCCGACGTCATTCCATTGCTTCCCTGAACAGTTCAACTTCTAGTCCCGCACTCCCCTCCTCAATGCCAAAAGATGATGAATCTGATGCAGGCGTCATCATGCATC
The DNA here is from genome assembly GCF_013461495.1 of Botrytis fragariae. NCBI lineage: Eukaryota > Fungi > Ascomycota > Leotiomycetes > Helotiales > Sclerotiniaceae > Botrytis > Botrytis fragariae. The sequence goes on along the minus strand of NW_023500991.1, from coordinate 1,177,335 downwards.
TCGATATCCAACTCTATGAAATGGAACCCAGTGTCTATCTAGTGGATTTCAAATGCGCAGGATATGAAACTGCAAAGGGTATGCTGTGCGAGGAAAAAGATGTTACTAGTCCTTTCCCTTTCTTGGATTTGGCTAGTAAATTAATCATTCAATTGGCGGAAGCTGATTAGATGGTTCGCTAATCATTGAATGGTCGACTCTCTTTGGTTTGATAATACTTTTCGTGAAATATGAAATACAATAATGAGCAATGAAAATTTCATATGATTATTTCTTTGGTATGGGAAGTGAGCTTGGAATGTGGATGTGGATGGAATCGGCTTCGGGGAATCGGGTATTAAAATTGTGGCTGGTGGGTGATTCTATACCTTACTGCTACTACCTCGACTCGACTTGATTGGCATACTGCCTTGTGTTTATTACGAATGGACTGGCGAATTGCATGGACCGGAACGGATTGAAATGGATGATTGAATTGAAAGGGGAGTAGTCGGAGTTCTATGCGGTCTCGCAATTTACAGGCTGCCTTTTTCTTTTATTATCATGGAAGTATTTACTACTATTCAGGGAACTTTGGGAGAGAAACATGTCTTATTTGTGGCTTGCTTGACTTGAATTTGGGAGAGGTTATAGTTCAGAGAGGGAGGGCATGGTGGAGAGTGATAAAGAAAGTTGAAAGCAGACGTGCCTGAAGATTGCTAAAATTCAAGAGTGATGCAAATACAAATATAGCTGAAGAGATTTAGATGTCCGAATCTGGTTTACTTGGATGTTACAGTCTTACAGATGATAAAATTGAACGGGAACATGGTTGCGAATATTATTGTTGAGACTTGCTTGGACTTAAGGGCTTGAATTGAAATTGAACTGCGCACTTCCCTTGATGATACAGAGACTTAGTAGTCTTTGAAATGGGTGGGAGAGAAAGCAAAGTCTAATTGCGATTACAGGTGGATGGATGGATGGATGAATGAATGGATATATCTCTTGAAAATCCGGAAAGGAATCATTTCGCTTAGCTGCACATCAAACTGAAGAAGAGTAGATGGCTATCTAGCCAGTCAGCCACCCCCCACAATCTCCTCACTCCCCTCCTAAACCTAGCCACAAGTTACGACGTCGTCTCCATCACCCCCCTCTATCTTTTCCCCGGCGCAAAAGTATCTTCCCGTTCATGACAGCCATCGCATCTCACCATCCCTTTGCTAGTCATCACCTCTTGATCCACGCAAAGGCATTCGATATCCACCACCCCATCCCCCAGTTCGGAGACATACCAAGTATCGCCACGACGAGCAGCCATCTCTCTGTAAACCCTTCCATTCCATCTCCTCGCCAGCGCAAATCCAAGCCAGACCGTAGCGACATCGCCGAATATATGAAAAATCCCTCCTCGCTGCTGGAACCGCGCATGAATATCGCGAGATTCTCGCTCGAGCTACTTCTCGAACGCGGCGCGCAGATAAAGGGGGGCGGTGCGTTGGCTCTGGCTTTTGCGGATGAAGAGGGAAGGTTGGAGATTGGAAATTGGAAGTTGGGGGATGTTTATTGCGGAAGGGCGGATGTGGAATGTGGATGGATACGGGAGTTAGGATTGAGGATTGAGGATTGAGGATTCGTAGGATGAGGGGGATGAGGGGGATCTTGGGGAGGATGGAGGGGGTGAGAGAGAATACTTGAGTGATTTGCGTGTGTATTGTTATCGCGTAAGTGTCTTTGGTGGGATGAATAATAGTATGTTTTTGGATTCCCTATCAATGGACATACTTGTTTATTCTATTATTTTTTTACTCAACCCACGGGAAAGTAAGATATTCAGTATCCCAGAACCTCGACTTCGGGTTTCAGCTTGAGACGTTATGGGGGGTTTCCCTTCTCTTTTCTTCTTTCCCAATTTTGTTACATGATGAATTTGGGTCCAACATTTAACATCACTTGCATGATATTACATGTACCATTAGAACGACTTGGACGAATCGATAAATAGATGGCAACTCGCTGGGTATCATACAATCAAATACGTAATATTCTCTCCTCCATCCTGGTCTCGTGCTGTTGGTCCACACCCCCAAATCAAAACCCATCTACAACCTCCCCTTAACCCACTCAACCCAAACCCCCAAATCTTCACAAACTTCCAACATCCTACCCAAATCATCTCTTGTTAATGTTCTTGCCTTTCTTTCTTCTCCCATTCCATCCATCACCTCATCCTCTCCCATTCCATTTAGAATATTCTCCTGTACAACCACCACCCCCCCATTTCCCTGAATTTCGAAGATCACATTCGCGCTCCTCTTCTTGAACTCAAATACTATTTCCACTCTGGGTACTGGAGTTAATGTTAAAGAAACATCTAGATGCGTTGATTCTTCCTTCTTCTCCTTTTTTGGTTCCTTCAGAACCGGTTTTGGCGTTGGCGATGTAGTGATACTTTTCATAAAGTCCTCGAACTCCTGTTTCTTTGTCGGAGGGTTTATCGTATCCATTTCGGGAGATTTTGATAGTGTTTCAGGTCTTGATGGACCCTTCGATTTGGATTTTGAACTTCCCTCGGCCTCAAAACTTTTCCTCAGCACAGTACTTAACAAAGCAAATTGTCTTAAACATGGCAAGATCTCCACCAATTGCCTAGGGTGACTGAACGATACTTCTTCTACCTTTCTTCCATAATCAATCTTCTCAATATACAACGTATTGATATGTTGCTCTACTTTTTTCCTTCCCTCTCTATCCCAAACCGAGATATGTTTCTCTGTGGTAATAGTTCTGGCTTGTGTCTCGTTAGTCTTCAAAGCTTCCTCCGCACTCAACGGAAACATAAGTCCATCAAACGTTGTGATTTCTGAAAAATCAAAGGGCGTTTGCGTCGATTGGTATATCTGCATCGCGATAGCATATGGTACTATAATCGGCGGATCGAATTTCGCAACAAACATTGCTTCTGGAAATTTTTGCGTCCCGTCGTTCAGATCATTTGTCTTGATATCGGAATTTGTCGGTAAAAGAGTATTGTCAGGTTCCAACCAATTCAAGATCGGTCCCCCTTGCAATTGGGCTGCTCGGAATAGATCATCGACTGCCGGGTTGGCTTGCTGAACATCATCTGATATCCATTTATCAGATACGCGCAAAGGAGTATATACACCCACCACCAATGAAGGTAATGGTGCAACCTCTACCAATAACGACCATGTCTTTCTATTCTGTTTCTTCCCCTTTGTTGGGATCCGCCGTTTCTCCTGCCAATAATCAAGACTTAAACCTAGTCTTTCTCTTGAATGCATAATCGGTATGCCACTCCTAGTACACATCGCAGCCCTCACAATGTCCTCATCCTCCATTCCCAACATATCAATCTCCTTCAATCTTCCTAACTCCCAAATATGTAACTTATGCAAACTGCAAAAGATTCCCGCGACCGCCTCATGGCAATTGAGTCCAGGTATGACACTCAATTTATCCAACATAGTTAATCTCTCTAAGTTTGCCGCAAATCGATCCAGCATTTTGGTCAACGGGCTCTCTCCAGCCTCAAATTGTAAATCCCTCAACAGTATATCTGAAGCTGTCTTCTCATGTTTGGTTACTGATTCCGGCGCATCGGGGAACGAGAGTGAAACTTTCTGGACGATATTATTCGCAAAATCGATATCAAGCGCAAGAGCGTTCCCTGCTATGATAAGCGTGCGTCCATTACTGGCGCTTCCCATCATGTCTTCCCACAAGCATTCTAATCCAACTCTGCGTGCTAATCGTTCCAGCCCTGCCTCACTAAGTCGTCCTTTATTAGGCTGTACAAATTGCATTAGCATTGCCCAATCAAACCAATCACAAATAACATCTCCCTCTCTTTCTGCCATTTTAACCTAGCTGAACTCACTTTCAGAATTTCTACACAGCCCATCAACCTCCTCCTCTTCTCCTCTTCATCCTTTCCCGGCCCACCACCCAACACCCCAATTCCTTGCAAGTCAATGCCCAAATCCCCTACAACATCCGCACCCATCCCCAGCGCCAACGCTGCAGACGGACTATCAAATCCCACCATCCCCATATTATATGCTTGATTCGACATTGAGGTTCCTGCAGGACTAGATTTTTTGATTTGAGAGGGAGATGGCACAACAGAACGCGGTCCATGGGGAGAAAAGGCTAGATGAGATGTAGAAAATGGGGTTGAGACAGGAGGTGTCGCTGCTACACCGGGGTACTTTCCTGGCGTTGGAGTCGCCATTTTGATGGCGGTTTGTTAATGTGCGATGACTTGTGGTGCAAAAAGATATATTCCTGTTGAAACGGGAGGTAGAAGGATTGAAGAACAAAGCACTTGTAGCTTCAGAGCTGTGAGGTTCCGTACGGTCGCGGCTATATTAATTGAGTCAACATAAATTATAATCGCATATACAATCTAAGCTGGTATATGCGATTTCGTAACTCGAATAGCGTAGATAAATATAGAGGCCGCTCAATGAACCCATTACGTTTTGAATGAACAAAAGATATTGAGCTCATGATGATATTGAGCCTGGTGCGGATATAGCGGCCGCAATGACCGCATCTGTCTTGGTTCTTGGCAACAAACAAACCATGTGATCGCGGTTACTTTCTGGAGTTTGTCCTCATTCACATATTGAATATCTTGACAGTAGTTATGAGAGTAATCAAGTATTGGTGAATAATTCTAAGAGCACCAAGTGGAGATATGGAATTTCACATCACGCTACACACATCACAAACAAACATACAACAAGCATTGAATTGCGAGTCGTAAAAGGGCTAAAATTCAAGACTACTACAACTATTAATCATACACAAGGGCTTTCTGCTTCCCTGCTCTGTTTTGCTCTGCGTAAGTGTCGCCGCTATCTCAAAATAACACTATCATCAAAAATAGTAGTATACTATTATAATCAATACTTTCGCTTTTTTGATCCATTATTCATTATCCGTTATCCATTGTTCGTTATTGATCACTTAGCAAACTTCGAAGTTTCAGCTCCACCGGGACCGGCTTCCTTTGATGTACGGGGTTTAACGGATGAAGGATTTGCAAAAGCCTTCTTTTCCTTTTCTTGCAACAAAAGGCGTTCAAGCTCCTCTTGAATCTCTGCAGCATTCTTCACGGCGGCTGGAGGAGGTGAAGGTGGATTTGAACATACTGTACCAGTTAATGGATATTTATTGTAGAATCTAGTGAGAAGTGGCCCTGCTAGACGAGGGTCCATTGCTTTGGCTACTCTTCCTTCATCGTCTTCATTTGGAGGTGGATCCAGGGTCGTCTTGACTGGGACCTTACGACCGGCATGCGCCTTAAATGGAATGAGAAGACCTGGTGGTGGTATGAATTTCCTTTGCTGGGTCTTGATCCAAACCGGTTCTGTTGATATTAGGGGCTTCGGGTAAAACATTGGTAACATTTCATTTGAGGTTGGTGTAATTTCTTCCTGTAACGAAAGACCTCGCCGCTCATGGTGGGTGCGGGTAATATGAGCTCTCGCAGAACTAAAGTCTTTGAAACATGCCGCCTTGGGGTTAAGACTGTTATTAGAGCTAGATTCCTTTTTTTTTCTTGGGCTGCTTTCAGTAGGATAGGTAGTCTTTAGATCCTCGATAGGTCTGGCATCATTTTCATCATCAAGTCTTTTCAGAACCTTCAATAGCTTGAGAAGAACTTTACGATCTCCTTTTTCCCATGTAGCCAGAGATTTGATGCAGTCCTCAAGTAAATCTGCCTTTTTATTTCCATCTGGGCTTGTAATGAAATCATCGTCCGACACCTCTTGCACTGTAACATAAGCATGTTTCTTGGGACTAACAACATATTTGTCGATAATCGCAATCGGCTCGATGGGAGTTTCGCCCTCGGTGGTTTCTGTCAAAGGTGTCGGTATCCTGGGTGTTTCCTCACTTTTGTTGACTTTTTCTTTCCCATCTCTGATGAGAGACTGTGTCATTTCTGGTTCAGAAGCACCACCCAAGCGATTTTTGACAGGGTGTCTGAGGGGTTTGGGCGTTGTCTCTTCATGATTGCTGAGAGACTGAATGGGGTATCTCCTGGCAGATTTAGGGCTTTCGCTAGAAAACTCTACAAAGTAGCCAACGATTCTTTTGGTAGGAGTGTAGTCATCTTTGGTCAAGAATTTTGATCCCGCTTCGACCTTGTACGACTGTGGACTATCTCTTCTCTTGGGTTCCTTGATCACCGAATCGACACCTCTGTAGGTCTGAATTTGTGGAGAACTTGACCGTGGCACAACTACTTTATAAGTTGGAATTCCTGTATTTCTTTGAACTTTTGGAGGTGACATGCTGATTGAAAAAGGTGGTCGTGAGAGCTCTCTGCTCATTTTGACTTCTTCAAAGGGTTGTGGTTGACTGAAAGAATACTGTGGTCTGTGATGATGGAATGGCATTTGTTGCTTCAAGGCTCTTCCGCACGAGACAATGGAAGGATCAACCGCCATTGGCCTGTTGACATATTCCGGGTCTGGACAATCTCGGAGGAGACCAGAACGAGCAAGCTGCTCTCGAATACTAGCCTCAAGACTTCTGTCAATTTGAGGACAAATCGAAGTATCAGATGCCACACTGACGCCACGTGAGCTTAATCCAAAAGCATCTCGAGGATAGTGAGAATGCTGAGTATATTGAGCTTGGCGTTCAAACTTTTCACGTTGTACACTTGGTCTAAGAGCTTGCTGCATCATAGTGCGTAAAGCAACTCGTGGGGACACTCTTCCAGTGTGCTCATCCCGACGCTCCTCGAGAACGGAAGTACATCCAGCATACATTTCCTCGCCTCCTCCATGACCTCGGCCGTTGTGGGCAGTCATATTACGATGATGATTCCTTGCATCAACTGTCTGTGATGCCACATGATTAGGAGCCATATTAATGTTTAGCGGAACGTTATATGTCATTGGTAGTTGAGATTGAAAATTAGCGTATGGCAAAGAGTTAGAGACCATATTCTGATATTGGCCATGATAAGGTTGTGGAAGATAGGTTATTTGCAGTGGTAAGTTTGCTGCATTTTCGCCATTTGGGAATGGAGGCTCATGTCCTTGTTGCCTTAAAACTAACCTTGGAGGATCGGTCTCTCTAGCCTGGGTATTTCTAAGTACCAGCCGCGGCTTTCTTTGCTCATAATGAACCATTATTCTTGTTGTTTGTCTTCTTGATCAAAGTAGGCGCCTGGAGTGAATATTCTTCTAGTAACGAGTCTGTTGATTCCAAATCAACGCCGTTGTACTCCTCATGAAACAATGCCGCCCACAGTTTTGTCCAGGCGTATTGCAGAAGGGCCAATTTGGATTTATGCTTTGAACAAGGGCTTGTCTCGTCTTGAAAGAATTAGCCTCTTAATCTTGGAAACAAATTGGGGAAGCCAAGGTACTCACCAGTACTTTCTGAATTATCAATCCCGGATGTCTGTGAATAGTCGTATGTGGGTCCTTTTGCGTGAAAGAGTCCGATCCAAACACAGGTTTGAGATTAGAATGAGCAGCGATGTCCTTGAGGAATGCTTCCCTTGAATACTTTGGAAAATGCACAATATCTGCCAACAGCTCTTCTTTGTGTAGAGTGAGAGGATGGGAAGTGTTGAAAACGTGGTATGCCAAATCTGAAGGCCTGACACCGATCTTCATGAGAAAACAAGCCTCAAGATATATGAAGGATTGGGATGAGAAGGAATCTTTGTGGCAAAGAGCAAGGGGTAGCTTATGTTTAATGTAGAGAAGCAAGAATTGTTTGAGTGTGTGTCTGGTGGCTGTGGTAGGTTGAGAGAGCAAAATTTGTAGCGATGTTGCTGTGTGCTTGATTGTTGGATGAGAATTGAAAGAGGATGACAAGAAGAGGGCTTTATTTGGCGTGAACATGTCAGTACAGCATGGAAGGAGTAGATGTGGTTCATTTTGATGTTAAAATGGAAGGCGTGGAGTCGTTCGTGTCGTTCGCTGAACTTGGAAGGAAAGAACAAGAGAAAATATATGTCCTACTATGTACCTACAGACGCCAGTATCTTTGGAGGTTATTAGACAAAGTCGTGTATTCATGGAATCCAGTTTTTCGAATAGATTGGGTCTCCCCGCGTATCTGAATCACTTAATTTTTGAAATCTACCCAGACCGATCCGTTATTAGATATCGTGAAGTCATAGAGAAGAGAAGATATATGTTTAAAACCCCTCGAATGTCTAGACGTCAGCTCTCAAAGTGTCTTGTGCACATCTCTTGGGTCCCGGACATTTTGCAACGGAATAATTGTATTATAATTTGATGCTAAGCTTGAGAAAAGCAGAAAATAATTAAGATATGAACATAAATTATATTAAATAAAAGTTTGTATTTAGAAATTGTCCTCCAATGACTCCAGAAAACAACACGACTTTTGGCGTTCTCCAGAAGAGAGGATTTGATATCTCACCTATCTACCAAGGTAGCTACTGAGTCAATTTCTATTTACCTCAAGACAAGAAGTGGTAAAGACTCGACTCAGCGTTCTCCCTTCGAATGGGTTGCAGGAACTATGATGGCAAACAAGTCAAGAGTCAATTGTCGTCAAGCTTTTGATATCGTCGGGAGTAGAGGTAGAAGTGGCTTGTGTACGCTATTAAAGTGGCTCAGTGGCTGAAATTACCAGGTAGTTTTAAGGTTAATTTCCAAGACCAGGAAACCTAGTGAGTGATTGCATCCACAATTTTATATTCCACGCCGCAAAGTTACTGGAAAGATATTGGAAGATGTTCAATCTTTCGATGTTATCGACTCTTATTAATCTTCAAGATTTTATGAGCTTCCACTGACTTTAAACCCAATTTCATATCAATATCTTATAGACCTTTACCGACACGCTTCGTGTGCAGTAACCACCTGGAACAACAACGACAGCAGGCGACAACATGGCAAGTAGAACTTTGCGCAAGAGATTAGCACTTCTATTTACTGTTTCAATCTTCACCATCGCTCTGATATATTATTGGAGACTTCAATATTCACCTCAAATCTCAGAGGAAAGATTGCGTCCAAAGCCCGTAATCCCGGAAAAGCCTGGCCTTATTAAGGAGCCACCTGGTCATGATGATACAAAGCTTCAACACTCAACAGTCTCCATTGATACAAGCACATCAATTAATACCATGACACAAACCTCCGCTACTCCAACTCCTTCCTCCATCATTTCGTCAAGTCCGAGTGTTACAATTCCACAGGGAACGTATGTAGGAAAACAAACATCAAAATACCCACAAGTCCTCGAAGAGTTTCTTGGAATTCCTTATGCATTACCACCAACAGAAGATCTCAGGTTTCGACCTCCTGTCCCGGTGAACACATCAACAGCAATTTTTGACGCCACAAAACCCGCATTGAGATGTATGTCCGGTCCAGACAATCAACCTCAAAGCGAAGATTGTCTTCATCTGAATATTCATCGTTCCAAGAGCACCACGAATTCATCAAACGAAAATTTACCGGTTTTGGTCCATGTTCATGGGGGAGCTTTCAATTTTGGGTACGCGAATGATAGAGGAATAGCATCTCTGGTAGGCTGGTCTAAGCAACCTTTGATTGCAGTCACATTTGAGTATAGAGTAGGAGCTTTGGGATTTTTGCCATCGAGGCTAATGTCTGAAGAGAAAGCTTTGAACTTGGGCTTGAAAGACCAGAAGTTGTTGTTGGAATGGGTACAGAAACATATTTTAAGCTTTGGCGGTGATCCAGAAAACGTTACTCTGATGGGTCCCTCAGCTGGAGCTCATTCTGTGAGTTTTTTTCTCTTTATTTTTTTCCCTCAATATTATGATAATCTTGGTTAGCAACTTCAGGACAACTAATCTCAAGACATGCTTGTCTGCTCACTCCAATAGCTTGGAGTGCAACCTGATGATGAGGTATCCTGAATCCTGAGACCGTTTGAAGCGTTTAAACTTGTTGCGATATTGAATGAATCTATTTGGAGTGTGGTTTCTGTTGTCAAATCCTAACCAAAGTTTCTCCACTTTTCGCGCATTGGAAGTTCTGTAGTTCGGGACGATGAAAAACACTGCCTATGCTGGACAATTAGAGATACGATCAATACATCATTGTGGATTCTAATAATGATTCAGATCGGTCATCATTTAACGAACAATGATGGCCCCCCTTCCCTTTTTGCTAAAGCAATAATTGAATCTGGGGGACCAACAGCCCGCGCAGTCTATCCTTACGATAACCCTCTCCACGAGATTCAGTTTTCAGAATTCCTAGATAAACTTGAGCTTTCTAGCACTCCACGTGCCGAAATTCTTTCGAGACTTCGCAGTCTTCCTGTCTCATCCATCAAAGCTGCCTCGGAGCAAATCTTTGAATCTTACAACCCCTCTCTTCGTTGGCCCTTCCAACCCTGCATCGATGGACCTGGCCAAGATAGTATAATTCCAATACCCCCAATTGAGGCCTTTTTAAACAACACATACCGTCACATTCCCATTCTTACTGGTTACAACACCAATGAGGGGTCTATTTTCGTTCCTAAAACCGTTGATAAAGCAGGTTCCTTCCTCGATTTCTTCCACGTACTCCTACCCAATCTTCCCATGGAAGATCTCTCAATTATCGACTCCCTCTACCCAAATCCTGAATATAACCTAGACTCTCCATATGCCTTCAATAACACTGCTCTTGGAGTGGGAAATCAATATCGACGTCTGGATAAAGCATATGGAGATTTTGCATACATAAGTCCTGTGCGCCAGACTGCCTATTTTGCTTCCGGGGAACACCCCTATGAGTACCTTCCTTCAAACTCAAGTTTGCCTAAATCAGCACCAGTCTATCTCTACGAATACGCAGTTAATAGTAGTGTCCTTCATGGTGCCTCTCACGGTTCTCAATACCCCTTTCCTGCATACGCATCCCAGGTGGTCGATAAATCCACAACGACAAAAGAAATCGCAGGCTTGATGCATGCTTATTGGACATCCTTCATAATATCCCCGGCGGGAAATCCAAATGCAATTCCGGGTAGATATCCGACTCGCATGGTGTGGTCAGAATACAAGGGCGGGGAAGGCAAACGACAAAAAATGATTTTCGGAAGAGGAAATGACGAGATTGCAGGGGGTAAGGAAAAAGGGGTGGTGGTAGAGATTGAAGAGGATAGGAAGGATACAACAGAAAAGGAAGCTTGTGAGTTTTGGTGGAACAGGGTAAAGTTGTGGGAAAGTTGAATTTGCAGGAGAGGGAAGTAGAAAGTGCATGATGTGAAGGATGGATTATCATCGTACTGTTACCCATATGAAAGTCGGGATGTTTGGAGTGAATTGTTCCTGATCCCCAAAAATTGGTCTCCAGGGCTGAGAATGTTCAATTGCAAGCCATGTTGTATTATTTATCTATACCATCTTATTATATCTAGCACCTCTGAGCTATAAAGTTATCTCGTTGTAGTGAATCAGAGACTAACATATGTGATTCACCTAGGTGGGTGGGAATACTAGCAACGGGCGCTAGCGAACTCCATCTCGAAACTTATTATCAGCATCACTTATAGCGTTTCTCAACAATGAGTGAATCGAGGTAAATCTAGATCCTAAATATCACACTTTGTTGCACACCTGCTCGATCTCGAAATTGACGTCATTGTATTGGGAGAGCCAATAGAATCAAAAACGCAAAGGAGAAGGCTTTGAGGGAGTTGATAGTTTATTATTAGTGTTAGAAATATACTTTAGAAGGGATACTAGTGTGTGATATGATGCAGGGTTATGCTATGGATTATAACGGATGGTATGGAGTTGATGGATAAGTGAATTTTATACAGTAATGAGTAGTCACTATTCTGTGTACAACAATCCGATGTGATTTATATTTTAGAAAGGGGTATGTGTGGCAATTTTGTATCATTGGGTGAGAAGATTCGATTTACAGTTTCTACACCGAGAATCATGTAAATGTACCGGTACCAGACGAGTACTCCTCTACTTCTAGACATTTCGGTAAAGTATTTATATCTCTTATAGGAGTTGAGCGTACAATACAAAATTGCAGTAACCGCTTTGGTTTCCCTGAAAGACGGAGGAATCACTACGCAATTTCGATATATGAACACGATAGTAGTAACTGTATCCATCTCCTATTTGAAAATCAAAGAATATTTTCGGTTGTTCTTATAATGGAAAAAAGCTAGAGGGCAATGGGAAACTTATCAGTAGAACCGCTTTATGTATTATATACATGTCAAAATGTGTTGGATATCTGCCGTAGGCGTAAAGAATAATAGTCGGAAAATGGGAAAATCTTGGCCAAGCCTCCAGAATCCATCTTTCCAACATGTTTCTTGAAAAATTACCGGGAACCTTCCGAGACAGTGTAACATGTATTCTATCACTTCCTCTGAAACTTTTAAAAAATGTTGATATACATGCACTGGGCTTTATACTAGCTTCACTTTACGTATATAGATGGCCTCTAAGACCAGTATATGAACTCAAATTGGCCGATCGGATTGCTTATGTTTACCTACAGGTTAAATATACATCTGGTCGTTTGACTTTCAAAACGGTATTTAAAGACATATTTCCCAGACTAATGTTTATTTTCAGAACCTTACAAAAAATCACAAACACTATCTGCCTTACGCCCTAGACGCCGAATACAAACCCCAAAATGAACAGTGAACATTCTAAAGATAAGTTAAACTTGCTAAATCACTCTAGAGGATCAGAAAAAGGTAGTCCAATTCATCTCCCAATCTCCCAAGTTCCATCACAATAAAAATTCACGAGATAAACTTCCTGCTAACAAATCAGCCTCCGTTCGAAAGCGTGCAAGTGGAAACAGTCGTGCATCGGGTGAACCTGCTACAGAATCTAAAGATTCTGGTGACACAAAGACCAATTTAGGCGAACAAGCAAAGAAACACCGAGAGGAAGGTTCAGTCGTTTCAGGAAGATCGAGTAAATCCGGCTCTTCCACGCGAGATACAAACCCCAATCTTAACACGGCCAAGCAACAAGCACGCACAGAAGCTTCATTGTTAAAAGAATTCACTGCCAACGAAAGAAAGATAGGTCAGCTGCTGAGAAGATTGGAGAAGAGAGGGAACGGAGGAAAATAAGAAGATGATGCGATGGCGATGTGCTATGAAAAGTGTATTGGTAAGTACAAAGAGATGTCCAAGAGAATTTACGACATTAAAAATGAACATCTGAGACCGCCGAAGGCTTAAGAGAAACTAGACGATCTTGTGGATAGTATAGATCTGAGGTTCGAATTGTTCGGACAGCAATCACATGACTATACTAGCACTACTCGTTAGTACCTCAGGACTGCTACAGCAACTACATCGAAAAGGTTTCATAGTCTTTAGCTTTTAGTTCCCAAGGCAATATTACACAGTGTGAATCAAAGTATTATGATGGTTTCATCACCCATATAGTGATACCAACAACAATTATGCTATCGGTTTCAAGAAGCCCCTTGTATGTTCATAGAGAGAAAAGAGAGTTGGGAAACTGACATTATATAGAAAGTACATCTTCAATACATTGCTTTATTGAATATCCAATGGACTTTGAATTTAACATCATTATATTAGCAGAACCATAAAGATCGCAAGCACAAAGAGGAAGATTTCGAAAAAGCTAATAAATCGCTAGTGCTAGAAATAACCTTTTGTATGGGGGCGCTAGTGTATATACTGTAAAAGGGGTTGCGGAATGACGCGAATAGCAAATCACGGATTTTTAAGTGGAATTTGGAGATCTATGGGTAGTACTAATTCAATAATACTGTTAGAGGCGCAGTTTTGTATGTTATTATATGTAGCTGACGAGTAACAATCAATGAGATGTGCGCGAAGTCAAGAGGTTTAGCTCTTCATCCTGGTACTAGCGTAACGTGTATTGCTAGCACGCATATATCATATCAATAGATATTTTGTATACTTCGAAATTCGTATGTTTGTGGGGAAATTTTGATATCATCCAATAGATAATTCGATACACAATTTTGAGGGTTAAGAATAGATGAATGAGTGAAAATGTCGATAATTATATCTTCTCCTCAGATCGCTTAGCAAAGCATGTACTCATTTATTCAGAAAGTTATACGTGATCTTAAAGTATACTGATAATCGCAGCTTCTGTTGGAAACGATGGAGTTCCTCATATGTAATCCATGTGTGTCAAGGTGATGCTCGTAACCAAATGGTCTGCTTGTAGATCCGCATCCCTCTCAAAGTGGCCGGCGGCATTGCGCAGTCCAAGTATTGCCGACCTGTGTGAGCATCTTCAGAGATTTTGAGGATAACGAGAGAATCATTGATGATATGGTTTGAGATATATGGGATGTTCTGAATCTTTTCTATAGGAATAGTAAATTGGCGATGATGAAGTCGTTTACTTGCAAGAATTTACCAATGCCAATATACTTGTTGGTGAGATGTATGATCTCGATAACTGAATATGCATGTTCTTGTTCTCCACAAACTATCAAGAGAGATGATGATACACATGCACTGGAATCTACCGGTTCCAAAATACGCGATCGAAATTCCTTTAGGCCAGTTCGACGGATTTAGGCCGGCCGACCGAGCAGGTCAAACACATGTTCATAGGCATCCAAAAAATTATTTAAATCTCTCCCAAGCCAAGGTTTATCTCACATTCATACAATATTCTCAGTCTTCATCTCCTCTCAACTACTAGCCACACATGTTTTGTTTTAAGAACATATAAAAATTGATTGTCACGCATCAAAAACAAAAGATCTTAAATACTGATCTCTTGTTTCAAAACATTCCTTATCAGAGATACTAGAAAAGGCACTTGCTTTCAGAGGATACTTGCCTCCTCGATCAGGAACTAGTCAATCGTTTGGAGGAGCCGTATTTTACAACTGTAGCTATCTCGAGGAACCGTCGATAAACTGTTGGAGAGAAAACAGATTTAGCGGAAACAATATGGTATGCACTTGCATTTGCAAAGTTTGATATTGTTATTGTAGCTTGGGGCGGAGGTTTAAGGCAGGCGTCAGGTTTGACGTTTTGTATGTATTTGTAAAGTTTTGTTGTTAGAGGCGCATCGAGTTAATTGTATTTTGTCTTGATGCTCTTAGGATTTGTTTTCGCAATATTTGTCTGAATGAATAAACCTTTAGATCCATCGCGGGGCACCATAATACCTTGAACTTATACCATGATCGAAACTCATGTGACTGTCCCTTTTTATCTTTAAAGGTATCGTTTTTGAATCATTCAACTTGACTCAGATTTTCACAGCTTTATAGAAGATTGAAGCCCTAACAGAATAATTACTTTCATTCCTTACTCTGTATGGTATTGCATCCATTCCCATGTCCTCCTAAGCCATCTGCAATGGACTGGTTCGCCTGATATCTATATACACAATCAAATAAAAGAAAGAAAAATTGAAGACCGATGTTGTATCGTTTGCCTCCATGTCTTCAAATTGGCAAAAACAAACTGCACCAACAACTCCTGTTAATGTCGCCAAACGAATCTAAAAACTTTGAATGGGTATTCATCGTCTAATGCTGATCAATGCATGGACTGTTCGAATATCGGCCGCTAGTTGAATATGCAAAGAGATACGATGATGATGGTTGGTGGGAATCGTGAGCCAAGCGGAAAAGTAAATATTCTCCCGACGAGTCGCAACTTTCCATAACGTATGCTTATTAACGCCATTTGTAACTCCATCGGCATCGTCCAAGAAAATCCTCCTTCCATCTCCAGATTTCGATATCCATTTCCGTTCACTTTATGTCGTATTTTATCTCCTGTCTCGTCGCACATTTCCACCATCCTCTTATCAAACCTGTCTCGGGAGATGCATCTTCTGCTCCCATCATGTCTAACTCCAATCTTTCCTCTCCTATATCAAAATTCTATTCGACTGTCACATCCCTCTAATGACTTTTCCCAAACATTGCGGTAGGTAAAGCTCTCTTGTTTTTAACAGTTCCAACGGTCCCTTCAATAGTTCCTAATCCCACACTGCCGGCCAGAGGAGTAGCTCCAATCGCCCAAGTTCCCAGCGCTGTTGTTGCAAAGGTCTGCGTATATACTGGTATGTATGAGACAGTCGTGACGCTACCGACTGTATAAAGTGATGGAGCCGAAACAGTCGTGGTTGCCATCTGCGTGGCTGCTAACGTAGCAACCACACCACCTAAGCCTGCTTGTGCATATGTGAGGGCTGGAAGAAAGGCGAGGAGGGATAAAGTGTACGTCGAGGAAAGATGCATAGTTGTGATGATGGTCTTGAGATGCAATGAGGTCCGGTAAATCGAAGACGGATCGTTTTCCTATGTCGGAAAGGCCGTAATGAAATCTTAATTCAAATCCTGTCGTTAATGTGACGTATGGTGATATCAAAAATTTCAGATATCTGCTGTTTTGTTTTCGCTATGGTTATCGTAATCAATTGATAATTTCGTGTCCGTTGGTTAGGAAGTTCGTAATCTCTTCGTAAATTGTTATGTCGCAAATGGTACGAATCTCTAAACTTACTATTCTTACTATTCTTGGAAGTGACTAACGTGAAAGGGGCCAAAAGTGGATACGTAGCCACTTTTGTGCATCTGCTAATCTTAGCCAATGTGGCTTTATAGATTGTGGCTCATAACAGCGGCGTTTCCTGCGAATCCCTTTGGCGACGCTGAACAGAGTGAAAATCGATTTAAAATCTTACCATCAATCACTGTTTTGATTTCAAAGTTGAAAAAGAATCAATCTGAATGTATATTGAAGTTTCAAAAGTATCAAGATATAAAATACCAGTGTTATTCAATTTTGAAAATCACTCAAGGCCGTTTTCGTTTTTTAGGCTCGCGAAGCTACTCTCGATGTTAAATCGTTGAATCTTCATCTGATTGCTCTCAATTCAGACTAGTGCCCCATACATACTAGTTATGTGTATATAAGACATTCTTACTTACTATACAGAGTAAACTTCATATTGCAAACCACCTTTTCCTAACTGCGAATTTAGAGTAAAGCATTTGGAAAAATGTAATTCGGCCCTGAGAAGGATAGCGGTGCCAAGGTCAATAGCTGCAATGAGGGCCAGCTGAAATGAAGTTTTAATCGATCACTGGGAGCAAACTTTCCACAGACATACTGCTATATATTTTCTCCCATTTTAATGGTGTTTGAACTCAAAGATGTTTGGACCCTGAAGTATTCAGCAATTTTCAACTAACGTGAAGGCTTCTGGTGTCTATCACAGCCCTCAAGCGGAATTCTCAATGTATATAAATCTTTTAAGGTAGGGATCTTGTCGAACCTCACGGCCCAGTATAAAAGGAATGATCGTTATCGCCATCTAGCATTGTTCTGGATCTGATAGCTTTTGAAAGTGTCGGTAATAAAAATGTTGTTGTGGAGGTTCGTTATGTGTGTATGTATCATTTTTCACTCGAGGCTTCCAATTCCCATGTGAGATCAAGGACGCCAGGAAAGAAAGGTGTCCCAGTTTCTAACAGGCTATGTATGTCTAACTTCACTAATAATCATACAGGCTAGGTGCTTCAGTAGGGGTTATGTGATTGCTATTGCTCGTCGTGCTGATCTCACAAGCGGGTAATCCAACCGTCCTCTCCAATACCGATAGGTTCCCCAGCCTTTGATCTCTCGCTCCCAATCCCTTCAATCCTAGCTGAATATTGAAAGCAAATACGATGCAAGCAGAACAAAAGAAAAATAGAATGAATAAAAGAGTAAACAACAAAGCTTGAACTAGCCTATTAATCTAGGTTATCTTCGGCTAGTGGGAAGCGAGGGCATATACTTGATAGATAGCTGTGAGATTTAGTAAGATATTTAGCTTTGCGGCCCTTTTAGTAGTGTCTAAAAGTCACGGTATAGCTTCGAAAGGTGTCCTTCCTGGAAAGGTCATGATAGCTTTTCCAATTTTGCAAAAGTGCAAGCGGAAGGAGAGTTTTCGTTTTCGCATGAGCAAAGCACACGAGCATTTTCTAGGCTGTCTCGCTGCTCAGTGAGTGCCCGATGAGCAGACAATGTATGATGTAGGATGATCTGCAGCGACGCCACGGAGATGGAAATTACAAAGCGCTATATATCTTTGATATATCGAAAGCCATAATTTTCAGTTGAGCCACTCTACCCCTCTTCAATTCATACAGTATATGGTATATACCCCCGCATAGCCTTACATTATTGGACTTTGGATGTGTCTCATCATTCCGGGGTTGCCGTCTTCGTACTGGGTGCATGGTGCATAGAGCAGGTTGCATAGCCACGATCATGAGTCTGCCTCGCCCTACCTTATAAAAGAGATATGTGATATGACTTGTTGAATCATAAATTGAGCTTAGCTCTGCTTGCGCTTACCTCGTGATAGCGGGGTGGATACCTCAGCCCTTGTAAGCACCTGCCATAAAGGGGATCTAGTCTCGAGCTAGTTTACCATTCTGTGGTACGTGCTAGTTTATCCGAGTTACCCGTCAGATAGGCGCCAGGTGGAGTAAAGATCAGATATGATGTGTAGGTAAAGCTACGAATGTTCAACGTTGCTTTCCAGTCTCTGGTTCGATTGTAGCTTCCCACAGGACTTTACATTTGTCTTTGATACTTTCCAGCTAGGGAACTTGGGAACTTATTGGAAAGGTGAAATTCTGAAGTCTTTTTGCTATAGAATAAAAATCACATTTCCTGAACTTATAGCACATTAGACGCCGTTTCGAGAGGCGAGGAATGTATTGATCTCGGTTACACTCGGATGCATGTCTTGGATGAGTATGCTGGCAAGTACTAATGAGGGTTGGGTCACTCTCATTCACGAGTTCCGGCGCTTGAAATACGGCAAGAGAACCGAAAAATGTTTAAGACGTGATGTGACCTGTGTGAATGATAATGCTGTGGTGAAAAGAGTTGAAATTTAGTATTAAATCAGGGATAGCGTATGTCTATCGTTACTCATCGCAGACTGATAAGCAGTGACATTTTCCTTTTAAACTGAAGTCTTCTAATTAAAATCATTTGAACTCCAACGAAACATTAGCCTCAACCTACTAGTTATGAGGCTAGCTACAGGTATGTGCTTCGCAACGGACCAACAAGTTATGGGTCCAAAACTTTAATTCATCACTAGCCGTGCTGTAAAGCCTACCCTTAGAGCTTACTGGCGCCACTTAAAACTTCAAAACAGGAAGAACATATGCGGCCCAAGTTTGAAGGTTCCACCGAGAAATTTGGGAATTCACGCTGGCTCGAGGCTGTTCACAGTTTCGGTTTCGAAGACCCACCTCCGGCAGTTGTCCCAGAAAATCAATGCTTGTATACTCTGCAGATTGCCCGATTATAGCCTAGCCACCTAGTCTCTCGATCAGGCAATGGGCAGAACTGGCATATTAATATGTCGCGATTCCGCACATACCTCACAATCTTCTTTCCTCAGATACATCATCTCAGCCACATACTATCACCATGCCGATGCCGTGGACTATCAACATACCGTAAGTTCATATCCCTAGACCGACCGACCGACCTTGCCGGTCACCATTTGAGGAGATAGATACAGACCAAGTCTAATCATTCCATAGAGAATCCAAATTTTTAACCATATACCGCAAGGTCGACCGGAACCTGCCGTACGTAATCGTGCTTGTTCTCCTCGGCTCGCTCTTGTTACAGAAAGTGTTTCCTCTCGACAAATCAACTGCAAACTCATTACATAACTCTCACATAGCATTGACCGCTTGCCTGTGTCACTATGTCTCTCGACGGTAAGTTTTTCACTTGCTGCTCATGTAAAGAATCAAGTAATAAGACCCGTGTGATTAGTTTGGACCTCCAATCATACTCTCCACCAGATTCACCAGGGAAGAATGAATCAATCGAGTACCAATTTCCTTAGGAGCATTTGGAGACTTGGGAGGAATGAGGAACTTTCGGCCTGGGAGTTATACCGTGAGAGAGAGGCGAGGAGGGGCGACTTGCGATTGGTATGGCGGTGATATGTAACTTTGTACTTACAGTGAGAGTATCATGATGATCGTATGTGCCATATTACTACCTAGGTAGCACGTGGCTAATATGGACAATGTCACACACAAATTGAATGAACTTTTCAACCTCAAACCAACACAGGGAAATTATGGATATAACAATCTAGTGATGATGCATGAACTATCTTACTTTTGGAATTCTTCTCAGGAGCTTGTATGCAACTACTATGTTAGGCCCAAGCTTGACCATACTTCAAGTTACTTGATCTTTGAAATACCATTGACGCGATTGTGGGAGTTGCAAGCCTTCAATACAGCTTGATTCTTCAAAGGCGACAACTATGTTACCAGAGAACTCGAACTGACTTGACCTCCCTTTTGAGGTTGGATAACAAGACTTTATGAACTTTCATTAAGTTGGTCGAATGCTTCTGACGACCAAGCTTTTTCTGCCACAGCCCAGTCCTGATTGATTCAATTCTAAATGCCACGAAAACTAGGGGACACTGGCCCAAGGTATCTGAAGGAAGGATATACACATCTGCGACCATCGCAAACATTTCACGTTGTATTATAATATATTGATCGGCAGCATTTCTCAATCTTGGGCGACACTGCGACTGACTATGCTAAGTTTTCTTGTCAACTTTCATACAGGTCGATTGACATCGAGAAACAATTCCATGTAAAATGAGAACGGATAGCTTCAGGTTGCTAAATAGTTACTCTAGTAGCCATTCCCCATCCTGTCAATAACAAGACACTATGCTGATCGTAGCTCGCTGAGCTTGAAGAGCTCCTATTGGCCAGTCAGGCATGGTTGCACGTGATTTTACACGTGTGCTTCACGCACGTGCATAATCAGGTGCGCGCTCTCGCCATCGGTGACAAAGGTCAAGCAGATCGACAAGTTCGTACTATAATTAAATGCCTCGTGTTTCCATGGTATAGAATAGTACAGGGTAGATCGTGTAGATCTCAAGGGCTTACATTGTACTTCCTTCGTACGATGTAAACTGCCGATGCTCGTCCTGCTGAGCTCACAACCAAGTGGGTGCTACAAGGCGAACTTTGGGTCTCTGGAATATTGCTGCTGCTGAAAAAAGTGAGTGTACAAAGTGTATCTTGATATCCAATACTTTCGGGATGTTGCTCTTTCGTTTCATTTTGCCAAAAAGCAATTAATGGTCAGAAGCCTGGTTTTATTGCTATGTCTTGATATCACTCTGAGGCCAAATGCTATTGAACCGGCTTCTCCGTTATTACCATATATTTTAGACAATCAATAACCCATCAAAGGTACCCACATGACTCAAGAGACACGCACGATACGGGATCTTATCCGCTGGTAGACCTTCGATGCAGCTTTCTAGAAGGTCTATCCAAATTGTGATACATGATAGGCAGTGATAGGCAACCTGCATGAAAGCTTGGGGCAAATGTTGCTCTGATTCGTTGTACTTTTCGATGGACGGCTCACACAGGGTCGCATTTTGGGTATTATCATCGTCATCTTTTTGCAAACAGGCAAGCTTCGTGCATGTTCCGTACATTTTTAAACCTTTAAGGTTTTGCCTTCAGCCTTGTGTCTTCATCTGCATTTTCTAGCTATCTTGATGTTCAAGACATTTCATGAAGGGTTTCGGAGGAGACTGCCTCTTGAAGAAGTGGCTTATGAGAAAAAGGAAGTTCACTTCCGTGTCCTCATTTCCCAAACCTCATATCCGAAGGAAAGCGAAGTTGGTCGTCTTAAGCACAGTACAATTATAATTGGATTGTTTTCATCCGAGAGGCTGGCTGTCTCGTGTGTAGCGCTGGCTTTTTCGACTTGTAATCGGATCTACTGACTGATCGGGTCATTTGAGCCGTGTTCTTTTTCGAAACGCCCATCTACTCGTACCTGCTGCCGCTCAAACCTAAATACCAAAGCGCCTACATAGTACTTCCACAAGTTGTTTCTGTGCCTACTTGGTACTTTTCGTACCCAATCATGCATTCTTACCCAACAAATGAGTACATTTTAGTTGAGCAGCAGAGTAAAATTCCCTACTATTCTGAGCTTCTTTGCCTAGACTTGCATAATGTATTTTAGGATTGTTTCAAACTTCTTTTCTGCTCTTTCCTTTCGTTCGACCGCGACTTTAAACCCACAGATATGGTTGTTGGCACTTCATCTACAGTTAGAGAAATAGTCAAGGAGAGTATGACAGGTGATAAGAGGATCGAGCACGGCATATTTGACAAATTGATCAAAGAGCCAATCAGATACAATTATCCGTAAACATTTCACAATCACTAGAATCCTGGGCTTGAAAAACAAACCAAATTCCAGTTTGCTGGGAATGGAAATGCACACTAGGGTTTTCCTTGTGTCATTATGGATACTACCAAAGGGGGTGCACGGAGAAGCCATACTCACTCACCAATCATATCCTCTCAAAATTCGTTTTGCCACATTTTAGTCCCCCAGTCTGCAGCCCATCATCCCTTCAAATTTAATCCCTGACTACAAAATCCAGATCCAAACTTCTTAGGGTAAGCCCATCGACAGGTCTAGTACAGCTAATCAGGCTAAGGCTGAGTGATATACCATGAATTCGCCCGACCAAGGGTTTCTGGCCGGGAGATCGAAGCCTTCTAGCTTTCAAGGTCTCCCTTTAAAAGGACCGGCCAATTCTCCTAATGCTTAAACGGCATTTAGAAGCTTCGTCTTAGAACGCCCAAAATGCTCCCCTTCCCTCTTGTTGATTAATATTCACGATTTAAGTTATCGACTACTCCCCTTGGTTTATCTTTTGTTACTCAAATCCTTCAACAAACCAACAATCAACACAAGCTTACTCGAGTCAAGTTTCTTCGAGATATCACTATCAAACATTAGTTCATTCACATTGAAATTACATCACGACTCATTCTAGAAATTAGTTCATGGGCCCGTTTATCTCTTCGTGATTTACGATCCGGTTCCCTTGAAGCTGACATACTTCACGCCCATTGATGAACACATAAACGCGACTATTTCTCCTTCTGAGACCAATCTTTAATAACATTGATCTTCACTCCTCACATCTTCAACATGTTCGAAAATTTTACTTTCGGCGCGGCTCCGGTCAATTTTGATCAATGCGACAATGATGTGCAGCCATCGCCAAGGGACGACTCTTTTCCTGTATCATCATCACCTGCCACCAGCTCATATCCCTTCTTCGAGGATTACAATCCTTCGTCGCCGCTTGATGATATCATTAATCAGTTTCGAAAGCAATCTCTTTCCTATGAAGATGCAAGAGATATACAGGCTCGGCAATGCACATCTCCAACGCCTTCGTTATCAGCAGATTCGGAAATGTCTTCTCCAACCAATTCCACACGATCTGTACCAACTACGCCTACTTCCCCTTACCGGGCTGGAGTATTAGCCTGTCGGAGGCTACAACGCCAACTTAATGTGCAACTACAATGTTCCACCACTCACGTTCGCGATATCAGCACATTAGTCGAAGATATGCTTAGCAACAATTCCCAATGCAATTTGCGCAAGTCATCATCAAAACTCAGCCTTGTGCCTTCGCCCATCTCGGCTCTGGTAGTCGACCATAGTACACAAAATGATTGGAATGATATTGAGATTGAGAAAGCGAGGAGAAGATGGTTAAATACTGTCGTTAATGACGTTGACGAGGCATACATGGAAGAAGAAAGCTGGGACAGGGGAAAATGTTCTTTGTCACTTAGGAGAGCAAGTACGCCTAGTGGAATTAGGAAGCAAGGCTTGAGGTGCAGGACAAGCATGGAAAGTGTAGGAGGGGGTAGAATGAAGGTTGCTAAGGCACCAAGAATGAGGATAAGAAAGTGAAAGGTAGAAAGAGTGGATTAATAGTGGCGTTTAATACCCTGGGATATTTTGGATATGTTTGAGGGTTACTGTGAAGTTCACCGAGGTTCAACTTTTAGGTTTTGGGATTGGCGTTTGAGGGATAGGATGGGACGATAACATGGCTAAGCCACATGGCTACTTACTCCAGGGAAAGGATTGGAATTCGGACTGGTCTAAGAATTAGGTAGACGGGCCAGACATCTTTCCTTAATCACCTTGCTGGCCTGGGTTTGCTCAAACATATACCCCGGAATTTTGGAGACAGCGAGAGCACTGTTTAAATGGTGTATATTACGGAGTAGACTATGCCTCTACCCGTACGAATAATTTCAGATTCTTAAATTCGTACTCTGGTGCAATTAGCACAAGTCAATGAATGGAAAATTTTCATAAAATATATCTTACCCTATGTGCAGCAAGTGAGAGACCCTCCTCGCCTTTCCTTCAGAATGATCATGTTTAGAGCCGACTGCAAACATTGTCTGATACCATTACCACATTTTCTCACGAACTTTCAGGATAATCAAGTCTCATGTCTACCCAAGTAATTATGGAAATCTCATTATTGGGTACTTTATGTAGTAGACCGATTATACATTCAATCTATGACTTCTAGCTTGGCCAAGGTCATGTTGAACAGTGCAAACTCACTCACTCACTGCACTTTTGCAACGTCTCGGTTACCGTAAAATTTCTCAAACCCAATTGATTCAGCCTTGCCAAAATTTCATGGCCTTGCAATTCATTT
This sequence comes from Botrytis fragariae, assembly GCF_013461495.1. Lineage (NCBI taxonomy): Eukaryota > Fungi > Ascomycota > Leotiomycetes > Helotiales > Sclerotiniaceae > Botrytis > Botrytis fragariae. The sequence goes on along the minus strand of NW_023500991.1, from coordinate 1,152,734 downwards.
AGCATTCTCGTCCTCCGACTACTAGGAAATACACTACCAATGCGAATCTGACAATAAGAAGCTCAAGCGGAGCTCTTTACGATATTACATCTCTGAAAATGGCAGCGTCATTACGCGCCGCGAGTTCCAATGTCTCTAACCGCACAGTTCATGTTAAAATATTCCCTTCTGCTAGAACATTTGCGGAGAGAAGAGAGGTGCTGAGGGTTTTGGAGAGGTTTGGGGAGGTTACTATGTTTAGGAGTTTGAAGGTTTGTATTTCCGTTCCCAGTTTGCATGCAGTGGGAATGTAACATATCCTGACCCGAATAAAAAGCATCACCCAATATCTCCTGTCCAGAACGCATTCATATCCATCTTCAGCTCCGCGACAGCGGCACAGGAAGTTATCAATGCAAGCCCTGTGCGATATCGACTGGTTGTCGAACCGGATCCGCAAGCCTCTCCCACGGTTCCTTCTGATGAAAGTACGTCTCCACAAAACCCAAATGAAAAGGTCTTCTCTCTTTCTCTGAACATTACTCGCTACACCCACGACCAATATATTTCTCATCCCCTCACCAACCCTCTTTATGGTCCATTCAAACCTATTGACCCGAAGAGATCTGGAGTCACCGCGCATTTGAACAAAGGCTTAGAACCTAGTATGTGGAGTAAAGGTTTGGCGGATTGGGATAGTGATGCGGGGAAGAGGAGTGCATGGAATGACGAGGACAATGATGGAGGTGAAGAAGGAAAAATCTTAAAAAAGAGGAGGAACGATTCGTCAAGTTCGAGTGTACCTTTAAGATTGGTTGAAAAAGATTTGGAGGCTCGAAGGGAAAGAAGGCCGAAGGTTATGGAGGGATTGGCGGGGTTAGTTGGAGAGGGACATCAGTGAGTTTCAATATGAGAGAAATGGCGTTCTATTTGAAGTATAGAGTACAGACTGCAGATACTAGCCACGGCCTTGTGCTAGGAAGGAAGTACTTCCTATTTAGGTTTTGTGGGATGAGGAAGAAGATTGTCAGGACAACAACTCAAGTGCTGAGGTTGGTCCAATTAGAAAAGTCGCCAAATAGCTGGCATTTAAAGGTCGACAGGGAAAAAGTACTTGCAAGAGAAGCAAGATGCTTCCTATGAATAAGGACTTCCCGAACTGTATAACATATACACATTTGTACTGCTGGTGTTCCTTGGGTCACGAAAGAAACATATATTTAGATTATACATGCCCATCGCGGTATATATACCATTGCCAACCTGGGCGTTATGCGTCATGAATCTGGACGATAAGTAACCAGCTGTTGCAATTAGTCTCTAGTTGATTGTTGGCCAGATTTTGCAATATAAGTAGCAACAACGATCTCTCAAGTTAGTTTTCTCAAAGAAAAAAAGAGTACCACAATTCAACCCCTCAATCTGTCCTCTCTAGCTAAGCTTCTTTAACTTGCGGCGACCATTTCCGAGTTGACTGCAATCCTCAACACATATTTCACATCCCTTAACCTTCCAGCCCCATCTTTTGATAGTTTAGGACCAGCTTGACTTTTCATTTCCCCACAAGAGAAAGATGTCTCAAAAGCATACTCAGACATTTTTAACGCTACCATGGGCCTACACCAATCGATGCTGGGGCCAACTGCTGCATTGATGGGCATTTCGGTCTGTTCATTTCCATCTGACCGGTATCCATCAAATCTAATAAGAGACTAATGAACTGTTTGAGTTGGGGAATGGTGATGGAAGAGAATATTTGATGGAGGTGCTTCGGAAGGGGAATATCGTTGTAGCGGAATTTAGGGAGTTCCTTTCGACATCTTTTGTAAGATGCACATGATACCAAAGACAGAAGATATATGAAACCAGGGCTAAGACCACAATCTATAGGTAATCATTTTGGAGTCTAGTGTTCTGATAACCTGGAGCCAAAGCGTAGAGTGACTTTTAGAAAAAATATTGGTATCTCAACGTAGAAGTTCTACTTTCCATCAACCACGTTAGCTGAGCAGCTGAGGTGAGGCGGTCATTGTTTGGAATAACATTCAATGGCAAAATTGTCCACAATACTCAATATATATTTTTGAAAATTGCGATCCAGAGAAAACAAGAATTCATTTTACTGCCGCCTATTGCTATCTATCCCTATCTATTATTCTACAGATTCGCAACAAATTTCAAACAATAAGTCTACAAGGCTCTGCCAATCAGCTTTGGTATAGCCAGGCTAAAAACATCATTCGGATCGTACATCCACTTCAACTCAAGCAAGTTACCATAATTCGGACCATAAATCTTAGACAGTGATAGCTCGCTTTGTCGAGTCAAGGAAATATACGTCCCCTCCAATATGTTTTCTGGGTTTGTTCTTTTAAGCTCTCCTAGGAAGTTCTCCCCCCATCTGTTTGCATCTTCGAGGCTTTTCATATCAGGTACTATTGGTAATATTTCAAGTATGAAATGCGGCTCTCTTGCCGCAAAAACAGCTGTGAGATCTGCCTTTGTTGATATTCCACGGAGTTCCTGCATGGAAAACCCCAAGCAATCCCCCGGCATTCGCCTTGAATTCCTAGCTAAAACTGTCACAATATCTGGTGTTATGCTCCGTACATTTAGTGTAAGAGGCTTGCCATATCCGCTAGTAGGAAATCCAGTATTGGAATCCATCCATTGAGAGATTGTAGTGGAGATGACTTCATATTGGCTGACAGGCGCAAGTGATTTGATATGAGCCAGCAATTGACGCCCAGTTCCAATATCTTCAGAAGCCCACATGAATAGAACTCCGAATACCTGCCCTTGGGAGCTTGGGAAGATTGATTGTTGGACTGTCAGTTGTAGAGGCAGTCCTCGAGCGGATAGCTCTTTGAATCTGCTGTTAAAGATCTCTACCGTTTTTGATATGTCTTCTGATTCGAAGACGATCTTTCCAGCAAGAACCTATCAAACTGTCAGTTTTGTTTCTTTGTTTGAACCGAAAAGGGTGGCAAGACCTTTTGCAATGGATAAACCTTGATTCTTAGCTCAACAATAATCCCTAATGCGCCACCTCCACCTCTAACAGCTCGCAATAACCCATCTTCTCCTTCATCGTCAGAGTCTTTGATCTCTCCGTCAGAATCAACAACTTTCACACCAATAATCTGATCTACACCTAATCCATAAGCAGCACTAAATGGACCATAACCACCATACATCGCCCATCCTGCGTAACCCATAGATGGAATAGCTACTACCGGCGTCATCAAGCCTTCTCTACTCAGTTCACGAGCAAGATCTCCCTGGAGAACACCTCCTCCAATGGCTGCAGAATGGTGGGTGGGTGAAACGCGGATTGATGCGAGGCAGCGAAGATCGATCGCTAAAGCGGAAGACGAAAATTCGGAACCAAAATAAGAATAGCCGCCACAACGTACTGTAATTGGGATCTGATGGTCTGTGGTAAAACATATCAATGCGGATACGTCTGCTATTGTTGCCGGTTTCACAATGGCAAGTGGGACGATAGCATTTGATAAGCAGAATGTTGAGCGCGCAGCTGCATATTCTGGAGAGGTGGGAGTTACCAATCGAACATATGGGAGACGAGTTTGAATGAAACCTTTAAGGATAGAAAGATGTACTGATGATTGCGACATCGCGAAAATTTTCAGAGGGAACAAAAACAGAAGAACCGGGAGATGCCACACTCGGAGAAGAGATTGTCAAACTCATCTTTCCACGAGATTATAAGGGAACATATAGCTTCTTGCATTTGGGCTTGAAGATCTCATCAATACTACGCAGGAGGCTATAACATACACTTTTGGGGGTTTTAAGAGCTCGATTCATGCTTCAGGTACGCTCCTCGTATCCCACTACTAATCCAACGAAGCATTACCCTATCACGTGAATGCATTCCTATCACAACAACTTCAAAACATAACAAGTCCCATAAGAAATAGGATGCAAGTAATCACCAACATTCCTGATAGTTGGAGAATAATCTAACATTGTATTAATGATCGATGGAGAAAATCGTAGGAATGGAAATAACATGTGTCTTACATCAGGTAAGGTTCCATGCTTACTTTTTGGTTTCGAAAATGACGATGTTCGCATGCGGCGCTTCTTCGCTTCTATTATGATAGTTTATTAATAGCGCCTTTGCCGCGGCGTTGCAGAAAAGTTATGGTTCCATCTGATTGCTGCCCGCTGCCCTCCATTCGTTGCCCGCCACCAACTTCATCAGCCTTCAATCTTGACCAGTCACAACAATATAACTTCCGTGGAATGGGCTCACGTTGGAATACCAAGGAGTGTTTCACATCGTGTCGGGTAAGTATTTAACATTCAACCATGCTACTACTAACTATAGCATGTCCTGAATCTCATTCTTGAACCAACACATCCGCAATATCAGTTATTTTTGACTGAGATCATGTGTACGAATATGGTGGATCATAGAGGAAGAGATTGAAATTGAAAATCGCTGAGTAATATTGGTATCAACAGATTGTCCCTTGACTTTGACAATCAGACTGGATGCAAGCTTTCAATGCCGAAACTAATCAAAATTTGAAGTGCGCTCGTCACTTTGAGCGATTTTATTGTTTCGATTGGAGTCAGGAACCAAGGACTTTTCTTGTCAATCTATACCCCAGGTTATTGGAAGTCTGAGGCCGACAAGGTCGTCGGTCTCCATTGCCATGTTTTTGGTTTGGGACCCAAGTGGATATAATTTTCCCTTCCCAGAGTCACACCGCCGAGGATCAGATATCAGATTTTGTGGCACGACCAGTGCGGGGTTCAAATTCAATCTGATCTTCAATGTTCTGCAAAAAACTTTAGTTGTCTCATTCAAGTCAAGATATTGACATGTGGAGGTCTCACTTTACCAGCAGAAGGAAGCTTAGTAGCAACTTCTGTTGAAAATTTTGTGACAAGGGATATGGGTCGGAGGAAGCAAACATCAGTCAGGCATTCTAAATCACCAATCTGAGCAATGTCTGGTGACGACAGAATCTTTTAAATTAATCTTTCATTTCAATTTGTTTCCGCGACAACTTCAATCTCCACTTTTGCGGCTTCCTTTGCCAATCTCACAATCTGCACGCAAGTGCTCACCGGGAATGGCTCTTTGACCGATTCACCCCAGATTCTTTCTACTGTTCTAAATTAGGCAAGTTAGCAGAAGGTCCCCTATCATCCTCTTCAGTTCTCCAATTGCTCCCCATAAGACCACAACCACCAGAGCGTCAAAGTTAGAACTCACTTCAAATCTCCCATATCCACCAAAAATACACGTCTTTGTACCACCTTATCCAGTCCGCTTCCACTGGCCTCCAAAATAGCTTTCAGATTCCTCATAATCTGCGTAGTTTGCGCCGCTACTCCTCCGGAAATTATACGTCCATCGCCGGGTAAATCCCCCATCAAACCACAAAGATAGACTGTAGATTTGTTGGACGGAATCGTATTGCTATGAGAATAATTTCCATTCGGAGGAGCGATAGTCGGGATTGTGAGAGCGGTGCGAGAGGGTGCTCGCTCGTGGATTTTGTTGGATCTGTAGGAACCGGTTGTAGACGACATTGTTACTGCGATGATAATGATTTATTGTTGGTGAGTATGTTATGCTTTCAGATGTTTAATTGAGGTTGATCTGTGAGACTTTGAATGTTCTTGTTTGTTCTAGACCCTTGAAATTGCTATGACGTCACATTATAAATTGTGGTTAATGGCTTCTTCACACCATCCAATGCTGGCAGTTTCAGCCGCTGACACATGATTTCATCTCGGGTACATGGGTATGCTATGTTCCAGTGATTGATATTCTTGATTTATTTTAACGGCGAGTTATTATCACCAACAAGATATGCCAACTATTGTCAAACACGGAAGTATCAATCTATCGCTGTTCGATCCCATCTCTTTTTCGTGGTTTCCACAGTCATCATCCAAATCCAGAGTTGGTAGTAACAAGGCCGAGTTTACGCCTTCGATGCTTATAATTGCAATGTTGCAATGACATCCATGCCATGTATCCAAGTGGTAACGTGGATAGAAAGAATTCTGGAGAAAGAAGACGTCAAACACAATGGGTGCCGTATGGCGCCGCCATAAAATCAACAACACTTCTGTCTCCTCGAACAGTCCCGAAGTTTATTCATCAGTATTAAATCAACACATACTTCCCGAATCATCACGACAGAGGATAGCCAAAAAAAGCCGCTGTTGATCCGGGAATGGTCAAGACATAGTACCGTTTTCATGTCGTGGGCTTCAGACTATCTAGAATCCGGGCCGCTAGTATAATATTGGAACTAGTTGTTCATTGATGCGATCATTCCTACCAGTATCGCTGAGCTATCAAGTACTTGTAAGTATCACAAATACATTCAATGATGGAACAGGCTCGGAAGAGGACCTTGAATTGAAGCTTTTGGATGAAAACCTCCTTGATCATAAAAAGCATCCGAGAGATTTGGAGTTGGAGTTGGAGGTATTGATGGAAGGCATTCTTGATCATCTGTGGGGACCCAGAACTCTAGTGTTGAGAGCGTTGATGAAGGCCCCTTTAATCATTGGGAAAGATTGAACATCCTATTTTGAGGTTCAAGATGAGTTTGACTGCTCATTTTTCATCCCTTTTTCTCCCGAGATTCATTAATGTAATGGTTGTTTGCTGAGAAGAGAACCAAAGTGCTATCGAATTGGAGGGATTAGCGCAATATCTTTGGCTCGGTGTTTATCTTACTTAATTGGACCTGGTCGATAGTGCGATCTCGAGAGGGGATAACGAGTATGCCGTGGAAATATCTGCAATTCCGGTAAGTGGCTTGTCAGAACGCCAGATACTTGTTGATTCTTCGATTTTGAAATCAAACTTTATGACTGGAAGAAATAAATCCAGGTGCTAAAAAGCCCCGTGCACCTGGAGCCTATTCCAACATCAGATAGGCGTTGCTTCATGAAAGCCTCTGCTAGCGGTCATTCATATCCTATTTATAAGAGTCCTGTCACGAAGAGACTTTATTTTGATTTTGGTATCGGTATACTTGGCATTAAATTATGTTGAACGCTTCAAATTGCCTGGACCACAGTCCGATATTCTGAGATATTCTAGCTTGATTTCATCTGGGGCATTATTTCTGTTCAAGATTCTTGATTCTCTTGAAGAATTGAACTTGCGTGAAATGTTGAATCCATTTTCAGTGTTGAATCGCTATCTAACTGCGACAAGCTACATTCATTAGCCTACTAATCTAGACTACTAGATGTTCGGTCCCTAATTACTGAAAAAAGCAATGTACAGTCCTATCATGGAGCCATCAACCATTGCCATCACATCATCGTCAAAATTTGCGACGATTTGTTCAATTCTTGTGTGTATGAGCCTAGAAACTTCTGAATTTGACCACGACATACAAGTTGCTGGCATTATACACACCGAGTATGAAGTGTTTTATTAACAACAAAGAAATTTAGAATGCGACTTCGAAGATCATCAAATTTCTATAGGTAAATCTCCACATGTATTGTTAATGTAGTTGCATATATCATATATACCAATAGGGAGGATTTATAGCTTCTACTCAGCAATTTTCGAGATCCTGTGTAGCCATATGTATGCATACAAGTAACACATTGATTCCTTCCGGATCTGATGTAAAAGTGCCATTATAAAAACGACTAGGACGATGAAATCGCGATCAATAAATCCTCTTGGATTTTTTGACTCGAAGTTATTCAGTTCTTGATTTTTCTGTCCCATAACGAGGAAGAAAATGTTGGGCCTGTCATTGGGAGGTAATCGAGAAACACAACGAACCAAAGAATGTTACGAAGTTTCTCATGATTCCCATATGAGTACCTTGAAGATTCTCTACTTCCATCACACAAGCAAACATTATCTTAATCAACTGACATTCGGACTTCGGCTTGTTATGTAAGGTCTTGCATATTCTAAAATGCCACTCGAAGATTCCCAAGTAGCTGCCTATTTTTCCAGAGGGTGCAGAAAGTGAAGGAAACAGGCAATGTGAAATTTCTACACATCTTCCAGGCTGCGGGGCGACTCTTACAAGTATATAAGCGGCCAGCTCAGGAGGCTCGAGCTGCGTAAGACCTTCAGGTACACATTCAGAATTCTGGGGACTTCGCATCGCCCTTCTGCAACATCATAATGGTTGAATCACCTTCAGATAGGCCTCCCTCCATCATTGTTCATCTCATACGCCATGCTTCGGTTATATACCCACATACTGTTTCCTGTCAAGGGTGTATTTGGCTAACTCTAGTGTAGTCAAACCACTCGGAAGGTGGACTCGACTTTGGCTTATCTTCTAAAGGAGAACGCCAATGTGACGAGCTCTACGAAAGTATGCGAAAGCACGCAGGCTACATCACTCATGTTTTCTCTTCGCCTATGAAACGTTGCTTAGAAACTGCTCGAAAGGGTCTCCTTGAGGCGACGAACAGGGGCACCAGGATCCAAATCATGCCTGCTCTTGCCGGTCGAAATGGCCAAGCACCCTGGAATTTGCGAGAGGAAAATCAGGAAAATGATATCAGTGGTCCTTGGGTCAGTGAGGTAGCAGATCCTAGGTCAAAGTCCAAGGATGCTGACTTCGTTATGAAATGGTTGACAGGGAAAGATTTGTCTGTGCAGGCGGCTCAAAAAGTGCTGGAGGTTGTGGTTGTGAGTCAAGCTCAACTACTGAACGATTTATTATGGAAATTGAAAGGAGGTAGGTTACATAATATTAATATCTGAGCCCGATCCCCAGAATTCGTCCACTTACAGTCTGCAGGTAACCATGGTTGGCCCAATGCAACAATTGTCACCTATATTTTAGATCGTAACGGAAAGTGGACTCATTGTCGGCTCCAGAAGACTATTGATAAACAGAGAAATTCTCAACAAGATTGGAAAAAACAAATTGTAGAAGCAGCTAATGAAGAGCAAAGAAAACGAGAGGAGAAAACGAAGAAAGAGCAGGAAGAGTCTATTGACCGCGAAAAAGCAGAGAAAGATAAATTGAACAAACAAAAGCGGGAGTTACTGAAAACACAGGTTAGCTTTTCCTGTTCTATTGAACCTAGGGCTTGCTCAAGCAAGTGGCTGATACTAAATTTTCAGGATTTCATGCTCGTGATTGATCGCGAAACCGATGAAATCGTTACATTCGGGAGGTTCCAAGAACTACTTAAGGAGCGATATGCAAAAGAATTCTCATCAACAGCGAAGCCTGTTGTAAAGAAATCAAAGCCGGTTGAAAGGAATGGTAACGGAAAGCCCGTTGTAAAGAAAGCGAAGCCGGTTGCGAAGAAATTGAAGCCTGTACAAGGGAAAGTGAAAGCAAAGGCTATTTTAGAGAAACCCGAGCCTGTTACCAAGAAAAGAAAACGAGGATGACAACAAGAAGGCGTCTGTTGCTGAACTATCTTGAGCACTGCTTAGCCAGCGACTGACCAGACAGATTCCAATTCCTAGCGGTTGTCTCAAACACCAGTGGGCTTGAGTTCTATTTATAGCTTGGGCCATTGTCGGAATCCGGGGTAGCTCTTGATCTCCTGGTTTGCAATTGGATTGTGCACCTGTGTAGGTTTTTACCATACCTCCATACCTTACCTTCAGTGTCTTTTGGATAAAGAACCAAGTAAATACTAAACATCATCACTCTCCCAACACGGAAATCATGAGATTGAGTGATCATTACCTGTGATATGTGAACTGATTAGTTGCAGAATCCGTGGGGTAAGAAGCAAAGGATGTGTCGTTCAAATTCTTATTAGTCGGCAACTTTGGCTAGCACTAAACTTAATTTCTAGCCACCAAGCGCTAAAAAGTAACCCCGGAAGCACTAAATCCAACCTGAACATTGAACATTCACTCACAGGGGCAGAATTAATCGGAGATTCTACGACCATGGAGCTTATTACAACAACAAAATGTTTTGTAGAATTGTATTATGGTCTTAAATTCCTCATGGTCTTGAATCCACTATGCTCGCGTCAATACTCCTGTGTGAATCCTTCAAAAAAGGTCCTTCAAGGATACATATACAGAGTTACATCGACAAGATGTGATGGAAGCAGACAGTATGCATTGGATAGTAACGGACATCAGTATTATAAAGCTTAGGAGTGGGATCCTGTGCCACGACAGTACTTTGGGGCTGAGTGTGACGGTTTAGATTCGTTGGAGGCTGACTCGAGCCTTTGCAATTTCCTAGTGAGTGAATGGTAAGCACTATGTTTCGTGGGAGCGGCTATGCGTAAAGTTTCGTATGTGCTGGATTTAGTCTTGGGGGTCAAAACATTTTTCTTTTTCTTTTCCTTTTAATATTCCGTTTACAAACTCTCTTATTTCCCTCTAAGTCTCTTGAGCTTTCACACGTTTGTTTGAGCATTCGAAAAAACTATCGTTCAGTATGAACACCAACGCTCGTCGAAGAGGTGCGAAAGTCGCACCATCCCACTATCCCCGCATCGCATTTCATGGATTACGTTTTGCGCAATTGATTTCGGCGACGATTGTGGGAGGTATTATGGCATATTTTATGTATTATTTGCGTACGTACATATGCATATATGCATCGCCTTGAGAATCGATGTGAGAGAAGAATGTGTGCTGACAAGCATCTAGGAGCTGAGCGAATTCCAATCCCATGGACTTTTATTGTGCTCTTTTCGATATCGCTTGCGACGGTCGCTGTCCTAATTCTTACGATCATCCTCTATAATTTTACATATTTGTCGCCAAAATTCAATTGTTTGCTGAATGGTACGGCGTCAATTTTTTGGATGTTGGGCTTTGCGTTGTTGAGTTGGAATCTCAGTAATACGTTGAAGAAGAGTTGTGATTTGCAGACTTGGAGGAGTGGTGTAGCAATCAGCGTCTGTAGAGAATACAAGGCTCTATGGACATTTACTTTGGTTGGGACTTTGTCTACATTGGCGGCACTAGCTTTGGACATTTGGACGCACAGGAAGACTACTGAGAGAGGCGTTTATGTTTTGCCTGAGGATGATAAAAATGCGGCCATGTTGAAGGATATGAATGGTAAAAACAGTCAGACCAAAGGGTATGAACCCAGTCGGGGAGGAGCTTTCGAAGAGGAAATCGATATCGCTTACCACAATCGATATGGTGATGACGCATTGGAGAGTGTGGGATATCATGACAGAGTGCTTCACAAATAGTTGAGGCGAGAATACGATGTAACGAGGATGATCAGATAGGAAAGAGGTTGTGTGACCACTGCGCAACTTATCTCATGAATACTAGATACTAAATTGCATAACTTTGGAATATACTTCATGTTTGTGAGACTGCGTAGCCTTCTGCGTAGGTCGACTTCTTACAGAATAAGACTGTGTAGTATAATTTTGAGTAGTGCGGCCACGCAGAAGAATGAGAAAATAAAGTCAATATCTATTCACACGAAACGGAAGGCTAACCAGTTCGCCTCTCGAGTTTCCCCAGTACTCAATCCGAGCATCTTCTAAGGCTCATCTAAGCTTTCCCCACATGCGTCTTCATAATGAAAGAATAAAAGCAGCTTATGTTCCACGACATATCTCAGGAAATGAACTTCTCCATGGGAATATGGATGCTTTTCATCTATCGCTAGCTGCGGCATCGCAAACCTTCAACCAACAACCTCTTTCACGGTGAAATTCTACCGGAGCGTGAAAATCGTTCCGGAAGGCTTGTGTTGAGCAAAACCTTAATTTTTCTCATGGGCACACCTTGCCCTGACTCATTGGGCCAAATGGAATACCGCAAATACGAATTACCAATTCCGGTATCTTACCTGCGGGTGAAAGATGCGATTTCTGTCAAGCATCAGTAGCAAGCTTCATCGATTCAACATCTACCTTGCAATGAGCAGTTGGGATCTTTGATTGATGTCACGGGCAAGAGCGGGAGACGTGCCGAGAGCGCTCCATTTTGCTGTTCTAGGCCTGAAATTATTAGTATGAGACCAACAAGTGTCGGCACTTGATTGGAATTTGGGAATATGCAGATGAGATTGATATATTGGAAAGATAGAATAGTGAGATTGGCACCCGGTTCACGTCGTATTATTATGGAGGCATCCATCAAATGTACCATGTTACCGGCCAAAGAGAGGCTCTAAAACACGAGACAGGTCACATTGAAAGCGAAAGTTCACATGATTCGCTGGTGGAAATCTCACGGAGAAGGATGAGACTGCCGGCGGAGACCTTCCACATTTCCTATAGGGCTGCGACGTAGCGACAGAACAGGATTGTTCTCGGTGGTTACTAGAATCAATTTCTCTTCTATGATTGGGCTGTTCGGTGTACGAAGGCAAAAGAGGAATTGGCATTATTACGGTATCCATGCGCTTTATCAGATCCACCACTCACGAGTCTTCAAAAACGTGTGATATTTGACCATAGGTTACCAAGATATCGGATCACGTTGAAGAATGAATAATTGAGCCGTCTTACATTAGTAAAACCGGTAAGCCATGCCCGCAATTAAGCTTTCCATCAGGTAGGTGAGTGGACTCGAAGCGTGGGTAACAGGTATGTTGACCAAAGTAGCATTATATATCGCCTGTGTAGCTTTATTCTGACAATCTGATGGAAAAATTGACGGGTTCCTTTGACTACACATAGCATGGGGGCGAAGAAGCCCTAGTATTATATGGTGGTCAGCATTACCTGCACAACCTTGGAAGCCTATCTAGGTATTCAAAGTGACGAATTAACACGAATGGCAATAGTTATACAATAACCTCAGGAATCCGGTTGCTGCACAATTGTTCATACCTATCACAGGTTATACTCGCTCTATATTCTTGGGAAACATAAGGTTCTATACTGCAAACATTAGACTTTCATTCAGAGATCTTCTTTTTGCCAAGCACGGATAAAGTCATCTTCTACAATAATTCACCCTAATCAGGCATCTATGTCCGATTACTCCTCATTATCAGGGCCTGGAACGGCAAAATCATCGAAGGAGGCTAAAGCAAAGTCACCGCATCGATATAGAATATGCGGAACACCTGTTCGAACGGGTTGCAGGACTTGCAAGTAAGTGAACTTATCGTCGAGCTTCTTTGAGAATTCCACTCACATTCATAACAGGATTCGTCGAGTCAAATGTGGAGAGGAAAAGCCATTTTGTAAGAGGTGTACTTCCACTGGACGGCATTGCGATGGATATGAGATTATCACAGACTTGACAAAGCGGAATGCCACAAAGAGAAACCCTTCCATACCGTCAGGTGTGCAGTCTAATACGCTCGAAGATCCTTTAGAATCGAATGTGTTGGATTTCTTTCGTACGTATACAGTAGCCGAGTTTGCCGGAGACTTCTCTACTGAATTCTGGGAAAGGAGGATTTTTCAAGCTGCTACCATCGAGCCGTCAATCCGTCACGGTATTCTCGCATTGGGTGCCATCCACAAAAATTACACCGAAACCTACCAGGAACCTCAGACCATAGCTGAAAAACCAACACCGGCACAAGCTTTTGCTTTCCGCCAATACACTAAAGCCATTCAAATTTTGCGTCAATCAATAGTCCGCGAGCCTCACTCACTAGACATGACATTGATTTCATGCATATTGTTTATCTGTTTCGATTGTCTCGTTGGCGATCAAGCCGCAGCATTGGTTCATCTCAAATCAGGACTGAAGATTCTCGACGATATACATGCCACAAATGCCCCCTCCTCAACTGCAGCACAATGCGCACGGGACTATTCCCCACTATTGTTAGTACTAGGAGGACAAATTGCCGCATTCATCAATCCCAAAGCTGGAGTAGATAGAGGAGCATTCTGGGCAGCAATGAAACGAGCCGGTTGCTCAACTTCCCAATTCACCCCTTTCCAGTCACTTGAAGAAGCTCGCTATTCATTACGAACTCTTGGGGCAGACATACTGCATGCACGTCACACAAATTGGAACTACGTTACTGAGGAAATAGTCACAAGTGAATTTGGCCCCATGGTACGAAGCCACTACTTGGCGTTAGAGAATTGGTCAAATCGTTTGAACGCATTCATCGAAAGAACTTCATGCAATCAAGACACAAAAGCTGTTTCCCCCACAAGACCAATCCGCATTCGCGGTGTATCATTACTCAGAGCCCACCATCTTCTCTTCTCCATGAACGCCGCAGAATCGCATACGCCCGGATCCAAGTTCGAAGAAATGCTCGATCTAACCGAGGCGCTGGTTCTAGAAGACAAAGCTTATTGGAGATCGCAATCCATGCCAAGGTTCATGGTTGATACTGGATTCATTGTTCCATTGGTGTATACAGCAGTTCGCAGTGCTGATATTCAACATAAAAGAAGAGCAATCGAGATCTTGGCACAGGCGCCTGGAAGAGAGGGGTTGTGGGATACGCAGTGTGCGATTGATATTGTAGAGGGAGAGCTGGCCGCTGCAAGAGGCCAGAGTCCGAGACTGAAGATTCCGTATTTTCATGATTAAGAAGGGAAAAATTGCAATGGTGATAGGGCATGTTTTCTGTGTGGGTTACAGAGTAGGCCAATGTTTCTATCACATGGATGATTGGTCGATCGACCCATAGGCCATAGGTGCTGATTTCAGGTACGTGATACCTGTCACTGAACATACCCGTCTCAATTGAGATACATGTATTGATCTGAATATGGGTGGAAGGATTCCAGGGTGCATTTCCGTAGCCCTCTGTATTTTTCTTTGTGCTTGTAAAATACCGGTGTTATATTATAGATTTCAACAATCTTTCCTTCGTCATCTATCAAGGGAAATTTACAATGTGAGATGAATCTCTTTTTGAAGTATATACTCGTGGTAGGGTTTCTGAGGGTGTATGAGTGACATACTGGGCCCTTACGAAGTATAACCCCAAACTGAAGCCAAGCGATAAAGCCCCTAAGCCACTCCAACCACCAAGATTTCCACCACATCTTGGCATCAAAATAAACGCAACACAAGTTCCTATTTTCGAATCCTCTTAAACTCAAAACTCCATGACGACAACGGTACATTACTCAGTAGACTACCGGAAGGACCCTTGGACCTGTGTACTCGTCTGCCTACAACGATCTCCATTCAAACCGTAACCCACTAACTTACCAAGAATGATTTTACGTAGGGTTGCTGGGTTTCCAACAGGGGGATTGGTGACAGAAGAGTGGGATTGGTAGATAAGCTTAAAGAATCTGCACGGTGATATATACTCCGTAGGGGTTGTTCCTTGATATAGCCCGTAACTACAAGCTACCGGTATGTAGATGGCAAGCAGGGCAGCACACTTGAGCTTTCAAATCTCCAGCTTATGGAATTTGTATCAAACCATCAGTTGAAAACTGCACACTGTACAGTAGGTGGTTTATGTGCGACTTTCTTAGTGCCGTCAGAGGAGAGTATCTTGGGCATAGCTATAGCTAAAGAGAAAATGAAGAACGATAATGCTATACCAATAAATAGTTATAGAATGTACGCATAATGTACTTCGAGAGCTATCATATTGTTTTCTTTCAGATACACAACCTACAGCTGCGATATGCCTCACCGTCAATCAATTTCCCAATTGAACCAATTGAAAGAAAATGACGATCCAATCATCGGGAATATCTGACGGGGGTCCTAGTTTCAGTGTGGAGCTACGCCGCACAGCACCCTCGCTGCAACGTGTTTTGGGCCCTCGGCATGGTATCTGCAGATGCAAATTTCCAACAATAGCACAGAAATGGGTTTCTAGGTCGCTGGCCCTCCATTTGTTACTAGCAAGGGTGGAATTTTGTACGGAAAAAAGTCGATAGAGAGAGGAAGAGAGATGGAAGGATTCGATCGTTTTCTTGTTCAGCTACCATGTAGTTGTTTTTGACCAGGAAGCTTTTTTTAGTCTGCGAAATTAAGAAGTCTGTTTCATCATGGTGTATACTGCTCTCAGCCTTATCGCACTCGTAGAGTTACATTGCGATTTTGATATTGCTGATAAAGATCTAGAAGTGTGATTGAAATTTGGACGCGAATTGGCAGCTCTAGAACTACGCATCTCTCGAAATGGCGGCGAGGTTTTCGAGATTGTTTGATGATTGGGATCAGGATCATAGGGATATAACTATGCTAGAGTATGGGTAAGGAAAGCTTAAATTTCTTCTTTAGCTTTCGGCGCATTGACTGAAGGGGAACAAATTGTCATCGGATGAACACTAGATTGAATATTTGTTTGCTAACACTTCAATTGGTGTTTTGACAGCTCTAGTGTTAACGACTCACCACCCAGATATCATTCTCCGCAAAACAATACGGAATATACATCTCCATCAGCAGATCTATCCGAAAGGCCAAATCTACCAGAACCAGCCCTCGAGCCTACAACTCCCTTTTCACCATTCGACAATGGGATATCATCTCGACGTTTACTGGATGGTAGAGGTAGTTATGCCTCTAGTTATAGCCCATCTTTTCCCTCCGCACACGACTATCAAGCTTTGAAAGATGTAGGTCGAGATAGTCTTGGAGATGATCCCTCTCCGAGTGAAGCACGTTTGCGAAATGGTTCTGGCGTGACTTCAAATATGAAGAGAATATGGAGCAAATCGACAGCTTTTACAAAACCCCGTCTTCAATCTTCATTTGATGGACATTTTGCGCAGGGAAAAGACGGGTGGTGGAAAAAACAAATGCTGGTGGATCGAAGTTTAAGATCAATGGCGGGGTTTACGCTTCTTTGTGCTATTATCATGTTCATCATAATGGTTGCGTACTTGCCTGCTTTTAATTCTCGGTTGAACAAACAGAGTACGAGTGTGGGCGGGAAGGAAGGGGAAAGCTGTAAGAGTATGGAGAGTAGGAATATTGTGAGTGAGATTGTTACGTAGAAGGGCTTGGAAAGCTTGCTAATGAATCATTTGTATAGGCTGTTCATCTTTTCATCAACATTGCAGCAACGATGATTTTGGGCTGTTCAAATACTTATCAGCAGTTAGTAACTGCTCCGCTAGTTGAGGAGATTCCATTCATTCTCTCGAAAAATGGTGATGCAAAATGCGGTACAAACTCACCCTGGAATATCAACGTTAAGAAATCAGGAAAACTAAAGGCTTGGGGATCATGGTTATTACTTATTTGCACTTCAATTGTATGTTTCAAGCGAGCTCTTGATGAAGGGGTACTTTTATTGATTGTTTCACAGCCAATTCATTTCCTCGCAAATTCGGTCATTGGACCATCGTTTTATGTTGAGATGCCAACGAATGTTACGTATTTGTACAATCAAACTTTCTCTTTGAATTCTTATCAAACGTACTACTACGATACGTCTTACCATTTGACATCGTATGATTCTGCATGCGTAAGTCGAACTTCTTCTTTGGAACCTGGGATTTTGACAGTCTGGATTGCGAGCCTACAAAGGGAAGTCTCATCTGAGGAGTCAATCAGATTGTTCACATCAGTGATACATGACCTAGCCTTTTCTTTTCTTTTCTTTTCTTTTCTTTTCTTTTCTTTTCTTCGGAAATTCTAATTTGACATCCAGTCTGTTGATTCTAACCGTTGAACATCCGGAACTAAATCAACAGCTAAGCTTTCCCCGATTTTCGGTTGCCAAACTAACGAGAATCATATATAGTGGACTGCTTTTAGAGCCGGGTCATATGTTTTACCTAGCAACATGTCTCAATTGAGTGACCAATACAATACTGATACCCTCGGAAACTCGAGTGAGTACTCTCAATTCTGTTCTTAGAATCATCCACGATACTGACAAATGACTTGTAGCATCTTTTGAAACCGTTTTGGTCACCTACAATCAAAATTGTACACAATATAAAGGAACAGGGACTGTCGATGAAGCCCTGGCAGAGGTCAATTACACCGGATCGTATGCTTGGTCGGGCCAGTATTCCAAAGGGAACTGTGCCTTGCGACGAGGTGTTTATTGTGAACTCCAAGACCAGCTACCCAAGAAATGTCGATTGAATGTTCGGATGCAAGCTTGTTTCAGTACGTACTCCCTGCTGTCGTAAATTTATGGAATCATCATTCTGACGATTGTTAGCACTTTTCGGATGTCTCCTAATTAAAGCCATGTACATGATCGGACTGAATTATCGAGCTAGACACCGGGTTAAGAATCATTGCTTGACATATGGAGATGTGATTGTTGCATCTGTCATAAATCCGGATTTGAAAATACATAATGAATGCTTACTCAACTCTGGAGATGGTTATCGACATAAGGTGACACACCAGTGCCATAAGCATTGTAAAGATCCAATTCCTTCTCCGACGGGTGATGATATAGGTCACTGTCAGGTAATGTGATCTTGCCATTGCCTTCTAAATCCTACTAATCTCTCATCTTCCCATAGAAATGCAAGAAGTTCAACGAGACGGATAAAGCTGCTGGTGAGTTCTAACAATTTAGTCTGTATACATCTGCATCTGACACATCTAGATTTACCGCATCCAAGCATAGCAATCAAATACAAACGCTCACTCCTGTCCAATCTTGGTTCCACCGCTATAACTCAGATGATTATCCTAATGTTTTGCTCCTTCGCAATGGCTGGCGTCTCCATCATGCTCATTACTCTCATGGTCAGCAAGACAACAGATTACAACAACTACTGTCGCGATTCAAATTATAACCGCGAGTACTACAGAGAGTGTGGTATTTCACTCTCGCAAACTCTCAAGGAAAGCTTTGGAACCTGGGGAGGCTTTTCTTCTAGCGTCACGTTAGCAGCGCTTCCTTCTGACAAAATCAGTAGTGAATTGATTGCCTTTGCCATCTCCAACGGCGCACAGTTTCTTTTCAGTTTGCTTTACTTATTGCTCATTTACAACATCACTCTCATCTCCATGGAACACGAATGGGGCACCTTCGAGACCGAACGCAAAAAGCCCAGAGCGACAATCGTATCGGGGACCCCCTTTGAGCAATCCTACTTTCTGCAACTGCCCTCCAAAATTCTCCTACCTCTCATGACCTTTGCAGCAGCCATGCACTGGCTCCTCGGCGAATCAATCGCAACCTTCGAATCCATCTACACGGATCCCGCATATGGAGTTGAACACTCGGTCTACTATGTCACGTATGCCGCGTATCCGATCTTTCTGAGTACGGTGTTGATGATTGGCCAGACGGCGATTTGTTGGTGGGCTTTTACGTATAGGAGAGAGGGGTTCATTCCACAGATGTATGGGAGCATTAGGGCTTGTTGTGCTAGCACGAGTGAACTTGAGGATTTTGGGAGGGGTGGGATTCAATGGGGAGATTGTAAGTTTTCTTTCCTTTTTTTTCCCTCGCACTTTCGCTTTTGCTCTTGCTCTTGCTCTTGCAGTGAACCTTGACTAATTTGACGGGGGGCGATAGTGGGAATGGGTGAAAAATTTAGACATGCTGGTTTCTCGGCTGATGGTCAGTCCCTTTCTCCTTTTTCCCATCTCCGATATCTCTATCCCTACTCCCTCTCATTCACCTATCCCCCCTCAGATTTGTTCATCTGCCCATACGTGCATACTAACCCTCTCCCCTCTAGAACCGGGTAAAATCATCCCCGCAGAACTCTACTGCGGTCGTGGGTAACAACCAATTCCCACTCCCCAAATCCCAATTCCCAATTCCCATGTATAAATATAAACATATACAACCCCACGGGTTTAATGTACGATACGAAGTTACGATTGTTAAATAATAGATGGATGTTTTGTTTTTGTCTAGTGGTTGATTTGTGAAGTGGATGGAATGGGATGAGATGAGATGAGATGAGAGTATACCTAGGTAGGAACTTTGTATTTACATCTCATCAGTGTTCGCATGAGCTAGCAAGCATCAGGAGATGAGGAGAGAATGTAAGAATATCAAAGTATGATGTAATTCTGAGATGCAGATGGCGAGGGAGGTAGGTACAAATCGTGTTTGATCCGACGAGAACTCTTCCTGTCTTGTATCTTTATTGAACGTAGTGTTGGTATAGAATTATTGGTGGTATGGAATTATTGATGCTTAAATGAGTTATGTGTTCATCGTTAAACCATCACTCAGTGATTGTCTATCATCAAGACGAGATGAGGAAATCCTCCAATTAAATCCATTCACTACGTTTTTGTAAAATTCAGGAGACGCGACGGGATATACTTTTTGATTTCATTTGGATTGATCCATCTCGTTGTATGAGATGCGAGAATTATTAGTGCAAATGTGAGGAGTTGTTTGGTTGGATATTGGATATTGGAGAATAGAGATTGAATTTATGAGTGGGAATGGTTTGCTGCAGAGGAAAGACAAATCACAATGTAAATACAAATACAAATTCATGGAAAATATTTATTATTACTGCGATCTGTATCGCTGCTATGAAAAGTACGCAAGTAAACTAGAGTACACCAAAGCGCCAATATGTGATATGGTATCTCTCGCTTGAAAAGTACAGATGGTATAAAGGAAAAGAAATGTCGTCGCGGTCGTGTCATTATGTAAGTTTTCCTCTCCTCTCCTTCCATTACTAGATTGAGTTTCATCTAGTCCATCGATTCGCGTCCCAACTGTCCACTTCTTCATCTTCCTCCCATTTTATCGAAACCCTAGGCACTTCCCTCAATAGCAGAACCAGGATATCCCCTAGTATCTGCTACGTCTCTGCCAAAAGTGTCTCTTAGCAGGTCTCACACCCCCGACATATCCCTTCTCTCCAATGGCACTCCTCGTCTTCTTCTTGTGCATTCTCTTACTCAAACACGTAACAAATACCACGACTGCGCCCAAAAATCCCGCAATCATAGCCGCCAATGCACACCAGATACCCACGCTGAAATACGCGTGGCTTCCACTTCCATCTCCATTGACATGGTTTTTAATGATTCCAAAGAGCGCAAAATCACACGCCATCGCTACCAACGCAATGATGAATGCGATGCCGGAGACGAGAGCCGCGAGGAATGAACCAATGAGACCGGCGCCGAGTGCGAGGAGAAATGCAATAAACATTACTCCGCATGCGACGGGGTGGAGAATCATTACGCGGGTGAGGGCTTTGGTTGTGTCTTCGCTGGCGGTGCTGAAATCGGTGGAGTCGATTTGGGACATGATGGAGGCGGGGTTGTAGCCGATGTGTTTTTTGGTGCAGTAGTCGTTTCCATTTCTATTCGGGGGGGAGTTGTTAGTATGGTGTTTTTTTTCTTCTTGGGTTGAGATTTTCTCGTGTTCTCAATGAGATGAACACAGATGAGATGAGATAGAAGGGAAGTGAAGGAAGGGAAAACTCACGAATCAACATCCAAAACACAATATCCAAAAGTACCAAATGAAACCACGGAATTGTGGGAATCGGTTCCGTTTGTCAATTTGACCTTCATGATTCCGATATCATTGATGACGGGAGCGGAAATGGTAGTTATGAGGAGGAGGATGGAAGATGCGAAGAGCAGAAATGTACCGATGTGGTGGAGGAAACCGGTCGCCATTTTGAAGGATGGGGTATTGACTTGATGTTTGAGTGTTTCTTGGAAGATGTAGAGAGAAGAGAGGGAGAAATAAAATTAAGACCAAAGTCAACTAACTTTGACTTTATTCAAGTCTTGATAGATGGATGAATAGAAAATTACTTTGTCTGTCGATACTCTATCTCAAAAATAGGAAAAGGAAAGGGTCTCTTAAGCTTTTAATATACCTATCATATTCTTGTAAGCAACCCAATCTACTCAAGAGAAAGTGACATATGAAAGTGGTGCGTTGGTCGCATATCTTGATTCTTGATTTGAGACCTATTGGAAAGAAAAAAAAGGTTCACAAACAAGGAAATCTAATATTTGCATGGGTCGGTCAACAGGGTGGTGATGTTGATTGATTGGGCGTCTTTTTCTTGGGTGGTCCATCGTCATAGCTTTTGGCCTTGGTGATGGGTTGGATTGCATGTACCGGTATCCATGTTGAGAAGATAGGGACGTGGGTACCGAGGATGTGAATTGAGGGAGTGGAGAGTGAAGTGATTGAATTGAAGTGATTGAATGGAAGTGTTAGGAAGTTATGATATGTAGCGTGAAGACTGACGTGATTGAATGAATGTACTAGGAAGTTACTTTTGACAAGACACCCGTTTATGTCATCATGTCAGGTCAACGCCAACGTCAACTATTTTAGCCGATGTTGGGGAAGACTAAACAACGGGCGTACTAGATGAAGACTTGGTAGTGGTGGCGTGAGTGTCAGATGTTTGAATACTCCATGTTTTCTGCCGACTTTATTTATTTCTATTCGATGAATGCGATGAAGCAAAAGTATATCTTCATCGTGTTCATGTTCATCTCAGTATTCATTACTAGGTACTTGCCCGTCCGTCCTACCAAGTGTCACCTAATTAAAAATGAAAATAAAAATAAAAATAAAAATAAAAACTTGTCGGCCCCCCTGTAAGGCTGTACGACCCTTTATCTATAAAGGATCAAATGGCAACTAAATGACAAATGACGTCGTAAATTCAGGGGTTCATCTAGTGGCGTGGTCCCTACAGAATACCTAATAAATACCTAATAAATACCTAATACCTAGTAGTTACTCTTGTCTATTCACTATTCGGGCTTGCAAGGTCGAAAAAGAAGAACGTAGAACGAATTAAACTATTTCTCAATACTGATGATGCTTACTTGAAATTACCATGGGCTTGAGATCACTCGGAGATACTCCAGACGATTCTTTGCAGGAATGAGTGAATTCTCCGTCTTCAATCTTGAATTTGAGAAGTCCATGCTATGGCCAAAATCATTGGATTCTTCTTTACCCACAAGCTATGCGTCAGCCAGGTGTCCTATTAAATTCTATCGGTCGTGTGTCTAGTAACATTTGCGTCAAAAAGGCTAGCTTCGTCGTGCGATAGGAGATCATAACGTCTAAAGCCGCACCTCAGTCATCGCTAAGATCAAGTTGCAATTAAATTTCGTGCCCCATCAAATACATCATGAAAGAGGGATCAAGGAAGATATTATCACATTCTCTCGATCGCCAAACAACACTGTCATCATGGATTCGATGAATTGTGTAGAATCGTATCAGCCCGCTATCGCACTCGAATCTCATTCATAATACTGCGGCTCAAATCCGGAGCGAGGGGAGTTGGTGGAGCTTTTGCTTCTTGGGTCCAAAAAGAAAGACGGTACCATTTCTACTGTTCGCGACACTAATAAGCATTACCTACTTTGAGTACCAACGGGCAGCAACGGCGACTTTTCGAACGAGTGGGACAGCACTGACAAGCGGTTGTTCACTCACTCCGCATGCTTTCAAAAAATACCATCCCCATGTGGCCGGACCCTCAAACCCATCACCAAATCCCCATCAAACCCCATAATAAATCATCATGGCCCGCAAGGCTTAGATCAATCTATAGATTAAAGCTTATATCAAAGCCAAGACTGAGGACCCATCAAAATGAGAAGTTTGATAGTATCAACCTCAATGGCAGTTTTCAGCCAATATCATCCATTACATAGCACAGGGTTTGTGGGAGACCAGTGGATGAGGGTTTATATGCAGGGCAGGGCAGGTAAGTATGTTGATTACCTCTATATACTGCTCGCTGAAAGCGTTGTTGTCGTTTATTGTACAAACATGGCACCCATTCGATAACAAGTCTTTTTTGAACAATTACATATGTTTCTATTCTATCATGGCCCAAATATCATTATCAACAGTGTCGCGCATTGTCAAATCTCGCTTCAAAGTCTTATGTACAGAATGAAAACTCCTCATTGGAATCAGTCGATACACCTCACAGCTTATTGCTCACCGAATATTCCACCACACGCTAACCTTCACCAACCTTTCTCAACTTAAAATATACAACATGAATGTCAATCTATGTACAAAAATACCCCCGAGTTTCATTCCCCTAAGTCAACTTAAGTAGCGCTTTCGCATTCTCGTATGCCAACTTCGTCTTGGTGAGTGTGTTCATCTCCAAACGGTCAAACCACCCCGCAATCTCCACTGTATCCTCAAATGGATAATCAACGCTGAACATCACTCTATCCTCTCCTGTTCTCTTAATCGTATCCACCACTGTTCCTGCATCTTGTACACCCGCAGTGGTAACCCAGAAATTGCGAAGCCAGTACTCTTCCATCGTAAGCGTACTGTTGAACAAATCTTTATTGAAATGTCTCAATCGCTGATCGATACGTGGAAGGAAAAATGGAAGTCCCTCTCCACAATGTCCAAGCACAATTTTAAGAGTAGGATATTTATCCAGTGTTCCTGATACCATGAGACGGAGAGCATGAGCACCGGTCTCGGAGGAAAATCCCCAAGGAGATGAACCCAAGAATTCATAGCCTTTGACGCTGAGAAGTTGGCTAGGCGCTGGCATACGTGGATGCAAGTAGATGGGAACATCTAGCTCGACTACTTTTTCGAGAAAAGGCTCCATGCTTGGGTCGTCGAGATAGACGATATCGTTTGCGGTACCGTTGATACCTCCATTGTTAGTGTAGCCTCCGATAAAGGATCCGACGCCTCCAAGTTCCTTGACACAACGTTCGAGTTCGGTGGCGGCGTTGGCGGGCTCTTGAAGTGCATTGCTACCTATTGATTTTGTTAGTCTCGTTGTAAGTACAAGGAAGGTGGATGTATATCACTTACACCAAAACTCAAATCTCCCAGTGTAATTCGCATTATTCTTATAATTCTTATACAAATAATCATTCACATATCCTGCGGCATAAGTCGCATAGGTAGCATTGAAAACTCCCTGGATACCCGGGCCTCCGAATGTTAAGACGGAAATGCTGATGTTCGCAGCATCCATATTGGCAATGCGCGAAGGAATATCGAGCATCTTCTCACCTACATCGGCGATGTAGACAGAATCAGAGTATTGAGGTTCGTTGGTGTTGGGATAGTAAGGAACAGTATAGAGACCATTCAGGAGATCATTGCCAACATGTTCTTCGAGGGCGATTTTGCCAGGAATGGATGTTGAAGCATCGTAGAAAGTTGGACGACCAGAGTTCAAAACGGTTTCTTGAGGTGTGTAGTCCGTAGCTGATATGGAAGAAGGAGTGAAGAGAAGAGTTGCCAAAGCAGCTCTTCCAAAGGTACGAACGACCGACATGATTGCAAAGTATTAAACAAAAAACACACTTGAACTCAAACTCAAACACACAATCTCTCAAGCCCAAGACCTCTAGAAATACCTCATCTATTTATCTCTCCCCCTCTCTCTCCATCCATCTCGCCTCCTAAACTCTAAAATTACAACCCGGAACCATATTACTCCATCCGGTCCCGTCCACCCTTATCCCTACTCCCACCACGCCCCGCATTTCCCCATACGCATATTTTGCACCGCCCTTTCCGCACCTTTTTCTACAAATGCTTCATTCCCCGGCTCGCTCCCGATGCCCGAACTAGCATCTTCATCCCTCCCTCTCTCTGATTTGAGGAATTGCAAATTATTCAATCTTATTGATATCGTGCTTGCCACACGTTTTATGCTTCTGGAGATCGGAATTAATATCATTTATAGTATTCTATAGTATCTGGTCCCCATACTTAGATAGGAGTGCATGCTATTGAAATTTGAAATTTGATACCAGCCACAGAAACGAGAATATGCCGATCCACAGTTCAGAAAAGAAGCTTTGGTCCGAGTGGACGGGTTCGTTGTTTACGGTGTAGTTCGATTCATTGGGTCGGTCTTGCATTGATCGAGAAGAGGCCGGTTCTTTTCCGGTTTTGCGGATCACATCTGGGCCTCTCTCTCTCTCTGAGTATTTGTATTTGTATTGATTATGGTATGGGATAGAGAAAGTGTTGATATCTTGAATGCATGATTGAATTATTCTGGGATGGTATTGTGTATCGTATCCGGCTTTCCCGAAAAGTGGACGGCGCTTATTTTGGAAATTGATTAACATCTGAGGAGATTGTTGGAGGGGAATTGATTCTTTGTATACCGAGGTAGCCGTCGCTTTTGGTTGATGTGGTACAAGACAACCATACCTACCTACCTAGGTATTCCTGAATTGTCGGATTAATGTTTTCCCATCGTTGTATGTGATGTGGTAGGTAGTGCTAGGATGCTTTTCATTGACGAGAATGTTTAATTGAGATGTATATTTCATTTCCAATCATGTCTTCGGAGTTAGGAAGCTCAAGGAGTGTCTGATAATGAAGAAAGATATCTCAAATACACATGATAAGAGTCGATGACTAGGAAGGAATCAAATCGACGATTTTGGATATAGAAAATATCCTTTGGTCACAAGTATGACTGTCGTTGCCTTTTCATGCGAGTTGCCTTCAGATGTTAGCACTCTGCTGTCTTGTTAGGTACCAACGCATTTGTGCTCAGCCAATCCTCTTTGATGAGTATGTTACACAAGTTTTCATATGCATCGAGGGTCGTAATCACGGGGCTACACCATGTATCAACGAATATATCTATAAATTCTCTTCAGCTTCCTCTTCAGCAGCACATATACTTCTTGAGTAAAGGATCAAATTGCGAGTGCACGAACATGTCGAGCTCTGTGCTTGAACCGATGTACGCTATTCAAGAGGTCCCAGGTAAGGGAAAAGGACTCGTCGCCATACGAACAATCCCAATGGGCACATGCATCCTTGCCGAAGAGCCCATCATCAGGATCCCCGAGGACGCTTCTGATACAGCAGTCTTGCGAGCATCTGTACGTAAACAAGTCGAAGCGCTCACTACAAACAAGCGACAGGCTTTCCTCTCCATGCACAATATCTATGCCAACGACGGTACCCCGCCGCACCTAGGAACAATCCGAACAAACGCTCTACCCTTCGGAGATTCTGTAAGAGGATCTGGAATATTCATCAATGCATGTCGCATCAATCATGCCTGCGATAACAACGCCCAAAAAGGCTGGAACGAGAATACCAAACGTCACACCATCTATGCGAAACGAGACATTGAATCGGGTGAAGAAATCACAATTTTCTACCTCGGGATTCTCAACAAGCGCGAAACTCGACAACAGAGACTGCGCAGTGAATTCGCATTCACATGTTCATGTCATCTTTGCTCCTTGCCTCTCGATCAAAGCAAGGTGGTCGATAGAAAGCTCGAGGAAATTCTCAAACTCGACGAACTCATCAGCCAAGATGGCATGATGGGAATCCTCTCTGTCCCCTTGCTTAAACTCCGCTACGTGGATCAGCAGGTTCGACTATACAACGAACTAGGACCCAATGATACCGGTCTCCCCAGAGCCTTCTACGACGCGGCACAAATCTGCATCGCGAATGGCGATTTAGCCCGGGCAAGAATTTTTGTGGAGAAAGCGGTAAGGGGATGGTCGGTTCTTTGGGGTGAGGATAGTCCTAGCGTATTGCAATATAAAGCGCTGCTGCAAAATCTGGAGAAGCATGAGCTGTATGGGATTTCGAAGACGTGGAAGATGGCTGTGGATGAGGTCCCGACGGGGCTTGAGGAGGAAAAGTGGGAGAATTGGTTGTGGAGGAGGAAGAAGAAGACTAGGAAGTCGAAGAAACCCTTAGTTGTGGCCCTGGAGGAGAGTAACTAGAGAGAATTTTGGGAATCAGCATCTGAAGTCAGGAGGCTATGCTTGTGTAGCTATTTCCGCATTTATTCGTTTCGAGCTGCCACTGTGATTTGGTCCCAAGTGAAGCCTTATCCGTTATCACTCTGTTGTTCATCGCCATCAAACCAAAAATCAAAATACAGAGATATTACTATACGATTCTCCCAACTTAATACCAGTCTCCTCTCATACATTTATAATTCAAAATGCGATTCACATAGTCCACACTGATATTCTCCAAGATCCTGATACAAATCCTGTCTACAAATTCTTCATCTCCTACAACTCCGTCGATCAATAATTTTATCATACCTTTGAAAGAACATTCGAGTTCACGACTTGCGGATTCTCACAAATGCTAGTTACTTGATATATATACACCTCCTAAATTTATTTCAAGAGATACAATTGTCTAATCAAGTGTCAGTATCTACTTAGATATATATATATATATATATATATATAACGTAGATGGAGACTGTGCAGTTGTAATGAGATGAGGGATTTAATAAAGCAATGATAGCAGCTCAATTCCTTGACAACGTTTTTAAGTTATGTGTAGGATGCTTGGGAGGGGAGGATTCGTTATCAGATTAGCATTCTGAATATACCATCTAAGTTCAGAGAAAGTTTTTGTATGTATTGCACTGCTACGTGGAATGTAAATATCCATTTCAATGGCTCTGAGAATAGGTAT
This sequence comes from Botrytis fragariae, assembly GCF_013461495.1. NCBI lineage: Eukaryota > Fungi > Ascomycota > Leotiomycetes > Helotiales > Sclerotiniaceae > Botrytis > Botrytis fragariae. The sequence continues at coordinate 1,124,508 of NW_023500991.1, read as the reverse complement.
CAATATCATTGATGTATTTCTACTACATAGTATAGCTATAATACAGTAACCTCGTCAAATCTCAAACTGCCATCTGAATAGATGTATGACAGCGATATTGATTATCCATTCCTGTATAGCGAAGTTCAAAAGCCCTGTGTGCCAAGAAATATCAGAGGTACTTCAATGTTAAATGTCTATGTGTTTTTGTGTAGGTCCTCGATAATCTAAATCCCTTTTGTAAGAACATCACGCTTGGATTCCAGAATACTGCCCTCGCGCTTAGCTCACAAATAGTGTTTACTTTGGGATGGTATAGCAGGGTTACTGGAACACAGCTTGAGTCTACTAGTTCCAGTGGATCTCAAGCCGTCTCATCTAAGTTCTAAGGCTTTACTAGGTTACTGACCCTCCTTAGTAACATTATTGCTACTATGGCACGAAATTTGTGTAAAATCGTCGCGTGCATAGTCTCTATACTTGCTTGGGAATTATAGCACTTTTGCTGTTGGGATCTGTGGTCGCTATCGGTTATAAATTTGAGAGACGTTCGCATCCGAATTTCCCAAGCTTACTTGAAACTATTAGCCCAGTTTATACTGGTTGTTTTCTTAAAGCCGCTCGTTGTAAGATCTTGGGCGCCGAGTCGATATTACACGCTTGCTGTAGATGCTTGAGAAAATTTCTGGTATCAAGTAATCCAGAACGTTTCGCTCTTTTCTCTCCATTTTTGTTCAGCAACCTCATGATTCATAAATCCATGGAGGTAACATCCTCCTACGAGCTTCCACTGCTCGTCTGGTGCAAATACTTGCTCTTTATTAGGTGAGTACACGGGTGGCCTCGAAGGCTGATCTGGTGGGACTGGTCGGAGTACGAACGGCGTCCTGAAACCATCGAATGTGGTCACGATATCTCCTTTCCTCACAAGTAATGATATATTACCATATAATATCAAATTGTTTACTAGAGATTTAGAAACACCTATTCTAACATTAGATATGAAAGAAAATAAGTATAATGCTTAAAACAAATCTATTATTCTAATATAATACTTATAGATACAATTTGAGCAATGTCAATTATGAACAATAGTTTAAATAAATCAAATCCTTTTAATATATCATTTAAGTAACTTAATCCTTATTACTAATATAACTGTTAGTCTAAATATACTCCAAGTTTTCTTAACATATAGTTAGCTGTCCAAGCTAAATTCCACGACTAAAAAGGCAAGTGCGATATATGAGATGATACGCACGACTCAAAACGATCACTACCCACGGAAACTATCATCCCGCTCTCATCACGCTGTCACTCATGAAAACGAGTAAATACCAGAATATGATACCTCAGCTACTCTAACGTAGATGTTGATCGCCAAATAAGCGGATTTTGTTGAGGTTGGAAAATAGCCAAATGTTACAGACATAGAAAGTGTTTGACAACATAGGTGATACTTATCGTAGAAGGAAGACTAGCTTATCCCAGAAGTGGCCAGCGACTACGACGAGGTGATCTCATAGATTGTGGTTGCACTTCGTAAGTCATAGGACTCTATGGAGATTGTTGGTCTTTTTGTCAGATGACTAGGTCATATGTTTCACTGAAGCATCACCTTTAAAATAAGACCCTTCATAGCTAATAACTATCACTGGCTTTTGAACCATCTCTCGCAGCTATTCTGGCTGTAAGTAAGATGGCTTTTTCGATGAGTGTTCGCTTACTTACCTATTCCCGAAGTTTGCGAAATAAGTCACAATATATACCAGCAAGTCCGGTTTTGAGTCTCCTCTTACCAATAGCTCCAATACCTGCATCGACAATAGGACACTCAAAGCTCTAATCCTAGGGCCCGTAAAGAAACATGTCTTCAAAGTCTTCGAGGCAGACGAAATTATCGCACATGCTTTAAGAACCTAAAGTTTCGCTCAATATTAGGCTTTCAAAGGACTCGAGTTTGACTCTTCGGAGATCAAAACCACAGTGCATTTTTGTGCGACGAGTATTAAGCGTTGCGTTGTCTTAGGTGATGAGAGTGTGGTGCTCAAAACAATCATGACTGCCTCTGGATTTCCGGGTTCGATCTGAGAGCGAACCAGGGTAATAGATTTCGGGAATTTGATCTTGTAGACAATCCTGCCGATACGAAAAAAAAGCTTCTCTTAAAAAGGAATCAGTATGGGCATTGGTGGTTCTTCAGTTTGGTTCGCGCGTCTGTTCTTTCATCGGATATCTGCTCATCATGAAACTTTTAACAAATCGAATGGGCTCCGATACTATGCTACAGGCATAAGAAATTTTGCTTGAAGGGGAATAGTACGAGCACTTGCTAAGTCCTTTCATATTTAGCAAAGTAAAGCACTGGATGATGGTTAGTGAACTCTCAGCCATGCATTATGGTTATTCATGATACATGAAGATCAAGCTATGTACTCCGAATCCGTAGGAAATGAATTTGTGCTCTGCTCCGTAAACTGCTTACTTCTCGCTACCCCCATTGTTGACCCAATGAGCTACTATCCTACCTCACAATTGCCAGCTGATTAATATACGCTAACCACTTCAGGCGATACTCACGATGTGCTCCGTAATCGCCCCACATTTATGGAATTGAAGCCGCTTTGCTTGATAATTGATTTTGAGTCTCACCCTTCTCATCCTTCACATACCATTCATTGTAGACAGTTGGTCATAAAGAATTCAAGTGATTTGTCAAATTGAAAGTCTTCACTGCCCAAGTGGGCACCTAGGAAGTTTATTGTGATCAATGAGTTGTAAGCATGCATAAATTCATGCTCGGATCGTCTAATTACCGGCTCCGTGTGCATAACTTTTTCGGAACTTGTTCATAATTATTTTAACGAGGTCAGGGGAACTATCATACACGATACCTCATGGCGGCAGCCACGACTATATAAGGAGGCCAGTCGCCTTGAGCATATGTTCATTCAAACATCCAGAAAGCACTCAAGCATCATCAACATCGATACAATTCAATTCTCACATCTCACAAATCAACTTTTTAAAAACCAATCACCTCTCACAAAATGGGTCTCAAACTCTACGGTATGCGTCAAGCAACTTGCACTCAGCGAGTACTCACTACACTCGCTGAGAAAGGCGTTGATTACGAGTTCGTTCTTGTCAATCTTATGACAGGAGAGCACAAGTCACCTTCGCATCTTGAGAAGCAGCCTTTTGGAAAGGTTCCCGTCCTCGACGATGATGGTTTCTTGATTTACGAAAGCAGGGCTATCTGCAAGTACCTTGCTCGAAAGTACGCCGACAAGGGTACCAAGCTCATCCCTGCAGAGGGAGATGTAAAAGGCTATGGTTCATTTGAACAAGTAAGTTTCTGGTCAATGTTTTTCAAGAAAGCAAACTAATACTTCGTTAGGCTTGCTCAATCGAACAGGCTTACTTTGATGCCGAAACCTTTGGTCTCTGGTTCGAAAGCTTCATCAAACCGTAAGTTCTCATATCCCAATTCAATCCACAATAATACTGACAAAATAACAGTGCCAGAGGATGGGGTGCTACTAGCCCTGAGGTGGTTCAAAAACATCTCCAAACACTTGACAACAACCTCGCTGTCTACGACCAGATCCTCTCGAAGCAGAAGTATCTTGCGGGAGATGAATTCACCTTGGCTGATTTGTACCATTTACCACACGGTACGCAGGCATTGAAGTATGGATTTCAAGATTTACTCGCAAAGTATCCTCATGTGAACAAGTGGTGGGAAGGAATTCAAGCTAGAGACAGCTGGAAAGAAGTAGTTGCTGCGGCTGCTTAGTTTTGTCATGTATCACTGCTGTGGTACATAGTTGTTAAGAGCCTACCAATCATCCTCATGCATTGCTGTTGAATGCATTTTAGTTGTACAATTAAGATAGCACTGCCACTATTCAAACCCTCATTATCGTCTTGTCAAGCTCTCTTCATTATTACGCGTGTTTAATAAATGATCTGACTTTCGGCCATTCGAGTTTCTGCTTACTTGTACCCTTTAATATATATCTATTTGATTAATTATCCACGAAGATTGAATTGTATAATGGCCAAGGCTGCTGTTGCTGCCGTCAGCCTTGGTGCGTCGGTCATAAGCTTCATTGGACTGACCGGTCAAATTCCTCAAGGTTGTCAATTTATTTGTGACTGTTTCGACGACATTAATGGCGCACCTAAAGCAGTGATATACATACTTGAGCAGCTGAAAGGTTTCGAGAAAGGCCTTCGAAACTTTCAATATACCCTTGAGAAGGTGAAGGAGTGCACAGACATAACAGACATATCAGAATCAGAAGACAAGATCAAACTGGCCCCTGGAGCTTAGTGGGCTTACTTTCAAAGAACTTCAATAATTTGTCGATAAATATAAGCGTAATGGGAGGAATGATTAGTGGAAAGGCTTTAGATTCGCCAAAAAGAAGAATATATTCACCAAATATACCAGCAGACTCCACCAGGCGAAGATCAATATTGTTGACATAAAATACAGATTGAATCTGTATGACAACACTGGACCCTCCCAAAGAAGGATAGCTGCTTACGATGTTTAGTATTGTTGCCACAGACATACAACAAATGGTACTTGCAACTGCCACCACGCAATCTATGCCCAGTGCCTCGACAACCATAATAACTACACAAATCACCGAACCTTCGAACGGACAAAAGCTCTTACCAGCGATCGGGCCTATGGAGATTTCACATATGTCATCCATAAAGGTGTTTATGCTGGACTTGACCCAATTTTGACGCAAATGGTCAAGATCAGTGTCAACACGGCTCTAAAAGACCTCAATTTCAACAATCGATCTGACATTGAAGCTCACACCGTGAGCAAACACTTGCTTGGAAACAATGAACAATTGCCGGCAACCAAGGGTTGTGGTGACAGCCTCTTAGATGTGCGTAGCAATCCTAGGGTTGTCCAACAAAATACTACGAAAAGCACAATTAATGCTTGGCTGGCGACAATAATTATTCGATCAACAACGGCAATCTTACAGCAGAGATTTTGCGACGATGCGAGCGATTTAGAAGAGCCCTTAGTGACCTCAAAGACTACTCACAAGATTGATATCTGTCCCAAACATCTTATACAAGCGCGATATCTTGTCTTCATCGATCAGCAAAGGAGGGGCTCAATTTTTGGGTGTTCTGATATGCGATTAAGATGCTATAACAAAGTCCCGTTTAATGCTCCAATTGCCAAAGCTTGTCGTATGGGTGAATTATCCATGGTGCGTAGATTGGTTGCGGAGGGAAAAGCTACCCCTCACGATATGACATCATCCAATGAGAGAAGAACCATATCTTCACTACTGTTTCATGTTTGGGAATGATGTTATTGTATTATCTCCATAGACAACGAAAGCGCCTATGAATATTGTATTTCTGACGCCGTCTTTCGCCTCAGCAACCTTTTTGAGGTTATGGAGTACTTGGTAGAAGCAGTAATAGATTTAAGTGATTCTACGCCAAATCATGGGACAGAAACAATACCGTTGTTTTGGCGAGTCATAGAAAAACTATTTGGGTGCCACCCCCTGATAATTCCTTATCTCGAACAGCTCATACGGCTCATTATCAAGAAATCGATTCATGACCCATTTGGACGCGATGGAATCCTGGAACCCCGACTTCAGGATGGCCTTCGGTACTCAATCGTTGCTCAATTCATTCCTTGTCTTCAGACTCAAGAGACCTGGCCATTAACAGCTATAAAGTTCATAGAAGATGAGATAGAGTCGTCAAAACAATTATCTTGGCATCACCTTAAAGAGCCTCCGTGGACCCTTCTTTACGACCCCCTCAAGACCTATATATCCAGAGAGTTCTTCAGTCTTTCAAATTCGAGGACTCGATCTTGGAATCCTACTGCATTGATATCTTCAATACTTTCATCATATTGAGCATGGAACACGAACATCTTTATCCGAGGGTCAGGGAAAGAAATATTCAATGCTTGAAAGCTGGTATGAAACTCAATCATGCCAGTCAGCGCAAACTTATACCTTATGACAAAACACTCTACTCAGCATATAGATACATGGGCGGTGTGCAATTGTTGAAATCAATGCTACACGACGCGGGTTATAAAAACCTTGAGATAGATGGAATATTCGAATAAGCAAGCAGCATCATGCTTGAGACATCACTCAATTCAATCCGAACTTCTAGAACTATAGAACAGGGTATGGCTGATTTTAACACTGTTGAAATGGCAAATCCAGAGCTCTTGCTGAGCAGAAAATTGTTGATGCTCGACCCTGGATACCAGAGATTCTTCCCTGGTGAAGCCATACCGAACGGAATTTTCGAAACTCTTGAGATGATGCATGAAGCTGGATCGTTGCTCAAAATGAAGTAGCAATTATTCAACTACTACACAATTACATGGGAAACAGAAGATGATTACATACTTATCCATCTGCTACCGGAAGAGACCCAGACCATCTTGCGCAACGGTCTTGAACTTTATGACTAACGCAAACTACGAAGAGTCATGATAGAGATTGCATGATGCATGGCCACACGCTGAGTATAAATGTAATATCAGTTGGTAATCTTGCGCAAATATCACATGTCAATTCGTTGCAGACCTAATTCTCCTGCTGATTCTCGGCGGATGGTTTATGAGAAACACGAATTCATTGTCATCTGTTCATGATGATAGGGAACTCCTCGTCTAATATTTAAGGGAAGGAAATATAGACGCCCAGAATTGATTGAGGGGTTATCATCTGACAATATCAGGATAGATCACTTTTAGCTCTACCTCTTTTCATCTATCTGTCAACCTTCGGGTGGCTTCTCTAGAGCTAGCAACCTACTATTTTACATCTCGTTCGCGCAGCGTTGTTTCGTCTGATTCTTTCAAAGCAAATCACGTATTTTTTTCATCACATCAGAGTTTGCGCAATTTTTTCAGGATCCTGTTCTTTTCGTAGATTCGCTTGTATCTGAATCAATATCGGACGAGGTATGCATCTCATTGGGTTTATTTTCTCATGATATCTGGTATGTTGTAATCGATTGTGATGTGATATGCTAAAGATTATAATATATTGCTTTTTCGCTGAGTAACATTCCTAGCCTGAGGTCCTTGAGCTGATATATGAGTTGAGTTATTACAAGTAAATCAATCATGAAGAGAAGTAATTGGACTATGAGAACAAGTGATTTAAACAATAAATAAAATCATAAAATTAATCGATGAAGCAAACGCTATAGCAATCTAACTGTAATATAAAATCCAATACAATAATAAATTTTATAGCCCTCGAGCACTTCATGGGGCTATAGTCGGTTTAAGATCTCTGATTTTCTTGAGATTCTTCTGAATAATGTCAAGTTGCTGTTTAGACCTTACTAGATCACTATGTAAATCACCAGAGCTTGTCTTCAGCTCCCCCCTCAAAGCCAACAGCTCCTCTGTTGTCGAAATCTGCCGTTTTAAGTTTGATTCTATCTGTGATGATTTGAGTAGTACTTTATCGAAGCTTCGTCTGAGCTCCTCGTCAATCCTCATCATTTCCTTGTTGTCATCTTCCAAAGATGCACCTAGGACTTCCATATCTCCTTTGTTCAGGTCCGTGATTTTGTGTCGCACCTTTGCAGATGTATGCTCGTTTTTGGGATAGTCTGCGTATCTATCTCTGGATGTGCGTTTGAGGGGACCTTCTAGGTCCCTGAGTTTAGTGTTTGTCATATCCGGACCATACTTAAGCTTGTTTCTTAAGTTGTCCAAGTGCCTTTCTCTTCCCTTGGATTGGGGTTTGGAGAAGACGTCTAGGCCTGTGGGAGTTTTCCCTAGCGATAATTGTCGTTTTGATTCGGGATGCCTTTGAAGAGTACTCCTTGCATCCGAAGATAATATTATGGCAATGAGAGTTCTAAATTGATCGGACTGCTGAGAAGAAATGCAGAGGTTCATGCTGAAATTAAATAGCCTGTAATGACTATTCGAAGATTGTAGTAAAATGATAATGGTTGCTGAACCAAACGAGGAAAATATGTGCGGCACTCAATCCGCTATTTAAATGTAGAAACAGCGCCGTCAGACATCTAGTATCTGTAGTAACAATTGTCATTTTCGATTGTCAGGCAACCTCTTCATTAGTGTTCTACCTACACATTCTTACTGACTATAGCCACAATACAAAGCGGCTATCTGATTACTGCGCACATGCAAGTCGCCTAGATACCTACCTACTCCAAGTGTTTTCTGTAATCAAGATAATCAAATCATAAGAGAAACAAATCCGAGTAGCTTTGGATTATAGATACTTATCTTATCAAACATATTATCAATATTAGAATATCGTACATTATATCTAGATAGTTGAACTACTCAGTGTAAAAGAAGAAGCAATTCTTAGATAAGCATTACTATAAGACTAACGCCCTCGATGATTCTATGGATACCTATGAGGTGAAATTTTAAAGATCCTTCCGTATGTTGATAACCCAGGCGCTAATTGTGTTGTTTTATATCACGTGATTGCGAACTAACCCCTCCCTTCTCGCGACACCTCTTCGATGCTTTCGAATATATGCTTGGAGCTTTAGCCAATCAAATTCACTATAATGAATTGTCAGTTTGTTTGATCTTGGGTCATTTGATGTGATTTGGAACCCAGGCAGATTTTCGATGTTGTGAACTGTGCCCTGAAACCCTCTCACTGCTACTGTGTAGTACCGCGTTCTAACGTAGCGTTTCAGTCATAAGCTTTATGATCAAACCTGTAGAAGACTTTTGTACTCTATTTAAAACTGAACAGACTGGACTCGTATACCATGGGGCTAGTGGGCTGGACAATTATGTTTGTAATGTAATCGAAATCGTTAGAAAGTCCGAATCTCTGCAGTCCGAATCAAATCATCAGTCAATGAAAACTTCCCTCATATTAAATCAACCGGAAGCCTCTGGCCCGTAAGCCTCTGCCTCTTCAGCTAAATGAACTTGGATGAATCTGTCTCTTCCTTCTTATCGGCAGTACCATCCTTCGTAGTTTCATCCCTCTTTTTACCATCCTTGGTGTCTTCTGCTTGAGACTCGCTAGTCTTATCTCCGCCAATCTCGGACTCTTGCTTTTGTGGTTTCTCGTCACCATCTCCGCCGGTTGAATCTCCGCCACTTTTTGGTTCCTGTTACAATTTCTAGTAACTACACTGTAATGTATACAGTATTCTCACAGGGTACTATTATTTCTCCAGGTCAGCATTTCTCATCTGATCGGATCATGAAAAACATTAAACGACAGTATAACCGTACTTGAAATAAATTCTCAACCTGTTCCACGCATCAATTCCATCTCTCTGCAGATCCAAACAAACACTCTCGTTTTCCTCTCCCTATCCACTTCACACAACCAAACGGCTATCAACAGACTATACTCCCGTATGAAGCGGCGATTACTGCAAGCAATTCCAAACTTACAATAACTCTCCTCCAATTTCAAGTTCAAGTATTCTTCGAGTCCTTAGTCCTCCGATCGTAGCTTGTCAGACAAGGAAGATTCGCGTAATCAATCTCGCGTAATTATCTCCTCTTGCCCGCCGCCTTCTCCTGTACACTGACTGATACCAATGCATTGAAATTTCCGATAACACAACACATATTTTCTTATCTTATCATTATCACTCAATCCCCTCGCCTCCTGATTTAATGAGCAAATATCACTAACTATCTTGAGCTGATAATCTTTAGCGCGTAGACTGATTTTGCCTCCCAAACTTGTCGTATTGTACCACAACACTCCTGGCAACGCAACACCTGTGATACTAAATATCGGGACTCATAATGGGATTGAGGTTTAATAAATCTGCATTTCTTTATAAGTAGGTATTTACTAGGTTCTAAGTAGGTAGGTAAAATTCATAGGATTCAATAACGCTCGCTCCCACTCCCACATCTGTCTGTTGTTTCACAACCTCAGAATTGCTTTTGATCTTCCGCTCTACCTTGAGGACGTATCATCCACAATCCTGAATCTGCACACTGCCATCTAAAATTCACACCGATCCCATGCCATTCCATGCTATCCCATGCCGATTTGAAGCAACGAATCCCGCCCAACGTGTCTAAACAATCTGTACATAATTTGCCGGTACACTCTTGATATGCCCCCCCTTCTCAACCTCCATCCATCCATCTCCAGGATCATCCTTAATAAGAACAAAGCGCTCGCCTTCCACCATATTATGTTCCGCATCAGTCCGCGCTGTATACTCATAAAGCGCTTCTACATACTTCAGCTTTTTGGCTCCTCTTTTTGGTGCCACAACTGGGCCTTGTTTCTTCCCAGTGGAGATAGAGGAACCAGAGGTGGATATTATAGAGATGGGTCTATTCGTAGGGTTTGGAGGGGAAGAAGGAGGTAGAACTTCGAGGTAGGCGGTAGGGACCAGACCTTCCTTGGAGCCATGTTTGATTTTGGTCCAGCCGCCATCTAGCATTAGTCAGTAATTAGTTGGAGAAATAATAGCGGGGCCACTAACCATCTGGTTCCAGTATTGTAATTTCTTCGCCCTCGCTAACTGTGACTTCTTCGCCACCATTAGCGTCATACGCATATAACATTCTCCCTCTCGGTTCTTTTGATGCCGATCCATCAGCCACACTGCTACCTGGTAATTCGCTAACATATGCTGTTGGCGGAGGAGCCACAACTCTGTTTTTCTTTAAAAGTCCGCCGGGCTTGAGACTTGAAGATATGCTTCTCCTTCGATCAACCGCCGCATCTGGAGGTGGTTCCTCGGTTGGAGATTTTGCCGAGATTGATCTATGTGCACTAGCAGCATAACCTGAACTTAATGAGTTCATGGTATTAGATCGACTCATGGTTGGAAGTTCCGCAACACTATCTGCAAGACCTGTACCTGGAGCTTTAACCGCATTGGCAGCTTCTTGACGTTCTGCTTTCAGTTTCTTCTTCTCGTCTTTGGTCTGTTCTCCTGGACACTCAGCTGGAACCTTCATCTCACATTTGCTGTGACACGTATAACCACAATCTCTACAATCAAAACCCTTTGCTGAAAGTCCCCAAATACGTTCGCCGCACAAATCGCAATTAGTGGGTATTTTGAAGGTTTGAGATTTGAAGTTGTGACTCTTCGAGCCTAACGTAACATCCCCCACGGCTTCCGTAATTGTTGATGTTTCAACCTCTGCAGTCAGCCTCTTGTGATCAACCTGATGTAGTTCTTCTTGTAAAGCAAAAATGGCTCTAACAACTTCAACTTCGTCCCGCTGATCTTTACCCTCTCTGATTTGCTGCTTTACACGTTTCGTGCTCTCAACTTCCCGTCGTTTCAAATCCACTTCTCTTCTCAGATCCCCAAGTTGATTTTTAGATTTACTAAGAACGTTTCGAAGAAAAACCTTAGCAGTATCTCCCACCATCATCGCATCATCGTCGTGCCACACAGGACTTGGTTCGAATGGCTTATCCGGAGGCTCTTGCCAAGTTCCTACGTTATGTCTGACAAACATCATGCAATCTAGAGAAGGCTGATTTCTTGGAATCTCAACCAATACGTGATTGACAAACTCTGTGCTACGTTCCAGCATCCCCTTTTCTAATTGCGCCGCTAGCGACCATATAGCATTGAGTTTAATCGTGCGCGATTCGTAAAGGTCTTGTAAGCTGTCGAGAAGATCCGGAATATACTCATGATAATACTTCTCCTTTTGTTTATTCGTGACATTTATGGCGATCAAGTAGCTGTTCTTAACGTTGTGCATCTCGAGGATCTGTTGTTGGTATGCGTTTTGTGCTTTTGTCTTTGAATAATCAAATGAAGATTCCGCCTTCTTCCGTTTGTTTTCGACTTCCTGACATGCAGCATCATATTTCCCTTTCATCTTGCGCAGATCCGCATACGTAGCATCTCTCTCCTTTTCCAATTTATCCGCATATTCAACGTGACGTTTCCTTATCTCGTCGTAACGTCCGCCAAGTACCTTCAGTGGTTCTGCCACTTGCGTTATCAATTCCCCTCCAAAGCGATCGTGTTCCGCTGCGCGAGATTCGAGAGTGGTGAGTTGTGTGGTCCATGTTGTTAATGACGCACTACATGCAGTTGGTTAACAGTTCCACACCGATTTCTAGGTATAGTATCTCAAACCTCTCTAGTGAACCAGGGGTCATAACAGGTGTGTCGCCGACACTTAAACTGCTCGACTTCTTCGTCTTCTTCTCATAATACTTCTTTGCCAAAGCCGCAAGCTTTGCGCTGTATTCCTTCTCAATGACGCTCCTTTCGCGATAGAATCCTTCTATGTCGCTGCCTATCCAGTTGATACCGTTGGTTACCCAAGCATTTGTCGATTTGAATCCATCCTGTGAAAGCACCAAAAGTCAGAAAAGGCATTGGCCTAGAAAGCATGCGAACATGCGTGTCTACTAACCTTCAACTCAAGGCCGAATTGGGGAGCAATATCAACCTCCGCCATAATTTGTACCGCAATAATATGTCAGTGATCTAAGTATCATGGACAACGTGAAAGAGGGAAAAGATTCATGTTAGATTAGAGAAGCAAAGAATGAGAGAATGAACATAAAGGTTGGATCTTGGACATATGTCATCAGGACAATAACCGTAATGAATAACTCGTACGCATAAATGCCCCGCCAAATTACGGAGTATTTAATAATATCTAGGTAGGTACCTTATTACTATGATTGTTATTATTATTATTAGTTGGGCTGGCTGGGCAGATTAGGAGATTATCAGATTCGGGCGGAACACACGGGGGTGACTAAACGTGTCTAAAGCAGCGAAGCGTACCTAACTAGGTGAGGTAGGTGGTCGATTGTGGCTGTAAGGCTGTGTGTGTGTGGCTGTTTGCTCGTACGATTTGCTTGTTGGGGGTTTGATCTTTAATCACGTGTAGATTAACACATCTCAGCGTGCACTAGGCGATTATAAGTTAGTTCAACCCTTATCGTCTTCTCAATATCTCAATATCTCTACTAGGTAATCCTTCACAACAAATCAATCAAACATCTTCAGAACAAGACAGTTTACCCCTCCCCCGCACTTAAATTATTCATAACGAAGAAATATCATATTCCCAGCATTTCAATCTATCACAGTAACACAATATTCTAAAATGTCTGAATCCAAGAGCACATCTTGGGCAGATGAGGTTGCATCACCCACTACTGAAAAAAATGAGGGAAACCCTTTGGAGGAGGCGCAACTTGATGGTGCTACTGAGCCTTTGGGAGGTGGTACTCTCCAGGACGGTCAATATGAGGTTGAGGTTAAACTCAGCGATATTCAAGGCGATCAAACAAGTCCCTTGTATTCTGTAGAGACATTTGAGCAGTTGGGAATGTAAGTGTGAGTTTCACTTTTGCAGAGTCTGAGCTGATCTATCCTACCAGTGATGCCTCAATCCTCAAAGGTCTTTATGCGATGAATTTCAAAAAGCCTTCCAAGATCCAAGAAAAAGCCCTTCCACTCTTACTTCGCGACCCGCCAACAAATATGATTGCGCAATCACAATCAGGCACAGGAAAGACTGCCGCGTTCGTTATCACTATTTTATCACGTCTCGACTTTTCGAAGCCAACTACTCCCCAAGCATTATGTTTAGCACCAAGTCGCGAACTTGCCCGCCAAATCGAGGGCGTCATTAGAAGCATTGGGCAATTTGTCGATGGCTTGACTGTACAAGCAGCCATTCCAGGTGCAGTGGAGCGAAATACCAAAGTAAATGCAATGGTTATCGTAGGGACACCTGGTACGGTAATGGACTTGATCAAGAGAAGATCGATCGACGCATCTCAGATGAAAATACTATGTTTGGATGAGGCAGACAACATGTTGGATCAGCAAGGTCTCGGAGATCAGTGCATGCGTGTTAAGTCGTAAGTTTGGTCTGTTCGAAGTTTGGTGACGTATCCTAACCTGTTTTAGGATGATTCGAGTCGAGCAGATCCTACTCTTTTCCGCGACTTTCCCCGATGAGGTTTACGGCTTTGCTCAGGATTTTTCGCCTCGTGCAAACGAGATTAAGTTGAAGCGCGATGAACTTACTGTGTCTGGAATTAAGCAGATGTTCATGGATTGTCCCAACGAGGTCGGGAAATATGAGATTCTGGTCAAGCTTTATGGTTTGATGACAATCGGTTCCTCGATCATTTTTGTCAAGGTATTTGATGCTGAATGTACTTTCTCGATAATGATACTAATCAAGATTACAGCGAAGAGATACAGCCAGTAATATTGCTGAACGTTTGACAAAGGAAGGACACAAGGTTGTTGCGGTCCATGGTGCTTTTGAAGGTTCAGAACGTGATCAAGTACTTGAAGATTTCCGTCAAGGGAAGGCCAAGGTTCTCATCACTACAAATGTTCTTGCCCGAGGTATCGATGTTCAATCTGTCTCTATGGTTATCAACTATGACGTCCCTATGAAGGGCCGATCAGATTCAGAGCCAGACCCAGAAACCTACCTTCACCGTATCGGTCGAACCGGAAGATTCGGACGTGTCGGTGTCAGTATTAGTTTTGTCTTCGACAGAAAGAGTTATGATGCACTCAACCAAATCGCAAATCATTATAATATCGATCTTATCAAGCTCAACCAAGATGATTGGGATGAGACGGAAGAGATTGTGAAGAAGGTCATTAAGTCAAGCCGTGCTGGTACCAATTTACAGTCTTAATTCTTTTCAAGTCGAGCTTTCCTATGAATCCTTCAATTATCCACATCTTTTTTTGAAATTGACTTTGCACAAAATTGGGAGAAAAAGCAGGCGTTTGCATATATGCATAAGCTCATGTTAAAAGGGGAGGCACAAATTGCTTACGAGGATATTCTTCAACAATGGATTCGCTACAGCGGGGTTATTCTAGGTTGCATACACAGCCGCGAAACATGGTCTTAAAATCTAATCGTGGATGAATCACGAAGAAATGACCATAATGAATGATTTCATAAACAAAATAGCTGCAACAAACTGAATTCAGGACGCAGTGAAGACAAACTGCAACAAACTTAGAGATAATCAAAATTTGACACGTATAAGTGCAATGAATCGTTGAACAACCAATATTGCGAATGTTGTATCTCCATCTCAGGCTCGAATAATGAAACATGAATTGTTGACCATTTTCCACGACACTCGGTAGCTTACACCTTGACCAACCTTTTATGAACTGAGAATAGGCAGGTCTGCATTGGGGTCTCCAGTCATACCGTAACCTAAGTGTGTAAAGTGGTTCGAGAATCTATAATTTTGATGATTATATATAGCAAACGGCCTCGAGGCAGGCGTAGCAACTATCTCGGATGTGAAGTGTCATTGTCTCCGGTGCAGTGGAATTTTGATCTGCTTACTTCCTTTCTTGAAAATAATCTACTCATATCGATGAAAGGTGTAGAGATCAGAGACGACAAGGGAACGAACATATTTCTGCTGTACATACCTACCTACCCACAATTACAATCATCGTTTCAATCCGGTCTACGTCAGGTCACGTGGGTATCTAACCTTGTAACCGCCAGGGTTAATTTCTTCAGCGCTTACTTGCAGAGCTAGACAACCACCACCATACAGGTAACGAGGCTTTCATCACATCAAACATGGGGTCAACTATTATGGCAGCGGCTATGTATCTTGAGTCCAGCGGTAGTATCATGCAGTCTCACACATCGTACCTGAAGAATTGTGACGCCATGTATATGGCCCATAAGCCGGCTGTTGGAAAGACTTCATTGGTTTTCAAGGTAACATTGCGGGGGTCGTCTGGTGTTGTATGGGCATATCGCTGATTTCTCTTGATGGAAACTTTCTACATCATTATTTCATTTTTTCCCCTTCAGTTTTCTCACGTATTTCCTTACCGTCGAGTTTTTTCCTTGATTTTTCTATTCCCTTTCTTCTATCAGTATCATCAGTGCCATGGGTTTCTTTGAAGTTCATCTTAGATTCGTATTATAATGATGTATGAGACGCTGGACGACTCGGAAAGTGATTTGTTTCCATCTTTGAGGTCAGTAGAATCTATTTCTGGTTCTTTTACTTCTCATGCATATGCCACCTGAATCGAGACCATGACTTAGAGCTCTTGTGTCCAACAGATTGAGTGACTCGAAGAACTATGACCTCAACTCTTCTATCGTCACAAGTATTATGAAGTTTCAAAATTCTCAGAACAATTTGGAAAATGTATATACACAAACAATGCTGACATCCCCATTCCTACAGTGTTTCCCAGGATGGCAATGTTACCATTGAGCCTCCTCATACTCATATACGCATTCTCGACTTGTGTTAATGCTGAATTTTCTTTGCCATCTCAAGTAACGAGTTTTATTCCGTCGTGCGCTCAGGTTTGCTTTGAGTCCTTCGTACAAGACAACTATCCAACAAATGTTTGTGGCGACACACCTACATTTGACTGCTTATGTGAAAATGGTAGCAAGTCTACATACACGGTGGGAGAGGGGGCAGTACAATGTATAATGTCAGAAGCCAGCGTGGGCTTCTGCAATGGAGATGACTCCTCTAGTAAGTCATTGTCGAGGTTTGCTTGACGGAAGTTCCTAATTTGTCCTGCAGATGATACAGTACTAAAAGCATACAATATGTGTAATTCCGACAAGAATGCACTGCCAAACACACATAGCACTCTTACAGCAACTCTCGTTTTACAATCAGGCTCCGCGAGTATCGTCCAAATTGCTCCAGTGGCAACGACAAGTGCTAGTGATTCAGTAGCTACAACTTTACTCACAACTGCACCTACAGCTACAGCTACAGCTACTCCAAGTTCAACCACGAATTCAATCACATCGACAGGGGTACCACAACCGGCAGCTGCTACGAGTGCCTATTCATCACCTGAGAATAGTAAGCCAGTACTATCGACCGCACAAATAGCTGGAATTGTGGTAGCAGGAGTGGGTGGTGTGGTTTTGGTAGTTGGAGCTATGTTGCTATGTGCCTGCATGAGGCGTAAAAGGCAAGCAAATCGAGATAGTGGATATCTTCCATTCCAGCAAGAGCCTTCTTTGAGCATCAAATCTCAATCTCACTTCGGTATTACGAAGCCAATGGCGCCATCACCAGCTTCTATTTCAACCCGAGGACCAACACCAATAGGGCCATTTTTGGGGGCTCGAATGCCTTCGAGGGGGGGCCAATCAAGCCCCGATTCTTTTTCTCAAAGGAACGCTATTCCAGAGAATATCGGTCTTGCCATGACCTCCGAAAGCCCCCAACCCAATTTGTTAACCCCCATAGGTTACACTGAAGAAGTATTCCAACGTGGCCCATCTCCACTTTTGCCCGAAAGACCAGCCCTCACCCTGCAGGTTCCTTTCCAGCGAAACCCCCACGAGATCCACACTGCAGCCTATCAGAAACCATCAAAATTCACGGGCAACAATCGGCAATCTATGGATACACAATTCGAAGACGAAGATTCATGCAGCACAGCTGTAGCATCCGAAGCACCGTGGAATGCGGCCTCCTATGGATCCATATCAAAAGACAAGGTTCTCCGACAGCCTGATCCCGCATACTATCAATCACCTCGTCTCCAAACTGAGCTCTCGCCAAATGAAACAGAAAATATTATCGATTCCTACAAGGATCCTTCAGTAGAGCCTGACTTCTACGTACGCCCCCTTAATCTCCAAAGAAACTTTTCACAACCTCGTCGGCCCGAAAATGCAATGAAACCTTCTGTTCAACGCAATCCATCTGCCAAGGATCCTCTTAGAGCAACCTCATCTGTGTACTCGGCAAAATCCCACAACCGTCGACCCTCTTCAAATGAAGTTGAGAAGTTAAACTCACTCATGCAATCTAACCCCTCATTTCGCCGCGTGCTAGGGAAATCCGCATACAATCCTGTAGGGCCATATGATCAAAATCGCACCTCTAGAGCTTCGATGGGGTCTATGACATCCTTCGAAACCATGGATTCTATAAATCCTGAGCCCCAAGAGCTTTCTGGCGACACTAATCTCAGCCCCGTCGTCGAATCTCCCACTGACAAATCAAACGTTGTCGGTAAATCACCAGTCAAATACCCCAAAATCAAAGGAAACTCAAGCCAGCGCCATTCTCGTACTCGTACCCGCACATCGATCATAACCAATTTCCCCGCACCACCACCAATATCTATCGAGTCACCTATCCGTCCCCCTACAGCACATAGTAATAAACCATGGCAAGAAGCCGAGATCGCCGCTCAGAAAACGCGCATGGCATCTCTAGGTCTGTCGCCCGGAAACTTTCTCTCGCCAGGCTCTCACAACTCTGGCATCACTATTCGAAAAAGTAATGACTTCTTCAGTCCCAGTGATTTAGCTTCAAGGAGTCCTCCCCCGCCAATACCATTACCCTTACCACCAACCTTTAAACAGAGGAATATGAGTCCAAGAACTGCGAATGGAAGTGGGAGTAAAAGAAGTGCCCCGCCCCCTTCTTTAAGTCTCTCCACTTCTCCAGATTCATCACAAAAATGGAGAGTCCTTCCCGACACCAACACTAATATTAACACTACCGACACCATCACTACTTCTTCTTCCCACCAACAAACCTCACCAACCATCGTATCTCCACACTGGCGGCCACAAATACTCACCGGGATATTACGAAAAGATAGCGTCCAGTCCTTACACAAACCTGCCACCAACGTCTCCTCCTCTAACAATAATTCCTCCCAACCACTCTCCGTCCCCCTCCACACCTCCATGGACCCCGAAGTATCCTCAATCTACAGCCAAGAAACACGCAATTTCACATTCGATCCACGTCTTACACAAATGACTACCATGTCTGAAATAAAAGCCCAGGGACAAGCTCCTGTTGATTCTTCGAACGAAGATATCAGTACAGTCAAAGATACAAATATGAATGGTCGATCAGTCATATATACCAAAGACGATGGATCAGGTGAAACGATCACTATCAATATCGATGGAGATAATCCCAGTGGTTTACCAAAGACACCAGGTTGGCTACCGAAATTGACGCCCACGAGACGGGGAAATGATTTGTTTTTGAATGTGCAATAGTGTGGCACATATACTATTTTTGAATAAACGGAAATGTGATGATATAAACGTGAAGGCAAGTAAAGAGAAAGACGTCGGTTCATTATTTCAAAATGTATCAGTAGACATTCTTTTTTTGTGCTCAATTTCTTTTCCTTTGTGGTTAATTTTGTATGAGTATGAGTATGAGTATCAGTATGAGTATGAGGATGAGGTTATGCGTCGTAGGATGAATAGGATGGAATGGGACAGGATCGATGCTGGATCAGGCATTTTCAGGAACAGATCCCACGTCCTTTATTTCTTTTGTTAAAGAAAATACCCAAGTCAGGAATGCAGGATATGGAGTTACAGAAGCATTGTAGGAGTTCTAGCTGTTACAGGGAGGGGCGTTACTTTTGTTGTTACAATGTAGGAAAAGGGCCTGAGGATTCTTTGCATGTATTCAAAGCGAAGTCAAGCCATGAGACTTGGGGACATATTTGGGGTCTACTGTATTAGTAGTAGCTATTTAAATCTTGATCTACCAATGTGGTTACACTTCTTGTATTAATGGTATTGCTATCGATGTAGCTGTGGCTCGACGACAAAAGTATGGTGAAGACATGAATGAATGGTGAAGACATGAATGAATGAGAAACAAATTAAAATAGTTGCAATGGAGGAATGACAGGAATACTGATTACGATCCCACGTGAAAACATGAATTAGAGAAAAACAGAATGGGAACGATTAGAAAAGGATCAAGTTGAAGTCGGATGACGACTTCGTGAGAGAAATACAAACGCAAATTTGAATATACCGAACAGATGCATTTACCGTCCCAGGGTATCTCATAGCTTCGTAAAAGTCGGTGCATCCATACCAGAACCCTAGACTCCTGTATATTCGCGAAATACACCAATTTCCCTGATCTAACAGCCCGCCTATATGCGAAAAGAGAAGAAATTATAACATCCATATTTCGATCGGCTTGCTGAGTACATGGGGAACGCAATAGAGACGTATGATCGGAATTGCTTGGTCGACGAGTTAATCCTGCCAGTGAGTAGGAATCACTGGCTCGACAGCCTGTGTTTCCAGATATATTATCAGCCTATCCATTCAGGTTTCATTTGTCCGTTCGAGAATGTGCTTACATATTGGTCTGATTCGAAGGGGTCATCGCTAAATGAGAGCTCATTCATGATGCTTGGAATTGGTCTAGGTTTCTCGTCTGTTTCTTGAGATTAGCGATGTGCAACAAGTAATAAGGTGAATGCTGGTAACTTACCAGCGGAGGATGCACGACGAAGTTCTTGGATCTTCGATTGCAAGGTTTGCGTGTCAATTTTGATCTTTGAAGGAGAAATGGTAGGACGGGATTCAGCCTGAAGATGTAAGTGTTCGGGAGATTCATTTGGCGAAGGGGAGGTTTGGAGAAGAAACTGTCTCTCTGGATGCATGCCTTGATTGAGAGCCGACACACTAATCTCGCTTTGTGGATAAATATCCTGTACCGTTACAAACGTAGACTTTTTGAAGAGATGCTTGAACGCTGGCTAGGTGGAATAAGCATAGGGGAATTATTGAGAAAGCCTTGTCTCTCTGGGTGTATGCCTTGGTCTGAAGCAGATAAAAGGGCCTCGCTTTGTGAGTTCATTTCTTGTAATGGTATGGGCAATTGACGAGTGCTTGAACGCTGCGCAGATGATTCAAATACTTTAGCAAAGTCAACATCTTTCTCCACATCAGTCGAAACATTCATCTTAGATTCAGTCGGCGGTGTTTGTCGAGCTTTTCTCTTGCGAGGGTACAGGAGGGAGGATATTTGGTGCTGGATATCCAAGCCTTCCGCTTTGCTCTGCCTTTTCCTCTTGAACAACAACAATCTCACATCTCTGACAGGGCTGACGGGGGTATCTTTTTCCACTGATGCTGATTGCTCCAAAGTTATTATTTGCTTAAGGGGTTTGGATTCTCCTTCGGAAGTAGCGAGTGAAATGTGTTTCGAAGTGGTTATGTTAGCTGCTTTAATTGCCATTAATTCTTTATGCTTACGACTAGCAATTTCCGCCCATGATTCTTCAATTGTACTTGGTGGCTCAGGAGATTTATAGGCAGGAACCATGAATTCTCCTTGCTTGTGACTGGAAGGTTTCGTCCACGACTCTGTGGTCAGTGTCTTGAAATGGTTAGAAGCAGGAACTTTCAATTGCATATAAATGGGGGCGGGTAAAAGCTACCTCTTCGTCATCTAATGATTCTCCAAGACTATAAGTTGATGCAAGAGAAAGAGCTCGGTCTTTGGACTCAGAAAACACTCTCGCATTTCGAACGGAATACGATGGTCTGTAGTAGGAACTATTTTGAACGCCCCGATCCATGGGAGTATCTCTGTGAGGAGACGGTCTGTAATGAGAACCTCTTGAAGCGCCTTCATCAGTAGGAGAGCCTCTACGAGGAGATTTTCTATAGTAGGAGCTGTTTGGAGTGTCTTGGTCTCTATGATGTGGAGATCGAGATCTATAGGAACTGGAGCTTGATACCTTTTGGGCCGAAATAGAGGAAACTGAGCGGCGGGACTGATGGGATTTGTGCGGGCTTTGACTGATATAGGAGCTTTTGGGGCTTCTATAACGCGGTCGATAGTGATCGGAATACCAACGGGTTCTAGGAATGGAACGATAGTGGTCGTCAGGGCTTCTGGAGCGGGACCGAGAGCGGGTACGACGGGGGGACAGATGAGTTTCCAAAGGGGAGCGGGAACGGAAACGAGACTCATTGCTCCCTTCTTGCTTGATTGATCCAAATATGTAAGACGAGCCTTCGGCACGAAAGTGAGGAAGGTCCTCATCGTTCTTTTCCTGCTTGAGTGGACTTGAATTATAAGTTGGAATTCTGGTGCGAGAACCCAGAGGCTCTTTATTGGCGTTTCCAGCGATCTTCTTTCCCTTGCCCATTGTAACTATATTCGATCAATAATTAATTTTCTGTCAATGGCAAAACTGCTGTTAGTAGGTAAAGTAATGGTGATCGAAGTGGCAGAAAGCAACTTGAATTTAGCACTGTATCTCCTGAGAAGAGAGAAATTCAAGATAGATAACCTTGGAATGATATTGGTTATGAAAGATTGTTCTTATAATTTTCGAAGGATTCGAAGATGCTATGAAAATATTGTGTTTATTGTTGTTTACAAATATTGCAGAAGAGATCTTGATGTAAATATCGGAGGTACTTCGGGAAACAAGGGTTATTGTCTCTGTCCCTCGAGAGAAAGAGCTCTCATATGGCATAGGCTGACTTATTACTACTGAGCTATTCACCAACATGAACATGCAAATTTGTATCCAGCATTACCCATCTCATCAGTATCTAACATCAATCAATGTCAACACTTTACCTGTTTGGAAAAGACCGAGATCTGTTAAACCACATCAGATACCAAAATAGTTCTCAAAATATAACAGTGTCTTCAGCAATTGCATGAACTACTCTCATCCACCTCAACTGTTACTTCGGATTCATCCGCCAAGCATTCTACTTCCTGTTCAACACTATCTCGAGGCCAGATAGGAACTCTTCAATCACCGACCTCTAGCATTCTATGTTCTGGTGATCTAAAATTTTAATAATTTAATAATACGAAAGCTCGTATGAATTTCGGGGCAGGCTACTTTGATTACCATCATAATTTCTTTCGTATCGACTCTGCAATGTTTTATATATTTGGTTTGCTGTAGCCAATTAAGGACAGCAGTGTCGAAGATGACTGGAGAGACACCTCTGATCATTCTCCCAAACTATCGTTATAAGATTCGCTGAAAGATGTCATGAATATCAATACGACACTGTCTTTCTATACACATTAATAATTATCCAACTAGGTTAGCTGGTTATCTTGATTCTGAAGCTTGCAAAGGGAGCATTGTTTGTATTCTGGTTTCCCATGTATGTTGTGCGTACTAAGCACTTTACACAGACTACACAACTCAGGGTGTGACCCAATATGTCGAAGGCTTGCCAATAGTTGATAGGTTAATATGATTCATTATTCCATGTCCCGCTGTTATCGAAATAATCCATAAGTTTTACCCTCCCCCGCACTAACACGCTCCAGAAAAATCAAATTGCTTGTTGATTCGTTTTCCTCATAGATGCTACATCAATATTATCATGTCTGGGTACAAACATCGAACCTTGTTTTCCAGTTAAAATTACCTAGTAATCATAATAAGCTTAATAATTATTCAATTTCCAAGAGTTATTCGAATTCAAATCTATGCACCTAGGCAATCTTACAATCTATAAGTGAAGCTAGAGCATTTTTTCGAACTTTAGAATTTCAAAGGTGTTGAATTCTAAAAGTTGACTGACATAGGGGGGGAAGCGAATAGAAAAAGAAAAGAGGAAACCTAAATTTACTTTAAATCACTTATTACTGTTGGTATCGACTTGGTCGATAAGTGTAAAGTACTCTAGTCTATTATGGTTGTAATCGTCATTAATCATTATTACCTATTGGAAGCTAGTACTTATATAAGGAAGCGCTAGTGCCTCGCTAGCTAATACAGTGCCCTCTTTCTGATCACATGATCGATATCCCGATACTTACGTAAAATTGATGAAATTCACATTAACTTACCTTTGAAGTTTCAAAGAGTTGAAGCAGTATATTATTGGAAAAGCGTTGAGATCCTGAGAGGGCTCGGAATCCGAATTCACTCTTACTGTTCATAGCCCATTGCCTCCTCATTTCCCATCCCATTTCTATGCGATTTAATCGAATTTTGCAGTGAATGCTGGGAGTGCCCATTCTATTTATTGATTGCGACCTGCTACCTCCCATATACCTGTCCCCTACTTTTAGTTGTCTACACATCCACAGAAGCTCGTTCACCAGCCTTGCCTTACTTTTGTTGCTTTTGCCAGCAGTTCTCAAGACATGATAATCTACCATTTTCGATCCTGTGTCGACTTTATATCACTTTGTTGATATATAAAAAACAGATTTCGCTATTTGAATCAACAATACCGATAATGTAGAGTTTGTAGTTAAGTGTTATTACAATCTCGAAGCTGATATAAAGTTTTAATAGTTACCCATTCGGCTTATTCGTTTAGTCCCAGAGCAATTGCCGGAAAGAAAACATGACAACACTGTTTGGTGCTTCGTCGGAAGAGACTGAGCAATCAATTCGGTCACTCGACCCTGTTCCTACTGCTCTACTCAAACTTATTCCCTCTGACGGGTATTACAATTTAACAACATGCGATTTGGGCACTGCATTCACCAGTGTACACACTGCACGGGTTAGGGTGTACTCGAAACAATTTGCAAATCTGGAAGACGTCAAGCCGACCTTTTTTTATAACTAGCCCCGCCCTCCATGTAAACAGGAGGATGCAAAGGAATTTCCGACATTGGCATCTCATATCCCTGGAAATCCAGATGTTTCGACAGCAGAATTTTCTCAAGGAACAGCTAGAACTTTTTTCAGAACTCAAATCTCATATCTTGCCTAGTAAATTCTTCTTCTTAGGAGGAGATAGCAACTCCTCGATTTTGCACGAAGGAATAAAAGAAATTTTTCATGTACTTGGTCTTCCGAATGTTGATTTAGTCGCCTTGGGTACTTGTGATGGGTTGGCATTCATCATTCTTGAATTAAGATATCAATATCTGACTATGAACAGTGCAACGATAATTTTTTACGGGGCTATGCTTCAGGCGCTAAGGCCTACTAATTCCTTTACAAAAAGCCATTACTGCATTGGCATTCGTAGGGAGGAACCACACCGGAAGCTTATTCACGTCTCTCCGCTTGACGAAGATGATATCCCGGCTAAGCGTATGATGCTGGGGAAAGCAAATATGATCAAGCAAAAATCATTCAGTGGGTGGTTAAATTGGTATGTTGTAAAATGCTAGATTTGAGGAATGAAATAGTAATAGTGACTAGGGAGATGCTTGCAAAATTGATGGTTCTCTTAGCAGTTCGGCTTTCATCTTCATGGAAGAGATTCTCGATGAGATTGGATCAATGGAAGACCCGTGGTACAAAGTACCTGTTAGCGTGTATATTTGTTCACGAGCAGGAGACGTCCAACCTAACAGCGCGACAGATGTGGAGAACGACGCTGGAAAGCAAGGATGGTCTTTTGAGAGTCAAATTCCTGCAGGTGCGAAAGTTTATAATTTCGAATGGGATCTCGGTCTTGCTAAAGAAGATTCGCTTTTCGACATCAAACAAATACCTCCGCTCAAGACATATTACACCATCAATTGGGCAATCCTTGCCGAAACAACCAGTATTGGTATGAATATTTGGTTTATGTTCCATCCAGACGGTCGAACGATGAGTAAGACCGACGAAATTGAATCCCTCCGTCGGGAAGAAGTTCAGAAAGTTGTATTTGCGGATCTTGTCGAGGTGATCCAAAAGGAATACGGTGATGACTCCAAGGGCAAAGATCAAAGGAAAGATAAAGCGCGCTAAAAGGGTTGACGGAAGAGTCGCAAAGTTCAATTCGAAATTTAAAATGGCCGTGATATGGAATGATACTGATGCCAACGATCCGAATTAGACTCAATTGTAGTGTGCTTTATGATAGATTAGATATTTCCGGAAGTCTACTCAAAATTCAGCCTAAGAGACTTCTGCAATAGCAAGATAGATCAAGCCTAGCTTAAAATGAGACAGCTTTGCAACATTTCCAATCACTGTGCCAGCACATACTTTGCAACTAAACAATGTGATAGATCTACACATCTTCCCCTGAAACAGTTCTGCTATCCATCTAGACAGTTTTTTGGCTGTCCAATTGTCGATTCTGCATTTTTGATTAATAAGGACAATAATTATAGATACATGTAGGAATACCGTGCTAAGGTAGGGTGTGCATTGAAAGTCTTCGTACAGTAACAATTAAGTACGAACGTGCATATATTGGCACGCAACCGCCGGCAATCAAAAGACTCTCGAACTGCAGCGGGCGTTTGAAGTATTATCACAAGTTGTCCCCAAGTTGTCCCCAAAAGACGTTATGATATGCATCAGTGGGGTGTTCAAAACCTCTCGGCAATCTTCACCGGTGTTATGCCGACAAATTCCTTAAGGATAAGGGACCAACTTTATATCTTAGCTTCTCTTCCTAACCTTCACAAAGTTAGTCCTTGCTATAATGATAATAACGCCTTCTGCCTGCTAATATGTTGTACGTCAACTCTGCTACGGTCGGTGCTGAATGAGCAAAATCATACACTGGCAATATACCTGGATTCGACGGCAACAAAGCTGTTACAACCTTCTAGCTTTGTAATATCAAGGAATTTATCACTCTAACTATCAAAGATAATACTTACATTTCTTTTCGACAAAGCAAGTATGTAACTCGACAAGATTTAAAGTTCAGTAGTGCTATGAAAACATTGGAACTGCAAGCTTGTCAAAGAAAGATCGGAAGACTTGAAATACAATTGTATTGGGGACCTTTAATTTGACATGGAGCGCATATGTATTCATCAGAGACCTTCCAGACTCGAATCTTTTTTTAGCCGCTACAAAGAACAATGCATTCTGTAGGTCTATGTGATAGCTTTATGAAACATAATACGAATGACTCCTTTAACGAGAGTATTGGTTCTTTTTCAGGATAATCAAACTATTATAAGCTTTAGTGTCAGCCTTTGAATTGTTTTAGTCGAAACAAATACTGGGTAGTTGATTGTAGGGATGATTAGCTGACGAGTACGACCATGATAATGGTAATGATACAAACATCAAGACCTCGTTTACCTACCTATAGGGGGAAGGGAAGATTTTCAAAGAGCCTCAACTCATATATCTGATAGATTACCTACCTAGCACCTCCCAAGTGGAATCTGACATAATATCCTGTCCAGATCTATGTCACATTCCACCAATCAATGTATTCTTTGGTAACACTCTACCTGGGTCAACCCAGGCTACGGAAGCGACCTGCATGAACTATCAATGATCAACATCTCATCTCTTCAGCCTTACAATAAATTTTGCAAAACACCGACAGCTGCCAAACCCTGCTCGCAAACCATCCAATGGGAGTTTCATTCCCAAGGTTCTATTTTATCATGAAAACTTAGTATTTTTGAATTGTTTTCATTATGATTTCTTCGAGACCCCTCATTGTTAGCTCTATCGCTCGCCCCCAATGATATTCATGGATATGAAAGATGCAAGGCTTGTTTTAAAGTAGTATTCATGTGGCAACATTGCCATCCTCTGGGGTCCTTAGGATCTTCCTATTCTGCTCTCCGAAGATGAACTATATTTGTGGTTGTCCAGTGCTGCCTTTCCGTTCGCATTTCCACTTCTACTCGGGCATGTGTCTGACCTGCATATGCCCCTCGTAAATGTCTCTGCAAGCCTCACAAGTATGCTTAATGACAGAGATGATGTGAAGATTGCGTATCTCTCATTTCCTGTGCCCAAGAACGGCCAATGATAGTAGCGAGTTTGTCCTGGTTTGAGTTTTGGGCATCCGACAGGCTTCTCAAATTCAACGAGGCCCATGGTCAGTGATCCATCATTAATCCGGAGCAATTTCCTGCATCTACCAAGATGGATTGTACCAAGCGATACTGTCTACAGGATTTCGATGGCTGATTTGGCTGAAGCCTGGCCACTCCCACATCCCGGCGATTCTTTGTCGTTGGTGACCGCACTTTTGGTAGGAGAGAAAAAAGCCGGGGCTATCCCACACTCTTTGACTTTGGGTGTCATGATTGCATTCAGCCCTTGACAGCCGGAATTTTCATGGTTTGGTGTTTGCCGGCATGCAGATAAGGATCAGGAATCAAGATCTCTGGGAATTTTTTACGTAGACGCCTTTACCAATTGTACTATAAATTGCGTTTTGTGCCGAATTAAATGACTGCGGCCACATCTGTGGTAAGATATATCCTTCTTATGGAGTTTTGCCGGCTGATTCTACATCCAAGTGTTCCCGCTCCTCTTTTGCCCGTGGTCACAGATTATGGTTACTCGTCAACCGCAGATTCTTGGAACATATTCTACGAGACCTAAGGACAACTTATTATGCGGGTAAAATCCTTTCCGTCTGAGAATTGATCCTTGAAATTGAACTACCGCTCTTATTCCTGGACGGCTAACTTACCCAAGATCCCGGTGTACCAACTTACCACCTGCATCACCCTAGTGGTCAACTCTTCTCATATCCTGTAACACTTTCTTAGCTATTTGCATTGAACTCCTTCTGACAATTCTGGGTAAATTACACAGTGCTCTTGAGTTATCGCAATTCTATCCAGTTATATCAAAGATACTTCTTTGACTCATAAAGCGACCTAGTACCTTCTCTATCATCATGGCTAGCCACCTCTTCTGGCTACAGGATTGCCTGGTCTTCCGTTTTTACCACGTTTAATACATTTGACAATTTAGAATCCTGTTAAAAACTCGAGTTTCTTCTGGGTACATAAGCATGGTGATAATTGACAATGAGATGGCAAACAACAGGATGAGAATTGCAATAGCAGGCTCAGGCGGCTTGGCTCAGATTGTCGCTCATGAGATCAGCAAGACTGTACATCCATTCATTATCTTATCGAGACAGGTCAGTTGACTTCAGCACGTCGACATCTCTGAACAAATCTAACCATTATCTTTAGGTTCAACCAGATCTAGAAACACACGGCTATCAAGTGGCTGTAGTCAATTATGACGACCAGGACGATCTTCGATTTAACCTTCGAGGAATAGATATAGTCATTTCCACGGTATCTGGGAACCCTCAAATCAACCTCATTGATGCCGCCGCGCATTCCCGTGTTCAACGTTTTATCCCTGCAGAATACAAAGATAAGCTAGGCGGGCGACCAACGAATGATCCCTCAGACCGTGGAAGGGCTGCAAGCATTGAAAGACTTCGACATTGGGCTCATCACCCCCGTCATCGAATGCAATATACTGTTTTTGGATGTGGGGTTTTCTATGAACGATTCGCTCCAGGAGGGCTAGCTTCAATGGGCATCAGCACTTCAACTGCACTCGGCTATCAAGGCTCTTATCTCATGAATATGGAGACAAATACAGCAGAAATAGTGGAATATAATACTATGGGCCAGGCTCTTTCAGTATCAATGACATCGGTAAATGATGTGGCACGGTTCCTCGCAGCAGCTTTGTATTTAGATCAACGGATATGGCCGATAGAGTTCAGAATGCAGGGAGACCGGAAAACTGTAACTGAGATTGTGCAGTATGCTGAAGCTATCAAAGGACGTAAGTGTTCTTCTGTTTATCTTTGATAGCACCTCTAAAGCAAATGCTAACGAGAAGAGCAGAGCCATTTGCAACGACAATAATTGCAGCTCCAGAACTAGCGGCAAATATTCAGGAAGCAGCTTACTATCAAGACAGTGCTAGAGTTGGCCGCTTACAGGAGCTGTCTGCTACTGAGGAGAGAAGATACGACTTCTCGCAAGTCAATCTGAATTCATTGGTCAACATCCAGCCAGTTTCATTTTGGGACTGGCTGCGAACCCATTGGGTACCTCAGTGAGCTTTACACTAGCTTGTGTTCAAGGACGTATATACAACATCAAGATCCCAAAGACTCCAGCCTCAGAAGTGTCATTATGTGATCCGACACGTAGGATAATACTGCATAGCGATCTCACTCAATCTCGGAGTACTGGACCTAAACGGATATAGACTATGAAGGCAAAGGAAGTGGATGCGAGATCATGAGGACCTAAAAAGCATAGAGGGTAAGGATATTATTGCAAGCGAGGATTGCATGCTGATTCACTGATGTTATGAATACTGACTTATTTCCTTCATTCTTATCTACTCAAATTGTGTTTCAGACATGTTACTCATCTAGACGAATCTTCTCTTGTGAATACGACGAATATGATCAGCCTTTTTGTCCTTGTACCTTGATATGCACTGTGTTTTATATAGACAAAGCGGTTGAAACATTTTCCTATCACCAGTATCTTGCTTATTGAAAAATCAATCAAAAATACAAGTACCACAGTAACAATGAGATAGCTGAATAGTATTGATGGGATATTGATAGTGTATTAATGAAATGATCTCTTTCATGCCTTTTCTCCAGAAAATGTTGACCTTGATAATTGTTCTTAAGTGTTTAAACCGAGGTGGATGGAGCTGTGAGAATTTATGCAGGCCCTCTTTTGACGGATCATGGCTGTTTGGGGGATAGATCATAAGAAACATGGGAAGAAGAGATCATTAAATTTGTTTTCTTGTGGCAGCAAAAGGAGCAAAGTTCAACGACCGTACTATTCTAGTAATAAGAATAGACTTATGTACATACACAGACAGGTGTATCAACTTTCTGTAGTAATGGTTCAAGAACATCAGCACCAGACTTCTATGTATGTCGTGTCGTGAAAGTTTTTGAGCGAGGCATTGGATTGGTTGTATGTCACATGATCTGTATAATATCGACGCTAGCGAAACGTAAACATTGAAACCCCCATGATATTGCCAACCAAACCAACGCATTCAATCACTCAACTCAGCAACCCGCGATCCCCCACGAACTGCCCTCTCGAACAATCCCAACTCGAATACCAAAATCCATCAATTAACGCGACGACACACGAGATAATCACGCGAAATCTACCTCGATCTCCAGTTCTAAAGCGACAATCGCCCCGGCAACAAGAAATCCAAGAAAGCAAATGCGCTACTAGGACATCAATGACTACCCTCGTACGAGCTCGGAACCCTCTAGAAACTCTGAAAATGAGCCAACAACCTGCGACGCGAAGAAGGAGTAAAAGATTGGCTGGTGGGTTGCGGTATTTCTTACTTTTTGGGTTTGCGATTATGGGCGGGGAATGCTGGAAGCTGGATTTTTTTTGGAGTGCATTGGCCAGAAAGTTACTGACAGAAGTACAGATTATGAGGAAGAAGATGGAGATTTTCAATTCACGCGTGTATCCAAGAAGGCCAAAACTACTGTATCTGTACCGGATCCAATACCAGAGGCACCGCCTGTAACGACGACGGTACCTAGGAGAACTAAAAAGGTAGCCCGCGAGCGCGAAAGCCACAACGTTGCACCGGCGTCATCACCGCCTGTCAAGAAAACGAGAGCAGCACCCAGAACCACCCTTTCAACGCCGAAAGAATCGAGGGTAGAGAAGGTACAGAAACCCAAGAATGAAGTCGAACCGAAACGAGCAACTAGGAAAAGCACGCGTTTATCGACTGAGAAATTTCAAAATGGGGACAGGAATTCAATTAATGGAAGCAGGGATTACGACAACAGTATTGATATGATTGGTGGTGCACCTTTACCAGAGGAATCGAACAGGTCAACTATAGAAGCTCCGAGTAACACACACTCTACGGTCATCGCCTTGCCATTTAGCGATACACCAATTATTAATCGAAATAAGGAATTACGAAAGAAAGGCGGGACGGGCCAGAGGAGGAGTAGTTTGGGTATGCGTGGGAGGAGGGCAAGCTCACTTATTGACAGTGGATATAGCGCAATACCCCACAAAGAGGTCGAAACCTCGCAATTTTACAAACATATTGAGGACGGATTACCTGAGCCAAGAAGGATGAAACAACTCTTGACTTGGACCGGCGAAAGAGCTCTGCCGGAAAAACCTGCGCATGGCGATCCGGATAGTGGTGCAAAATTGGCAGGTGTGTACTTTCATCATATGTAAGGTTCAGAGACAGGACTGACGAGCACAGCGAGAGCAATATCTGAAGCTCTTCTCAAAGACTTCGGGACTAATAATACATTTTCGAACTGGTTCGATCGGGAAGAAAAGCAGCCGACCAGGATAACGAAAGTGGTCAAGAAACCCAATCCTAAGAACATCGAAGCAGAAGAAAACATACAGGCTTTAGAAGCTCGAGTAAAACAGTATGGGTTGTCTCTCCACTACCCAAGATATGAGCTAACAACTACCAGACTAGAAATCGAAAAATCGCAATGGATATCCTACAAAAAGCCCACTGCCCCTCTTCCACCCCTCTTCCCAGATACGCATGACGAAGCGAATCCACTCTCCCCCACACATATAGATCCTACTCTTCTCGACCCCGAACAATCTGCCATTCTCTCCCTAATAACGTCCTCGTCATCTCTGTCCCTACGCGAAAACGCCTCTGAAAGACTCAAAACTATTCATCAAGAAATCGAAGGGAAAGTAGATTGTTTCTTGGACGGCATACACAAAATCGAACGATATGCGGAAACAGTAGGAAGAGTCGCGGATAAGATATTGGCGTTGAGTGCGGTGAGGCTGGAGGAGAGAGAGAGGAGGGAGAGGGAGGTAGTGGGGACGAGGGATGTGCCAATGGTAGAGGTGCTGAGGAGTTTGAGTAGGATTCTTCCCGAGGGGAGCACGAGATAATATTGCCCGTGTTTATCAATGCAAGTCTCGATCCATTTGCTGTGTAGTGGAAGATTCTATAATTACAGGGGACTTCGTTCCGCTTCACTAGAACTTTGAGGCTTGACAAAATATATGGGTTCAATAGCCAACCCGGGGAAGGCCTTTGCGATGGAGATTTTGAGAGGGATGGGAAATGAATAGAGCGAAGATGGAATGTTCAATGAATGATGATAAAGCGACTTTTGGGAAACAATCTGTTTTCTTCTTCACCCGTTTTTGGCTATTTTGGTCACTGTGAAATGGAAGAGTAGATAGTAGGCTTGCTTCTTTCTTCTTGAGAGTTTTTTGTACAAATGGATGGGTCAGGGTGTCGAGAACGCAGTTTTCATGGAGTTGAGGGAATGTTTTGGGACATAGGGGTGTTTGTGGACAATAGCTGACATTGACATTGGCATTTGCATGTTACGATGGTGACAGTTGTGACGGTGGATTTGATAGAACAAATTAATCAACCATCAAGACATATGACGGTCTTGACAAAATTGTTGCTGAATTGACCCTGAACTGTTTCATAAATGTGGAATGTGCGGGGTATGTAGTGCGAAGCTAGATAGCGGCTCGCTTTTAGCCTCTACCTCTTCACCGTCTATAAATCGACAATCAACTTTTAGTTTCGCTGATAAGTGTCAGGAAATATAATTAAATGCTTGTTTCGTCATCGCGATGAAAATAGTTTTGTCGGATCCTAAACCCGGATCGTATTTGCTGGAGAGATATGATGGTAGGGGCATTAGTAAGGAGATGGTATCGGAGGCTGCAAAACTGTTCAGTCGAGAGTATGGTATATGGGGTTCGTTAGCGAGTGAGAAAATGGGAGAGGGAAAAGAGAAAGGTGGGTGAATGTTTGGTGATGTGATTACTTGCGTGGTTGTGGTTATGCATCTGCTTGATTAAAGTTGTTTGGATCATTTATTGGATTTGGAATACTGAATTCAGTTGGGACATTCAGCGCTTAGGACATTCAACTGCTTTGAGATATTTAACTCATTCATGCAATCCATTTACTGGAAAGCTCAAATCTACTGAAGATATTAGTTCCATCTAGATACTTGCTATATTTATATATTTGATATACAGTACTGACCAAAAGTCAAATCCCCACAGGCTCACGAATCAAAATTTCAAGTCGAAGACTCATTACCCAAATTTTACCCCCCGAGGCACAAAACATGTACCTTCGCCTCCTGACCGACGGCAAGTTAGCAGGCAACGTTTTTGCTACCCGCTGGCGACACGAAAATCTTCCTATTCTGTGGATTACACAACTTTGCGTAGATAGCAAATATAGAAATCAAGGGGTGGCTAAAAAGATGCTTGGATATTTAAAGGGAGAAGAAGAAATGGTGGGAATTTTATCAAGTCATCCTTTTGCGTTGATGGCTGTTTTGAAGGTTTGGGGAAGGGGGGTAGAGAATGTTAGGAGGGACTTGGAGATGATGAAAGGAAGTGTGAAGGAGGTGATGGAGGGGTGTCCGGTGGGATATGTGAAGGTGGCGAGATTGAGGGGTTCGCTGTTTGGAGAGGGGGACCGAGGAGCAGTGGCGTGTGCCGATACGCAGTTTTGGGTCGATCATGAGGAGCCCCTTGAGGCGCTGAGGAAAGTCGAGGAGAGAGGTATTGTTTGGCCTTTTGAAGAGTTGCCTGATGGTTGTGAATTTTTGGTATTGGTGGATGCTAAGGTAGTGTAACTAGACTATCTGAGCACTTCCTGTTTTCAAGGTTCAATTCGGATCAAAACAATCATTTTGCTAATGCTGATTATTTTGTTACGAATTGTCTTCTCAATGTCATTTGTCCATTTCTGCTCACCGGGTGCTGAAAGAATTGAAGAGTATTTAGCAAAATCTCGTTGGAATGCCCAATTCAAACACGGAATGACAGCTCTACTTGATAGTGCAAAGATGAAGTACAGACTAACACTGTACCGTAATGAAAATATCTGAACGCGGCTCGATCACCAGCGTAGGGTATACACTTGTGTATTTGTGTCAGGAGCATATCAATTTGCCATTGGGAGCCGAAACCGGAATTGGAATTTGTATATAAAAGAAAAGAGAGGCAGGATTCGGAAAAGCCATAAGTTCTCATAGATAGTTTAGAAAAAGTTCCGAAAGAAAATCGTGAACGATGCGCAACATAGCTCACCGGGCAGGGAAGCCCCCTTAGAATTGGATTTTGTCCGTACCCGAAGAGGTCAAGAGGATTCATGAAATGGGGTATCAAGACTTTTATTCCTATTCAATTTCTCTTTTACAGGCCACACCGCTACTCATGCGATGTGATATAACGCTATTACATGCATAGCGCATTCCGCCGTATTGCATCGAATCACCAAACAACTAATATCTCCAGAATCATATCATTCCCATGCACATGATGAACGCCTCTAACCACCCTGGAATTCCCACGCACGCATTTTCGATTCTTACATCCCGTCCTTCCCCTCATATATTCTCACAGCATCTCATCCGATTCTCTCAACCACGCCCTCGCCAAATCCTTTGCCAACCCTAACCTCAATACCCTCAAAATATCCACATCTGTCATGCCCGCACTAATCCCTTTCCTCCAATCCCAACCCCTCTTAATACCCCCTTGTTCATCAAAATTCCACTCGCCGTAACCGATTTATGGAATTGCGACGCCATCATTGAACTTCCTACCATTGAGAAGCTCCCAGAGGTACCCGATGACGATTGACTTAATAAGTCCATGGGATTAGAGCCCTTTAGACCCGAAGCGTTTTTAATGACCGTTTCGAGAAAAGCGTTGCAGACGGCATAAATACGCGGACCGATACCCTGGATATCTTCGATCGTGCGGAGGAGAATATCGATTTGAGAGGTGTTGAGGAGAGAGTCGGGCTGGTTAACGAAGGGCATGGCTTCGCCTAAGAGCGCAAGAATGTAATGAACAGGGATGACGGCCCCACGATCTTCATCGTAGATACCACCGCGAATGTTGTCGTCGGAACTGATTATCAATGCTAGTAGAGCATTGGCTGCTTCCGACCTTCGGGTGATTGCACCCATTGCTGGTTTGGAACCTGGTGATAACATGACTTCTTGGTCTCTCAAGGTATAAAACCTACGGAGCGTTGCGTATCCGCTCAATGAAGTATGAACAAGTTCTGCAGCTTCGAGATCCATACTAGACATTTCATTCAAAGCATTCTTTGGAGATGAGATTAATCGCTGCAAATGATCATCAAGCTCGGCCTCTGGAGGATAGGCTGTCGAATATACCAAACATAATTGAATGAGAGTATCAAGAACATCTTTAACCTTGGCGGAGTTATGAGCTAAAGCATAATACCACAAGGCTTCACCGGGTGAAATGTTGTCTCGGGCAAGTGAATCGGCATATGACTATACGTTGTTAGCTAACTGTGTACATTGATAGCGAAAGGGCATAAAACACATACCATTGCGATGGCTTCGGCTTGAGAACTCATATCAAGATCATTGAGTAATCGCCAAAGTTTATCGACGATCCCAGCACTATCTAACTTAACTGTTCTCATGATTTCACCCACCATCTCTTCAGATCTCCTTTCCGAATCAAGTCGGCCCAATACAGCGATCGCTAGTTCCCATCCTTCTTTTGTTATCTCGGCGTGTCCAATCACTGCAGTCAACTCCGGCAGCTCTTGTAATGACCTTGCATATGTAATGAGAGTAAGGTCTTTGACGCCATCCTGTACTGTTGGTGCGCCAAGATTGATGAGATCAAGGTCTTCTTGGTCAAGTTCGCCATTTGCAAGTAAACCTTGAGGTTCGGTACGAGGAAGCCACCCCGCCAACGATGCGACTTCAGCTAAAGCGGAAGATACAGGGCCAGACCAAGCGCGCAAAATGCAAATGAGGGACTCAGTGTCACCTTGAAATAGACAAGCTAATCCCACTTCAACCATATCGTTGCTATTAACATGAAAGTCGGTATTGCTTGCAGCTACAACCTCAAATGCTCGTTGAAGTTTGCGAAGATCATTTTCTGACTCATAATTGATGGCGGAAGCGCGAAGACTATTTATCGATCGCCCAGGAGCTAAACGTCTGTCGTCTTTCTCCTCATCATGCCATACAAGCAAACCGATAGTTGCTTCACACCAATCCTGGGAATTTTCAATAATAGGGATGGACTCTCCCATAACCAAACTATAAAGTGTAAGTAGGTTCTGGTAGATATTCCATGGTACCCTACTTGCAGCCCTCTTTGCAAGCTTACTATAGTCTCCACCTAGACTACTCCTCATGGAAGACTTTCCAAATCGATTTGATTCATGGCGAGAACCACCTTCTGCGAATTGTTTTAAATCCTCCGTAGCCTGTGATATCCGAAGTCGAAACAATCTCCAATCATTTCCATAGATGTTCCAGTCTCCATTTATTGCCGGACATAGAGAGAGAACATTGGTCGCATCCTCTACTACCTTTTCAACATTGGTCAGGGCTACTCCAGTAAAGCCGTCTGCCCCGCCTTGAGCATTAATATCGTCAGCATCAGACCACGAGTACCTCCAACCAGCACTTTTGAGGCAATTGATAACAGCTACAAGTCGCCCACGAACGACATTGTTAAGTATAGTAGTCCAGAATAAGTGATGAGAAGCAGGGCTCGGTCTGGTAGCCTGAACTTCTTCAAGTTGTTGTGGAAAAGGATCATGAAACTCCTCCAGCCAATCTAGCATGATTTTGGGAAGAGGCTTAACCACGGTTGCAAATCCCTTTTCCACCGGTTTTGAGTGATGGATTTGCATTGCAAGATGAGCCAGGTAATTAGCCTTTGCAAATTCTGAGGCTGCTGGACCTGGGCCAATGATCGAAGCGTACTCCTGCTCATTGTAGACTCCGCTTCGTTCACTGTACTCCTGCCAAAGTGCTGTTAACTCGCTTGGTATGAGTGCCAAAGCACGTTGAAGTTTTTCTTCGTTGTCTGCCTTTCCCACACCCTGTTCGTAAAGTCTTGTAATTATTGCCTCCGTCTTCAATATTAGATCATCTTCTTCATCTACAGCTGGTATTCCCTGGCTTTCAGATAGGGTTTTCGCGATTCCAGCAAAATCCGAAGCGGGCACCCTTTTACTTTGTGATTGCGCCAAAGATGCCTGAAAGTCTATCGAATCGTTTCCCATACTCTGTCGCATTTGTCCACCAGATGTGCTTGCAAACCGAACCGAATTGCTGTGCTGATTAAAGATGTTGCGGTTCATTGACTTTGTTCCGCGATAGTCGTCTATGTCATCGTCCTCGTAGCTGGCATCTTCACTCTCCATATCTTGTTCGTCATCATAAGAATCTGCGAAGCGATTGCGAGTCTTTGCATCAAATCCAGTATTTTCTTCATCCTCATCATCCTCTTCCTCCTCACTTCCCG
Organism: Botrytis fragariae; assembly: GCF_013461495.1. Taxonomy (NCBI): domain Eukaryota; kingdom Fungi; phylum Ascomycota; class Leotiomycetes; order Helotiales; family Sclerotiniaceae; genus Botrytis; species Botrytis fragariae. Next base: position 1,086,673 of record NW_023500991.1, on the reverse strand, counting down.
ATAGCGATCGTAAACTCCTTTGCGACTTTTGAGTTTTGTTGCCAAATACCGCCCTCTGTGGTTTTGATGTCGGTCGTGTGAAGAGAGGAGAGGAGAACTGTGGGCTCTGGAGCTCGGAATGACCGAAGTCTGATTGAGAATGACCGAATTCCGATTGCTGTGAGTATTCTGAGTATCCAAAAGCCGACTTGTTTGGGGTTGGGCTTCGCATAGTGCTTTCCAAAAACGACGATGGTGCAGGTCCAGCGGGAGTATAAGAGCCGGCCGATGAAGGAGGGGCTCCAGCAGGCGTAGTTGATGGATTGTTTGAGGTTCCGAAACTGAATCGACTATTGGTGCTTCTATTTGGTGTTGAGGGAGGGCTTGAGGAATACTCAAAGCCAGGCATCTTGCATTTAGCTGAACGTGTTTGACAATGGTAAAAAGGTTGTACTTATTATGCGATTTGTTTCTCAAAGCTGTATTCTTTAATTAACCAATTTGAGCTTTGTCGGCAATGTCAATGAAGTTTTTGTATACAGTTAATACCTAAGTATTCATTTATAAAAGTTCATCTACAAACCCCTGTCCAACCATTTTCAAAGAGCTATCGCGATAACTAGCGCAGAACCTTATTTCACGCGTCGACAATAAACAATTTCCAGAACGTCAATGATTAAGATATTTTGGAGTTTTAATTGCAAGATATTGCGCATCACAACTGTATTATTCCTTTGATGCTTCAGTAATGCCAAGGTAACCAATTTTCCCTTCCTCTATACATCACGGCTGCTAACATTGTTTTGTTAACAGAGAAATAATTACGGTCCAGGCCGGCCAGTGCGGCAACAGCAGTCAGTATACCCCTCGTCTGGCCATACGAAACGGAGGAAATTCTAATTGGGAGTTTGGGTAGTTGGTAGTCAGTTCTGGCAGCAGTTATGTCAGGAACATGGCATAAGTCAAGATGGTAATCTTGAGGAATTTGCGACGGAGGGAGGAGACAGAAAAGATGTATTTTTCTACCAGTCGGACGACACACGATATATCCCCCGAGCTATTTTGATCGACTTAGAGCCCCGTGTATGTGCTTCTTGAGCTTCTATGCTATGTGTTGGTATATTTGGGGTGTTAATTTGTGGTTATCCAGGTCCTCAATGGTATCCAAACCGGTCCATACAAAAATATCTACAATCCCGAGAACTTTTTTGTTGGAAAGAATGGTTCAGGTGCCGCAAACAACTGGGGAGATGGATACCAAACGGGCGAATCTGTGCATGAGGAAATTATGGAAATGCTTGATCGAGAGGCCGACGGTAGTGACTCGCTTGAGGTAGGTAATTGAACAATTTACACGAACGATGAAGCTAATCTAAGCAGGGCTTCATGATGTTACACTCTATAGCAGGTGGTACTGGTTCTGGATTGGGATCTTTTCTGCTTGAAAGACTGAACGATCGCTTCCCTAAGAAGATTATACAAACATACTCCGTATTTCCAGACACTACCAATTCTGGCGACGTTGTTGTACATCCATATAACAGTCTACTATCCATGCGAAGATTAACACAGAATGCCGACTCAGTTGTTGTGCTTGACAATGGAGCACTGTCTAGGATCGCTGCGGATAGATTACATGTCCAGGAACCTTCGTTCCAACAAACTAATCAACTGGTCGGTGTTCCCCCTTTCGGAGCCAGAGTTTGCTTTATTGACATATACAGGTTTCTACCGTTATGTCAGCTAGTACCACTACACTCAGATACCCAGGATATATGCACAATGATCTCGTTAGCATAGTTGCCTCACTCATCCCAACTCCTCGTTGTCATTTCTTAATGACGGCCTACACTCCATTCACAGGAAACAATGTTGAACAGGCGAAGACCGTACGGAAAACTACAGTTTTAGATGTCATGCGAAGACTGTTGCAGCCAAAGAACCGCATGGTCTCGACAATTCCTGGCAAGAAAAGTTGTTACATATCCATATTGAACGTCATTCAAGGAGACGTTGACCCAACTGATGTCCACAAGAGTCTTCTTCGAATTCGGGAGCGACGACTTGCGACATTCATTCCATGGGGTCCAGCAAGTATTCAAGTTGCGTTGACCAAGAAGAGTCCATATATACCCATGAATCACAGAGTCAGTGGTCTTATGCTGGCAAATCACACAAGTATAGCAACAGTGAGTGTCTTTATAGCTATTTTGCCCCCAAATGTTGACATATTATAGCTGTTTAAACGTATCGTGAGACAATACGATGGAATGCGCAAGCGTAATGCCTTCATGGAAGGTTACAAGAAGACTGCACCCTTTGCTGACAATCTCAATGAATTCGATGAAGCAAGGGAAGTAGTAACAGATCTTATCGCAGAGTATGAAGCTGCAGAAGACGCAGATTATCTTAGCCCTGATGCTGGAAATGCTGCTCCAGCGGGAGAAACAAGTGATAGAAGGCTTCCTTAATTGTCTGCACATTTACAGCAGATGCGTATGATAGCATTGTTGGAGTCGAGGATTAGGATTTAGGATGGGATGAAAGGTGTGCCTAGGTGCTGAGGGTACATTGAGTGTCCCATCTACTGGCGCCTAGATATTGAGGACATTGCAATTGGCGTTTTTTACAAGGATGATTAATGATACCAAATTATGAAGAAGTTTCTAGTATGTTTTTCATAGCCCTTTTTTACCATCGAGATTTCCATCTGAGATCGAATTCTACCGAATCAAATAATTCAAATTGAGGTTGGTTTCGGTTTGTTCCCGGCGGTACCTAGTATCTTAGTCATGTCATAGGAGTTTTTGCCCCACCAAAGTTTGATGCTTGACATGATCGACATCATAATTACATCACAACTTTTAGAGCCCCTCAATTTCTCAATTATCTGATGTTCCGGAGCGAAATCTCCAAACTCATCAAGGAATAATTTAACTATGCCTTGGTACAGTACCTGAGTAAGGTGGAGTATGATTTTGTCATAGAACATGACTTCGCGAGTTCCAACACCTTTTTAATCCCCCGTTTTCCCCCTCGTTTTTCCTTCCTTCTTCATACTACAAACAAACATCACACACAACATACCAATTCGCAACGAATAACACAAATAACTACTCTACTTCATAACCAAACAGTGAGCTTTCCTTCACATAACATTTCACTCGGTCTCATCTAACAAACTCTAGAACAAATACAACCTTACACACACACATCAATATGCCAGAACAACAATCCAAAGCCGACCTCATCGCTGAGCGTCAAGCCAACCTCCCTCTCCCAGAAGATCCTCCTGTCGCCAGCGACTGGAACTCTGCCGATGCTACCAAAGTCAACGTCGGATCGGGAAGAGACGTAACTAGCCAAACCTCAACTGGCAATGCTCAACAATCTGGATTGGAGGGTGCTGCTACTGGAGGAAGCGGTGTTAGAGAAGCCGGTGGTGTTGATATGAGCAACATTGGACGCGAAGGTGTTGAGAAGAAGAACTAAGTGTTGGACCATTTTGAGAATGGGTGTATTATATTTCTTAATCATTGGAATGATTGATGACGGGTTATGAACGAAAATAGCATTGATGGACGGGATGGGCGGGATGAGATGCTGTATTATACGCATCGTGTATGAAATAGATATGAACTGGCTCTGTAAAGGCTATGAAATACAAAAACTTCACCAAAATTTCTTGACATACTAAACGAAAGTTGCATTGTGGTCAATTCGTATTTCTAGACGGTATTTTAATTCATCATGATCCCTTACTATTCTCAGAATGTACGAAATTTGTTTAATCTTATGAACAACTCGAAAGATGGTAGCGCCAGGATTGCATGTATATTATTTCTGTTTGAAAACTTCACTATCTGCAACAATCTGGAAGAGCTCGAGAGTTCCCATATTCACGTGAATACCCCTCTTCCCAGGGCTTCTTTAGATTAGAGATCAGTTAACCATTGTTTTTCCTCCACCACAGCTGGTAAAGAAATCCCAACCTTACCGCCTCCTTATCACCCAACAACAGCAACAGGCATCTAGTACAAGGGAAAAGCCAACCGTGAAGGAGTTAGACTGCTTGTTAATCTGATATCAGCTGATAAAACAATATGATTCTTACAATGCAATGACCATGGTGAATAAGCATCTTCAAAGCTCGGGGTCCTTAAACCCTGGGGAATCATTTCGACGCTTGACACGCAATCAAATGCTCAATCGGATGAAATCATATTTGGTTGGACATTCAGCATCAGTTATTCAATATTCATAGATCCCTCTGCTTAAATCAACCCTTCCGTTTCACACTAGAGACTTTCGAAAGCATGTCGAAAGTATGTCACCAAGAAATACGAGGGACACCTTTCTTACTTGAAGCACGTGATAAATTACCCCTCAATTTCCAGACGCTTATCGCTGACGTCGTCCAAAATGTGCCACCACTATCTTTTAGAATCTCCACAAGTTTAACATTCCTACGAGTTGATTGACGGGAACGTGCCCGGCGCCATACTTATGTAGTAGAAGTAACAAGTAGTAGAAACAGGAAAAGATTTGATTAATGTGATTCTTTGAGTTTAAGAATGATGTCATGAGAGCGCCAGCTGTATATTTTAGATTTGAACAAAGGACTTCCAGGAATGAATCAAACAATCAAACAACTTGTCTGTATCTTCAAATAGCGAAGAAATAATTGCTCGAATCTTCTAATACCCAGGTTTATAATCATCAATCCACACTCAAAATGTCTGGAGCTGGTACAAAGGTAGATACTTGCTTAGAATCTTCCATGTTCAACTCCCTATAACTGCGTCTCGGACTGCAAGTCAATCATATAATTTTATTCGATGAGGATCGTATTGGGAATTCTTTGCCTCACACGACTCAAACTCTATCATGATTGCTAACACAACTTTTAACAGGTCAACGATCCACACTCGATCATCAAAGAGGGTGCCGGAGCCATAGCATCAGATTCTCTTGCAGCCGAGTCTACGAGAGCTGGCGGAGGCTTCGCTGAAAATCGCGACGGCGAACCATTAGGCGTTGCAGGCGCAAACTCCACATTTGCAAATACCAATACATCTGGAGCTACTCGTCTAGATCCTGCTTCCGATGCTGAAGCACGAATGGCGACTGAAGATTGGGCGGAAGAGAAGAAACTAGGAGCTACCGGTTCATACCAGAAAGACGCCGGTAACCCCAATGCACAAAAGAGCACAAGTAGTGCGGGGGTCGCACCGAGTTATGTGTCCAATCAATACCAGTCTGGCGGCAACCCGAAAGGAAAGAACTTGACAGAAGGGGGATTTGAAAGTAATGATGCAAAGAATGCCAGTTTTACATCAGAAATTGGATCAAAGAATGATCCGAGTCGGCTTGCTGAGCAGAAGATGCAGAGAGAGAATGCTCAATCAGCAAATGATGCAGGCTTCCCCAGGGATAACAACACAACAGGTGGAACGCCATATGATGCTTTAGGTGGTGATACCGCAGCTTGAGAGATTACATTTGATAGGTTCAGGAAACAGGCCAAGGAAAATGTTTGGAATTCGCTTTAATGACATGATTTGATGAAAATAAATGAGTTTTGTATATGATTTCACTTTTTATAGCTTTGGTTGTTTTATTACAGACTCATACATCTGTATATCGAATGACCCATATGGCATCACGTGATTCAACATGCTGCAGAGGAAGTTGGCTCAAGCAATTATACTTCCTTTGATTTTGGAAGATTGACAGGACTTTGTGGCAGGAGCACTTGTCTCGCTGGCTTATGACTGAAGGTTATTGCTCAATAAGAGATTGATCGATTCACCGTGTCCATAAGATTCAATCAATACAATGAATGAATACAACACCCAAAACTGATCTGCTCGGACTTGCCCTACAAGAAAATGTGCCTGAAATTTAAGGATATAACTGGGAAGATTCGATCAATTCAAGTCAACCATTTCCTATCAGGATCAAATACTTGTTCTTCCCCTTTTTCCATCAAAGAAATTTCTCAAGTCTTCACATTGTTGTGGTAGAAGAAATAATTTTTCGAGCTCTAGGTCAGAGTCCATTATTTTTGGAAGTGGCGCTAGTACCACCTCGCTTAGGAAAACCTCCCACCACAATTTCTCAAATATTTCCAACCAGCACTGTTACCGTTGCCATTTCGCCCATCCTTCAATTCTCCGTTCACCAGATCAATACTCCAACATGGCGGAACAACTTATCCTCAAGGGCACCCTCGAGGGCCACAGCGGCTGGGTCACCTCTCTCGCAACTTCTCTTGAGAACCCAAATATGCTCTTGTCTGGTTCCCGCGACAAGTCCCTCATCATCTGGAACTTGACCCGGGATGAGACTTCATACGGATACCCAAAGAGATCTCTCCACGGACACTCCCACATTGTCTCTGACTGTGTATGTTAAAACTCACTCAAAAATCGGTGGCTCTGGGAAATTTGAGCGCAATCTGCAAATTACAATTGAATGCTGAGACTTTGATTTCTAGGTGATCTCTTCCGATGGTGCTTACGCTCTTTCCGCATCCTGGGACAAGACTCTCCGCCTTTGGGAGCTTGCCACTGGTACCACCACCCGCCGATTTGTTGGACACACCAACGACGTCCTCTCCGTTTCCTTCTCTGCCGATAACAGACAAATTGTCTCCGGATCCCGCGACCGCACAATCAAGTTGTGGAACACTCTCGGTGACTGCAAGTTCACCATCACTGAGAAGGGACACGCCGATTGGGTTTCATGCGTTAGATTCAGCCCTAACCCACAAAACCCAGTCATTGTCTCCTCTGGATGGGACAAGCTCGTCAAGGTAAGCTACAATCAGTCTTTATGGTACTTCAAATTGAAGTTGTGCGAAGTTTTCATGATGTTCTACAAAGTATTTGCTACTTCAGAGCTTGGGAGACCTTGCCATGAGACAATTAACACTATTTTTCTGAAAATTGTCTTCGCATAATTCATTTGGTACCAAAGTTACTTAATCAGAAAATGCTAACATTCAATTCTTCAGGTCTGGGAGCTCAGCTCTTGCAGATTGCAAACCGACCACATCGGACACACCGGTTACATCAACACCGTCACCATCTCCCCAGACGGATCCCTCTGCGCTTCCGGTGGAAAGGACGGAACCACCATGTTGTGGGACTTGAACGAGTCTAAGCACCTCTACTCCTTGAACGCTGGTGATGAGATCCACGCCCTCGTTTTCTCCCCCAACAGATACTGGCTTTGCGCCGCCACCTCCAGCAGCATCATCATCTTCGATTTGGAGAAGAAGAGCAAGGTTGATGAGTTGAAGCCAGAGTTCCAAGCTGTTGGCAAGAAGAGCAGAGAGCCAGAGTGTGTCAGTTTGGCATGGAGCGCGGACGGACAAACTTTGTTCGCAGGTTACACAGATAACATCATTCGGGCTTGGGGTGTTATGTCGAGAGCGTAAGGGGGTGGTTAAACAGGCGTGTGTCAATTCATCTTGAGGTTTTACGGCTTTTCCGGGGTTTGTGGTTCCTTGTCGATTGGCAGGATGTACTTCAAAAACATGGCATAGCAAAAGGCTCATGGACATGAAAAATCCAAACAACGTAAAAAGTAATTTCCATGCATTATGATCATCTTGCCGTGCGTGTGAAAATGCTATGTTGACCTAGGTATTAACGAGTGATTGTATTTGATTGGGTGTGCATAAGCTGCGGGGAATAACAATTAATAGGTAAGCTAGTACCACTTTAACATAGGCTTTCACGGGCGCGTCCCCCAAATTTTAAACGCGTGTGTCGAAAGCCACTTTGTGTGATGATCATGAACCAAACCTATTACTTAGAGTCAATTCCCACCAATTGCTCAGCATGGTTGCTTGCCCCATTTGCGAAAAGCAAGTGAAAGCTAAAGACATTAATAGTCACATTGATTCGGGATGTCAAGACTTCATTGACACAGTCTCTCCTCCACTTACTCAGCAGAATGCATTTGTTTCACAGAAACCAGCTTCCACGCAGAAGCCTTCCGTCTCCAACTTCTTTTTGACACCTGCGACTAAAAAAACAGCATTGCATCCTACCCCAAAGATAGAACCCAATTCAACGCCCAATTTTCAACAAAAAGTGCAGAATGGAAATACAACTACGAAGCGGCAAGAAGATGGGAGTGCGAGTGGATCCCTGACTGTTCAGCAGAAGAGATCATTTGACGATGCCGAGACAGAGATACAGAGGGAAAATGAGACTGTTGATCCGCCGGTGAAGAAGACTAAGACCAATGCCTTTCAAAAGGTCGCTCCGCTAGCAGAACGAATGCGTCCGAGAAGTCTAGACGAAGTATGTGGACAAGAGTTAGTTGGACCACACGGAGTTTTACGCAGTCTCATTGAACAAGATCGTGTCCCATCAATGATACTGTGGGGTGGCGCTGGTACGGGTAAAACTACAATTGCACGGTGTGTGGCTGCGATGGTAGGAAGCCGGTTTGTCGAGATCAATAGTACATCTACTGGGGTGGGGGAAGTGAAAAAGATATTTGCTGAGGCAAGAGGAGAACTGGGGCTTACTGGGAGGAAGACAATAATATTTTGCGATGAGATCCATCGATTTTCGAAGAGTCAGCAGGATGTATTTCTTGGGCCTGTGGAGAGTGGGCAGATTACTTTAATAGGAGCTACGACCGAGAATCCGTCTTTCAAAGTCCAGAATGCTTTACTGTCTAGATGTCGGACATTCACATTATCGAAGTTGACGGACGATGACATATTGGAGATATTAGAGCGGGCTTTGAAGACCGAGGGGCCAAATTATACTCCTGCAGATCTTGTGGACACAGAGCTCTTGAGGTATCTATCTGCCTTCTCTGACGGTGATGCTCGGACGGCCCTGAATCTCCTAGAGCTAGCAATGGGCTTGTCTACAAGACCCAATGTCACTAAGGAAGATATCAAGGCCTCCCTTACCAAGACGCTGGTGTATGATAGAGCTGGCGATCAACATTATGATACTATCTCTGCTTTCCACAAGTCAGTAAGAGGTGGTGACGCAGATGCTGCTCTATACTACCTTGCAAGAATGCTTCAATCCGGAGAAGACCCGCTTTACATAGCTAGGCGGATGGTGGTTATGGCATCAGAAGATATAGGACTGGCCGACAACACCATGCTAACGCTCGCAACCAGCACATACACTGCGTGCGAGAAAATCGGTATGCCTGAATGTCGAATCACAATGGCTCATGCTACTGTGGCTTTGTGCTTAGCCCCCAAAAGTACCAGAGCATATAGAGGATTAAACAACGCATATTCTGCCCTGAGGGAACCTGGGGTAGCTAGTTTAAGCATCCCGATTCATTTGAGAAATGCACCTACGAAGTTGATGAAAGAGTTGGGGTATGGAGATCAGTACAAATACAATCCTAATTACAAGGAGGGAAGAGTAGTTCAAGAATACTTACCCGAAGAATTGCGAGGCAGGAAGTTTTTAGAGGATAGGGATTTGGGGACAGAGATTGATCCAGGTGCTTGGCCTTGAGGTCAAATGAATGATTGTATAGGATATACCTGGTGCATTGCGATGGTGTTTAGGTCTATGATTGGAGTTATAACAAGCTCGTATTACTTTATGAGAATTGTTCATTGAAAGTATGTTGTTTTGGTAAGGTATATGTAAAGTTGCGCATGAACAGCAACGGTTTATGTAGATTTACATATATAAGGACGCACCTCTCGCTCCTGCAAGAGTCCGTCTTTCATTGAGCTGCCAGCTCCCAAAAATGTGATCCTTTTGATTGATTCGACCCCAGAACTCCTCGCTGATAATGCATTCCGCCGCCCATACCTGAGATTCCAAACCCAAATTATTATTCGTATGTTTTTTGTTATAACCCATCTCCCTACGGCTCTAATGACACCAAATCCTCATCCATAGGCGAAGGTGGAGGCTGCGGCTGTGATTGCGTTCTTTTTCTTGCCGGTGCACCTTTTCTGAAATACTGCTTCTCTGCATTAACTACCATACTGCGATCATCTAGCGCCAGCCTTGTATTTTCACTCCCACTTCCACTACCCGAATTTGTAATTCCCAGTTCCAACATGGTACGTTCCCACAACGCATGTCGTTCCTTACTCTTTGGATCTCTGCCAGCCATTCGTTTCATTTCCCTATCTTTGCCCACCTTCCCAACCTTCACCAGTCGTCTCAGAGCCTCCTCCCCCATCTTGGCATTCTCCGCAGCCTTCTCCCGGATTTTTCGCGGATCCGTTAAGCGTTCGCTCTCTTTGGGCGTCCATTTAAATGTGTGTTTACTAGGAAATGCGGGGAATCCTTTTGGAATGTATGGTTTCTGTTCCTTTTCCACCTCACCATTAAGCTCCACTCCTAATATCCTTATGACATTCTTCGTCGTAGGATCTTCCTTTGGTACAGGTTCCAATTCTAATTCAAGCTTCGGTACGGAAATTGGAGGTCGCAGATGCGGTTCTAATGATGCGAGAGGCAATTGATACCGATTAAACGCGTACGATATATCGAGGGGTATGGGAATATTTCTTCTCGCATTATTCATCGAAGAAGTGACTTGAGCAAGTAAATGCGTCGTATCTTAAATCTCGTCAACAAAAGGCTTCTCAGCCCACAGGTGAGGATATACAAACATGTATCGACTTCGGCACACATGGCCTCCAACGCTTCTTCCGTCGCCCGGTCAAACCCAACGTGTTCCAACGTCTGACAAATCGATCGCCGCAATAGCATCCGCACATCGCTGTCGAAAAGTGAAGACTCCATTTTATCGGGACGCGACAATTCGAGCTCGGGCGGAGGGGTTTGCGGGAGGACGGGCGACATGCGTTGCCTTTTTCGATAAGGCTCCTCCATGTCGTCGTCGCTGGATGTAGGTGTCGATCGTTTTCGTGACACTGGGACCATGGTCGCAATGCTTTACTGTATGTATGTTGCTCTTTTCGCGCCCACAGCAAGCTTTAAATAAATAAATCGCGGGTATGGGTGTGGAAAGAATGATTCATGGCCGTAGTGTGAATTCAATTGAATGAACGTTCCGCGTTATCGAAAGCGTAAATTAGTGCTTGTGAATATCAAAGGTTCAGAAGTGTCAATCACGTGGGGGGATCGAGTTGGCATTTGCGGATTTAGCGTAAATGCCTCAGGTATTAAGAGCGCGCTAAAATTGGACGCTCGGCGAGCGTGGGATGCATCATGCGATTTTGAATCTGAGCAAGCAAATAAGAGATACAGAACCTGATATTCTTCCCCTCGAAAGAAATATACAAAATGGCTATCAAACCAATTACTGGAGTACGTTTTCCTCTCTGTCTGCGGTGGGAAAAGTGAGGAGCTTGGAACTGGAGTTGGAAAGTTGGAAAGTTGGAAGGACATAATTGAATTGGGTGAATGGGATTGGAGAATGAGCTGACCTTTTGTACTGTAGATGCTCCGAAGAGGGCTCGTCCTTGACCTTAGCGTCGCTTTCGGTATGTGGTGAACGGATGTCTTGTGGAATGCGGAGGGAGTGGGAGGGTGAATGGAGGCAGAGAATCTGCAGATATCGCAGAGGTGAAGCAGACCAGTCAACTAACACGACCCACCAGGTCTCGGAACCACATTCGGATATGCCTTCTGGTGAATCTCTCCATGTTTAAACGGCGTCAAGGAACATGATATTAACATAGCAATAGGTACGGATACCATGTCCCAGCCGTCCGCAAGCGCGATGCATTCTACGCCAAATTGGAGGATCAGAGAGCTGCCAATGCTACTGCATAAGGAATGAGGATAGACAAAAGGACATAGATTGGACTGGGTGTCTCGGTATGGTGGGTGGTTGAAACAGGCAGAGCTGAAGTGGAGGAATATTGCATGCTGGGAGGCTGGAATGGGTAGGCAAGCTGTACATTACCAATATCGATGATGCTTTGGCAATGCATGCATTTTTTTCTCTTCGGAACTGTGAGAAATTCTTTTGGGAGAGGTATGTGTCTATTTGGAGAAATCATGTGCAAGTGATGGGCGGATGAGACTTTGGTATCTTGCAACGAAAAGCAGAATCGAGATGCACTGGCTGTCATGAGAAATGCATTGGATATTCTTGGCCTATTTGTTTGTATGGAGGCATCGAGATTAGGAAAATGCGCTTGAAATATACGCTGTATCGAAATCAAGGTGCTGGGTGGTAAAGCTGTATCGTGCCCTTTTGATTGATTGCTTCATTCATGCAAAGGTTTGATGTTCTTGCCATTCTCATGATATGTCGGACAACATTTATTATTATCACATACAGCACATAACAAGCCTTCCTAACTCAAGGCTCTCTCCATGATCAAATTGATGATAGGCATTGCGCATGAGCATGGTATCCCATCACGTGTACCATAGCCCATCTGAACGACCATTGTAGAGCATAAGTCAAAGCAAATCCACCCTTCAACAGCATTCCCAATGCAGATTTTATCTCCTCCCTCTACTCCAAATTCCACACAACCTCCCCACCCTTCTCCCCCACCCCTCTCCATCCCTTCCCCCTAACAACCTCCTCCCTCCTCTCCCTCTCCTCCAGCATCTCCTCCACACTACCCCCATCCCAAACGCCCCAACCTCTTCCCTCTCCACCCTCAACCACCCTCTCCACCCCATCACCACCTCCGGCCTCCCCATCCCCCTCAAACTCCCCGTATTCACCCCCTCCCTCCCTTCAACCCCAAAAAGTATCGTCCCCCCAAACTCCCTCCCATAACTATCATGATTCCCACCCAACATATACTCTTCCACCGCCTTCAATGTGCTTTCCAAATTCTGAGCTGTAGGTCTGAAGATATGAAGATGTTTGAGATCCGACCTCTTCAATTTATTCTCCTTCAGTCCTGCTTCAAGTCCCTCATCATCATCTTCTTCTTCATCTTGAAACGCTAAAAACGAAGGAGAAAATCTCGAATGCACATCGATTAACACAACGCACTTTCCTACCTTCCCATCCACATTTCTCAGAAGTGCAGTTAGCATACGAATTAGCAGCGGTAACTGTCTCCCCGAAACAGATAGTCTCGGTTGATTTTGATACGAATTAGACCACAATTCATCTAGAGACTGTATGTGAGTTCTCGACGGACGAGGATCCAATGTATTTGTAATAGTAGTTAGAAGCTCGTGTTATTTATCAGCTTCGATTTCTTGTGTGTCTTGAGTCGCCAGGAAATGGAAAGGAGGGGAGATTCGTTATCGATAAGCAATGAGAGAGAATATCCTACATACCGATTCCAAACTCTCTTCGCTCTCATCAACTTCTCGTAATAATCTGCCGCCACATATCTCTTCGCTAGATCTTATATCCATTTTATCTTCACCCCTTTCCTCTCCTTTTCGCACCTCTCAAAACTCAATCCGAAATCCTTCCCAAACAAAGAACAAATGACACCACCCCTCCTCCCCTTCCCACCCAGTGCCCTCCCCTTCGAATCAACCCTTACGTCCAAGTCCCAGCACCGGAAAGGCTTCGACGGGAATCTCAAAAACTGTGAATTACTGGAATTATGGCAATACAATTGCGATTTGCAAAAGGATAGGGATGGGAAGGTTGGGGAAAATATAGTTTGTAGACCTGTGGAACGGCTTTTTCGTCGGTAAGCTTTTATTCTTTGTTTTCCTTGGGAGAGATTTCAAAGTATTGGTGGATATTGTGTGTTTACTGGAGGATGAGTGATGGATGTTGATCGGTTGGTAGGTGTAAAGATCGAAAGGGAACTTTTATGGTGGAGACGACAATTTGGGAGGGAGAAGGAAGTGCAAAGTGATAGTCGCGGATTTGGGGTTGGGTGCTTGTGGTTAGCGTGCACCCTTGCGTGGTGAGAAGACGATACTGCGAAATAGGGTTTGTAGATGGAGAGGGCATTACACATGATGAAATCGATGATAAAATTGATCGAGGTTTACATAAGTTATTCACGTTCTTGCTTTAGATGCTGTGCGTATTTTCAATTCTCTACAGACCGTGAGACATTCGTTTGTCCCCAAATGCTTCCAAACACCACCATTTCATGACCCATCTTTTGATACCAGCTCCTTAGCATCTCATCGTCACTCCTGATACCCAATGGCGGAATTATAACTTCGAAATCGCATCCAATAGCTCTTCGATTTCCTTGCTCTTGCTCTTGCTTTCCTCTTCCTCTTTCGCTGCCAAAGAAGAGTGGTCCTCACTGTCATCTTCTTGCAAAGCCTCGTTATCCAAAGCATTAAGTTCCTGCCGCACCGCACAAATCGTAGCCTGATCCTGTAGCGCCTCTAGATTTTCGTTTAGGAGAACCTTCCAAAAACTCTCCGTATGAACCATCATCTTCCAGTAAACTGCTAAATTTTCATGTGCCATACGATCACCCCACACCTTACTGACCATCTCAAATACCGGCATGATTGCAAAATCTGCAAGACCAATTTCGTCGCCGGCTATGTATTTTGCTTCTTTCGCGTAGATATTCCATTTAGCGAGTTCAGCACGGAAAGGCTTCACACTAAAGGGAACTGTTCTCCAGATCTTGAGTAGGGTGTTGGCTTCTTCGAAACGGGTGTAATGCCGGGCAAAATGACCCGGAGATTTACAATTCTGTGAGGGTTTATAGATAGCTTCGATATAAAACATAATTGGCATGCATCCTTCGACAGTAGTTCTGTCTTTGTCATTATCAATAAATTTGATCGCTGGTGTTTCTGGCACAAACGAATCGTCAACTTCAAGTTCTTCTCGTTTCCAATGGAAAGGTGGCGAAATGGTTGCTTCTATCCAAGGGATGCCGTAGTGGTTGAGCATAAATTTCACCCGGTGATCAGTGATGGAATCTCCCGACAGGAAAAGCTTTTTATGGTTCGACATGTGCAGTACGTCGAAGCCTTTGCCGTAGATCGCCTGCCAGTCGAAATTGCTGTCATGATTCTCTTTCCCGAAAGCTTGCAACATTTCTTGGGTTTGCGGTGTATCTCCATTGATGACCTGCACGGCATCTTCTTTCCTCTTGGCAGTTGCACCTTGGCCCCAAATCTTTTGTCGACTTTTATTCAGGTATGTACCAATATGTCTGAATGTCAAAGATATACGTCCACAATCGTAAGCCAGTTCAGCCTTGGATTTCTCACTCGCCATTCTCTTGTCTGGTCGAATTCCATGTAACCACTTCTTGTTGGTTTCCAGACCCATCTTGCACAACGAATTGTGTGGCAGAGATGCCCTGCAAGATTCTCGAGGGAGGCTCTGAGACTCTGCACATGACCCGTTCTTCAGGGGTTTCTTTGTGCGAAATACCATCGTCCTTTGAGCTCCAAGGCTCACATTAGCAATGAAAGTATTAGGAATGATATCCAATGTTTTGTCACTGTGCTCAGAGATGTTATCACTCCCATCGCGATAGAATTGAATCAGTACGTGGTTTAGAGAATGGCCAAGTCTTTTCTCAACTATCTTCTTGATAGTTTCGACTGTAGGTGAAAATGATAGGAGAGCAGGCGATTCATCTGCCGGGTGACGATATATCGGAGTACTACCATCTTCTTCGATTTGACCCTGAACCGCTACAAGCCTCGGTACCTCACCACCCTGGTGACCCATCTTCTGCCAAAGGACCTCGTCCCGAATTTTCTCGAAAATCCCGCTTGCCAACGTATCGGGCAGAAGGTTTTGGATGACCGTTGTATCACCTTCACAAAAAGCAGCCCTGTCGGTCAATGCGTTCTCTTCGTCTTTTGGCATCTCGTCAAGAGATTTCTTCTTTGATGGAGGTTTTAGTTGGAGTTCCTCCTTCTCGATTGCCGGGAGCTTTGAGCTAGACAGAGCCCCTTCAACTATGTTTGGTGAGTTTGACGAGTCAGGTGACGGAATTTTTGAAGATGCTAGACTGCGTTGCTTTGATGGGATAGAGGGATCTTCTACTTCCACAGGCTTTGCAGTGTGTCGACGTGATTTCACTTTCGACTTAACTTTTTCTCTCTTTTTGGCTTCTGCTTCCAGTTCTGCTGGTGGTTTCGCTCGTCGAATTTGTGATCGCAGGAGTTGACTAGTGATTTCGAAATCGTCTTCGATGGCTGCCGTCGATGACGGGGCTTTGACGGTGATGACTTGCGGGTCTTCTGCTTCTAGCTTTAAGTTCCCCATTAGATTTTCAATCTCAGTATTTCGAGATTCTTTTGGCTGTGGCTCTCTAGGTTTAGGACGAGATTTCTTACTGGAAGTCGTTCTCCTTTCAGCGACCTTCTTTTGCTTCTGTAGGCTTTCAATGAGGTCCCCGCTACTTATGACATCGCACCCCGTGTAGGCTCTGAGCTGACGTAAAGCTTCGTCATGTCTAGCTTTACTCCTGTACCCCAGACAATCCTCAATTATGGTTATGGCATAACCGTGGCGAGCAGCGTCCATTGCCGTGGCAAATACACTGACATTTGTAAGAGCCCCAGCTATGTAAATCTCCGTCACGAACTTGCCCCTTAACTTTTGGACTAGACTACCATCTTTGAATGCGGAATAGTATGTTTTGTTGAATACCAAGTCTTTCGTAGAGATGGGCGCAAATGCATCTGAAATGGCTGAACCTCTCGAATTGGGTTTTAGCATGCGTACTTTGCCTTCGCATTGAATTGTCAAAAAAGCTTCCGCTGCATCCCCCTCACTGCTAGCTACCGAAGGCTTGCTTTCCTCATTGGACACGGACTCACTTTCGGGAATCACTTTGTCGCGTCGACGTCGTAGAAGCTCGTTATCCGTTATGATGGCCTCGCTATCATTGTGCGGTTGATTGACTATCCTCGAAACCCCCTCCGTGGATATGCTGCATATCCATATTATGTCACCAGAAGGACGGAAAGGCTCGATAAGATTCCTTATATTGTCGATATAGCTCGGGGGGGTTTCGACCGGCAGCAGGCTCTCTTCTCCTATAAAATCGTTCTGCAGATCTAGGAGTAGTAGGGCCTGGCGCGTTCGTATGAACGGCATAGTTTGTTCGTCAATTTCAAACATTTGGGGCAACCTATGATGGATATCAATCAAAGTGTTTTCAGACGAATCGACTTTTCTGGATATAGAAGATTTAAAGGTTGGCACTGTGTGCTACGGGCTGCACGACTCTATATGTTGTGTGTTCTAGCTAAGAAATATCCATTGCTTACATTGGTCATTATTCAGAAAGACCACCAAGAGGTAGGAGCAACGTCGATGCGTATGTAGCACCGCATGATGCTGTAAGATTCCGTAGGCAACCGGCACTGCAAATAATATGCACGGATCTGGTTTCAATCGAATAACAGACAATGTGACATTGGGTAGTACATAGGCGAATGCGAGAGACGGAATTCTCTTGGTTAGTCGATACGATGGAAAAGATTATTGTTGTATGGATGATTTGGATCTTGACATTTAGAGTTAGAGCGGAAATGAAATAAACACAAGCAAGCAAGCAAGCAGCTGGAATGTTTCTGTTCTGATAGAAGAAAAAAGAGGATAAGGAACACGGGCCCCCGGCAATGATGACAAACTAATCCTTTTCCGATCATTTTACCAACATTTTTGATGAGTGATGAGGATATACTAGGTATCTCCTACCTAGTAGGTACTCGAGTAGGTACTAGGTGATTGAGACATAATGCATCTACCAGGTATCGAACAGACATGGGTAACACATGGTTAGAGTGAAAAGTAGGGGAGAAGGAGTGAGAACAGAACTCAATTGATTGGGGTCTTGTCTTATTTTTTCTTTCTGATGGATCGATATTATCTTAGCGTACACAATTAGATTGATCAACCGTTGAGAACAGAGTTAACCGTTGATCTTCCCTCCCGGCCCCCTTCTCCCCTCCACTCACTCCCCCTTCCCTTCCCTTCCCTTGCCTTGCCTTGCCTTCCCTTGCCTTGCCTTTCCTTTGACAGTAGACTAGGAGAATAAGCTAAGAGCCCTATCTACTAGGTCCTATCTACTAGGTAGTATCTGTAGACAGTTAGACAGTTAGACACTAGTAAAATGACTTCAAACGCTCAACCCTCGCAACATAGCGAGCATGGCCCTTTTCAACATCGGCCTGTTTCTTTGGCTTCTTATTTTTCCTGCAGATCAACGCATACGGAATAAATCTCATGTTGCGTATCAGTATTATCATGCCACTCGCATCTCTCACCTATAGCCATTGACCATTGACCAACGGTATGAAGAACGCACACACAGAAATATGTGCTACAACATATAAGCAGGTTACATAACCCGACACCGTACGCAGCCTACGAATCAAATCATCTTGTGTATCAATCTACACACTCTCACCGTAAAGCCACTCACCGTCATATAGACTTCAATCAAACCGTGAGATTCCATACGGTCCTTTGTACGAGTGAGCATTGTAGTCTGTACGTTCGTAAGGAATAATCTCGGAATCCAAGTAGCGGAGATCGTAAGTGAAAATAACGGGGTCTGATTTGATACGACAGGGGAATTTTGTCCGATGGAATAAAGCGAAGCGCCAAGAAGAACCTTTCGATGATACCATTAAACCATGTGTCTGATAGGGGGGGCGGGGAGAGGAGACATCAGAGAGTATTGATTGGTTTCGTGTTGTGAAGTTTGTGCTTTCTTGCATTGCACCGGATCCATTTCCTTTGCATTGTAATACGCACTTCTGTTGCGCATGTAGCTTGTAGGTAGTAGGTATAGTCACTTCACACGAACAATCATCTTCCAAGGTAAGGTGTTTGGTGTGTATGACGGATGTCTAATGGAAAAAGAAACACCCGTTCAACACTACATGGTATTTCTCTTCTCCCTCTCCCTCTCCCTCTCGTTCTCGTTCTTCTGGCCCCACAGCTCAACGATACCCAGCTAGAGCTTGAGCGTTAAACCGTTGAGAAATCAAGAAAACCCCCTTCGACACAGCCATCGGAAGTTTCAACTAATCATCCCAGACTCGTTTGATAGATGTCAGTTAAAACACCCCCACAAATTAAAAAAAAACCTTGCACTTACGGTCTGGTCTGTACACTGAAGCATCATATGATCAATCATCAAGATTTCATCGAAACAATTTCATTATGATCTTCGCACTACTGCAGTGCTGTTGTCGATCTACCTGCAGCTTGAGTTACGGGGCTCGAGCGGGGGGAAAGTGTGGTGTGGATGATACTGGATATATGTGCATTGTCATTGATATGATTAAGTTTTTAACATTTTGGTTCATTTGCATGAAGGTTCGACAGGCACAAATGCTTATTGCCAACTGTCAAAACTACTCAGCCGTCCACTTGCATATATCTCGTCGGCTATCTTCTGACAATCGATTGATATGGAAGTATTTACCTTATTTAACAATTAGAGTTGACAGGCTTGGAAGACCAGGATGGTGGATTGTATTACTGGGAAACAAAGTATCGCCAACATTCAGAGTTTATTCATCCAAAAGCCTCACATTCGCATGGACAATATTCCTCGCAACTCCTGACCTGCAGAGTCGTATTCGGGGACCAAACGGCTCAAAGGGGACCTTGAATAGCCAGATGTAAGGTTGCAGTGGAGAGAAGGTTTTATGCTTAAAGTTGGATATATCACTTGATATCGATATGAATTTTAGATCAATTCTCTTGGCTCAATTTCTCGACTTCAGGTGTCAAACTTCCCCCTCGATAAAGAGGGGAAGGAGCTTGAAAAGCTACCCCGCGAAAAGACGGAAAGTATGATCACGTGCTATCGAGCTTCGAGATACCGAGGCTCGGTGATGTTGAGGTCAAGTTGGCCGACCATCTATCTCAAGCTTCAGTATTACAGTTGTAATTCACAAAGAGCTTATTGACTTACAACACTTATCTTCGAAATTGCATACCTAGGAATTTGCATCTATCTGTATTAATCTTCTTTAGGAGTATATCTTACAAGTTAGTGACTTGATTAGCAATCCAATCAGCAATCCAAAACACAAGCAAGCAGCAGAAGCCT
The DNA here is from genome assembly GCF_013461495.1 of Botrytis fragariae. Taxonomy (NCBI): domain Eukaryota; kingdom Fungi; phylum Ascomycota; class Leotiomycetes; order Helotiales; family Sclerotiniaceae; genus Botrytis; species Botrytis fragariae. The sequence continues at coordinate 1,066,746 of NW_023500991.1, read as the reverse complement.
GCCCATTGCAACTCCCAAACCAACAAAATGGCCTCTTCAAACCCTCCCTACAAATACTTTCTCGTCACATACCCAGCACCATACATCGCACATGTGCAAATCAACCGTCCCGAGAAACTCAATGCCTTTTTCGAAGCAATGGTAAGGCGCCCCTTGACCACAACCCGCACTACCACCTCAATCATTCGCTAACCCCTAAATCTAGTGGCTTGAATTCCGCACTATTTTCGACACTCTCTCCTATTCTCCCGACGTGCGCTCCATCATACTATCCGGCGCTGGCGAACGCGCATTCTCGGCTGGTTTGGATGTAGAAGCCGCTGCACAAGATGGCGTTTTAGCCGAAAAAGAAGGAAGAACTACAGATGTAGCGCGAACAGCGCAAGCTATCAAACGTCACGTCGAAGAATTCCAAGCCTGTATAAGCAGTGTCGAGAAATGCGAGAAACGTATGTTCCCCCTCTCCTATTCTTTTCCTTTCTTGGGATGAACAATTGAATCAATCTAATCGCATCAAATAGCCGTGATCTGTGTTCTGCACGGCTACTCCCTCGGTCTCTCAATCGATATATCTACCTGCGCTGATATCCGCATCTGCACCTCGGACGTCAAGATGGCCGTGAAGGAAGTAGACATCGGACTCGCCGCCGATATTGGTACCCTCTCTCGCCTTCCAAAGGTCGTCGGTTCTTTCAGCTGGGTCAAAGACGTATGTCTCTCTGCCCGCGTCTTCGGAGCTGAAGAAGCGCTGCGAGTAGGTTTTGTGACGTATGTTGAGCCTTCAAAGCAAAAGGCGATCGACAAAGCGCTCAGTATTGCGAAATTGTTGGCGGAAAAAAGTCCAGTGGCCGTGCAGGGTACGAAGGAACTTTTGAATCACGCGAGGGATAATCGATTAGCGGATAGTTTGAGATATACGGGGGTTTGGAATAGTGCGGCGATCCAAACGAAGGATGTTAAGGATGCGATGTTGAGTGGATTGCAGAAGAGAAAGCCTACTTTTGAGAAACTTTGAGGGGGGTTGGAGGACAACAGATCACAATAATTTGAAATGTCAAATTTCAGGAATAAGAGAGATGAATTATTCCACTTCAAAGCTTTTCGGGGGCGTCTCCCATTGCTGCACTAAAAAGATGGAAATAACATACAACACTTAAAGCTGCAAGATAGCACAGGAGATAAATCTTTAACATATAAGCTCTCTGATGAGAATTCAAAGAAGCAAGCAAGAAAGAGACACACTCGAAAGCACACTGCCTATGTAGACTTATTCAATCTCACATTCACATACCACAAAGCTACAACGCTGTATAATCTTCCCAAAATCAAATGCATACAGAGCATCAAAGTATTGCGACCATTCAATCTCTTTCTCTGCTGCTTCAAACGGTTAATCACTCTTCTCATTTCACCATCGTTTCTTCTCCTATTCCTCTCACTCTCACTCTCTCACTCTTCCCCTCCCTCTCTCATTCCAGAATCCTCACAAGACAACTTTAATCTGGCCTCCTCACCCACTCTCCATATCTTATCACATTCCCATTCGCATTCACATCCTCCATTCACCAGCACCCAAACAATCTAACAAAATCAATCTCATTGTCCTCATTAATCTCGCTAGTCTCACAAGTGTCACTGATTTCCCCAAAATTGGTTCTTGTGCCTTGTGAGCTCTGGTATCCGCTCCAAAGTAAACTCCTTCAGCTACTGGCTGGTGATTGACAGAACTCTTCGTGTTTCTCTCTCAAAGTTTCTCAAGAATAATTCCCAAGAACAACATTGATGCTCCTTCTTTTGACATGATTCTACCTGCCTGCCTGTTCTTGGTTATCCAGAATAGCTTTAAAGATGCCAGTTTTATCAAATTTCTTTCTTTGTTGCATGCCTATCTCTTGATTGACCATTATACTTCGCTTGTGCCAATATTCAAGTGGTGTCATTTCAAATCTATATCCAGAGAAGCCAAGAAAATATATACCCTTTTCAAAAACGTCTCACAATCGAACCACCAAGTCACCGCTGTCAAGAAAACTCAAGATTTTTATGATATAAACCAGCTTTCGATTGTATCTCAAATATCTAGGTACTAAGTAGCTATCTCGTTTGAAATTCCAAATCGCAGCAATTTATTTTTATTTCCGTCCTGTCCTATTATAACAACCATGTGCTTTCATCGCTTTTTTGATGGTATCCTTGCCGATTCGAGCACAAGTATCCATGAATGATCGCAACCAATAGGGAAAAAAAGTAGATCCGAGCCAATACTACGGTAGCACCAGCCTATTCACCTGCATTCAACAATAGAGTGACCTTGAACTTCTTCGTTTGAAATTTGAACCTCATCCCACCACGCCGAAGAGTAAGTGAGACAAGCAAGCAGCTTTTCGTGAGAGAAGTCGAACAAACTTGTCATCTACCAACCGCCGTCGCCTGAAACCTCTTGACCACCACCACCAGTAGCCCAGTTGTCGTCACCGCCACCAGCAGCAGGAGCAGAATAGTCATCATTAGCCGCATCGCCACCTCCATAGTCACCGCCATTTGCTGTGGCATCACCATCACCGTAGCCGTTGGCATCGCCAGCAGCGTCCTCCTCGGCAACTGGCTCCTTGCAGCGAACCTTAGTGTGACCCACTAATGTATGTCAGTACGTCGCGAAGAACAAAGACCTGGGAGACGCGAAGATTTACTTACTCTGCTTGCAGTTCTGGCATTGAACGCGAGAATAGTCACGAGGCTTTGGGCATTCCTTACCGGTATGTCCCTGTTCATGTTAGTAGGCTTTCTCAAGTTAGATGAAAAGAGATCGAGGCATCTAACTGACCTCTGCGTCACAGTTGCGACATATCATGACACGCTCATTTGTACAATCCTTGGCTGTAAGCAAGAAAATTAGCACACTTGATAGCTAGTAATAAATTGCTACATGACTTACCTCTATGACCGGGTTGGTTGCAATTTCTGCAGAGACCACCATCGCCCCCACCACCAGTTGGGCAGTCACGAGAGAAATGGCCAACTATGTTATGTTAAAAAGACTAAAATATGAGAGGAGGTTGAAGAACTTACTCTCATTACAATTCTTGCATTCAACACCCTCGGCGGAGCGTGGCTCTGGGCCTAAGTTCGATGTTAGCTTTCTTTATGGAACGCGAGGATATTGCTGAACTTACACTCCTTGGAACTATGACCAGATTTCTTGCAGTTGCGACAAGCGAACTTATCCTCACGAGGAATTGGGCAATCACGAACACGATGGCCACTACTCCAAAGTTAGTATGCTTAAAGGAATGCCAGTGTAATAAAACTTACATTTCATTACAGTTGAAACACTGAACTTGAACACGTTCGCCTTCAACTCGCTCTTCGGCGCAATGCTTTGAGGTATGACCAAGCTCATTGCAGCGGGAACAGAGAGGAACACCACGATCAACAGGCTCCCCAGCATCAGCAAGACGCTCCAAGTTTTCCTCCGGGGTAGCTGGCCAGCTCTCCTTCTCCTTGGGGCGGTTGTGCTTGCTCGATTTGCGCCAAGAAACAGAATACTTGCGGTCGAGGTTGCCCTGCAAGTCCATGTTAGTGAAGGTCTGGGTGAGTTCCTTCTCCATGGCAATGAGATAGATGGGAATGTTCTGAGTACGGAATGCATTCTCCAATTGAACATAGGTAGCATCTGGAGAAGCCTTGATGTATTTCATGACCTCATACTTCATGTCGTCGAAGTCACCTTCTTGAGATTGCTTGATAAGATTTTCCCAAGCAACTTCAGCTGCGACATCTTCGACGTCGTTGCGCTCTATCTTGCGAGGATTCTTGCACTCAAGGATTGAATGGCCTGCAATAAAGGTCAGCCTCGGTGAAAGTTTCTAAGAGATATTAAATTTGAACCTACCTTCCTCCTTACAATTATTGCAGAGCTTGGGTGGAGCAGAAGGGCAATCAGATGCGCGATGACCCGATTGCTCACAGATGCGACAAGTTCCGGTGAACTCGCGAGCAACTGCGGGATTAGTGCATTCTGCCTTATTATGTCCCTCCTCACCACAGTTGTAGCATGGACGAGCCTTCGGAGGTTGTGTACATTCGGCCTTGGAGTGACTGATGAAAAGTGAGTTAGCGGCGTAATGAAAAACTGAAACATTAGAAACAGTACCCTTCTTCACCACAGTTGAAGCAACCTCCACTGCGACCACCACCGCCGCCTCCATTTTCCTCACCACCACCATATCCGCCATAGTCGTTACCGGCGTCATCATTGAATTCATCTGCTGCATGATGTTCGGAAGAACCAGTTGCAGGAGCGTCATCCCACTCTCCACCGCCTCCACCGCTGACTACTGCAGTGTCTCCAGTGCCCCAATCATTACCACCGGCAGGAGTTTCCCAAGACATTTTGAAGGACTTGAGCGCTGCAAAGATTTGATTTTGATCTGTGAAAAGAAATTAGTCGTGTGTTGAGAAAAATGGTAAAAGGTGAAAAAAATGCGCAAGATGTACCAACTTAGGTATTGCTCCAACTCAAAGACCTTCTTAAAGTTGGTATGGAGAAGTAAATCGAGAGACAAGTAATAAGTCAAAGAGCTTAAGAAGTCAAGCTGATAAGCAAGACCACACAAGCGCACGCGAAAGGAGTGTTAATAAGAAGAGAAGGGAGAGAGACGGAAAGCTTTGTAGTTGTGAAGAAAAGAAAGATCGAGAGGATGAAGGCAAACACTTAAAAAGGTGGGGTCCAACTCAAGTGAATTGGCTCCCAATCAAGAAAGTGCGACTTTGATTTTCCCCTCTTCCTAACCGATCTGAGGTATCTTCAAGTAAGTACGCACTTGAAGGATCGTAGATTGCGTTGATTGAAAATATAAGAGGGTAGTTGCAACAAGTCAAAAGTGGCTTTGAAGTGTGCTTTCGAGTGAATTTGAAAGGAAAAAGGAAGGAGATGGAGAAGGAGATGGAGATGATTTTGGTGATTGTGGGGTTCTTCTTTTCCCTCAAATTGAGAGATCGAGAGAAAGATGCTCGCAATAAGAGGAATACATGCTTGAAGGTATACAAGATGTGATAAAAGAAAAGATACATGAAGTTCTTGTATGTGTTTTGGGAACACGACGTAAAAGTTTTCTGTTTGAAGAAGGAAATATTGGTGGAGAGATGATGATTTACTTACAGATTTTGGTATGAATTCGCAGACAAGAAGATCGTGAAGGACTCTGCGATCTCAATATCAGTTAAGGAAGGAAGTATCTTGATGGATTCCTTTTGTTGGATGGGAAAAAGAGAAATTTGAAGAAGTTGTTGTTGTGGGAAAGAATGAAGAGGAAAGTGCAGAGAAGGGGAGCAGATGCTTTACTTTGAAAGGCGGCAGGTATCTAGCGAATTTGTGTCCAATCTCTTCCAATCAGAGGTTCAGATGAATGTTAGAAAGGAAGCTAGTCATGATCTTTCAACTCTTATTCAAAATTACAACAATCAAGAACTTGATCCCCGCAAGAATATTGATGGGGTACACCCCGAGTCAAAGTCGTGATAAGATTCTATCATAGATCATGAAAATGAGACTGGAAATGGTACCTTGAAGTCTTTGTGATCCCCTTCATTATTGAAAGCCTCCTTACTTCTTCGGTTCGAGGGCCAATGAGCATCTTCGTCAAAAGTGTGATGCATTTCAGACATACCACTTCACCAGCACTATTTTTGAGCACTTGCCATTAGATTGTATTGAATTTTTGGACCTCTACAGAGATACATAGAAGACTTCCTTTTATCTTTCTGTTCTTCCACTGACGTAATTGATCAGATGAAATTGTGTCAACAGATAAGTTTCATTACTTGAGTACTTGAAAAGATTATTTGGCAAGACATCTATGGATTTCCTCTGACCGCAACCTGCATCGTTACAGAAATAAAACTGATTTATACCTTTTAAGACAGTGTATCAAGAAGTCTCAACCTTTGACGCCCAACGTTTCATACACAAAAATGCCTCTACTTCTTGTTATCCTGTCACTTCGCAGGCTTACCTTAACATTCAGGTAGAGCGAAGCCTACCAGCAGAATGACATAGGCATGCAAGATAAGAGATACTGTTGGGATGAGATAGAAGAGTCCTAATGCTCTGGAACGCAGCAAGTATTCTCCATCTCCTTTGAGTTTAGAATGTCAAACAAACGATACGGTACTTACGCAGAGAAGTTGTCGTTACAAAATCTGATCCTAGTATTACCAATTGAATCTAAGAAGGCTTACCAAGTACTTATCAATACCTACTTGAGGTAAACCTAAGATTTCAAAAGACTCTTGATGATTGGTTGATAGCTCATCGGCTTCTTCAGCCATCCAAGAAAGAGATCCCAACACTGCCACAGCACGGAAATCACACGAGACTTCAACACTACTTCCTACATCTCTTTGCATATGAATAAATTCCCTACTGATCTTTCTAAACAGAACGCGCAATGATCGACTTTGCATGTCTAAAGTTTTCTCATTCCATCAGCGTCGTTGAACCTTTCCTCCTCACTCCAAGCCTGCTTACGATCCCCGAATGCGGAAAACTGAGGACCTAGCGAGGAATTGCGAGGGATTGCAGGGATTTGGAACCTGGCTATATTACTGGATGTTATTATATGTGCTCACCAGATACTCTAAGTTTTGTCAGCTTAGAAAAACGAATAGTCCGCTGGTGATGTTGTATAACAGATTTCTTTTTGTAGTCTACCCATCATGATAGTTCCCGGCTAGCACAGGATGTCCACGATTGTGACTTCCCCGGACCTCTATCGAGGTTAAAAGAAGGTTTTCGACCAATTTCGACGCCGTTCCTAAGATATGTGGAGCTCATGACTAAGATTAGTCCTTCTGTCACATTGGCTCAATTGGCTGCTTAGTTCAACGGCGTCGGTGCATGTTCATCCGAGCTACCTGACGGCTAAAGCAGAATCTCGACGCCCAAAACTGATGACATTCAAGAATTGATCAAAACGATAGTATCTACGTAGCCATTGATCATTACCTAGGCTCGGAGTATCCCACTCTTCGGATAGCGATAAGCAATTGGACCTAGGTAAGTTTTGATATGTAACAATGAGAGAGCCCCGCTTCGACATGCCCCCGCTATATCACGACATCTTCGAAGGGTAGATATTTTCTGCAAGTTGGATTCTGTTTCTTTACACCTTGAAGTATCTCCAAGAATCTCTCAATTCCTCTCGCATTTTCTATTTTTCCGAAGAAATAACACAATCATCCTTCAAAATGGTGCCAGTTCCAGAAGACCTCCCAGAGATGGAATACAGATACCTAGGCCCATCTGGTCTCCAGGTATCTGCCATCTCCCTTGGTGGTTGGCTCACATATGGTGGCCATGTTGAAAAAGGTATAGCTTCTGAACTTCTTTGGGTTCATTGCAGAATTAACGTACATTAGAAAACACATTTGCATGCATGAAAGCTGCCTATGATGTTGGAGTCAACTTCTTTGATTGTGCTGAAGGTTATGCTGGAGGGGAGTCTGAAAGGGTAATGGGTGAGGCCATCAAAAGATTTGGATGGAAAAGAAATGATCTTGTTATCTCGACAAAAGTACCTCTCCATATCCCTACATTTTTACCCAATAAGCTTACAGGAGGCAAAATAGATTTACTGGGGTCAAGCCAATGGCGAGAAACTTGTCAATAACATCGGTCTCTCCCGCAAACGTATCATCGAAGGCACTCACCTCGCTCTCGAACGTCTCCAATTGGAATATGTAGACCTCATCTATGCTCACCGACCGGACCGCGCTTGTCCTATGGAAGAGACCGTCCGGGCATTCAACCACCTCATCAACACCGGCAAAGCATTCTACTGGGGAACATCCGAAGTAAGCCCCACAACCCCTCAAAGTTAATTTCCATTGCACCCTCAGAACTAACCCCTCCATAGTGGACCGCCGCCGAGATCGCCTCCGCCCACGCCGTCGCCCAACGCCTCAACCTCATCGCCCCCATAATGGAACAACCACAATACAACCTCCTCGCCCGCCAAAAAGTCGAGGGTGAATTCCTCCCCTCTACAACGAGTTTGGTCTCGGTTTAACCACCTTTTCCCCTCTCAAATTCGGATTCCTTACCGGAAAATACAACACCGGTATCCCCTCCGATTCCCGTCTCGGAACATCCAAAGACGCCTTCGCCGACCGCATGAGAGCTAAATCCGGGGACGATTCCTGGAAAGAAGATGTTGCCGCCGTCGAAAAACTCATGCCTATTGCGGAGAAACTCAATATTAGCATGGCTAATTTGGCTATGAGTTGGGTGTTGAAGAATGAGAGAGTTAGTAGTGCGATTGCCGGGGCAAGTAAGCCGGAACAGGTATTCGAGAGTGTGAGGGCGTTGAAGATTAGAGAGAAATTGACCCCAGAGATTATGAAAGAGATTGATGATGTTTTAGGTAATAAACCGGAGCCATTGGCTAAGAGATATGTTTAGATCAATTCATGGGAAGGCTAGGTTGGGAATTTATAAAAGTTACATAGATGACGGTGAAGGTGTGGAAATGAAAGATAGCGATATCTTATACTACATATTTCCTTGGTTTCCCACGTAGACACAAAGCTTTGAATAAATATGAACTACTCAGATAAAATCAAATGAATCTCTAAGATTTATGGTATTGCTTACTTCACATGTCATTCGGCCTGGGTACCAAAATCTACCTAAATATGTGCAAGAAGTTGCGAATAAACTTAACTGGTCCATCTCATCCATTTTGACCCCAAATCATGTCGTACTGCTTCATTACTTTCACCACTCTCGCATCCTGCAGATACAATCATACAGATCAATAATTATACACCACCAAAACCTCTCCAGCAAAACTCATCTTTTTTTCACACCCCCTCAGATGAATCAAAATTCCCCATCAAAAATCTTCCTTCCACCCATTTATTTCTTCCCCTTCTTTGCACTAGCACTCGCCTTCTTGGCTGGCTTCTTCTTGGGTTTTTCCTCTTCCTCATCTTCGTCATCAATCATACTATCATCTTCATTACTCTTAGCCTTCTTCTTTGCTGGCTTCTTGGCTGGCTTCTTTTTAGGCTGCTTAATATATTTATCCTTTTTCAAATCGGTCTCTTCATCATCGTCGACAGGTTCTGCAATGACTTCTCCGTCATCTTCTTCCTCGAATGCTTCTTCCAAATCTGGTTTCACGGCAGCGACCTTGGCGGGTTGGAAGACATTACTTGCTTTCATAAATGGAACAGGATGGGAACGTGCGTTGTAGCTTTGGTTCGTCAGTATTGTTAAATTTGAGAAGAATTAGTGGAGACTTACGATCGGGTAAAATTGGCTTTAGTTTGGGTTTCCAATTTGATACTTTCCATATCTTGTTCTCCGACACCCAGTTCCATGATGTAATCCCAGTCCTCCCTAGTCAAGAAATAACTATCCATGAGATCGATCACATCTTCCACGGAATCTCTGCCCTCAACATCGAGTCGGCGAATGAGTTTGTCCCAGAGAACGGGTAAATATTGTTGACGAATTTCATGACGGTCTCCAGAAGATCGCAGTCGCATGTGTGATTGGATTTCCTTCACATAACGAGATAATTTCCCATGCTTGCTATTGTTACCAAGCCAAGATGTAAAATTGGTTCTTCCGATCATCGAACCAGATATAAAGCTTGATGGTCGAACTGTACTGAAGACTGCGTGTGTAGGCATAAGAGACCATTGTTGTTGGGACCCGTGAATCATTCGATCAACTAAGTCACCATCGCTAATACTCTCTGCTGCTTGGTCTACAAGCTGAAGTACTTTAAGTCTCTGCTCTTTAGGTGTGTCGGAGCTGCTGGCTAGTTGTGGCTTGGTATTCAGGTAGTTTTCTTGGATCATCAAGGGTGTAAATTCATGATCGTTGAAGTAAAGCTCGATCTTGTCGTTCAAGGTAGATTTGCTAGCAGGAGAAAACATATGACCACCAAGGAGCTGACTAGTGATGTCCCATGGCTTAAGAACAATATGCTTTTCCCAAGCTTTTGACATTTCCTTGCCTTGGTCAAAATTCATGGCTGTTTGATCAAGTTTGACGGTAGATATCATATTGATGATCTGTCGGATATCCTTATTGCTGCCTTCGATAAGTGCATCAATGACTTGAACGGGGAGCTTCATGCCTTCTCGATGGCAGATGGTAGCGATACGTGAACGAACCATATCAACCGTAGGTCTCCTGAATGGCATGTCGAATGTCACAAAATCAAATGGCTTCATTTTCGGAAGCTTACGGTCATTACAGATCAATATCATGGGGATATCGGTCGTCTTGCAGATTTTGGCGAGAGCTCCTACACCACCTCGATCTCCAGATGACATACCATCGACTTCATCCATGATTAAGACCAATTTCTTCTTAGTCTTATCGACATCTTTCCCATCGCCGGCGAAATAACCTAGAACGGAAGTGTTGTTCAGTACTTCACTCAGCCCAGTTTCAACGAGTTTTTTGCTTCGAACATCACTAGCGTTTCTCTCTAGTATATCATAACCAGCAAGTTTGGCAGCCAAATGTGCCGCAGTCGTTTTTCCGATTCCTGGCGGACCATGGATAATGATGGCTCTGTAACCTCCAAGCCCATCCGCACCTCTCTTTTGAAAATTGTACTTGTGCGCAGTTTCCCATCCCTTAAGCCAAGCCTGGATCTTCTCAACTTGACCTTTGTTACCACAAATTTGATTCATTTGCGTTGGGGCATACTTTGTAGTCCACAGTTGTGATGATGTTGGCACTATCGCTTTGCGGGGAGCTGCTGGTATAGATGATTTTCCTTTTGCTGCGGCAAGCTTTTGAGCTTCCTTTTCTGCTTTCTCTAACTCCGCAGCCTTTCTCCGCTCCTCTCTATCCATCTCAGCTGCGTCTTCTCGGATCTTCTTTTCTTCAGCTGCTTTCTTTTCGTTGTTCTTCTCCGCAGCCTTTCCGTCGCCACCATTAGCAGGCAGCGTTCTTAAAAGATGAAATATACCATTTTCATCAATGGTCTTAATTTTTAAAGTTTCTATCTTTCTAAGTTTACTCGGGCCAGCATCTTTTCCAAGTACAACGAAATTTGTTTTGCTGCTTGGCGCACCGGTGATTTTGCCTCCATATCGCTTGACGAGCTCTATTCCCTCATCTCTTGAGATTGTGTCAAGCATTCCCGTAAAGACAAATGTCAAACCTACCAGGCAGTTTTCAGCACCTTCAGGAATTTCCGCACAACCTGCAGCTGGAGGGGCGCCTGAGTTGCCCCCACCTCCACCAGCTCGCCAATCAAACTTGACACTGTCATCTTTCGGAGGAGGAGTTGGGGCTCGAACTGTTGGAACGCTGTCTAGAATTGCCTGTATACTCGAGCTTTCTGGAGCGGATGCTTTCTTGGGTGGGGCACGCGGTTTTTTGGCGGGTGGTGGCTTTGAGCTCTTGCTAGTAGAGGGTTTCTTAGCCGGAGCAACGTCTTCCTCGTCCTCGGATTCTAAGTCGATAGATTTACGCTTCTTGCCATTCACAGCAGAACTCGTCCCGGGCTTCTCAACTATCATCATGTCGTCATCGTCATCGTCATCATCAGGCACAACAAAAACGTCGTCATCGCATACATCTTTCATTTTGGTGTCTTTATCTTTTGTTGTTGGCGCAGACTTCGACTTTGACACAACTCTTTTAGGCTTTGGTAGGACCTCTTCGTCGCTGTCAATTTCGACATAACCGTCGTCCTTTCGCTTGCCTGTCTTTTTTGCATCTGCTGCGAATATATCATCGTCGTCATCGAAGTCGTCATCATCTTCGATCACTTTGTATGTTGTAGAGGCCGTTTTCCGAGTAGAAGATCGAACATTTGCTTCAACTGGCGGTGGTTTTGCCTTGACAGGAGTCGATTTTACTTGTTTAGCTTTGGGTTTATTGCTCGAAGCAAAGAAGTCATCCGCGGTCGTTTCCTTTCCCTCAGGCTCTTCATTTTTTCTAAATTTTCAGGTCAACAATGTAAAAAGAGGCAGGACTGGGCAATCATACATTGGTTTCTTAGGCGCAGCTTTTTTGGGTTCGGGCTTTTTGGGCCTGGAAGACTTTAGTAGGAGCTTAGCAGGATTGCTTTGAGAAGCATACAACGGTTCTTCGTCATCTTCGCTATCTTCAATAACCTTGCGACTTTCTATGTTATATGAGTATCATTAAATAACCCGAGAGATTTGAGCCACTTACTGCTCTTCTTTTTCTTAGAATCTTCCTCCTTCTTGCTCTCCTTTCCTCGAATGGGTGTAGCCGTAGAAGTTCCAGGTTTACCTCCAAAGAAGCTTCTAATATCCGCAGGCATACTGGGCGGATTCAGCAATAGCTCGCTTTGGAAATATCACGAGTTTTACAGAAAAAAAATTCGTTGATAGAAGCAATTGCTATAAGAAAATGATGCTGTGAAGTAGCTTGTATCTTTTTGGTTACCTACAGTATGGAATACGCGACGACCCGACGCGGAAGTAACGCGTTGCCACTTTAAATTGATTTTACTCGAAAATTACTGCGGCCTCAAATATTAGGTAAACAAATTGAACCATCGAATTTGAGGATCTAGGATTTCTTTAGATTTAGTCGACAATAACGTCCATAGCCATCAACCATGAAGCCTCAAAGTTTGCAGAGCTTCACGGCTCAATTTGGGAGGCTTTCATTAGCCTCCAACACAATCCGACCTCTTGGTCCCATCCTAGCCCAAGCCTCAGCTTTCTCCGCACCTTCGAACCACACTTCTCCTCAGTCTTATCGCCCATTTTCTAGCACAGCCGTCAATTCAGGCAATTGGCTTCTGCCTACCATGCCAGAAAAAAAAAGATCACGGAAAGGAAGACCCCGTGTGCCGACGGGAGGATCAGCTAGAGGTACCACTTTAGTATGGGGGGAATATGGATTGCGAATGTGCGATCATCATCGCCGTGTTAGTGCGCAGCAATTGAAGGTCGGAGAGGATGCTATTAAGGTCAGACTAAAGGGTATGAGATATCGATTGTATAAGAGAGTTGCTGCCCAAATTGGTGTATACAGCAGTGGTAACGAGGTAAGCACATGCGCCAGGGATATATTTAAGATTACGAGAATAGAGGCCTAATGGTTTCATAGGTTCGTCAAGGTAAAGGAAAAGGTTCCTTTGATCACTGGGCTTCCAGAATTGCTGTCAGTAAGATTATATTTGAGTTGAAAGGAGATGTGCACGAACAGGTCGCAAGAGATGCGTTTCGATTAGCAGGTAATAAAATGCCAGGTCAGTAAACATGAACCTCATATTCTTCTCATATACTGATTTGTAAAAATATAGGTCAATATGAGTTTGTCAAGAAGGGGGACCCTCCGGTTGTTGGAATCACAAAGCTGGATGGAGTCACAATGGAGGAGTTGAAGAGACCAAGAAGAAAGATACCTTTAGATTCGATACCTGTCGGTTCTACTGCAGAAACTTTGCCATCTAGTGTGTCCACGTCGACCTCACCGGATGCTTAGGACGAGGAAATGTATATTGTATCATAGAGCGTATTGGCATCTCTAGCCCACAAATGAATGGAGATGTACAAAATAACACTCCAGATTGCAGTAAATAAAAGACTAGATTAAGGATATGCGGTTTCATGCAGAGGTCTTAGTATACTGTCATTTCTAGATGATTTAGAACAGTCGACGTCCTCTCTTCTAGATATGTCGAATGCAACATGGCCAAGGAGCATCAAACCACAATGTCAATACATATTGGCAACTCAGGGCTTCCCAAGAAACAGAACTACGAACTTGTAAATTCCGTTGTGATGTCAATGAAGATTATTTTTAATATAATAAAATACTCCATCCCCAAACCGAAAGCAGGCTTCAACAATCAGTCGTATCGAACGCCACAAATCCCTGTCTGACGCCAGTGCCTTTATCCCAACGTGATTCTCTCCACTCTATTCAGATTCCGATTCATCTTCGACTTGCGTCTCCTTAAGTGCCTATGGGGTAATCAAGTCAGCCACACCAGATAAATAATAAACGTAAAGGCACACATACCTTTTCCAGAAGTGCCTTCAAATGTACCAACTTGCTTTCTTGGATAAGCAAAGTTTCATCATCTAGATCCTCGACGATATATTCATGATGCGACTCTGCATCTATCTTGACAATGAGAGATTTGATAGATGGATCGCACTCCACAAGGGTGCCTTGATTTCTTGTTAGAATGGTTGCATTTATGTGATTCTAAGCAAACTTGTACCAGACGAAATACGCACTTGCATCATCTGTCGGTGTATACTCTGAAGTGTTCTAGAACACTGGCTGGATGATCAAGGATCAAAGAATCAAGCTAGTGAAAGACGGGTAAATGACATGGTGAAAATTTTGCTGAATACATACCTCTGATAGCTCGTGTCATGATGGATATACCGATCGTTTTCTTTCCTTTTGACTTCTCAGATGCCTGAATCCTCGTGATATTTTATGTGCCTATTTGATAGATGATGAAGGTCTGTATTGATATAAAGCAAGTCGGCTGTGGGTAGTGGCCCGTGCAGACTGGGATGCACCTTTCCTATTACGTATTTTTGGGACAAGAGCGCAACGGGAAACTTTGAGTGCTGCTAGTCTGCAATATGAATTTACCAATTCCATAATAGAGTGGTATGAATACCTGTGTGGAAAAATCTTAGATATCACATCGGATCGCTATACTGTACATACAGGCCTACGTTATCACCTTGGCAAATTCTAGGGTATTCGAATTCAGGCTACATGGTGGCATTGTACTACCCTTTCACAACGAGTAAATTTCTCTATCATCTACTAGATACGGTCTAAAGCATTGAAAACAAAAATTTGTACAAAATGTTTTCAATTTCGCATGAAACACTCCTTGCGATTTGGATTACCAGTCGGCTACGAGAATTGAATACCCCAGATCTACAGATCAAAGTATCCTGGGCTGATGAATCTCGGTAATCTTCCCCCTTTTATATGGTGTACCAGTTATACCTAGTTGTAAAAGCTTAATGATTGCTGTGAATTCTTTCAACAAGGGTCATTGCACGTTTGAGGAATACTTGAGAGAATGTTCCGGCAATCGTTCATACTACCAATGGATAATAATCTTCTGCGCTTTTCTTTTGGCGAGGACGAAAAGGAGGAGGGGATTTTTGGCTTTCATCTTATGATCATATTTCACTATGGTAATTTGAAACTGCTGCGGAAATTCGTCGGAGCACAAAATCAAAGTTTGATGAGTGCAAGAATTTAGACCACAAAGGAGAGTCAGCTCGCTGCTGGACAAAATGTTTGATCAGTTGACTCAGTCTATGCCAATGGTTATTCGATCTTGCATGGTTGATGAAGTCTTAATGACCAAATACGTCTTCGACATCAGAGTCATGTCGAGGCTCATCGTCCATAGGCATATCCGCAAAGTGTCGCATCTTGTACGGCCAAAACTATACCTTCTCAGTCACCTAACAATTTTGAAAGCCTTATTTGCGACACCAGGTCTCCTGTTGAATCTCTCATGCGGTCTTACAATCTAGATTTCCCACCGTTGATGTATTTGTTAAACATAAAATGGTGGATTTGTTGATATAATGAAGAGTTTCTGCTCTAACATTACCCACCTTGTCACTCAAAGTGTAGGGCACTTGCCAAAGGGTGTACAACATACCCAGGGAAATATAGGTTATGAATGCTCTGCATCAACCTGCATTAATGATTCCTCGACCAGTATTTCTATCAACAATTGATCATCAACAACCGGTCGTCGAAATCCAGCCTCCCAACCAGTACCCACAAAAACATCGACAAAATCTTGAGTATGCCCATTAGCCCCTCCTTGGAATCCTTTAACCCACAATGACCAAACCCCCATTCGCGCCCTGTATTCTCTTCATGGCCCCTTTAGTCGTTTTCTTCTCTTTCCTGCTTTCACCGCGTGCCTAATTCCATGCATATATCCCGGCACTTCATCATCCCCAGCCTCACAACCCCATGTATGCACTGCCTTCACAAATTCACGCCCGACGAGCACAGCAAAAGTATCGCAATGCCAGCTTCTTCGATCATTCTTCACCTCTCCCACAACTTCTGTGACTCATTGCTCGAGTTTGTAAGTTATCGATCCGCTTTACATCTCTGTGTTTTAGCCTGCGATGTTGAAACGTCTGGCTTCGCGATTACAAAACTAGATTCATGACGCTTGTCTTTCAATTTGTGGGTTTTAGTTATTCTTCCACTTGGAATTATAATAACAAGGAGCCCTAATTTTGGAATTTATAGATCCTTTTTTATGTTGAAGCGTAGTATGAGTTGAAATAATGAATGTTCTTTGCATGTTCTACTTTATTTGGAAATAATGAGAATCGGCACGGACAGAGCGGAACACACGCCGAGCCCGTTTATCCGAGCGCTGTTTCCCCAACTCTCTTCCAATTGGTCAATTTCCATACAAGCTTCCTAGACCACCGTCACCGGCTATTTCGGAAAGGGAAAGACCAAGACACAAGGACAAACTGACACACTTTGAATCCATTTTGTCTAGAATGTATGGGGTAGCAACAGCAGAATGAGGCGTAAGTAAAGTGTTAGGATTTCTGGTACATATTATATTACGTATCCTAGTTATCCGGATATCCTCATTTACTTTCTTTATTGTTTATAGCATTCTTCTTTTCTCCTTCAGAAAAAGTATACAAGCAAGGCTTACTATCTTACCCATCTTTTCCTTTTACTCATCAGCGTGCTTGTTTGTCGTTGGAATTCGTACTCGTACAAAAGCGCGGGGATACCTTGCTTGCCACTATCTGCGACTGCGAGAAAATAGCTCATACAATTGCAATTCTTATTAATACAAAAGAAGGGTTTGAATGACGAGTCTACCTTAACAGAGCTATACCTATATCTTTCTATACTTCAAGGCGGCTTGGTTCCTTTCTTACTCAAGATAATCATCAAATATATAGATATGCCATCAAGATATCAGAAAGATCTCTGCCAATGTATCAACAGTCATCGTTTCTCTTCAGTTCTCCTCGTATTTTCGATAATCTTTCCCAAATTCTCCTGCGCACAGATCCCAAACGCAGCGTCAACGACATTCATTACTTCGGCTACCCCTCCTTCATCCACCCCTCACATTTTAAATGCCCGTCAACTCTCCTCCAGTACAGATCCTGACGGTGAAGACACATCAAGCCATGTCTACAACTACTATTTCGTCATAGTTGCTGTTTTCGTAGTCATCGTTTTCTTCCTTCTCCTATATATTACCCAGCGACGGAAACGAAAGGCACTGCTTATACGACATAATGGTCAGACAGCTTTGGCTCATGACGTACAATCGTTTGCAGATTTCAGAACGAGATTTGGACCGAGAAGAGCGGGAACGGGGCTGATGGGTATGACGATGGGATCGATGGGCGCAAATAGAGAACGACAAGAGGGGCTGGATGAGAGGGGTGAGGCGCCCCCGGCTTATGTGGAGGGCGATAAACCACCGAGTTTGAGGAGTGAGGATGGGATTACCATGGTAGTTTCTCGCGAAGATCACGCCAATGAAAATAGCGCATCTAGTGTGCCGCCTGTGGGGGCGGAGACTATCAACAACTCTATGGAACGAAATATATCGGATGTAGAGTCGAGACTATCTGCGGAGCTTTCGCGACCTAGCGCTACGACTGCGAGTAATTCAGCAAGACGGACATCGACAGGGGGATCATCAACACCAATCACAAGCGCAGCAGATTCGAATGAAGAGGTGGGATTAAGGCCATTGAGTCCAAGTACATCGGCGCGTCCACCGTTAGGACCGCCTACATATTCCGAGACCTATCTGGGCGGGCAACCTGACATAGCGAGACCACCTGCCGCGGTGACCCACAACTGATTTTAATCAGAAAGGAGATTGATGAGTGAGACTAGAACCTCATCTGAAATGCGATGTAGACAGTTTTAGTTGCAGGATGGCCGAATCAACATACGAACGATTTTTATATTGGATATTTTATATGGGTCATCATAGAACGGCAGGCCGACTAATGAGGATACGGACGGCATGGCTGGATTGGACGAGGTTCTGGGTATGGAATTGTATATGGATATCCACAGGATGTGAGGGCTTTGCGAAGGCGTATCTTTACGATTATGAATTTTGAGTTACGAAGGATCATTGCGATGTGGTTATTGTGTAATATAGTCGGATCATAATAAATATGTATATCAAGGTCAAATAATTCCTATTCTGAAATCAGTTAATGATTAGAAGCCTAATGGTTGATGGTGATTTCATTCGCATATTCTAAATTCGCTTTCTCTTCCCTCCTCTTTTGAGGATCTGACATCTGACATCTGACATCTCACATCTCACGGCTCCAACAAAACAAAACAATCAACTCCCACCTCGATCTCCATCAACCAAAATCCAAACCCAAACACACACCAAAATAACAAATACATTCGACCCCCATACATAATTTCACAGCGCCTCCCATACTCCTACAATTCTACAATTCTACAATTCTACAATTCTACACAAAAAAACTTGAAAGGTTTGACAAATCTGGATGGTAGAGAAATTGAAACGCAGTGGAATGAATGGGATGAGATGAGATGGGTTGAATTGGGATGGGATGGGTTGAAAAGGGGCGGAAAATTGATAGGCGAAAGGCGAATTAAGGAGGTGGGGAAGTGGATCGTTTTGGGGGGTGGAGGTAGAAATGGAAATGGATTCGGGAATTGTTTTGGAAAGCTAGATGGATAGGTAGATGGATGGTTGATGGGTTAGATAGGTAGGGAGAGCTTGTGGGATTTATTGATCATGCGAAGTAAGTGAAGTGAGTGGTGAGTGGAAAGTGGAAGGTAACGGTGGATTATTATGTTTGCTGTTGGCTTGTAAAAGGAAGGTTTTAGATTTTGAAGATGGTCGGGATGCTGAGATGTTTCTCGAAGTTGTGAAGAGAAAATTTTTGGTAGTAAAGAGAAGAGATGTATGTGTAGAGTGTGTTTGTAATGTGTTTTGTATCTAGAACGAGACATGGGGGCATTGAGACGTGGTTAGTGATGAAGAATGTGGGTGTGAATGGTGATGGAAGTACGGATGTTAGGTAGGTGTAGATATACACGGCAATGAGAAGTAATTCTCGAGAGATTGTGTGTGGTTGTTTTATGTATGGCTGAGGCTGTATGCTTTTTATTTCACTCAATTGGGGATCCTATTCATGTAGAAACATAGGTAAATTCATTGAAGATTTTGGAACCAGCTGATTCCTTGAAATGATTTTGTTGTTAGGGAAGAATATTTGTTGGATATAGGAATCACAGATAATACTTGGCTACCCCGTCCAGATAAATTCAAAGAGTCGCATATCCTCGTCACTCTTAAAGTCCCACGTAAGATCTTGTGACTCAAGTTCTGCCAGCCTTACCTTTGCCTTTTGTTTCTCTGTTGTCAGATAGAGGATATAGTTCTGCCATAGTTCGCTCGGTTCGAGAGACAATTCATTAGCGATGAGATTCTTGCGAATAAGACGATCTTCGAGTAGTGAGTGAAAGGTATTGCCATGGTAAACGTGTTCCAAATGGACGGCTTTGTCAAAAGTATTCTGGTCTTCGGGCAGAAGTTTTTTTAAATAGCATAAATGCACTTCCTTAAGGGTCAAGTCACTCTTTATTCCATCAAGAACTTCTCCCCAGTCGAGAATGGATTCTTTCAAGAAACAAAACTGGAGCTTTAGAATTCTTAGGGTTTTGGCATGCCTTTAGAGAAATTCGGTAAGCGATGATTTACTGCCCGCCATAGACCAGAAATCCACGCTCTTCAGACGTGGCATTGTCAGACCCGCTATGATTTCATCCTAGTCTATTTTCGTCGATTTCGTGTCATCAAAGTTTTTTTGAGATGGCGAGATATTCGAGGTTGGATGTAGCTTGTAGCAGTTGCTTCAATCCGTGATTAGAGTTGGAAGAAGGACTCCACATTCGCCAGAGACATAGATGGCGATGATACCGAGCATCCGGCCGATATGGAAGCATGGTATTCGTGCCAATGGAAGCGCCGAATAGCGTGTTCAGATTAAGTCTTTCAAGGTAGAGGTACCCCAATTTCGTATCAGCGTTAGCAACAGCGGCAATAAACATTGAAGCTTCTTTGTGATACCTCGCATTATGACCCATAATATTACAGAAAGTTGGCGTAGGCTTGACATCCAACCGTAGATGATCAGATTTTGCGAATCCACACTCTATCATAGTGAACCTTTTCAAGGAGCTGAGCTTTGGCAGCACTTGTGAAAATACGAAACTACTGTATTCGCTCTTCACCATCAAATCTTGTTCTTCACAACTCTTATTGCGAGCTTCAAAACTACGAACCATCTTGGTCAGGCACTCCGATCCTGCCCAGAGTTCATTGAAAGCATGTTCCCATGATTCAGCATATCGATGAAATTTGTGTAGTACAGAACGTCGTCGCTAGCAAGAGATCAAGACCAATATTGATCGACACCGCTTTCCGTAAGTATATTCTGCCACTTGATCAAAATCTGTGGAGGGACGTGAAATGTTGTGTAACCGGAAGTCATTGTTTCTCAAAGTGACTCATCCTCACTCACTCGCGTATCCCTCATCCTCTTTCGACCGCCATCTCCGCCGAATCTGGTCATTTGTTTACCATTCTCTCCTGCCGCATTTCGGCGGAAACTTGATCATGACACAAAACTTATCATATAATATCTCATTCATCACATGAACCTTTCCTTTTCGATACCCTAAATATGCAAGCATGCTGACCACACGTAAATAAAATAAGGATTCTTTGACGAGAGTGGTAAGTTGAGATCCGACAGATGTAAGCGCTTGAAACTTGGCCCAATGGGTAAGCATTTGTTGGGGTATGGAATGCAATTTCGAAGGTTCTACAACATATTGAAGCATCTTTGATGAGGTTTCATTAAAGTTTCGCTGTGATTCATCGGCCGAAGTATTGCAAAATGTATTGCAGATTGCAGAATATGTCAGCGCATATATCGACTACCCTGCGTGATTAGGATGAGATACAAGCCGTCTCCGTCACACCATCTCCGCAAGGCGGTCTTATGAAAGGGGTTAACGTCCAATACCCGAGTGTGAGTGCGTTCGAGTGAGATGAGAAAAGAGGCTTTGTATAAAGGGATTCCGTCTTTTCTATGATGGAAGAAAATAATTTCGAATATCAATCGGGTTCACTTTCATACTTTCTCATTACTTCTTCGAATTTTGATTGCGATTGCTTTGCGATTGTTTACTCTACTTTGATCAAGATAATAAAATAATAAGTTTGATGTCTCGAGACGATCGAGAAAAAATGGAAGCCTCGAGGCCAACAACAATAGTCTCTGATACCGAGTTGGAAAAAAGTAGGGCACCTTCGATTAATGATTCGATATCGAGAGAGAAGAAGAACAGCACAGATGGTGCGGATTTAGAAGGTGGAGAGGTAAATAACAATGGCCCAGGGGAAGATGATTCAGAGTATCCAAAGGCTTTTGCAATGGTGATGATAGTGATTGCTTTATCACTCAGTATCTTTCTTGTCTCTCTGGATATGACGATTGTGGTACGTATACCTTCTCTCCCTTTTGCTCTGCGACCAAAAATCACAATACATCGTAATACAGTGAAGTGTATAGCTAATATTGTTCCAGGCTACAGCAATTCCAAAAATCACCGACCAGTTCCACGGCTTAGATCTTGTCGGCTGGTATGGTTCTGCGTTCTTTCTCACAGTCGGTTCCTTTCAATCAACATGGGGAAAGGCGTACAAATACTTTCCGCTGAAGACAACTTTCCTCATTGCCATTTTCATCTTCGAACTCGGGAGTTTAATCTGCGGTACGTTGTCTCAAATTCCGAATGGTAGCACAAACACTAATTCGAAAACTCACAGGTGTTGCTCCGAATAGTACCGCTTTAATAGTTGGCCGAGCCATTGCTGGACTTGGCGGTGCTGGAATTGCCTCCGGAGCATATACAATCATTGCATTCGCAGCACCTCCCTCCCAACGCGCAGCTTATACGGGTATTCTAGGCGCATCTTATGGAGTGGCATCTGTAGTAGGGCCACTTCTTGGAGGTGTGTTTGCAGATAAATTGACATGGCGTTGGTGTTTCTACATTAATTTGCCGATTGGTGGACTCGCAGGGGCTATCATCCTATTTCGTGAGTATTTGATCACTTCTCCACATTCTGTATTCGAAACAATACAATTGCTAATACATCGACTTTTTAGTGTTTACTACACCTAAAAATGCAGTACCAACTCCCGCTACCCTCAAGGAAAAGATCTTACAAATGGATTTCCCTGGAACATTTACAATCATGGCCAGTCTCGTCTGCTTCTTCCTAGCTCTTCAATGGGGTGGCCAAACGAAAGCCTGGAAATCTGCCGATGTTATCGGTACTCTCATCGGCTTCATTCTTCTCCTCATTCTCTTCATTGCAATCCAATATTTCCAAGGCGAGCGTGGAGTTATTGTCGGCCGTTTGTTGAAAGAGCGTACAGTTTCTGTAGGAATGGTATATGTATTCTTTCTTTGCGGCGGATGGTTCCTCCTACTCTACTATCTCCCCTATTACTTTCAAGTTGTTTCTGGAGTTTCGGCTTCTCAATCCGGTGTGCGAAATCTGCCAATGATTATCGGTACTACCATCGCAACCATCATTTCCGGAGGATTGATATCTGCATTTGGTCATTTGTAAGTTTCATCTTAGCACTCCATCTTACTAAAGTCCCAACTCTACTAACACATCTTCCCAGCGTCCCATTCATGATCATTGGCGCAGCCGGCGCAACAATAGGATGTGGACTCCTCTACACCCTCGGCGTCGACTCCACCTCCGCACAATGGATAGGCTACCAAGCCCTCGCCGGTCTCTCCACCGGCTTCGTTTTCCAAATCCCCGTCATCTCCGTCCAGGCTACCGTTTCCCAAGCCGATCTTTCTTCCGCGACGGCTATGGTGTTATTCCTCCAAACAATCGGAGGTGCATTCTTCATCTCCATCGCAGAAGCTGCTTTCGCAAATCGCATCTTAAATGCTCTTCCTCATTACGCACCTTCGGTATCTCCAGCCCAAGTGTTATCAGTAGGGGTTAGCGAATTGCGAAATGTGTTTGGAAAAGAGGGAGAGTTGATCGAGGGAATCATAGAGAGTTATTTGCAGGGACTAAAAGTTACATACGCGTTGGCAATTACCTGTTGCGGAATCGCAATGTTTGTCGCTTTCGGAAGTCGCTGGCCGTGGAAGAACTTGAAAGGGAAGGCATCAATGGGTGGCGCTGCCTAGTTTGGGAACTTGTGAGTAGATTGTACGCAGAGGGGGCGCTTACCAAGGAAACCTTCTATGAAGTTGATAGGTAAATTAATGACGAGGACTAGGAAATATAGAATTGGGCATACATAGACTGCTATCGAGTAATAAATGGGTAGCTCTTTTTAATTGAAATAATGTAAATTTTCTCTTCTCAAAATTCATCTGTACAAAATCTATAACTACTATGTACCTACTGATGGGTTTTTCTCTAACCTTCTCTATTCTACCTCTTAACTGTTCCTGAAAGCTCCAATTTGTGGTCATCTGCTTCCAAAGTAAGTTCGCCGAGAGACGTCAGACGTCAAACGAGACATTAGACTCGAGATGGCATGGAGCTAGTAAAAATAGCTCCAGCGAAAATTATGACCACTACATTTCTTCCATGAGCAATTAAATTTATTTATTTATTTCTCGGTTCCAATTGATCGCTCATTTTTATATCAGAAATCTCTTGAGCAGCTATAAATTTTCTTACCAGTTCGATTTATTCATACATTTTCATATTTGATTTCCATCTTAGATGATCATATAAACTCGAAATACTTACAACCCGATATAGAAAATCGATCTATCTCGAATACGGAGAGCTTTCCAGACATCGAAGTTCGAATTCATATCATATTCTTCATCCGAAATTCGAAACAACCATACCTATAATATAGCTGATACTAAACAACCCTCATAACCGAGCCGACGAGAATTCCACCCCCTTCGAATCCTCATCTCGAAATAGAAAAATGAGCGAAACAAACGGTCCTATTCCGGTGAACAACCCGGATAACTCTATCCGCAGTCCCCAGGCGGCACCGCCCATTCGATTCGACCCCCTTCACGAAGTAGACGCCTTCGACATCCCGCCTCCCAGCTCCCCTCCTCCACCCTACTCCGCCGCTCCTCCACTCGACATCCCCGCTCCACCTCCTTACATCCTCTGCACCTGCAGCTCGCACGAAAACCCCACGACCCTCGTAGATATCGGTTTCCACTCCGCTCTCGCCCACGAAATTTGGAACAAATGGCAGCAGTACAAGCGCCAACACCCAGAGGTCTATCAGAACCTGAATCCGCAGTCGCTCCTCTACTGCTTTCTCTCCTTCGCCTTCCAAGCCACACAGCTCCCGTTCGCATTCCCCGGGTACGACCCCCGTCATTTTCATGCGGAAATGTGTGTGTATTTGCTGAGGTGGGGAATACCTTGTAATGTGTATTATACACGAGAGTGGAACGAAGAGCAAAGAATAGCGAGGTGTGCTGACGCAGCGGCACAATGGATGGTTTCGAATTTGAGCGAGGGCTGCTTGGGCCACTCTCCACTGAGGGATGTTTGGACTGATTTGGATGATCGCCGATTTCATGACTTGTGGTGGATGGCGAGAGCTGCGAGATCAGTACTATGAGGAGATGTTGAGGAGCTTGCGCAGACTCGTGAGATACATCACCACCTCATCGACGGCAAATATATCTAATATTTGGGTAGTGATAGTTGTTGTAATACTGTAGATCTCCTGCGAGCACTGGCATTGTAAGGCTTTAAGTTATTAGTCGCTTAACATACAACCCAGTATTGTAGTTTGCAGTAAGAGCCGCTACATCCTATCATATTAGCGACGGTTCAATTTGGAATGGGGTCAACCAGAGACCCATATATTCATCAAGCCAAAGCAGGATTAGATATAAGGTTGAAGCATACCCTTGGGTATGTGGAGACTGCGTCGCTTATCAGCAAAGACTCTTCTGCAAAGGAAACCAGAATTCTAGCCTCCCCGCCCCGTGCCGGCACAAGCGTTCTCAGCGTCGTATCCCGTTGTCTCAACCACAATCCGACAATCAAAGCCTTTCAATTCTCGAATCCAATCCGGACCCTCAAATCATCCAAAAGATAAAAGATCGAATACATCTCGAAAATCGATCCCTCTTCAAATATTCAAACACTCTCAAACATTACCAGCTCCTAAATATCAGGCTGCGATACGGACTATCGCAAGCAGACACCCATAATCATAACCCTATATATATTTGGACATGTCAAGGATCTTGTGGACCGGAGTATTTAAAGAGGGATCCATGTTGTTGTATATATGGATAAAGATGTATATGATTCGATATCCCGGAATGAAAAGAATATAAGAGGAGAGAAGGGGGGATCTTGTGAGGCAGACCTGTTGAGAATCATGTATCGGATGGATCTGGACTATTGGAACTGTATCTGCGAGAGAGGGGAGAGGGTTGAAAGTTCTACTTCATTGTACACTCATTATTTGTTTTTTAAAGGTATTAGGTAGGTGAGTACAATGAAGCAAGATATAAGGAAGGGAAGGTAGAGAGGAGGGAGATGACTGAAAGTTTTGCTTCATTGTACATCTACTACTTGTTTTTTAAAGGTATTAGGTAGTGGAATACAACGAAGGAGAGAGGAAAGGAGAGATGAATATAACCGGCAGATTCCTGCTTCATTGTACATCCACCACTTGTTTTTTAAAGGTATTAGGTAGTTGGATACAATGAAGAGGGAAGGAAAAAAGAATGAAACTGGCAGATTCTCGAACAGAGAAATGGGTCAAGACCGATGAGAATGATATAGAATATAGGAATAAACTCAAGACATTAAAAAAAAGGACGATAGTATCTTCCAAAAAGATTTTTTAAAAGAAAAACGCGCCGTGTATCTCATGTTAGATTCTCAATGTCACTCGACAAAGAGTACCTCGATTTGCATATTTGTATTTCCTTATCGAAAGATGAATGAATCACAACTCGTCTCATATCCAAAATCTCCATTTCGTTTTTCATTTTATTCAGTTCGTCATCATTATACCATGTACCCCAATCCCCCAATATCCCTCCTCAAGAACCAAAAGTCAAGAAACGCCAGGTATAAACAATCTTTTCCATCACTCTCACAGCCCTCTAACTCTCCACGCTCAACGCCTTCGCTCCAACCAATCTCCCCCCCTCAACCCCCACAACCCAATACTCAACTCTCGCTCCCTCCCCCGACACCCTATAGACCCTCACATCACTCCCCTTACTAGCATCTCTCACTGCCTGCACAATCTGTTTGTATTGTCCCTGCGGATCCCACTCCCCGATATCCATAATCTGTATTTCTTCCGCTGCGTCTGCGGGAGCAGGATGGGCTATGAGTTTCGCGAATGTTTCTATTTTTCGTTAGTACATATGCTACTTATTTCCCAAACTTCTCAATAAAGAGCGAGGAACAAACCTTCATCCGGCATTCCTCCTTCACATTTCAGCGCCACAACAACAAATGGTTCATCGGCATCACTGGTGTACCACGCATCCTTGGTTGCCCTAACCAACACGCTAGGTACATCCACATCATCATCCATGGTCTTGAACTCAGCTTTTTTATTATTGCTCGTAGCTTTTGACGTGCCGGCACTGGGATCCTCGTTGGCTTTATCGAGGAACGCCATGTAATCTTCGTCTGACCCCATTTTGTCTGTGTAGTTGTCCGTTCGTTCGGATAGTATTCGAGGCCGTGTGTTTGTGTTTATTTTTTCTGAAATTTTATTCTCCTTCGTATATTTGAAGATCGCAGAGCTATGCAAGAAACGCTGCTCAATTCTAGATCTCTTTTCAAAAATAGCCTCTCCAATTCGTTCTTGTCGAGAGAACAAAGCAAAAGGTATCGCAAGCTTAATCTTTGCGTCTACGCAGTAACCTCTACCTGCGTTGTAGCGTCCAACGCAAAATCTCTCTGTGACGTCGTTCTTAACCCCGTCGACAATTTCTGCAGCGAAGCCCCTTCGATTTCCTTTCCCTTTCCCTTGTTTACTCCCTTGCCCAAATCTGCCTCCAATTCTGCCCGAGGCGTTTCGAACGATGGTAAATAACCTAATGATTGCGATCTTCCTTTTTCTGGACTAACTCTTCCTTCTAACCTCTCTGTTCTCTGTGTCCTTCCTCCCGTTTCACGATAAACACTCGGTGTGCGACTTCCCGGTGCAGATTTTGTTTGTTTATTTACTTGTTTATTTTTGTTCTTCTGTTTGCGACTTCTCTCAATAGATTCTTTGATACTTCGATAAGGGATGGCGAGGACGGCGGAAAGTGCACCCATTGATATTGACAATGGAGTGAAACTAGTAAATAAAGCTAAGAAGAGAGGGGTTAGGGAAGGACCAGAGGATGTTGTGTGACTTCGGTGACGTGGGGTAATGGGGAATCTCTCTTTTTCTTGTTTGTGCAACTTAAGAATCTTTATACAGGGGTGCTTGGTGGGATGACGATTTCTACAATTGAAGAAAGAGAGAGGAGATGGGAGAAAAAGGAAAAAAAGAGAGAATTACTTGAGAGGGATCACTGGTAGATTGATGAATACAAAACAACGTCAACTATCTTGCAAAGAGAATTTATATAAGATCGAGTTATAGAAAGTCTGATTCAAGTGATTGCTAATAAAGCCAACTCGTAAATTGTTCCCAGGGTCTCAGTGAAAGGTCTGTTAAAATTTGTTGGAAAATACAAGGAAAAAAGGTGTCAAGAGGTCGAGAACGAGGTCCGTCAAGTGCTAGCCGTAAATATAATACGATAAAGAACAGCTTGTCAAATTCTTTCACTGTATTGAAACCAACATGGCCTGGATCAAAGTTCTCAGTTCTCACAATTTGGCTGGGCTCGCCAAGATATCATCATAAGTTGAATCATTATTGAAATTATTGGATATCATTGACATTTCTTCATTGATGGAATGCTAGTATATCCATAGGTAATCATGGACTGCTTTATTGCACATATGATACCCCCACCGACTACACCTATCGAAACGTAAGAAACCCGAAATGCGAAACCAATTTTTAAATTTATGAGGATTGAGCAATGTCCTTCTTGAGGGTACCCAAGAATTGGTGCTTCTCCTCGGCGGTTTGGTAAGCACCGTGACCGAACTTGGAGGATGTATCGATCCATTTCAACTCAACCTTCTCCAAGGCCTTTCTTGAGGTGTGAACGAACATGGATTTTCTGAGAGTCATGACACGCTTCTTAACACCTGGAACGGAACCCTTGAGCATGATGAAGTCGTTCTTGACCTCACCATATCTGACAAAGCCACCCATACTAAAATTATGTTAGTCAATGTGACACTGAAAGTAGTGTGCTGTTAAAACTTACGGGGTGATGGCCTTCTTGGAGACATCGAACTCGGTGGCGGCGTTGTTGGGGTCGTCACCACGTCCGATACGGTAGACCTTGTGGTTGCAAGAGGTACGATGATGGTATCCATCTTGACCAGCACGGGCAACAGTCCATTGGACGTGGGCTGGATGCCAGGCACCGATACAGGCGACCTTACGGAGACCCTTGTGTGTCTTTCTGGGAAGCTTCTTGGTTCCCCATCTGCTGGTGACACCAGAGAAACCGTGACCCTTGGTGACAGCGATGACATCAATCATCTCATCTTGCTCGAAGATGGAGCTGATCTCAACTGGCTTCTCGAAAAGACCGCTGGCGAAGTCAACCTTCTCAGCGACGCTACCTCCGTTAACTTGGATCTCCATCAAATGAGCCTTCTTTTGCTTGAGAGGAGTCTTTCTGATTTGAGTGTGGGCGAGGACACGGACGACGGTGCAGTACTTCTTGATACGCTCGAGTTCACGGGTGATGGAAGATCCGCTGTTCTCGGAGTGCTTCTTGGCGTACTTGGTGAAAGCCTTCTTCTTGCTCTTGTACCAGTTCTTGTAGAATCTGCGCTTAACTTCGTCGCTCAAATGTTCGGCCCAGACAGTTGTAAGGGATCTGAGACCACGAGGAGTCTCAATGTAACCCACTAGACCAACAACGATAACCTAAAAAGATATTAGCCATTGGCTTAAGCCAAGCGGGCTGCGTTGCTCGTACCGGTGGTGTCTCAATGACAGTCACTGCCTCAACGACCTCCTTCTTGTGTGTCTTCGCACCAGGACGGTCGAGGTCGCGGACAATGGTAGTCATACCAGCCTTATAGCCAAGAGTGGCAGTAAGGTGGACTGGCTTGGTCTTATCATCCTTGGGGAAACTGTTTGTAATTGAGAAGTTAGTAAATGAGATCTTCCTTCCAAAAATGAATTTGCAGACAAATGTTGATAACTTCGTAGAATCTTCAAAAGTCGCAAAGAATGAAAATTGGGGTAAATGCTTCACCTCTTGACCTTTCCGCGGTGACGGCTTGCTCTCTTTCTTGGGAGATAAGCAAGGGATCCGTGACGGGGAGCTTCGAATTTACGGTGCGACATGTTGGCGGTGGTCGACTTCTTTAGGTGTTGAGGTTCAAAAGTTCAGAAGAATTCAATGAGAAAAGTTCACGAATATTGAGAGTGTGCGATTTCTCGGTTAGAATTGTCTTAGTGTCCCAAAAGTGGCTTAGCGTCCAATTGAAAAAAAGTTCTGAATATTTGCCCCAGCGAGTCTTGGCATCAATAATCGAGACCCTTCGCTACACGTGATCTAAATTCTCGGGGTGGCTAAACCTCTTATCTCATGAAGCTTTGGAGAAGTCTTTGTACAGGTGTATTATCATCAGTACGATTGGCCGTTTATGTTGTTCATATACTATACTATGAAGTTATAGAGTGAAATCACGGCCATTGTATATATAGAACGTGCTTCTGTGTCTTTTATGTTCATTGTCTGCCTGTTTTGACTTTCCACACTCCGAATATTGCAATCAAAAGTAACAGCAGAAGTGTGGTAGTTGAAACATTATGTAACATCAGAAACACGTGAAGAGGCCCAGTGAAATATTATTGAAGTCTCTTTATTATCATGACATTTGGTATTGGTATTGGTATATGGGTACACCCTCTAAAGGTTTCCACTCCTCGCTCCTCAAATTCGCTCATTGCCTCACGAACTCTTAACCTCCATTTCCACCTGTCTTCCGAGTTTCTCTTGAACACCCATTCATTTAACTTCAGCCCAGTCATTCCAAACTATTCATATCAAAGTCGATCAAAGGATCCCACCCGCATTGCAAAATCCAATCAAATACAATATCAAACCAGAGACCAAGCCAGCCAAGCCAAACCAATTGATCCAATCCAATCAGTCAAGTCAGTTAGTCAATAAAGTCAATCCATTCATTCGTTTATCCTCACTTCCACTCCCCAACTTCCCCCCCCCTCCCGCCTATTTTTTTTTTGGTAAAGATACCCATCTAGAGCTCCGTTATCTCTCTTTCTAAATTAAACACAATAATCGAGTTGTGAAGGTCACTCCATCTATCAACTCAAAAACTTGAACCGAAAACTAAAAACTTGTAGAATATGAACCAGTGGTATTTTTGTACAACAGCGAAAGCACAAAGGCTTCAAAATGCACTTTGAACATAGCCAACAACAGTTGGAGTGAAGCTAGAAAGGCAAATCAATAAACGTGCTTGATGCTGAAAAGTATAAAACGCCGACGCCGCTATGCAATTGTGTATTTGGAGGCGAAGAAAACAAGATTAATAACAAAAACGCGCGCTCTTTTGTAATATTCGGTGAAAGAAAAGATGAATCGAAATCGCCAGGCGCCGCCATGTCCGACCGCCTTCTATATGTCCTTTGGCGCGTGAATATTCGTGCCACGTCTCGAGGGGTATATGATTCGCTTTTGCGCTTTTGCAAAGCAAAGTACGTCCTTTATACAAAAAGTTTGTGAAAGAAATGAAGAGTCTTTAGCAAGTGTCGACAAAAGAATTTGTAGGCCACGTGTAGCCAGCGTCTGACCAAGACGTATGGTTTTGATTTTTCTAAATTAGTTAGCATGCTGCTCTGAGCGATTGAAGAAAGTGATAGATCAACTTACATATGCCTTCGGGAACTTTTCGATGTATTCGGTGGTTGGGTATCCATCAGGGTCACAAGTGATCGATTCGGATCCTTCTTCTTGATATATCCGGATGTAATCAAAACGCATGGTAGCGGGGAATAGAGTGTTCAAATTAGGCATCATAACTTGGGAGAAACTGGTACCCATTCCCAAGTTCATGATAAGAGCCATAGGCTCCTCCGGCATCGTTCGTTGGCCAACGTTTCCGTTTGGTCTCAATGCACGGGCGTCCATTTTCCAAGTGTACTGATCACCAACGAACCATGTCACCTGTCCCTCGGATCCAGGAGTATATTCAAATCCATACGTTTGATATCCGTTGCCATCATACCAATCATTGTTGAGCCAAGTCACTGAAGACATAGCTTGTTGATAATTCCCACCTCGGTAGGCGTTCACAGAAGTCTGTTCGTTGTCATAAACCTCAACATAGTTGTAATCGGGCATGTAGAATATGTCGAATGGGGCAATCTGGTAAGATTGAGATGCGGAACCTGTAGCCGTTCCCCAGTTCTCCGTCATGAATGCAATACTGGCTTCTATTCCATCAATTTCGGGTGCTGATCGAGAATTGCCGCTTGAAGGATGCGTTTCGCCCTTACACGTACAAGCTGGCAGCTTCATACCGGGTAACCAATTGATACCATCCGGTGAACTTTGATTTGCCGTAATTCCGTAATCGCATTTATCCCAATAACTGTAGGGCCACATTCCCTCTGTGGTAGCTAGGTAACCGGGTCGTCCCAAATTGCCCATACTCCAGAAACCGGGCCAGAAACCGGGCCAATCTCCTCGGCCAGGTAATGAAATACTAGCTTCCACACGACCACCCTTAAAGCACAACTTATTCCATGATTGGACCATCCCAGAGCGATAATTTAAGTTGTGACTTTGGAAAGCGTCGAATTTGATGTTCAGAGTGCCGTTTCCAGTCGTTACAGCATCGGGATCGTACCATTCCAAATCCTGAGTAGCACCATACCAAATATCCACGGCTTGAAAGAATGGGTCATCGCCATCGTAGAAAGTTCGTCCATCGGTATTGAATTCGTCAGAAAACTAGGATCATTTAGCATTAAACAAAACTCCATGATGTAAGAAACCCTACCACAAGCTTCAATTTGGTGCCATCATGAGCGGTCTTGCTCTTGACGGAGTCTGGAGTGTCCGGATCTATGAGACCCGTTCTCACGTTCTTAAGAAGGGAAATTTTATCTGATAAACAATCTGCGGCTGCTGCACAAGCACCATGAGTAGGATCGATTTTGTCTTTCACGAATGTACTAGACAATTGTTAGCAGAAGTTTTCCCAGCGATCGATTAATAACATACACAACTGGATATGCTACGAACAAGGCTAGTACGCCCAAGACGATGAAGATCAATCCTCCAACATTCGTAAGACCTCTCCGATTCCATATATCGCACTTATCCATATCTTTATCACTTGGATCCGGGTTGTGAAGGTAATCATCTTTCTCAACATCTTCTGGGAAAAGTAATAATCCTGCAGATGGCATGATGTTATATTTTTCGGAAACAGTTTGTGTATTGATATTCTCATCATCGCTGTCGCCGGCTCTCGAAGAAGCTCTCGAGTCATCAAAAGGTGAGCCAAATGGTCCTGCTCGACTGTCTCGACTTCCCGCCTCTGAGCTCCAACTTGTTCTGCGTGATGAAAACCCTGATACTGAGGGAGAAGGTAAGGGATAGTCGGAGTATGATGATGATTGATTATTCGCTGAAGGCCGTGATCTCGAAGGAGGAAGTAGCATTTCATTTGACTGAGCTACATCGGGTGAGCCATATACTTGAGGGGCAGCCATGCGTGACTGTTGCGAGCCTGAAGTCGGTGGTCGCGGCGGCGGGATCAACTGCCTCGATTGACCAGGAGTTCCCGCAGTAGAAGGAGAGCTAGTAGATGAATTGAGTAGATCTCCACCACTGCCCGAATTGACTGTTATGTGAGGGGGCCTTCGCCCGGAGCCACTGTAGGAGTGGTCCATATCGACGATAAAAACGAGCCCAAATTAGAATCTTATGAGTGCAATAGCATATGCTACGTCAGCCAAGGCGGTTGTGGTTGGTGTTTTGGAATGTGGAATTCGTAACGGGTTCGTAAAATGGAAGAGTGAAGATAGATCAAGAACACGCTCAATTCTTCTCAAAGTTCTCGGGCGGCAATCAACAGCAAGCTCGGATCAAATCGTGAAGTTCGAAATTCATAGAATATTATCGTAAAAGGTATCGAGTGTCGTTAGTTTTAACAGCTGAGAAGTGAAGGATGAAGATTGAGGTCTTCCAGATGGCCAGCAGAATTTACAAAGAAAGGAGGTGTATCCAAGAATCCTTCTTGATCGAAATGAGAAGGGAGCGTGTACAAACGAATGTCGGTATTAGAATCAAGGTCGAAGTCGAAGTCGATTGTTGGATTAAACTTTCTTGATATCGTTTGGAGAATATCTCAAGTATTGTGTTTCTGGTGTGGAAAAGGTGTTTTGGTTGTCAATGGTTGGTTGTGATTGTGGTTGTAGTTGTAGTTGACAAACTAGGGCGTTCAAATCAACATGAAGTAGAAATCTTTTGGCGTTAGATGAATGAATGCTGGTTGGGTGGGTGGATGGATGGATGGATGGTGGCGCGGATGAAAAGGAAATCAGCAGGCTTCGGCTTTGAATCAAGTTTGCTTTCTTTAGAACATGCAGAAGTAGAAAATGCGCGCAAGGCAAGTTGACCGGGAAGGTTCGAATGCAGATTTCTTAGGGTTTGTTTGAGACCTTTGAGATGTTCTTAGGTTGTTCTTTTCCTCGCACTTTGTGTTATTTTGGAATCTTTCAATCTTTCAATCTCGCACGCAAACTTTCAATCTTCCTTTCCTAGCACCGCCTGGGTATGTAGGTATGTACCTGGGTAGACAAAGTCAATGAATGGATAAGGTTGGTTGATTGTCGAGTCGAGTCGATTTGATTTGATTTTGATTGATTGATTGATTCAGATCACAAGTGCCCAGGTGGGTGGTTTAAACAATCCTCTTTCCCTCTCCCTTCCCAAATTCACTTATAACTCTTGACAATTTCGCTCAATCAAGGACCAGCTTTCGCCGCTAGACAATATGAGGCATGTTACGATACATAGGGAAACAATTTATTGCCCAGGTGGTATCGATTAATTGGTTACAGTTAAATAAATAATCAAAAAGAGGGCGGAAGCACATTCAAATTTCAATGGCACATTGCACATTGCACATTGCACAAGCAAGATTGCTGATTGCAAAAGATTAGCTAGGGTGGCTAGGTTGTTACCATATCCCTAAAAGGGGGTCTCTCCTTAGAAGAAAAAAAAGGAAAGTCCAAGGGTTTTTTTCTTCTCATCACCCCAATCCTGGACTGACTGATTGAAGAAACAAGGGTGATTGGGCCTTTTTTTGTGGAATCGTCAAGAATTAGAATTAAGGTACGAAGTACACATGTGCAATCGAATCAACACGGCAGAACCCTTTCTCGATGACAATATCGTGATATATCAGACTGTTGATACCTAGGTAGGCATTTCTCACGTTATACATCTACCAGTGTATCCTCGAGCATTGATAATTGAACATCCATTTCAAATGATCCCATCCTGCATGTCCTCTCTTGGTACTGGGTTTGCAATCATGAATCTATGAACCAAATCCATCCTAACTTCTAACATACCCATGCCGTCCGGTTTGGTGCTATGTCAAGTCTGTTTCCAGGCCCGTTCCAATGGTTTCCGCATATTGGTGAAGCATAATCGCCGGATCTATTCTCAAAAGCTCCTGGTAGATCAATAAAAGGCTTCTAGTGATTTTAGTTTGATGAGTCTGACCAATTCTTTCCAAAGCATACACGGTAGTCTCATCCAGAGCACAGTACCTACATCTCACGCTTTCTCACGCTTTCTCACGCTTTCTCACCTCGGACTAGAATGTTAGTGTGTTGCCTACTATAGGATGAGTGATCTTTATTACAAGCGCAGGTTCAGTGTCCTTCTCTTTCCTTCCTGTTCATCGCGTTTACCTCCCTTAAGGCTGGGAAGGCTGCATGTTCTTTTATACCTCAGACGACTATATCGATAACCAATAGGATGCATCGTCTTGTTGAGCCTACAAGTCATGACTTTCTCATATTTCTCATCTTGGCTACTATGATTGAGTCAATTCCAAAGTAGAGAGTGTCGCTCCTTGTTGGCTGACGAGCATGCTAACCATAAGCATACCTCAATCAATGCAAAAGGCTACCTACCTACCTCCCTACCTAGGTAATGCTTTTTTCCCCTTGCGTGGCTCTATTTTCAGTCGTCTGTTTACTCAGCTGGAACATCAAACAGCAGCTCTATTGTACTCCAAACACCAACAACAGATGACCAACCTCACCGAAGAGTGGCAACTACGGTCTACCATCTCGTACAGCAGCAACAACATAGCTTATCATAGGGTAAATTTATAACTCACAGGCTCACAGCCTCAACTTGTTTACGCGTCCAAAATAATTTAAGTGGCACCTTTGCCCTGGCTATCTATTAATACCCCTAGCTACTATCAAGATTCAGTATGGCCCGCTTCTTGACCATCGTTCGCTTTACGCGATTAGGATTAACTTGAAATGCAGTATCCTGGAAAGCATGCATGTAGAGAGTACTTTGGTTTGAATCTCAGATATCCTTGAGCAATGGGCATGCTACAATCTGAAATCCCCTTCATGACCTCATCAATACCGCCGAATACAAAACTCTCTGGTGACTTGTCTTTTTTGCTGACCTCCTTTTTGGAACCTCGACCAATTACTTGTCCTCATTCTCCTGCTTCTTAAGTGAGCAATATCCAGTCTCCAGACTTACTCAGCAAAGAACAACGGCGATCACAATAACGGTTTTCCCACATCCACTTCCACCAATTCTGAAGATCTCATGGAAGATCCAACCTGTCTTTTCCACTCAAAAACATGAAACCCCAACCATTCCGGTGAAGCTTACCTGGCAAGCGTGGCTGGTCGTTACAACTTACGGAGTACAAAACGGAGTATCGTACTCGTAGAGTCTTTTGAGTTCAACTCGTTCATCAGGTTGCATTTGCATGATGGATCAATTTCGGACCAATTTCCCAAGGTAATCCACAAACTATCATCAGACTTCAAAGGCGTCTTCTTTCACGTGATAAGTTCCTCTATCGGGATGCAAAAAATAAATGAGATCCACTGCTGTGATATTTCTGTTATCTTTCATCTTTTCGTGTAAAGCTTGGCGGCGCAGGTACCGGTCGGGATGATGGAATAAGTGTCCGTCCCTACATGCGTATTTGATATCACAAAAAGCGTACGGACGGTTCACACTTATATCGGTAAAGGGGTGTGATTGAAGGATTCTGGTTTTACATCGGGGTTTGCATCGGTTTTCCAGAGAGTCTCGTATAAATATTAACATGTACCGCAATTTTAGATTCTAGTACCGGAAAGCTACCTAGGGAATGGCACTCATAATTACAAAGGATTGGAGGAGGCTCTGGGATCTAGAACAGTTTCATATTCACGAAGCTACTACTATTGAAACGTTATAATCTGCATGTTACTGACATCCAGTGCAGACTATACAACACCTTCTTCACCACCAACGGTACCTACCAATCGTTACACTTTCTTTACAATTTCACGCCTACATTCTTACTTTATCCTCATATATTAGCCATCCCCAAAGCTTCAAGAGTCAAGACATTCGATACCTAGGTACTTGAGCCTCACAGTCCTCTTGAAGAACCGTGAGAGTCTCACATTTCCTCAAGTAAATCATTTATGTCATCATACTTTGTTCAATCATCAATCACCCAAATGTCAAGGATTTCTCTTACCTCACTCTGATCCTATCGGTCTGGACCAAGTGTAAGGGTATATAAATTGAGGATCTACCGTAGATTACAATTTATAAAGATTTGATTGAAAGCCAATATGGTGGGCTTTCAAGACATATGAAGCATCCAAGTGGCATGTATGTATTTTGTTTCATGTTTTTTTGATGTCGATTACTTTTGCTGCTCGTATTGAGAGAGTTAGTATAGAGGCTGTGCAAGGGAAGGCCCGTTTTTACTCTCAAGTTGAGTTGATTATATCGCGGCTATGTGCAAGCATAAAGTTATGCTTGCAACGTTGACCCACGAGCTCCATTGTAAATCGTTTAGCAAGGAAATAATACAAAGTTCACTCTGTACATCAAACTTTCAACGGTTTACCAGAGTTGTCCTTCCATTCTGTGGAGCGCTTTCGTCCGAAGTAAATACGTACACTTTATGGACGTACTTGTTAATATATTTCAAATTGTTGTTACCAGATTTCGAGTTCGAATGCCCGGACATGAATGAGAGAAACTGCGACAACTTGGCACATTCTGGACATCAAAGTGATCGACGAAGAATAGTCAATTATCTAGCAGTGATTTATTGTCTCATACTAACCAAATTGTCACCGCTTTCTTGACAAGTGCCAGTGTTTACATCAGAGATATTGTTTCATGCTTCAGGTAAGATGGGCTTCACAGTCTAGATGTGAGATGTCGATATCAGATGCAAGAGTTTCGTAGCTTCTGTCAGACTCAATAGACTCTTATTCTTCATGTCCAATAGTGTGTTTGGAGAGCGAGGTTTCAATTGGAATTCACGATGGGCAAGAGTTACAAAGAGAGTGACGATGTACATGACAACCGCTTGAATTTGTCCACATTGAATTGAATTATAGCTCAATAGAACGGATCTGAATATCGTATATACAAGTTGTAAGCTTTCACAGTTTCGATGTATAACTATGTTTACATATATCCACTCAGAGAAATTCGCATTATTCATATACTCTTTGCTGGTAATTAGTTGCGAGATTCCCTGCGAAAATTATGGATAGCTTGGATTCAACGAAAAAGTAAATAACGCGATGATGAGATCGTCAGAGTGTAGGTTATCGTTCCCTTCCATTCCATCGCTCGCTTCTGTTGAGATACAAAATTCAGTCTCAAAGAGCCAGAACGATATTCTGGACATTCTAGGTACTCTCTCAACCAAACCTCGAAAGATCAGAAGAATACTTCTGTATGTCATTTCCGTAATTTCTATTATCCTTACGATCTAGCACAGCAATAGGTAGACACGCAGCTGCAAGGTATGTGCCTCAGCATTCAATCCAAGTATATACATATCACACAGCATCGCATGGGACAGCGAGCCAAAGAACAATTACTCGTGTCATCCAAGTCCACAGAACCAACTTGACAATTCAATAAATAGTTAATATTAATATTCGGGTATCCAATTCCTATATCCATAAAGGATATTATCATAACTTCATAACTGATCCATCATGCCACACCCATGGCTGGATTGGCACCAGTGCGATGCTTCTCAAGGTCACCTTGATAGTGCTCAACGTCAACCCCGTTCTTGTCACTAATCTCTTGAGCTCTTCTCTCGATATCTGCGGCGTAGCCGGCGTTGTACGATGCTTTGTCTGTTCCGGGAACCTATTTTGCTGTTAGGATTTGAGGTTTTTGAATGTGTAGTACGAGTTAGTGATAAACAGGAAGAACTTACGAGAATGGGTGCATGAGTAAAGAGATAATTCATTTCTTCCAAAGGCTTTCTTGCGGTTTCGGGCAAGAATAGGTAGAAGAATAGCGCATTCGTGAAATTGCAAATGATGAAGACGAAGTAGAATTTGTATCCAATGTTGGTCATGGCCATATCGGTAATTTGACCGATCAGCGTGTTGAAGGCGAAGGAAACCATGGTTGCGATGGAGACACCCTTAGAACGGGTACGGGTGTCAAAGATTTCGGCAGGGATTACCCAAGAGAGAGGTCCGCAGGTACAGGAGAAGGAGAAATTGTACAGCCAGGTCATGATGATGAAACCCCAGGAGGCGCCGATGTTATGGTTGGTGGCGGGCGGAAAGCTGGCGATGAGGACACAGGCAATGAGGAATGTGAGCTGGAGCGATTGTTAGTATTTTGTGATCTTGTATGTAGAGGAAGTGAGGAATTGGATGACTAACCATATTAAACAGATTACCCCAAATCAAAGGCCATCTTCGTCCCAACTTATCAATGAATAATACACAGCACGCTTCTCCAAGCAAAGCAATGATATTGTTGATAGCTTGATATTTCAAAGCATCACTTCCTACAATGCCAATCTGTCCATAGATCTTTACGGAATAGTACTGGATTGCGGAAACACCAGTCATTTGAACCGATGCCTGCAAGGCACACGCGATAAATAATCGACGGAAAGATGACTTGTTTGTGAACAATTCCAAGTAAGATTTTGCCTCATGTTCATGCTCATACGTAATGCTGTCTTGGATTTGATCGAATTCTGCTCGGACCCAGGGATCATTTTCATCACCATGGGCGTGCAATCTGGCGAGCGTTTTGAGTCCCTTGTCTGGGTATCCATGATCGATGAGCCAACGTGGAGATTCGGGAAAGAGGAAAATGAGACCGGCGAGAACAACGGCGGGAAGCAGTTGGAGTCCCAGTGGCAAGCGCCATTGTGCAGAGTTGCCTTTGATGCCGATATATGTTCCGTAACTAATCCATCCGGCGACGAGAGCACCAATTCCCAACATGAATTGTTGTAAGGATGTGATGCGACCTCGAATGCTGGGATGTGCGATTTCGGCTTGGTAGAGGGGAATAATCATAACAAGGAAACCAACTAGTGAATTGCTTGTTAGTGATGGCCTGTTGGAATAGAATTGCTGAGTTCCGATAGCTTACCTCCTAATCCGGCAATCCATCTACCGGCCCAAAGATAATGAATATGCTGTGCACCGGTTTGGAGACCGCCTCCGAGTAGAAAGATAAGACATCCTGCAAAGATGGTCCATCGACGACCGAATCTATCTCCAACTGGTCCTGCAAGACCGGAACCACAAAATGCTCCACCCGTGAAGAAGGATACTACAATACCACTAAGCCAGTTAGTTTTGCATCATATCACTGGAAGAGGACCTTTTACATTTCTGTTGAAGTTGGCTGGAATTTTTCGACGAATGTTTCACTTGCAACGACTTCTGCGATAACACCTAATTACTGTTAGAGCTGGTTTATAGAGTCTTGAGTATACAATCTACGTACCTAGATCATAACCATAGAGAATAGAACCCACAGAGGCGAAAACACCTACGAGGAACTGTGATTTAGTGTTAGCAATGGCCAAGAACACAAAGTTTCAAACACATAAATCTTACCTGATAGACTTTTGGAGACAGAACCATGGCTGTAACGATGCTCGAAAGCTTACAGTATCAATTAAAGAAATGTTCTCAAGAAGAGATACTGATCAAAGGGGATCAACATTTGCATGCGAAATCTTCACATCTTATATTCTTCACTGCACTTCACAATTTACCAACACCAACAACATACCATATGATAATACGCTAGTTATGCGGGGATCCTGGGGAAATGGCACCTGGGAGCTCCCGAAATGGCACTCTACGATAGTCTTCTAGCTCTCCGCGTTGGGGAACCAGCCACTCCCTTGTTATGATTCGTTCTTGAGCATGTCCTGTGCATCTTGGTGCGCAGGGATACTTCGGCTCAAGAACGCCCATTGGTACGCATCTGCATGTTCGATTAATGTACGGTAATGACTTCCTCCCAAGTCTCCAAGCATTTTCTGGAGATTGACCGCGGATTGCTCTTGCTATGTTATGGAGGGCGTGAGCAGACCAGGGTGTGCAAGTCCCAACGTGGGGTGCGGAGACGTAGATTTTCGCTTGTTGGTGGCTTGAGATTTTCCATCCAGTAAGAGGGGCTCGCTTGTCGGGAGGGCGCGTGCAGCTTCGGATTAAATGGTCCAATAGCTCGGAGCAACGTATATGCGCACCAATGAGCGCACAGAGTGGTGACCGACTACCCGCACTCTTCTTGTTTGTGCGTGTGGATTTGTGAGTCGATATCGTCGTATCAGGTGGGTAAGGTGGAGACGGGAGACTGTCTTCAGTCTTGTCAGATGCGGTTCCGAGGTTTATTAAGATGGCAGGATTCCATGTGCAGCGCTTTATGTTGTTTGTTTCATCCCGTGAGGCACGGAATACTACACGGATCTGAACAAGGGAAAGAGATATTGACACGATGACGACGTTTACGAGAATACCCGATGGAGAGACGCCTTCGATTAGTATTGATGCGTCGAGGAGGTTGTCGAAGATCGGTATGTTTTCGAGAGCTTCGTGCGTCGTTAGATACATACGAAAGTATACTGACTTTGAAATAGACCCTATGATATATGGAGGGTTTATGGAGTGAGTGATACTTTTGTACATCTTCAAAAGTCAGGTGTCGTTTGACTACTTGGGGACATACGTAGGAGGACTTGTTTGATATCCTCTCTAAGACTAGGATCTCATCTAAACTCGCATGATCTGAGATTAGAATGAGAAGATCTCCATATGATGGTGCTCGCTGAAAAGTTGAAGCGAGGAGCCATATGAACTATATTTTGGCTGTCTTTCAAGAGAGTTCAAGTTTCAAAGAATGTCTAAAACGCCATTTTGTGCGAACATCGTCATCTACTGGACATTAGACCTTCTCGAGTGGGAAAGTCCATGTACACACCACAACCGGTTGAATATGCAATGTAGTTTTCACATCGTTCCATTCTACATCACCTGAAAGTTCCCCATGTCACGAGCGTGTGGCCTGGGAGATAGGTTACATATATCTCAGCTTGAAGCCATTTCCCCTATTTGTATACCTGCTCACACATAGCAGACATATGGGCCGTTGCATTTACGGTGGAATATACGATCCTGGAAACCCTCTCTCCGACAAACATGGTTACCGCACGGATGTCCTCGGTGCGCTCCGCGAACTCGATATTCCTGTGATTCGCTACCCTGGTGGAAATTTCATCGCTACATATCACTGGGAAGATGGAATCGGACCTAGAGAAAATCGACCTGCTCGACCTGAACTTGCTTGGTTAGGAACTGAGACGAATGAATTTGGTATTTGACCCTCTTATTTGTTCATTTGAGCTCGGAAGCTAACAGCATCCAGGAACTGATGAATTCATGCATTATCTCAGTGTTCTCTCAGAGGGAAAGGAAAAACGGGTCGAACCCTATTTCTGTCTCAATATGGGAACAGGGACATTGACCGAAGCATTGGCGTGGGTAGAGTATTGCAACGGTACCCGAAATACCTACTATGCCAATCTTCGAAGAAAGAATGGACATAAAGAACCATACAATATCAAATACTGGGCACTAGGGAACGAAGTTTGGGGACCGTGGCAAGTTGAGCAAATGACTGCTGAAGACTAGTACGTTAAATCTCCCACTCCAAGAAACCATTATTAAATGAATCCAGCGCCAAGAAAGCCCTCCAATGGTCTAAAGCTCTCCATCTCCTCGACCCATCCCTTCAGCTCATTCTCTGTGGCGAAACAGGTCTCTCCCCCTGGGATCTCACCGTGCTACTACCCAATATTCACCACATAACCATGCACAGTATCCACATCTACAGCACCTCATCCCAACATCTCCCCAACGCCCTTTCACCCCTGCAAGCAGAAACCGCCATCGAATCCGCCGCCTCCCTCATCCAAATCGCACGCATCCAAGCCAAGATCCCTCCCTCAGTACCTGTCCCCAAAATCTGTTTCGACGAATGGAACGTATGGGATCCATTACGTGCACCCGGAGAAGAGGGAGCCGAGGAAAAATACACTCTAAGCGATGCTCTAGCCGTCGGTGTGTGGTTGAATGTTTTTATTCGACAGAGTCGATATGTTGGGATGGCTAATCTGGCTCAGAGCGTTAACGTCATTTCTCCATTGATGACAAGTAAAGATGGGATTATTAAACAAACGACTTGGTGGCCATTATGGCTGTATAGTAAGTATATGCGTGGATGGACTCTGGGCTACATGTGAGAGGGGGGGCGTACGAAGGGGTTCAGGAACCGAAGTGGTTGGGGAGT
Source organism: Botrytis fragariae (assembly GCF_013461495.1). Taxonomy (NCBI): domain Eukaryota; kingdom Fungi; phylum Ascomycota; class Leotiomycetes; order Helotiales; family Sclerotiniaceae; genus Botrytis; species Botrytis fragariae. Next base: position 1,023,593 of record NW_023500991.1, on the reverse strand, counting down.
GTAGTGGGTGAACAGGGAGGAGCGAGCTGGTTGGATGTGGCGGGAAGTATAGATGAGGATGGAGTAATCAGTTTGTGTGTTGTGAATGTGAGCGAGGAGGAGAGTTTCGAGACGGATTTACTGGGGGTGAAGGGTGAGGTTGAGGTTTTCACTATCACTGGAGATAATGTTAAGGTGACCAATACGGCGGAGAAGGAAGAAGTGGGTATTAAGGAAAGTAAATGGGATGGTAAGGGTAAATACACTTTTGGAAAACATTCTCTTACGATGTTGAGATGGGCAACGGGAGAGAAAGTTGTGGAAGTTAAGAGGGGTGAGGGAGAGAGATTGGATACGAGAAAGTTGGCATGGGCGGGTGATAGGGAACTTGAGAGATCCTAAGTATGTTATAGAAATATGATTGTTAAAAGAAATCAGTGCAAGAAGTCCAATGGGCTATTCGCGGATTACTGGTGTTGCTCTCTTCAATTATCCATTCCCAAAAGCGCATAGACTTTGCCAACTTTCAGGCATCTGCTCCCAGTCTATTTTTTTCACCCTAATGCAAGAAATTCTTTTCCTCAAAAGCCGCACGAATAGTGTTATGAAACCATAGATGTATCAAAAGGTTCAAGTGCTAGTTCCCGGCGAACCCTTATTATTGCTCCAGATGAATCGTTGTTCCCAACTTCATGAACTCTGGCAATCTTGGTAAGTGGTTTTTTTTGGAATTAAATGTCATACTCAATTAGTAGTATCATGGTCCAAATAACATGGCCGGGTTTACAAATATAGTATCTAATCAATCATCTACCCGAAAACAATACGACTCCATGGCAGGTCAGTAATCCTCCCACATAAGAAAGCTCCCATTAACTCGCATAATTAAAATGTCCCAACTCTATATCCAGCAATATCATTATGTAAAGCTCTATGTAGAAATCTTGCCGTTCTCTTCACATCCACTCCCCCTCTAAACAACAATCGCCTACTACAAACTCACCCCAATCTAACTCGGAACCCCATCTCTCGTCACAAAACTCCAGCAACCACCACAGCTCCCGCCGCCATCAAAGCCACTTTCCCAACATTACATGATCCACAAGAAGCCCCCGCAATCTCTGTTCCTCCCGCCAGAATAGGTTCATGCCTAGTCAGCTCAAGTTAGCATCTATTTCTCTCTACTCCAAACCAACATCATCCCGGCTGCCACATCCCCTATTTCCTCAAACCTCAAACCTCAAAAACAACAACCCCAACCCAAAATTCATCTCCAATCCAACTCCCCATCCCCAAACAACAGAAAAAATACACATACCATCCACAATGCACAAAAGTCTGCAGCGTAACACAACTCCAATAAGTAGTCTGATGATATTTTTCCTGAAGCTGAATCTCTTCTGCACTTGGCGCGGCTGTGATTAACGCATCTTCTTCACTCGTTTCGCTCGGTCTAGAAGCTTGGAATCCCTCCCGAGGATTCCCATTCCTCCAATCTTTCCGGATCAAGAACGGGGTTGATGATGATCCCGATGCAGAAATAGTGTTTGTAGCCGTGGAAACCGGTGTAGGCGCCGACAACAACGAAGCGATAATAACAGGCAAGAAACTCAAGACGACGAGTCGTGAGATAGCTTTCATATTTCTCTAAAGTATTTGGGTCATGAACTCGGTCTAACTCGTATTCCGCACTTCAAAAAGTCTAAACTTTCAGACTGATTCGAAGACGACTTCGGACTCGGGGGGTTTTAAAATACACGATTGTTTGTTTCACACTCAAGCTTTCAGTTCAGCAATCGAAACGTCGAGAAATAGAACGTAGCTTCAAGGACTGAGTATGCGATTCGAGATCGAGAATAGGTTTCTCTGGGTAAATAAAAATGATGACTGGCGGGGTAGAATCTGTATATATGCGGCGCGGGGTGATATGGTGGCTCTCTGGAAGTAGACGTATTGGACCGAGTATTAAAAACAGGGAAACCTGTGTTTTATATATGTGTACTCGAGAAGAAGTGATGGATAAATTTTATATTTAAAGGCATCCAAGATCTCATATACTTGAATATGTGTTCAAAAGTATAGGAAATGATATTGCGACAAGAGATACATTCGCAGTATTGTATAGGGATGTAAGATCACATGTGTTCGGTATAACTAAACCCACGCTTGCGAATCAATGTATCACTGAATTAGCCTTTCTCATCTTGAAATCAAGAAATATCATATCAAAGAAGATGAGTGGAGAGAGGTGGAAACAGTTCTAGAAGAAGCATCCTAAGCCCTATCAGCAATCAAGGACGATTGAGAGCCAATGCATTGTTCTTGGCTGAACACCGACTAAACGAGGTCTTGCACACATCAAGGATGTGATGAAACGAAACAAACAGAATTCCATACAACTAGATTGGAAATCAAAAGAACATTGTGGAATGAATCATTTGAATAGGTTTGATCACGGAAGAGAAGATCAAGAAGGAACATAACTCCCGAAATGTTAGCAGCAGAAGATCCAAAGTAGGTATTGGTAATGAATACATGCGCTGCCTTTACGCACTTACCAGGAGAGACAACCAACTCGAAAGTAGAATGAAGTCCGATTCAAACACAGTTCTCATGTTCCAGAGAATGGAAAAAACATAACTTAAGAATGATTATATGTTATTGTATTAATTTTTGTAGCTACGTGTTGTACCTTACTATTCTGTTAACTGCTGCATATTTCTCTGCTACTTCTCTCTTTACAAATAGTATTTGCCAAAATTAGCACACCATTTGAAACGAATCTTGACATTGACTTTGCGGTGTCCAACATGCTCAAAATCTTTTTCTGGAAGTTTTGGTGTTCAGAGAAGTGTTTGTCGCACCCCCCAAGCTATTACTCCCTTGTCTCTTTAATCCTCTCAAATTACTTTTTGTCTTTGCTCCCCATCCTGCCTCAAAATCTTCATCCCTGTTTGAGCCTTCGCCAATCAATTTCTCCTTTTCAGGTTCGGGCTCTATATCGCTTGAAAGGGTCAGATCCATGTATTGCGAACTTTGTGGTGCTTTAGATGTTTTAGGCGTGGTCTGATCTTCATCAGAAGATGGATCAAATGCAGCAATGGTCTTCTTTGGTTTAGTTCCAGCCCCCTTTGATCCAAGCTCGGCTTTCACCTGCACTGTATCCGACTCTGAGTCTGAATCATCAAATGCCACCAAGGCTTTCTTACTCTTGTCATCTGCTGGGATTGCTGAAGACTGTGTATCATCGAATCCTGCCAATGTCTTTCTCGTCCTAGTAACAGCTTGCGGCTTTTTTGGTGGAGGCTGCGAAGCGTTCCCCTCAGGCTCCTTCAGAGGCTGGGAAGGCTGGCTGAGAAACTCTTCAACAGTTGGAAAATCATCCGATGAAGGTACAGCCTTATCGTCGTTCTCAGTAGGTTTGCTAGATGAATTGAATCGGTGTGAAGGAAGTTCAGACTCGTCACCATCATGTGTTGCCATATCAATTGTTGTAACATCTGTTTTGGCGTCATGAAGTTCCTGGTTTCGTATGTTCTCAAAACTGAAATCTGGTTGCCGTCCATGGTCAGTGACCAAACTTGCGAATGATGATTGTCCCGATAACTTTGGGTCTGCTGCTCTACAATCTACCTCAATCGTGTCAAGTGTTTGGTCTGTCTCAACTGGACTAGATGCATTTCTACGTGGCTGAAGGGCTTCCCACGATGCCTGAGCCTTGTTGACATTGATTTTCTTGGTGGTTGGCTTGGTGTGAATGTTGGGTACATTTGGAGTTACCTGAGGCACTCTTGTTGTTAGGTCCTTTTCGTTAGTTGATTCAGATTCTTGAGTTGCAGACACTTCTGGTTTATCGTGGTTTAGAACGCTTGAAGGTTCTTGAGATCCTACAGTGTGCCAACTCGATTGTTGCCTATCAGGAGAAGTGATTGACTGTGATTGTCGGATCGGTGAGCTCGAACCGAAACCATTGAATTTTGGCGAAAACGAGGTTTCGTCAATTTCATCCATTGGTTCTGTCCTCGTTCTATCGTGCTTAAGCGCTTCTTCGCCCTTTTCCGAATCGTTGAGAGCAAAATCTCGGACTATGGAGGAGGGTACATTAGAGCGAAAACCAGCTTCCTTGATAAGATGTGAAATATTTTCCTTAGCACTATCAGTGATTGATTGCGGTAATGCTTCAGCTTGCAGATACTCCAGCTTTGAATTACGTGGCGTTCTGATTATGTCTGCAGTTTCGGCAGGAGCTGGTGGGTCTGTGTCATAATACTGCGTCTCTGTGACATGGGAACATTGTGTTTCATCTAAGTTTTCGTTGCTTAAAGTCACGGAATCATCAGTCGCCATGCCATTTTTGGAGATTTCGGTAGACAGGCTTACTGGGGCAGGGGCGACAATCTTCGGTTCGACAAGCTCGTAGAAAGTGATGACCATTTCTCCATTGTCCTCTTCCTCTTCATCCTCTTCTTCATTGGGCATTTCAAACTTTCCCCAAATCCTTTCTCCATTTTCATCGTAATGCTTCACTGGATAATCTCTGTCTCTTCTTGCCAAAGAAACTGTGATATCACCATTATCGTCGACGGATAGAACAGAGGCTGTGCGATAAGCTGAAATCTGTGGTTGCCATTTTGTAGATTCGTCCATAAGCATTTGCTTGAAGGCAATGATCATTCCAGATTGTACTGTGTGTAGTTCTAGATTTGGCAGAGTAGCTGGATCTTCTGGGAGTTCGACTAGATCAGGGGTTTCTTGAATAAGATCCCCCAGATCAGTCCTGAGCTCCACACTCTCAACCTGTCTCGCTGGTGGCTCCGTCGATTGTGTCTCCGTGACATCTTCCTCGTAGCTTGGCTGGTATGATTCGTCAAAATACTCCTCCTGTTCTTCAGAGTAGTTTTGCTTTCCATTGCGTCTCTTTCGTTTCTTTGAACCTTGTGAATCTTCATTGTGCCCTTGGGCCTGGTTCTTCCTCTTGCCACCTCTATGATTTTGTTGTTGAGGATCCCATCGTTGAACGAATGGAAACGGTGGCTCGCTTAATACAACACCTTCTTGACAACATTCGACCGCTCGATAGGCAGCAACCTTATCTCTCCATCTATCGTTATCAACAGCGAGAATGTCAGTCTCTTGGGCAAGAACTTCTTCAGGTGGGTTAACAGTTTTAGAAACACGGACATCCTTCATCAAGTCATTACGAAGCTTGTCCTCGTCCTTCTTCGTCTTGGGATTCTTCATACCAAGTGCACCAAACAATAATCGACGACCGGCATCCACGTCCAATTTCGCTCGTCGTGATTTGGCTGGTTGATTTTCACTTGTTGGTGTGGAGTCAGAATCCTCTTGTAGACCCACATTGGCGATATCGGAATCTTCAGTAGGGTTCTCAGATGTATCTTTGCCAGTTTTAGGAGCACCGCTTACCATTTCGGGCACGTCGACATTCATAGTATCAACCACAGTTTTGCCAGTTGTTGGAGATACCTCGATACCACCGGACGCAAGAGACGCGAGCAATTCACGTCGCCGCGCCTCGAACTCGTCGGCTTCGGAGAGTGCTTTTTTTGTTCCATTCTGAATTTTGACAGAGCTGGCGTTGGCTCTCAATACTGCTAGCGCGGCAGATGCGTCTTCGGGGGAAGTGCTATCATTGACTTCTAGCTGATTGAATTCAGATGTTTTAGTGTCCTCTGGAAGAATACCTCGCTCTTTAAGCTTGGCAAGAGCGATACCCTGTTTACGACGCTGATTCCTGGATTGCGTTGATTTCTTGCCCTGTCTAGGAGGCACAGGAACTCGTGGGTTTGAAACAAGCTTGTCGGTAGATGGGTTAGGTTCTAACTTAGCAGCTTCAAACACTGGCGCAACCTGCTTACTCGATTTGACTTCCGGTGCTTCGTCATCACTCGAAGAATCGCTCGAAGAATCGCTATCACTATCAGAAGATGAGGATGATGCGTCGGCAGCCTCACTAGAATCGTCTCCGCTAGAAGAATCATCGCTATCATCACTACTGCTGCTTGAATCGGCTTCGGAAGACGAATCTGAGGAACCATCACTATCAATAGATATTTCATCATCATTAGACTTGATATCTATTGCTGGTGTAGAGGTAAGCCCGCTGCTCAAATCTCTACCTGCAAAGGTGATACCATTGCCAGTAGAAACAGCTGCGGAACCAGTATCAAACTTGGTATGTTTTGGCTTTGAATCAGGAGCACCCTCCATAGCTTCAGCCATATATGATAATGCTTTGCCTGAAGTAATTGAACCTGGCGGTAAACCGTGCTGATCATAGTGTTGAAGTAACGCGTCTTCCTCTTCCTCCTCCGAGCCAGATTCTTCATCGTCTAAATCCATCTTATTGGTTGGTGCCGGATCATTTTGCTTGGATGTGATTCCTGCTTCACTGCGTTTGGAGACTCGGGCTTTAGACGAGACCTTCGGTGACTTGGGATGATTAGAAGATGATTGTAAGATAGAGCTCTTCGGCTTAGCAGGAACGTATCCTCGAACCAGAGCCTCATAGGCGTGGGATATGTCTCCATCAGAACCCTTTAAGACAAAGTTGACAACGGACATAGAGGCGCTGGGAAAAGCAGTATGCAATTCGCAAATCTTTGCTCTTGTTGATGGGCTCTTGACACTTGAAAGGACAGCCCGGTCGGCAGCAGATAGCTCGTCAACATCGCCTGATTTTTCCGTTTCATTGCCGGGAGTGGTCGAGTTTGGCTGGTCATCTTGAAACCCCTCAAAATCTTCCTCCTCGTTCTCCTCATCCTCCGAATTTTGCTCCTCTAATCCTGGCTCAAAGTCTTCATCGTCTTCTTCGTCATCATCTTCAAAATCTGCATGAAGGACCAGTTGTCGGTCGTCTGTATTCTCAATCTCCTCATCACTCTCTTCATCGTCATCCTCAAAATCTGCACGAATAACTAATTGTCGACTTCCTGTATCCGCGACTTCCTCGTCGCTTTCTTCTTTTTCTTCTTCCTCATCCTCGTAATTGTCTGCATTTGGATCAAAATCATCGTCGTCTTCATCGTCTTCATCTTCGTCAACTTCTGGTTGAAAAGCAATTCTTTTGGCTGCTGGCTCAGTATCTTCGGCGTCCTCAGGATCCTCATCTTCATCGATTGTAATTCTACGTCGTTTGCGAGGGGGAATCTCAATTGCTGGGCGGTTCATAGGTCTCCTTAACATAGGTCTTCCATACGCGATACCGTCAACCAAATGTCTCCCATCCGCCGAAATTTGATGCCTTCCAGATATTCTTCGTGCTCGCAGATCATTAGTAAGAAGTGGGCGAATGCTGGAGAATAGAACATTAGTGTATATGTCTCGCAAATGTGTAATGAATGCAAGCTCGAACTCACATTACTTCATCTTCTTCCTTCATTACTTTGTCAACAGGTTGAAAGTGCAGACATTCATAATTAAGTCCTTCCTTCCCCTTCACCTCAACAGCATAATCCTCCATCCCCCATTCTGTAGATTCGATGGGAATTACATCATTAATTTCATTTAGTAATTCTGACACTGTAGGTGCGGATGTTGAGGTGTTGACATCCCAGATGATGGGGCAGTCAGGAAGATTGTGCCTGCGCACATTTAAACGTAGTCTCATGTCGGCGATGAGGAATGTAAATCGACCCGACCCGTTTGAAGCTTTTAAGACTTACCTAGCTAGGAAATGCAATGCAGAGAAGGTGTGGGGAAGAAATCACGGCGTTTGACGCGAAAATAGTTTCGCGAACTCCAAAAATAAAAAAGAAGGTACGGGCAATCACGTGTCAGACTTGGATATTATATCTTTGGGATATTTCCCCTGGTGAGCTTGATAGACGCTAAGTGCACGCAAATGCCTTTCTAGGTTCGTTTCTGGTCTCTTCAAACGAGCCATTTGATCCTAAGGAACTTATTTACATGCTGTACAGATTTTAGGACTTGTATAAACTTGTAAATACACATAGAGTGCATCACGCGTAAATTTTAGTTAAGATAATATCATTATGAAGAACCCTGGTATCCACTAACGCCATATAATACTCAGAGAACACCTCAATCTCTTCGTCTGTGTTTCTTCCCTGTGTCCACTTCCGTAGCAGAGGGTTCAACGGTTACTCCTAAGCTAGTTGCACCAAGAGCTTTTGCACCACCAAGCCGTCTACCAGCACTGTCTTTATTTCCAACCCTGTCCTGTTCGGTTTCCAACAATCGCATCTCAGCCTCCTCATCTAACATCGTTCCGTCAATTGTCAAGAACCCTCTCTCCTTATCATGATTTGATTCAATCTCCTTGACTCGAAATTTCACGGTGCCTTCAATTTTCTTGCCCTCTCCATCTACATAATAGCCAATTCCATCTTCAGCGTATGTTGCGCCATCTTCAGCTTCGGCTTCCGCATCCTTCTCTTGGTCCTCTACACCGACCCATCTCCATTCTTTTGGTAATCTTGCCCTCTCGATACTTGCATTGAAAAGATTCCAACAGACTAAACCCAGATGCCCTTCATTTTGTAAATTGATATAACCCTCTAACCAAGCTCCCTTTTCCGGTTTGAAGAGTAGAAACTCAGCAGTCACCCAAGCCCAACTGACCGCATATTCGTCCAAGTTCTGTAAAAGAGTAGAATCTCCATCGTTACCAAAGGCCTTTTCGGCAAATCGTGGGTTGCTGTAGGAAAGAATAACTCCATTGAATGGAGGATAATATGTGAGAATGAGTGGAGAAAGGTGTTCGGCGCATAAACCTTCGAGAGGAAATTTCTGAGATACTGGTGCTAAGGGCAAAAAGATTGAAGACGTCTGTAAATGGAATGGCGATACTTCAGCTGGTGGTTGTATCGAGGAGGAACTTAGTGTGGCCGTCTTTTCGGATCTATGTTTCTTCGATCGATGCCCTTCCTCCCCATTCTCACGTTTTCGTTTTTTCTCGCTATCTGTTGATTTATGCTTCTTTTCCGATTTGCTCTTATGCTTTTTGGGAGAAGCCCCGGCGATTGTTGATTGTGAAGGCATTTCAATTGACATTCTGTTGTTATTGACTTTCAAGGCTATTGATTTTTTTCGTGAACGTCTCCCCCAGAAACTTTTAATGCGGCCGCTAGCGTGCTCCGATAAGATAAGCCTTTTGTCGCAAACAAAGGATAAGTGGCTTTACTCTTGCCGTTTGGGATACATTTCCAATAAAATCTACACAAGGGACTACAGTTTTCTCTTCTTTTGCAAGTTCATGTCTTACATATCCTGAAAATACAATAACGGAGAGGGTAGAGTTCTAAGAGATGTCTAATAATCTTCTTTCTTTAGCTGGCTGGACCTTCCTCCCTAATGTAAGTTGTCCCCTAATCCAATCATGCAATTCATGTAATGCTTCCTAACACGAATCTCTAGTTGGTTACGGGTTGGGTCCAAACTTTATGGTACGGACTGACAATACGTGTTGGCGATCCAAAACCTCAACCTGGTTCCCCAAAATGGGTTCTACATCGCCGGCGCATAAACATATTAGTTATATCTACATATCTCCTATACACAATCTACGAAGCCGACTGGGACATTCGCAAAGCAAGAGATTTCTACCAAGATCTGGGAGTCTCTCATTCGGCGACTGAACGAGAAATTAAATCGAGATTCAGGCGGCTGGCAGCCATTCATCATCCTGACAAAGTTTCATCATCTTCCCCTTCCTCCGAGGGTTACTTTGTCCATTTGAAATTGGCACAAGACACACTTCTTAACCCCGCAAAACGATTCGCATACGAAAGATTTGGACCAGAAGTGATAGGGTGGCAACATTGTTCAACAATCAGAGACTACCTTGCCCATGGCATGCAGACGATCGCGCCCTACTACGGCATCGCTGGGATATTCATGTACGGATTGAGTCTTGCTGGCTATTTGGACTGGGGCAAATACTGGCGCTGGATCACCATAATCATGCTCTGCGTATTTGAACTGCACACAGTTTCGCGTCCATACTTCCCCGTTGTTGCAACGAACATACTAAATCCAATCCTCACAAAATTCACATCACATCCGCCATATCTTCCATTTCAATTAATACAACTCGCTCGAAAAGCGAGTCTCACATTATACATTGCGTTTTCCCAGCTTGGCCCATTATTACAACCACCCACAGCTCCACAAAATGGAAACCCGGAAACTGTGCTGAAGCAGCAACTTGATCGATTAGAACAAGTTGCAAAAGCTGCAGAGGTCGATGCGTCTCGACTTCACGCATTAGAAATGATTCCATTCGCCAATGATCCACAGGCGATGAATGATGTAAAGGGGAAAGTCAAGGAATGGCTCGTACAGAACACTATAAGGTCCGATCCGGAGGTGAGAGATGCAATGGGGACTGTATTGAAACGTAGAAGAACGGATGCTCCAGCCGGCGCAAGGGGTAATCGATAAACTCATATCGGGCTGATGTCTAGTTAATAAATGAATTTCACGGTACATATTTTCAACCGGGTCCACGAAAGTTTCGAATGCCATGTTGTTCTTACATACACTATAAACGGCATTTCCAGATGTCTTTTTTTTCTTTCTGAATCTGCAAGTTGAGCCGGAATACTACCTTCTTTTGTTCAACATCGGCGGCCGAGATGCCCCTTCCTACTCAAGCGAGTGGATCTTCTGCAAATTATTCATTTCTGCCCCCTTACCTCATCATCTAATGATCTTGTTTTGTTGCACATCTACTCAAGCCGCACCTACATTAGGTCTTCATTACATGGCTTTATATGACTGCCACGTTTTTTTCATGTCGACAAAGGGCACCTATCACTCGGTATGTTGGAAATTTGTTGCACATCGTAACAGGGACAAGGGTCATCCCGTTGTTACTCTGGTCGCATATGCCGGTAGCCTTGCTTTGAGTGAGATGATGATCTGTCCCTATTTTTGTTGTTGCTTGTCTGCCTCTGCCGTGTCCACGTGGCTGGATACCCCTGTGCTTAAAACTCGCTTGACAATGATGTCGTTGTACTAGTTTATTTTCTTGAATTTAGTATCATGGTTTTCGATTTGTGCGTTGTCTTTTTGTTGACAGGGAAACAAACCCCAGAATCGGTTCTTTTGGTGTATGTCCCCGTGTTTGAATATCTTGGGCCGTCTTCAGTCGAATTAAGACTAGGTGCGGACTAATTAAAGTGTTGAGCTCCTCCACTGCAATTACATTTTTTATTATTCCATGGGGCTCTTACCAATTTCCAATTCGATTGAGCTAGGTGATGAGTTTGATGAACACTGCGCCCATCGCTACCCGTCCACACAGATGCATTTTCTATTATCCATATGTATCAAAGTGAATTCACAAATTGATGTCAATCAGATCTTGACCTTTCCTGCTAGTACCGTAGACACTCGAAGGTATGGCTAACCCGATATGACGATATAAATAAAAGCATCGAAGTAGTTCGAACTTCAGCCCAGTTCAGTTCACACTATCTAAAAAAGAACGACGATACAGACTGTGGTCAAAACTATGTTAGAACCACCGGAAATTCAGTGATCCAATGTTGATATTAATTACAGCCGAAACTTCAGCAAACTCTTTCGTTCACGATGATTGTCCACTGTATCTCATTGACAGGCTTGCAGTTTCCATCTTAGAAAACACTCCTTGAATCCCCACTCAGATTAGTCTAACCCTACCGAGCTCCTCATCACTTCCTAGTCTTCCCCTCACTCCCAGCCACTGTATCTAGTTCGTTTTCCACACTACCTTCTTTGTTCCCTCCTATGTGACGCAGGCCCATATACCCTCACCCCTATCCTCACTCCTCTCGATCTTTATCCTCTCAAACCATCCGCGAAGACCGGTCCCACAACTATACCGTCACTCGATATATGTCGCGCTCAGCGCGAAACTTAAGGAACTGAGACATGCACTATATTTACGATCTGATCACCTCTCTTATGAACTCCAATGATAACAGGACGACTATTCTCCGACCAAAACTATCGTCTCCACGTTGGATTTAATCTGAGAAAAGATACCTCCGCAAGGCGATACTAATGCTACAATGAAACGTTTGTTGGCTGTATCAAGCAACGAGGTTGATCGATCCGAAGACTAGATGACAAGGCAGAGTGTCATTTGATTGTCTCTAGAGCCGTGAAGGCTAGGAAACACGTTTGTAGTGCGTTGCAGTAGCTTGTGAAGCTTGTTGATAACTAACATCTAGCTACGGATCTTTAAGGCAGGGATTTGGTGACTCTGAGCGACTTCATACTAGGTGATGTATGTGGCGATGGAGTAGAGTGTGTGATTTGGAAGGATTGTGTTGTGTTGTATTGTATTTTATATCTGCCTACCTACCAAGTATCCATCCACTCTCTATTACCTATATCAAATATAACATCCCATCACCCTAAATCTTACATCCACTCCCATCACATCTTACAATTCTCATTCCTCAAGCCCCAAATTCTTCAAAAATGTACATCTTTATCAAATCCGCTATTCTTTTTCATATCCTACCCAGGCATCTAACCCCCACACATTATATTGCCCCAAGTAGATACGTGTAGCTCATTCCCCATTTTCCATACATTCTATTTTTGCAACAGACTTCGTGTGTTCGTCCCGCGTCTCGAACATTACTTGCATGTCAGATGATTGGAATGGACGGTAGAGTATTCTTTGCGATGTGTGGGATTGATAGTTTGGAGGATGAATTGTGGGGAGTGGATTTACAGATTTTGGGATGAGTTGTGGATAAGTCTCTAAGACAGTGGTGAGGTAATCGAATTATTCCAACGGGTTAGATGGAATGGCATGTCGTTTGCAGGCATGGATTATGGGGGGGGGGAGGTGAGGATGCGAAGTGTGAATCAAGAAACTTGAGGATGATGATTGACAGGAGAATTATAGTTTGATGGACGTGGAGTGAATGGATCAGGGGGTTTTTTTGCCAGAAATTTATTGTAATAATAATGGCAGAGTTGATGATGAGTCTATTGTGACACGTGTTTGTGCATCATGAAACAGTATCTCACTTGATATTTTTGAAAATCAAGATAATATATATATTTTTTAAAAAAATAATTTGGAGATTTGATTATATACATTAACTGCCAGACCGACCTTATATAATATCTACCGTATTCTCGATGGGTATATGGCTAAATATACAAAAAAAAATAAACTTACTATACGATATTCTCCGCATCCCTTGTTGTGGCTAGAGGATCATTAGTTACCCCTGATTGAGGATTGACCGCCCTCTCTTCTGCAGTTTTAGCATTAGATTTTGTTATCAGACCTCCAGTCCAGATTAAACATGGGACAGCACCAGCCAAACTGAATAATCCCAATGACAAGGACATTGTGCCCCATCCTGCAGAGTCTTCAACATAACCTGCCCAGATTGGACCGATGAGAGTACCAGCCGCAAAAGCAGTGACGAAGAGACCATACGCTTGTGCATATGCTCCATTCTTTCCAAATCGACCAGGTATTTGCTTCTCCTTGGCTTCAACAATATATGTAATCTCGGCCATTAACCCTGGCATGACACATGTCAAGGAAACACCGATGAGCGCTAGCAGTGCGCAGAGAAGAACTTTCTGGTTTAGTGAATCATACGTAACGAGTCGTAAGAGAATCCAAAATGGTGTTGCAAAACAAAATCCTGCAACACATGGCCAACGTGGGCCATAACGATCACATGCCCAACCGACAACAGGTGCGGCGAAATTAGGAACCATCAAAGCAAGAAACACCAATCCTGCACCAACAGAACCCCAGTGAAAAGTATCTTGAACGAATAGGGGGATAACAGCGTCAAATGATGACATCAGAGATGCTTGAACCACACAACCCCACAGTCCAGCACAGAGCCTTCTGGACTTCAGAAGAGTGAACATTGCAGGCCATTTACTGATCTGTGGGAGACTAGTTGGCGCAGCTTCGGTAGTACCCAAGGGGCTGCTTTGTGCTACCTTCTCCTCATCCGTGTTTGTGACGTCTTTATTCCGTGCATCTGTAACAACTGCATCCTCATTACGATTAGGCGAGATTGATAAATCTGTACTGCTGCCAGTATTGGTGACTTCATCGTCTAACCATTGCCGAGCCATTTTCTTCTCGATCAATACTAAGCGAAGAAGAATATCCAAGACTAATAATCCAAAAGCCATGTAGAAAACGGCATAATATCCAGCTTTCTCATACACAATTCCTCCCAACAAGGGAGCCACTAGAATCCCAAGAGTCATACTCAAGCTCACATAACCTAATATTTCGCCAATTTCGGCTTGTCCAACGGTATCGACCAACAAGGCTAGTCCCACGGTCCACACAATGGCAGCACTCAGCCCTCCGAATATGCGTCCCACAATCAGCAATGCGACCGACTTTGCCAGGCACAGCATAACCGTAGAACCAACCATTGCGACCAAGCCTATCAGTAGTGGCAGACGCCTTGATGATGAGTGGTCGGCGTACCATCCAGAAATCGGGCTTCCAACGAGTAATGCTGCGCCATAAACCGCGAGTAACACAGATATCCAGCTCTGGACCGAAGATTCAGGCACACCTGCGCGCGAGGTGAGTGAGAAAGGTACGACCGGTACGATGATTCCGTAAAGAAAGATATCGGTAAATACTGCGACACATATTGTCGAAAGGATAAATAGTTTTGAGGATCGGAATTTCAGTAGATGAGGTGGCGGTGACGATGGGTCGACTCTCCTGCCTGAGATGAAGTTCTGTAGATGGCCCATATTCTAGGTTTGGAGTCGAAGTTCCTTCGAAATAATCTGCGACATGCTGTACAACGGTCAGTGTTCTCTCGCGAAGATGTTACCTATATACCTCGTGAGTAATAGCAAAAGTCGCCATCAGGGGAACGAGTCGACGAGTGACATTCCATTTAATATTGAACTCCGTACAGTACGTAAGAAAACGGAGTTCGGAATGGCTTGCTGCGAAGTTGGAAATTTTTACGAGGGACCCTTTTTCTTGGACCCTTCAACAGGGGTCTGATTCTTTCAGGTTAGCGTGCATTACTCAGACCATCACTCTACCACGATATACTCGAGTGTACGGTATAATCTATACGACGTACAGTACACGTGACACTCGGTCCTGTAAAGAATCGCGGTTTTGGACGAGTGGAGCGTGGAGAAGCGTTTTTGATTTGCCACTCTACTGACTCCTGCTATCACATGTGAATTCCGAGACTATAGCGAAATAGGAAGGTACAATCCTCTTCCTTGGGGCATTAATAAGCTTGGTTCTCTCAGAGCACCAACTAAATGTTAACTTTATATGTCGTCGCTGGTTATTGGATTCATCACAACGACATATCGTGCGAGGAAACTCCATTGGACTCTCAATTTCGAAGATCTGAGCGAGCTGGGACGGACCATATTGTAAGGGCCAGTAAGTAGGTGAGGTTGACTGCTTGAGAAATCTCGCTTTCGAAAGACGATGCTATTCACATGCCCATACATCACTAAGTAGAGATGGCACTATCGATACTGCTCGGGTACGCTTGGAAAGAGTTTTGTCAGTTGCGAAATTGTCCTTGTTTGGACACCAGCGAAGAGCAATTTTGGGATTTCTTGTTTGGGGACTCCTTTCACCCTCTGAATTCCGAGCTTCTTCTTGGCGATGCAACTCAATCTGGCCGATTCTGTTTTCGTCCCAGATCTGTGTTGATTGTGGGTTTTGGAAAAGTTACCAGTGCCTTTGATAGCGCGGCTTTTATCATTTCACCGCCTCCTAAACTGTTCAATGTGATGGTCATTTTGAGCCTCATTTACCCCACTTTCCCTGGGTTACCGATTTCATTGTTTTGTTTCCGTCCCAATTCGATATTTTTGACCGATGCTGGTCTCTCCAGCCGTTTAAATTTGAGCCTCAATAGATAACTAACCACATTCCAACATGTTACACGGTTATATTTCCGAACTTGTTTGAAGGCACAACCGATATTTGCAGGTATGTAGGTCAAACTCAATTCGTACCGCATATCACTTGGCTAGCGTAACACACTGTCTCTTCCGACTCAGCCTCCATGTTTATTGCATGGACATATTTACCCCTGCGTTTCCACATACTGGATGAGGCAACGAGATGCCTCGTGGGTACTTTTACAAGGGCGTCATTTCATCGTATGTGCGTACATGTGTATGTATATACGTCCCGTTTTGCATATTTAGGGACCGTTCACCACAAGATAACGAAAGAGCAATAGACTTGGCCATATGACCTTTTTTTCGCCCGACTTTTGAGGAACATGTAATTTGACGAATTAAAAATCTAGAGATACACGGAAAGAGCAGAGCCTCAAAAAGCAGGGGTGGAACATATGCATTTTAGCCGAAAGGATGGATGATCGTCTTATAAGTTATAATGTCAAACTAATTATATCCTTGTTGAATCTGCAACTAATGCCTACCTAGTAGGTATTGAATCTAGTTAATCAAGATCGATGGAACATGAGGCTCTTCCCCTCGCTACGTGCGCGATTTTTGTGTATTTCATGTCTGCTTTTGGGATAGTTGCAGTACAATGATAATGGCACTACAATACGAAAGCTCCGAGTTCCTCGTGTCACTCTGAGGCTCTTCTGAGCCCGCCTTATAAGTCCACAATAGTGCAGCCTCCTTGTAAGCCCTTCAACAGTCTTTTTTCTCCAGATAAAAAATATCTTTCTTTATTCCGGCCCTTTAATTTTCGTGCGCGATTTGCATGTATGTATCAATTGCCCCATTGTCCTCGGGTCAAAGCTAATATCGGTCGTGCAGCTAAAAATCTCTGGCGCCTTTGCGTAAATATCTGATGTTTAATCTGCTCTCCCTTCCATATGAAGTCCTATCCAATATTATAGCAAACATCAATTTCGACGATGTTTTTAATTTGGGCCTCTCTTGCAAAGCATTGAAGTACCTACTTACTGAGGAAAGCATATGCAGATTAATTGTACAAGTAAGCTACTCGCTTCGTCATTAACATGACTGTGCGTGCCACGTAGGTGGCTGACAAGGACTATATAGAACAAGATACCCTTTTGCAATGAAGCGTTGTCGAATAAGCACACTGCTGGTCTTAGTGCATCGGCTCTTCGGAGGGTTGCGAAAAGGCGAGAGGCTCTCGCTACTGTCAATCCGTACTCAGTAGCAACTATTGGTTTCGGGGATGCATATCTTTATTGCAAAGGTGTCTTGTGCTATACTCTCGATGACCAACTAAGAGTCTTGAATCTTCATGATTCGGCGTGTCGTGAAGTCGTTGTCAGCATTCCAGGAATGTTGAGTAGTGCCATCTCAGAAATTGCTTGCAATACTAAAGGTGTATTCCAGGTGTTGTATTGTTCAGACAGTATAATCTCATGTGCCTACAAAATCTCAGGCCTAGATGCAAATTCGTGGCTCATTGCATTCAGCATTGAGACTAGTGAAGTTCTTGTTGTAAGAGAACTGGACTCTATAGAAAGATTGTTTGTTCGCCACGATGGGCAATATCTCTACTATGGTACGCATTCGGAATTGGGCTCAGACAATCACAAGAAATGGGTAATACGTGGCTACAATCTTACCGAAAGAGAATGGTTCGACCACACAGTTCGCCTTTCAGATATGGTAGGGTCGGAAATTGGATCGACTGTCTGTTTTGAGCTCAATAACGGTTACTTCTATGCGCTCTCAAACCAGACGTCGTTTGAAGTTGAGGAGATAGATTGGACTTCATTCTATCATTGCACCAGGTTCCCTCTCGCTTCCCCTTGTGATGAGTTGACCGAGAGAACTAAGAATCAGAATATGTGGCGGCGTCAGCACGAAGAAGGTCCAATCGATGACCGATGGACTAATCTTCGACTTGATATGGATGAGAATACCGGAGAACTCAGAATTATTGAGTCTCGAAAGGAGTGGTATCATGGAGCAAGCAGAAGCCAGCGCACTTACTATACTACCCCTATTGTTTTCTCGTCAGAATTCGATGCTATGGATGATGATCTATATTTTGCGACCGACACCTCTTCTTCAGAAGCAACAGCGTCATACTCCGTTGTTTCAGCTGGTCCTTCTCCATCAACAAATACACAATCAAGTACATCGGAGGATTGCAACAGCTGCAATGACCGCGATCTAAGCGCTTATCCCGACGATCCTCTTCTACGACTACTTGTGAAAGACGACAAACCGAATTATATGCCTTCGCAAAAGAGACTCCCGCAATTTGTCCATCCAGGCCACGATGGATCTTCCAATCAAACATTCACACTTGCCAAATTCCGGATTCGATATTACGACTCTTCTTCGTCCACATTTCTCGACGTTGTGGATGACCCTCTTCCCACCGACTGGCAAGGAAAACAAAGATTACGACTTCGTGCCGGATCCCGAACAATCGGACCACCTCTCGTTTACCCTCCAGATCACCCCTCTAAAGCTGGACTTCTGTGCTCACCAACTGATGTTGAAGACGCCCTGAGCCAAATGTACAAGCAATCAGATATTACGTACTGGCCCCCGGCACAAGATCCTGAAGTAGCAAACGAAGCCTTAGACGAGCTTTACAAGCTGTTAAATCCGCCCACGCATCTCGGTAATGTGGAAGGTACTGCAGATGAGAGAAGTCTAGTGTATGTAACAGGGGGGTGTGATAGTCCTCAAGCTATCATCTTTGTGAGTTTCGATCCGGCAATCAAGTTGGCGGGGCTGAAGAAATGGGGTGGGATGACAAGGAAGGGAGTGGGTGAGGGGCCGCATATTGATGGGAGGGCTACTGGTCATACGTTTGATGTGAGTGCACAGATGGAAGATGCGGATCTGCACGATCCTCAGATGATGTACAGGGATGCAATGGAAGCAGACATGACAATTGGAATCGACCGAAAAGGAAAGGGCAAGGGCAAGGGCAAGGAAAAGGAAAAGGAAAAGGAAAAGGAAACGAAAACGGAAAATTGCTCACACACGACGGTAATAGCTGGAGCTGCTGACACAAGTGGTCATACATATCTCAACATACATGAAACATCCAATTCCTCCACTGCAAAAGCATCATGGATGTGGCACGAGAAAGCCATGTATCAAGACATCGGGCTCGGATATTATTTCGGAGAGGACCGAAAACCGGCAGTCCTTAATGGCAGGGAAAAGGGGAGGCACACTCTTTTTACTTCTTAGTTTATATCTAGGGGCGTACATTTTTGGCGTACATCATACTCTATATATATCTAATGCACATTCCTATTTCGATAAATACACACATTAACTTTCATCTTTGCATATTGAATATGCAGAACTCTGGGAAAAGATTAGTGTATCAAATCATGTTTCAACGCATATGGCAGAAAGTGTAGCTACGCATATCGCAGATCGCATATCGGGCATGGATCTCGGTGCATGTATAAACGTTGAGTGAGGGGTACAAGCCATGTTTCTTCAACAGCACGCGGCATATTAGCACCGATACAACATTGCATATGTACCGGGCGAGGCAAACAGGACCAGGTGGTGTTGCGAGGATGCGGGGATAACGTTCTCGATTCATCTATCGAGCGTGTCCGGAGGAAGACATGCATACTGTCATCTATAGCTAGCTAGGTACCTAAAATATTCTATCATACCCCTCCTTTCCCTCGCTCCACTTCCGTCCAAGTGCAACGTCTGAAGGTCAATGTATCAATCGTGCATACGTATACAGCGTCATCACACACCATGCTTTATCTACACAGTGTCAAAGCAGATTTTGCCTGGATTACCTATTCTCGCCAATGAACCGTGAAGAACGTCCAGGTCCAGCCTCAGATAGCCACCACCTAGATTCACATCCCGAACTAGGCGTACCTACAATCATACTCACACTCACAATATCCATCTCGCCGTACACAAGAGGCTAGCTAGTCCATGCAGTAAGAAAACCCAGCCTTCGATCTCCATAAAAACCGGGCGTAGAGCTGCTCAGCTTACTGACATGCATATATTGTATTATACTATCATCTATCCACCCTCGTGTATCGTACCGGTCCCCTCCGAATTTCGAAAGAGCGCCAATCCCGATATTCGAAGGTGGAAATAAAATAAGAATAGCGATCTATCAGTCAGAAATCTTATCATTCCAGTTATTACTTTCAGACAGACAGACGCGCGATGCGGTATTTAGCTATAACCAATAGTTACCCACCTAGGACCTACCCCTCATTCCCCATGGCCATCTGTAACTCTATTCTCGAATTTAAATGCTAGTCGCGGCGACACTTGGTTCTCCGCGCACGCACACGACGACAAAAGGACTAGGTTTTCGGTGAGCAGATTCAGAAATGAGAAACCAGGGGTCTGTTTTGTAACCTACATGCAGCAGGGTGGGAAGGGAAGGTAAGGTAAGGGTAGGGTAGGGTAGGGAGGTAACTAGCCAAGACTCAACAAGGCTGTGGGAAGCTCACCATACATGTGCATAATCTTCTACTCATCACATCACACACCATCCCATCCCTCATCTTCATCTTCAAATTCAGCCTCCGTCGATTTATGTAAATCAAAAAAAGAAAAGCTTATAAGAAAAAACTAAAAATCAGTTTCGGTGTATCATCCCAATCTAAAGATATCACAAGTTACCTAGGTATCTACAGTTTGATCACACAACCAACCTACACAAACCGCCAATCAATTATACACAAATACTCGATTGGTATCTACTTTACACACACATTTATTTATATATCTACCATTACTCATTCGTACCACACACACATACACACCATAGACCTGCATTTTAATTTCAACCGAAAAAATATTTTCCGCATATGTATATCATATCATATCAAATCATGTCGTGTAGCCGTATGTCGTGTGCGCCCAGATTCTCACTTACACAACACGAATGACCGAGCCGAAACTGATCTTGTATAATAAATGCATGTGCCGATGGCAGGTAAGATATTCATGAAAGAATACCGATCCTGTTTACTTGCATGACAGGTATGCTCTTGTCTGCAGCTGTTCAACGTAATTTGGGGCCGAGGTGTTCCCCTCAACAATAGCATCCTCTTCGTGCATATTGGTGCTGCTCAAAAGGCCTCAAACAGAGAGATGTCATGTCAGCCAAGAAAGGTTGACCGCAGTCTCTCAATTCATTCATCAGAAAGTAAGCATCGTATTAGTTATTTGGTATGTAAGTACATGCTCAGATTCACACCCGTGTCTTTATCCGTCGATTCCTCTGCTCCGAAGTCCTACTCCGATGCACCGTGTTGTTTTTCAAGTAAACAGTGTTACTTGTCTAAATGCGCAATCCCAAAAGGTCCCCGGGAATATGATGATTCAAAAGTTTTGCCATGTAAGGGTATTGATAAGAATTATTGTTTTGCAGACTTATAATCTTAGTTGACTTTGACATAGTTTCCTGGATATTGGTGTTAACTTGGGCAATAGATTTGTGAGTGATACGGAAAGACTTACCAGGGAATTGTCCTTGTTTTCCGTGAATCTTTCCAATCCACCATTCGTTCTCATTACTAGTTCTCGTCACAATCTCAATTGTCTCTCCAGCACTGAAGCTTAAATCACCCTCTGCTTGTGCTTCATAATCATACAGTGCAATAGCAGTCTCCGCAGCTGGCGCACCGCTGAGCCTCGATGGCTTCGGTTTTGGTGGTGGAGGTGCCGCTTTTTTCGCTTTAGCGGCAGCACCCCATGAACTACCTGTCGACGCCGATCGCATCACGCTATTGCCAGGATTCGTAGGAGACAACATCGAAGAGTAGGGTGGAGGTGGCTTTTCCGATGATGAAAAGTCGGTGGATGCGCGGCGGTTTGGAGTCGTAGTCAGCGCTGTGGATGTAGATGGTTTGTTCTCAATGGCAAGACGGTTGGGTCCGCCGAGAGCAAGAGGTTTTGGTGGACGTTTGGCACCTGTCGTCTTAAACTTCACAATGGAAAGAGCTTCTGCCTGGTCTCGGATATCGCCTCGTTTCGCCTCAAACCCTTCCTCGATATCAAGCTGGAGATTAAAGTATCCAATATCACATCCTTGCATCCTCTCGTGTAGGGTATAAAAGACGTTCAGTTGCATATAGTAAAACGATTGAAACAACGGACGAATAAACTCGCGCTCCAACGTAAAAAGTTTAGGTAACTCGTCCTTCAAGAGGTCATTATAATAATTGAACTCTTGAGTTGCTTGTTCAACATCATTCTCCGCTTTATACATGGCTTTCTCATCCTTCAAAGTCTTCTCTTTCTTGTCTTGTAGTTTCTTGAGTGTGGCTCGATGTCTGTCATAATCTAATTGCTTGTGTTGGCGTTTGAGCGCAGTTTTCCTGATCACCTTGATAATCTCTAATAATTCATCGGCAGGTCGAATCACTCTTGTCTCAATCATTTCCAGTTCTGGTTGTAGGGTCGCCAAGAGGTCCTTGCAAATTTCTTCGTACTCTTCGCATGCCCTGATTCCCTCTGGATTTCCTTCTTGAACCAGGGAATCCGGATCGGACATTCTTCCTGAAATTGGTTTGTATATTTCGGCGATCGCTTTAGAGAATTCAATCTGATGGTTCATCATGCCATTAATAGCTTCAAAGTATTTTTTACTCTCATCGTGCAGCTTTTTCGTCTCGGTTTCCAACTCCTGGAATCGCCGTTCCGCATCAATGTAAACGGCATCTTTTGTTTGTTCCCCTAGATTGAACTTGGCTTTGAACGTTTGAGGCGCCTGTCAATCAGTCAGTCAAAATTGCAAGAATCCCCGCGATCCGGCTTGATAATGTCCAGTCATACTCACTCTGACCAGGGATTTTTGAAAGCCCTTGAAGGACATTTCCCAATTTTAGCTTCAAAATCTATCAAGAAAAAGCTGAGTGTAGGATTTTTGAATGAATTAATAGAAGCCTTTGTTTGTAGAGTTGTATGTTTATTGTGATGAGTTGTGATGTTTAGAGTAGAAAGATGCCTCTGGTGGTATTTCAGGGTTGTTTTCTGTAGTACAGACGATGACGAGGAGTGGCTGAGCAGATCTTGTTGACGGCGGTTTCTATCAGCCCCGATATGCTTGGTATTTTACTGTAAGTACCTAGCTATAGGAAGAAGGATTCTCAATTGATAACAGCTGATAAAGCCTAGCAATGGAGGACGAATAGGTCAAGAATGGGTAACAATAATAAGAGAAGTATATGAAGGTATTCCCAGGTCTAATATGTTGAAGTGGAAGAAAACTTGCTTTGGAGCGCATTCAAGAAGTCAAAATGTTCATGAATTGGATTCAATGGAATCGTCGGATCGTTTGCATCAACTCACATGGGGGGGGCATAACACGGCATTCTCAACAAGCATGGGCCTTTAAATGGCAGGGTAAGACGGAATGCATAAAAAGTTTATGAAGTCATCCAAATTTTAATCATAATTATGAAGAATGAAAACCTTGTCTTCCAGGTTGCTGTGCCACTGTTGAACCGCCACTTTTTGATACCATTACTCAGCAAATTATCACATTCATCTCCAATCTTGATTGGTTTCTTCTACAAAGAATATACTGAAATCGTTCTTTCATGCCTCATATCTATGGCCAGAAAGCCCATTAATCCGATATTCCGCTCCCGCTCTTTTTGACAAAGATGGCCAATTACATTGCATATTCCATTCAATTTTCGGTGATTCGCAAGACAGCACGGAGTTAGCATGAAACCTAGTACAGAAAGAGTTTAGCTTGATTTTCAATCCGGTAGAATTTCAAATTCAAAAGTCTCCAAATAAGAAGCTCAATAGTTTCCCCTCAGTGGAATTGCCTTCCACTTTGATATCATCAAATTCATCAATTATCATTATGATAATGTCGAGTTTGGCTTCAAAATCATTGAGGCAGGCCTCGCGCCTTTGCTTAAAACAATCATCTCCAGCTGCTGGACTGCTGAGAAGCTCCGCGTTTACTCGGGTGGCGTCCATATCAAGGAGGGGTTATGTTTCCGAGACGAAGAAGGATAGCGCTCAAGTTACTGTTGATACTGCGATCCGATCAGAACAGAAAGCTTTCTTTGAAGAGACTGGCAAATATGCTCAGGATCAATCAATATCTGGAACTTCCGTAAATGCTGATGCGATGATGAGTCCCATGGCTGGTAATTGCCCCTCGCATAAGATTTTGTATGTGAAGAAGCTTAACTGACATTGGCTTAGGCGTGCTTAAGCAAGCTACTGTCATGGACGAAGGCAATAGACCAATTTACTTAGATATGCAAGCTACTACTCCATTAGACCCACGAGTACTGGATAAGATGTTGCCTTTCTATACCGGCTTATACGGCAATCCACATTCGAGAACCCACGCCTATGGCTGGGAAGCCGACGTGGCGACGGAAGAAGCAAGAGAACACATTGCTACACTGATTGGAGCTGACCCGAAAGAGATTATTTTCACAAGTGGAGCTACTGAAAGTAATAACATGAGTGTTAAGGGTGTAGCGAGGTTCTTTGGCAGGGCAGGCAAGAAGAGGCATATTATCACAACCCAAACGGAGCACAAATGTGTATTGGACAGTTGTAGGCATTTGCAAGACGAAGGCTTCGATGTTACATATTTGCCAGTGCAGCAAAGCGGCCTGGTTGACATGGCCGAACTTGAAGCCGCTATTCGACCCGAAACAGCCCTTGTCAGTATCATGGCAGTCAACAACGAGATCGGTGTTATTCAACCGCTTGAAGAAATAGGTAAACTCTGCCGCTCAAAGAAGGTCTTCTTCCATACCGATGGCGCACAAGCTGTTGGAAAGATTCCTTTGGACGTCAATGCGATGAATATTGATTTGATGTCAATTTCATCTCATAAGATCTATGGACCAAAAGGTATCGGTGCATGTTACGTACGCAGAAGACCTAGGGTCAGACTTGACCCAATCATCAGTGGAGGTGGACAAGAGAGAGGTTTGAGAAGTGGTACTCTCGCACCTGCGTTAGTGGTTGGCTTTGGCGAAGCTTGCCGGATTGCAAAGGAGGAGTTAGATGTAAGCTTCTATATTTCTTTTCCCTTTTTGCTTACATGATGACCTACTTTACATATGCATGGCTTTCCTAGTGGCCTCCTTGCTTGCAAGTTGAGGCTTCTTTGACGACTCACAGTACCTTGTCTGATTTTGTCACTCAATTATACAAATCGCAGCAATCATTAAAGTTGGATTTATGCTGACAATACAATAGTATGACCATGCTCGCGTCAAAAAGCTCTCGGACAGACTCCTCAAGGGCCTTCTCGCAATGGAGCATACCACTCAAAATGGCGACCCAAATCATTTCTATCCAGGATGCGTAAATGTTTCTTTCGCTTATGTCGAGGGTGAATCTCTTTTGATGGCACTTAAGGATATTGCTCTATCATCAGGAAGTGCTTGTACATCTGCCTCCCTCGAACCCAGTTACGTCCTCCGGGCACTCGGTAGTAGTGATGAGAGTGCACACAGTAGTATCAGGTTTGGTATTGGGCGTTTCACCACCGAGTCTGAAATCGATTACGTCTTGAAAGCAGTTGAAAACCGAGTCACATTCTTACGAGAGTTGAGTCCACTTTGGGAGCTCGTACAGGAGGGTATTGCTTTGGACAGTATTGAGTGGAGTCAGCATTAAATTTTTGCTAAGAACCAAATGAAATTTGGCGGGGTATTGGCGTTTTGTGATATCACTTCAGCGGGATGGAGGCTCTTTTGGGTGTAACATAGCGAATGATTGGGCGAAAATAGTACCCTCCATGTATACTGATTAAATGATAATGAATGCAACAATAGCATATCGAATTTAAGTACATCTCACCTTTGAGTTAGGTGGTTTCGTAAATTTCCAACGCCTTCTCGTTGTCTTGAGAGGTCTTGTGAACCAGACAGTGAATGCATGCATTTATGTTTCACCATAGTGCAAGACAAACGTTCGAATCAACGATAATCACCCTCCCTAGCCCTAGATTGTTCTAACCGACACGTCAACCAAGCTCGCCAAGTGAATGTCCAACTAGATCCACATCTCACATCTCAACCCCGCCACGCAGTGAATCCCCCACTTGTTCTTCAAAATGTAAATTGCTCTCTCTCATGCGATTGATTAGAAATTTATCTGATCTTGGAGCTGCGGTGAAGGTAGAAGAGAACAAAAGAGGGCAAAAAGACAAAAGAATACATCGATGATGCCACGGGCCTAATCCGGGATCGAACCGGAGACCTCTTACAATTTAGATTGGATAACCCAAAGCAAGAATTCTACCACTGAACTATCAGGCCGAAGAGAGATGTTGGTCTCTTTTGATGGAAGAGCGTGTGCTGTATGATTATTTACAGAAGAAAATATCAGGTGTGGAGAGTTATGCTGGACAGTCTAAACTAGTGTATCTACAGAAGGAAGGTGGGGACTGAAGGGGGGGCTTTCCTGTACATTAGTAATTAAGTGGAGTGTAAAATAATCATCTCCTTCTAGAAAACACCACTTATTCATTATCCACCCGCATAATCAACCTATCTTCTGTTACCTAGCACAGTATGTGTAGATATTATAGGGTAGAAAAACTCAATATGTATATATAAAATTGCATGTTGGATCTCTGTTAGTTCTATAGATTTTGCCGTAGAATATGGAAATTGAGCAGTTTCAGAACTATGAAAATGTCAAATGTCAAATATCAAATCTCAATATCTTTAGCTAAGCTCCATCTCGAAAGCCGACTTATAGGGGGCACGAGAGCGAATGTCTGAAATATGATGAAAAGAATAGCTGGATTGTGAATGTTTCAATCTATTAAATTTTGCGTTTTTGGTACAATTGAGTGTTTGGTCTTCTACAGTTTTGGAATCTCCCTTCCAATTTCTACATTGGAGAAGACATGTCAATTTCCATCAAGTCAAAAATTCCACCAACGTTCCCAGCATATCCTTCATCAATTTCTCCTCACCATCTCCCTCCTCATCTCCTCCTATCAGGGTATCCAATTGCTCTTGTATCGTCTCCTTTAATAAATTCAACCCTTCATCCCTCTCCGCCAACAATTCCCGAATCTTCTTTTCTGCCCCTGCATCCTCCGCCACTAACCATGCCAAAATAACATCAACAGTCTGCAAGCAAAACAATCCCGCGTCCATCCTCCTCGACAACCATTCATCCGCCATCTCTTCTCTTTCTTCTGCGCTAAGCCTTGTTTGTTCTTTACGGATTTCTGTATCTACGGCTGATACCCGTGCTGCATAGTCTCGACGAAGTTTCACAAGCTTGCCTATCTTTTCATAGTCTTTCTCTACAAATTTGGCAAGCGTACGAATTCGACCGGCTTGATTGGCAGGCAGTAGACGCAGTAGACTTGAGAATATCCCTAGTAGATGTTCGATGGTTTGACCGTCGATTTTCTTCATGAACATTCCGAATACTACCTTGAGACCCGCCGCCTCTACCAGCTTTTCACAAACTTCTGCGCCAGATTGTCCTCCCAATGCATGGTCTAATAGTCTAAGTGCGCGTGATTTACTCATTTTGCCCTCTTTGACCATAATTAAACAGAGCTCGACACCTTCTGCTTCAACAAATTTTTGTTTTCCTTCTGGTTCATCAACACAGCAGGTTAAGGAGTCGAACACATTTTCCACGAATTCTTCTTCCTCTGTTCCTTTAATAGGATCGCGTTTTCTGTAGGCTGCCAATATTTGAAGCAGGAGATCGACACCGTCTAGTTCGCAAAGCTTCCGTCGATTCAGTGAAGATGATTGAAGGAGAATTGCCATGACTTCTGCCGAGTATTGTTTATTCTGGCTCACTGGCGACTCTTTTTTCGGTATTCGATTCAGCAACCAATTCAGTATGTTTGTTTCCTGGCCAATCTTTTCCGCAAGCGTTATTCTCGATGCCAAATTTTCCAACACGGACAATGCATGGTATACACCACTCCTGTCCGACTCATTGTTTTCATTGAACCTCGCAAAATTCGAAACCAACAGGTCTAACAGATCTGCCTCGATCATAGCATCCACAATTTGATTCCATTGTTCTTGTTCGGCCTCCACGTCTTCGTCCGTCAGTTCGCTGATAATCTCCACGGCATCAATCGCAATATCTGTATTTTCATGCGCCAGTAACCCAACCAAGCTTCCAACGCAACCTAGCTTCGCAAATTCTCCATATAATTCAGGGTGTTCTGATAGAATACTTAGAGCTTTGATGTCTGCATCCAGGTCCGCTTCACTTCCCATAAACTTCTGCGGATCGCTTTCAAATTTAGCTCTCAATTCCGCGTTCTTCGTGATCTTCTTCTCAAAGTTCAGGGCCATCTTCCGTAGCCATGCCGAATCGATTTTCTCAGGAACAATCTCTGCGCTTTCTTGTCCATCCATATAATCTAATATTTCAGATTCATCTTTCGTAATACCACCACCGAAAAATCGACCCTCTTCATCGTCCGGAATATCTGGACCATAGTCTTCTTCGTCGTCACCAGGAGGAGCGGAAGGTCCAGCTTCTATGTCATCATCCTCTTCTACTGCTGGTTGCTTGCCATTGCTTTTCGCATGGCCGTTCGCGGATAACTTCGCGGATTTGTAGATTTCATCTAATGGATTGCTTAGCAATGAGTTGGGGTACGAAAGAGGAGGGTTGCTAACTAGGATCTCGAGTGGGTTCTAATTTGCGCTTATGGCTGGGTAAAGCTGGCTTCTACAGAATGTTAGATGGGAAAACATGAGCCTAGAACAATATATGCGCACCTTGAACAAATCATCAATACTTGACATTGTAACGCGTGAGCTCAACTCGAGGCTACACGTTTGTAGGTGTTTGCCAATGCGATTGTGATACGGTAAGGATCGCAGGCGTGTGTAAGATAAGATACACTTCTCGAAGGATTGGGCGTAGATTCAATGGAGTTATTGTGAAATTGGCAATGAAATTTATGGTTTGTTTGTTTATTTGAGAAATTATAACTTTGGAGCTCCTTGAGCTTAACCTAGGCCTTGCTTAGTCATTGCTTTCTCCATAAGGCTGACCGGACTTCACGTCATCCTTTCGACCTTGGTACTGATTCTATAGTGACCTTTGTTGCATTTTGACATTGTTCACCGTGGGGAACATTTCTTCCAAGTCAGGACGAATACGGGTGTTGAATAATTTCATCTTCAATCTTAAATTCTTACCACTGAAGAATACTCAGCTTTGATTCGAGATTCCTGGATTGGCCATACATTAATACAATTACCATTTACTATACCTGACTCGTTCAAGAAATTTGGATTCGCCAAATAAGTTTAATAGAAATGGATCTTTCAGAATCAGGAGGGTTCCTTCCAGATGCTCTTCCCTCCCCCTCCCCAAGCACTACTTCGGTCAGCTCCACCTCTTCCAATTTACCACAGCCACGTGCGAAACCTCTTCGTGCTGGATCAGGGAAAGAACAAGCTGCAAGGCGCTATGTTGAAAACAGACTACTACACGTCTCGAGGCGATACACTAAAAAATTCGAGGAACATGAAGAAGGAGATTCGGTAGTCGGCTATGTAAGTATGAAGGAGGTAGCTAAGGACCTTTCCGAGATAATAGATGTGTTGTGGCTCTCAAGTACACGTACGTACCTTCACTTATGTATTATTCTAGGAATCTTAGACTGACTGACTGGAATAGCGAATTTACAGATTCCGTACTTGCTAAATGTGGCTCTGGTAATGACTACATATCCAACCAAGTTCCCACCAGCACCGGTTGCAACTTTTGCTGTTCTGAGAAAGCTGGATCATGCATTCGCTAGCTTACTGAAAGGAGAAGACTCGATTACTGGAGAGACCTTACCAGGTTTTCTAGCGGGCAGGAGAGCGGGAATGAGCCAGACTGATATGGTTAGATGCAGAAGTATAGTCGAAGACACCAGAGTGATGATTGTAGACGTCATGAGTAAGGAAGTTGAACCAGAGCCCGAACCTGAGAGCGGCGCCGACGATGATGGTGACAACAGAGCCGACGGAATGAATCTGGATGAGGAGGACGACTCGGAGTATGACAATGATGAGCTTGCCATGGACATTGCCAGAGTCTATGAGGCGACAATCATGGAGCTCGGCGAAAGGCTAGAAAGTGGTCCCAACATTGGAATTGGGCACAACGATTCATGAAAGAAACAAATCTTACAGTCACAAAAGGTTATTAGGGCAAACTTGGATGAATTCTACTGAGCCAAATTAGCTGAGCTGTCAAAAGCGTGAGGAGCTGCCCCGAATCGCCGATATTTTTCATCAGCAAGAGTTCCGATGGAATGAAGCATGCTTCTCCCATATTTGTGGCCACGGACGTGAAAAGCCAAAGTGGGAAGTATGTAGTTGGCCGTATGGACTACCTATGAAGACCCCAATACTCGTGAGAGTGCAGGAGCAGCCTGACTAATGCCACGGCGATGATTCGCCATGCATGCTAATAGTTCGAGGAGGGAATCGTGGAGATAAAGGGAAGACTGCGAAGGTATCCCATCGAGGAAGAAGACATGAGTGCGGTATTAATGGATCTCAGAAATGAGAGAAATGATCAACCCATACAGCCTTAGATCTTATACAACAATATCAGTCTCCTGCACTCAGGAGCCTGCACTGTACTTATAACATCAATCGACTTCATTTGAATCAATCCTTTAAGGACCATCCAGTGTTTATCTTGCCTGCAAGCTTACGACTTGCATCGCCGTGTGTGCCAATTGCTCATCTGTGATATGCATCCAAGATAAAAGTCCTACACCGACAACCACAATCCGGAAAGAAAATTTCAAATGTTCTCAGGTTCTTTTGTCTTTGCTTGTTAGTCAGCATGATCATAAATCGCTTTAGTGAACACTATCAAACTAAGTCGGACATTTCCAAAAATCAGGACTTTTGTTGATGAATGTCTAAAAAACCTAACAAGTTGACTATCGCGGAAGTTAATGAAATTGACTTGGAATAAAACCGCTCATATACAGCGAGCCACACTCTTTCCCTTCGATCAAAAGTCCATCTCAAGCTATCATTCAAGAGACATGTTCGGAGGGAAACGAATAGCTCTGCTTGTAATGACTAAGTTTTCTATTTGCAAAATTATGCCGCAGTTGTCTAGTCGTATCGCATTTCCTCTTTTTCACTTTCCGCATTAAGTTTTCCGAATCCAAAGAATCTCAATTCCCTCCCCCAACTCTCCATACCACGGCCCTTCCTGTTCACTTCTTTCCGCCACTTCAAACCCTACCCTCCCCATTTGCCACTGTTTCTTTTTACACATCTCTACAAATATTGCATACGTTTCGGCGTTACGTACCGTACTTGAGATTAACACTTCTACCTGTGGGTACAGATCAAAGAGGTCTTCAAGTGTTGCAATCAAAGAAGGGATTACAGCGGGGGAGTAAATCACATCTGCAGCAAGAATTAGATCCAATGGAGTCTCGTTTGATCCGGCAGTGGGCGGTGGGTTAGATGGTGGGCATTTAGATGATAGGAACTCAGGAAATGTTTCAAACTCCCCAGTTGGAAGCATGTGACCCCAGGTAAGTTCGCATATGCTTGTTTTGGAGGTCGTATTTTGAGACGGCGTAGGAGTAATAGCCTCTGTTAGATTATTGAGAAACAGGCTTGTGTTCATCAGAGTCAATGTTTCAGGGCTTCCATCGGTAGCCAGAACGTGCTTTGCGGAAAGAAACTTGGCGCACAGGATTGATATAAAACCGGTGCCACAGCCAAGCTCCAATATCGTTTTGTTGGAGATAAGATGAGGATTAAGAGAGATATAAGTTGAGAGGTGAAGAGCGGCTTCCCATGTCCGAAGGCCTGTGGTTCCAGAACCAGATAAAAGTGATGCGGATTCGAGGATGGTTATTGTTGGAGTTTGCGAAGCTAGTGAGGTAGAGGTAGAAGGAATAGGAGGGAGAGAGGAGAGAGTATAAGTCACATAAGATTGTTGTTGAGCAGCTGTAGCTTCTGAAGGAATAGGAGTAGAGAGGAGAATGGAAAGTTGGCTCATGAGATTATCTGATATTCCCTGGAGAAAAGAAAGACATTGTCAGAAAATTGGGGGAAAGAAACGACAAGAGCTTAGAGAGATTTATGGCAAGTATCCTCGTTGATACACCCTACTAGATATTTGTGGAAGAAAAAAAAAAAGAAAACCAAAGAAATTGCATCTTGTGCATACCTACCTGTTCTTCCCAATCGTGAATACTGTTCTCGATTCTTTTAGTGAGTTCTTTCAGAGTTTTCAATTGATATCTCTGAGGTGGAGGGTACTCCAAGACATTTTCCTCAAAAAGTCTTGAGTAGATAGCTTCCTGGAAGGCATCATCTCGAAGATGTTCTTCATCTGGGTATTCGAGATTTGGTAAAAGTTGAAGATATTGACGACAAAACCTGTCCAATTGATGGTCCTTGAAGAGAATAGGCATTTCTGGTTTCTGTCTCTTTGAATATGGCTTTGAACTTGAATTCGGCTTTAATTTCAAGACGAAATTTTTCGGAATATTTCACAACTTAATGAAATACTGTAGTCAAAGACAATCACTGGATCATTTGAGGATGAATAAATCTTAGATATTGAATGATCTTGAGGTGCTCAAGGACAGTCGGAGTAAACTAAACCGCCATAATATTAAGGCAGCAACCTAGGGTTTCTGACCTTTCGGATCCACTGCTTCGCACATTTTCACCGCTTACTAATCAATTTGGCTAGTCTTAGCGCAATTTGACTTACCGAATCTGAGAGCCACTCGAACTTTTTTGCAATCCTCCTACGACAGCGACATCCATCGACAATCTATACCACGACAACTGTCTCGAAACATCGCAGACAGGCTGATCGACTTAGATAATCGCAAAAATGGCCGACAATAACGCCCCAGTTACGCTGCGAACCCGCAAATTCATTCGCAACCCTCTCCTCGGCCGAAAGCAAATGGTCGTGTAAGTCAACATCATTCTTATCGAATCCGCCACCTATTTCGAACAATTGCAGTATCGAAGGAACACTATTCAAGTGCCTTTGGAGTACAATGAGGAATGCGGATATCTATGAATTGGAAGGCTGATTATGGATTTTTTTTTTAAATATAGTGACATCCTCCACCCAAACCGTGCCAACATCTCCAAGGATGAGCTCAGAGGCAAACTCGCCGAACTCTACAAGGCTAGCCAAGACCAAGTCAACGTTTTCGGTCTCCGTACCCAATTCGGTGGTGGAAAGACAACCGGTTTCGCCCTCGTCTACGACTCCCCAGAGGCAATGAAGAAATTCGAACCCCACTACAGATTAGTCCGTGTTGGATTTGCTACCAAGATCGAGAAGGCCAGCAGACAACAACGTATGTTACAGTCCTTGTATTGGTTTGCGAAATCGCTTGGGTGGAAGTGGATTTTACCTACGAATTGATACTGACATGTGCTGGAATTTAGGCAAGCAACGCAAGAACAGACAAAAGACACTCAGAGGTACTGCGAAGGTCAAGGGTGCCAAGAAGAAGAAGGAGTAGAGCACTCGCTTCATCTTGGGGTGGGAAATGGTTGGTGTTGTTGGACCTGGGGATTGGCTATGTGCTTTGTACGCATCTGCATCGATCCTCCATCGTATCATGCTTTGGTGTAATTAGGGAACGAAAATAGAGGCATGATGGCATGAAACCTCTAATCGGTCTCTATTAGGTCCACACTACAAACTTCAATCACGGTGTTTTGCTCGTTCATTACGAAATCTGGTTTATGTGCAGCATGGTCATGGGTGATATAAAAATGGAAATATGCGTTTGCAACCTGGAGGTTGCTATTCCTCAAATTTTACTTCTTCTTACATGGCTCTCTCCCATCTTTCATGTTACCATTGCATCATGGACACAAATAATCATCTGCAAAGATGCCTTTGACCGTTTCTGCAAGCGCTTTTTGACATGTCATTTTATGCAATTTACCTTCTGTCAACAAAGTTTGCCTCGTGCGCCGCTACAAACTTTATATTGACATTTCAAGCTGAAGTGCCCCAATTTCCCCTCTTTTGATGTTACAAACCACATTGCGCCCTGCGAGAAAAACTATGTTAGGTAGGTGTCGTTCCGTGCTTCGTTTCGGTCCGTACCTTCTTCAATCGCTGTTTGAATCTCGGTTTCTGTACATGTTCATCTGCATTGATTGTGGAGATGACGGACATCTCTGTTATACAAGCACTGATACCTTCAGCTAGCTTGTGGTTCTTTGCGTTTCACATACTTGCTGGAGATGAGATAATGGCATATCTCACACGCTGGGCGAACACAATTGACTTATGTGACAAGGAAAGAATGAGATTATCAATACGAAAGAGCACAAAAAGAACGTTCTGGATCCAAGGCGGCAAAAGATCCTATCTCATGGACTTAAGGCTCGGCTCGTGGGCTTCCCGAATTGCTCATCGGGGAGGAGATTTCGGAAGCCTGGCCTCAATTACCACGAGGTCCAGACAAGTCACAGATGTAGGATAGCACTTGAGCGTAAGTTGGACAGTAGAAATCTAAGGTTGAAGCCTGAGATGTCATATCACTTTCCTATTGATAATCGAATCGCATCCAAACATCAAGTATGGCACTATCTCATATCGACCTTCAGCAATATATCGATTGTGATTGATTTAGACAATGGATAACAGTGAATGTGATTGAGAGATTTGCCACTGCGCGAGGCGAAACCATCACCATGTTGACACCATGTACTGTACAATGACATGAAGTTCATCCTAAGTATCTGCTGTGCTTCGCTAGTACTGAAAAACCCCAAAAATGAGACATCAATTGTACAAGTAGATGCAGTGCTCATCCGGTCTTCAACGTTCAGCTTTCCTTACGACGACCCTGATTTCTCCCCCAGAAACAGAGAGATGTAAAGGAGCCAGGCACAACGCTTTATTCTTCACCGTACCCCAAATTGTTAGGGTGGGTGGGGTCTGTTTCCTGCCGTGTAACATTTGTGATACCTTTTGTGTAACATAAACTACTACTTAAATGCATTTTTTGTGGCACGAGGTCGCTTACGTCTCGTAGATTGCATCTTTGAGATTCCCAATGCCGTGACAAGGTCAGTTCATCTGTGATTGGTTCAGGAAGGATATGTGAGTTGCACCCGGAAATCTTGCTTTTGCTCTATCAAAACGAAAAATGTAAAAGTCTGGTATGGGTACCATCGCTAAGAGCTTAGGATCGTCTCGTTTCTCCCTACATTGGCACTTGGGAAGGCTCTCTGCATCGTGGCATAAGCAGGGAAAATATTTTGGGTTGATATTGGTGATTGTGACCAGGAACCACAGTCAGAAATATGTTCAAATTGGTCAAGTTGGTCAATGCTTATTAGACCAGACTGGTCGAAGATTGGTCTCATCTGGTCGAAATTTTGGCCAAAGTTGGAAGGAGATTTGATATTAGAATGACGATTATAATTATTAAGTCTGACTGCTATCAGCTTGTTGCTGTGACTATCCGATAGTACCCAGTACTGTATGGTGTATTCAACACCTAAAGAAGCGCATATATTGCGCGTTAGCAATCAAGTAGTACTTGGAAAACTTGAACATTGAACGTATTGATACCAGTATCGTACGACAAACACTCTGGTCACCATCAACCACACCACAATAACCCAAAACTTCTGATAGCCAAACAGCATTTGCAAGTGAGCTCGAGCTAAAGGCGATGCCCATATTTTCTCTTCCATCTGCCATAAGCCTTTCACCAGATTTTGTTGTCTCCGTGAACGTATTTGTAGATCAAAAGAAAAACATAGGATAGAATGGAAATAAAAGGGAAATATCGACAAACTACTTCTCCCCGGTTTTTGCTCACGTTTTGCGTCTTCTTGTCTTGTCTTGCCCATTCGCCTCGAATTAAGAATCAGAACCAAACAAATGTTTTTAAATAATGACAAAATAAACACAATATAGCCACACATATTTTCACTGCCTACTAATCTCCAGTTCTTCGCTTCTCCTTCGAAGTAAATACTCCTCCGTCCGAGAGATCCCCAATACACTTGCCCCAAGCTTAAAAGAATGTGCACTCCGTTTCCAGCTCAATGTACGCGCGAGCCCATTCGATTCAACCCCCAACCGTACCAGCGATAGTACTCGAATACCCATCTATTGCCCCCATTTACCACTTATTCGCCATTTCTTATCCATTTTCCCCATGATCCTTTAGCCTGTAACACTGAGCACTTGTTGACCGCGATTTGTTCCCCTTTTCGTCCGACACGTATTACTTTCCTTAACCGAATTCCCCCATGCCATCGTAATCTTTCCTCCTTGTCCAATACAACTCTTATCTCACCACAAAACCCCATATTCGGTGGATATCTGTGACTGACTCGAGAAAGAACCCTGAAAGCAAAAAGAATCAACGCAATTGAACCAAGCCGCTCCTAGTGAGCGATCTTGGAATATATGAACACAATGCACACAATGAACAGTCGATAAGAACACCCGTCTTCTTCCGCCTCCCACCGATTCAAACCCTATCCCCCTTTTTAACAGCATCTTTTGTCTTTCCCCCATTTCGCCATGTCCATACCAAACAAATGTGACCAATGAATAAAGACTCGCACGAATTTAACAAAAAAAAAAACCGAAAATGAGATAAAATAAACGAAAGGAAACAAACTAGTTGAGATGTCATGCCCCATGTCGGCGATTTTAATGT
Organism: Botrytis fragariae; assembly: GCF_013461495.1. Taxonomy (NCBI): domain Eukaryota; kingdom Fungi; phylum Ascomycota; class Leotiomycetes; order Helotiales; family Sclerotiniaceae; genus Botrytis; species Botrytis fragariae. Next base: position 986,986 of record NW_023500991.1, on the reverse strand, counting down.
CTTCGAGGTTGAATACCGTCCCCTTAACCAAAGTAGGTGATATTATGCCTGTGCTTTGAACAGATGATTATTCCACGGATCCGAGCGTCGAGCAAAAACCCAAACTATCTCGATGAAAGACTTGAGACATACTCTCTCGACGGCGCTGGAAGGCCATCATGTGAGACTGGGGGCATTTGAGGAGGAAGTTGCAAGAGCCCATGATTCTGCATTTGAGTGGGTAGATTTGGGGTTGGATAATGGCTGGATGTGTGTGGAACATACGTTTGTCCGTTTGCTAATAGACTACTTCCGCTGCCGCTAGACTTTCGGTTATTAGCCGGCCATGTATTATCAGTGGTGTTAGTCTGACTATTTTGACGACTTTTGCTGGGCTCGCTTCCACTGCTTGTTCCATAGTGGCTTATATCCGTGGTAGACTCATTGGTCTGAGCGTAATACAAATTGCCACTAATAGTTGATGCATCATACATTTCCGAATCTTGCTGTGATAACGAAGATTGTTGCCCCGATTGGTAAGCAGCAGTAGCAGCGGCTGTGGTGATTTCGTGAGGGCTGCTGGTAGAAACACTCATATACGGATTCGTCAGGGGCATTTGAATCGAAGGGTTGATTTTTGCAGAGCTGTTCATGTTTGAGTTCATGAATCCATACGGCTGAAGTGAGTTCTGTGAATTAAAAGCACTGTCATTTGTGGACCCGTATTGTCTGTTTGGGTATGGGAGTTGCCTCTCGGTGGTGGTGGCAACATTGAGGGCAGCTTGCGAAGATGTGGCGGCTGCACTTGCAGTTCCATAAGATGGGATACATGTGTTGTTTGGGACACAAAAATTCTTTGATTCCGAGTCAACCATTGGGCGCGCGCTATAACTTTGGTATGCCGAATTATAATTCGCCGCTGCTTCAGAATCCATATACATTGGCGCCTGAGGGTTTACACGTGTGCGCCCATTGCTCTGTACTGGATAGTTAGACACAGAAACGGAATCTTGTGCTGCCACTTGATACGGGGTTGAACTTGAAAGATTGAATTCGGCAGATTCTTCGGTGAAGTTATCATAGGAATTGAGAAATTTCGGTCCTTGGAACCCATAATTGGAATAACTTGGTCGATAATTAATACCATCAGGACTCAAGTTCAGGGTCTGTAACGTCTGATAGTAATTATTGTTGTACGGGGCGTTTGAAGGCATTCGGTACATTGGGCGTAAGCTATCATCAAAGCAATCAGCCGGAAGATCCTTTGCTTGTTCTAGTCGCATAGCCGTCACCTAAATTACTCGAGTTAGTATTTATCGTTATGAACAATGGGCCGGTCGGACGTACTCTCAAGAACTCGCATGGTTCTGAAGAGGACTGTTTGCAGTGGTAACATGGCCTGCCATTGTCTTCGCCGCTGCACCGAATCTTGCGCTTTCGACATCTTTGACACTACGAGAAAGTTTGGTCAGTAAATGCATTCAAAGCAGCGGAAATTTTATAGTGCGGTAAACGGAAGTTTGAGTGGCATACTGCTACCTGAATTCTGCGCCTCATTTGATGATGTCCCGGTTCGGTGTTTTCTGGTCCACGATCATTGCTTCGTCCATCGCTATACGTCCGAGATGGATATGAGTGCTCGGAGCGCTCTTGAGCCAGTGGATAGCTTTGACCGCGCGGACCGCATCTACGGAAGGTAGGCTCCTCCTCTGAGTAGTATCCTCGAGTAACCATCTGAATTCGATAAGTAATAGATCGGATGGTATTTAGACCTTCATCGGTGCACTGCTTGGCTTACCTTCAAAAGATCTTGGGAAGATTTAAGAGTTTGAAAGCAGTTGGGTTCAACTTGGGTACAAAAACAAATGTGTCAAGCTTCAATAGGATCCGAGATGAATCAAGGACCTGGGGTTTATCAAATGCTAGGGCTGTCAGGCGAAAGCAAGCATATTATAATGGGTACAACAGAATTTGTGATGTTTGTCTTTATGAAAGATTTCCTGCATACTAGTACTGCTAAACTTGAGATATGATTAAAATAAACAGAATAAATGATTTAGCTTTGTGGCCTCTTTGCGGGCCCATGCATTTGCTATGTAATTTGGAAGATCGACAAATACTTCCGGCACTTAAGCAAACAGCATAAACTCTGGGGTATAAAATCCAGCTTCCTGGTTAGCTTTCAGGGTTAAAATTCCTCAGAGCTTACAGTGTTTGATGCAAATATTCAATTTATGATGAGACTGTCTCGATAACTGAAACAACTTCACCGTAGAACAAAGAACCCATGAGCCTCAGTAAGCTCATCTCACCTCCTATTTAGGTAGCATATAAATTTGGAATTTCATGTAGCTTTCCGTATTGGCCCCCATATATGTTTTTTTGACACCTACCAGGCTAGGAGTAACTTTACTCCTTCTAGACAGAGCTACATATCATTGTGAATGACAGATAACGACAATTGCGCCTGGTAGCATTGCAATGAATTCAGCAAACAATTGAATAAAGATACGAATTATGGAACAATTATGAACCTGCAAACGACGTATCACCGCTGGTGCTTGTCATACTCTGCTGCTCAAATCTTGCGCTACTTCGCTCCTCAATTCGTTACAGGTAAAAGAGTCAATACGCACCCAAATTTTCAATACGGGGTACGTAACACATATTTTGATGCAGGAGAGCAAGGTCTAATCAAGTCCATGTCAAAACCTTGGAGGTCTAGCACTATTCCAGCACTGTTTGACTGAAGGCGCCACTATCAGACAAGAACCTCAAATCCTTTCAGAGTTTAGCTCTGATTTACATGATTATTCAATCACATTCAATCAAATTTTGCTCCTTCCAATGGAATTGGAGCAAACAAACCCAGCTTAAAGAATTTTCACTCCTAGTTTGTTTGCTTCTAGCCGAATTCTGGCCACAACCAAGCAATGTTGTATAACTTCTTTCTGCAGTATGTTCCATTTCTCTTTGGAAACCAATTCAAAACGGCTGGCAGGGTATCTGAGTTTTTTCTCTTAACAAGGCGATGCTCAGGCAATGCAACGTGACTGGTGCGAACATCAGTTTAATTGCATCAATGTAAATTCTGGTATTACAGATGGAATAGCACAGATGAAGAGCTTTGGGCTCAGACGCTTAAGAGTGACTCTGTCGCTTCGCACAATTTCTTCTGCGCCAATTCGAGTAGAAAGCAAGTGAAGTCTTCGTTGTACCGATGATGATGTGCGAAGTGGTGTAATAGAAGTAGAGCCGTACCAGTTAGTCACTTCAAAAACCGAGAGAATAAAAGCCAATCATCGAGATGCCGATGACTACCGGCTTCCATTCTGTATCATCTCAAAGCAAGATCTTAGAGAAGATCGTCTTCCCGTAGAATGCGTATAATATGGAGATGAAGGGCTACGTATCGAGATAGCTAGCAGTTGTTAAAAGTGTCACCAAACTATTGACTATTGAGTATCCCCCGGGCTTTTGGTGTTAGATCTATTCTGATAAGATACAGTCCGGCCGACCTGTAAACTCGTGAGGACCAGACCATCAAAGCCCTGGCGTGGGAATCAGATTTCGGCTTACTCTTTGTTGATTCTATAAATGCGTGACATTGAAATCATTTATAAGAAGACGCGGCGGGAAAAAATACTTCCCCGAGGTGGGCCAAATCATGGGCGTGCATACCATGCAACATTATGAGAATTATGGGCAGTTATTGATAGATCATAACGGGTGGCTGCTTCGCGTGCTCTGCCAATACCTGTGCATTATGCGCGTATCCGTTACGCATAGCTGACGAGAGCCAATGAGAACCACTGAAGTCCAATGACCTGGTAATGGATGTTTCTTCAAATAAAATGTGGTGATATGTTACGCCTCCCAATGCAGGCTGAAAATCTTGAGCAGACAGTAATAGCCACTTTCCTCGAAGATGAAGGCCAAGACGTTGCGCTGCCTCGATGGAAGCCAAAGGGAATGATGTTTGCACAGATCGCATTAAGAAATGTAATCTATAGTACCGAAGTTACGGTGCAGCCGTGCGGTGGGAGCTGCAGGAAGCGATCGAGATATAGATGTCCTCAACATGGAGACCTATCAACGGCTCCTCGGGGGGTTTATTTTCATCTACCCGCCCCTTTGTCTGCAGCCCTTTCGGATACGAAATTTGCGAGTCCAATAGGAAGAACAAATCTCTTAGCGACAGCATGTTGACCAACAATTGACACCTACTATCTTCAAGGTTGCGCGAAGATTGGATGAATATTCGGCGGTGGCACGTGATATGTGAGGCAAGCGTGTCTCCGTTGTTTCTGTTTTCTTCATCAGATGAAGAGCGAGTTGGAGGACGTACATCTCACTTGCTCAGATGTTTTCTCGGGCATTGGTTCAATTAAATCAATTGAACCCTACTTTGATTAGCTGGAGTTCAAGTGATTTATGTAATGCTGGATATGAATGGAGGAATCTTCCTTCCTAGACTCAACACAATATTTGAGACCATGACTGTCGAGGGTAAAGAAAACAGGTATAAATGATGAAGTTAACAAATATAATATCGAGTATACAGGAGCTCAGTCGATCACTTGAAGAGGACTTTATATGTATATGAAAATAAAGAAGCTAGACCGCCATACTGCTGTGATTGGTGATTTACGCTTTTAGTTTCGCAAAGTGACGATCTTGTATTTTAGCCGCGGTTCCGCGCTTGTGCGATGATCAACTCACTTGCATCACAGCTTCACAGCCCGGCATCGGTATTATTCAACAATCATGAGTGTCCTTCTTGAGACCTCTGCTGGTGATATAGTTATTGACCTATTGGTCGATTATTCACCTAAACTTTGTGAGAAGTAAGTCTTGAATCCCAATGCCTCCCCATGTCTTATGAAGTAGCTGAACACATAGATACTAAGACGATCGCGGTAATCTAGCTTCTTAAAGCTCTGCAAAATCAAATATTACAATTTTTCTCCGATCTATGGCGTACAAAAGAATTTCTCGTGCCAAACTGGCGATCCGATAGGACCTGATTCGAAAGATAGCGACGGAGGAAGCTCGATATGGGGTTTATTAGAAGGCCCAGCGAAAAAGACATTCAAAGCAGATTTTCACCCAAAATTAAAGCATGCGGAAAGGGGAACTGTTAGTATGGCGACCGCGCCGTCAACGAGAGATCCAGATGAACGTCTCGCAGGCAGTCAATTCATAATCACTTTGGGGGATGATCTAGATTATCTGGATGGCAAGGCAGCTATATTTGGCAAAGTGGTAGAAGGATTCGATGCGCTCGAGAAAATCAACGATTCATTTTGCGATGATAAAGGACGGCCTTTGGTAGACATACGAATCAAGCACACGGTCATCTTGGATGATCCTTATGATGACCCAGCAGGTCTTGTCGAACCACCAGAAAGTCCTGTGCCTTCCAAAGCACAATTAGCTACGATTCGCATTGGGGAAGACGATGATTTGAATGAAGAAACAGATGTTGAAGCTGTTGAGAAACGGCGACGAGAGCGGGAAGCACGAGCGCAAGCCTTGACTTTGGAGATGGTTGGAGATCTTCCTTTTGCGGAAGTCAAACCACCGGAGAATGTTCTTTTTGTGTGCAAGCTCAATCCAGTTACTACAGGTAATTCCTTTGACTTGCATTGATTACCGTTATGAATGCTAACTTTCTATTTTCAGATGAGGATCTCGAACTTATTTTCAGTCGCTTTGGCAAGATCCTCTCTTGCGAGGTGATCAGAGATAAACGAACGGGCGATAGCTTACAGTATGCTTTCATCGAATATGAGGACGAAAAATCTTGCGAACAAGCGTACTTCAAAATGCAAGGCGTTCTCATAGACGATCACAGAATCCATGTCGACTTTTCCCAAAGTGTATCAAAACTATCTGATACCTGGCGAACGGCAACAAATTCGAAGCGAAGACAAGGAGGTGGCGGCTTTGGTGGTGTCAGTGGACTGGAGAAGAAGAGGCAATATAGAAATGCGGAATATAGCTCGGGACCAAGAAGGGACAGGTACGGTATGGTTATCGATGAGGACGAGCTGAGGAAGAGACATGAAAGGGAAGGAAAACCCGAAGAGAGCAGGAGAGAAAGAAGCAAAAGCCCCCGTGAGGAAAAGAGAGATTATAGTTCTCGGGACGACCGACGAGATGGTGATCGCAATAGGGGAGGTAGATATGACGATAGGGACCGGAGGGACAGGGGCAGATATGATGACCGTGATAGGTATAGAAGCGACCGAGGCCCACGAGATGACTACAGACGGCGATAGTGATTCTTGGGAAGGTTGGCAAACCTGGCGTTATGGAATGTCTAGGAGACACATGGAGGAAGGCTTACGTGATCCGTATCTAAATTGACTGTACTTTCCGTTTTCAATATCTTGACGGCAAACTAAAAGCTCAAACACATATATACATAATCAATGTTACCTCAATAACTATTCAGAAATGCTATACCATTGCATACCACCGCGCAAAGCACTCACAATTTAATGTCGTTTGTATATACCCACTTCACAGTATTACGCGAAGCGAGAATCATTGGAATGATTGAATATAGATATAAATGTAGATGAATTGGATTTTTCCATGCCAGTATTAAATACAGTTTCATCTTATTTCTCAACTGCTCCCTTGGTGGTTTTGAAGCTGGGTGAAGTTGAGATAGTCCTGTAAGTATAAATTCTTGGAGAAGAAGAGGGCGAAAATGAGTGGGATGGATTGAACGAGATGAGACAGACGGAATGAACAATCGAAGAATGCAGGTGTGAAAGTATACATAGATATGCAAAGAAAGAATCATGAGTGAGGTTCATATAGATAGGTGAAAATAACCGGATACGCCATCTTTCAAAACTCAATACTGTTTAATGTTCAAGTGTTGTCTATGTCAAACATTCCCTCAAGTTAGGAAACTGAAACTCACTTCACATGTACTTTATATTTCCAAAGAATGTCGCAATTTGTTTTCAAACATGAATCATTGGTAATTAAAACCTCATTTCATTCTCTCTTCCGCTTCTCCCCACTCTATAGCTGTGCTGGTTTACCAGTCTATCTGCGTTGCGAATTTCCCATGCTCTAGGTATCTTTTCCTTCCTTGCCATTATAAAGCATGTTCACATGCGTCCCAATGCTCTCCCCCTCGATATATAATAAATATTCTATGACAGTAGTACGTGACAACTGCATTGTTGATTGATATCGTTGAGCATTGGGCTTTTATTAAACTTTGCCCGGAGCTCAGATTTCTGAACATCGACGCAATTTAGTAAGTGGGCAACCAGAGCTCGTTGTTTTAGCAATTTATTAGATATTAAACGATTCAAAAACTTCCTCTACGCCTTGATTAATTGCTTTTTGCCATCGCTGAGAACGAAGGGGCGTTTAACCATCTCCACAATATCAGCCTGTACGCGAAGCCTCGCCCTTTTGATGCCCACTACTTAAGCCCCCCTTCTCATCGATACCAGGCGCATTCTCGTTCGTAACGCCGCTATACGCAGGTCTCGAAGTCCCATTCGCCTGGGTAATATCTTCCGCCAAAGCATCTTCATAAGAAGGCGGAGCATCATCCAGAGCCGGTGCCCCTGGCGCTCCAACTTGAGGTGGAAATGCCGGATCAAAAGGTGGCGGTGCTGTGTTGACTGGAGGTCTTACTGGAATATGAGGATAAGCTGTCATGGCGTCTAAAAGTGCCGCTGGTGGTTCAATGCCAGAGAAGATTTCAATTTTGAATCTAAGAGGTATTGATATTGTTTGCGACTGAGTTTGTTAGTTTTTATTCACGTACTCCTGAATTAGTTCATTATAAGACATACCTGAATCTCTCCTGGGTAGCCATAACCTAATCCAATCCTCGCCTCAAGTTCATATCGACGAGCAAGATTGCAAGTGACAAAGGAAGGGGCAACGGTATTTGGCAGAGGAATTGCATCCCATAATTTACTATCTATGGCTGTCTCAGTACCGATCGGATCGTCCGGTGATCCAATAGGAATGGATAGTCCAGTCAAACTCATCACAACCCAAGTACTTGTTTCAACTCTAATAACATCTGAAGCCTTTACTTCAGTGGTACCGAGAAGGTTTACTTGCAAAGACATGAGAAATACATGCTCAGGGCTTGTGTTAGTTCTTCTAAGGAGAATCCTCATTGGTAAAGGCTTATTGCAAGTCAAGATAGGAGGACTAGGTAGTCTAGCATCGACTTCCCCTTGCGGGGACGTATTTGATAGCTGCTTAGGTTTCTTCGTGAATAGACCCTTTTTCGCATAGGTTGGTCCCCCATTTTGGAACATAAACGGCCGTTTTGCAAACGCTTCATTTGTGGTTTCAGGAGGCCTTGGAGCTTCGATCGGTAGAAATTTAAATCCAATTGTTGATCTTCTATTCTCCTTAAACATTGAGGGTCTTTGCACAGTGACTTTGACATAGTATCTTATCTCGGCTTCTCCCGGGAATCCAGTAAGTGAAGGAGGTAATGTCCTTTTAACATGTGTATACTGCATCTGCTGCATGCTCTGAATTCCAAGACCTCCAAACCCACTGCCAGGACCCATTTGTTGTGAGGCCGGATCATGGCAGCCATTGTTAATGGGCAACTTGATGCGGAAAGGGTATTCATGTTGCCCCGCTCTTAGCGTATATGAACTGATGATTGCTTTGTTGGGAAACACTTCTGCAACCTTGTATAGAATCTTGTGGTTCTCCTGACATATTTCCTGTCTATCTCGCCTCGAATAAAGTGCAGGAGGATTATTGGGACCTTGTGTGTATAACATTTCTGGTGGTCTCGATAGACGGGTTTTGCTCTCCCCCTCAACCTTCACAACTATTCTGCTAACCGCTTCATCGCTTGTAAGATTCAGAATAACTCTGCCGCTTATGAAATCGAGATTCGTGTAAAAGCTATGAGGATTGTCGAGTTGTATTCGAACGGACATTTTTTGGCCACTAAATTATATGGTGCGAAATAACAGTTTGAAGATCAGTTTTCGATTATAGGAAATGAATAACCTTTGAAAGTTTTCCAACAGCTTCGTTCTACTCGCACTGTTGGTTGATTTGTGGCTAGGCAGGTTTCAAGTGCTCAGCCTCGTTGCCCTTGATTGAGACTGCGCGTCCGAATTTCTTTGGTGTTTGTAGAAGTTTCGTACAATTGAATCCGAGACCCGAGAACTCCGAATACGCTCGTTAATGGTCAATCAATTTATGTTCGGAGCATGTATGGAAGAAGATCCATCTATTCCTTGAAGAAAGCTATTTGATAGTTCGCACAGCCCTGTGCGCTATGCGAGATGATGCTGTTTTAGGAATGACGCTTAGCTCACCGGGGGTTCTTGTAGCTTGTCCGTCAGCCCACACCTCCCATCCCTGTTGTTTACTTTAATCAGACTTCATCCCGTAGAAGTTATTGGATTGTCATGATCGATATAATATTGATGAATGCAGTGGCAGGGCAGAATTTCACAGACTCCAATATCATCTACCAAGCCGCGTAATATTTTGTTTCAATCTGAGATTGGAGATGGGAAAGAATTATGGGCCATCGAAGCTGGTAATGGAAAGACTGATAGAGATCAGAATGTTCAACATCAGGTTTCTGCAGTTGCATGGTTAAAAACCAGGCTCTCTATCGCCGTGTGGTACATTCAACTCGCGGGACATGAAGTTATTTCGTACACTGTATTCGTTCTACATAATAAGTACTACGCTTGGTATACGGAGGCTGTCCCCCATACTGTGCAACCCGCTTACAACGACTGTCTATTCTGCGTTTCTATTCTCAGGCAACACATGGCCAAAAATGCTACAATGATCAAACTTCCACTGACGTAAATAGGGATGCTTGGATTAGATGCTCCAACATTCGCTGCGATGAGAGGAGCAATTATTCCACCAAGTCTATTCAATGAGTGGGCAATACCACAACCAGTTCCTCTACTGGATCCGGGAAAGGTTTCTGGAGTATATGCACTACATGCTGTTAGTACAGCATGACAACTTTCACGTTGATAAAGCTGATAGACTCACTAAAGAATTCCAAACATGATGTTCTGGAAAAATGATGCTGCGCAACCAAAGCCGAGTTGAAAGCTGCTATCGTTACGAAGGGTGAAAAGGAAGAAACATACTCCGGCAATCATCGTTGCAAAGGCCATTGGTCTCTTACGGCCGGCCACATTGACAATATAGCAAGCCAAAAGGGACCCGGGGACAGCGGCTGTACTTATTATCAAGTAATTTCGATAAGTGTTGGATTCGCTCTCAGTTTTATTGCCGCCTTTCAAATATTGTGGTAAGAAGGAATTGAACAATGGATATCCTATTCCAATACAAAGCCAAATGATCCACAATAGAGCCTAAATGAAGTTAAAATCGGAGAATCGAAATACTCGATTCACAACTTACAGTATTTATACCCAATTCAGCATTTCCAAACAGTGGAGAGATCTGCCTTTTTGTCTCTGGTCCGAAAGATGCAATCGCTTGACGTACCCGCACTTTGATGCTTGAATTCACTACATTGATTACCTCTGCTGTCCCTCCTATCTCGTTGAGGATTTCTTCGGTGAGCCACGTTTTGGTGCCGTTCTTATGCGCCAGTGCACGAACAGATCTTACAGCTTCTGCTTGCCTGTTCGAAGCAAGGAGGAATTTCGGCGACTCTATACTATCAAAAAGCCAGCGAGAGATAGCCATTGTCAAAGTTATAGCACCCATGGTGTATAAGAAAAGTCTTAGACCACGTTTTGCTTCAAAACTTGATCCAAGGAAGAGCCATGCAAAAAGTGAAGCCACAACCTGCCCAATCGGCCACCATACAGACAGAAGTGTCAAGTAAATACGGTCTTTGTGTGGTAGAAATTCAAGCTACTAAGGCATTAGCAAGCAGCACTATGGAATATTAAACAAACGCAATGTCTCGAGTTTGAGGCGGGACTTCACGTTGAGAGTGTCGACGTACAAACATAGTTCCATCTACCGGTAGACTGCCTCCTACTCCAAGTCCAAGTACTCCGAGAAAAGCTGCCTCGGCAATGAAATTTGGTGCAATTCCTGTCAAGAAGGCAAATATTCCAGCAATGACTAATGTTGAGTTGAAACCGAGTCTTCTCCCTATTTTATCCGATCCAAACCCCCAGCCAAAGGCGCCAAGTGACAGTCCAACATTCAAGACAAGAGTGGCGTAGCGAACATGTTGATCAGATACACCATAAACAACAGAGGAGGTAGGCAGGATTAACGCTACTCCCTGGAGCCAGAGACTAATTTTTATCAGGTTCTATCATTTTCAGGAAATGGGAGGAGCAATATACTTATCCGCCGCCCATCCCATACCACATAGTACAAACAAATACCATTGATACTTTCCCATGCCAATATCACTGATTGCAAGCTCTAAAATTCTAGATTTTACTATTGGGGAGTCAGTACACATGTTCTCTCCGATAACTTATAAGATTAACAACACACATTCTAAGTCCGAAGCTGATGAACCAGTTCCTCCAATCACATCCCTCAGCTCTTCTACTGTACGTGCGACTATCGGTGTCGAGCTATCTGCACTTTCCTGACTGCTCGCACCAGATGGCAAACTTCCATCGCTCTCTTGTCTGCTCAGGCCACCCTCAACTGATCGACTCTTTCTCTTAGGGGCATCAGGGAGCTGCTGTATGTGATCTATTGGCTTAGTAGCATCCAGATATTCGGGCTTTGGTTCCCCAATTCGCAGACCGAGAACCTTCATTTTCACCCCGAAGTTGTTGTGTGGAAGTTGCTTGGGAATTGGTGCTTTTTGGTTGGTTGGCCGATTTTGCGATTTCAGAGGTTGCTTTTTAGGTTGCTTTTTGGGTGGGTGTGTTCGATTGAAAGATTGAGTGGTGTTGAAAGTTGCTTAGGACTGAATGCATATGTGATGCTGAGAGTTGCGAGTCGCTCTTGGTTGATTGATTGCGATTTCGCGATTTGATATTCAACACTTTCACCTTGAGAATAGTATTTGTGTCTTAGAAATTGAAAATGTTTTTCGATTGATTGATTGATTGATGCTACTATCCGAAGTCGAACTTGTTACTGTCGATTATGCTTGGTAGATAGATTATCGAGTACCCATAATGTAGGCAAATGTGTATGTTTTCTGTTCTTATGTTTTCCGTTTGCAAAAAGGTTCAATAACACAGGTGTTGTGGGTTTTGTATATATGAAAGTTGTGTTGAAGGAGGGGCTGTCGTAGGATCGGGAATTTACCTTATATATCTGAAGGGAATTGGATCTTCAAATCGTGGCATCATTATAGTTTTATTTCTACGCTACTTAGTGACCATTCTGCAAGTCATTGAGTTCCTGGACTCTTCTTGGCGTCAACTAATGCTTCACGTCAGTCTTATTTGCGCGAGGAATGTTACATGTGCTATGGAAAGTCCAGTATTTTTTTTAGATGTACGATCTTGAGAGAAAATTAAGGCCTTTCACAGACTCTAAATATATGATATCTGGGGGAGATGAGTGTAATCTTCACAACAAGTCTAGATCTTTTGAGGCTTTCGAATTGTATTCAAGCGAAGCAAAGTCACATCCTCAAACTTCAGTCTGTATTGATTTTCCATTCTTCTCGTCCGGCGACTGCTTTAAATTGGCTTGTTTAAGAAATCATGTTGACGGACTGCACTAAGGGAAAAAACAGTCAATCAGAGTTTGTTCTATCCGAGAGAGATGCTTTTAGCATTTCTAGGTGCCTCTATGAATGATGTCAGTATTAACTTTTCCAGGCATCTCAAAGTCAAATCCTTGGATATCTGGCAATTCTCTATCCCAAAAACGAGGATGGGCAACTGAGTTATATTGAAAGTTTGTTCGAAAAAGCTTATTCGCATTAGCGAACAAGCTAAATGCACTAACCCTCCGCATGATCGACGTCTAGTTGGAGAGGACGGCTATCATCGCATCTCCCACTATTTTCTGCTTCAGGCTTGAGGATTTCTTTTCCTTTTTGGTTATTAGGGTTGATCATTTAATAATTATAAGCATGCAAACTGTCTCTGTGGTTTCACAATACCGTATAATTCTTCTCGAGTGAGGGGGATCCGGGGGACTCTTTGCTTACTTTGTGTTATGTTTTGTTTTCTGGCTTTCAATTTAAACTATTCAGATTGTGATTGAACGCGATCCGTCAAGATCGTTAGATGGTATATCCATTCTCTTGGAGATCCCTACCATTACACACCACAAGCAAGAATACGATGCGTTACCACACAGTATTTGACCCTTCTCTTCCTGTCAAGAATCCAGAGCCTTGAAATCATAACTTTCATTGTCTTCCTGATCAAACTCCCACTTGTCCTCATACTTCAAATCATGACCAGCAGCTGCCATACATTGAAATGCTGCTTCCGAAAACCTCGAGCCGTGAGAAACGCAAGTACCCATTATTTGCGTGTATATTTCATAATATACCTGTTCTTCTCTAACGGAAAATGTCACAAGAATATTGGAATATCGAAATTTGGTCTTGATCAATGCTTCCAACTTGGATTTCCGTGGTTAATCCTGATGCTAACCATGGGTAGAGCATTCCAAACAATGCTCATCAGGTCCTCCCCGCCGATGTATTACAAATTTGTTAATATAACTCTCGCTGATATACATCTCGCTGGTATACATCTCGCTGACGCGCTCCTATCCAGGCTATACCCCTCTTCACCCCTCTTCACATCACACTCATATCCAACCTACACTCTCCTTCACGCCAAACTGCTCATCACACCCCTACCCACCCCTCATCACCCACTTACACCTCACCTCACCATTCCTCCTCCTCCTCCTCTTCCTCCCCCCCAAAATAATAAAACCCCTCATCCGTCATCTCCAACCCCACAAACTCGCACAACCTATCAGCCGAGCTCTACACCACGTAAAAATTAGCCCCAGCTACCCCAACACGATATGTTTCCGCATTTTTATGATTCGAAATGCAGTTCCTCGAATAGTATTGTGTTGCAATCTCGATGATTCGCCACATCCTTTGAAAGAACAAGCAACATGAAAGGGGAGACAAAAGGAAAAAAAGTGAGGAGAAAGAACAAAAAAACAAAAAAAAAACAAAAAATAAACAAAAAATAAACAAAAAATAAACAAAAAATAAACAAAAAATGAACAAAAAAAAACTAACCAATACAACCTCCGCAATGCAGGAAAGTACCGTCACGGAAAGATTCTCAAAACTATAATCTACCATGAAGAATGTCCAGATGGAAGCGATGAGTAGTACGCTGAAGAGGGTGAGGATCATGGTGAGCAGGTAGAGAATGCTGATGAGGAGGGTTTGGAAGAGTTTTGGGGGGCGGAGATTGAGGGGTGGGGTGGGGAGGGGGGGCATGGTTGTGGGAGGAGGAGGAGGAGGTGGTGGTGGTTGATTGTTGATTGTTGACTTGGAGGAATCGAGGGATGCTGGGTTGCGAATGCGAGATGGTGAGGTGGGATTTTTAATTTTAATTTTAATTTTCGTATAGTGCAGTGTAGAATCTGGTTGTCGGTGTTGATGTTGATACTGATACTGGTATTGATAGTAGAGGTCGTCGATGAATCAATCATAATATTGAGCAATAGCAGTGAGTGCTGAAAGAATATCAATATCAAGATCAAGATCAATATACACAAAAAAGGAATATCCTAATGACTCAAAAATCCTAATGATCTCCCAGTATTTCCTTTCTCTTTCCCTCTCCCTCTCCCTCTCCCTCTCCCTTTCCCTTTCCCTTTTCCTTTTCCTTTCCCTTTCCCTTCCATCAATTTTCTCTTCTGCTCTTGCCCAACCCATCACTTGAGAGTCGAGAGATTTTCCTTCCTTCCTCCCTTTCTTCCCTCATCAGACACGAACGGACTTTCTTCATAATCTCTTGAGAGTTCTAATACTCTATCCTATCCTACCCAGTCCAACAACGTTCCACGCAAAAGAAACAAACAAACACCTACTACCTTCATATACCTCCCATCCCCAGCCTCTCATAAGCAAAACTGCAAAACTGCAAAATCAACGCCCTCTCAAAGACACAACCCAAGAATTCGGTTCAAATCAGAAAAAACGTTTCATGCTCACAAATTCAACTCTCGTTTATTGTAATTACTTCACATAAATGCATACCAAGTCTTGCAGCCAACTATCTTAGCTCATTATTACAATGTACACATTCCATCCATTCTAGACCTAGTAGTCTATCACCAGTCGCTGTCAATTAGACCAATCCCTGATCATACATTCAAATTTCATGATAATCATGATCTAAGGGTATTTTTCCACCATGAAAGAAAAAAAAGCCATGCCCTACCATATGCTATCCTTCCATGCCATGTTCTCGCATGCTAAGAAACCACACCCTACGCAGCCGCGTTCAGCAGAGCATTCATACGCCAAAGCCATGTTGTGAGATTTCCGAAATAAGTTGAGAACGCCCTAACATGAAGAAGTAGCAAAAATTAGTGTACGCCAAACGATTGGTTGTGTCCGTCCTCCATCCATTTTCCATAAAATCAACGCCGCTAATAAGCACCCATGCAAAGAAGCTAATCCATCTAACCCAAAAATAGCTGGTCAATTTTGCAAAACTCCACGTCGCATTGTGCTCGTGTATTCGTGTGTGATCGTAACGGAAATCCAGTAAAGAAAAGTTTAATCATCGTCCAATTCAATTATCTCTACCACGGCATGCTTAACGTCATTTGTTGATTTCTTTCTTGGCCTCTTTTCATCTATCGAATCGTCATCATCGTCATCGGTGGTTGACTTTCGTTTACGTGAAGGTTGTGACTCCAATTTTGGACGCCAAGTACCATCCGCCGCAACCAGGATGGTTTTAACGTCAAGCTCATCTTGTTCCTGTAGTTTGTCTCTCACAGAAGCTAGGAATTCATCGTACCGAAGGCTGTGTGGACGTGCATCCTCGGAGCACAGCGGACACTTCCAAACGTCAACCATGCAAGGTTGATCTGGTCGTTTCGGCTTACTTGGGCGTGTCGAAAGGAAAGTTGCGAGATCAAAACATTCCCGATGCAAACAGTTCTTACCACGAACAGGAATTTCAAAGATTCTCGAGGTAAAAGGATCAGTAAGACCAATGGAAAGATCAGTGACCACTATCGAAAGTTCATCGTCATCCTCAGTCGGGCCTGCAAGCTTCTTTTTAATGTCTTCCACGACCGTCGCTGCAGGAATGCTTTGTTCTTTACATCTTTCCATGATTTCATTGTGCTGTAATATCTCAATCTCTTCCACAGCCAGAAAATATTCCTTTTCTTTAGTTGTTGTAGGTAACTTGGGCATCGATATTGTAATCTCGTTGGTTCCAGAATTTACATAAGGCGTGATATCGATTGGAAGATCTCTCCCATGGTGCCATTTGCGTCTAGCCTCTAACTCATGGCTGTTCATATCCACGAAGATCATTTCGGGCCACACCGTATCCGAAACAACCCATCTCGAAACTGGGATTTCATTTGCATCTGCGACAGCTGATACACATCTCAATCGAAATTGAAGAGATTGAGATTTGACTTCTCGGACCATTAGACAATCTTTGGCAACCAATTTATCACGAGAAATACGCTTCAATGCATCGGCAGAAATCTGAAACTCTAATCTGTTGAGTGAGGATTCGAAGGGGATCTTCGTTGGGGCCATAGGAAAATCCTTGACAAATTGATAAAATCTGCGAGAGACGCCATCACACCCAAGGTTAGGTGTATCGATAGTAACAAGGCGAGGACTGCGAAGAGTCGCTTGATGAAGAGCTTTCATGTCTGGATCTGGAATTCCATGGGGATGTATAAAACCAAGGGGAGGGATGAAAGATCTTTTCATAGGATTAGGCATGTTGCTATATTGTATGCATTCTTGCTCTTCAATGGTCGTCGGCCTTGGGTACGGAGGTCCTTGGTTCCCTTGAGGATTATTTCGCATGTAAATAGAACCACTCACCAACGGAGACATATGCTCGCCGGAAACGCTATTATTTCTTGTACTATTCCTGCTAGTATTTCTTGATGAAACTTGCTGCTGTTGTTGCTGACCATTGATTGGATGGCTATCTCTTCTCGGATGGGCTTGACGCTGCAGTGCTAAAGCTTGATGTTGGGCTTGCTGCTGTTGAGACATCTGATGCTGTAACCAATGTTGCTGCTGCTGTTGATGTTGTAGATGCTGCTGATGCATTTGAATTTGTTGCAATTGTTGAGAACTCATTTGTTGGGTATTATTTAGGCCATACTGTGCTGGGACATTTGCCTGTTGCATATATGGCTGTGGATAATGCTGTTGTTGTCTAATGTCGAATCTCGGGTCAAAACTATATTGGACTTGAGGAAGTCCCTGATTTTGTCCTATGATTGGTGATTGAGAACCATTGCTCTGCAAGACCGGTGACAGAAATTGAGAGCCATTACTACGCATGATAGGTGACGAATATTGGAATCCTTGTTGGACTGGCGACCCCATAGATAAGGCTTGTATGGAAATTGCACCAGGCGTGTCTACACCTGTACGGGGTGTAACACTTTGATGACTGCCGGTCGCACTTGTCATCATCAAAGGTGATGAAGGTCTGGTGAACGAGGTTCGTATTTGACTCAAGGTTTGACCAGTTTGACGATTCTGAACATGACTTTGCTGAGTGCTCTGGTTGGAATTGAAACTCGATCCCATTAGATGAGGGTATGATCCATTTGGAATCCTTGGGATTTGACTGATGCTCGAGGGAGTCGCTGGTGCTGCTGTTAAAGGTTGCGGAGCAATGTTCGTCATCATCTTCTGGCGCGCTTTCAAAGAGATCGTCACATACTTTTGTACTATGGTTTTAGTTCTCTCTTGAATCTCCTTTTCCGAGGGTGGTCGAGAAGTATTATATCGAGCAGCAAGTTCTCTGTGTCCGGTTCTATCTTGTTCAAACACTCTTTCCATTTCATTACCATATTCATCATCCACAATATTAAGATTGCGCCTAGTCGCAGTGAATACAATATTCTGCAAAGTCGGTGATAATAGCCCTAATTCATTAATCAATTCATCAACTAGCGGCGGGTAGCCTCTGCTAGTACACATCCTCGTTAGCTCCGACCAATTAGAAACTAACTTTGACAGAAATGTGCCGACTTCTTGAACGATTCGCCGATATGGCTCGGAATTTTTCATCAAATCCGCAAATGGACTTGGAAAATTAGCAAACCATCTAAGGTGATTCGGTGCCATGCCTTCATTGTCTCGTATCAGCTGACCAAGTATGCGAAATGCATGAGTTAAAGTCACTGAGTCTGGAAGCTCAGCTATACCTGTAATATCCTTACGGCTTGTATCCCACACACAGAACAGCTGATGTGTTGCAACATAATGGGCATCATCAGACTTGCAGGCAGTTTCCATCAAACTGAACCTTGGCTTTTCAAGCGCAGAATTCAAGCTGGCCATACCCCCATATCGTTCGATATACTTCTTTACCATTTCAGCACGGGGCTTCAAAGAAGGCATGGCAGGGCGAAAGGATGGCCGCCGTTGCGGACACTGCGCATGGGAAAGCATTGTCTGATCCACTTGACCCTGGACTGCTGGTAATATTTCTGAATTTCTCTTGGTAACAGATGGTACCCGACTGCTTATGTTTGGGTCCGAAGAGGACTTGGGCAGTGAATCCCGCAATGGGTTTCCAGTTGAAGTGATGTCAGCTGAGGTCTGCAGTTGAGAGATATCTTCAGACAGAGGAGGCCTTGCAGGTGTTGTCACTGTGCAAGTTTCGTCAGGCTCGTCTCTCGCTACATCAGGGAGAACTCGAGGCTGAACAATATCGGGATTCGAAGGTGTAATACATGCTTCTTGCAGAGCTTGACTTGTTGCGATTGTGGCATTCACTCTCGAAGACCCATGCGTGCCGGCGAAGGAGGCGGTGTGTGTGTTTTGAAGAGGGACAGAATTCTGCGCCAGTCCGGGACTCGATGATTCGTTGCTTGTTACTGGCGAAAGTAAAGTAGTGGTCGAAGTTCTGAAGATTACTGTAATTAGCCTCGAATCATTGAATGGAGCTTTGTTTGTGGTGTGTGCCTGACACAAGCAGGCATTCAAGGGTCGCAAACAGCATCTGGCAATAGGACCAGGATACCTGGCTCATGGCAATGATGTGAACTTCTAAAAGTCTGAAGCCCACGGGATACCCGTCCATGTCTATCTATGAATGAGTAGCCCTTTGCGCCAGCCACTCGATACAATAATTTTGTGCTCGAGTGTGTAGTTTTCAGTCAGTAAATTAGATGTAGCGTACCTTTGAGGATTATTCGCATTGCTCTGTTCTGACGGTTTAGTGATGCTAGGACGTCGTGGAGTCGGTCGAACTGGTGCCCCTCCTGCGATCATCCAAGATTTTTGTCGGGACCCGCCCAAAAAGGCGTTTAATGTGGCATTAGAGGAGACAACATCTCGTTCGGTCATGGCAGAATTGCTCTCTTTATCGGGCGGTCGGCGCATGTCTCAAGTTCGACGTTGTCGAGAATTCATTGAATCCGTTTTGGTAACAATTCAAGGTGGATTTGAAAAGCATTAGAGACCTCTCACGTATGAAGGTGTATCGAATGTTTTCTCCTCAATCCCTCGCCTTTACCTTCACCCACGTCCACGCCCTCTGTTCCAGATCTTGCGAAGTTCGTTTTGTGGAAAAAGAAAAAGGAATGGAGCCCTGTCTTATACCATACTACCGTATGTGAGATGAGATGTTCTGAACCAGGATTGCCGTAAGGGACATGTGATATCTTCTTTCTTTCTTCTACTATATGAAGGAATTAAATTATAACAGGAAATATGACAACAGAATTCAATGTAAATTGAAGAAGTTGCGTATTAAAAGTTGATGTTGTTGTTGTTGTTGTGGTGTGAAGGAGACAAGTCGAGGTCGATGAATAGATGTTTGATGAGGTTCAGTATCAGTATCAGTATCAGTATCGAGAAGGCGGTACGGTACGTAGCGATAACAAACAACCTCAAAGGTGAATGGGTGGTGAATAAACTCTGCAAGGTAGAAATCGATAATAACCAATGAGAATGAGATGAATCTATTATAACACTTAGAGGTCAGGAATACATCCAATAGGATATAATGTTTTCATTCAGATCTATCGACATGAAATATCATCAATTAAGTTTATTGAAGAATGGTTTCTTGTGTTGAATTGTTTAGGTGTTTAGGTGTACTGGATAGATGATATGAACAGAAGGACAAGAGGGTCGAAGAACAGGAGGATAGAAGGGTAGGAGGGTAGGAGGATAGGAGGATAGGAGGATAGAAGGATAGAAGGATAGAAGGATAGAAGGATAGAAGAATAGAAGAATAGAAGAATAAAAGGATAGAAGGCCAAAGGGCCAAAGGGCCAAAGGGCCAAAAGGACAAAAGGACAGAAAGACACAAGGATAGAATACCTACCTAGGTACACAGTAGTCATTTCCATAGTGATATAAATCTTGAAAAGTGTAAAGATTCAAGCAACGATGAGTTCATTACATGAGGGGTTGAGGGGGAATGAGGGGCTACAAACAGACATTACAGACTACAGACGACAGACGACAGCCTACAGCCTACAGCCTACAGACCATACAAACTTTACAAACTCCACAGACTTCCAAGATTATTACAGTGTGTGTAGTAAGAGTGTTTATCTAGTGTGAACGATATATAATCCGCTCACCTCTCAGCAGCCTGCTTCCCTTGCTTGTTAGTTAGAGTTGCTTCACATGTAGAATATAGGGACCTTTCTAGGTAGTAATGCTGTGCACTCTTACATGCATAATTGATACGATATTATGTAGCATCCAAATTGCGAAAAGTGAAAAGGCCATAAGAAGGTGTTTGGTCATGTGGCTACCATCCTTTCTCGATATATTGGTGGCACAGGAGAAGCATGGATTCTGGAATGAATGAATCACGATAGAGGTAGAGGGGAAGTACACACTTACTAATAACGATGACAGATACGGGATTTCTACCCACAAGAAGTATTTGATATCCACGTGGTATCATAACTTTAGAAAGTCGAAGAGTGGTGGCAACGCAATGGGTTTCTTTCTAGACTACCGGGAAGTGGGATCACAATTCCCCTCCAAGGATTATGAGAAGACTAGGGAGGGGGGTCAAGTTGATGGAAGAACTCATATTTATAGATCTCCGGTTGGTTGTTGTCAGCGGCAAGATTTTGGGTAAGGGTCATCACAAGATGCCCATCGAGATACCAGTCAAGATACCAGTCAAGATACCAATCAAGATATATCCCAAGTACGTACTAGGTAGGTAGATAGAGAGACCATACAGACTCCCGTCCAGAGGTACATAGCAGGCAATTCGAGCAAGCAAGAGTGATGGAAACATAGCACACATCCGCCAATTGGATTCTGTCATTGGAGATGAGATGGATGAGATGTAACTAAGGTAAGGCTCAGCCAGCTCTTTCTCCAGCCATGCATGATTGCTCCGCAGCGGTACTCTGTGTATCCTACCTAAGCTCCCAGATGGATAATATATATACCTTGTACTTTGTAGTATGGCCTAGGTAGCATGTACCTAGGTAGTATGTACACTTCCAGCTCATCACCCACTTTCCCAAAGCAGTGAGCACTTCATTTACCCATCCTGCTATCCTCACTGACTATCCTCACTTGCCTATCGAGCCTATCTAGCCTATCTACCCAGTACCCAGTACTTACTACTTACTACTTACTACTTACCACTCATTCATAATCCGATGCTCAAACCTGCGTTACTCTGTCGAGCTGAAAGTAAATGTCGAGCCAATTACCCATACTTTATTTCCTTTTTTTAGACTTCCCTTAACCTCACAGACCAAAATTTCATCAAATCTAATCCCCAAAACTCACTTAAATCATACTCCACTTGCTAAACTAAAAAAAAAAAACCATAACTATACAAATTTGTTATTATATATAGGCCCTTCATATATACTATATACGCAACTAGTAGGTATATACATTACCAGGTACCCTTTGCATTGCGATACGCCGACAACTCGCAACTCTCAACTCTCAACTCTCAACTCTCAAATCTCAAATCTCAAATCTCAACTTTCAACTTTCAATCCCCTCCCCTCCCACCACCACTCAATTCTCCATTATTTTTATCATCATCATCACACTTCTCTTCACTCACACACACACACACACACTCACACCTTACCTTACTTCACTCCAGACAACATTCATCCACTCACCCTTCACTTCAATTTCTATTTTATATTGCACGACTCAATTATGTCCCCCTGATTCAAAGACACCTCCAATCCACTTTATCAGGACTTGATCCTCTATCCATTCCTGTGCTTTGCACATTGTAGTGCACCAAACATCCAGCTAATAACCCTATCACTGGTTGTACTATACCTGCTACTCATGTTGCGACAACGAATTCACTTTTGTTGTTGTTAATGCAACCCAAAAACACACCTCTGCAACTAAAATTCGAGTCAACCACCCTTCAATTTTCAGACTATCGTTTGGCGACTACAATCTGGTTTCAATAAGCATATATCAGCTCAAAAGATCCATACCACACACGAGTTCCGATGGTTATTTTGTAAATAGTGAAGGACCCTTGGGAGGACAAGAAATTATTGAAAGAGCAGGATAGACAGAATTGAACAAGATGGAACCCCCAAGGATAATGGAGTCCAATCATCGACCAGATGCAATGCGACCAGAGCCTGGTTCAACTTTGATTGTAATTCGTAAGTTATATCTATCTTGGTTAGCATGGAGAATGGAAGTATGATGGATGCGGAATACGGATACAAGATTGCTCCAATAAATCGTCATGTAAGGGAGTGCTGCCACTAATGTTTAAACTAGATGATTTTTCTGCCCGCAGTTCTGATGAGCTCAGCTTATCAAAAGGAGATCGTGTCGAACTCATAGAGAGAGATGATGAATTTGGAGACGGATGGTACCTTGGAAGGAGTTTGGTAAACGGATCGAGTGGTTTATTCCCAGAAGGTAAGCTTCCCACAAAGGAATTGATGTCGCATTGGCTATCGAAACTGATATATCATTCAAAGTCTATACCCGATTAGCTCCTCGTGGAAACCCTTCCCATCCAAATCTTTCAACAATTTCGATGTCGCAACCCGGTGTTCTGCAAAATCCGCTGCCTCAACCATCCCTTCAAAAGCCTTTCCAACCGATTGCGCAGAGCCCTTCTGGTGAGACGACAGCTCTGCCCGAGACCTCAGGAGACATTCCAGATATCCTATCTGCAGGTCGATTATCCTCATCTCCAACCTCAATTGAATCTCCAACAAACGTTACCCCAAAATAATATCACCACTGAGTGCAGTGAGTGCGAGTTCGGCTGCGAAATCTCACGTCCACGGTCAGGATAGTCCAGTCATGAACGAAACTTTGAGTGTGATTGATGAGCACATAATAGATATGAACCATATCGTTGGTTCTGTACCGAAATCGATCAATGACTCAGGAAGTGAATATAGTAGCCATCACAATGACGCACGAATGTCATATATCAATGGTGAGGAAACGGATGAAGAAGAGGAAGACGTACACACTCTTGACGAGGTTAATATATGGACACCCGAGCAAGTCGCAGAGTACTTGTTTACCGTAGGAGTTGACAAGAAGCACTGTGAAGTGTTTCGGGATCAAGAAATCACTGGGGATGTCCTTTTGGGCATGGACCAAACATCGGTTTTCTTGAAGGAATTTGAATTAGGTTCTGTTGGACGAAGACTCAAAACATGGCAAAAAATAAAAGCCCTCCAGGACGAAGTAAATGGTGAAACGCCAACAAGAAGGAACACTGGTACATATGCTGGTAGTGAAATTGGTTCTGAGGATGGCGGCCGCCGCATTCGTAGTGGTGCTTCATCAACAATGCTACCAAGAAACCTCAGTTTGAGTAACCGGCCTGGGTCATCATCAAATAATATTCGGCAATCTCATCAGCGTCCCTCAAGAAACGACTCTGTCACAACCTCATCTCCAATATCTCCCAAAACCCCGCAAGGCAGTCCAAGAGTTCCAGGGGAGAAGAGACCTTCTGCTGCATCAATCAGGGATTTACATCACTCTAGACAAAGTTCTGTTGGTGAATTTAGTACCACTAATTCACTCATGAGTACAATTGCAGCAGATAAACCCCAAGGTGTATCTTCACACCGGAAACAAGCCTCATTTAACAAAGATTGGTCACTTGGTGATGCGACATCCGCCATATCCCAACGACCTTTATCTTCGAATCGCCCGTTATCGTCGGCTGGTCTCACGGAGATTACCACCAAGGGATCTGCTGATCAGCCATCTGAAATTATAGCCCCCCCAACTAATTTAGATATTGATCGAGGTTATTTTTCGGGTGGTGAATTGGAGGGTCGGCAGAGGAACGTGCTACGCAAGAGAGGTAGCACAGCTGGACACTCTAGAAACTCTAGTTACACTGATGAGCAAAGATTAAGGACTGCAACAACAAATTCAAGACATTCAAGATTTGGTAGCGTCGATTCAGTGAGAGAGACGACACCACCTACCGCAGCACAAAAATATTACGGCTTATCTGTAAATGGTCGTCGAAGAACCCCCTCTGAAAGTTCCGTCAATTCACCTCCTCGACCAGTACCACCCCCGAAGGACGATTTTCCACTCGTTACCAGGCTTCAACCAGAAAGATCTATGGATAGTATAATGTCGCCCAAATCACCAAGTCTCCAACAAAATTACCCTAACGATCGATTGTTACCTGTTAAACCCACAGGATCCTCTAGCCATTTCAGCATGCGCGCAATATCTGATGCTGTCACCGGCCGTGAGAAATCCCGTATTACTTCACCAACAGACACGGTATCATCTTCAACAAAAGAATCCCCACTTCAATCGCCTTCAAGAACTGGTTCGAGCACACCTTCAGCTGGCCCAAGCTTTGAACTCGATCCTGCCGATGATAAGACGGCTATGATTAATCCAAAGGCAACGAGAAAGAAGTCCAAGAAGGAAACTAGTGCCTATACGCGGGGACTCGAAAAGAAAACGCCTCAGGAACAGATGGTCGGTGCAGATTATAGTGGATGGATGAAGAAGAAAAGTTCAAATCTTATGACAACATGGAAGCCTAGACTTTTTGTGTTGAAGGGCCGCCGCCTGTCATATTACTACTCCGAGACCGATGATCAAGAGAAAGGATTGATCGATATTTCATTCCATCGAGTCTTGCCAGCCGACACTGATCGCCTTACTGGTCTGCATGCCACTCTCACCGGTGCAACGAATAGCCCTACAAGTCCTATCAATGCACAAGGAACTATTGCATCAGCGGAGGCAGATGCCGAACCAGAATCCACATTAAGCAAAAGTGGCGGTGATTCTATGTTCATTTTCAAACTTGTACCGCCACGAGCTGGTCTTTCCAGAGCTGTCAACTTCACCAAACCTACCGTGCACTACTTTGCAGTGCCAAATATCAAACAGGGTAGATTATGGATGGCTGCACTAATGAAAGCTACCATTGACCGAGACGATTCCAAACCTATAACTACAACTTATCAACAAAAGACCATTTCTCTTGCAAAAGCCCGACAAATGCGACACCGTCCTCCAGCACTTATGAACCTTGATGAAAAAGTCGAAGAGGAGACTTTGAAGACTCCGGCAAGCGATAAGCATGGTCTAAATATACATGGTATCATCTTCGATCGCGACGAGGGTGATAGTGGTGTTTCTGGGGTTTCGAAACGAGAGAGTGCGAATACAGGGACTAGTCGTGTACCGGATAGTGCGGGCATAAGTAACACCTATTCGCCAGATACCGATGTTGCAGAACCACAAACTGCTTAAGGTGGTGATTCAGAGGCCGCTTGACAATGACGATTGAGATGCTCGCACGCATTCGATTGATTACGATTGATGGACGAACACAAAGAAACACATCGAATCTTTTTTCTTTTCACTACTTCACTTCACATTTCTTCTTTTTATCTAATTTTTTCGAGCAATTCTTCGTTGCTGGCTCGATACCAATGATTATTTGCCAGGACGTTGAAAGATGCACACAATTTCAGATATCTATATAATATACCCCGTTCTAATTCAGGTGTGGTGTGCATATGGTGGGAATTGGGTGGTGGGATGTGGGTCGCTTTGACAGGGAAATGGAAGGAAATTTAGGTCGGCTTGGGGATGGATGAGGTTGGTGAGGATGGGTTGGTTGGGTTGGTGGGATGGATTGGGGGGACAAAGTAACATCAACCTCGTTTTCCTTTTTTTCTTTACAACGCATATCGGCGTCACACATACCCTCTCGATAGTTGAAGCAAGTTACTTGAATGGGAGACAGATATGGATTGATTGATGAAGAGTGAATCAATCATTGGCATGATGGGATGATAGGATTGATGATTCGCCTTTTGGAAAGGTTGCATTATCAAAAGTTGTGGATTTTGAGGGTGGAGAGAGATGAGTGTAGAATGGGGAGGGAGGAGATGAAATATGAAAGGTATGGAGAATGAGATTTATGTAGCGAATTGAAGTGGAATGAGATGAAATGAAATGAGTAAAAATTTCAATTTGAAAGCTACCTATGTTTGAGTATGGCTTAAGTGGGTGAATATGAATTTGAATTTGAATGTGAGCATGAAAGTGAAAGTGATGAAGCACATACCTTGGTAGGTGTCTTGTGAAGATGAAAGGAGAGGGGAAAACGAGGATGTATGGATGTGAAGCAATAAGCATACGGGATTAATTAAGTTAATTAGAAAGGCTTCGCTAATCTAATACGTGTCGTGCGTGTTAGTTAGTCGGTTGGTTAGTTATTGTGATGTGATGTGTTTAGTTGTTTGTTTATTTGTGAGATTATGTGTAAAGATATATACCGAGCGATGTAAAGAAAAGATGGAGGAAACTTGTATATCTCAACTCTTCAACTCGTGAACTTGTGAACTTGTGGACTCTTGAACTTGTGGACTCTTGAAGTAGGAGTACTGGTGAAGGAGGAGTGAGTACTGTACTCGCAGTTGCCCTTAACGAGGAATCCCAAAGTTTATATTATATCTTCAATCTGGAATCTGGATTCTGGATTCTGCGAGTGGGCTTGGATTGGGATTGGGATCGGGATTGCGGGTTGGGGGTTGCAATTGGGGTTGGAGGTTGCAATTGGGGTTGGAGGTGTGTTTGTGAGAGGAGATGGGAGAGAATGAGGCGGGAGAATGAGATTGAATGGGGATGAGGTTTGGAGAGATGTGTAAGTAATTAAAGACACTTAGATAGATAGGTAGTTTACTTGGGCACCGATGATAAAGTATGGTAAGAGGTAACGAGATGTGATCAAACAGCTGGGATGGTTGAAAAGGACTGTGTAAGTAAGATATCGCCTATTATGTGTGATACAAGATTTGTCTTTGACAGGCAGCCAACTTACTAGATAGGATAGGAAAGAGTGCAGAGTCTTTCGGGTGGTTTGTTGGCGGGAGAGTGTCTGATTTGATGCTTTAAATGATATGGAATTCAAGCACTGACTGACTGGTCTTGAGAATGGTCTAAGAACTTACTCATGAATGTTTCAACGACGAGCTTTATGATCTACGTTTGTGGTCCAAATTCATGGATATAAGATAGACAGCGAGAGAATTTATCAGATAAACCGCAAGAGATATGATGTGTAGAGATATGATATGTAAAGCTATCAAGTGCCTTCTCATTATGTCACAAGAGCTATCTGAATTTCTCAGACTTGAGTTCAATAAAAGCACTTGCTTCCATTACTCTATCGCATGTCATCCCAATATGAATCAGTTCCAGACTCTCAGCATTGTCACCCTATAGACTTTTAATTTGCCTCACCCCTCACCCTTTCCCATCATAAAAATAATCGCACCTAACCTACCCACCCAGCCAAACCACAACCACACCACAACCCCATCTCACAAGAAACACCAATTACGAATCACAACCGCATCCAAGAAGAGTATATGTAGGAAGTAGAGATCCATTCATGATAAGTATCAACGCCTCATTTCCATCCCGACGTATACAGATACACATCCGAGTTTTCTGAATCATTCTCGCGATATCATATCCCATCGTTTTCATTCCGCCTCTCGTTATGTATCCATCCTATCATACATTTCCTCCACTGACTGCTGTATTCATCTGCGACCTAATCCATTGTACATTGTTGTCGTCATTAAAGGGATCCCCTCGCTCATCATCATCACTCTTCTGCTTTTCCCTTCGATTCCACAAATCGACATTCCATTCCCATACCATTCTCATCTCCTTCACCAACCTTAATAACTCTTTACAAACTACACACACAATGCATTAGCTCAATTCCTTCCCTATCCCATCCCATCCCATCCCATGCTATCCCATCAAAAAAAAGAAAGAAAGAAAGAAAGTACTCACGGCGGCAAAAGATACTCGCTCCAACTGCTCGAAAAGAACGCCACCGCAATGCCAAAAACCCCAATACTCCTAACCACACTTGCATTTTCCGGCGCCGTCAACGCAGTATACGTGCTTGCGAAATAACCTTTTGGTTGAGCGGGGCGACGGCCGGAGCGCTCGACAACTACACGTTGGGCTTTTGGTGCCATGTTGTGGAGCGTTTTTGAATCGTTTAGACGTGAATTGAGTGAGGTATTTTGGTTTGCGAAGAGAAGTGGGTGGATTGTAGGGGTTTGTGTTTGAGGATGAAGTTGTCAAGGAGCGATCGAGCTTGAATATTCTTTGATACTAGTTGGGTATTGAGGAGTTTTTGGCTATGATGACGATTAGTCAGCTTGCGGGTTGAGCACGTGATTGGCGGGGGATTTTGGGGTGAGAATAAGGATGTGAGGTGCTGCTGTTTGAGAAACGTTGAGAGTATTTGAGGGGAATATTTCAATACGAGGGAATGTATACTTGGAGATACTGCCACAGTTGGGATATATAATATATTGTCACGGTTCTTGTTAAAACGACACGACAGATGGGAAATGAAAGCATCTTTCCTCAAGCTCTGCTACTGCATCTTTGATTTACCTATCTCCTATGCGATTGCGCGTAGCATATTCCAAATTTGATTCATCAACACAGCGTCAAACTCCAGCCTTTCAAGAATCAAAATCACAGCTAACTTTCCTACAATCCTAGCAATAATCATCAAACATTTTCGAACACGCCTAGCCCAGAGACAAAATCTCGAATCGTTACCGTGATAGCTTTACCAACACAGATATCAATCCGCCTCCTTCCACACACTCACATACTCATAAACACCGTGGTTTCCACCCCAGCAACTATTAAATCCATATACCAACTTGTCCATTCACCAAAAACTATCTTTCCTCCCTCAACCTACAACTCGAGCACCCTAGCCCTGTCCCGATACCCAATACCTCATATAAACATGAATATTCCGCTCTCTCCTTCCTTCACCCAACCCCGAAAGTGCGATTCGGAGACGGAATTTCCGAGAAGTGCCAGACAGCAAGAATAGAGTGGGAACTGAGATTTGAAGTTGAATTTCCCTCCTCGCCCAATATGCGCGTAACTTCTGATTCCACAATCTTCCCAAGCACCCCCCATTTTCATCTCCACAATATCACACCGGTACTCCTTCCGCATTGCAGATATCTTCAAGCTCTTCCCTTCTTTTCCCTCCTTTTTCCTCCCTCGCTGATCTTCAGATCTCTCCTCTCTCATAACTCCACCCCCCCTCTCCAATCTCGCAAACACCACACCGCCCTTCCAACATCCCAACATCCCTCTCCACCTCTCCACCTCTCCATCCCCATCCCCCTCCATCCCCATCCCTCTCAAAACCCTACAACCCCTCTCGAAACCCTACAATCCCACCTCCACCCCCTCCCCATCCATCCAACCAACCTCCCACCACCACCATCCCACACCTCAAACCCCTACTGAAAAATCCATCATCCAATCAATCCAATCCAAAATCCAACCACCATTATCCCTTACCCATTATCCGATATCACTCCTCACACATATAGAAGAGAAGAGAAGAGAAGAGAAGAGAACAAAACAACCCCACCATCTTTCATCCTTCCATTCTTTCCCGCCAAAGAAGCACTCACATACAACGAACAAACGAAAAAAAAAAAAGAGTGGGCAAAAATCATTTGGAAAAAAAATCTGCACTGCACTGCACTGCAATGCATGCATATCACTCACCCACCCACACCCACACCTGCCATCCCCACTACTCCAATATAATCCGTGCTTCACCTAGACAATCAATCTACATCGTTTGCGTTTGCATTACCGAGCCCCTTAAAACCACCCTTGAACAAATTGCGTCAATAGTAAATACATCCTTTCATCTTCATACACCATAAAATCAAATCACTCTAACAGAAAACATTCAATCATTGAAAAACAAATATGTTAATAATCTTACTCCAAATTTGCTTTGGAAAATAAACAAACTTCTTCTCGAGTCTCCTAGTAATAAAACCCGCCCTGTAATAAAAGAGAGAGAGAACTGGACCCATCAATGATAAATACACAGGATTCCTCCCTTTCCCCAAGAGATCCCAATATCCCTTCCAGCATAAAAGAAATATGGTGGATAATAAACAAGATAGACTAATCATTTAAACAAAGTAACGCCAGTTCCCATCTCATAACTTTGCCCAGTAAAAATATGCCGAGAAAGTCATAATATGAGGCAAGTAATTAAGTACGTCCTTTGACTGATCAAAAGTATAATAGCGTAAACACAAAATGAAAACCACTCCCATCCATTGATTCCTATCCAACGTCACACGATTGTGTCATGTCTTATGTAAAAGGAGTTTTTTTTAAACACTTGCAACAACCACCACCCCTTTCTAATCCTTTCTGAAGTTCCAGATTCTTTTTCACATTTGAGAGTCCATGCGCCAGGAAAGCTCGAAGTGGTATGATCCGATAAACGCCAAAGTATGCTCGAAAACGCCGGAAAATTGACCCTATGCACCTGAATTGCTTCAAACAGTCTCGGATATTTCATTTTCTCCTAGATAAGGATCAAAGTTATAATTGTCATCTGCACCACCAGTAGAATCATTCAAGAACGAATCAAAGTCAAAGTCGGTAAGAACATCCGAATTTCCATTCATAGGATTGTTGAACTCGAGCATGTCAAACTATTGAAATTTTGTTAGTGAAACCCAGAAGAAATGACATGTGATAGGCATACCGGTTGGTCATTCATTGGGAATGCATTCAGAGGATCAGGCTGCGACGAGGCAACTCCAACATTCGGGGCAGTCGCCATAGGTTGACCGTTGACGGGCTGAACAGCACCGTTTGGATTTGGACCATTGTTGAAAGTCTTCGTGTGGACCGGGGTGATCGGGGTCGCTGGGGTGGGGGTAGCGGCTTCTTGGGTTGGATCGGCGGAGGGTGTAGCACCAGCGTTGAGGTTTGCGGCGGATCCTTTCTTTGTAGCCCGCTGTTATCAATGTCAACATTTCTACCAAAAAATCCATTAAACGCTAAGAAATTTACCTTTGTTTTTGTTTCCTTGGTCTCATTCTTCTTCTTGGGGTTTGCCTTGTTCGATTGCTGAGGGGTTGGAGGTGCAGCAGTGCTACCTTGAGGGGACGACGGTTGTGTTCGTCCGTTCGCGCCAGCGTTAGCAGGAGCTGCTGGTGGAGGCATATTTCGTTGTTGAGGTGTGCCCATAGCTTGTGGGGGTCCTTGGGAAGGGTTGGCAACCATGGGAGCACCGCCGTTTGGACCATTCTGCCAGTTGCCTGCTTGCTGTCGTGCCATCATCATTTGCTGCTGTGTCATTCCTTGTGGGAATCCTGGGTGGGAACTAGGGGGTCGCATGCCGTTTGGCATCATATTACCATTCATATCGTTCATCTTGTAGAATTGTGGGTTCATGCCTGCATCCATTTGCCCAGGCTGACCCATGTTGAAGTTCATTGCGCCGGGCGATCCTCTATTTTGACCTTCGGGTAGAGGAGATGGAATGCCTGGGTTATTCATGTGAGGTGTTCCTCGCTTCATCTGCTGCTCGCTTGGGTTTGGCGAGTTCACTGATCGAGGACCACTTTGTGGCGAGGTTCCTTGTGGGAAATTGGGTCCATTGGGTCCCATGCCAGGCCCTCCGGGACCCCCTTGGCCCTCAGCGGCACCCTGTTCTTGGCGTGCCATCATTAGTCTCTTCTTGTTTTGTTGCTCAAGCAACATCAACTGCATCTGATAGTCTTGTAAAGCATGGTTACCTTGTTGGCCACTTTGTTGGCCACCTGGAGCGCCTCTCACACCGTTTTGACCCATTTCACCTGCGCCGTAACCATAAGTAGTCATTGCATTAACATCAGCACCTTGCGTCATCATGGGCGATCCTTGGTTGGGGGGGCCTCCAGCGGCTGCACCAGGCATCTGCTTTTGTTGCTGATGTGACAAACCAGCCTGATATGCTTGAAGATTCTTTTGTGGATTTTGATTTGGGAAAGGCTGGAACTGCTGAGCTGTCAGATTTGCATCGATACCATTTGAAAGTGGCAAATGAGCTGCTTGAGCAGTATTGCTGGGGGCGGTTTCTCCCACCTGTTGGCCTGGAATTCCAGTAGTTTGTCCTCTTCCATTAGGTCCCATGCCACCTTGTTGATTAAATCCGGGTCCTTCAATTCGTGGTCGCTTGGATGGGGATGGAGCGTTCTCGGCAGATCCTCCTGGCGATTGAGCTCGTTGTGGATGGTTGCCGTCCGAAGGTTCTCTTTGCATTGCTTGTTGTTTCTGCATCTGTTGCATTTGCTGCATCTGTTGCATCTGCTGTGGAGTGCTGTGGCAGTGATTGATTAGCGTTAGGACGGCAAGCAAAGATGGCTACTCACGGTTTGCCTCTACCACCATTCATTAATGCTTGTCGTGCAATTTC
This sequence comes from Botrytis fragariae, assembly GCF_013461495.1. Taxonomy (NCBI): domain Eukaryota; kingdom Fungi; phylum Ascomycota; class Leotiomycetes; order Helotiales; family Sclerotiniaceae; genus Botrytis; species Botrytis fragariae. Next base: position 954,077 of record NW_023500991.1, on the reverse strand, counting down.
ATTTTGCATTAAAGCTGGGTTCATACGACCATAGGCTGCACCAGGGTGCATTCCATTGGGATTAAGAGCACGAAGCGAAGCCTGCTGTTGCTCTACCTTTTGGCGCGTTTGCTATCAATAATTTAGTTAATGCTTTTCGTGAACCTCCAATAGTTGAAATACCTGTGTATGAGTGACATAGGCAAGAACGTTGCGTGATGAATCTCCCATGCTTCGCTGAGCATTGAACATTTCCCAGAAAAGGCAAAACCATTCATAGAGAAAACAGCCACTTTCAGGAGATTCCCTGGGAAGGTTTGGTAGAGGAAGATCACTGGGCCTCTTTGAATCGATATCATCTTTGGAATCATCTCCATCTTCCGCGTCGCCCCGATTAGGGCTATCTTTCTGGACGTTAATTTGCTCGTTCAACATTGTTCTGGCGCAATCAAACATGCCACTCTTGAGAAAGTATTCGTAAATGTAGGTGTTGAGTTGCGATCGAGGGCTAAAAGTGGTGTTATCTTTCATCGTAGGATGTCGAGCAGCTCCACCGGGTACCCCATTATTCATCATGGGGATACCAGTTCCAACTGGACCACCCATATTTGGCATACCGGACATATTGACGTTATTCATCGTCGCAGACTCTGAACGCGATCGAGTAGTGATAAGTGAAGGTGAGCGTGAATTTTACAATCCAACACTCGTGTAGAAGAAGAAAAACCGTCCGTCAGCCACAGCTCTCTGACGCGAAGCGGTTGTAAAGCGAAATGTCGCACGGCAGAACGGTTTGAATTGAACGAAACCGAAAACTGTCGTTTTAAAGATTCCAACTTGTATGTTATGGTAACTGTACGTGGCGCGCCAGTTTGATGTAGATTGAACGGGTTTGAAGGTGTGATTTTTGGTGTAACTGAGGTATCCGTGTCTGTGTCGGGGGGGGGGGACCTTTTTAGTGGAAGCCAAATGCGATAAACTCCGGGGGCTTGTTTGATGCGAGAAGCAATAGCGTCTGAAGGTTATTGAAGAAGGGTAAGAGGGAAGAGGAAGATTGAAAAGCTCTTGTTTGGGATGAGATTGCGCAAGTGAAGATATTCACCATACAATTATTAAGGGTAACTGATATTGATACCGTGGACGAGGCTTTTCAATTAATCGAAACGGGGTGGTAGTGGTGGTGATTTATGGGTTGTAGTTTGTAGTTGTAATTTGTATAAAGTTTCCAAGGTGGGTTTTTGGGGGTGTGTTGCAAATAATAAGAGACTGAAAAATACGCAGGGCGTGATGTAAACTACTTCCCGAGAGGAAGGTGCGTTTTCTAGGTACCGGGAGTGTTTCTAATATTTCTTTCCTCACTCTCTCTCTCTCTCTTGTTTTTTTCTGGTGTTCAAAGTTGAATGGTCGGAGCTGGAAGAAAGCTTGGGGGGAGAGAATTGAACGAACCAGGATTCGCCACAAAAAATAAATAAGGAGTGAAGAGTGAAGATTAATGGAAAAAAAGGAAGAAATAATAGGTCGGGGTAGGATTGGAAAAGTAAAAGATATTAAAGAGATATATGAGTTGATTTCGAATCAGATGACAATTGATTCCCAACTCTCTTCCGAATTGTCACGGAATAATGTGAAGAGTGAAGAGGGAAGAGGGAAATATAAAAGTAGTAGAATTGGGAGAGTAATAATAATAATAAGTTGGAGAGGGGGGGGGAGAGAGAGGAGAGACAGAGAGGTAAGGTTCGATAGAGAAGAGAGAAAAAAGTGGAAGATCTGAATAAGAACCAATCATATCAAGGCTTTGTATCGACTAATCTACAAGGGGCCTTAGCCTCAGCCTACGACTGATGCTGCTTTTGAGATGAAAGATGTATAGAAGATTAACAACAAATTGACCGTCACCCTTCACTTCAACCCGTCACTCCAAACAAGATCATGTTATTTATTTCTGAAGAGAAGTTTGATCATCTCAAATGACAGGTGCCGAGGTAGTTCTGGTGATTTGATCGCCAGTTAACTTAAACGTCTGTATTGATTGGAAGTGTGAAGTAAAATCAATTGACGCTCGTGCTGCTTTGCTTTCTCACATGTAATAGGTAGGTATGTCGAGAACTTTATATCTTCCCTCTAGCTGCTAGGTAGGTATCTAGATATCTCTCTATGATCTAGGTAGTCGCTATCTACGAGGACTTTTCGTTGATTCCAAATAGACTTTGAACATCCCCAGGTGATACTACGGTGAAGTGATCAGTAACCTCGAAATCGTTTCTTCTTGCTTGGTATCTTTGCCCATCAAGGATTACCTAATAAGTGGTAGATAGCTTTGAAGTTACATTCATTCTAGAAATCATGTAATCTTTTATCAGTACCTACCTACTACTTACTACCTACGCATCTACTCGAGTACCTTCACCGACGTTCATCTTGCGGAAGCAACAACTACATTTCACGTTGGCATCAAGGTAGTCATCAACCTCCATACGATTCTACTCTTCTCTACAATCCAAAACTTATATCTTGCATTTATATTGGCTTAGATACCATTTTCTTCCCTAATATAAAGTCTTTCTTCAATGTCATTCGAAGCAATCATCCAAGTTTCGCTTGCTAAAGTGGCATGTAAAATAGGTGTAAGTGTGACATGATTTCCATCATCACCAGCCCTTCCATTTCATATGGCCTTGGATGATCTGGTAGATATGCATATAACATACAATTCTTTTCGATTCTATTCACGCAGGCGTCTCATCATCTGGAATATGGGAACAGAATGATTCTAATCAAGAAAAATCACGGCTTGATCACGTGACATCAATGCCAACAGTATTGATAAGGGGATACTCAGGTATGTAGGTGGTATATATACCAGAGTGTCTCACGACATTGCAGTTTGTCATTTCTTGTTTCGAGATTTTTATGTTTAGGTGCACATCATACGATACATTGGAGTTTGAGATCCTAATTATAAATTAGAAGACGGCATGAAACGCAAAGCATCTGTTCAATTATTGGGGCCAAAGTTTCAAGGGATCGATCAATCAATCAATCAATCAATCAATCAATCAAACTACTGTACCCAATAAACCGAGCACCAAGCACACCCGAGTGATCAGGGACATCGGTTTCCGAAAGTTTGGTTCACCGTCTACTCGGTTATGGAAATTGGAAAATACCTGGTATATATATATGGATTGTTTTATACTATGTGAGTAGATCGATGTGGATATTATATCAGAATCATCTTCTCAATTATTGTCACACACCACACTCATACATGATACTTATACATGATATCGAAAACTTCTGCTGGTCAATCAAAATCAATTGAATCCCACTCCCTCCCCCCCAAACTGTGCCGTCCAACGGTTTTCAATCTGGTGAATATCTGTTTCACCCTTTTAATGCTCCTGCAGTGGATCGGTAGATCATCTTGATAAGTTTTAGGTATACTCTCTGAGCCGTCCGCCCCCCAAAGTGACTCCGTCCTCTCGGAGAATATTACTCAGCCTTGGGTGTGGGGTCCAAAATATCATTCCATCGGTAGATAGATAGGTGCAGTGCAGTGCAGTGCAGCTGCATCCAATATTTCCCCAACATTCCCTTTTCCTTTTCCTTTTCCTTTTCCTTTTCCCTTTTCCCAATCATCAACTCTATCCTTCTATTAATGTCACACATTATATATATTTCATTTCATCGGTGAAGTAACAAAGTATTTCAATCTATTTATACCATCTCACAATGAGCAATCTACAAGTTGTAGAAGCCAGCTTGTTCCAAGATTAAAATCGTCTCGTAACGCACGGAATGTTCGAATCGAGGGTCACTTCAGATTGTCAATTAACATGAAAGACAAACTTCTCTCTCTAGCGGAATCGTTCAAGATGATTGATTAGACATGTCTTCACATCTAATATCTCACCAGTCAAAAGACCTACCTATTCACCCCGCATTTTTCTCCTAGGGCTGTAGATCCCCTCGGATCTCCCGGAACGTTGGTGATTCATCTCAGGGGTACCCTACCCGTCTCCAATACTGAATCAATCATCTCAACTCAAATAAGTTCAAGTAAGTAAACATTTATTGATACTGTCGTTCGGTCGTAGAGCTGGATGGTTACTCAGTGTGCGGATGAGGATGAGTATGTGCCAAAAGTCATCCGGTCTAGATACATGAGATCCTTCGTCCGCGAGTCGACTCATGTATAGAGTGTAGCTACTATCTCAATGAGTGTCATCACATCCAGTCAAACCATCTCCCTTCCATATAATGTGTTCATTAACAATGTAAGGAGAGTTCCCTCTGACTCTTAGTGTGTAGATATCTTCTCAATCTTGAGTCCAAATTCTAGTAGTCATCAGTTGAAGTTTTCATGCACTCATCACTTTTCTATCTACCAACTATTTCCTACCCATGTTCAATCGATCTTGTTTAGATTCCCATCTACGGCATCTACAGATGAAATCGAAACAGTTTTCGATAACCCTCTTCGTAGATCAGTTCCTCTATCAATCTGAATAAGTACTACCAAACAACACCCTCAATCTCTGCGAGTCCATGAATTAAAGATCTCAAGTTATAACAAAAGATATTCCACTCTAAAGCGCGATTTACAATCATAGTTTCCTGTATATATATTCAACTGTCTATTACAGACACGCTTTTAGCGTTCAAACTGTTCATCTATTCGTTTATTTATTCTCATCACTCATCACTCATCCCTCATCCCTCATCCCTCATCACTCATCCCTCTATCTATCCATTTTCCACCTTTATCAGCCTCTTTCTCATGTTAACCATCTCTATTTCTACTTCCATTCATTTTTTGTTACTTCATTCCACATTCAAAACTTCTTATCCAGTTATTCATCCCCTGATTCATCTTCACATCAAGGCCAGAAGCCGCCTTCAGAACTTCATTCCATCTCATTCTACATATCACACACATAAAAAAAGACTCCCCAGCTTCCCAGACTTGAGACCAAATATGATCTGAAAATTCCAGAATAGAACAATAGCATTCACATAACTATTCATGCATACTTCCACCAGTATGATTCTGCTCGCAAATCTTAATCCCATTCGCTATTTCATCAATCCTATCATCATATGGAACCTATTTCTCTCACATCCATTCTCCCTCAGAATGGGAGTATAAACACAATTCGATAAGAATACAGTGCCATAGCATAGGATAGGATGTTAAAAAGAAAAGCCCCCTTAACTCATCCTACACAATGAGATAATACTCCGCACTCTGATCGAAACGCGATATGAATATGAGATTGTGAATGCTTGATATCAGCACATCATATAGATATCACATCTCCTACACATACTCACCCCTCCCTCTCAACCTTCCACATCTCCAATCGTAGATTCGGATCCTGGGAATCTCGAGAGGAATCTGGAGATTTAGGTGCGATTATCGATTTACAACTATGCGGGATTTGTAACACTTTTAATCACCTAATTAAGAGCGTTTCATTAGATTAGTCTCTCAATAAATAAAAATTAAATAAGATAACGTAACTTGACTAGAAGTGGGTCATGTCATGATATGGGTCAGGTACCTTTACACCAAATTTTGTATGTAAAGGTACTTAGAGCGACTTTTTTTATCTTTATGGATATTAAAGATAATTTAATTTTTCTTGATAATTAGGCTTAATATCTAATAAAAATATAGTATTAAAGTTACAAAACACTTTTTAGTAATATTGTTCTTAAATTAATATGATTTTAAAAATTCCCATAGTAATTTTTATTAGACAAAAACGAAAATTTGAAAGAAACTTTAATATCTTTATTGAATGTTTTTGTATCTCTATAATATCTTATCATATTAAATCTTCATATTGAATATATCATACTTCAAAATATCGAAACTTTATCTCTAGTATTTATAGAGTTAGAAAATTTCGCTCTAAGTACCTTTACATACAAAATTTGGTGTAAAGGTACCTGACCCATATTATGACATAACCCACTTCTAGTCAAGTTACGTTAATATAAGATACTCATACCCTCAAAATAACTCAATAGATAGATATCCTTACTCACACTATCTATCTATCTATCTATCTATCTATCTATCTATCTATCTATCTATCTATCTATCTATCTATCTATCTATCTATCTATCTATATAATGAAATCACAAAAACTCGAAAAGTATAACAGAGACGAAGAGGAAAGGAAAAGAGTAGAAATATATCATGTGTAAATTATAAACCTTGATATCTTCTTGATATACGTATACTTATATCACATCATATCATATCACATCCTCAAAATTGTATAGACCACTATTGAATGGACTTGATTACTTTTTCTCTTTCGAATAGAGAGATTAAGGTCTTTCGTTCACATAGGGAGCTCTGTCTCTTATATATACATATACAGGTGTTTCTAGACATGAATGAAACTACAGCTCAGAGCGGTCTCTACCCCTTTGAGACCTAGCTCTCTATCTTAAATATCACTCTTTGTAGGCTAATCGTATATGAGAGGAGGATTAGTCTCAATCCTCTTATTTTCTAACACGATCATTCACGGGTTGGAAGTGCGTACACCCACTTCCATCAAAGTTACTCATTGATCAGATGGGCTATTTGACTCACCCACTATTCCTTGTATTATAATCGTGTCTTCTTAATCAAATACGTGTAACGAAATGGTTAGAATAGCTAGAAGATTACAGTTTGGATTGAATCCAAACCCTGATAAGAACTTCCGGGCATATTCGGACGATGGAGGCGCTAAACCTCGAAGCTAGGTAAGATCCTCGCGTGCAACTATGCGGTGTACTCAAATCACCTCGTTGATTGAGGGGGAATGGGTGGAGACGGAAATCCTTATATGTACTGTATCCCTCATGTCGCTTAACCAAGATATGGTATGATATGATATGATATGATATGATATTGATATATCACCTCTTCAATCTCGTCATCATTGTGACACTTTGCCTTGGAAGAACGACATGTGCAGGGTACAATTTATCCTGCACATCTATAATTATGGAATCGGGAGTAAAGTGCTTATAACGTACTTCTGTATACTAATTATATACATATGAGCATATACGTACATCAATACATATATGAGTGATTACGTTGCGATTGAGTGCGATCCGTGATAATCATCGAGTTTATAATTACAACTCACAGCTCGCAACTCAAAAATCGAAGAAGCTCGCTGGTAGATGAGATTGAAATTGAGATTGAGATTGAGATTATAGGATAGTTTTTGGAGCTTTTTGATTGTTTGATTGTTTGATTGTTTGAGATGAGATTTTGGGATGTGAGGGTGTACATATATGAATCTGGGAATCTGAACATTTACGATTTTTTACCTTGAGGATTGAAGGATTCAGGGATGGGGAATCTATATTCTGAGGATCTGGAAATCTGAGAATCTATATAGTATAATATTTAGTCTCTAAATGCTAGTATTGAGAATATATTCTCTATTTTTTAATCTATTTATTTATCTATTTATCTATCTATAAATATATCTATAAATCTATCTATCTATCTAAAAGATATCTATTCTCTATTTATTACAGCGCCAACTACATGCTCTATAGTTGCCTTTGTGCCTCGATCATTAATCACTAGCATACCCTTCTTCTTATAAGTAGAGCCTCTCTTTTCCATAGCTCTCCTACCCTTATGATATAATATAAGTCTTTACCCGTCCCATAACACTATCTAAAAAATCACAACAATTCAAGGAGTTAAGCGAGTAATAGAATCATAAAAAGAAGAAACGAAAAAGAGATATATAACATGTATAATACATACAACTGATGTATCCACACAGAGAAAACATCTAAGATAGATTTTACAGCTTTATATTTATTCTAGACTTCATAAAGATGTCAGAATTTTTCTTCTCGCTCTCCTCTTTCGAACCTACTCTTCTTTTGCTTCTCAAGTCTCAATATCAATAACTCATATCATATCATACTCGTACTAAGCCCCTCCTCTTTACTCCTTTCTCTTTAGTATAGTTTATACTATAATACTTTCCATTCTTGTATTATACAAAATTCTCACAACTAATAAATCTCATTCTATTCCTGAATCTGAATCTATCGTTTATTATATTACATACTAACCGAGTAGACATCTAACGATTCTCTAGTTTTCTATTTTTCTTAGTTACTATCATGGTTATAATTATAATATTTTAAGTATCTTAATAATAATGAATAAATAGATAAATAGATAAATAGATAAATAGATAAATAGATAAATAGATAAATAGATAAATAGATAAATAGATAAATAGATAAATAGATAAATAGATAAATAAATAAATAAATAAATAGATAAATAGATAAATAAATAAATAAATAAACAAATATATACTTAAAAAATTCATATATAATTCCCATACAATTTATAAACCTATCTATGTGTAAACAAACAGTATATACATCTATCAACACAAACCTACTAATATACACTCATCTACCAAACACTCATCTACTAACCACCCACCCCCTCCTCACACAAAAGAATACCTACCTACCCATCCATTCATCTACAACCTCATCAAAATATCTCCACATTCCCTCACAAGATCCAAATAACAACACATCCTCCATCCACACATACATACTCATCATCAAATAACCACAACTCACAAATCTCAAATCCACCCATCCACCCATCCAAACAGTTTCCACACTCAAATCTGAAGCTCTGAGTTTCAATCTTGTATTTTGGTATGTTGGAGTTGTGACACGTGGGTGGGATGTACCAAGTAGATATATATATACCGAGAAATCGAGATATCTAATCATGCAACATACCTCCAAACAATCTATCATCAATCCATCTCCATCTCCATGTTCCACTTCAACTCGCACCTCAAGCATTCATCATCTATCCATTCTTCGCTTACTATCCATCAAAAACGTATCAGAAAGAAATAGATCTCTCCCCCCCTTCTCTCTCTCTCTCCCTCCATCCACACATCCACCCACTACTCATCATCCACTACCCACCACCCATCCACCAAACCATCAATTTCAATATTACCCCCTTCCATCATTACCTCTCACCTCTTACCACCTCTCACCTCTCACCTCTTACCACCTCTCACCCCCAACCCCCCAACCCCCAATCTCTCATCAACATCCCTAGTATCCATCAAATCATTCAATCAAAATCCAACCAATTAATCAATCAACCCATCTTTCATCTAATACCAATCTACACTCCCTACACCTACCTACCTCCTTAGTATTCGTATCATACACTTATACACACATGAACACAACACCCTTTACTCAAAACTCCAAAGTGCAAACACTTCAATACACATTACAAGCAACTTATAAGTACTCGCTCACTCACTCCATTTCATTCTATTCCACCCATACATACCCTATCTTACCTACCCTCCAAACCACAAACATAAACACACACACACACCTCACACATCACATCACATCACATCACATCAAATTTTACAAAACTCATTTTTGAACAATCGCATCACTCAATTCCCATTCCTATTCCACCCTCCCCTGAATCTCCACACACCCACTCCATTCAAAAGTATCCCTAAGCACATAAAAAGAAGTTGACAAACGACGATCGATCAACAAAAGTCTTTCTTTTTTTCTTTACGTCCCTCAATCCACCAATTTAGACCCAAGCCCCCAGTCCAGCCTAGGTACTCTCAAGCCCAAATCCGTTCCTTTCCTTTGGGATCTCCTCAAATCGTTCATCGCCCGTCCAACTAAACATCTTATCACTTATCTCTTATCGTTGTCTGAAATTCACCATCAACAAAGACCAACTCTCCAACCATTCGTGCCTCACAGCCTCTTGCTTGCTTTGTGATTAGATCATATGTGAGATTGAACCCATGATTTGTTCATAACATCACATCATTAAAAAATAAGATAGAAAAGAACTTTTCGCCTGTTTGCTTTTGCTTTGCAAGTCGCCCAAAAATCTTGAAATCTATCTTGTAAGATGAAAACCACAAAAATAATGGTTCCACGTCGTCAAAGGTAATGTTGTAGGTATTTACCGGGTTGCCAGTTCGTAAAGGGTATAGGAAATGGATATCGCGTGCAAAAATGCTTTTTTTAATTTTTTGTTGAACATATCAAAAGAAACATGGGAAATGACTAAGCGCCGAAAAGAAGCAATCCGTAAGGTTTTGATATAATGCTTATAATGCTGTTCGATCTTCGCACACCGAGAAAACGAGTAGACGGCCTTGGATCAATTGATGTTGTCCAAATTACAAATGAGAGACAAAATACGATGAACCAGTGTTAAAGCAATGATCGATAGTTCATCGAGGCCTATCGAACAATGGCATCCCTAGTAAAGGACCTATGCAACAGGAGCTGCAACAGGAGCAATTGAAGCACCTTCCATGTTGCTAACTATGCCGGCACCACCCTCTCCAGCGAGGTTATCATTGAGACCCTTTGATGGACAGTCACGAGCAATGTGACCTTCGGTTCCACAAGTATAACAAGTCTTTCCAGCCTTGTTAACACCACCGTTAGGGCTAGTGCACTCACGGGAACTGTGTCCAGTTCTTCCGCATGCATAGCACTTCATGGCTTGAGCCTGGCAATCACGGGCAAAGTGGTTTGGACCACCACACTATCAGGAGTTAGTTCGATGTAACCGAGGCCCTAGACCGAAGTGTTGCCGACATGGCATGCTACCGGAAGATTCGGGACATGTGGCAACCTGAGAGAAAATTGCTTACCTTGTAACAAGTGGCTGGGCGAGGTCCGCCAGCAAATCCACCGCGAGGAGCAAATCCACCGCCAAATCCACCACGAGGAGCACCAAGTCCACGTGGAGGACCTTGCATTCCGTTGTTTGGGTTTGGGCAAGCTCTAGCCAAATGGCCAGGAATACCGCAGTTGTAGCATCGACCGGTGGTTCCAGCTCCGCTGATACGCAGAGTTGGACAGTCGGCTTGAACGTGTCCTAAACCTTGGCAGTGGTAACACTGCTTAGCCTCGGTAGTTCTTGGCAATGGGCAACCATTCGATTCATGTCCTACCTCGCGTTAGTATGACAAAAAGCTGTGCTTTGCTTTTGAAGGCTTACCAGGTTGCTTGCCTAATTACCAAAAGTATTAGTCTTGTTCATTATCGAAGGTTGTTTGATATGTACTCACAATTGTAGCAAAGGCGTTCAGCAGAAGCGCAAACTTCAGCGTAATGACCAACGTTTCCGCACCTGAAAATACCAATGTTAGTGTTACCCTTTGAAACAAGAATGTTGCACAACACCAAAGAAGTATTGAGTTCTTTGGAATGTCGCCAGGAAGACAAGTTCCAGAGCTAAGCATCCCATAATGTCTGAGAGAAAGTGGAGGGACTTACTTGTAGCAAGCACGACGAGATAATGAAGACATGGCTACTAATTTATGTGTCTGTTGTGTTCCATCATCAGCACGGCAAATAACAAAGGCACCATCCTTCGATTCCCATTCTTTAACAATCCTCCTGCATCTATGCGGTGACTCATCTACTCGATCTGATCTTAACCATTCCTCAACTGTCGAAGTCGGCATACTGGTGATTGTTGCTGTAAGAATATTTGGCGATGAGGTAAGTTCGCATTGAAACATCCACCAAAAGAACGTTTCAGTTGTATGACCAGCATCATCGTCAGGCTGCAGGGTGTACGAATGCTGTGCAACCTTTGAGTATAAGATTGATATCGTGGCACTTTGTTGATATGCTTTCGTCGATTTTGTTTGTTCAAATGGTAAGGATAGTCGTTGTACGTAATACTGAGGATGGAGAGATCGGATGTTGGATAGGTTTGAATATCATCAAGTAGATGTGCCACCTTATTCTTTGGTTTATTCCACCACCAAAAGACATTGTTCGACTCTTGAGAACGTAGGATCGTAAGAGGTACAAAGCCGGCGCAGACCTTTCAAGTAGTTTCCTTTTCCTCCCTTTCGCACTCTCCCCCCTCCCAAAACAAAATCCAACCATCGACGAATCAAAAAGAGGAAATGAAAATAAGCAAGTACTCACAGAATAGAATTCCTTTGTTTTTTCCTTCTTAAATTCCCGTTCTTGGAAAATATATCAACCTTTCCTTCAACAACAGCTACTTCCTACTTCCTTCTACCTCCCGTGATACAAACGTTTCGCGAAAGAGACTGCAGAATTGTGTGTGATGTGGTTTTTATTTTGTGGAGGGATTTCGGAAGGCAAAACTTCCAAAAGGATGTCCCTTTGTAACCTGGAAAACTCTAGCTTAGCAAAGATCCCAATTCTTGAGAATGGTCTAGTCCTGGAAGAGATTAGCTTCTGGATTAGGATACGGTGACTAGTGCCAGACTTAGTTTAGCTTAACCGCCCAATGGAAAATCTAATGGTGAATAATGGATGAATGGTAATCCAAGGTGGGTGGTCTCAAGGTGGGTAGGTAGGATCAGGGCAGGGCAAAAAAACACGCGTGAATTTTGATAAACGAACTAGTGGGAATGAAATGAATGGGAATGAATGGGAAATGGGGGAAATTGATAGATGTGATTGGTTCAAATAGATAAAATAGACCAAATAATGCAAATAATGGGAATAACTTGAATACTTGGAATGGGGGGTTAATCAATCAATATCGGTTGATTTTTAGCAATTTACGATTTTACGGGTACGGTACGGCACAGAGCACTACTTGGGTGGTAATACCAATAAAATACTACACGCTATGATACGGGAGGATATACTTTCCAACTAACAACTTGGTATTTACTGTTGAGGAAAGTATGGAATGATTGGAATGGAATCTCATCGTACATTCCAAGGAGTCAGAAGTTCCTGTCAACTTTGTCAATTCGCCTGTTGATCTCGAGTAATAGAATTCAAAATATTGGCTGATTGATCAGATTGATTTGTCAGGAGAGTGGTGACCTAGTATGTCAGGCAAACACGGAGTAGGTGAGTGAGTGAAAGCCCCCTCGTATTGAATTTCGTTTATAACAGAACGAACCATGCTCCCATGCACTCACATCACAGAAACTACAGAAACTAGGTATAGTCTCAAATATCTAATCGTCCATCAATCCCTTTTCACGTTCCCATCCTTTCCACTTATACTTACTCCGTACAAAATCCTTCCTCAGCTCCGAAATCACATGTTGAAATTCGATACCTTGGAAGGATTAGAACACACAGAACTTTTCTACCATCACACCACAGTATGTTACCAAGAAACCCGATGCTCAACTTCCAATGCTTCATCATTAAGCGCTCAGTCCAGCCGGGGCGACCGAGAATATCCATATCCAAGTCAACACCCGGAAAAGATGACACAATACAACATCTAGCTCACAATTAATGATACATCCTCCATTCATCCTCTATACCCACCACCACCTTTCCCATATCTACCACCCTCCCCTTCACCTCTCCCCCTCACCCACCCGGCCACCGTACCACCCCTCGAAGCTTTTGCGGAGGCATATGTACGGAGTACCTACCTATACCTAGCAAGATTCGCTGCGCCGCCCCCAACCTCCACTCTCTCCCGAGTCTTTTACCTTTTGCCGCCTTTTCCCAATCTTATTTTTTTCGACCTACCTACCTACCTAGATATCAAGAATGTATCAAGATCCAGACGCTCTGAATGCCATATTGGGTATATTTGTCCTTGTACCCCGTCCTGATCTACAATCACCAACCTACAAATTTATAATTACAGGAGATGAAATCATGGATTATCTACAGTATCTGGAGAGTCCCTGTGTCTAGATAGGCATACTTTGTACAGTGCAATTACATCCATCCATCCATCCATCCTTCCGATCCCCCGGCTTTGGCACAGAAGAAATAAATAAACGCATCTCATTTCGTACCTTACCTTACCTACACCTTCCAGGCACCTAGCTACCGAGTATCTAATTACCTACTCTACATGCACCCAACAATCAGCCAATCCAATCAATCTACCTCCACACACCCGAGCAAGACATCTTACACATGCATGCAATGCGAACTCCCACGCGTTACTGTAATACCATGCGGCTCTTTTGAAATTTATTACTTGTTACTTGTGATATTGCATATATATTTTATATTCACGTTTCTTCCAGAATCTAGCATCTCCACCCATCTACCCATCTATCCATCTCGTTCATTCAATCGATCCACCATCACTGCATCCAAGCCAAGACTAATATCTAGACTTCCAATCTCTGCCTTTCTCTACTCCGACCACACCTCCCTCCAAATACTGTATGTAATACTATACATGTATCCCCCCTCCATATTCAACACCCTTTCCACATTCCCACCAACTATACATAAATAACCATGACCAACTCAAGAGCCACGAGAGATACCACCTCCAAAAAGTAGAAAGACAGAAACAAAAGAGAAAAAAAAACTCCAAACACAATGCTAAACGCTATCAATATTCCATAGGTATATGCATCTAAACGCCCCAGATCAAATCAAATCAAAAACTCCACATCTCCAAGCCCAAAATTGTGAAATTTGATTTCCCCAAACATTTAAAGAATTCGAATGATGCCCATCAAGGGCCCATTCTCGTAGTGTTTTGTTTCATGTCCGTTTACCGGACGTGTTTAGTTAGATATACGAGGCCATTCCGATCGATCAGCTGGATGTCGAGGTAATACGTCTTCTCCCGTGACCGTTGAACGAGGTGCTGCCTCAATTACATAATCAATACCATCATCAGACATATATGACGGGGGACGATTAGCCGTCGAGGGTCGTTCGGATATTCGAGAGATGGAGCGATTTAATGCCGCTTCGTTTCTTTGCCAGAAAATCCGATTTGGATCAACCCTCTATATATACTGTTAGATTAATCATGTCACGTCTTCACTACGGATTGAAGTTACTTACCACCGACTCTCTCCATAATCCATAAGCTGGAGGAGGCACTTTCGTAGCTTGACTTTCAATGCCCGCTGCTTCTTCATCTCTGGCGAGCGCGACTGGTATAGGGACTGAGGTTTCGGCATAACCTCCAGGTCCAACCATCGACGGAAGACGTCGTGGATTTGGTTCTCCCTCTATCGGCGGTTTTAAGATCATCATACAGAGGCGAATCAAAGAATGGCAGAAGAAGATAGTAACTATCAAAATAATCAAAATTAAGAGAACGTGAAATTCTCGGCTCTCATCTTTATTTGATAATGCCAATGCGAGGTATATTGTGAGCACTAAAACGAGAAACTAAGAATAACATTAGAAAATTGTGGGGGAAAAGAGGGTGTGGAGAAAAATGTAACACATACCAGCCCAGATATCAAGGAATGCAATATCTTTTGGCGTATTCTTTTGTTCCTGATTCTTGGCGCACACCCTCGCCCACTTTCTTGCGTTCCCCTTGGAGTTCCCCTTCTTCTCCTACCTCTATCTGCTAAATCGGCTAGATGCTGCTCAGCAGGATCTACACTAAGAAACCTTCGCTCCGATCGTCTTCGCACTCGAGGTGGTATTGTTGAGATTGGAGACGAAACTGCCGGAAGTTGTGTAGATTGTGAGAGTCTACTATTGGAACGAGTCGCGACAGGTGGTGGACGACGTTCTTCATGTCGAGGTAATGTTGGCTCAGCAGCGGCAGAGTTTCGGCGCGTCGAGCTTCGACTTATGGTAAGGCCCGGAATATGGATTCGAGTTGATGGCAGATTGCTAAGGCCAACTAATCGTGGAGCTTTAGGACTTTCTGGGGAAGGACTCCTAGCCTCAATGCTTGATCGTCCCGAAAACAACGAATTTAGCCCCCCTCGAATTTCCTCCAACCTCGACTGACGCCTTTCTGATTCGCCTGATGGCACATCCCTCTGTCCACTCTCATACTGTCGTGGAGGCATGATATGCTACTTCGAAATGTGTCGCGAAATTAGTGAATGTAGACAATGTGCCTAGATGATCGAAACAATATTTTTCCTTCTTAAGAAAACTGAGTTGCTTTTGTTGTTTGCGCAACCCACGACGCCCCCGAGTTGTTTTTATTTTCCACAGCGAGAGGTTAGGCCCTGTCAACACGACCTTGTGTGATATAACACGAAGACATTAGATCGAATAAAAGGTGAAATTATCGTAGTAAACCAATCTACCCGTCCTCATTGCACACTCGAATCGAAAAGCCAGCAATCGTTCGCAAATCAGTATCCACCAACCGACAGGATATGCAGGTAGGCAGCAGAAGGATCCGGAAAGAATATGGGGAAACTGTGATGTAAAGTAACAAACCCAGATGCACAAAAGAAAGCGCAAAGACCAAGAGATGACCAAGAGAGTGAAGAGCGAGAGAAGGATACGAAACGTCCGAGAGAGAACTCCTTCGCTCTACGAGTGAGTCTCGAATGATCAGAAATTGCTTTGAAATTGACCACTAAAAAGGGACGTAAGGGTAAGAAGGAACGGAGAACACAGCTCACGGACTTCAAGGTCAAGCAAGATATGCAAATATAAACAAGATGCGAACAAAAAAAGACAGGATAGGAGAAAAAGCTTTGGCCGATGATGATGATTTCAGTGGACTGTACCAGGTAGTTAATTTCGTCCCAGTCACTACTCTATTTTGGTAGGCAGAGAAAGAACGACAGAACCTCCTCAAGAAGCTGGCTAATAATCATTGATCTCTCATGTCTCATAGAAGACGACTAGAAGATGGCCATGGGCAGCAAATAATTTGATACAATACCGGATAAATCTGCGACGAAAATAACAGTGTCCCTGCATATCAAGATGTTTGACATATTTCCAATTGCGAGCCGCATTTCAGGGATGTAAGGATGTGACTTGTAGATTAAATTTGTTTGGGTCTAATTGAAGTTTGACCTGGGACATATTTAGTTCGAGGTGAAGCCTTTCAAATCTTAAGTCTGTTTCAGGTGAAGGCTGTGACCCACCAATCAAATTTCTTCTTCCTTTCTTTTTTTTCAGGGGGGTTGAGCTCGTCTAATTGATTAACCGCGCTGCTTATGATGAAAGGTCAAGACCTTGGAGTTTTGAAGAAAACGCTATGATTTATGCAGAGAGCACGGATTAGAAACATCTAGATTACCTAGATGGGTAGGTAGGTAGATAGATGATTAAGTATGTAATGATTTCAGTAGAAAAGGAATATGAAAATATGGTATGCACCTCACGAATGCATTCATTCAATTCACATGTGAGGTGTTCTTGGTGTTTACATAGGTGTTTGATGATACAATTTACACATTTATCTGTACTTCTACATACTTTTACAGATATAAGATCCAGCCACCCAGCTCCATACAAATTTCTAATTTTGCAGATCTCGTACTGTGGCTATTTTAATCAGTAATATATTGAGTGGCTTGAACCAAATATATTGATTTGGATTGGTGAGGGGTAAATGTGTGAATATTTTTCATAGCATTTATCCGCGCTCGTTCAGGTCTTCCAACTTTCTCGTATCAATTATACCATTGCCGTCGATTTAAATCATCTGTAAGGCTTATCCTACTCGCATGCGCAATCCCCATTCCCTCAACGCCCCCCGAAT
Organism: Botrytis fragariae; assembly: GCF_013461495.1. NCBI lineage: Eukaryota > Fungi > Ascomycota > Leotiomycetes > Helotiales > Sclerotiniaceae > Botrytis > Botrytis fragariae. Next base: position 936,576 of record NW_023500991.1, on the reverse strand, counting down.
GGTTTGCAGAGCTTTTCGTAAGCTTCAAAGTTCCTGATTCCTAAACTCCGAGTTTCTGCAAGATTTTTGTGTTTGGGTATCTTTTCATTGATTTCGACCTCCTTCTTCTGCGTACCATCTCACTTCAATTCTCCCAAGAGTAATGTACGATCTGAAGAAGCGGTAAGAACTAAGAGATTGTTAGTAACATAAGGTGCAGAGTTGGAGGAGGAAATCTTACTTATAGGATCTTTTCCAGGTGATAACTCGGCACAATTAACCGTTCCTTTGTGACCAGGTAATTTGTACAATATTTTACCGTTCTCATTGTTCCAAACAACAGCAGTGCCATCTCCAGCACCAGCGGCAATTTTCTTCCCAGTTGGGTCCCAACTTGCTCGAATCAAATTCTTCTCCATTCCCGCCGGGGCGCCATCAAAGGTTCGGACATGTCGTTCAGTGGGCGCAAATGGTCTGATATCCCATGTTCGAACCGTCGAGTCCATAGAATTTGATAAGAGTGTTTGAGAATCCGGTGAAACGCGAAGCGATGTAATCGTATCTTGATGGCCAAGCATAGAATATACCACAGCCTTTCTCCTCATATCCCACACCTTGATATCATTGTCGATTCCACCAGAATACAGCTCATTTCCAGCTTCAGCTAATGCGACAGCCGTGACAGGGAACTCAGTAGGGATGAAATCGACAGCAGCTTTTGTCCTTGGATCCCAAATGCCTATATACCCATCGTCTGATCCACTTATGAGAAGTTCCTCTCCTCTTTTACTGATATCCATGCAATTGATTACTTCTTCGTGTCCAACATGTCTTCGTATCCTTGTACCCGTTTCTAAATCCCAACTGGCTAGATGCATATCTGCAGATGCCGAGAACAAGGCCCTCGAGTCGCGCGACCATTGTAAATCTAATATTGCGCCCTTATGTCCTGTTAAAGTTCCGTAGTTTTCGCAATCTCCATATGTTCTCCATAAATCTGCCAAAAAAAATCAGTATATATGCAACGAAGAATGCATATGTATTACTCACTAATTGATCTATCCATTGACCCTGAAGCGATATAATTTCCATTGGGATCGAATTTGGCAGCAAATACCTCTCCTGAATGTCCTTCCAATTGCATTACTGGAGCTTGCAAACCACTCGTCCGAGGTACCTATTTTACAAAGGTCAGTCAGGCGCCCCCAGATAGCGGATTATTCCATAAATATTGATAGGTACGTACTGCTTGAATGAGCGCGCCATTGCCACTTGAACCATTTGTGGTGGATAAAGCTGTGCTGTCATTGCCTACATTCTGTCTCTTCACAACCATCTGAGATGATCCAAAGGACCCAGAAGCTGGACGTTTTCCAGAAGACATGATTATAGCTTCTTCCTTCAAGCTACGCGTGATTTTTCGAGAAATGATATGGATGTTTTAAGCTGCGCGTTGTTGGCACCAAGGCTCAATAGCAGGACGCAATATGAATTTCTGAAAAGTACGCTAAAGTGCGGCCGCCTATCCGGCTTGTGCCTGGACCAGCTTCCAGCTCCAATGGGGATATTATCATGTAGCAAGAGCAGCTTCGTAACATGAATTGATTCTACAACCCGATTTCAAGTGTAGTTTAAGAATTATAAGACACAAGTATGGCTTCCAACAAAGCCGCGAGGATGGGCGAGGAGTAAGTAATCTCTTGTCGGTCATCAAGGCGACATATACTAATGCGCAACTCAGGGTCTGGAAGTAAGTACACCAGCAGCACAAGAAACACTTGCCATATCTCACGATGGCTAATCAGCATCCAGAAGTCGTGTAGACAAAGTCAATGCCGAGCTAGTCACTCTTACCTATGGAACCATTGTCGCACAACTTTGCAAAGATTACGAAAACGATTATGTAGAAGTCAACAAACAACTTGATAAGATGGGTTATAATATTGGGCTACGTTTAATCGAAGATTATCTTGCCAAGTCAAATACCATGAGACGTTGCTCGAACTTCAGAGAGACTGCGGAGATGATTTCCAAGGTACAGTTTCAATCGGTATTGTGCGGACTTTGCGGAGCATAGTGCTGATAGAAACAATAGGTTGGGTTTAAGATATTTTTGAACATCACCCCGGCGGTATCTAACTGGACGAGCGATAACAAACAATTTTCCCTAATATTCGAAGAAAACCCCTTGGCCGACTTTGTGGAATTGCCAGACGATGGAAGAGCACAAGATGAGTTATGGTATTCGAATATCTTCTGTGGGATTTTGAGGGGTGCACTGGAGATGGTGCAAATGCAAGTCGAGGCTCACTTCATCAGTGATATCCTTAGGGGTCATGATTCAACTGAGATGAGAATTACTTTGGTCAGATACATTGATGACGAGATGCCAATGGATGATGATTAAAAATCCGGTTGTTTCAAGCGGGGTTGCATATTTTTGGCGTTTAGGACGGGTGTGTCATTGCGAGGATTTTGAAGACATGGGATCTTTATGGCTCAAGGTAGATTATAAAATCTTTGGTTTTAATGTCGAAAATTAATATATGATGTTGAGACTGTGTAAATTTGGCAGTCCAGTAGAAGTATCTACGTTGATGACTAGGTGAGATATCTTGGCGTGATTGCTGGCTCATCCTGATTTTTATTTGTTTTCTAAGCTACTTGACGATTCGACAACTTTCGTCTGGAAGTTTGACAGCTCATGGATTGGAGCAAGAGTTGGGTATGGAGATTGGCAAATTATCGTCCGTTGTTGTCGGAGAATGGTCGAAGATTGAAGTGGCATTTCATATAAAGAAATGAAGGTCACAATGCGTTGGGTGGAACGAAGTCGGCGAGTGCTGGGAATGCTGATAAATCAAATTATAGCTGCAATTCAACTTCTTGCGGTGTAGTGTTCAATTATAATGAAGCAAGATAGGGTTGGTTGATAGAACAGTTCAATAGACCAGTTAAGGTTGGTTTTTCTCTTAGCTTCAGAAAAGAGGCAGTCGTGAGAGAAGGAACTTCTCGGCGGTGGAGCGGAGGGTGGAGTGGCGTTGAAAGGAATGTTTGATCGATGAGAAATGTCAAAAAGGATCATGTTATCGCTGTGAATGGGACCAACTAAAGCTCAATGGCTCGGAAGATTCAACAATTAGGCTCAGTAGTACATCATAGGTCGCTAGAGAGGCATCTTTTTCCTTGTCTCAACGCGAAAACTGGCAATATCACTCGCAAAACCGTGGGCAAAGCTTTGTATGTAAGGAGGGAAGGAGCGAAATGATGAGGGCATGGTATTTGAGTTGGGTCTGTACAAGTTGTCTCATAGTGTTGATCAACCTTCAAGCGGTTTTCACTGTTTCACAAAATGCATGAAGTATAAACTAGCTGGCCAAAAGAGCTCCAAAACAATTATTTTGCAAACCGACAAAGAAGAAGCTGGCGAATCTGAGCTCAAGGTTGTAACCCCATAGCCCAGGTCTCAGAATTTGACCGCAACGAAGTTTCGAGGACTATGTCTTCCATAGGAATCTAGAGAAGAATAAAGGACTTTTAAAAGGACAAGAAGCGAGGGATTACCCTTTCATTATGATTGTGTTCACCACTTTCCATCTCAAATTTACATAGCTACCTCTTGAGTGGTAGTTAAGACGAGAACCAGATGATCCGTTCCCATCATACTAAACTTTTAAACCTCAGATTTTGACCGTCATCTCAGATAATGTACGCCACAAATACCATTGCGGCTTCAAAGTTTCAGAAGACATGGCTATCTAAGGTATGTTCAGTTCTCTTTCTCATTGCATCACGATGATTCAAATCGTGGAATTCTAGACTTTCCAGGGACCTGCACTATGGAGGTGAAGTTTAGACTGACATAAGTATAAAAAACTAGGCGGTAATCATTGAGACTCGATTCAAGTGTTGAAGCTGTGACCCATTATAAAATGGTATCATGGTTTCTGATAGCTTCAGTCCACCTATCCTTACAGTCTAGATGGGAAGCAAAGGTTTATATAGAGTCACCTGAATCTGATTCCAATATAGTTGAGTTACGGGATGAGGCACAGATATTGAGTACACAAGAAGTTTGAATTAAATGCAATCTTCGATTTCAGATCAATAGTGGAGAATTTGCAAGATCTACAGATTCTATTCATAGAATTAGACTTGCACAACCTCAAGCTCATCGACTCATTGTCTATTAGTAATCTCATATACAACGTAGAGTATGAGCTTCGCCTACTGATAGAGCCAGGTTCAAGTGATTCCAGTATGTCAATCCTGCCATTGAAAATTGGTTTGAACTTGTAGTTTTAGCTAATCCCCCATGACATTCCAAACACCACTCAACTCATCCACAAACACGCGCAACATCTTTACAATACTACAAAGCGGTGGGAACTTGATTCCTAGTTATCAAGCGTTTGAAGAAGAGAGTGCTTGTTAATGATTTCATTCACGAGAGGTATGGTTGTCATTACACACATAGAAAGACGATGGGTCATCAAGGGGATAGATATAGTAGTCGGGATGCTCGAAGTAGATAGTCAGAAAACAACAATGGGCTACTTCAAGAGCGATAGAAAACTTGAAAACCCCACTGCGTTTTGATATGCGAACAAATTAGACTGCTTGCAAAGGCGGGACTTAGCAAAGGATGCTAACGCTTTCAGGGGCCGCAAGCGAGCTAAAAAAGTCAAACATGCAATTGATAATATCCTCTATATCTGTGGTGTTCAATAATGATAGCAGTATATAGTCTGGCCTTACTAAAGCAAAATTAGCCAATGCGGTCCACGATGACGAGACCTTGAAAGTAATCTTCGAGCGTTTATAGATGGAGCGTCTCAAGTGCAATGGCTCTGATTGCTCCGATGCTACTAATAGTTCTTCACTGCGAAGTATAATCACCTCGTCTGTTGCTATAATCCTTCGATCTGGTGCTTGCAATATAATGAAAGAGACTGGCTAGCAAATAGATTGTTAGCTGCGACAGCGGCGTGTGCAGCGATTTCAGTGGTGTGTGTTGGTACTTCTATGAGCCCTGTCAGTCAAGGAATCTTTGCTTTCTATATGGATCTCGGAATGTGAGACGTGAGAACTCACGATTGGCATTTTTGCCACAAGGGTCTTCGAAGGGACTTTTGTTAGAGTGAGCGGTCAAGATAAAATACATTTCTCACATTATCACTTTGAGGTACAATTTTGCTAGCAAGGCGTTGAAATTTCTAAGGTACTGCAAGTGTGCCAGTATCTATCTTGTTTGCATGCATGGTAACAAACCAAAGCTAATGTTGATAGCATTCTTCTCCATAAGCATCAGCTTGAGAAATGAATGTTACAATATTACATGTAGAATAAGATCATGAACCTCACCATCAAAAGATTTCTGTCTCTCGTTTAGAACAACCACATCAGCCACCGTCAAAATATCCTCTCCCCTATAAAGCAATCTCCCGGCGGCCATAAACAATCTAAATTTGGCACCACTCTCATCTTCTCTCCTTCGACACTTTAGCAGTCTGCTTGGTTGGCATTTCATGCTTGCAGTAAAAACCTCCCTACATATGATATATGTGTAGATGCTCACGCGCCAAATTTGTAGGTACGGAACTTGGAAGGTCGATTATCGATGAAGGATAGATCGATGAAATTCGATATTTGTTGCTGGCCGCACAGAGCAGCGAAGAGCCATCTGTTAATCCGGAAGGAATATTCTTAGTATATCATGATTATGACGTCCTATGAGAATGGACCTTGTCAACGTAGAATCAGTCATAACCTCCTCCGATCTGGCTTGCAAATGCAGTAGAAACACTCTTTTCATCGTCATCGAAACGACGACCACTGAGTAGAGAGCTCGTGCCAAAGACACTGCCAGCATCGCCAGTTTTGTAATCAGCAATGCGACCACCTGATTCGACGTATCGCTTCAAGCGGTCAGATTGACTCAAGCTAGTTTGCTTTTGTCCTTCGTGAACGCTGACACCGAGGCTAACACCTCCTTGGCCAATGCCTCTGCCATCTGTAACACTGCTGCTTGTGACATCAGTGAACTCACTGGCGGCAACAGATTCTCCAGCTATGCTCTCAGGTCCACGCCCACGACCCTTTTGACCATTGGCACGTGGGCCTCGTGAATCAAGACCAGGCCAGTTGTCAAGACCGGTAAGAGGGAAGTTACCAAAGCCGGCAGGATAAGCGGATCCGACACCCACGCCGCCGAGATGAGATGAGTGGACCGAAGAAACATCATCCAAAGCAGAACTCATCATCGAACCAGTGTCAGTGAAATCCTGTAGTGGAGGGGCTTTGTTATTGCCATTTCGGCCATTGTGGGGCAATCCCATTTGATAACGTTGTGGGCCGCGGTAAGTTGTCTTTGGACGACTGAATTGTAGAAGCGATGTTTGCAAGTTTGAAAGTGGACCTTCAACAAGACAGCTACGATCCTTGAAATGCTGCAACAAGTAATGCCAGAGAGGATGCTTTGACAAAACTTTTGGATTACCAACAATGACAAGACCGTACTTGGCACGCGTCAAAGCTACATTGAGACGTCTAGGATCACTCAAGAAACCGATACCTTGATGATCGTTAGATCTTACACAAGAAAGAATGATGAAATCTTTCTCTCGTCCTTGGAAGGCATCCACAGAAGCGACCTCAACCTCCTTATAGTGCTCTTTCTTAAAAGAACCAGCATTTTGCATAGATGTCACGACATAACTGCGTTGGCCTTCATATGGAGTGATGACGCCAATATCTCCAGGTTGTACTCCAGCTTTGAAGAATCGAGTAACAATCTTCTCAACATTTGAGGCTTCAGTTCTGTTGAGATAAGAAGTACCCGAAGCAGAGATTTCCTCGTTGCCAAGATTGGACCAGAACATCATGGGTGTATCGGCTACAGGCCAAGGGAAATCAACATCACGACGAAGTCGTTGTTGCATTGTGACACCGTTTTGTAGAGAACCATCGTAGAACATGTTAGACGGGAATTCGGAAAGACATGGGTGCATACGATATTGAACGTTAAGTCGGATGGGATTGAGACCGAGGTGGACTAAACGCTCGAAGAGTGACTGGTTTAGACCTGCCTTTGCGGCCTTCTTGTTCATGATAACGGGTCCCAATTGTTGATGATCTCCAACCAGAACTACTTGTTTGCATCCCAGGACGAGTGGAATCATACATTCTGGTTCTGCGGATTGAGTAGACTCATCGATGAGCACTGTTCTAAATTTCATTTTGGCAAGTCTTGGGTCTCCGGCTCCAACACAAGTACAGCAAATAACATCAGCGTTGCTCAAAATCTCACGTTCGGCAGCTCTTGTCAATGCCTTGAACTTCTTCTCATCTTGACTTGATAATTCTCCCAACTCGCTCTTCAACTGAGTAAGTTTGGCTAATTCGTGATTGCTATCATTCATGCGGACCTGCTCATGCAAAGAGAGGAAACCAACAGATGACTCGACGTCTTCACGGGATTTGGCTGTAAGACGAACAACTTTGAGTTGAGTTCGATGTATACGCTCACAAAGTTGATCGACGGCAACGTTAGAAGGAGCACATACAAGAACTTGGCCACCATTTACCTTAGCCAAATGATAAATGACTGTAGCGGATGTGACTGTCTTTCCAGTTCCCGGAGGTCCTTGAATAAGACTCAAGGGCTTTTGTAATACGCTCTTGACGGCGCTGATTTGACTGCTATTCAATTCTGGTAGACCAGGAACGCTGAATTTCTTGGGCATTTGAATTTTCATTGGAGCTGCGGCCACCTCGTGACCGAGAAGTTTGTGGAAAATGTATCCTGACACACTCATTTCGTCTACAGCGAAAGTCTTCATGGCAAACTGCATGCGATCGTAAGATGTTGCTTTCCAGACATAATCGGCAGAAAAGTTATGAGTGCATTCTGTTGGGACTGATTTATCGTTGCCAACTTTTCGGAGTTCAATGGTAACTTCATCAGATTGATTGTTCGGAATTTTGACCACATATCCAACACCCTCCCATACAGGTCGTAGCTCGCCTTTGTACTTGAGTCGCATCTCATCGCCTACAGCGAGCTTTACATCGCCAAGCTCTATCTTTGGAAGAATGAAACTGGCCAAATGCTTGTTATTCAAACCATAATCCCAACGAATGATTAAACCATCTTCAGATTGGGCTTCCTTAAGCTTGCGGTCGTAATCTGCCTCGATCTTGACTAAAGGTCCGAAGACATTTTGATATTGATAGGCATCATCGTATTTAAGAAGGACAGGGGCTGGATCATCATCAATTCCAGCAGCCTTTTCCAAATCGGAAAGAGTAGCGTTAACATTATCCTTCCACATTTCCTCCAACTTCGCAATCATTGGCGGCGTGAGATGTCGGGCGCGAAGCTGTTCTGCGTCCGTAGGAAGAGAGACAAGCCAAGACAAAAAGGATCGATCCTCAATCAACGGTTGCCATTTGGACACATCCCAACTCATATCCTTCGAAGATGGAGCAGAGGCGCAAGGTTGACGGCATAGAAGAACCACGACTGTATCCGATTTCGCAGGAATGAAGCCGAGGAGAAAAACATTTTTTATACCGCAGTTGTAGCATTCCAGTACAGTATCTCCGAGGGTCGACATTGGGTGCAATTGAACTTCCTTATGTCTGGCGCGAACAAGGTGATTGACAATATGCGAAGATGTAGCGTTTCCACGGGCACTGCAGAACCATTTGTTGCATCCTAAGCACTTAACCACACAGCTTGGAGAGTGAATTCCACAATATCTACACATCAAATCAGCCCGGCTCAGGACAATTTAGATCGTTGATAGTTCAACTTACGCGCATGCGTGTGCTGGTAGTTCCTTCTCATCCTCAAGACCTCGAAGCCCAAGAGTTTTCATACCATCGACTGGAACACTTGCAAGACTCTCGGTATCATCGTCATCGAATACTTCAGTCTCGTTGTCATCATCATCGCTTCTTCGTCTGCTGGATCCTAAACCACCATGGCCTCCGTATTGACCATATAACAAGCTTTCATCCGGATCAATGTTTGAGAGATCATCAGCACCGGCGTTGATTGCTGCAGCAGAATCGGATATGAGGTGGTTCCCAACGTGGGCGAAAGCGCTTTCCATGATGACAGTATGTCAAGATACTACACAAAATAGTAAAGGTTAGAACTAGCTGGAGTTCAGGGGAATAGCAGAAGACATCAGGATCAACCATTGAAGATCCCGCTATAATATAATAAGAAATTAATACTAACAATAGATTGGATAAATTCCTTATGTTTGTAGAGGTAGCCTTTGTGGCGGGAGGGCGGCGCAAAGGTTTTGGAGATATTCTTGAAAGCCGGACAAGACTTTCAAGTCATTATCGTAACTTTGACTGTAATTCACAACTTGTCCTGCAGAAGTTTGATATCTCTTGTATAATATTGAGGAGCCCAGAAGGTATTTTACCAATGTTGGTCGGGTTGGTGGAGTACTCGAGAAGAGATGCACAGTTGCTTTTTTGATTGTGGGATTTCACATTTACTAATAAGTGACATTGCTATTTGGGTGCTTAGCGTGCTGATACTGATACCGATACCAGCCGATAAAGGTTTGTGATAGAAACTTTTTTTTTCTGCTTGACTACCTCACAAAAAAGCTTCAAACTACCCCCCTCAAAACACAAATTCTCTTTAAGCTGGAAACCCATTGTGAAAATGATTGTAAGTTGTATTCATATCAATCATCATATATTTCCCTGCAATGTTGTTCCAAAATCCAATTGACTAATACATGTTGTGTTCTATAGCGCAAACAAGCTCGACAACGACGAGATTACCTCTATCGAAGAGCCTTGACACTTCGAGATGCTGAGATCAGTGAAAAGCGCGCAAAGCTTCGAGCTTCTTTAGCATCAGGCAAACCTTTAGATCCATCGATTGCGAATGATAAAAAACTACGAGAAGATTATAAATATGATGAATCACGACCAGATTTGACGGCAAATGAAGAACTTGACTTGGATGATGAATATGCTCAACTTTCTGGAATCGTTGATCCCAGAGTACTGATCACAACTTCAAGAGATCCTTCATCAAGACTTTCTGCCTTTGCGAAAGAGATCAGATTATTGATACCAACTTCAATCCGTCTAAATCGAGGAAATCTCATTTTACCAAGTCTAATTACATCCGCCCAAGCATCTGGACTTTCCGATATCATCCTCCTCCATGAACATCGTGGTACACCGACGGCCTTGACACTATCCCACTTTCCGCATGGGCCCACGATATCATTCTCTCTACACAATGTTGTGTTGCGCCATGACATCCCTAATAGCTCCCGTGGTACGGTCAGCGAGTCTTATCCCCATCTAATCTTTGAAGGCTTTACATCAAGATTGGGTCTTCGAATCGTCAAAATCTTGAAACACATCTTTCCACCAAGAGAAGCGATTACGAACAAAACGAAAATCGGAAGCAGAGTTGTCACATTCAAGAACATTGAAGATAGTATTGAAGTTCGACACCATGTGTTCGTTAAGACGGGATATCAAAATGTGGAACTCGCAGAAGTTGGACCTCGCATGACGATGAGATGTTTTGAGATTAGAGGAGGAACTTTGGAGAATAAGGATGGTGATGTTGAATGGAGGATGAACCAATATACGAGAACTTCCAAGAAGAAGGACTACCTGTGAGAGTTTGGGATATGGTTATTTGCTTGCTTGTTTAGCGTGGAGTTTGGTGGTATCAACTTACTGTTGCGAGGTTCAAAAGATTACAAGTCGAGGTCCTTCTCCATCGACATATCTACCAAAGATTGTGACAAAGAAAGAAATATCCGCAGATAACATAGGTAGTAGCCATATGGTCGCGGCGACTCTGCATGCCTCGTCTACCGATATGGAAAGAATCGAGAATGCACCAAGGAGGGGTTGATGCATCATGGGTACGATGTGATCTGAAAACAGTCTATGGTTGGGCATTATTCAGATCCCCTCATTTCTGCTACCTTGTTATGCATTTCGGTTTCTTTGTTCAAAATTCGGTTGTGAGCGAAGCAAACAAAGTTAGTGTATGTTTCTAGATGCATACTTTCAATCACATTGTTCATTAATTTGTCTTCCAAGCTCTTTCAACGCTTTGTCGCAGTTGTCTTTGAACATGCTACTCGCCAAAGATGCTAATTATCCATTGATAGAAATTGGAATTGAGCCAAACGGCAAAATTCGAGTTGTTTCACATGTTCTTCATGTTTGTTTGCGCAAACATTCGACCAAGATAGGAGATATAAAATGATTCTACGGATGCTCCGAGGCTTCCTTGGCTGCCCAATTCAAATCTTGGCATATTTATATCTCTCCACCTTCAAATATTTCAAAATCTTTTATCGTGTGTGTGTGTGGATCTGAAGCATACCAAGTTTTTTCTCTCTAAATGAAATTTTAATTGTGGCCTTTTCATTATTTACTCGCCGGACACAATTTTTCCGTTCACGATTTAGGACCATGCGAGTTTTCGAGATGAGAACGACTCCATCGCGTATTGTGTTCCTATCAGGGGCAACAAGACGAAGTTCGCGCTATTGCTGTCATGGACACAAATCCTCATAATGTTTTGCGAATATATTGACAGATACAGGGGCAACACGAGACAACCTTGCTTCAAATTTTGTCGTAAGAAAATCGATCCATACTGCAGTCTTGGGCCCTTTCAAAGTCTTTCCAATATTATCAAAGGCAATGCTGACACGAGCAACGGCAGCACTCTGTTCCCGTGGTCTACTTCTATCCTTCGTATGTAAGCAAGATATCACAAAACTTCGTGGTGTTCAGGGTTCAGAATGACAGGCTCAAATTGAAGGAATATGCTAAAGTGACTCTAAACCTACCTTGTTACCTCTGGACAGAAAGGTTAGCGAGATCAATAGTCACCGTAAGAGCTGACAGCGCCTTCACGTTTTTACAGCCGTTCCCATCTGAACAATTAGGTTGCAATGCTTATATCCGCAAGGATTATTAGGACAAGCGCGCAAGTTGAAACCCAATCTCGGATTTAAGCCGAACCGCGTTACCATCGTGACTGGTTCATCTGAATGAGATCTTATCTGGATTAGATTCCCTGTGACCATGTGGAATACCCTGCATTCCCTTGTTTACGACGTACTTTGTACAACTTTCCTTTTTGTTTTGTTCATCATTACCTCCTTTGAGAGCCGACATCATTCTTAGTTCAGCTCATCGAATTCCGAGTCCCGAATTTTTCAGCGCGTAATAAAGTGTTATCTACGTACGGTACAGTTTGTCACAAAGTCTTTGTGATATGTACTTGAAGAAATCTCTCGCGAAATACGAGATGGCAATTCAAACTACCATGGAAGGAATCAAAGTTTTGATAATATATTAGATGCTGTTCTTTGTTGCTTCTTTAGTATTGTTAAGGTAGTTCCATACAGAGTGGGGGAGAGGGGGAGGGAGGCTCGGGGGTCTACTTTTCACAAACCCTTCGGCAAAAAGGAGGAGTTAGTCGTAGTAATGGCTCCACCATCAGGAAGTAAGGTTCCGATGAATTGTGGATACACGATCATTGCTTGTTTACTCCGTAAGCTCCATCAATCATGTGGCTCAGTAGTTCCTGAGGATGTTTCGTCTTGCCCTATCAAAAACCGAACTCTTAGCTTTATCAACGCTTATTCGCAATACAACACCGTTTTCTTCATTCTTTATATTCTTGACATTCTCTTACGGTCCCGAAACTTGAAGATAATGATATGTTGTAAAAAATTACAAATTAATATTCACGAACTAATGGAATTAATCGAACTACTAAACGCAATCGACCCAAATTCTTGCATGATGTATGTTGCTGGTTATTTTCTTTACCTTAAAAAATTCCGGACATTTCCTTCACTTTGAAAGTTCCGGTCCGGCTCTTTAACTACAACCTGTGCAATGTCTGTAGGTACAATCTTGATTAGGAAGATGGGAAGTACTGGTATGTCTTGGTATTTCTCGGTCAACTACCGGTGCTGGGGGTTCCCTCGACAATACTACAATACTATACTACAATACACTATTCGCGGGGTGGTATCAAAAATTTGATATTGAAAAGCGTCGTAAGCTCTATCAAGTCCCCTAATCATAACCCATGCCAGATAAAGGTGCACAGACGGTCCCCAAAACCCTTTTGCTTGCCTTTTCCAACTGGATTACGACTTTTCTGGGGATATTTGAGTAGTACGTGGACTGCATCTGTGCTGTGTCCGGAGATCATCATATAATTTTACCTTTTCCTCAGAGTTTAATGCGTTTTAGGAAGTGATCAATACGGATGAGGCTCAAGCAAACGGAAACTAATCAAATCTGAAATCTACGTTCATACAAGCTTAATCCTAAACCTTAAGGCGTCGTCTTATAGATTCGGTAAGGTACCCGAAAGATTTTATATGCAACAGCACGATTACGACGTACAAGGAAAAGGAAACTTTGAGTGGGCATATTGAGTATGAAATTCTACTAACTCGACAGATCGTGCCTACTACTCATTAGTACACTCACTCATCATTCTGGAACCAATTTTATAAAAAGTTACTTTTATTATCTATTTTGACAACGGTTATGAAATATGTAACCCAAGCCGGGGGCGAAAGCCTTCCGCTGCGGGCTGAGGAGAATTACCAGGAGGCTTACAGACTGTGGTTTTTTTAGCACAAATCTATAATTTGTGTACCTGCAGCCACCAGTAAGCAATAGTTGCGCCGTGTAAGTTATCGATTGTGACTGACGTGTGAGGACTTACCGATGAGGAAAGAGTGGCTTGACCACCCCGTGAATCCTTGCAGTTTATAACCACAATGTGAGAAATAATTCTCCGAGTTGTTATGCTCACTACCTCAAGCAACGAACTTTCTGTCAGGCCCCGAAAGACCGAGATGAAGGCAGATCATCGAATACGCTCGGATGTGGTAATCCTTCCAGCCAAAAGGATTGACGAATGTTAATTGTTTCAACAGCAGATGATCTTTGAATATGTCTCCACGGTTTTCGGCACGAACTGCTGTCTTCCCCCTGAAGTAATCTATTAATGTACCTTTGATGGCGCTAGCATAGCTCCACGTTGGGAAGCACTGTCCATTTCCTCAACCCTTCCATATTTCAGACGGATCTTGAGGTTCTCACCATGCATTTGACTTACCACATTCGTAAGCCAAGAGATGTCATTGGCAACAAAAGCAAAGAGTCTACAGACACACTGCACATGGTTGGGGTTGAGAGAGTACGTATACATCCCATGCAATGCAACCCAGCACGGCGACAAAGCATTCAAGGCTACTCGAGCCATCACAGGACAATACCGGACTTCATTATGTTGCCGTCAACAGCTCGAACCTAAGCTCAGAGGTGGACACGAAGCTGACGGGACGGTCCAATTTCAAGAGCTTCACTTTTCTATAAAGTCAAGATATTTCGCCATGGAATTCCTCTTTTCACTCCTCATCTCATCCTCACCACAGTCTCTTCTTCGCGACTCCTTATCTGGAGAACACAATCTTTTCAGTCGCTTTTTGTCTAATTCATAATAATGAAGTATTCTACACTCTTTACTGCCCTCACTGCATTCTTTGCACAGGCATCTGCATCAGCTATTCCAGCTGTTCGTTCACCACTCACTCCTCGTCAAAACACTACTGCCTCTTGTGCAAACTCAGCTACTTCCAGATCTTGCTGGGGAGAGTATTCCATCGATACCAACTGGTATGATGTTACTCCTACCGGAGTCACCAGAGGTATGTGATATCAAATTCCGATTCATTAGTCTATCACTGACATGATATACAGAATACTGGCTTTCAGTTGAAAACTCTACTATTGCACCTGATGGTTATACTCGCTCAGCCATGACCTTCAATGGAACTGTTCCAGGACCTGCAATCATAGCAGACTGGGGTGACAATCTTGTAATCCGTAAGTCTCCAGTTACTTAGAGAACCTCTTTTTCCTCACAACTTGAGGTCCTCGAAAATCATTTTTTTCTAAGCTTTGATTATCCTTACTAACTACCTTTATTACAGACGTTACCAACAATCTTGAATACAATGGTACATCTATTCACTGGCATGGAATTCGTCAACTAGGGAGTCTCGAATACGACGGTGTACCCGGTATGTCTTTAATAGATCGTGATCATGCGATCACAAGAACATGCCCCCTTTCTCTCCCACATTATCCCATATTCCCTCCTCTCTGTTTCCACAACTGTTCCCTGTCTTCTATCGAAAAATAACTAACATCAAATCCAGGGGTAACTCAATGTCCTATCGCTCCTGGAGATACCTTGACCTACAAGTTCCAAGTTACCCAATATGGAACCACTTGGTATCACTCTCACTTCTCTCTTCAATACGGTGATGGACTCTTCGGTCCCTTGATTATCAACGGTCCTGCTACTGCGGACTATGATGAAGACGTCGGTGCAATTTTCCTCCAAGATTGGGCACATGAATCCGTTTTCGAAATTTGGGATTCCGCTAAACTCGGCGGCCCTCCAGCACTTGAAAACAATTTGATGAACGGAACCAACATCTTCGATTGCTCAGCTTCTACTGATCCTAACTGCGTTGGTGGTGGTAAGAAATTCGAGTTGACTTTCGTCGAAGGGACCAAATATAGATTGAGATTGATCAATGTTGGAATTGACAGTCACTTCGAATTCGCCATTGATGGACACACACTTACTGTCATTGCCAATGATCTTGTTCCAATTGTACCCTACACTACTGATACTCTTCTCATCGGTATTGGTCAAAGATACGATGTTATTGTTGAAGCCAATGCGGCAGCAGACAACTACTGGATTAGAGGAAATTGGGGAACCGCCTGCTCAGCCAACAATGAAGCAGCAAATGCTACAGGTATCCTCCGATACGATAGCTCCAGCACCGCAGATCCTACCTCCGTTGGAACCACGCCCCGCGGCACTTGTGAGGATGAGCCAGTTGCCAGCCTTGTTCCACACTTAGCATTGGACGTTGGTGGATACTCTCTCGTCGACGAACAGTTGTCCTTCGCATTCACCAACTACTTCACATGGACCATCAATTCAAGTAGCTTACTCCTCGACTGGAGCTCCCCAACAACTCTCAAGATTTTCAACAACGAGACAATCTTCCCAACTGATTACAACGTTGTTCCTCTCGAGCAAACCAGCGCCAACGAAGAGTGGGTCGTCTATGTCATCGAAGATCTCACCGGCTTCGGCATTTGGCATCCTATTCATCTCCACGGCCACGATTTCTATATCGTAGCTCAAGAAGCTGATGTGTTCGATCCCGACACGTCGCCAGCCGAGTTCAACCTCGTCAATCCTCCACGTCGTGACGTTGCGGCACTTCCCGGAAACGGTTATCTTGCCATTGCATTCAAGCTTGACAACCCTGGTTCCTGGCTCCTTCATTGCCATATCGCATGGCACGCATCTGAGGGATTGGCAATGCAATTTGTGGAGTCTCAAAGCTCGATTGCGGTCGGTATGAGCGACACTGCTATTTTTGAGGATACTTGTGCAAACTGGAATGCTTATACTCCTACTCAGTTGTTTGCTGAGGATGATTCTGGAATTTGAGAGATCTCTATTGCCCTGTACAGTTCCGAATCATTAATCGCATTAATTGTTCGTTCATGAGGATGCCTTTTCACATCTTTCAACCCCCTCTCGCTTATTACAACACACCACTCAATACTATCACGGATGTCATGAGAAACGCAGAGTACCTTCATTCATACCACTGCACATAATTTTTATTATCTATTATCAATTGTTCATTCATTCATCTATTTGTTTATTTTATTCTTGCTTTACCTCCTTCCGAGTTATTTCGCGAGCGAGCAGTACATATTGAGTATCTGCATGGTCACTCGTTTATTTTGGATTTCTGAATAGTCAGAGAAAAAGCATAGGAATACAGAACTTGCTTGCTGACTCGATTCGATTGCTTTTATTCCCTTGGTTTGGATATCTTTGAGCGGATGGGAAGGTGGTTACTTTACTCAGGGCTTATATAGTATATGAATATGAATATATATTGCTTAGTGGACTTATGGCTTTTGTGTTTGATTGTGATTGTGATATGATAGATGAGTTGATGTTAGTCTAGTATGTAATGGACTAAGTAAGTCGCACCTCAAAGTCATAAACTTGTTAAGTATGCTGCAAGGCATTCACGAAGTACAAATTTAAATTGAACAATAAACTATCTCTCATGTTTGAGTTTCTATAATATGGAAAGAATTATAGGCCAGGCCGCATTTCAACCCTCTCATCTTACACTTCTTGGGAGTTAAGGACGAATATCCCTGGTGCATAACACAGTATAGGATAGGTCATATTTTCGTGAGAGGTTGAAATATCGCACAATACCGCACAATAGATGCACAGGTATTTACTTTTACACTCGGTCAATTTTTGCCATCCATCGTATGAAAGTTCATAATCATCTGGGGATGTGAGGTACCATGAACACACATGATTGCATAGCGTCCGATAGACTCAAAAGGTTTAAAATTGTATTAGGATCCATCATCTCTCGAACCCCTTCAATCCTGTGAATTTTCCCAACCCTCTGAGTATACCAAGCACTACGAATATCTAACACGCGTTCAGTTGATAGGCCCCGAAAATCCCAAAATCCCTCAAAATCTAGCATCCTCATAACTTTCGCCGCCCCAAGCGTACCCACCAAACCGCCTGAATATCACCAGATCTTCACATCACCCAACATTCCAATTAGTATCCACAAACCACCACTGTAAGTGTGAATGTGAATGTGACGAAGCGGCAAAGGTGGAAATCGTGGAAATGACGGAGAAACAACAAAGTGGAGAACAGAGTAGCAGGATCCGCATCTAGGGCTATCCATTTATTTCCTAATTTTCCATGAAGAATGTCATTCGCCCCGCTAAAAGATCTCGGAACGAAGCCGTGTGATTTCTCGTTTAAATCGGACCCTGGAGATGATCTTAGACGATGGGCGGGTAGGAATCTTTAAAGTTTTAATAATGTAAAGGAGTGCTAACACGAGGAATCCGATACGATGTAGGATTTTCAGCCCCGGATTCCGGAGTCCGGAATGAAGGGCAAGGAAGGATCGGTAGCTTGAAGATATTTAGGGGCTAAATTTAGTTTTGATGACACTGTATGTGTATTTCCGGAATGGATTTAGGGTGCGGAAAATACGCGGTTTCCGAGCATTGTTTCCAGCTGCGATGGTACATTGTATTGCTAACTATGCATGGTTTGTTAAAGCCGAGATGATGGAAAATACCTAGTAGGATTTGCTCAATGCAGATGGCTGTGAAGTTAAATTGAGTGAATGCTACATGAGTGATTGAACCCCTTTATTCCTCAGAATCTTTGGCTGTTTTTTTGGAAGCTCTCTCGGCTTTCGTGCGGTTGGCATTTCTAGCTGCGAGAACGAGATCTGCTTGTGTTTCTCGCTTTTCTTTCTTCTTGATATTAGCACATTCTTCATGCCTCTATCCTGAGCTGCTTCTATAGGATCTTGTATATTGCGTTCCAATCTTGCTCTCTTCGCGCAACTTGTTTGGGCTTGCACTTCTTCGCATGTTCTCTATTATTTGCTTGTTGAGCTACTTTCTGGGTTACAGCCCGCCATTTTCTCCGGTTATTTAGTTTGCTTTCAGCAACGTCCTGGCTTTCAACGTTAGATCCGCAACTATTTTTCTTTTTTCATCTATTTGGGCCAGCTTGCTCTCCGATCTCTACAGAAATTTGACATTTGTCCCTTCGGATTCTTTTCTTACTCAGTTCGAGCATCCTTTCTAGCCTCAATAGCGGTCTTGTATTCGGTTGATACACTTTTTGCTTGACTGTATGCTGCTTTGCGAAACAGGATCATCTCTTCGTGTTTGCACAAGCTTAGCGTAATAAGCTTTCATGACAGCTTGCCGAGTCTATTCCATAGCCTTTGATCTCAAATTTTCCGCTGAGGCTTTGTCTTGATTCTATCGGTAAAAGGCTAATAACATGTAGACAAACGATTTGAATGGTCTAGTTGTGGTCAGGAATCGAAACCCCTCTTAGGGTTTAAGTTACATTTGGAGAGTGAGAAACTCTGGGTGTTGGGCCGCAGTACGGATTTTCGGACATTCTGGATTAAATAATATACCGTCGTCCCCATCTCACTGAGATTCTGTCCATATCGAACCACGCAATATTCCCATGCTACTTTAATTGGTGTAAAGCTCTCAGAACTTGCTTGGATCTCGAATTTGTCAGAGCAGCTATGGGTTTGTAATTCCGTGCCTTTATAGATAATTCTTGATAGAAACATAGCTTATGATAATTTTCCTGTTTACATACCCCCTATCTCGTAGTGGATCCTAAAGTGAGCTGCATAGTGAAAACATCAATCGAGAAGAGTAATAAGATGACCCAAATGAGTCTTGTTATGCCCAATGCATCAAACTTCGGATTGTAATGTGAAGCATGTAGAACAATGGCCGCAACTCTCGTGAAGATGATCAAAAAATATGTGAGTTTAGGGTGTCGAAAATACCAACTGAAGTGCCGATCCTTCCAAATTTCCTTTTTGCTATAGGGGGCCCATTGATCCAAGTTGTTTCCGTGTATTAGGGATGGCTTTGAGGCATGCTTTGACCAAGATTCGATATCTTGGGATGATGTTCTTCCCTTGAGAATCTTTTTCATCTGAACGCAAATATATGGGTACCAAAGAAGTCTTAATATGGTTTCATCTTCATGTGCGGAATATTATTGAAAAAAACAAATAGACAACGAACTCAATATCTGAGCTTTGCTACAGTTTGGGTTTTTGACTTGCAAATGATCAGCATGTTGAAAGTGTGGGCAGGAGTCAGACTCATTTGTGAGTTTGTTGTCCATGCAGTATCTTGAACAGTGTCCACTTGTGTTCCCATGAGATTCAAACATTTTCCATCGAAGCTTCAAGTGTGCAACCTTTACATTTCATGTCCAAAATCGACATTCGCTATGCGCTTAATCTTGTCTGCGCTTTCCCAGCATGATGAGGATATCCAGTTAAGGGTCCAAGAAGGTAAGAATAACTCTTGAGACCTGAATTTATCAGACCGAGTTAATAAAACATCGAGAGAGCCTTTCCTTCGAGCAAAAGTAAATCGCACAAAATCTCTTCTAATGTTTTTTCATAATCGGTTATTGGAACTAATTTTGAACCATCACTGGAAAAGCCAATGAGGGCATAGGCTCGATCTTGTGGCCACCTACATACTGATCATTTAGCCAATGTCATTGCTTGACAGAGATCTAAACTGCCAGGTCCTTAAGAGATTTCATGGCAAATGCTGTCAAACCACTTGAATCCAAGCCAAGCCATGTATAGACTAGCCTGATGAGAGTATTGGCAGGTAGAAACATTGAGAAAACGGAAGATAAAGTTTCATGCTTAATTTTAAGACTAAAAAGTTATTCCAACGTTGTCTGTCAAGTTAACTTCAGTTTTGCAGATCCATCCAATTAGATCCAACTAGATCCAATTAGATGCAGATTTCCAGATCTTAGTCTAGGGCTAGATCAAACACCCCACCCCCCAAGCATACCTATTAATAAATCAGTCACTCCGCACGTCATAATTCTCCATTGATGGAAGTACATGAACGTACCTAATGAAACTATTTGTTATGAATCACATTTAAATTAATTCTCCCGCAGATCATATTCCTCTTTCGATGAAAGCAGACAATCTAAATCAATAATCTATGTTGTGAATCATACCTAGACTTGTTATGATCCCTTTCTGGACCCCTCTATTCTATGGTGAATCTAATCAACGAAGCGCGTGATAGACCTAAGTCCCACGCCAAACCTCGACCTTAGATTTTCTCCCAAGTGTATAAATTGGACAATCCCTCTCAGAATTCTATCCAGGTTCCATCACAATTACATCCTCATACTTCGTCTCTAACGAAACTTTCATCTGTGCTTTCAAGAAGACAGCCTTTGAACAACAATACATATAACAAAATGACCGCGATACCTCCTGACACAGCTGATGCTGCTATGTCACCAATATTTCAACCTACCGATGCAGATGCTCTCACGAGAGCGGGTCACCTGAAGCCAGCGCATGGAAGAAGACGTGAAGTGTCATCGCATCTACTGTCTGAGGAGTATATCTCAAGCTCGAGCGGGTCAGAAGATACGCAGATAGTTCCAGATCTGCTTGTGTCTCCGGAGACACTGATATATCTCGGGTGGGGACAACAAAAAGCTGGAGAAATTTGGAGAAGATGGCGAGAGATCAAAGAAGCTGAGACAGAAGATGGGCGAGAGGTTATTTTTGAGATGGAGTTTTTAGACTTTGTACTTGAAAAATACGTTCCGGAGGTCAACATATTAAATGACAGGGAGGCGTCTATTGAGCAAATGGAGCTCTGGGGATTGGCGGCTGAGCTAATCAACTGCATAATGGCAAGTGAATTTGAAGATGTAAGGGCAACAGAAACGATCCAATATTGGGTCCGCGATACAATGAGTATTCGATACTTAGGTCTTGAGGGGCTACAAAAGAATAGTGCCAGAAGGGACGAGAAGAGAAGAAATGGCACCAATGATGGTGGGTCTGAGATACGAGCTGCGGTTGCAAGAGCGCCGTCATCAACCGTACCGGGACATACGATACTCTTCAAGGCTATTTCAAGCACCCGAGTTGGGTACTTACCGGATGGAAGTATGGATATCGAATCTCTCACAAACTTACCGCCAACGGATTTTAGAGGAAGGGTCTTTGCTCCACTCTACTTCACTTCGAGCCTCAGTGTCGCAAAAGTATATCGCGATTATGCCCGAAACCGAACATCATCCCCAGTCTTGATGATACAGATGAATGTACCGAATTCTTTCATAGAGGCTCTCCCCCCGTACATTTGTTCATTCGGAGATCTGTGGAAGCAGATTGTGTATACCTGTAGAGGAGGTAACAACTTGCGAGGTACCATGGCTAAGATACACAGTCATGCACTAATCATCGCTCCCATTGCAAAGGGAGACAATGACGCCATTTCTGGTCTTAGAGATTGGCGAGAGATCACACTGAACAACGTCATGCATGTAGATGGAGAAGAAGCCATCCAGTACGTGTTCCAGACAGAAGCTGTGTTTCGAGAGTTAGAAGAGGTGTGCGAACTAAGCGTGATCAGGGCTTAGGTTATGCTATTAGGGCTGTTTGGCTACTATGACGGTGCTTAGGAGTCTTGGTTTGTTGCTTCAATAGCCACGATGGTTTCTGTATCCAATAGTTTAGTAGTTTTGATGGGTTAGACATTAGATAATAGATATTCGATGGTTTAAATATTTATACAGTGCTACGGATTCCAACACTATCTAGTGCACATTACCTGTTGGGCAGACTTCGTAAAGCGTATATACAAAGTATATAAAGTAAAAGGTATTGTAATTCCGCTCTCTTCGGATAAAAAAGGAATACTATTCTATATTGGATTGTTTAACCCACCAGTGGGTGTAGGGACTAATGGGACACTATAAAAAAGGACTTGTGGATATCTCTTGATATATCAACTTGTATTTATATTTCAGGAATTGTTACAATCATTCATTTGAGATGAGACAATCAAATATAAATTTTTGATATCAAACAATCGAAGAATGAATTCGTTATAAATCTCGCTAGTTGGGAAGTGTCCCGTCAATCCATGCACCCACGCACCCACCCACTGATGGACGAACCCCAAGAATTGTGAACGACAGTCTTGAGATGTGCAACAAACCAAGGAAAAAGAAATGATCACGTGATATTATCGAGCGAGACTACTCATTGGCTGACGAATTCGGAGTATCATCGGTTAAAAAAAAGAGAACACTGGAATGTACCATTCTGTAACAAAAGCACCATAAATCATATGTAATGAGGTACTTCCAACAACCTGCTGCTTTCAACTTAGAGAGTGAGGCAAGCTGGAGAGCAACAGGAGAGCGAAAAATGTCTACCAAAAATGCAAAGGAAGAAGTGCATGAACTCAGATCTCTCTAGAGGGGCGAACCCCACCTCTTTGAGCACTTTCGAGACACCACAACTCCCATCAGCGAAACTCGGGTTCCGCAACTCGTCTTATATTGATGGCGAGCAGAAATTTGTATCTCAAAAATGATGATTATACGAGATGGCAAAAAGTTCCGTGCAAAACCTACTATTGGTGGCGTGAATGCGAATCAGGAGATGATGGGCATATTATGTATGTAAGTAAAAGGCTTATTATACGATACAGTTGAGACAGTGAGGCTCAGCAGGATAGGCATCAATACAGCGAGACGGTGGAATGCGCAGCAGCTATAAATACGCGTACAAATGCAAGTCGATATTCGGTCTCAGATGAAGCCGATAGATAGGTGCATCGGCATTTGTAATTGTATGGTAGGTATGGATATTTTGCCAAGTGTATCTGTCTAGATGCCTTTGTAATTACTAGGTATTCGGTATTGATGATAGCATTCTTCTATGACAAGTCCATCAAGATAGGAAGGCAAAAAGAAGCATCGCATATTCAATTCTTCATACAATATTGGTTGGCCTGATTGACCCGATCGACCCATTGACACATCACTTACTCCGTTCATGTACATGCATACATACATACATACATACATACAGACCAGACATACATACATAGCACAGCCTTCAAACGTTCGCTTAGACAATGAAAGCGACATCCCCTCATCCCATCTCTGAAGTCAATGGTACGAACTACATAATAAAGAAAAGAGATACCAATCAATCACTCTACCACTTTTCACCAGTTCTCTCGGTACTCATCGTCAAGCCCGCCATCGATGAATAGAAGTTGTTGTTTTGATATCCAATAGGACTACTGATATCTTACTCCACTCATAACTCAATCTCATACAGTCACACCTAATCTCACACTTTGCTTTTGATTGATTCCAATCTCTCTCATACAACATCCATTCAATACTGGAGGGAAAGAATTCCATTTCCATTCTCCATTCACCTCACGTCCATCTTCCAGTATAATATACAAACCTACAATTATCTGAGATTGTAATTTGAAAAAAATAAAAAAATCCTTCTTTTCTTCAAATTTTCTTGGAGATCAAAATAAAGATTTGATTTTAATTTCGCTTTCCCCGGCTTTTTCTTCTTACATAGAACTAACAAGGCCATATTTCCACCTAACGTCATTCGATTATTCGACCCCGGGTCTTTTTAACCTTTTCTCTTAACTACAACTACAACAACAACAACAACAACAAATCCATTCCTTCTTCCTTCCTTCCGATAACCACACACCGTCTACCGAAATCCTTTCTTATCATTTTGATCGCAAACAATTGAAATCACAGTATTGATATTTTGCATCAATTGATTCAATCAAAATGTCGTACACTCAACAATATCAAGGTATGGGTGGAAATCCATATCAAAATTCGGGTGCTGCTGAAGCCGGCTATGGAGGTGTAAGCAAAATTCAATTTCATACCCATCCTCTCTTCATTATCGTTATCATCATCACATACATACGCAAAATTAATTTAGAAATACTAACGCCATGATAGAACAATGCAGGCCAGCCAGGGCTTTCCCACGAAATGTCAAACTACTCCCAAGGATCCAACTATTCCTCCGGTACACCCGGCGCCATTCCACCTCCAAGTAACAACGTCCTTAGTCAACAAGCTTTCCTCGATCGCGTTGACTTTGCCAAATCCGAAATTCGTTCTCTATCCTCTAATATCTCCCAAATTGCCACTCTCCACCAACGCGCCCTCTCTTCCCCCGATTCTTCCTCCACCGCCTCCCTCGAAAATCTTGTAACACAAACCCAGCTCAAAAACACTCAAATTCGTGACCAAATCAAGTATTTGGAAGGTGATGCGATCAAGACTCAAGATGGGACCAAGAATATCAAGAGTACGCAAGCTAAGAAGTTGAAGACGGAATTTGAAAATCAGCTGCAGCAGTATAGGGAAGAGGAGTTGAATTATAGAAACGAATATAGACGCCAAATTGGAAGACAGTATCGTATCGTTAACCCTGAAGCTACGGAGGCGGAGGTCGAGGAAGCTAGTCAGATGGATTGGGGTTCGGAAGGTGTCTTCCAAACTGCTGTATGTTTTATCCCACTTTAATTTTGGGTCTCACTGCCAGTTTACACTCTCAAAATTCAATTTTACACCTCTAAAACCATTCTAACAAACTATTTAGCTCAAATCCAATCGATCTGGACAAGCATCTTCAGTTCTCGGAGCTGTTCGTGCTCGTCACAACGAACTCCAACGTATTGAAGCTACTCTCACCGATCTGGCAGCTATGTTCGCCGATATGGCCCAAATAGTCGAAGCTCAAGATCCAGTTGTCGAACATACCGAACAAAACGCCATCAAAACCGCTGAAGATGTCGACAAAGCAAATGTTCAAATTGACAAGGCGAATGAACATGCACGTCGTAGAAACAGACTCAAGTGGTGGTGCTTGTTGGTTACGCTCATTATTATCCTGGCCATTGCGTTGGGAGTCGGCCTGGGTGTTGGGCTAGCGGTCAAGGGGTCCAAGACTGCTACTAGTTAAAGGCCTGCATGAACGTGCGGAAGAAGTTGAATTTTTCAAATGGATTTGACCTCGCGAGTCTTTCGGGGCATGAGGTATGATGGAGGGGTGTGGGTTTGAAAGCGATTGAATAGATTCAACGAATGACGCGTTCCACAGCACCATGAAGGGGATGGGACGGAATCTTGTATGTTGTACATTTGCTTGGGACATCATTTTTCGTATTTTCTTTTTTCTCTATTTGCGCGCGTTTCTTTTCTACTCCTTCTACGAATGAATTGGGGTCTTTAATGCACAATGGGATGGACGACTCACATATCATGTTATGCAAAAAGCTTGGGGTTTTTTACATAAGTATTTTAATATTATGACGACGGGATGGGTTGGGGTTTGGGGGAGGAACTATGCCTATGGCATAGTTTGAGGAGAACGAGAGGAAGAACGGGAGAAGAGAGAAGCCGGGGAGACGGTTGGGGATGGGTTCTTAATAAAGCATGGTTGTGCTTCCAGTGGTTGGGAGTGGAGTTCATGAAGGAAGGAGGACGGAAGCCAATGTAATGAAATGCAAAAACAAACGAATGTCCTTTAGTAATCAACCAATTATACATGTGTGCTTGCTTGCTTGTTTGTTTGGAGTGGTCAGAATTCTACCAATTTTTTTGGGAGTGAGCGGACGGTCTTGAGCTTGCAGATCTGACGATCTTGCAGATTATACCCGTAGCTTTACATCAGGTCACCTTAGCTTTGATACGGATACCTCATGCTACTTCTTGAAGTCTGAGCCTAGATTCAATCGAATGTGTAATCAATCATATATATCCAACGGACCGCTCATTACCCTCTCTCTATCTCCGTATCCACATAGCTTATTCGTCAATTCATCAATTTACCAATTCTCATAATCCTTTCCATATTACTGTATGCCAATTGACTGCAAAACACCGCACCCACCTCATGTTCATGCACTTTCCACTGACACCACATAAAACCCGCTGCACGAGCCCATAAAACTTCTACCCTGAACCCTTACCGATGAATTCGTCAGCCTTGCACTATCAAGCTAGATTGACCAATCATATTCCATCGGTACATCTTCGGACTACTTCAAGGACAGCTTTCAACTGCCAATTCCAGGCCTGAGCACATCTTCATAGCACCGAACTCACTATCTCCAAATTTCGAGACTTCTTTTATTTTCTTGAATTTCAAGTCTGAAGTTTTCGATGGATTGTGTTAGTTCTTGAGGTTCTGTTCACTTCTTATTCTTAGCCTCGTTTTCGTGCTTGTTTCTCGTTCTTTAAGGAGACTTTTTTATTGGGGATTAATCGAATTGAGAGGATCGAGAGGATTGCACATGTGAATATTGCAAACGAGGGAGAGATTGATTTGGAGAATTGTATGCGCAAAGGAAAATAATAGAATTCCAAACGGGCAGGACGAGTAAAACGATTCTCTGGTAAAATGAATGGATTTTCAGATCATGGGTTGGATGAGGGGTCATTTGGGGAGAAGGGAGGGATTGTGAAGGCTTTTGATGCTTTTCGTATGTTTTATTCTCTTGCTTGTGCACATTTTTGCTTGCGATCATATATTGGGCTGCAATTGCATTTAATTGCCAGTTCATTTTGAAGCACATAATCAACTTGGAAGATCATCAGCTAACTCGACTCCCCCTCAAAAGCCAAAGCGAAACCACAATACATAACACAAACTTCTGGGGGCGGCAAATGGACCGTCGCCATGATGCTCGTGTCCTTCGCTCTCCTCGTCTCCGAATTCATGCGTTGGTGGACTGGCCACGAAACCCACACCTTCGTAGTTGAGAAGGGTGTTGGACATTCCCTACAGATAAACATGGATATGGTCATCAAAATGAAATGTTCGGAGGTCCATATTAACGTACAAGATGCGGCTGGTGATCGCATATTAGCTGGAATAATGCTCAAAGAGGATGCGACGAATTGGAAACAATGGGTGGATGCAAAGGGTATACATCAATTGGGTAAAGATGCCCATGGAAGAGTGATTACCGGAGAGGAATATCATGAGGAGGGATTTGGAGAGGAACATGTTCATGATATCGTGGTATTAGGAGGGAAGAAGAGGGCGAAGTTCGCCAAGACCCCGAGAGTCAAGGGTGGTCCTAAGGGGGTGATAGTTGTAGGGTTTATGGAAGTTTGGAGGTTAATAAGGTGCAGGGTGACTTTCATATCACTGCAAGGGGTCATGGATATCCGGAGATGGGAAAACATTTGGATCATAGTGGTTTGTATTCCTTTTATTTTTCCACTTGTGAACGTTTTGAATAACTGTTGACGCAATATAGCATTCAATTTCTCCCACATAATCAACGAGTTATCATTCGGTCCCTTCTACCCCTCCCTTCTCAACCCCCTCGACCGCACCATCGCCGGCACACCCAACCATTTCCACAAATACCAATACTTTCTCTCCATAGTTCCAACTCTTTACTCCCTCTCGCCATCGACATTTTCTCCCTCGTCATCTCCCACCCTTCTACGCACAAATCAATACGCTGTTACGTCACAAGAACATATTGTGGGCGAACGCAGCGTCCCGGGTATATTCTTCAAATATGATATTGAGCCGCTTCTTTTGACAGTAGAGGAAAGTAGAGATGGATTCTTGAGATTTGTGGTTAAGGTTGTCAATGTTGTGAGTGGTGTGTTGGTTGCGGGCCATTGGGGATTCACCATCACAGAGTGGGGATTGAGGGTTTGGGGACGGAGGAGTGGGAGAGGTGCAAAGGGTATGTTGGATAGTGGAAAGTACAATGAGGATTAAATAGTTGTTGTGAAGATTAAGAGAAATTTCGTCACATGCTTGCGGATTGAAATACAAGGGAAGGCAAGGGGATACAGGTAGAGCTCGAGGCGGCAAAAGCGAAATGGGAAGAGAGGAAGAAGGTCGGAAAGAAGTAGAAGAAAGTTCAAGGAATATAGGTATTTATATATTCTCACACACCAGGAGTTTAGGTAGGGAAATGGGAATGGGAAATGGATATATCAAATCTGAATCTGAATGCAAAAAGACTAAAAAATCAGTGATTTCGTATCATGGAGAAGGTCAATGATTATCATTTTCATTTTCACGGTCTTGTTACAGGTGCCTTGTTCTTTTTGTAGCACCACTTCTTAATTACTACCTAGTAGGTAGTGAGTGTAGATGTATCACAGTACATCCAGTATGCGTATTCGTATTCATCTCCATTCAACTCTCCTTGAGCTTGGATACATCTAGACATTGGATTCTCGCTTGCTGGTTTTTAATCGTGGTTGGAATTTGCGGCCTGGCACATGTTCCGATAGAGCAAAAAGAAACCCCGAGGACAGTAATGGTGGGAGAGCGAAAGACGAGAAAGTAAAAGATGTGATCTAGTTTCGTGTTATCAATAGTCTCAATTTTTGTTTCAAATTCGGCCCTTTTGATTAATCCATGGCTGATGAAAGCGTAGATATTCCTCGGCAAAGCAGTGAGATATCCATGAGGTGAGATGTGTTTCTCGTCACCTGAAAGATTCTAGTATTTCTTGAAAGCTGGGGAAAATCTGGGGTATGCTCTACCAACAAGGATAATTTCCGTTATTGGGTTTCTGGGATGTCCGATGGGGTAATAAGTTCCTCTTTCGATCAACAGCATGACTCAAGGATTGTGGAGTAGATTGGTAATAATCATCTTTCTGGCTGCCATCATCACGTAGGTACTTTTTGAGTCGAGCATTGCAGAAGTCAGGTTGAAGAATGAGTTTAAGCCTCACTTCCTCGTCTTCGGTTGGTTGAAATGTATGTTCAATCATGGATCTCGGATTCACATATGAGAAGCAGAATCGGAAAGCATCAATGCCGAAGATAGATTGATGGGTTTTCTGCAGCTGCGTATCAGACGACATGCGAGACAGGAGCCAGATAATGCGTAGTTGCATTTGAACGGCATAAGATACAGATGAAATTCATAGAGTTACACTCGGATAGTATTGAGTTATAGATGCAAGTTATGAAGTGAAGATATTTTGACAAGGGAGCGTTCGAAGCCAATGACATAAGAAAGCCCGGATGTTGGGAATAGGTAAATATCCAATGAGGGTCATACTGAGTTGCCACGTATTCAAATAGTATAGTGTATATGGCATATTGCATTCTGTTGATCTTTTGATTGAGAAGCAGCATTGAAGGTGTTAGATGACTGGTAACGATTCTTTTGGGAGATCTTGTTTGTATGTAATTCGGTCCGAAGTTTGGATGTCAAAAAAGACACAGAACACTAGATCGGCTAAGGTAGTACTAGGTGGCTGATTCCCCACCGCGGTTAAAGTCCTTGATCATTTCCCCAGACTTGGCTTTTTTTATTGAAGAAGTCAGCCTCCAACCCCATCATGTTGTGTAAATCATAAATCATCAACCTGGCGATAAGCTTGTAACTTCGCATAATTTCAGAGATCTGCCAAGTCATGGAACACGAATCATGTATGAAGATATTTATATTGTACAGCAGCGGGTTGGAAATGCTTCCACAGCATAAATTCTCCGTCACGGGCTTCGACGTCGCCTTTACTGTACAACATCTCACAATACCGACACAACGTTAATGCCACATCACACCTCTTTAACATTTGAACTAGAAATAAGCCTGAACACAATTTGATCTCGTACAGAATTGCACAGCATATGTCCTGAGCAAGATCTTGGATACTCAGTGTGTGTGGCATTCTACCGTCCTCACGGATGTCAAATGATGTGACATCCATCACCGGCAGCAGGGGCCCGGGGCACACGATATTGAAACGAGCTACTGGAATATCGTATTATTGTTTTTTTTTTCTCAATGGGAAGATACGAGATATCTGTAAAGCCGGTACCAGGCGAGGAGATATCACAAGGTGTTGCCAGAGCATTGTAGGGAAAACGACAGACCATGAATGACTTGCCAACATTCAAATCTTTCCCTGTGCCCCTTTAGCTACCTCGAGAAGGCGAGACCCGCGCATCATCAATAAGAATCGTATCACTTGAATCTTGGAACATACCGACCGTTCGGTAATCAATTTCGGAAGATATTCGTCTTATGTTGAGCCCTTAGACAATTCTGTGATAGATATTAGGTAGCCATTGAGAATTCCTCTATCGTCCTGCCAAACATCCGAGACAACCTGATGAGTTCAAAAATCCAAAATCAAGTGATAATTGTTAGCTGTTTACTCTGATGTTGCACAGATCGGATAGTTGCGGCGAGACACATTTTTACCTGCCAAGATTCGAAAAGTGTCAAATCATCAATGGACATCTACTACCAAGAGTAGGATCGGTGCATACATACCTAGGTAGCTCTAGGGATTTGACATGTTTCCGTTTAGAAGTTTGAGCCACCCGAATACTTCATTTATTTTGTTGATATTTGGACAATTTCCCCAATGAAATATCCTTGCTGCAATGGAGAAAGATTACTTTCCGACTTCACTTCAACCAACAGAGTTGAAGCTTGATATTGACGGGAGTTGTTTATCGGCCCCTTTTTAAGATCACATTGAACAATTTAATATCTAATAAACCTAAGCACCAATAGAGATGATGCCAAGTGCATTATTCTATCCTTTAGACAATACGACAAGAGGTGGAATGACTTTCATCATTCACCAAACAACTCATACATTTCACTAAAATTAATACCTCACTACCTTCTATCACTGGCTCGGTTAGTTTTACAGAGATTAGTATTGTTTTGCTTCTGATTGTACTTTTCAATGGCAGTTCTTTTAAATACTCCTCATACCTTTGAGTCTACATGGACTTTCCAATTCAGACCTTTCCAACAAGTCTGTGTCTGTGACACTTCCTTTCGATTCAATCATTTCAAACTTCGTCACCATCTTGATCTTAGCAGCTGGTCTCACACTCTTTAAATCAACCCATTAAATTCATCTCTTGCAGTTCAAACATCCAGCATGCAAACAAACACCTTGCTCCAGTTGGCTTTATGCCTTCTCACAATCAATGTCAATCCTGCGCTGGCATTCTGGCGTCTACCATGTCAGAATCCAATTGTGGTCCAGAGATCTGATCCAGTTGTCTCTCCAGGTAGTGTCTCTGGTCATGTTCATACCATCATGGGGTAAGTTCAGTGCAACTCGGCTCCTTGACTTTCTTCAAGATTTTACCCGCTACATGGTACTGACCTTCTTGACCTACAGTGGTAATGGCTTTGGATTCTCTATGAATTATGCTTCTACCCAAGCATCAACTTGCACTTCTTGTACTGTCACGAAGGTCAGTTTTCACACATTATGGATATATGTCTTGAGCTGACCGAAGTACAGGATCTTTCCAATTATTGGACTCCAACTTTGTATTACAGAGCTCAAAATGGCAGCTTCATCTCTGTCGGCCAAAATGGTGGTGTTACAGTTTACTACTTGTATGTCTACCTTTCAATCCTCTTCTTACGTTGAACGATTGCTAACCCTGGACTCCTAGGCAGCGAAGCGATCCATTAGATCCCGAGTACTCCAAGGGCCTGTTGGCCTTCCCCGAAGGCTTCCGTATGGTTGCGGGGAATCCATTCCTTCGATCATACAATGCAAGCTCTCTAGAGCAACAAGCAGTCACTTATGTCTGTCTCGGTACTGATAAGCCTCAAACAAATGGATTCCCAAATTACCCATGCCCATACGGACTCCGAACACAAGTCTTTTTTCCATCATGCTGGGATGGGAAGAATCTGGATTCTCCTGATCACAAATCTCACATGGCCTATCCTAGTCTTCAAGATAGTGGAAATTGTCCGTCTACCCACCCAAAACGTTTTGTCTCTATTTTCTACGAGATTCTCTGGAATACTCCTGATTTTGCTGATAAAGTAAGTGCATCAACTTTCTCGTCTTTTATCTGCGTGAAAATGTGGACTTCCATTGCCCTATGTTGAACACAGCACAAATGAAAGAGAACTCCAAGCCTTCCTTTTACGTACAAGACTTCAACGCTAATAATAAACTCTCTAGTGGTATGGTAATTCGCAACCATTCGTCTGGTCTATGGGAGACCCAACTGGCTATGGATTTCACGGTGACTTTGTCAATGGCTGGGATGTACCAACTTTACAAAGAGCCGTTAATGAATGCACCGATGAAAGTGGAGTCATAGAAAAATGTCCCGTCTTTCAACTCACAACCAACGAGGTAGCAAACGGTTGTCGAGTTCCTCCATCAGTTCACGAGCAAATTTCGGGTGTTTTGCCCAAGCTTCCCGGTTGCAATGAAGTCCAAAACGGCCCTGGAAATGCCAGTCCACAAAGTGGATGTGGTGCTACCACCACCATTGGTACACCAATGTGGCCTTATACTGACGTTACGAAGTCAAAGAGTTTCGCATACATGGGATGTGGTTTTGATACACCAGGTCAACCTCGAACTCTCCAAGGGATTCACTTCAAGATAATTCAGGCATGACGATTGAAAAATGTATTGATTACTGCAACAGCAAAGGCTTTAGTATTGCCGGTTTGGAATATTCTACCCAATGCTTCTGCGATAATAAGATGCTTGCTGGTAGAGATCCAGTGGCAGGTCTTGTAGGAGGCTGTACGATGCCATGCTCTGGCAATGATAAACAAATTTGTGGAGATGCTGGTTTACTTTCACTTTACAAGAAGTGTCCAAGTTCTAATAACTGCGCCAATATTCAGTAAGTTTACTCATATCATTCACAAAGGCTTCTTGCTAATCAGATACTTCAGGTACCCATTCAATACTGGACCCAAGAAGCGCAAGTCCGAAGAAAGACGCGAGAGACGTCAAAAGCGCGATAGCGAGTATGTTTGCCCTTCAAACAGTGTGCTGGCTTCTTCTTTTCATACCTCTGTTTCCCCTTCTGGTTCTGGTTCTGGTTCTCCTGTCTCTTCATCCTTCTCCTCCTCCTCTTCTTCTTCTTCTTTTGCAAATTTGTCTACAAACTCACTGGCGTCTTCAACATCGCCAAGTTCAACACCAGCAATATCAAATTTGGGCAATATAATACTATCATCCCCAACTAACAATTCTCCAGCCTCAACCCAAGCGTCTAGTGCATCGAGATCGAATCCCGCAGGATCTTCTGTGAAGCATCCCGTCGAATCGACTTCGAAGTCTTGCGACAAAGAAACCAATGCTTCATCTCTTTCTCATGCTTCCGGAGTCAAAATCACCACTGTCATTACCACAACCACTACTTTCACAACCGTGACCGCAACAGCTTAGTCTCTCGATTTCTTTACACACGATAGCCGTCTTTACTCCAGGAGGAGATGTCTACAACCCAAAGCCAGCTTCAGCCCTCGAGCTGCATCGATTTTTATTCGTGTAGAAACTTCCTTCCATCCTTACTCATTCCTTTTCTCTCTCTTTCTTTGCTTGCTTGCGTGGATACTTTCTCTGGAAGGGAGAATCTACTGTTCCGAGAACACGATATGGTGATGTGAGTATTTCCGCAGAGGAGGATGAAGTTAGGATATACTTGCTGGGTTCGTTGTGCGTTTAGATTTGAGTCTTAGATTATTTTCTTTAAAAACTTTCTCTAGGAACACAATTCTGAGTACCATTATTTTCTTTATGATTAGTGATGGATTGATTTCCATATGGCGAAAAAAAATGCTTCGTGATGAGTAGTGAGATCATGCCTCTGCTTCCATTTGACATGATTGAATTTTTTATTTATTCAAATACATTTGTATCTACGCAAACTATACTCAGGAGAACCCCCTTCCAAGAATAAATCATAGCATCGCAAGCATCGGAAGCAACCACGTCCAATCTACAAACTCTTTTCTACCTCCTCCAACTCCCCAATAACTCCCCTCCACTTCTCCCACTCCGCATCTCCTCCAGGAATGCCCCCTGTAAGAGGTAACCTCGTTCCATCTTTCTCTCCCATTCCCAGTATCCTAGAGACGCATTCCTTAATACCCACCGTCCCATACTTCACCACAATCTCCTCCACACCACTCAACTTCCACTGCAACAATCCTCTCTCCTTCTTCTCTTCCGCCGTAACATTATCCTTAACACTCAATTCATAAAGTCTAACCACACTCTTTGGAAAGAATCCCGCACTGCCATCAATAGTTCCCTTACATCCAATACTCATCACCGGCAACAATTGTTGACCCAGTCCCGTAAAAGTATGGAAATGCGAATGGTCAATATGAGGAGAAAGTGCTATTTGCGCATGATATGAAATATCTCCATGAGAGAGTTTGCAACCGACGATATTGGGGTGCGCAGCGAGTGTGGTAAAGGTTTGAGGAGTAACGCGCACAGAGTTCGAGACGCCGGGATAATGGTATATCATTACTGGGATGGGACTTTGGTCTGCGACCGCTTTGAACCACTATTTTGCGCGAAGAATTAATGAGTGATTGTTCACCTGGGTGCGATGATTTCCCCCGCAATAACCTCTCCATCATTCCCACATAGCAAAAAGAAACTCACCTCAATAATCCCCTCCTGTGTACTCGCCCCCGAAAAATACCCCGGTACAAGCACCAATCCCCATCCGCTCCCCGCCCTCTTCGCCTCTCCCAATTGTTCCACCACCTCCTGAATATTCTGACTCGCTGTCCCGGCAATGATACCTACATCTCCAAAACCCTCTTTATCCAACGCATCTCTGCATCCTTTCAAAACTGTAAATCTCTCTTCGTTCGAAAGATGTACTGCTTCCCCCGTGCTACCCAAAACGACCAATCCTTTAATGCCCGAACGAGCAAGGTGGAGGGAATGCGCAGCTTGGGTTTCGGTATCTAGGGGTGAGGCGATTGATGAGTAGGAGGGAGAAGAGCGGGGGAGAAAGAATGTAGGGACGGGGACGTAGACGCCGGGGGGTGGAGGTTGTGACATTTTGGAATGGGGTATTTAAATTCTAGAGTTGAGAGCAGAAGATGAGGGTTCGACAAGATTATTTGAAGATCGCGAGTAGGAAACGTATGTTTTTATTGATGTGGTTGAATGTCGCAATGATTCCTCAAGGTATGTTTATTCGGGGTATCAATGAACGAGGACCCCACTAGGGATTTATTGACCCGAAGCGAGCTATGGCGGGGTAAAAGTTTACGAGACTAGACCATCGGCGGCGTCGATTAATATTTGAAATGGATAAATGAAGTGGAAATGAAACTGACACGGGGTCATTTAATGTGGACGGAATGGGGCCTTTTTGAGGTTCGAAATGTGAGCAGTAATTTGGAACAAGAAGGTGGATACGATACATTCATTGCACAACTCCCCTTTGTAGATTTTGCGAAGACAACGGATCGTGCAATATCGCTGTTCCTAGAATATCTGGACTTATTGGGAAGAATCAAAATACAATAATCCCAACTATGGAATGATATTCGCTTGCTTAGTTAGACCCTTACTCCTGATGCTACCTCTTGCTTCATCCTTCCTGAGATTTAGAGCCCAACGTTCATAGCTCCCCTCCAATCTTATACGCCTTGATTGCTGTACCACTCCAAATCATAATCTGATTCTCCTTACTCAAACTAGCCAAGTAGCAAAACCTCATAACCACATCTCTCCATTTCCCCCAAGCATCCTCAACCCCAATTGTGCAAACTGGCCAGTCAGATCCAAACATTGTTCTGAAAGGACCAAATGTAGCAAGAACCACTGCTAAATATGGTTGTAGTGCCATGACGATTTCATCTACAGGGGCTTTCTTCAGAGAATCCGGCATTTCTGAGAAACATCCGCTGAGCTTCATGTATGTATTGCTGTATTTGCTGAGTTTGAACATGGCGGTGCGCCAGGCAAGGAAAGAGGGATCAGTTTGAGTGTTATAGATCGAGAAGTCGGGTTTGCAGAGGTGATCTTTTTAAGGAATAATGTTAGCATTGCTCGAATGTTGTAGCACAAAAGTCAAATGAATGATCTCACTTATAATAACCGTGACTTTTTCTCCTTCCTCAACTCCCTCATGAGCCTTTTCCATCATCTCGACTGCCTCCTCTAGTTGCCATCTCCCACCTGAATGTAAATCGACCCCTAAGTCAAATACGAACCCCTTCTTTCCCAGCCACTTCAAACCCTCTATGAATCCCGCTGTAAGCATAGTCCCCTTTTCCTTATCCTGCACCAAATATCTAAACCCCTTCACTAACCCCCAACTCCCTTCCGCCTCCCTCTCAACCTCCTTTACATATCTCTCCAACGCCTTCTCTCCACTCGGTACTGGCGCCCATGGTATAATGGCTTTACAAAGCTTTGCATGTTCCGCAGTGTGTCCTTCTCCTTCACGAGGTTGACCTAATGCTATTCGTTTAAGCCAAGACACCTCTTTGAGTGGCATTTCCCATCCCGAACCATCTTCTTCCCCGCCTTTCAGATCATTCTTGCGGTCTGTCTCAAGAAAGATAAAACCTTCTAGTGAAGGAGCAGAAGATGTAGCAGCTGTGTATTCATCGAGAGACTGTTGTTTGTATAAAGGATTTGAAGGAGTATTCCAAGCAAGGGTATCGAGCTCGCTCTCGGGGAAGAGGTGGATGTGAGAGTCGATAACTGGATATGAAGTCGAGGGAGCAGAAGAATCGGAATCCATTGTATTTTCGTGTACAACTTCTGTATCGATTTCGTCTTGGTTCAAGCGGACAGTAATAGAATTGAGTATGAGGCAGATGGTAAGAAATTTAGTGGTATGTTTAGGGGTTGGAGAAGATCATTAATTAATGAACAATGCAGCACACAGCATAAAGCGAAGATAATAAAACCCCACATTATTGATTAAGAGGTAGGTACACTTACATGCTCACTTACCGCAAGATTGAGGATATATCTCTTTACCTTACGATTCAATTTCATATTAATGGCTCTTGTGATTGAGAATCCTTGAACTAAGTAGCTCTTGTTGATGAAGGTTGTCAAGGAGCGAGACATCAATTTGCTTGAGCAAAAGTTCAGGGTCATTATTAGCGTCGTTTCCCCATTTCTCCAGTCTATCAAGCCCCTAATTCAGCACCAACACATGACGACCGACATGATTCTCACACCAAATTCAAATTTCTCAAAATTCCAGTTCAGACTTGACATCTGAAAACTTTTCAATGTTTCAACTTAGATTTTTTGATCAAATGGTCCTTCAGGTTTAGTTTCTTAGGATTTCGTTCTTGTGGGCAGGCTATTTCGTTCATGCTGTGACTCTGGTCTGGGCATAAAATTGAGGCTCTCGAATGCTCTCCATGAAAAGAGCCTTTCTATCATATCTCCACATGCATACCTGCGAGTAATCTCTCATATCGTCTTTCATGAATCTTGATTCATACATTTCAGATTATAAAAGACCACTTGCATGCACATTGGTGGTTCCTATGGAATTCTCAACAGATGGCCCCGCAAATGAAATCCCGTCAAGATGATGAGATGCAGTGTCATCATCGAGGTCCCCAAGATAAGTGGCATATCAGTTATTATTGATGTTTGTTACTGGGCAGTGTATTCTATGATGGGACTCAATTTCATTCATTGATAACTTTAAGTAATATCATAAAAGATGCTCTGTGGATATCCATCCCTACAACCATCGGCTGACCCCTATCCCTCCACTGGCTCGGTACCTTCACAAACGGAAAATTGATAGATATCAAGAGATGACTTAAGTAGCTCGATCACCAGTCAGCGGACAATCCTCTTGTGCATCTGTATATGAGGCCGAATGGTGGCTACCCCAGGAAATGTTATGGCTGCTGGGATCGGGCCAAAGCCGTTTGTCACATGCCGTTGTCGTTGGATAGCAGCAGCATTCAAAATCTTCCCAATGATACATATACTGAATTGAGGAGATCTAGAGGCGTTTTTCGATGCTATAGGCAGGATACAAGCTCAGGTAGTGCAAGAAACAATAAAGATCTGCCGAATTGAGAATCTTCGGATTATTTAACCAGCACCTCCTGTCGCACCAGTATCCCCTTTGCAATAATGCTTTTACTATATATCTGTCTTTCTATAAATAATTATTTCTTCTGCTTGTGGTTTCCTTCTGCTTCGTAACCTCTGGTTTTATGACTTATGAGATCGGCAGTGGACTCGCGGCAAAATCGTAAGACGTTCGTCAGCTTTTCTGTTTCCTGTCCTCTGCCCCCACATCCACCTCTAATTCATACCCTCGTCTACCGCCAGTTGCAGTAGAGCTTGATGCTACAAGGAGAAAAGGTTTGAATTATTGTGTAAAAGTGGAAATCTAGGCAATCCCATTCTTCTTTACCAGTATTCCTAGGTGATATTAGGTAAATATTCTCACACACTCATGCACATACACAGGAGCTAGTCTTCTACAGATCTTTCGAATCAAAGTTTCTTTGTGCTGTAATATTAAATGTTATAATATTATTTTGAAATGAAATATAGTGAAGTTTTGATATTTCACAAGGTTCACTGTGCTGTAATAAAAATGATTGAACATTATTCTGGTCACTAGTAGTAATATGGTTCAGGAATAAACAGGAAGTAGATTGTGGATGATACTATGTAGGACCTGTAGCAACAGAGGAGTATACTAATCCCAATCATATCCAACAACCAAATCTGATACATTCTGAGAGGAGATCGAATCGTTCAAATCTCATTGTCCCTTCCAGGAAAACATTTCGCCCATCTATGCTTTCCCTCGCAACTCCTTCCCAGTCAAGAAGCCCCGTGTTACTTGCCCCAAAACGAGTTACCAACTATCGACGCCGAAACACGCATCGTTGTATAATACTGCAAAGCGTATTACTTTTGGTTGGTATTAGATGCATTAAGTGCCGCTCTATTGAGGCTAGGTGTATTGACTCCAGCATGTTTGAGCCCGAATTTCACACATATTGACTATTCATCAAACAAATCAGTATAAAAATCCAACTTTGAAGAAAAATGATTAAAACAATCTATGCTCACTAATACGCCAATGCCGATCGGGATATTTATACCGTGGTTCACACAAGATACAAAGTGGTCGCCGACATTTGCCAAAATCATCAGAATACACCCCCCAATCATGAATACAAGCAAGAATGCCCAGTGCACCAAAAAAAAGAGTAATAGAGAATTTTTTGATAGCCTGTTCGTTCTCCTGGGGAGGATGAAGTATGAGAGAACCAGCCATTTCGATAAAACGGGTCATTAAAAGGCTCTCAAACAAGAGTGCTTTTACGGAAGATGTCGCCCAAAATAATTGTAAGGCGAGTTGTACGAGGATGTTGGCTAGTTGTCTCATCAGGTTGAGAAACATTTGGATGTCGCTGAGAGTGAGAGAATCTGCCTAGGTGCAGTAGGCGTAGATGAATACTGCTGGGAAGAAAACAGCTACGGGGAATCTGAGAAATCTGAGAAATCCGGTATTGGACTTCTTGAGGAACTTGTAGATGTCAGAGGTTGTTCCGATGGTAGCTAGTGGTGAAAATGTTCACAAGATTCTCATGCTCGGTTCCATGATGACTATTTGGTGCTTAAGGCTGACAGTTTCGTTGTGCTGAGCTTTGCTGAATTCTCTCGGCTTTTCCGAAAGTTGGATGTAGGATTTTGAATAGACAATTTGGATGTAATGTTCTTAATAGACCAGCTGATGGATGTTAATGAAACCATCAGCAAAGTGATAAGTTGTTCCTATGTAGAAAGAAGGGTACTGTAAAGTTAATAACCGAAAATCGTTTATGTTTAGTGTCCTTAGAAGAGGCTAGAGTGTCTGAGAGAAATTCTTTAGAGACCTATCTCCTACTGCAGTGGATTGGAACTGTATGCCTATTCCCCTGATCCACTCTGTCCTTTTTAAAAACAACTTGTCACTGCCTAGCATCTTTGATAATGGGTTGGTCTATCTAGGGTTTCATCACTGACATTTGCTTTGTATTTCATGGTTCTTTAGGGAATCATACTTGACACCTTTGAATCGTTCCGATACGGCTGCGAGAAACTTAGTATGGCAGTACTATTGATATTCGCTCGAAACTACTTGACTGTATACATACAGTAGATCACATCCTACTCATGACGTCAATTCAAGTCACCATTAAGTGTGAATAAAATGGAATGATTGATGAATCTATTGATACTCATCACATGGATACTTCTATAACCACTAGAGAAGCCGTACTTCACACACTTGATTGTTTGAAACCAGGGATATAGATTAAAGATTCCGGCGATAAAGCTCTTGCTATACGCACCAGTATAGAAAGATACTACAACGCCAGAGGAAATGAGGCTCGTTCGGTGTGAGGCGGGCTCGAATCTGAAATGCAAGCTACCTGTATTTGATTGGCACGAACCATGAAATAAGGTTAACCTTAAGCTTAAATTCAAAGTTCTTGACGCCCGATTATCCATAAATACATACTATTCCGCCATTGAATAACAACTTTCCCGCTGGCCACTCCATACGAATATTTTGTTGAGTATTATTGGTTAACTTTATATCTATCTAGGCAGGTAACTAAGAGGCTTCCCCTGATACTTACAATGTCTCATCCATTGCATGATTGGAACAGACCATTGGCACGCGGGTGGGTACACAGACTGATAGGACACTTTCCATCATTCAATATTTGTAGCAAATTATTTTGTGATTGTTGTATATCAGGATTTATCACTTGATTATTTGATCTAGGATTAATTTTCAGATAGAATTTTAAAGAGATATTGTTAAGTCAATTTTCGCAATGTCAGATCAAACCGCACACCCACTGGTGATATGGGCTCTCGAGAAAGAGATTTGCACTTTACCCATCTATAAGATACCGCTCTCTAACGAGATTTTCAGGGCTATTTTTGGGCAAGAAATAGAGGAGGGTTGGACTAGGTAAATTTTGGGTATTTAGGGATTGAAGTTTCTGTATTTTCATAAATCGCCACCTTCAGATGCACCCATATGCAGCATGAGACTCTCTGAATACACTTCTATCCACTACAACCTCCAGGCCAGATGCCAGAGCCCAGGGAGTGGCTAAGGGAGTGGCCAAAGAGCCAAAATGGGACGAAGAGTTGCACACACAGTGCATATCATGAATTGGGAGATCCTACTGTCTTGGTTCCACTGACGTTGACAAGATCACCCGAGTATGGCTGCTAAACAAGGCTATGCTATGTACGCCTGCGTTATCCGGTTTTCAACTTCGGGATTTCAATTGATTCTACGTTTTTATCGATTACTAGAAGCACTAAATGATCAAGCCTTTTTGAAGTGAGAAAGGGCGGCGGAACAAGCTGGAGATATCGTGGATATAGATGGACATTGAGATCAAATGAAAGGCTGCTTTGAAGACGATAGAAGCGAGTGCTGCTTATTCAAAGTTGGACAGATCGATATGTGTATGCTTGGAATTATAGGAATCAATATTACGAACTTTAATTTCAGGGAATTTTGTCCAGAAGATGGTGAACAGGAAATGAAATGTTTGAAGAAGGGCAAATATTGAGAGCAAAAAAAGACTATCTGATCACGTGGTATTATGTTTGCTTCTGTTGCTAGGGGGTATCTATAGACCTTCTTTGTGTAGTTTAAAATTAAAGACTCCTATTCTACCTTCTTGTTTGATCAATGGGTTTTTTACGTGCGAACTTTCATAGCCTTTGCTTCTGTTGTTTCTGCCTGCTTTATGTAGTCTATTAGACCCTATCTATTATTTGTGCGCAGGATTGCCCTGACCTCTACCACTTTCTGACCTCTTACAGTATACACTCATTGATCATTCAGAATCATATTACCGGGCCATAATAAGGGTCCGAAAACATTAGTGGCTTGCTTCAGAAAATAGTGTAGTTCTTTGAGATGTTTCAATATGGTAATTTCCATACGTCCAAATTACAGCAAAAACAGCATGGAGATGTTGCAGCCAGCTCTGTACTTAAAGCAATCAAAGGCTGTTGCAGACATCAAAATAAGTAATGAAAACATTCTGCATATCCAGATCAGCTGTGAATAACAACAGCCTGCCATTTTAAATAGTTGTATAACTTTATTCCAGTAGGTTGACAGACTCTAATCGCTAATAGTTCAAAACAGCATACCCCAAACTACATAGCTTGCCCATAGATATCGAGGCATGCCCACTGCCCATTTTTGTTCTCGACTGGTTCTCGGTGATCCATGCCACGCTCGGGTTTCCCAATTTATCTAAGAGGGAGAGTCTTCCACGAGCACGGAAATGCGGAGTACCCCGGATCATCTCGATCACTAACTTTTCCTCCTTGGTCTTTAGCTCAAGCAGATCCATCATACGGTAGGTACAATTGTCACTAGTACAAGTTCCTCTGGAGACCACCATACCTTTACTGAAGGCAGGTGTGCATCCAGCAGTCTCGTTGGAGTCACCCGAATCTATGACACTAATCTTCCTTAATGAATTTAGAGTTTGCCGAACTTGCCGATTGTAGATATCATCACATTTCATCTCAACTTGAATGGAAATGAGACTGTTCTTCAAAATTTATCAGTCCCGCAATAGCCCACCAGAACACTGCGAGGGGTAAAACCTGGGGATGTTCAGTTGATACAAGGATGCTTCAAAATTTGCGTTACATTTCAATACTGACTCGTATTTTCCAGCTCCACTGATTTTTCTGCAAGTCGCCGTGTCAGGTAATTGATTTCATGGGTTTGAGGGTTTCCCCAGATAATTTTATCCTGGCCGGTTGGAAATTTGTGGAGAAGTTTGGAGAGGAGGATTGAAAAGTAATCACAACTATTGAACTTTCCTAAGTTGAAATTCAAGAGAACGTGTTGTTTGTCAGTAGATGAATTCTCAGGCACTTGCCGTAAGCCGAATGGAGAATAGTGGCTCCTCGGCAGTTCATTGGTCGTTTTCCTTAAATCCACGCAGCTTCAGTTGTTTCCGTTTGACATTGAACTGACGTAGTTTTTGCGTTATTTTCGTTGTTCCGTCGTCACCTAGGATTCCCCTGATGGATGCATGTTAACGAAAATAGGTGACACGGAAAGCTGACAACAACTGACACCCTTTTTAGCATCAATATGTGCATGTGGAATTCGAATACGTGAGCACGAAGCACATGTGGAAAGACCCATTTATCCCTGAAAAGTTAATGTGAATGTCTTGATTGTTTGAATATTGATCATGTATGATGATGCTGCTGATGTTGAAATGTCGACAAGTACCTCTGTTGAAATTTCAAATGCATATGCAATGCAGGTTCTGGGTATATTGGGTCCTCAAAAGCCCGCTTTCTTCCCATTATGTCTCAACGTGGGAGTGAGTTGGTGGGCCAAAAAGCACGTTCACATGTCAAACCATGGAGTATAGTTTCAAAAAACAATAGGGGGGGGAATGAGAGAAAAAGTGTTCATAAACAAGAAAAGAAAGCAACTTGCTTGTGTAACTCGTGAAAACATAAGCCGCAACAACTTTTGATAATTCATCTACAGATACTTCCTTGGCAAAATGCAACTAATCAAAACATCCTCAAGGAACGGCGTTGTTTTTCGGCCAAATTTGATAGTTAGGAAACGGTGTCGAATAGTTCATTCGGATTGGAGGATTTCTTACGGATGTGAGAAATATTTGTGATTTGAAGGAATTCCTTATCAATGTACTTAATTGATACGATGGCGCTCCGTACATTGGGGCTATTTCATCCCTTTTCACTGGTCAAATAGACGAGTGCGTATGTAAGCGCTCACCGATGAAGTTTAGCTTGAGGCTGGCGAAATGTTGGTTGGTTGGATAGATGGAAAATACTTTTCTTTTCATATCCACTTCCCTTGCAAGAGCCCAAGAGCGCAAGAGACGATTGAAAACAATAATTGAGTCTGACAATTTGGATTTTACGGACAAATCCCATGGTAAAAAAAGCACGAGTCACGACTTTGGATACGTTCTCCTCTGCGCGTGCAGAGCACAATCTTTGGGACTCTCTACTCTGTAATGCAAAGTTACATGTTATGTTTCATTACCACCTACTGATTCTACTCAAACGAGGGGCGTATCGAAGCTCCTTCCAAAGGATGCATCAGAACAGAATAGAGATCTGTCGTAATAGCGCCAATCGATCTGATAAGGATACACATTTTCTACAGCGGCAATCGATTGGACCTTTTTTTCCCCAAAAATTA
This sequence comes from Botrytis fragariae, assembly GCF_013461495.1. NCBI lineage: Eukaryota > Fungi > Ascomycota > Leotiomycetes > Helotiales > Sclerotiniaceae > Botrytis > Botrytis fragariae. The sequence goes on along the minus strand of NW_023500991.1, from coordinate 891,938 downwards.
ATATGCTCAACCGCCACGAAGCAAAAAGTGACTTCAACTAATGATTCATGACCGATGATGCGAGCATCTCGGCCTCATCCATGAACAATGGCTGTGTTGGGTAGGTGGCCGTGCAAATGAATTGTCTCCACCGTTGTTCGTTGCCTTCAGAGCCTTGGAAACGGGTACACACGAAGTTACGAAGTAGAGTGGATTGTCTGAATGGCATCAATTTCCCTGCAATTAGAAACGACTTGATAATGATTGTTGCCTCGGGTAGAGAATCGAGATTGAATCTGACTGTACAGTGTACGAAGTACGCTCTCATCGGCACCAATTACACAGCAAGTTCTTCCTTTCTCAATTCTTTTACGTGGTTAAGTGGAACTCTGAAGGGGCCTAGACAGAATAATGTTATCTCCCCACCCCCTCCATCTCCATCCATCCCACCATGGGCCATGGCACCACCATCCCACCAACTCATACTTTCCACGCCTTCCAAAATTGGGTTTAGTGGAACTATGTATGCACAACTGCGTCATAATCATCTCCCCTAGATCCAAGACTTTTTCCTTATCAGCAAAATATGCTGATGAAACGTATTCGGGTTTGCTCTTAACCAAACAAGTTAACAACATCAACAATTAAGCATTCAAAGTTTCGGTCCATGTAACAATCGACGGTAAATGTCGGAGACATTTTCACAAGGATATCAAGGCAAATGCAAATGCAAATGCAATTCTGTACAAGAGTGTAGACCACCGAGCCGATCCTTTTAGGACGGGATCCGGTTGATTTGAAGAGATGAAAAAACCCCCCTAGACACCCGAGCACCCCAAGCAATACCATTGTGCTTTACTACTCGACGACATCAGATATCGACAGGGTCTACAGCAGTGGGGGCGAACCTTGCGTACCCTAATAACTGGGGGATCCACACAATGAAATTCGGATCAATATTGACCAGGTAACAAGCATGAAGGCAGACACGATGGAGCAAGATGTAGCTCGATGTCATACTAACAAAAAGCGGTTTCAGAAATTCACCGTCATGTTCAGCTTTTCCCATGATGAAATTGACAATCATCATCATTGAAGAGATATTCAAGGCTAAAAGATACTCCACTTAGTCTAAGGCCCGAACATACTTAGAGAGTAGTTTGCTCTCTAGTCCAGAGACGGACCTACTTTATTTGAATCAAGACATTTGCCTTTCTGCTTCTTTTAAACTAAAAGATCCCCCCCCTCTTAAATTTGGTTGATCACTATCAACTTATCTCTCAACTTGTTTTCTATATTCTTGATACATCTTATCTAGGATCGTTCAATTCTCCGGTCACATCAACCGTTTAACACTTCAAGGTGTACGATTATTGAATAAGATTTAAGCGCATCTTACCTGAAAATCATAACCTTTCCTGGTCAAACGTTTCAGGCCAGCATAGCATATTCGACCCACAGAATCATTGCTCCTACACAAATAAGAGAAGCGCGCGCAGTTAACCGCAGCTTCTCAATCCAAACAACAAACGGGCGAAGCAGTTCCCGTTACCCGAAAGTCAATCGCTGACTGTTCCTGCCAACTTACTCCAATTTTGTACTACGCTTATATTTACTTAAAATGGCGCCTTCTTCCACCCTCAAACCTTCTGCAGCTGCCAGACCCAGACCTGGAATTCGCAGACTTTCAAGTATGACTACCAACGCAGTAGAAGTTTCAACCGGCGGACCGGTCGTCGTTGTTCCAGAAAGATTAATGAGAGAATCTTTATCCCGAGGAACTTCATACCAAGGTGGAAACTTTGCAGCTTCATTGGAAAATGCCAGAAACGAACTCAGTGCTATAAACCTTGAGGAAGAGGAATCTTCGTCAAGTTCCCCTGACTCACCGGCAACTCCACTCACCCCTGCCGATGTCCCCACCACTGATTCTTTTGCTTACGCTTTCGATATCGATGGAGTTCTCATTCGTGGTGGTAAACCAATTCCAGAAGCTATTGAAGCTATGAGAATGCTAAATGGAGAGAATGAATATGGTATTAGAATGTATGTTGCTTTCAGCAAATAGTGTGAAGAGCCCCTTGCTGACACGTCCATAGTCCATACATATTCTTGACAAATGGAGGTGGAAAGACTGAAGCAGAAAGGTGTATTGATCTTTCAAGACAACTGGACATTGAAGTCTCGCCTTCACAGTTCATTTGCGGTACGTACCTATGCCCCATGCTGGGATCCTTCATTTGAAGGATTCGTCGAAATGTACTTGCAACTCAGATACTAATTCCCTCCAGGTCACACTCCTATGAGAGAAATGGTTGAAAAATACGAAACTGTTCTTGTAATTGGAGGTGAGGGTGAAAAATGCAGGCAAGTTGCCGAAGGTTACGGATTCCGTGATGTCATCACTCCAGGTGATATCATTAAAGACAACGAACATACCACTCCATTCCGCAAACTCACAACCGAAGAATTGAAGAATTCACGTGGTGGTCGTGATTATAGCAAAACTAAAATCGAAGCCATATTCGTCTTCGCCGATAGTCGTGATTGGGCTAGCGACGTTCAAATTATGCTCGATCTTGCTATGTCCAAAGGAGGATACATTGGCACCCTTTCAGAAACTTTCGATGAGGGGCCACCAATCTACTTTTCTCACAGCGATATTGTCTGGTCAGCTGCTCACGAAAATGTTCGTCTCGGTATGGGCGCTTTACGAAAAATGACCGAAATGCTTTTCAGAGACCTCACCAAGGGTAAAGAGCTAGAAACCATCGCTTTCGGAAAGCCTCAAATTGGAACCTTTGAGTTTGCTACCAGGTTGTTACAGCAATGGCGCAAGGATGAGCATCGCTGCAACCGTCCTCCTGAGACTGTTTACTTCGTCGGCGACACTCCAGAATCTGATATCAGAGGTACTAATCAATTCAACGAGAAGTCTAAGAATGATTGGTATTCTATCTTAGTACGAACTGGAGTATACCAAGAGGGGACTGAGCCAGCATACAAACCTAGAGTGACCGTGGATACCGTACTGGATGCGGTCAAACATGGAATCGAAAGGGAATTCAAGAAGAAGATGAAGGAGAACAACCCAAGAGGATTGCCGCTTAATAGCTTGGGTGGATTGAGCCTCGATGGAAAACCAACGATGGGAGGCATACCACCCAAGATTTTGGAGGTTTCAAGTCAAGGTGCTAGCGAGACAGCCACTCCTGAGGCTACTGATTGATAAATTTGCATTCATTGCCTGCGATTGATCTACACCTACATTCATTATGCAAAAAAAAAAAAGTCTTCTTGGGTTATTTCTACTGGTGTTATGATGGAACATAATGTTATGATGGATGGATTAAATGGGTATTGGATTGATGGAGTCTTGGACCGCTTGGGGAGGGCGTTCAATGAGACCACAATATCCTGAAAGCGATACATAAGTTTTCCTTGGAGAATTGCAGGAACGAAATACATAAATATGGGGTGGATGAAAGATGGGGTAGAAATGATAGAATTTCGATCAATAGCGAGATCAATTAATTGAATACCATTATTCTTACAAAGTTCTTTACTCTAATCCAATGCCGAATGTTCACTTTTTTAATCGAGCCCCAATGATGAATATATAGGTATAACGAGCTTCTCATACTCTTTCTCAAAAGCAAGATGATGGTTCATCAAGGAAAATTGATAACGTAGAAGTGGAGAGTTGCCCAGAGTACCAAGAGAACCATTTAGTCACAAACTCGGAGGTTGTGATAGAACCCATTTCGAGCTAGAACGATAAGTAGTTGATATGTGTCAATCTATCAAATGGTTTGAATTGAGGCCAAGGGCCTATTACGCTATACTGAGACTCCACGAGTGAACTAGCGCTAATGAAAGCCTGATGAATTAGGGCCATGGGCAATCTTCTCCATTCACAAACAAATACAAACTCAAAGCTAAACCTCCAGAAAGGTAAGCAAGTTCGCCGACACCAACCCAATTCTTTCATAGCTCATTCTTAATCAAATCCGCACATTCCTCTGCCACCATGATAGCAGCTGCTTGCAAGTGTCCCGATACAATCTGCGGGAACATACTCGTATCGTAAACTCTTAAACCTTTTACACCATAGACTTTCAATTCATCATCTACCACTCCTGGGGCTATCGGGTCATGCTCGGGTGCCATTTTACATGTAGAAGCATAGTGAAAAGTCGTTCTTATTCGTTGACGGATGAATCTATCCATCTCCTCTGTAGTATTGCTCTTAACATCAAGTTCTTGTTTTTCGGCTGGAAAGGTGATGTTTCGAGGAAGAGGGAACCCAGACTCTTTCATTTTATCTGCTATGGAAAGTGTGAGTCGAACGGCGCTACGAGCAATGGTATGATCCGAGGCGTCGGACAGGATTCCAAAATCAACTTTCGGCTTGTCGTGTGGATTTGACGACGCCAAGCGGACCGTTCCAGAGGATTTTGGTTGAAGAATCGCGGCCAGAACACAAAACATGAGTGTTTTAGAGAATATGTTTATGAATTCTGGCTCGTCGAAATTATCCATTCCACTCGTGGAAAGTGGCATGAGCTCAATGTCGGGGATGAGGCTTTGAGGGTCTAAAGATTTCGTCGAAGCTTCTTCGATAAGTCCAGTGCTATCTTGTTTGATCATTCGAGAGCGAACATAGAGAGCTAAGGTCTGAACAAGAATGCTGAAGAGACCAACTTGGAAGAAGATATATTTGAAAAGTTCAAGTGTGATTTTGAGGGGCTGGTTGCCATGGAAGTTAGTGATTCGGCTGCCGGTACCTCCCAAGCGACTGGGATACTATGGTGGTCAGTCTGTATCATAGTAGGTTAGTAAGTATACACTATTGATGAGAATGGCTCGAAGCATACCAAAGTAGATCCGACCCCCGGTAGGTTATGCACCACTTTGATACTATGTTCTTCTAAAATCTCACGAGGCCCAATACCACTACGCGATTGACATATTAGTTCACTCTTTCTTTCTCGTCTTTGTTACTTTCCTTTCTCCTTCATGCATGATAAAATCAGGGCAAAGAAGAAAACACACCTGAGCATAAGCACTTGCGGTGAGCCTATCGCACCCGAGCACACCATGACTTCTTTGTTAACCTTTGCTGAATAAGTGCTTTCAGATTTTCGACCCGAGGATTGAAAGACTATCTTCTCGGTACTCGGAAGCCCCTTCTCCTGCGTAAATAAAATACGAGAGACAAGAGTATTGGTGCAGATCGTGAGGTTTCGTCTTTCCAATGCAATCTTGGGAAGAAACGCTTCAAAACTGGATACACGCTCTCTGCGCTTACTAAGAGTAAGAGAGAGTATTGCGACTCCTTCGGGGGGAGCATCCGGCGCATTAGAATCTGGGACGGCAATGAACCCCATCGTTTTGGCACAATCAGTGAAACTACCGAAAGTCAGAAGTGAGATCACAATCATAGGGGTCAAAGAAAGCTAACGCTCGGTAGGCTTGGAATAGCCAGTTGAAGTAAGTGAAGGTTTGGGTAATCCATGGTCCTACAACATGCATATTTTAGTATTAGAGAAGAACAAATGGTGCATTTGAGTTTACTCACCCGTGTTTCCATGTTAAGTTGAATTTTGATAATCAAGGGAGGACTCGCTCTTAACAAAGTAAGGCAGCAATTTCTCATAGCTCCACTCAGAATGGCCTAAAAATGCCCATGCATCATAGTCGGTAGGAGTCCCGCGTGTATAAATCATACTATTAATTCTGGAGGTACCGCCCAAAACCTCGCCGCGGATTACTCCGCTCCGACGATTATCACAATACTTCATGGGCTCAGATTTCCACCTCATCGCACCAAAGGTCAGACGAGTCGGATCGGAAGAAATAAGAGGATTGCGGGATAGCCATGTGTCATTTGCAGGACCGCATTCGAGGACAAGAACCGAGATATTGGGATTTTCGCTCGATCGAGATGCTAATGTACACCCCACGGTGCCCCCTGAAACCACCACAGACGTTAGTTAGGAGATACACAGTGGACTGGGAAATTGAGAAAATAGTAGAAACAGCGCACCTCCAACTATGACAAAATCATATGTTTTGGAATCAACCTGTGCCGGTTGGCATTCTGGGTAATTTTTGTCTAACGGTCACCACATGTTGATGAGCGGAAGGAAATGGGAAATACTGGAGATCTGCTATAATGGATACAAGAAATTAACTTGGTGAAAAGAATCTTGCAGATCGAAAGATCATTCAAATGGTAGGTTTGCTTGACAGTTATTGATGTAAAACAGATGCATAGGTAGGCTAAGTAGATAATACAGCTACGTATCTTCTCCCAACAATTTCAAAAACATGTACATATAATGCAAAATTGTGGCGATGTCGGTTACACAGAATTGAGCCTTGATATTCAATATTTGTATTCAATAACTGGGTATTTGTAGGATGTGCAGGTTGCGGCGCTGCAAATTGCGGCATATGTTTTACATGGCGTGAGGACGCCTAATAAATCTTGAGCTTCGCTGATTCGCTCTTAATTTTCTCTTGTAAGGGATATATTTTAACACTGTTCGAAGGACCATTGAAACATTGATCAAGATCCGTCTGTATCTGCTCTCCTAAATGCCAGCATAATAGCATAGCCTGCAGGATGTCCTATAAAACCTTCCACTTGCTCTATCTTCGTCTCCGGCACTACTACACTCTGAAATTCCTTGAAAACTGCTACGATTACCGCTTTCATCACTACCTTTTTGTCAGCAAGTCTTATTAATTCTCGGTGAATGAATTCATTCACTTAAGGAGAGTTCACTTACTACGAATAGCAAAATGGTTTCCAATACACATTCTTCCTCCGCTGCCAAAAGCCCAGTGCCATCGCAGCATTTGTTTCTTTGCCTCTGGGGACACATCCAACCATCTATCTGGAATCCAATTTAGGGGGTCCGGGAAAACATCTGAGTTTCTGTGTAAAGTATATGCAGATGCACTAACAGTAATACCGCCCGGTACTGAATATTTTCCAATCATAGCGCCTTTCTCCGGAACTTGGCGAGTAAATGCTCCTAGACCAGCGGGATACAGTCGTAATGTTTCCATAAGTATAGCATTTAGTAACGGTAACGAATCAATTTCTTGCGAAGGCGTTGTGTCCAGATTCACAGAAAGTAGCTCTTTCTGAAGACGCGAGATGATAGATGTATGACGAGCGATCTCAGCCATCAAATAGCTTACCGTGATAGATAAACCTTCATGTGAAGCTGCGATATGGTCTAGCATTTCTGCAGCAACCACTGTGTCTACTTGATTTGCAGAAACTGTTTCCGAAGCTTCAAGCTTTCGGCGTAATTGTCCATACACGGTTGGATACGATTCTATCTCGTTAGTTTCTTCAGATTGAAAAGTGTCTCTTGCTCGATATGCCATCGAGAGAATGAAGTCTTCCATTGCTTGGGAAGCAGAAGCTATTCCTTCATCCAACGGACTCATGCCGAATCGCCCCATCCATTTCGTAAGATTGGGAACATCCAGTCTCCAAAACAGCCCACCAAGACCTAGCTCAAAATTTCGTAGAATCAATTTCTTGTCGGGATCTTCAACAAGATTCGAGGCGTTTTTGAGACCAAATAAGTATGCGCTCGTGAGATCCATAAAGAGTGCTTTGTTTTCTTGAAATATATTCACTGGTGTGCCTGTTTCCGCCCAAACACGCATCCGAGGAATAAATCTGTTGTAGGTAATATTCCTCAAGATCTCCGTCAAGCCCTCGGACGCCTGGATAAAAGAATTGGAGTAGACATGAGATAACATGCGTTTGCGTTCAGTATGTACTGGTGCCTCCTTCATAGAAAACAAAACGCTGTGACTGAACATGGAGACAAGTCAAAACAATATTCAAATGTAAAGCATTAAGAGGAATATGATCACATACCCATAGTTCAAGAACATCGAATACCATTCCCCTTTCTCGAATCCACCACCATAAACCGTTTTAACACCATCTTCAAGACAATTTATACTCAATTCTCTTGGTGCAATTCTAATAACAGGACCGTACTTTTTGTGAGCAGCATATCGAGCTTTGTGCTCAGTGTCATTTGCTCGATGCCAAAACAACCATGATTTTGAATATGGCGTCGTGAAATTTGCGTTAGGAATTTGAGATAAAGGTGAGAGGATAGCGGTTTGCAGACGCTTGATTAGCCATATACATGATGCTACAGTCACAAATGTATAAGCTATGAGAGGTAACATGATGTATGTGTAACTCTTAGTTGAGCAATGATAAGTTGCCTAACTCACGGTTGATAGAACCAAATGGAAAGATTGGCTATGGTGAGGGGTTTAAAGAACTATATGCTTCAGAATGAACCTTGCATCTGGCAGCATTGCAGTAGCACTATTTTGTAGGTCTGCCGTTCAGGCACATCGCTGCGTTGGATTTTATCAATTGGCAAATCATACATCTTGCGATCAATTATCCTGTTGCATCCTGTTGTAACACGGCTGTGAAATTATCGGTCATGATTCCCGTGTTGGTGGTTGATGCATGGTGAACCAATAAGAACATATTTACCACTGGAGGTAATGCTCGATGGAGGTATGAAGATTCGCGCTGTTCTTTTTTTCACACGATCAGATGCAGATGTCTTCAGCCACAATGCATTTTTATTCAACCACAAATCGCATATTTCGTGGCAGCCAATCAAACGCCGTTATAACTCAAACTGGAGGTTGCATATGCCATGGTGGAGAGAATATTATTATAACCAAAGGGAAATTTTCACATTGGTGATTGAAATTCAATTATTAACTTTTAGCTACAATTTCTATGTATAAAGTTTCCCAAAGTTTGGATTGTTTAGAGGAGAGCGGAGATTTCCAGATAGAATCATCTGAGCCATCCAAGCAGGTAGAGTTCATCTAAGTTCTCCAAGTGTTTTGGATGTTCTAAGTTGTTGAAAAGGCTCAACCCATTTGAATAACTGAATGATATAAATGCACCAAGATATCTCAATCAAGCGTGCTTTTCAATACTGTCGCCCCTGTCTCCAGCCCTCATAGATGAGGTAGGACTGTAATGATGATTGCTATCCTGGGCCAAGTTCTCATAAAGCTTTGGCCTCTCAACATCCATTCTTAAGACATGTCGCCTGATAGGGTAAGTAAATTGACTCCATCCATATGCCGCGTGCTTTCTCGTAGGGACGTTGAAAACTTGGTCCAATTCTTCCAGTGTTTTATTTTTGGTTTCTGGGACGAAGAGGAGGGTAAGAAAGAAGCCAACAACGTTGAAACCGGCGTAGAAAGAGAAAGCGCCTTGGGCCTTAAAGGCTCTCAGCATTGATGGCCATGTAATGGCGAGGACAAAGTTGAAGAACCAAGTGGTTGCAGTTGCCAAGGACATTCCTAGTGAACGAACATGGAGAGGATAGGCCTGAAGATTTGTTAGGGCTAGGCTATTTATATACAACAAAGCAACTTCCTTACCTCTGCGGAGTATGTAAAGGGAACAGGCCCGGCTCCCGGGCTGTAGGCCAAACAAAAGAGATAGATGCCTAGAGCTACGATGGCAATTCGAGTAGTTCCCTCGGGAATTAGGAAGCTCCAGCCGGTCATGAACAGAAAGACTGACATAAGCGGGAAGGTAAATAGTAGAAGCCATCGTCGACCGAACTTGTCGATTGTCCAAATTGCAGGAAGCGCTCCGAGAAAGTTAAGCATGCCGAAACCCAAAGATGCACATAGAGCATTAACCTCTGAGAAGCCAGCGTCAACGAAAATTACGGATGAATAATAGGCGATCACGTTAATGCCACAGAACTAATACGTATATTAGCTACCATATTCAATGTCTTTTTAATGTGAAGGGTCACGAAATTTGGAAGCGGGGGAAAAAGATATGCATCTCCCCTTTTCATCACTATGAGCTAACCGATAATTAAGTGCATCTAGCAATTGAAGCTGGGCACATAACCTACCTGCTGCATAAACATTGTGATCTCTGACGCAACCATTGCTCTTCTAATTCGAGGCACTGTGAACAATTGCTTGATATGATTTTGTCCAGAACCCATGTTATTCTCAGCTTCGAGAAGCATGTGCATCTGGAAAACATCACGTGCCGCCTGGACCTTAGTGTGTCTGATTCTGCACATTGCTTGATATGCTTCTTCATGTCTCCCTTTACCCATGTACCAGCGAGGTGACTCGGGGCAATAGAAAACAAAGAAACAAACGAAGAGAGCAGGAACTCCGGCAGATCCCATCATTAGTCTCCAATTAAGTCCATGGATATTAGATGCCGTATCGGGAACATAGTAGAAGGCTAGATCAAATGCAAAGCCTAACATAATACCAAAAGCAGTGAATACTTGCCATTGCATTGCCATAGCGCCACGAATTGATGCTGGAGAGGTCTCGCAGGCATATACGGGTACAGTGGCCGACCTAGGTAACGTTAGCATCGGTATTAGGAATTACTAGGAATCTATTCAATAGTGAGGAGCGTCCTGGGCTTGCTGTTATCATGAAAGACAAGACGGGTAACAATACATACTTTGCACCAAGACCTATTCCGAGCATGAACCTAGTATCAAATATTAGAGATTTTCAATTTTCAATAGAAAATTTAGGGGTTTCTCTTAAATACCTAGCGATAAACATGTGCCACCAGGTGTTGGTGAATGCCTGCCAGAAGCAGGTTAGTGCGGAGATCAAACAAGTGACGAAGATGGTGCCTCTACGCCCCCACTGCGAGGAGTCAGTATTGCCTATCGATGAATATTTTGGTGGGAAACGAGGATTAAGAGGAAAAGAACTGCACTTAGCAGTAAAAGGGGTGCATATAACTTACCCAATTGTTAAATGGAACAGTCAGCCAGCAGCCAGCAATTGCACAACCGAGATATCTTTGAAAGTCTTAAGTTAGTGATGGCTTGGGTAGCTATAGTAGGGACTAGAACCTCGAAAGGAATTTAGAAATTGAATACGTACGGGGCACCATTTGTGATACCTAATAGCCATGGGTCCAAAGAACTATTTTCATCATCAATTCCAAACAAACGGGAGTAGAATATCTGCGCTCCATTTACGACACTCTCGTCTACTCCTTGAACGGCTGCGCAAACTGAACAAAGCAGAATAACTTTGATGAAAAGCGATGGCAGAGACCATTTACTTGTTCTTTCTTTTTCCAAATAATCTATCTCGCCCCTGGAAAGTTCGTTCCTGGCTCGAACACTACCTGAATCTTTTGCAAGTAATGCTCCGACCTTGAATGCGGAAATATCGACAGAGTCGTTGAGCCCATGTTTTCGAGCGTAAGCCTCGGCAAGTTCTTCTAATTTATTCTCATCATATGATGCTAATGGATCGTTCAAGATTCTATTTGTAGCTGCAAGACGTTCGGCGTCAGTGGTTTGCTCGAGATGTCGTGAAGAGGAAACCCTGTCTTCAGGCTGCCCCTTTCGATCAGAGCTTGTAGTGGAAACCATAATGAATTGAGGATTTTGAAACATACAAAAGTAAAGAGAAGCAATAGGAGGAGAGACAAAGTTCTTATTTATGGTAAATACTCAAAGTATATTGAATACTAAGTCGTGCATAGTGTGCTATACTTATTACTAGCTGCACGAGGATGTCATTGACATAGACGATCGAGTAATTTAGACTATGAATAACTCTAGAAGTGGAATGATTTGAGTTTAGTAATGTTAGTAGCTCGGCAAATTCTCCAAAAGCAAGGAAGCGAATGACTACTTCAAAGAGCATTCGAACAACCAATTCGCCTTGATATCATTTCCACTTGGAAATTCCTTGATAGCTAGGCAGAAGCATGGAAAACTGATTTGCTTATCCAAAATTAATGCCATGGCTTCATGTTTGTTTGCTTGATGTGTAGATCATACTTTATCAACTATAGAAAATCGGTCCATAGAAGATTGACAATCGTAGCTTGATAGCTTCACTTTTTAAGTTCCCACCAATGATCGGGGTTAGACGGCCAGTACGAATATTGGCTACTTCTGTCCCTTGGCAGGCTGAGCTGGATCATGAATGGGAGTATCTGGGATAAACACAAGATTATGCACATGTTCGTTCTCATTTCGTATACCTAGCTACTGTTGAGGCTCCGTTGGAAACCCAGTTTGGAAAAGAATCTCTTTTTCGGCATAGTTCTACACACAGGTGATGTTGAAAAGGTCCATCTTATGTAAGCAATAAATCAATTCTTGGCCTAGCCTCGTCAACTACTCCGCGTACATAAAAACGTCAACTAGACGGCTCCAGAGTCCAGACCATTTAACAAACGTTCAAGCTATATTAGGTAATTTGTAGTAAGTAGCAATATTCAGCACTACTCTAGGTCACCCAAGTTTTTGTCCTAATCAAGACATTGGTAGTTCGTCGACTGTTGCCATTTCGATATCGATATACTGCTTGGCGTGTCGCTCGCGCGTCATTGCTGTTAAGGTTATACTCAGTAGGATTTATTAGGCTAAGTGCCGTCGTTCTAATGATCACTATGATCAGGATGAATGACAAATTGTCGTCAACGATTAAGATATGCAACAAAGTGTTTTAATCCAAATACTTGGCTCAATTGATTGGGCGTACCTCGTTTTCTCACATGATCCAAACCCATGGGGTTGAAGCAAATGAACAGAACATTGGCAGCACTTATTAGCCAAGGGTCTCTGGAGGTTACATTTGCAAGATCTCGAGATTCATTAAAGCTGAAATACCGAAGTCAAATTGGAGTATTAACTTATTTCCAGAAGAACCCACAAAGTCACCACACATGGAGACAACCACCGGTACAAGATAGGATGGAAACCTTCCATTCAAAAACATCTCGAACAAACTCAACTATGAACTCTCTCGACCACTTCTGGATACTTTTTATCCACTATTTCCAATATCTCTTTCCAAACTTGCACCTGCATGTTTTGGCCCTCGTCTCCAAAAATATTATGCTCAACGGAACTACACATCTTCTTAGCTTACATGTGATCACGGGGGTTGTATAGAACCTACTTCTTATACTTTTCCTCCGTCTCATAATTTGTGTAATGTGCTCCATGTTCCGATGAAGGAGTGAGGGCTGCAAGGACGTAAGTTCGAGCACCACCTTCAGTAGTCTTGCAAGCAAGACCCATCCACAAATTGATAATTATACCCATGGCTACACCGGTGTTGTACTCTCGTCCAAGGTCTGATTTTACCATTCCTAGAACGAATTAGGATCGAAAGTCATCACTCTGAATTAGGTCAAAGGGATAATAACCTGGACAAATTGAGTTCACAATGACCTTGTGCCTTGATTGATATCAGTACATACTATGTGATTACAAATTCGAGGGGTGGGCGTGAGGGGAATAATTCATACTTTCCGTCAGCTCTCAGTGCTAACTTGGCGAGTTCATTGACCGCATACTGTTGGAGCAATTTGGCTAGACCATAACCACTTTGCCCGTCCTTCCAGTTCTCTTTCGCGCTCCAATATTTGAGCACATTATCTTTCGGCCACTTGGAGATGTCAACGCTCCTATGAACTCCACCTGAAAGCTCTATGTTAGTCAAACCTATTCAAAAATCCAAGTGGGTTTCTTTGTAGAGTCGATCAATGTCGACTCATCAAGGTACAAGTGCCTTAGTCTCACTTACTTGTTACTATGCCCAAATGAGCAATTCCTCTTCCAACTGCTTTTATCCAAGGCAGTAGTAGTAACGCCAAGAAAGAAGTTCCAAGAACGCTTATCTCAATCATGGCTTCGTATCCTTCCTTGCCTAGTTTGTGTTTAGTGGAAATAGCTCCAGCATTCAAACAAACGAAGTCGATCTCTTGAATATCCCTTGTCACTTTCCCTGCGAATTCATTTATAGTTTCAAAGGTGCTCATGTCTAACCTGGAGTCTCGGGTTAGTATGTGAACCAAGATATAACTATAGCGACAATTTCAAGCTGTCCAATAATCTGCAATAGCCCGTTATATGTCACCTTTCAACATTTGGAAGCCCGTAGACATCTGAAAGTAATTCAATATTCCAGCTGATCTGAATACTTGATGGAACTTCAGAAATCAAAAGGCTTCTATTAGTTGTTCTTATTTTAATACAGTTGAATCAAACTTACTCCATGCATCTTACAATGTTTTTTCCAATTGTGCTCGTCTCATCTTCTATTCTAGCCTTTGCTAGTTCCCCTTTCGCAAGCGATCTTCCGGTTATGATCACAGATCTTGCACCCAGACTGACAAAATGTACTGCAGTTGCATAACCTATTCCCGATGTTGCACCGGTGATAAGAATGGATTTTCCTAAAAAAGTATTGGGTGCTGGAAGGGGGGGAAGGTTGAACTTGTTATTCCAGATAATTGATAAAATAGATGGCATTCTGAAGGATTCTGGAGATAATGATTGGTCAATAAAGGAATTGGATTACTTAGAGGCAGTACAGCTTTGATCACATTCTAATTTAAATTCGGGAATATAAGATGTTCTCGGAGACTTTGGCCCCAGAGCATGGGTAATGGAGGAACATCACGCCGACTGGATTTCCAATCCTCACATGAATCATTTCGATATAACCTTAGGCCAAAATTGGGATGTGAAGAACAGCGCCAGGAATTCGAAACTATCCCAAGGATGACATTTGCATGGGGTCCAAAGCAATATACAAGAACTCATATGCTATCATCCCAAAACTATAGCCTGGTCAACGAGCCACGGAATCGACAAGCTATTCTACATTATTGTTATATAGAGGTCAAGCGAAGGATGAGTCGAGTACTAAACCATTGCCTACAGAGGCGAATTTTAATCACTTCTATATCATCTTTAATAACTTGGTTATTTTTCTTGAATATTATATATAATAAAGTTGACAATTCTTCTGATCTTCATAACTTTATATGATTCATTTATAATTGTTTTTTTATTCGGTTTGATTTAAAAGATCTCAATGGAGATTTGAGTGGTCAGGTTCCGCCTCTTTTTTCTTCAAATAGACAGCCTTGCTTGCATGCATGCTAGCCTCGTCTAAAGAATTTCCACTAGGCTGGCTCTCGCAAAGAAATACTGCACAACATCGTGAATAATCCAATCACCTCACAACCTCTCCCCAGATTTCCAATTTGGTCGCTTGTGAAGAGTTCTAGATCCAAAATGCCACCTTCTTCTACACAGCCTCTTTTACTCTCGCCCGCCGAACTCTCTTACCTCCACACATCCCTCTCTCTCAACCCTCCAATTCGCCCTGACGCCCGTACGTCTACTCAATTCCGTCCTCTCATCGCCGAATGCGATGTCCTCCCCGGTACAAATGGCAGTGCGCGCATTTGTTTTGCAGATGGTACCGAAGCTATCGTGGGTGTGAAATGTGAAGTCGAAAAATCGCGACCGACTTATCAAGCTGCAGAACTTGGTCCTTCGGAAAATGATGACGATGACGAGGAGGATGAAGATATGAGAGAAGCGATAGAGAAAGAGAAGCTTGAGAAAGAACAAAAGGGAGAAAGAGATTGGCTGGAGTTGAGTGTGGAGATTCCGGGGTTTCGGGATGACGATAGTATGCCTGTTTTCATGGCGGCCATGCTGAGTGAGGCGCTACTAGCAGATGCGGAGTTTGTGGGAAGATTATGGATTAATTCAAGGTATCATTGGAAGATATATGTTGATGTGAGTTTTCCTCTATACATTTATAATGAAAGATCTCTAATTGCCCAAAATTTAATCATCGCGACTGACAACCATACAGATTTTACTACTTTCACAGCCATTATCCTACCCACTACCCCTCCTTTCTTTAACAACTCATCTCGCGCTTCTATCCACTCGTCTTCCACGTCTCAAGTCTGAAGGTGATGAAGATCCACTCTTTGACGACGATTGGGAAGCTTCCGTCTACTTATATCCTCGAACACCACAATCCACCAACTCCCGACCCCCAATTACACTTCTCGTCATATCCGTCGGCGATAACATAATCTTCGACCCGAGTAAAGAGGAACTTACAGTCGCCGAAGCTGTGTTAGCTATAACCATTGGTGAAAGAAGACGTAAAGATGGAGACGTAGATATGGATTCTAGCTCTGGAAGAGATCTAAGATTGTTGGCTGTGAGGACCGTGGATCTACCAGCTAGGTTAACAGCGCCTGGTGTGCCTAATGCGATGAATACTGCTACTGGAGGTGCGGCAGCCGAGACGACGGATCTAGCATCAACTCAAAGAGAGACAATGAATGAGGGAGGTGTATGGCAACCACCGAGGGGAGGAATCAAGAGAAAGTTGGTCGCGACGATAATTGCAAAGGTTATGGAGAGAGGAGGTGTAGCAGAGGAGGTATTAGATGGATTGGAGACTGTGGAGCTGTCCTAGTGTCGCGGTTTTACAAGGAATTTTCTACAATGATACCCTTCTTCTCCAAACATGTACAATATCTCGTCTCATGTCGGCCTAACACCAGAACAACGTTCTAATCGATTTCAAAATAAAATTGGTATCAAAAGATGCGTCTGGCTCCTACCAAATTCCCAACCATTTCTTTCCTGAGAATTGTTTCTCATAAACAACCTTCTTCTCTCCTTCCTTGCCATTTCCCTCCACACCCCCCTCAGCCGTCTCGGCAATCTCAGCTTCCTTTTCATGTCCCAACTTAATCCCCGGGCCCAAAACCTCTCTATCAGTCTTAGCAGTCCAGCCACCAAAGCCTTCGTCTTTATCTAATCCATGCGCCTTTCTATACGCAGCCCTCTTCGCAACGTCCTCCACCTTATGTTTTCTCCTTTCCATAGTCTCTGCTGTTACATGCGCAGTGTGCAGCTGTAAAACTTCATAGCATGTTCTTGTAAATGCGATTGGGTGTAGAAATAGTTGTGGCCATTCAGGTAGCATATCTCCGAATGGGGAATCGCGCTTAAAGTTTGTGATCCAGACTCCTCCTGCGAGGGTAGAGAGTGTGCCCTGGGATTGAAGGTTAGTTATATGATTTGGGGAAACTGAAAGAGAATGGAATAGGTATTACCAATGCGATCCAGATATGAATGGACTTGTTGTTGAGAAACCAATGCATAAATGTTCCTTCTGGTGGCATCATATTTGGATATTTCTTCACGCTTTGTCTAGCTATTTCTTCGGCGCTCAATTGGGGACCTGGATACCGGGGAGGATCTTTGCGGAGGCGGGCAGGGTGAGAAGGGGGGTTGAATTTGGTGGGTTTCTCGAGAACGAGGGGCTTGGTAGACTTTTTGGATGCATTGTTCTTTGATTTGGTAGAAGCATTGCGAATGGTCGTTTTTGAGGACAGAGACCAGAGAGGAGATCGAAGTGGTAAAAGAAACCTGGGTATAGAGGCTGTGGACGACATTATGAATGATAGACTACGAAAAAATCCTCTTGATTTTGATTGATAGTGTGAGTAACAGATCAACAATCTACCTACCTTGCACCTATGATATCAAAAAATGAAGCTTCTCACAAATTCATGATTCACTCCCGCAATACGTTCACCAACAAGTCTGCATGACGCAAATTAAAAATTTCATTAATCCTCCGTAAGATCCCGACCTGCGCCACATGACCTGACCATTTCAATTTCTCCTATTGGCTGGAGACGTTCGGGAAGTGTGGCTCAAAATGACCTCGTCAATTTCGGGATCAAAAATTAAGCTACGTCTTATTCCTGCAGGTAGAGTACATATTCAAGCAAGATTATTTTTCCTTTTTCTTTTTTAAACCCTCATACAATACTATTTTGAAAATTCCTACCACTTTTCCTCTCACGACCTTACGTTCACGAACCTTCGTTCAAGTCATACATACATAATTACTTTCAGTTCTTTTTACATACATCCTCTTAATTAGATAAAATGGGTTTCAAAGCAGGTATGTTTATTTTTCCTTTCTGATGGGCTTCCCACTTTTGGGAAATGTGAATCGTCCACAAAGAATCTTGCCATTGGGAGTTGGAAGATGCGAATTGGGTCTTCGACTTGCACAACGGTATGGCTCGTGGCTCGGAAATGCTCTGGACGTCTTCAATTGAGGGCGTACTTATATTTTCGATTTGGGGAGAATGTTTGTTCGAGCCGCCACTCGACATTTCAACTCCATCCGCCACTCCGCCAGACTCTGGGCGCCATTCATAAGCTTCTGCAAGCACTCAAGAACCTGGCAGCGTCTCCCTTCTATCTTGCGGCATTAGATTCTCCCTTTTGAATCTCACTCGCTCGCCACTTTGCCCGACAAAAATTTTCATGCCAACACGCATAAAGAACAAATACTTACAACTTTCTTCTACAGGAGACGCAAAGAAGGGTGCCAACCTCTTCAAGACCAGATGTGCTCAATGCCACACTCTCGGTGAGGGTGAAGGAAACAAGATCGGTCCTAACCTTCACGGTCTTTTCGGACGTCAAACCGGTTCCGTTGAGGGCTACTCATACACCGACGCCAACAAGCAGAAGGCTATCACCTGGGACGAGAACACACTTGTATGTTTCACCACACCGCCACCAGAAATTATGTTGTATAGAGAGAGCCGCGTCTAACATGTAATAGTTCGAATACCTCGAGAACCCAAAGAAATACATTCCAGGAACCAAGATGGCTTTCGGTGGATTGAAGAAGGACAAGGACAGGAACGACTTGATCCAGTACGTTTTACTTCCTATTTCTCTCGAAATCCTAAGGGGTTTTCCATATATTACTGTTACCATGATGATTTTCTTATTCGTTAAACTTCTTACGTCTACTATGGCTATGAGGATATAACATTATTATTCCAATTGTTCCTTCTGAAAGTTCAGCTTGATTGATCTACCTTTTGAGATATTTGAGTCGCAGTAGCTAACCATCATCACAGACACTTGAAGGAGGCTACCGCATAAAAGATTTCACGACCATTGTATACATAGAATTAGACGCAGCGCCTTGTACTCTAAGTTAGACAGATGCTCTCTGGGTAGAAGGAATTTGGGTCACACGTTTTTCGACCTATTAAAATACAAATAACAAATACTCCTCTTCATGTTTTTCCCATTAATCGTGTTCACTTTGACCTGTCATGAATCTCTACCTAGTGTTTCACAAATTTGATTTATCTGAATTTTGCAAATCGCTAGTCGTGTGTGGGTCTGACCGACATTCATAATATGCATCTGATAGTCTATCAACGGTTGGTCGATCTCCGTGTCAATGTTTCCTACGTCAGACATGCACGGACCACACTTTGCACAGACGATACAAAAACAACTCTACAAATGTATTTATTTTGAGTATTTGATTTTTGTCTTTTATCAATCTAAATAAGCCTGGTATTTCCTAAACTTCTACGACAGTCAATAGACCCGTACCGAAGTCGAGTTGTTCTCAGATATTGTCGAGATAGGTGCCAAGCATGACCTCCTTCTGACCCCACCAAGACCACCAAATTTCTTCGTCTCTCTTGGCCCGCCATTTCAATGTTCGATTGGTCGAGTTTTATTCTGCTGCGAGATCAATGTGAGCCTTCCCCTCGGGTCTTGTGGGTAGTGAGGCGTCCCCAGTCACAGGGCTGGGTGTGGATTTAGATTGGATATTCGAGTAGATTTTCTCGGCGCCGGCTATACATTGCATGTTGGCGCCAAGTTTGTTCATAGTTTCCATCCATTCGTCGTATGGGTCTGAGTCGAAGACTATGCCGCCGCCTGTAGGTTGTGTTAATTGATAGAAGGTAAAGGATGAAGGCGTTTGTAGAAAGGGCAAGCTCGGCGCGAAAGAAAAAAAAGTAAACATACCAGCTTGCAAATAAGCAACTCCATCTTTGACCACCATGGTTCTCAGAGCAATACATGTATCCATCTCTCCCTCAAATTCATTCCCTTCCGCATCTACACTTCCATAACCGAAATATCCGACTGCGCCCGCATACACACCTCTCTTCTCTTTTTCCAATTCGGCTATCAATTCCATGGCCTTAACTTTTGGGGCACCGGATACAGTACCCGCAGGGAAAATAGAACGGAAAGCATCGAATCGAGTCTTATCTTTCCTTAACACCCCCGAGACTTGTGAGACCAAATGTTGCACGTGACTAAACTTCTCAACGACCATCAATCGATCTACGCGAGTGGTTATGGGATCGCATACACGGTTAATATCGTTACGTGCAAGATCAACCAACATGACGTGTTCAGCACGGTCTTTGAGAGAACTGCGGAGCTCTTCAGCAAGAGCTTCATCGATTTGAGGGTCTGCATTGCGCTTGACAGTACCAGCGATGGGGTGGGTTATCACGCGACCCTCTTCAGCTTTAACGAGGAGTTCAGGAGAAGCTCCTACAATTTGGAAGTCACCACAGTTGACGTAGAAAAGGTAAGGCGAGGGGTTGACGGTACGGAGGTGACGATATATATTGAAGGGGTGGAGAGAAGTTGGTCTTGCAAAACGTTGTGACGGTACTGCTTGGATAATATCACCAGATGTGATGTGAGTCTTAAGAGTGTTAACATGCCCCTCGTAGCCTTCCTGCCCAATATTTGACGTATATTCATTGTCCAGTCTTATAGGTGGTTGAACGGGTAGAGGTGTATCTGGTGATTCAAGAACGGAAACAACTTCATCAATGGTTTCTTGTGCTTTCTCGTAATCCGCTGAAATCTGTGTGAAATCTTCCGGGACATGAAGGTATGTGATAACTTTTATAACTCCAAAAAATCGATCAAATGCGACAATAGTATCGAATAGCATAAAGAGTGACTCGGGAACTTGAAGAACATCTTTCATAGGTCGTGCAGTCTTAGGCTCAAAGTATCGAACACAATCGTATCCTACATATCCAATGGCTCCTCCTGTCAAAGGTGGTAATTTTTGTCCCGGTATTTGTGCTACCCTACATTTGGACAACTCTGCCTCGAGCGCAGGCAATGGGTCTACTTGTTCGCCATGTCCTTCACCGGTTTTAAGAATCTTTCGAGGTCCAGCTCCTATAAAACTGTATCTGCCGACCTTTTCCGTTGCAGCACTCTCGAACAAGAAAGAATGGTCGGACTTCGAATGCGCGGATATCTTGAGGTATGCGGCGGAAGGAGTAATGAGATCGGAGGAGATTTCTTTGTAGATTGCAACTAAATTGGGGGCATATGACTTTCCTCGAGTTTTGGAAAGCACATTCGATATTTCCGCCAAAGAAGGCGAGATGTCCTAGTTGCTTTGTGAGCTTTTTTCTTGTCAATTCTGGGAGGAGTCATCTTTTCAACATACCCCCACCACCATTTTGTTTGAGAGGAGTAGATTGAAAGTAAAAAGGATGAATACGGGGGGATACAAAAGCTGATTGTAACTCCAAGAAAGTACACAAATAGTGTGAAAGAATTCTGTTAATTGAGTCAATAATAATTCTTTGTGAGTTTGTTACTTCGTAGAACATAAATTGTCCCGCAATGTATTTTGCTATCTAGTAAAGCAGTAAATAAAAGCGGTGACTCATGGCAGAACCTTCCACTGAAAATGCCAACAACAGGACATTTCCACCCCACTACGCGCGACATACCGCTACTTATGTACGTCGTATTGAGATCAGCCATTGGTTTGTATGAGGATTTGTGCATTTTGAACTCCATTTCATAATGCATCCACGTGAAACCTTTACAACAAAATGAATTCTTGGATGCTGCTTAGGTCATAGCGCCTATATAACTTCCTGCATGTAATACTCCAAAGAAAGATGAATATCCTGGGTCTTCGGCGCCATTTTACTTCCCCTCTCTCATTCACGAATGTTGATGCTCCAGCAACTGCCCCATCAAATTCTTCGAATCAGGACTCTCAGGACAACAAGGATGTCTTACTACAAAGACTCAATGACCTCGTAGTCAGGTTGTCACATGATGACGCCGAAGACGATGCCATCACTGCGTTGCACAAGAAGACGGATGAGATGGAGACACTATTGAGAGTGGAATATGCTATGGATTTGGACCCGAAAGTATCTCACAAAAAAGTCAAACCACCGCCGCCGCGTAGGGACTCCAACGATGTGTTCTGGGGACGACCACTCAACACTAGAAGAGAGAGCTACTTACGAAGATCTAATTCTCCGCCACCAATATCCCGTAGCTCTTCATATAGTAGGAGTGTCGTAGCGGTCGCGAAAGCTGCTGAGATAGCAACATCAGCTGAAGCGTTGAATGTACGACTTGCAAAAGCAGTCGGGGAACTCCAGGCTCATAGAATAGAAAGTGATGTAAGTTTATATACATCAGACAACTTTCAATCTGAAGATACGATTGCTCATGTATTATATGTAGAAGATTCTGGCCTGGCACGTCTCCAAGTTGGACGAATGCACGGAAGAGATCACTAATTTAGAGCAACACATTTCGCATCTGTAGGTGCTAACTCTCATTCTCGTTCCCTTGTTTCCTCTCACTTTTCTGGCCTTTTATTTTCTTGAGACTAAGCAATCTATGAATCAAATCAGCCAGGAAGAGCTTGGGACCAGTCAATCACTACTTAACCGTACCCAAATCGAAATGCAAACTATGGCAGCAAAGCACGCGAGAGCTCTGGACGATATAAGTTGGAGGGAAGATTGGGATGAACTTAATCAGGATGTGGACATGAGAGGTAACAGTAGTATAGGGGTGTGGGATGACTCTACCGAGTATTTGGGTAAATAAATATCAACTAGGTTAATATTTTTATGCCAGATATCTCATTGAGGATAAGCGGCAGTTTTGGCTCTACATTTATAAAGAAGTTTGCATAGAGATTAGGAGTTGGGGAAATACCAGTTTTGCATGGCAATCATCAAATTGAGGAGATTGATCAATGTTGAAATATCTTCACTTTGACCATTTAATAATACCTTGACCAAGCGGTCACTGGCTGCGGAAATAGTCATGCTTGCAGGGCATACGTGAAGTTTGAATACGATCAAATCGTACACAATTTTAAGGATAGCAATGCCTCCTTGTCAAATTTCAGTCTTCAATGTATTGATAAAACCGAGGGAGATGGTGCTTTGGGAGTGGGCTTCTATGATGTTGCTAGCTCCATTTTCCAGTTGCACGCTACTCTTACTTTCTAACATAATACATCCACTCCTTCGCCATCCAACCAATACTCACCGTCGCTATAACAGAGGACGGTAGTACTCCTTTCCGAATACTCATAGTCTCAAAAACCAACCACTCGCTAACAAAATGCCACAAAGCTATCACATAAGTCCACAAAGTAATGATATAAATCTCCTTATTCTCAAGATTGTACGCAGTATATACGCGAAGGATGAAAGATACCAAGGTCCAAGTACCGAACAACCGAGTACTCAGATCGGTAACCTGAGATTGCAAAGTTGGACCAGAATAGGTGCGACGCATTTTCGATGGGGGTGTAGCATCCATCGTATGCTACTGAGAAGGGACGCTGCTGAGTTTAAGATTGGATAAGCTTTTTACTTCCTATCTGAGCAACAGGTAACTCACGACAAGAACCCAGTATGGTAAAGTGCCATTGTGTTTGAGGAGGAGGGAAGACATGTCCTTTTGATGTGTTTGAAGTTAAACCTTACCTCGGGACGTAAGAATGGACACGAGAGCGTGTTTGATGTCGGGCATTAATTGGAAACAAACTATGGAAACGCTCTCGGAAGTTCTGCGATGTGGAAGGAAATCTTTTGCAATCGAAATAATTAGTACCCATCACGAACTTTTTCAGTCATCACGTTTTGTCAGCTCCAAAATTTGTGATGGGGCAGGTCATCAAACTCGAAAAGACGAGGTGAAGTTGATACCGAAAATTGTCGGATTTGCTATGGCTGTTGTTACTGAGTGGGTGGTTTGGATTATGTCTTTCGGACGGGAGACATCGAGGGTTAATAGGGTTGGTATTGCGTATTTGTATGACGAGGACATATCGGATTGAAGGAGGGGGTTAGGCGCAGCGGAGAGTCATTCGTGGTTGAACATCAGAAGACAGATTAAGTTATTGGATGGTTTTCGGTATGCTTGCTTTTGAAATCAATCCATTATGCAGTTGTTTCGGTGGTCAGGACAGAAACTTTATGATACTATTGGCAATTCCCAATGATTAGAGTCGATGAAATAAGAACTAATTGATAATCGATTAATTCATTTGTATCACTACGGTCGCATGATGCTCTTCGATAACCTGGTGAGACCTCTCTCATGGCCTACGTCAAAATGAAATGTTTATTTCTAACGCCTATCTGATAAGCATGTTCGAGGGCCTCATGTTCAATCCCATTGGAGGTCAAAAGATAGGCACTTCCAAATGGTTGTATGCTGAGAACACCTAAGCAAAAGATCTACCACCAAAACTCACACGACATAAATACATGTCCTGTTGATCAACCTGCTTGTTGTCTTCATGATTAGTAACGGATCGTGCCTTACTTGGCCCTCTCTTCCACCCTCTGTCTGTTTCTGTTTCTGTTTCTATTTCTATTTCCCAATAGACCTGTACGATTCGATTTCTAGAGAGCATCCTCCTCTGCCTAAGAGCGCAGTTGCACTTTTCGGCTGGCGATTGCGATTCCCTCATGACAATCAAAAAAAATAACAATAATAAACATACAACAGTGGGGATTCGCTGGTGGTCACCCACCCAACTACTAATCCACCGATCTGAAGCTTGTGTATGGCAGAGCGGACGGGATGCCCAATTCTCTTCAGTCTATGGTCGTATGTGTCAGGAGAGCTGTGTTGTGAAAATATATCGAAGTCAAAACAAATATCGCTCCTCGCTTGATCAAGCTTGGCGCCAAATGCCTCCTGCCTAGAGCTTCCCTCAACTTTCACTTTCACCTTCAATTCGAATTTTCCAAACTCGAAAGAACTTCATATTTGATATCCTGCATCTGTATACCTGTATCTTATCTCGAGGCCTTCATCCCTTCAACATTTTCTTAATAAATATACATTCTCGTATTTCCGGATTGAATTTCATTCGTGCCAATCCTCAATTGTTTCTGAGTTTAAGATT
This sequence comes from Botrytis fragariae, assembly GCF_013461495.1. NCBI lineage: Eukaryota > Fungi > Ascomycota > Leotiomycetes > Helotiales > Sclerotiniaceae > Botrytis > Botrytis fragariae. The sequence continues at coordinate 866,990 of NW_023500991.1, read as the reverse complement.
CAGATACCTAGTAGTTATCATCTCTTTTTTTCTGAGTATTTATTTGTATTGGTTCGTAAGTTTGAATCCTTCGAAACAGTGAGTATTGCTCTTCCCAAATGATGATTTTGATACGACAACGAAGAGTTTGGAGCAATCTGAAGCGTAGTTACTGAATCATTGTATCCAGCTTCACTTTCAACTTCACTTGAAATTTTTCATCGGACCTTATTATTCGGATCTTTCTTCAAATATCTCAAGCCTCAGCCTTGATCGTAATAAATCATCGATATGGCCATCGCAGCTTCACTTTGCGGTGATGCGAATGAGCAGGAGGTAGGTCGTTTTTAGTCTCATGCGAGAGGTAATTCACTGACACATATCTTTAGAGTAGTATCATCGATATCGATGAGATCCAGGCCCATGGTAATCCGCAAAGTGCTCTTCATCTTTTGTAGTTCTGGGTTCTAATTGAAGCAGGTATCTCTGCCTCGGACATCGCGAAATTGAGATCCAACCTCATCCATACCGTTGGAGTAAGAACATTCTTGCGCTCAGCCATGAAAGGCTGATTCAAGACGTGAAGCTGACCTCGCATCAGACTCTTATTAATACGCCCATCCGAAGATTGGTCAAAATCAAAGGTTTCTCCGACATTAAAGCCGAGAAAGTCAAGGAAGCTGCAAAGAAAGTAGCCGTAAGTACCAAGCTCCGTATTACCTTGTCCCATATGCTCACAGAAGATAGGGCCCCAACACTGGTGGTCAATTCGTCACTGCCGCTGAGCATGGCCACTTCCGAAAGAAGTGTATCAGAATTTCTACTGGTAGCAAGCAGTTGGATGCTTGTTTGAACGGGTGGGCCAATATTTTTAGTTCGACCTGAACTGGAAGTCTAATCTTTTGCAGTGGCTTCCAAACTATGAGTATCAGCGAGGTATACGGGGAGTTCAGTGAGTTTGCTGAGACCCTTGGGATATTTCTCTCACTAATAATTTGCAGGATGTGGCAAGACTCAATTAGCACATACAATGGCAGTCATTGCCCAGCTTCCTAAGGAGATGGGCGGAGCCGAGGGAAAGGTTGCCTATATCGGTAGGAAGACAATAGCTTGCGAAGTTAAGAATTGTGGTGAACATCTGCTAAGACTTGACTGGACAGATACTGAAGGCACATTCCGTCCAGAAAGAATTTCGGAAATTGCAGAGCGATTCGGTGTCGACCCTGATCAAACTCTCGAAAATATCGTTTATGCTCGTGCACATAATACTGAGGTATACCTCGTGGTTCTTTCAGTTCAAATTATATCCTTTACTAACCATAATCAGATGCAGCAGGAATTGCTCGAGGGTCTTGCCCAAAACTTCGCAACTGATGAATATCGTCTCCTCATCATTGATAGCATTATGGCTCTCTATCGTAGTGACTTTATCGGACGTGGTGAACTTTCCGAACGACAAGGTGCCCTCAACGCCTTTCTGCGTAAGGCAACACAAATGGCGGAAGAATTCAATCTGGTTGTCTTCATGGTATATATGTTCTCCTTTTCTATATCAGAGATCTAACTGACACTTTCCAGACCAATCAAGTCATGTCGGATCCAGGTGCCAGTGCCCTTTTTGCAGGAGCTGATGGACGTAAGCCTGCTGGAGGACATATACTTGCACATGCATCGACAACCAGAATCCTCTTGAGAAAGGGCCGTGGAGAGGAACGTGTTGCCAAAGTCGTAGATTCTCCTGGTAAGTTATCCTTGATTTATCCGAGTCGCTTGTACTAATGGCAGAAATCAGATTGCCCGGAACGTGAAGCAACATATATTATTACAACCGGCGGTATCAACGATCCTGAAAAGGCCTAATGATATACACATGCCTCTTAACTTCAAAGTCAGACATGCCTATTAAAGTCCTCATACACGTACTTATAACCTTGCATTATTCGATAACACATTGCTTTGGTTGGGCGTTAATATTATGGAAAGACTCAATGGATAAATTCTGGCATCTTTCAATGTATTTTCCAGTTGCATACTAGAGAAAGGAGGAGTGCTGGTGTTGCTTTAGTTGATGGCTCGAGGATGGTCAGTGATCGGGTGTTTGTGGTACCCCGTAGCTTCGGGCTTAGCTTAGCCTCATCCGATACGGCACAAACCCCTGCCAAATATTTTTGCTTCAAAAAAAGTTCCCTAATGACAAGCTCAATTGAACTAACCACTTCAATTTAATTTCACGCGCAGAATCCGAAATTTTCATCACACATATGCAAATTATCTAGAGATACACTACAACATGTCCAAAGCACCAATTACCATTGGTGACAACTATACCGTCCTTCCTATCGCAATTCCTTCTACACCCGCATACCCCGTTGCGACGACGCATCACATATATTTGCGACAGCATGCTCCAAAGATTCCGTCCGAGAATGATTCGCGGAGTCTCTTCGCAACAAATCTACCTATAGATTCCACAGATATTCATGTTCGAAGCATATTCGCAGCATTGATAGGTGTTGGCCGAGTTGAAGATGTACGATTCGATGGGGAAAAGGAAGAGGTTGTCGCACAAAAACAAATCGAGAATACCTCGCAGAGCAAGAAAAGGAAAAGAGGAAGCGAAGTCGAAATTGATACGAGTTTACCACAAGGATGGGATAGGCAATTGCGCATCAAGGGAAGGACAGCTGTAGTATTATTGGTAGATGAGAAAAGCGTAGAATCCGTTCTAAAAGCTGCACGAAAAACTTGCAAATCAGGAAAGGAATCAAAATACCCTGTTTGGGGTGGAGGTGCTGAAGACAAAGTGCCCGCTTTGGGTAGCGCACGTTATGCAATGAGGCAGGAGTTACGATTCCCTGACAAATTGGCGGTACAGAGGAGTGTAGACGCTTTCATGACGAAATTTAATAGCAAGGAAGAGGAGAGAGAAAGGGAAAGGAAGAGATTAAGGAATGTACCAGATGAAGATGGATTTGTGACAGTAGTGAGGGGTGGAAGGACAGGCCCAGCAAGAAATGAGGCGGCGGAAGAAAAGAGAAGAGAGATGGCCGAGAAGGAGGAGAAGAGAAGAAAGGAGTTGGAGGACGCAGGATTTTATAGGTGGCAGGGACGAGAGAAGAGAAAGAAGGAGGTTGGAGAGCTGGTCAAGAGATTCGAGGAGGATAGGAAGAGGGTGGAAGGTATGAGGGAGAAAAGAGGAAGGTTCAGACCTGAGAGATGATCAAGCCCGAGAAGCTTGACAATGCTACCTTAGACTGGAGATTAGATGGTCTCCGCTAATAAAGGTATGTGCGACAAGTAATTTGTTTATTGATTCGTCCCCTGTTTCGTGATGACACCGCGGGGCCATAAAAGCACATTCTTCCAATGGGCCAATTCCTGTTGGCTTTGAACATGCAATGACTACAAAAACCGCATTAAAAAATCTTCTCAACATTGTCTGATAATTCGCATAATACATCCTTTCATCTGCCACTATGCTCGAATTATTCAATTTACTAATTCGTGGCGCGAACAGACTCATTCTCAGGCACGCCTCAATCATTGAGTAGGCTTATGCCTTTGATCTCATCTGGATCACCTCACTTACATGCCTCAGACAAGCATGTACGGAATTTACACTAGCAAACAGACCCAGCTTAAAACCATGAGTTCAGTCATGAAATCTATAAATAATACCGAAGTTCAACAATAAACCAAAGGATTGTTCTTCTGTTCTTTCACACACAAAGAAATATTTCTACTTGTTGTGTTGAATTTGTTGAGCGAAACAGCTTTCGCTGGATCTCTAACCTCCTGTACAATAAGAATCGATCTTACTTGAGATCATTCTTCTTTTCCTTTATCCGTTGTTCTTGGGTATCCACCAGGTGATTTATTGACCTAGTTGGCAATTGGAGACAATGGATCATACTCAAGTCTTGACATGACTTGATAGCTATTGGAGACCATTTCATCTTGCCCATTGTATATTGATACACGCGGTAGCATAGTCACTGAACAACTAGAGACACCAAGCCAGTTCGAGTATTGAACAATGCAACAAGTTTTTAGAGAATATTATATATATGATTTGTACCATAATGTTGTTCCCCTGTTATCCCCTGCCAATTGCATCCTCCAATCACACTTTCAACTCACTAAGCATGTGCCAAAGTACCAGCGTAGTCTTCTCCTGCAATCACTGGGGCCCACGCAAGATTTCTCGACCCTGCCCATGGGCAACCAGTGAAAATATGAAGGCCGGCTGCTTCATCACCTTGGAGCCAGAAGGAGTCGAGCACCTCGATCGCATGTGTAACTCTTGTAGAATTAAAGAAGATCTCGGAAGTACATCTACACTAACGCACGTGGGGATAGATGGAATACGACGGCCGTTCACGAGAGATGGTATAGCAGCAAGTATGTTACAAGGATCATTGAAGGAGGTCCCAAAAACCAAAGCTGACGAATTGAATCAGGCAGTCGACGATCTTGATGAGAAGCAAAGGGAGGCTGCGCGAATCAATCAAGGGAGGAGAAAGAGACTATCTCAGGCTGACAGACTGGTAGAGAGACAGAAAGAACAAGTGTTGGATCAACTCCATGAACAGCTCGTGGAGCGGGAGAGAGAACGACACGAAGAAATGAAGAGGAAGCTAAAAGCACGATATGAAGGATCAAACGATGAGGATTGATCGGGCAGCTAATACATATCTAGGTGGATAAGTGGCGAGAAGCGTAGGGAAATTCATGCGGCTGGTACGCGCTGGATCGTGTTCCTCCTCGTCCTGGCTTCTCCTTCTTTGGAGTTGTAATCTGGTCCATCTGGACCAGGTGAGTGCTCTTGTTTGACTTAAACGTCCTGTGATATCACTTCATTGCTTCCAGCCCCAACCTTCGTTTTTGCAATTTTTCTAGTCAGTCCAACAACGGGAATGTACCATACGATTTAACGGCCTACGACTCAAGGAGAATAGTCTTAAACGGTACTGGAAACTAAACACTTAATTAATATATTCACACAAACTTATACAAAGCCTTGAAGCCTATATTTCTACCATGATCATGAACATGTAATTACCCCGTGAATGGAAAATAAACGAACCTTTAAAAGTATGCATGGCCCCTGTATTCTGTTCAGAACAAAGCAATAAAAATTACAATGACGTTAATGAATCTTAATATCCTTTGTTCAAAAGATACCCATTGATACCAACCATCTCAAAACAGAAATGCATACAACAAATCACTCAAAACATACTGGATACTTACCTCATGCCCTTTTATATCCGCAGACCAGTCAGACCACAATTGTTAGTCAAAATGCAACACAAATGCCAACACCCAAATCCCATCCCTAGAGTCTACACACAGTCTCCCTCGTAACCTCAAACAGTCCCATCTCTTCCTCGACAAACTCGCAACCGCAAGAGCCGTAATATGTACCGGAGTCTCGTGACTTAGCGGCTGTGAGCCTCACACCGAATCCTCTAATAACCCCATCGAGTGTCTCTCTCCCCAGCCTACTAATGGGTACGTGGATTAATGGGACACTTCTCAATTTTCGAAAATTTTAACAAATTTATTTTTCAATTGTTTGATATCAAGATTTATATTTTGATTGTTCCATTTCTAACGAATGATTACAACAATTTCTAAGATATATAAGTTGAAATATGAAGAGATGTTTGTAAGTCTATTTTTACAGTGACCCGTTAGTCTGTACACCCACTGGTGGCCCTATCGGTGGCCGGCATGGTTTCTGCTTTCACTTCTATATGTGTAGCTCGATGAATTGGTTCTCATGTTTTGTGATCTTCTTTAAAGTGACTGAACTCGATTTTTGTGAATTTTGTGAAGGGAAAGGATTCTTTCTATTCATCCTTTCGCTTACGAGCGATCTGATGGAGCGATGGGTTTGGAACTTCTGAATGGCATAAGTAGAATGATTTTGATTCGTCTTATGATTCACTTTCAACTTCACATCCAAGATTTTCTTGTTTAATCCCGCTGGACAGTAAATTCGAACTATACCGGCACTGAATGGTATATATCTTGACCGCGAATGTGATTATACTCGCCGAGTTCGGCACGCAACAGCGAATCCTTTCCTGGTATATATACTAGAAACGGCTTCATTGCAGCACAACTCTCTACAAACTTAACGAGAAAACTTCAGCAATATCCTGATCCTCACACGAAAAAGAACACTGCCTCTTAGAAGATCGGAAGATCTCACCTCAAAACCAACCTTACCTACTCTTGCCCTCTTCCTAGCGCTCACATTCCCCAGCATCAAAATGATCTCACCCCCAAAATTCATCTTCGTCCTCGGACCCCCTGGTGTCGGGAAAGGAACCCAATGTATGCTCCTCGCCCAGCTATCGAATCCTCATCGCCACATCCACCACATCAGCATTGGTGATATCCTCCGCTCGGAGCTGCAGAAACCATCTAGTCAATGGGCATCCATCATCCGAGCCAATATGGCCGAAGGCCGAACAGGTCCACCCGAGATGTCTGTTTCTATGTTACAGGAAGCGATTTCACAAAGAAGTGAGGATATCGAGCCAGGAAAAGAAATGGTATTTTTGATCGATGGCAAGTCACTTTTATCAAGTACTGAGTGTGATTACTCAAATACTAATAAGAACATAGGATTCCCTCGCAGTATGGATCCCGTCGCACTCTTCGAATCCACAATCTGTGCGCCATCTCTCGTATTCTCTCTACATTGTCCGCTGCAAATTCTGCAAGAGAGACTTTTGTCTCGAGCTAAATCTTCAAGCCGGATTGATGATGGGGTTGAAACTATGCATAAGCGATTTCGACAGCATGCTTGTGCTACTGGACCTGTTATTGAGCATTATAGGGAGCGAGGGTTGCTGGCTGAGATTGATGCGAGTAGGAATGTTGAGGAGGTACATCGGGATGTTTGGGAGGCGGTGAAGAAGATCTTGGGAGAGTGTTGAGGATGAGATAGAGGGGCTGTGTGATTTTACGAGACTTTGATGGGTGCTGATGGAATGCGAGATAGAGCAGTATAGCGATGATGCAACTTTCGTAATATAAGATGGCATCTACGTACGCGCCGTAGTATAAGTGACGATGGAAGTTAGCATATCTACGTAGACAAAATCTTCACTTTCAATGAATGAGATCACTTTGCCATGGAGGTACGAATTAAAGTAGCTAAGACAATGTCGGAAGTTTGAAGTGTCTTCTTGTTTTCCTAGATTCTTCTGTCCTTTCAAAGTGCTTTGATAGGTGAAATGCAAATCCTCAATTTGGGACAAAGTAACCGTACCCTTCGTATTCACCTGTATAAAGCTAAGAATGACAGTGACAACTTCCATTACTAACACCCGGTTGTCTGAGTTGAGACTTCAAATCATTCAGAGAAGTTCTATTGTGAGGCTATATCTTCTCTCCTCTAGAGCTATCCATCCGTCCAAACAGTAAATGAAGACAAAAAACAATTTATTACGTCATGCAAAAATATATATACGCTTCACTCGCCGTTCCTTGAAACATATAATGGAAGGGTTTCAACCCTTGAACTGATTTCATCTGAAGATACTTGAAAATGGAGTATGGCCACGTGTCTAGCGTCAAATTAGGCAATCGCGCTCGAGTTAAAACAGGCCACTGACCAAAATTTCGTTATGATTCACCATCGTCGTTGGGTACGCTCGCTTATGAACATATATAAACATAGCCATCTCCCAATTACCGAATGATCTTGAATCCTCTTACAAAAAAACCACGACCACTCAAATAATCTTCCGATATCTGCTTGCGCAAGAGTATCATTCTACACTTGTACACACAACACCCCAGAAATAAATCAAGCAAACAAATCAATAAACGAACAAAACGAACAAAACTACCGCACAGGTCCACAAGATGGAGATGGACTTGGAAATTTCGCCCCACGCCGGACAATCAGAGGTTCATACTCAAGTTCCTACCTCGCCTCATTTTCAAAACCCCATGCAATATCTCCATGGCGCATGCAGTCACTGCTATCGCGATGATGGAATGGATATTCGAGACAAACAATTAGTTCCGTGCTATCAAGATGGAGAACTGGATCCATTCACTCTTTTCTTACTGACTCCTAGATGGTGTGTAGATTGTTTGGCTCAGCGAGAACTGGCGATTCGGGCTTCATACTGTGATCGATTGATCGAGATGGAATCGGTGGAGTTTCCGATCGGTACTGTGGAGGAGGCTTATATTCGTGGTGTAAGTTTGTGGTTGTAGATTCCCATTCCGTGTTCACAATAGTTGTGGGTTTGGATGAGGCTGAATTTGTTGATTAGTCACTGACATCTATTAGGTTCACGATGGCCGAATTAATGCCTTGTCCCAATCATTTGAAGATTGTGGAGTATACTCGGCTGGAGACAACAGTCTCGTCGTCGATGATTTCAACGAAGTGTTGGACACATTGACCAATATGAGGCTCGGAACTGATACAGCCAACGAAGATAAAAAGATTGAAGAAATCGTCCGAGATTTCAACGATCAGATGATGCTAGAGGAGGACGAACTTAAGTACGAAGTTTATTGGCACTTAGCATACATGGAAGGAACGAAAGATGGTTGTTATATGCAAGCACAGATGGAGTACAAGGCACTAACGATGGATGATCCGGAACGGAGTGAGATGTTGAGGAGAGCTGTGCTTTGATGATTGACCTAGTGGTTATTGGAGAGTTGGGAGCGTTTCGGCACCAGTATTTTTGTAGCGGGGTATATGGAATGGTTTTTTGCGTTAGGTCTGATCCTGGAGTTAAAGGGACCTGAGCATCTATGTATCTGGGGAAATGCCTCGTGCACCGACCTTATCGATTGCGATTGATAGAGTCATGGGCGATGTCCGTGACATGGACGAATCGACAAGAATACCAAGGACAATAAGAATAAACTTAATTATTAGGTGATGTTGCGCAAGCTGAATGAATCTCTAGTCATTTCAAGGTTGTATCTATAAATGGAATGGGGGGGGGGGGGGGGGGGTTTGGCTTCCTCTAAAACCTCGCGAATCTATCAATATCAACTCAAGCGAGTATCTTTCGAAGTGTTGAATGAATGAAATTAAATCTAGACGCTGTAGTCATGATCGGCGAGTCCATAAAGGAGTGAATATGTATCTGCCTTGCGAGTGAGATTTGTGCAACTCGATATTTCTTCAGCAAGCCGTAGAATTGCCAGGCAAGGAGTGTAGGGTGTAGGGTAGGAAAGGCAGGAATGGGTGTGCATGTGTAATCGATGGGTTACTGTGCCCCGAGATTAGCCTGACGCCCATTGCAGACACGGGATATGTACTCCCAAAAGATATAAGACCGAGATGAGTACTGTGAATAGGATGTAGGAAGGCATGCAAATATGTGATATATATGTTTGCAGGTACGAATATATTAACAGGCACAAACTTAGATTTACTATAGGAATTGTCATTGGACGGTATTGACTTTGCGCAGAATTTGTGATGTGCTTTAGGACCCTGTGTATGTGATGTGACTTTTGGTACATCTAGAGTATTGTATATAGCTAAATGAAGACTGTCGACCGAAAGCCTTCTAGAAGATGGCCACGATGACTCCATTTGGGATTGTGCTACTGTCATCGATGCAAGCATACGGCGCAAAGATATAAATGGAAGTCCATGTAAGTTGTAGGTACATCGTTCTTAGTCTAGTTTAAAATCCATTTTTCTTTCCTTTCTTTTTGCGCCTTATTAGTGCTTCTTCTGCTGGCATGTCGCTAAGAGATTCTTTCCCTGCTAGATTGCCATGGTCCCCCATACAATTTGCTTCTTGCGGCTGCTGACTTGCATACATCCCAAAAAGCAAATTGAGAAAATTTTCCGCGAAGAACGTTAAAGGAAGGGTTAGCAAGTGGTCCGATAGAGAGGGGAATATAAAAGAAACATGAACTACTAGAGGTCTTCGTTAAGAAATGTTTCATTATTGAATGTGTTGGTACGGGCGAGCGCAAAGTCAATCCAAGATGCTGCACTGATAAGGAAAGGTGGAGTACATTGGTGCATGGAATAAACATGCAGGTGCAAATGTCTTTTTATCATTTAAAGAGCTATAAGCAAGCTACTGCAACATCGTGGAGGTCTTTCGCAAGCTAAATCATTCTTGCACAACCTCACTCTTCAGTTCTCGCTCTTCATTGAGCTGATCTTTCTTGAAACAGAATGTTGCAGCCTCAGAAAGCCCCCATGAATACTACCAGTAATATAGACATGGTTGCCAACAAGTAGGTATGTATGTTGACTTGTTGAGACACTATATCCGATCTAACAGTGTTTGATATCGTGACGATGGTTAATTGGTACAAGGAATGACCCGAGTAAGTAGAAGCTTTAATCGTCGCCAACAAATCCTATGACGGTTGTTAGAACTTAGAATTCTCCTCGAATAGATTATTGAAGATCGTTCCTATGATTGCCGAGGATGGACAGGAACCATTTGTGTTAACACCGGTAGTTCGAACATATCAGATAACTTCTGTTTGGATTCGTCCCTAACCCGGAAGTATGTTTGAAAAGGAGTCGAATGTATTTCCTTCTTGAGGAATAAGTAAGACACCGGTAACCGGATTTAGCACTCTTGTTTGAAAGACTCTAACGGAGCAGTCCAGATCACGTAAGAATTCCGCAAGATTTATTCCGACGATCTTCAAGGTGTATGGATGGGGATGGATTACTGGGATATCAAAGTGACTGGCGATAGTCTGTCTTCATTCAACAGGTGGTTACAGTAGAATCTATGGATACTCGTTAGATCATTAAACTCAGTGGAGTATCAATACAGAGTACTTTATTTCCGAATTTATCTGATATCCTCGTCCGTTGTCACCTCAAGTTGATACAAAAGCCTCAACGGGTATCTGTATGGTTTTGTGGTTTGACCAGACTGTCGAATGAATGTTTTCGCTTAAGTGTAACCAGTTGTCGAGAATCAAATCTGATCAATCAATATTTGTTGTACTCTCTCTTACCAAAGACGTTACTTTATTAGATTACTTAAAAAAGAGTTTGCCATGGGGTTGTTACCTTGTAGAGAGGCGTCTGCGTACTTAGTACGTTATCCGCTCTGTATTGCCTAAAACAGTGCTAAGCCTTCCCCAGAATCCTCTTAATCAATTATCAGCTTCAGCTCTGGTGACTGGGGGGGGCCTTTTGACGCACATAGAGTAATCATATAGTCATACATCAACTGTATGTATGCATGTATGTGTGTGTGTGTGCGCGTGCGTGTGTATGTATGTATGTATGTATATCTAGGTATCATTAGATTCTTTACACATACTCAAGGTAGCTTCGAAAGTATTCCGGATCCGGACGTCGGATCGTCGTTTATTAAAAGTAGATAAGGGGAGTAGTAGAGGATTGCATTACGAATATACTGGAGTAACAACAACGACTGCAATATCGACGACACTATAGCTCTCTGATTACTATTACCATTTCACAGCACAATTTTTATATCACTCCACCCATCTACTCCACCCACTCCACCAAGTCTCTCCTCATTGCCAAATATAAGTTACAACCCGATACTTCGGTAATTGTCATTTTCTTCTTTCTAATAACAAATCATCCCATCATATATGGACCACAGTGTGGCATGGTTCATTCCTTCCTCCTATTCTCCACCTTACGCAGTACACTACTACACTTACTCCCCCGTATATCCAGGAATCCACGCCTCAAATGAAAAAGCATGCACCCCTGAATGTTTGACATTTCACACACCAGTGGTCATACTCAGCAACACTCAGGGTCTAGTTTATACTCCGTAGTACTTTTAACTACAGGGGTAAATTACGGATCCTAGACTTGTCTAGTTCCTCCCGCCCGCTGGTTCCTCGCTGGAAGAAAAAAAAAGTCCAACTGGTTTACTGAACTTAATTCTTATTTTGAATTGGAATTGGAATTGGAATTGATTTCGATTTTGAATCGAATTGGAATTTGAATTTGAATCCTCTTGCTCTAGAATTCTCTTCCTGGACTCTCTTAGAAGCATCCACACACATTTCATTCTCTCTTGGGGATGAAGGGTTTCTCCTTGATTATCATTAACAAAAACGAAAACAAAACCACTTCATCAACTACATTTTAATCTCTTATAACTAATATAACCATCACTATCCATTGTCATTGCCCTTAACATTCCAGAGCTTTTTGGACCCCCAAATATCTCATTGGCAGTTTCCTCTCTCGGAACATTCGAATCCCTCTCTCTTTGGATCTTGCTTCATCACTCAGGTACGCTCAAAAAAAAACTATGTTCCATTTCATCACCACCACTCTTCCCGTTTTGTGGGTATTCAATTTGGGACGTTGCGTCTAGATACCTATGCTTGATTTTCTTTCCCAGTTTGTTTACTTCAGTTCAAATGTTATACTCCTTCCTCTTGGATACTCCCCCCGTGTTACAATCTCCAGCTTTCAATCTGTATGTGATTCGAGGTGTATGAATTGCCTCACCTCCGAGTCAGTTGTTGTGCATTGACTGCCTACACGAGCCCCTTCTGAATCAACTGCCACAGTCTAACAATACATATCCACATATTCACATATCTTTATCATCATATGTTTTCGCCTTGTTAACATATCTTTGCTTATACTGATTTACGTCGAAAAGCTCTCGATACAGGGGGCTTGCTTAGATTTAACCACACTGTCTCAATGTCCCACTCGACTTGATCAATTTACTACAGTCATTCGACTCGCCCTATCCTGACCACTTTCCCAATCACTAATACTTTTGCTGGTCATAAATAAACAGCTTGGAGGATCAATTGGGGGAGGATCAAGGATACCAACCGAGTCTAATCGAATATTAATTATGTCTACTTCACAATTGGCACAACAATCTGCACGAATGGAGAGTCCAAGTCCGCGACTTGCTAGATCACATAGCGTTTCGAGCGATAAGCATTCAACAGCCAGCACTTACGCAGGGCTACTCTCTCCACCTCTCTCAATTTCACCAGAACCCGTCTTCATTGCGCATTCAGCAGCTTCACAAATCGTTACCAACGATCATGATAGCAGAGCGGATGCTTGGCTCGATCAACATGGCATTGAGCCTTCTGGAGAAACGGCATTGGTATCACCCGCTGCTCTGAAACTTGTCAACACATTTCTTGATCAACTTGTGTTCAATTTTCTCTCGATCTCGAAATCAACTTCATTGGTATCATTACGTCCGGCTGTTGCCGAGGTCTTGAGGTCAAGGTTGGCAAGTGATGCGGTCAGCGGAGCGGATGCCGAGCTTCGAGAATATTTGGGTGGAAGTGAAGATGATGAATTGTTGTCATCGGAGAGGGAAGGTCAATCCAGCCGAGATTGGGATCTTGAACTGGTGTGGAAGCGCACGAGATTGAGATGTATGGTTTATTCATCATTGGGAGATATGGAAGAAGAGGATGAGGATCGATACACGGCTCAAGAGCATCTCAATGGATCTTCGGAATTTGGGGGCCGCGAAAATGAATCTGGAATCGTTTCTCCAGCTGTTGCTATCTTCTTGACGTCCATCTTGGAATTCATGGGCGAACAAATCTTAATTGTGGGAGGACAAGCAGCGTATTCCCGGCTTCGCATGAAGTATGAGAAAGATGAGCGAGATGGTGTAATCAGACAAACTGATATTGCAGAACGTGTAGTTGTAGAGGAGGCCGATATGGAGCGGGTCGCATCAGATCGAAAATTGGGAAAGCTTTGGAGAGGTTGGAAAAAGTGCATCCGCTCGCCCACAAGTCCAGTGTCAACGGGCCACCTCTCCTCGACAGAAACTTTAGACAAGCCATCACAACCTGTACCGGCAATAGCTCAACTGGCTAGCATACCTCTCGGCGATGATAAGCAACCACAAGAGAAACCACTGAACGCACTGACCGAGTACGAACAAGCTGCTATTATTCCTCTACCAATGTCCGTGGATGATGTTAGGGAAATCGAAGTACCAGGGCTAGCCCCACAAAGCGACGATGAAGATGATGATACGGCATCAGAGACGGAAGAGCTGCCATTGTCTCGACGACCGAAGAGCATGGTTGTTTTCACGAATGCATCGCACAATCTCCCTACACCCAATTCTTCCCAACCACCAACTCCCATTTTCGCAGTCTCTCCATTGAAATCGAGGAAACGTGCAAATTCATTGCCACCTCCAAATCCATCTACTGTCACGTCACTTTTCTCTCGAGGTTCCAAGGAAACAAATATGGACCAGGGGGATTGTGTCAGCCCGACGCAAAGTGGAGCCCCGGTCTTAAATGGCACGATCACACCTGCAGAATCAGAGAAGGATACAGGGGAAGAAATTGAGGAAGTTTCAAGTAAAACAAAGAGCGCTGTAACGGAATCGAAGCACAAGCCCACAGATGGCCCTATGAATTTGGATGACACCAGTAAGGATCTAGATTCTGACTATGAATTTGTAGAGGAGGAACCGCAAATCATGACTTCGTCACGTATATCTTTCGGTGGTCGTATTTCTCCTGATGACAAAGATTCTTCTTCACGCTCTAGTCTCCGATCACCAAGCATTCATTCCTTGCGCCTGATCGATGTCAATACAGCGAAGAGTCCTACAACAAGATCACGCAAAAGCTCGTTTGACGCAACTGATTTCATTGCAGGCCGAGGGATCCCGATGTCTCGACCTAATAGTATTCATTCACCGATCGTCTCGGAACTTTCATCTCGAGGTACAAGCCCACACCTTAGAAGCTCCAATAGTTCTCCGTTAGGTCGAACTGGCTCCAATTTGAGCTCACTGCCTCTCAACACAACTACTGATTCTATATCAGAGGTAGATGAAAGGGAGGTGGCTGGTGAAGAGTCTCCTTTGACAGCGGTACCATCAGAGCTAGCGGCTGCGATGCAAGGTGTTGACGTAGATCCCAGTCCTACGTCTCAAAACTACCCTTCCTTTAAGCCAGCCGCTTCTCGGCCGGCACCATTCGTGCTCGCTGCCCCTCCTACCCCGCAGAATTATCGAGAAAGCATAAAAGGCTCGACCAGACAACAATCTAGCCAGAGCAAGTCATCAAGTGGGTTCTCAAACTCAAAATTTGCAGCAAGTGAGCAAGATGGTCAAAAGACATATCAGGGTGCGAAAAATTCATTTGAACCACCTCCAAGGTCCGTCTCTCGTCCAATGGCCAATCTTGCAAACGATAATTCGATGATTTTGCCTATTGTAAAAGAGGGCAACTCTCCAGAAAGTTTCAAACACATTCCTCGTTCATCCTCGGTGCGCCGTACGTCACCAACAAGCTCTAGAAGTGAGGAAGTATCGCGCAAGGCTATATCAGAAACGCATCAAAAAGCACATCGCCCATCGTATACATCTACCTCTAGCTCATCTTCTGTTCATCGTGTCAAACAAAGAAGAGTATCGGAAGAAAGCGGTGTTTCTGCGATGAGCAGTGTAGGTGATTCCAAATCATTTGAAGAATTGATTCGAGGAGGCGAAACCATTCAATACACATTGACACCGCAGAATATGCGGGCTATTGAAAGTCCGGATTCTCCATTGAGTTTAAATGCCATCCCTGTCCCTCGACCTGCTACAAGCCGTACGCATTCAACATCAGTGAGCAAGCATACTGGGTTGCACTCGCATCCTCCAAGTGATGTTTCAAAGAATACTACTTCTTTGAAAGGCACTAGTCGCCCTTCAACAAGCAGTAGTCGTGCTCGTGCCAATGTCCAGCCGAGAGATGCAAGAATAGAACGAGATTCACTGGGTGATTTCTCCGATTTCATTCGATCCACAGGTCCTACTGTTCCTTTCAAAAAAGAAGAGATTCACTCACGTTCAAACTCAAGTGCCGCTAGTGAGATTTCCCGACCAATAACCAGCAGTACTTTTCACAAAGGAACCAATGGAACGCCGAGAAACGTCAGCAGCTCGATTCCCCGTGTAGGTCCCGTTGCTACTCTTCCGACACGCTCAGCATCAACAGCGGGTAGATCTGGAAGACCAAATAAACTACAGGCTCGCGATGCCACAGTAGGCAAAGATTCTATCACAGATCTTATCGACTTTGTAAGAGCTGGTCCGGATGAGGTCGGTGGTCATCGTATACCGCGAACTGTCGCCCCATTCAGATCTACCATGGATTCCGACCAAATGTCTAGTTTTGCCGGTGGTAAAGCTATCGATGCATCTCTACCCGATTCTAGATATAGTCAAGCCTCTACTTACACATCCACAAACCATTCTGTATCTTCGCAAACCGGACTCCTGAATGGTGCTAGCAGGGCCAACAAGCCAATGCCCACTCAAAGTGGTATTAATTTTGATGATGATGAAGATATGATGCCGAAACGAAAGACACGAAGAGTTAGGGATCCATACGCCATCGATATCAGCGACGAGGAAGATGATGACGAATTTGAGCCTTCTTCCAGGCCGGCACCCATCAAAGAAGAGTCTTTGGCCGACTTTCTCCGCAATGTACCTCCACCGCCTTCACCCAAGATGACGTCTGTTTTCGCTGAACCTCCTAAGCCACCTAAGAAGAAGGCCAGCTTTTCTTCACGTTTCACTCGAAGTGGCTCAACTTCTCAGGTTCAGCCACCCAAAACATCACATTCTGCAAACTCCCGCACCACACCCACAAAACACACGCCTCTCGCGCCAATTAATCCTCAATTCAACGCTCCCCCTGCTGTTGGCAGTAGCCAGGGAAATTATTCTCGGCAACCCGAACTTCCACGAGCAACCTCGGGCTCAAATGTTGTCCGCAAGCCTTATGAAAGTCGCGAACCTGCTCCAGTCAAGTTCAGATCTCAAACCAGCGATCTCGCAGACTTTTTACGAAACTCGGAACCACCTCCATCGATAGAACCTAAACCTTTTGTTCACGCAAAAGAGGAGAGTTCATTCGCAAGTCGATTCTTCGGTCGGCGGAAGAAGAGCACCGCTGGGTTTTAATACTTTGGATATTTATTGTATGACATAACGGTCATCATCACTTTACATCATAGCGAACAACATATACGATATTGCTCACTTCGGGAGGTTGTCACGTATTCAGTTTGTGAGATACAACACCTAAAATTCTTACTCGAGTCTCATCCGGGGCTTTTTACATATTGAAATGAACTTATCTATTCAATGTCAATACATACTTGGGGGATTTGGTTTGCGCTTGCTTCATTTTTGATTTTAGATACCATATTGAGCATGACTATTGCTCTAGTTCCAATTTGGAAGGGGAAGAAGGATGGAGGCTTTTCAAATTTGATCGACCTTCTGAATCCATATTTGGGAAAAATGATTTTACTACTTTCATTGGGATGTATTTTACTTGATAGGGATTGGATGGGTTCGAGGTGGTTTGGAGATTATTTTTTCAGGACTAGATGGACATATGGAGTGATGGATGGATGATACGGAGTTGAAAACTTTAGCTGATAGGAGAAGCTTGGCCTTTAAATGTTGGCCACACTGTATTTTGTAAATAGACCTTGAATGGAATGAAACAATGTGGGAAGTAAATTCAACTTGATTTGTACTTGGATTTACTATGTGATGTTCCAAATTTGCAAGAGATTGTGAGAATGAGAACCTGCACATACAAAATGTACAAACCCCTGTTATATTGTAAGAATGACGGCGGTATGCTTCGCTGGAAGATCCTATATTATTCCGCTCAAGATTATCCAACATCTCAGCAGTGACTGAGATCCGATGCATCTCATGCATCTTGTGAATCCTATCCGTCCCACCCATCACTCTACTCCCCAACCCATACACTCCGGTCCCAGCCCACTGTCCCCCTCATCCTATTCCAACCCGCTCCTGCCACCGCCTCCGCTTCGATACTATCCACCACCGTCTTCGAGCTCAGCCGATGCGAGGTTTCGGGAAACGAAATATATCCTTCTTCGTCCAAAACACAAAGGGTAGATTTAATCCATGTTCTACATGAAATTTCCGACTCCGAGGACACCGTTTCTTCTTTCTCCTCTCGCGAGTACTCTTCACGTTCCTCTCTCTGGCCATCTTCCGTCCCCGCGTGCGAATCTTGTGATTGGGAAATATTGGCTTCCATGCTTTTCAGCTGTGCTTGGAGACCTAATATTCCCAGACGTTCTGAGAGCGCGGGGTGTAGAACTGTATCTATGGAGCATATCTTGAGGATGAAGAGGAGGGAAGGGATGAATTTCAGGAGGTGCGCTAGGGGGAATTTGGGGGATTGGTAGAGCCAGGGACCGGTCATGTTGGTTATGTGGACTGGGTTTGGTGTGAGTTGGGGAGGAGGAGAGGAGAGCGGGGAAGAAGAGTCAAGATATACGTACAGATGGTGCCGGTCACGGGGGTGAGAAAAGGGGTACGCGTAGCGGGGGGAGGAGCAGAGGTGAGGAGGTAGCCCCAGTGGACTAGAGTGTGGTGTTTATGTGTAAGTGTTTTTGTATATCAATTGATGAAATTGCCAATTTTTGAGTTTTTGTGATGAATAAAATGAGTGCATCAATTCCATATATATATATATATAACAAATAAACGGGGAATCATAGTCAAAGTTTCCTAAACAACGTTCGTTTATCAAAAGGATTTGAATGACAATAAGATATGAAATCAGATGAAGTGAATAGAACTTACAAAGCGATTCATGGCCTATATCCGCAAGGAGAATATACAAAGTCGAGGGAGCGAATGTGAAGTTTGCGGGAAGAGATGGAGGACTAGTGGTGGTAGTAGTGGTGGTAGTGATGGTAGTGGTTGTGATGGGTGTGGACATATTTGATAAGGATCCTATTCGTGAGGATTTGATAGTAGTGATTGACAATCTAGCGCAACTTTCAGTTGGAAGGTCGGACAGGTCTTGAACAATAGAGCGTGGAAGATTAGGGAGGCGGGAATTTGGTACTCGGTATTGGAGGGGCTCGTTTCGTGGTGGAGAAAGGTCAAAGAATAGAATTTCCATGCATATGAGAGAAGCAATGGAATTTCAAACAGTTGAACGGGAGAGTTGAAAATTATGAAACTAGTATTAGTAGTAGACAATACAAGCGTAGAATATAGGGTGAAAATGCAGCGTGTAGCAAGATGATGAGAATGATTTCAATGTTATAGTGTTTCTAGAAACTCAGTTGATGCGACCCAAGTAGGCACTGGCACAGGCCACATGCGAGTTGTTGAAACGGTGCGAGCTCACCGGGAGCAAACGCTCATATCTGATGTTGGATTCGCCACGAAGAGATGATAATTTCAAATTCCGTTAATGAAACTAGAATTAAAAAGTGAAATGAAAAAGTGCTACAAGTTAATGTAATTCACAGCGTTATTACATGCAAAAACATATCCAATGGTCTAAAAACAATAGAATACACGATTTGTGGCTCTGAACTTGAATATTGAATGGGGCATCTATGCTCTACATTCCCCTATCCCTCAACCTCCTGTATTTCCCTGCATCCTTAACACTCGCCTTGATCTTACCCAACGCAACCTCCCAATCCGCCCCTCCAATCTTCAACTCATCTTCCATGGTCGCCTGTCCCTGTGCTACCATGCTCATCTCTCTCTTCAACGCTGCCACCGCAGCAGCTTGATGCAAGTTACCCAAATCAGCTCCACTGTAGCCATTGCACCTCTCATCTCTCGCTACTGGGCCTAGTGCCTCAATTTCTTGTGCGCTGGCAAGTGGCAATGCTCTTCTATAGAGAGCCTTAAGGATTTCCACACGTTCATCAGGAGTTGGAAGATCGACGAAAACTGATGTTCCAAGACGACCTGGACGGAGCATAGCGGGATCGATCATGTCAGGTCGATTGGTGGCACCTACAACGTAGATTCCAGCTCTGTTGCTAAGACCATCAAGCTCAGTGAGGAGGGTATTCACGACTTTACTACTAGCTTCTGACAACGAGTCTTCACGTTTAGGAACCAATGCATCCAATTCATCAAAGAAGAGGATACATGGTACGGATGATCTAGCGCGCTCAAAAACTTGTCTAACAGCCCTCTCAGATTCTCCAACATATTTGTTGAGAAGTTCAGGACCTTTGATGGAAATAAAATTGGCCTTAGATTCGTTGGCGACCGCCTTAGCGAGAAGAGTTTTACCACATCCAGGTGGTCCCCAAAGTAATACTCCCGTTGGAGCTGTGATACCAACTCGAGCAAAAGATTCTGGTCGTTTGATTGGTTCGACAATGGCCATTTCGAGTTGCTCTCGTACCTCGTGTAAAGCGCCAACGTGAGCCCATGTTGTATCTGGAATTGTTGCAAACCCCTCTCGTTTAGCCGATGGTTGAACTTTGGGTATAGCTGCAAGAAAATCGGTATATTTGATAGAAAAATCACCGTCGGGAGCCGAGCCTCCAGCATTTGCGACGAGAGACCTCAGAACAAGAAGAGCTTCGGAGGTGCTATCCTTCAGTATCGGAGTGTCAAGCTCCATGGATGTAGCACTTCGTAATGGAGTATCAAGCTCCATGGTAGAGGCAGTTCGTTGTTTCAAAGCTTCCATCATGCGCTTCATCGCTTCTGTACCTGCAACAGACACAACATCATTCAAATCAGCACCCACAAATCCAGGAGTCATCTTTGCCAAAGCGTGAAAGTTAAAGTCATCAGTCAAGACGAGCTTCTGGGTAAGAGCACGAAGGATTTTCTCTCGAGCAGCTTCGTTTGGAACCCCCAAATTAATTTCCTTATTGAAACGACCCGCTCGTCGAAGAGCTGGGTCAAGACTGTCGGGTCGATTCGTGGCAGCAATTATGATGACAGGTTTACCGCCAGTTTTCTCCAATGCCATATCATCCATGGATGTGAGCATTTGAGCAACGATGCGTTTTTCCATCTCTCTCTGAGCACTCTCACGTTTTCCCATGATGACATCAATCTCATCGATGAAAACAAGACATGGTGCCATACGTTTTGCCTCGTCGAAAACATCCCTAATTTTCTTTTCTGATTCTCCAGACATACCAGCCACTAAAGATGGTGCCGATATTGGTATGAATGATACTCCTATTTCTGCAGCAAAGGCGTTTGCGATCATCGTTTTACCACAACCGGGTGGCCCATGGAGTAGAACTCCTCGGGGTGGTTGAATCCCCGTCCTTATATACGTTTCCGGATATAGCATTGGCATCGCCACAAGCTCGTTCAATTCCTCAATAACATTATCCACTCCTCCAAGATTCTCCAACGAGATGTCTGTCGGCGGTGCCCTATCCGCATCTTTTTTAACTTCTCGTTCTGCTTTTCGACGTTTCGATTTTGGTTCCCCATTTGCTTGTCGATCTGATTTCATCGGTGATTCAACTTCCCCATTGCCGAGAGGGTTGGTCTGAAGTTGAGCCATAGGTGTAGTAGCCCCACTCGCAGAAGGCGTACCGTTCAAAGAGTTCATTGTAGGTAATGTTGCTGGTTTTCCCCAACCCTTGGTAATACTTTTATTCATTATGTTATGTTCCTGAGAGACAAGTCAGTATATCACTTCAACAGCTTGCGACTTATGTACTTTTAGCGGTGGTGCCGCCTCCTCCAATCCTTCAAAATCCCCATCTACGGAATCACTATCATCTTGTTCTTCCTTCAACACCAACAGCACTCTATCAATTGAATCTTCCAGCAATTTTTTTGATCTTCTTTTTAGACTTGAATTCGAATTTTTGATACTATCATAGACAATAGAGATTGTGAGACGCTTTGGTCCTTTCTGGCTCTGTGCCTGTTCATCTGCCAATTTCCTTACAATTTGATATATCTGCATAAACTTTTAGTAAACAAGCTGCAATTCGAGTTCATGTTTGCGCCGTGAGCAATCCATACCTCCTTGTCTAGTCCTTGACTCAAACTTGGCCTTCCGCCTCTAGAAATCATAGTGAACCTTCCAAACAACCTCGAGTAAAGTGCACCCAAAGTTATTCGAATTCTCAAATAGCATGAATGTTTGAAAATAAAAAAAATGTTAACTTCTCCCCAAAACGGCAAATCCCGTGCGGAATAACTCTTATCGCTTATCAGCGCCGACCGCCATGACGCCGTTTCCAAGCATTCAAGTCCTGGAGCAGGATACCACGGAATGCATCCCTCTAGCAGTGAGCAAGTAGTTTCAACAAATCAACGATGGGGAATACACCCAGTACTCATAAGATTTCCGCTCAGGATAAGTAAGGAGCTTCTCAGTTACTCTTCAAGTCTGTATTCACTGACTCGTTGACACCAGAGCTATCCTGGACATGAAGAACCAGCGGGACAAGCTTCACCAATATCAACGACGTATAACCGTACTCACCGACCGCGAAACCGCTATCGCAAAGGAAATGCTGGCGAAAGGAGATAAAAAGCGAGCTCTCCTAGCACTGCGCCGGAAAAAATATCAAGAATCGTTGCTGGCAAAGACGGATGCGCAACTCGAGCAACTGGAGAAATTGACTAGTAGTGTGGAGTTTGCGCTGGTACAAAAGGATGTTGTATATGGTTTACAACAAGGTACAAGTGTGCTGAACCAGATACACAAGGAAATGGGAGGGTTGGATCATGTGGAAAAGTTGATGGGAGAGACAGCGGATGCAATTGCTTATCAACAGGCAAGAACTATTTCGTGTTATAAGTGGCTACTTTACTGACTTGAATTCTAGGAAGTGAGCGATATGTTGGGAGGGATGATGTCAAACCAGGATGAAGATGAGGTAGAGGATGAATTGGCTGCTTTGGAAGCAGAAATTACAGGTGTTCCGCTACCTGAGGTTCCTACGGCGGGATTACCATTGAAAGATTCCTTACCTGATGTGCCGAGATCAGAACTTTCGAGTAAAGATAGGGCAAAAGCAAGACAACGTGAGCGAGATGAACAACGTGTTGCAATGTTGGCATAGGAGTTATATTTTATTGTTGGGCATTTAAAGGAGTTATGCGAGCATTGGTTGGATACCCGAATCATACTTTCACACTCTTTGAAATCATCAGATGCATATATGGATTCAGTAATTACTGGGGATTGACTGGGAAGAAAGTCATACAATTGCGGTTGTATATACATATTATAGATGGTACTCATCCCTTAGGGCATGAATACTGATACCAATTAACACAGGCTTTCCTGAAACAACTCGGCGTTGCCACCAAGTTCAAAAACTTTCCATCTGCCACTCTGTGACGCCGTTCTAATGCAAATAATTTTTGTCCCTTAATGCGATTTCCATGCTCCACGCTCATGCAGGTAAACCAACGCAGCCAGCGGCGCAAAACAATGACACCATGTACACCTTCCATCCAGATACAAAACCTATCATTCACCGATGAATAAATGAATCGTGCGCCAGTTCCTCCCAATGAAGATACATGTGAATCCTAATTACGGAAACAAGCTACAGGAGCCTCAAAGGCTCGACTGTCCCTCCTTTCAACACACACCTCATCTCTCGAAAATAACTTCAAAACTAATCCAACACAATAACTTGACGCCCAGGATGTACAACCCGAGGATATGCCTGGAAATGAGGGTCTGGCGGCAACGAAACACGCATGGTATTCGGCATATGTCGCTCAATAGTATACGGGTCACGCCTCTCGTAGTAAACTGGTGGACCAGATCTATCATCAGATCTTCTAAGGTAAAGAGAGTTAGCAATTCCTATGTCACTCTTTGTTACTCGAGCCCACTCACTCTGCCCTATCTAAATATCGTACTGGAGATCTTGATTGAACAGGACGCATGACTGTGAGTGACCTAGCTGCTTGATCTAGCGACTCGCCTTGACGATGAACGTTTGGAGCAAATCTCTGATAAGAAATAGGACCATCTTGTGGCCGAGAAAGGGGAGATTCAAGTCCAGATTGAGAGAAACGTTGAATGAAAGCTTGGTCTGCAGGACCATCCACAATTTGAGGATGAGAAATTCTTCTGGAATCATGCATATCAGGTGACGCTGGTCTTTGAAGATAATACCTCTGACCAGGTTCAACTTGTTCTCGTCGTACAAATTGATCACGCTTAGTGACTCTCATACTATCATTAGCCACTCGCTGAGGATTGTAAGTCTCATCAGAATTGGTCAAATAAGGACGTGGCGCAGCCATCTCTCGCCTCGAGTAAGATACAGGTTGCTGGTAAGAGAGCCTCTCATCTTCTCGCCTGGATAGACTGGAATGCATTTCATATGGTCTGGAATCAGGCGCATCATAAACAGGCACTCGTTCTGAAAGTATAGGTCGTGAAGATGCCAATGGCACGTTTTGTGACAAACCTTCAGTGTATCTGGGTAACGCAACGGAACGCCTGTCGGCGTCCCCGTAAGAGAAATTTGGGGCGGTATGGGCATTCTGCACCCTGGAAGGATAAGGCCTGAATCGCCCATGATCATCTTCAATCACACGACGGCGTTTAGAATACGGGCTATCATCATTATCATCATCATCAATAAGAATGACTTCTCGGGGCCTAGGTGTCAATCTACTCCCTTCAACCACGTGTCTTGGATACGACTCTTGATGGTGGCCCAAGTCGCGAGCAACAGTACCTCGATTCAAGCGAGGTGAAACATTCATACTATCATTTTGGGTTTCAATGGATAAAGCAAGCAGGTCTTGGAATCCAGACCTAGTTGGGGAAGCTCTGACAACTCCTTGGGATCTTGGCTCTCTGCTCACTTGTGGGGCAGTATCAAACTGTAAAGGTTGAAAAGTTGAGCGGTCATGCAGGGGTCTAACTGTTACCTCATTTCTGCGAAGCAACGTCCTTGAAGGTGCCCGCTCTTGTTGGTAGTAATGGCGAATCTATAAATATTAGTCATGAAGCTTTCTTCTACCTTTCTCCTCCAAATTGGACCTACTTGTTGCTCAGGCGGAACGCTATGCCGAGGTTCTGCGTCGCGATAGAGATACTCCAACTCAGTATGAGGACGTGATGCAGCGATAGGTGCTTGTCGTCGAGACATCTCTTGGTAATGTGGTGCATCATTAGGTTGGGTGGGTCTCATACTTGCCTCATATCCTTGTATACTTCGCCCGTTAGATTCAAGAGCATTATTTTGACCTCGATTGACAGCCTCATCCCATGCAGCTTGGTATCGCTTGAAGCGAGGCTGGGGTCTTCTTAGTCCCTCATTTTGCCTTGCTCTAGATCGTGTATGAGAAGAGATAGAGTCCGAGGGGCCAACAACATTCGCGTAGGAATCTCGCTCAACCCCCAAGGGTTGCCGCCTCTGTGGACCGTCTTGAAGGGCCATAGCAGCAGAGCCGATGGATGTCTCTCCCTCTTCTGAGGATTCATCTGAATCATCGTCTTCATCAGAGTCGTCATCTTCATCGTCGGAATCAGTAATAATGACAACTTCTCGTAAGATCTCATCCATTTGATCACGCCCAGTTTCCTCGTCTCCTCGCCATTTGACAAGGACATCTAAGCACACAGGCTCAACTACCTTTCGTGCATTTATCCAACTTGTTTCCTTGAGTAGCTTGTCATATCTAGTGTGTGTATGACGAATGTGAGCAAGAACAGCGAGCTGAACTCGACGGGCCAAGGGAAGGTCGGCTTGTAGGCCGACCGTAGGTTCTCCATGAAATTTGATACCTTTTTGAAAAGCATGCTCAATAATCCTCTGTCGATCAGTATTAGGGATTCTTGGAAAAAGATCGCGTATTGCAGCGTCTGCTTGTTTGTTTATCTCGTCTTGGGATTCTGGTATTGGCTCAATCAATCCATGGGTCGTGTTCGAAATAACGGTGTCGCCGACAACTTTGCGTGCTTCGTCCACGATGACTTCTCGAAAGTGATATCCGGTTCGAAATACATGCTCGGAAATTTTCGAGTTGTCTTCTTTCGAGCGCTGTAGAAGATATGGTGTTAGTAGGTGTAGCCTTGCGTTCAACACAAATAGGCCTGTCGGTCAATCTTACCGAAACAATGAAGATCATAGCATTCTGTTCTCGCGACAATTCTTTGCAAGCATTCGTCAAAGTCGGATCTCCAATGGGAACATAGGCGAATCCTGGTGGAGGATTGGGATCATTTGTGACCTGATCGCAAGTCAATATGGTAAAAACACATTGCAAAACTAAATACCTGAAACTCCAACTTCTTCTTCTTTTCTGTGTTCTCCGCAAATTCGAAATACGATTGATACTTAGAACTATGCTTGGGAAGATCTAACTTGGCAATCAAATGATCCGGGGCGGGCTCTGCCCAATCTTGTGCAGTATATGATTTCTTCTCTTTCTTCCGACGTTCCAGTTTTTTAGCACGGCGGTCTTCCTTACCAGCTCGAGCCGATAGACTCTTTTGACCCTTTTTGGCCTTTGAAGCTTCTCGGGCAGCTTCCGCTTTCGGATTTTTGAGGACTCCTTTTGCCAGGAGGGCTTTTCTTCTTTTACCCACCATATCGAGTACTATCCTCGACTTACCATAAGAATCTTATGACCTATTGAAAGAAAGAGATTAGTGCGCAATAGCGCTGATAAAAAGGCACGATAACAACTCTCTCAAAGTGAAATCAGCAGCTTATGCTAGGCTGATAAGAAAATAGAGAATCACGATACGTCCTAACAATACATCCAGTGTTCTGGTGTTAGAAAATGGAAAATGTTGTTTGCGTGTTGTTTCAATGAAAATGATTGAGATGGAAGAATGAAAGTCTTATGTGTCGCAAACTTTGGAGAAAGAGCAAATGGTCCTCGGGGTGGGCAGCGTACAGTAGGTAATCGTAATCTTAGCGCGCGTATGAAGCGAATGGCAGGTCCCGCAGAATCTTGCCGCGGGGCAATTGAGGTTGATTTGACACGACAATTGCATCAAATATTCACTTCTGCTGTATATATGAACCACGTCGAGGCCGTATATTTGTATGTATCTATATTTCGACATATTGATGAAATTGTCTTGATATTATCATGACAGAGATTTTACATGAGAAGTTTATAGTCCAACACGACATTTCAGTCAGCATTCGGCGGTAATGAATGTTCTTCTCCTTGAATACTTATTACCAAAAGTGAAGACTGACTATATAAGAGTTACTTCAAATCACGTCGGACTGCAAAATCTCGCTGAAGCTCTTGCTCAACATGGAAGAAACTACAAGAGTTTCTATGTAACTTTATGGGAAGTACCCAAAACAGTACTCGTGTATTCTAAATTCAGCTTTTTCACGAGTGTGGACTCGAGGCTTGCTATGCATTATCTTTCAGAACATTGCTAAAATCCAGAAAACAATTGGTGTGCAGATTTACGGGGTGATGCTCTTTTTGTGTAGAATTCCGTTTATGTTTTGGAAGATAGAATTGTTCTGGTACAATACAAGAGGAGCAACAGTCATCCGCTCTTGTTACTACATCAGGCAGCAGCGAACTGGATTCAGTAGCTACAACTGG
Organism: Botrytis fragariae; assembly: GCF_013461495.1. Taxonomy (NCBI): domain Eukaryota; kingdom Fungi; phylum Ascomycota; class Leotiomycetes; order Helotiales; family Sclerotiniaceae; genus Botrytis; species Botrytis fragariae. Next base: position 839,649 of record NW_023500991.1, on the reverse strand, counting down.
AGCATCATCCGCTCCGAGGCAAAGCTATGTGCTTGTGAGGAGCCTTATTCAAACAACATTTGGCGAGGTTCAACGGCTCAAAATGAAGGACTCTGTAGCTAACAATAAGCCCGTGGTGGGGTCTCTCTTCAGATCAAATTGTGTAAATCTACATTCGGCGACAGAAACCTTTATTACTACTTTAGTTTCAATATCTTTCTCTGCCACAATTTCTCATTCAAAACTTTGTTTCACGGAACTCGTGCTCAGTAATAAACCCTTCCTGCAAGATCTCAAGATCACCATTTCACTCGCGGAGTTTCTCCATTATGTTTGAAAGATTCATATCAACATGAACGCAATCCCATAATGTTGCTCACCAGGATACAATATGAATAGGGCAAGAAATGTCCATGTAGACATATGTTAATCATTAACTATCCGGTAGCTTGAGGTGTGTCTTTGAGGAATTGGAACATAGCTTCAATCACAAGATTTATTATTTCAACTGGATCTTCTGTCATTGATTTAGGTGAGCGGGATAGATAATGCCTTGGGGGAAAGGCAGGTCTAGATCGGGTTGCTTTGATCCGTCACCGAATGCTGCGCGTTCGCATCATAGGTTTTCGATGCACGCGAAGGGACAAACACAACTAGTCCCAACCGAGAAATGAAGGCATGATTTTTTGATCCAATATTCTCCAGCTTTCAAGAATTGTGTTTCATGGAAAATCAACCGCGAAAAGGGACCTACTTTTGCTGTAGAATATGAAGGCAATTTCGTAGGATAGAGCACTGTCGTATAGGAGAATACTTGATGGAAGACTTCGTATATTGGAAGTTTCTTTTTGAGACTCGGTCACAACGTCTATTGTAGATAGAGTCACTCGCTAGAAACCATGCGGGACGGACAAAACTCCAATGGATTCAACTTTTGTAATTGGCAATGCTTCGTCCGCAATTTCATAGCCCTTCTATGGGCTAAGATGATGCAGCATTGACGGACGTTCGGTACCTGGACATGCACAGTTCCTGCCATGGAAATATGCGGCGTAAACCCTTGCTACTATTGTATAGTTTTAAACTCAGCATACTCAACAGCATATCTTCAGTAAATCCATCCCATCCATCCCATTCCCTATCCCCCCCAGCTCTCACCAATGTATACACACTTCCCCACTCAGCAGCATTCTATATTCCGCACCCTCCAACATTTCATGAAACAGAGGAAGTGCATAAAGCGGCCCAGATTCGCGGACGTCTTTCAAGTATCCGTCCATACCACTATCGTGAAATTCAATTTCTGGCGCCAGACCTTGCTATATCCAGATTCCCATTGTCTGTAATCCCTTCCGATATTCAGCATCTAAACCTACTATATAACAAGTCATTCAGCCAACAAAATCACAAAACAGCCACAAATTTTCAAGAATGCATTGGTAGCGGGGAGACAGTAATTGCTAATCTCAATTCCCACTTCATATCTAACCAGAACTCTCCTATCTCTCTCACAAAGTATCTACGCATCGCCTTACAAAAGCATCAAAAGCTAAGACATAATCCTGAGGGACAACAGAATGGAACCCGAAAATGCCATAAACGCGTTGAATGACACACAGCATAAAAGATCCATCGAAGTCATCGAGCACCTGAAAGCCTCTCTATCGAGTCCATTCCATCTCTTGCCAATGTCGAGAGTCGTTAAAACTTGTAAGCGCACACCACGGAGGTACAAATGCGTAGTTGAAGATCAACAGGTTCACCACTCCATCTTCTGACCCCTTCCACAATGCCCGTTACTATGCATACAGCACATGCATCCGACAAGCGAAAGCGAAATAGGGGAAAGAAGAACGGAGAAGTTGTTACAGAGGATAGAGAACTTAGATAAGTCTTTGCACAAAGATCGACCTCCACCTAAGGAAATTAATTGAAACTGTAAGTGATTTGAATGTGCATGTCTTTTCATCTAGCTACAATTTGAAGTCAAATTCCTTATATTCATTATTAACTACCAATCTAAGACTCGGCGAATGCATAACCTTCATTCAATCTCCTACTATTGCCATCCATTTATTTAGCAAACCTTGCTCGTTTCGAGTGCCTTCATATCAAACTTAAAGTTCGGATAATTCTCCTTATTCCATGCAGACTTGACCTTAGCCTATATGCTCCCTGAAAACTCCATTTCCTTAATGCTTGTGCATCGCCAAATTGCCATACAAAAAGAGGATATTTACAAAAGACTGTACCTCCATCTCCAGATACTCCATCAATCTGGAATTGCATTTACATTTTTCTTGATGACTATACCTTGTTAGTCATGTAGGTATCGAGTCGATAGAATTCACTTACATTCAAATACGGAGAAAAAAATTGAATTTACAACGCACGATCTGCCCATGGATACACCCAAGCCTCGGTACATTTTCTTGTCGAAGAATCTAATTTTTGGGGCCTTTTGAACGGTCTCGCCTTTGCAGCAGGTCAGGCAATTCCGCTGATATATGCTTTTAGCAGAGTCGATTGGGTACTGTCCATCGTTAGTTGCTTGGCTGACACCACACGGATATGTTTCTTTCACGCACAATCAATGCCCAGCTCGCTACGCCGCAGAACCCGCCAGCGACAACGACAGCAAAGGGACTCGTTGAGCCTTTCGACCCTGTATATGTAGTCAAGAGTTGCTTACAACTTTCGTAAGTCATAAAGTAAATAGCAGTTCCTAGTGTATCCCGAACTGTATACGACGAGATTAGTCTGTGCCAGCAATCTTGGATTGGAGAATTGTCTCACGAAGGTGAAGGTTAAATCCAGAATAAAGGCCTGACACCCCACGATTCTTGACAATATTCATAGCGGTTTTAAATGTTCCCTTGTCTTTATAGCTTGCTGCAGTCGCATTCTGCATAGGAGAATTTCTAACAGGATCAGAAAGGCTCGTTTGCCGTTTAGTAGCCATCAATACTGATACTTGAGCACTAAGCTTCGTCAATTCGAAGGGACCTAAATATCGTTAGAAATGTAAAAAAAAATAGTAATCAACTTAGTCGATCCACCCACAAGCTACAAGCGTTATAAACGATCCAGCTGTGGCGCCAGCAGCTCCAAAACAAGCAATAGTTGAAAGGGTAGGATATGTTCCAAATGTATTGATATGCACCAATGGATCGACGTCAAAATTTCTCTTGAACCAAGCTGAGTATGTGTACTTTGAACGCTGATAGACCGAGAAAGATATTGTTCGGACCAGAGTTACTGAAGCTAAAGGTGCCGCAACACCACGAAAGAATCCTCGTAATTTTTCCGTTTGATATGTACGTCGGACACAATCCGTAAAGTTGTTATATTTGTATGTCTGCATTCGCGTTTTTACTGAGTCCAATGGAAACTACAAGTGATTAGCGGCTGCATTGAACACATAGCACGGAGAAACTTACTGCGCAGAAAGTAGAACAGATGCTGCTGACAGACGCAGCAACTTCTGTTCGATATTGTTTCAGCCATTTTTTCTGTGCCTTCGATCTTTCTTGATGAAGAAGTAGTAGTTGTTGTTGGTTGATCATATCATGTTGACCAGGCTTAACAGGCATAATGGAAGGTATTATTCGTAGCGAGCGCTGGAAGACAGTGGTCAATCGACCAGAGTCCTCAACGCGATCGCGATAAGGGCGAATGCCAATGATCGTCCATGAGTCTTCTGTCGATTATAAAATCGAGCGGAAGCATTCACCTGCAAAATGTGGCAGCCGAAAGAAGATGGATAGTCTGGGGAAAGTGAATTATTGCGAGAAGGCGGGGTTGAGAGATATATAATATATGGAGAATCGAGATACGAGTAGTGCGAAAGGAGGATTAGAGCCAACCAGAGGCGTCACAATGATTTGGCTTAGGAATAGATACTCAAGTACTTTCGTTCAAGTTACGTAGGCTTGGAAGTTGGTTTGGATTTGACGCAAATCATTTCTTCATTCGAGAAGTCAGTGTCAGTTTATCAATCTCATGTTTTGGGAAGGAATTCGCTAAAAGCGGTATCCACTTTGTGCAGCTTCTCCGTACAATACAAATACAATCTACGGAGTATCTAGAAACCGGTAGCACCCTTCATGAGCACGATGAGCTCTTGAACAGAATCACCTAGTAGCTACTAGGTATTTGAGTACTCACTTCTCATATACTACCCAGGTAGGTAACTAATTCAAATCAGGAAATCTATCACGATGGTCGTTTGGTTTCGGACAAAGAATCATCCCCCACTTGACTTGACGTATCATTTAATTCAAAGGAAAGGGCAACAAGAATGCAAGAATGCATTGCAGCAAGGACAGTTTGTTTAGATTGGGATCATTGGACTTGGATAAGCCCCGCAGTGATACCATTACCTTTCGATAAGGAGAAGGAAACACGAGAAACGAAAACCAGCACCTGGGCGTTCATGGGCGTGCAGAGACGTTGACGACAGGGGGACATACACCAGCCACTCTCAAAATGAAGAAGAGCATGGAGTAGTACTTGTATAGATAGTACGTACTGTATTATTAGAGTCATAGATATTGTTAAACACAGCACTTCGGTAGCTATCGGCTGAAATAGGGCGGCATCGAGCACTTAACCTCGGATACCATCAGGCTATTCATGATAGTCATCTGAAATGATCTCATCAATATCATTCGTTATACGTTATTGCTATAACATAAGTCTGTGAGGCTGTAAGTAAGCCCTTGCCAACAATCCTTAACTATGGCTTGCGGACTTCATTTCCAAGTACAATCCCCAATCATCGGTGACATTACGCAGTCATGGTATGACCGTCGTCTACCATACGACCTACTGACCCATGCGCTGATTACACTGTCGACACTCCCAATATCATTTATAGCTCTTGGTTATCGAGTGTCAAGGTGTATGGCAACCATCCGCCAGCCTCTGCTTGTTGAGTGGCATTGAGATTTAGACTTTGGCTAAACGTACTGTCTTCCGCAAAAGGATTCGTTCTAGAAACTACTTTAGGATGATGATAGGCGTGAAGTCATGAAGTCGATAAATTGCTTTTCTCTCCAGGACTTGTGATGCCCTCTTAACGTAGACATAGTCCCATACTTTCGTTAAGCATTTCAATAGTTTTGTCGTAATGTGTCATGCTGTTTTTCCTCAAATGTATCTGCATGGGATGTCTTTCCCTGAGTTGCCTACGAGAGGATCAGAATTGCAACATCGATATCCATATCTATTGATTGGAGGAATATTTACGCTTTCCATTGAATCCCACGCTCGTACTTTACCCTCAATAGATTCTTGACCAGTTTGTGCTCAAGACCATTTTCTTTCGCCGCAAGATTCAAAAATTTGATAGTATTGTCGATTCGTCCTTGATCAAAAGTTTTCGGATTTCCCTTGCGAAACTCGTCCCTCAGCATATTTCTTCCCATGTATCGTGCTGGCTTTGCATATTGTACAGCATGTAACACAGCTCGGTAGAGACCTCGATAGGCGTATATATAATCCTTCGCTGTAGGTGACATGATCGTTTGAATGATCCTTATGCGTAGGCGGTTTGGGTTTTATTATTTTATATTTCTGGCGCAATTCACAATAAAATAAATTGATACCGGTACATCTGAAACTCCGATCGCATGTGAAATCTTACGGGGCATGTTTCGGATGGTTCCGAGTAGCGCGTCATCGGCCTTGCCTCCAATGTTAGACTAGACAATCCGATAATCTGATTCTATCCAAATTTGGACATTAACTTATTAACTTTCCGAACTTGATATAAACAAAATTACAAAATAGTTTCATATGAGCAAATGTTACTAAATGACCTCTCTTGTTTCCGAGTTTTTGATTAATCCAGTTCTGAGACAGGCCAGACGGTTTTCACGATCCGAACCTGTTCATGCCCGCGACTCGAATGATACATTAAACACACATCTCGTCCCAGGAAGCAGCAATAATGAGATTGACGAGGCCGTCATAGAAGATGCGATGGAAAGGGAGCCAACTATGAATCTGCCGGATACGAGGGAGTTTGTAGGCGTTGGTGGCATCACTGAGAGTTCTCCGAATCAAAATTCAACGCATGAAGGAAGCTCGTCGGGCGATATTGAGAGTCTTCGACATGATGCCAACCATGACGATGCTGATGCGTTGGCAGCCTCTCGTTCACAGTCGAATATCAGTTCACTTGATAACGATATGTCTGGTAGCGCTTCTTCCAGAGTAGCATCCCTGGCTCACGGCAACATCACAGAAGGATCATCTAGTAGTGCCGCTCTCAACGCCGTCAATTTCCCTATGAGTTCTATCGAAGGTTCATCCCAAGACTCAAGTCAAAATTCCACTCCGGCATCAATGGGGCTTGATGCAGGAAGTACTGCTCTTCCCGCGGATGATGGCATGGGTCCTCTTCGACAACGCATCATATATATACAAGCTATGGACATTCCTACAGAACGAAAAGCATTGTTAATGCATCAGCTTTTGACTCAAAGTTACACTGAAGCTCATGAAATGTTTAATGCGAAGAATTTTGTACCAACCACGGCCGCAGACAAAATGATCAGCCAGGAAAGACCTGCGACTCCAAACTCATTGAGCTCTTTCATCTGGCAGATGAATGGTACTTTGGACCAAGCACCAGCAACTGAAATTCATACTTTCCACCTCTCCCCAGCTGACTTAATGAAGACTTATGCACCCCTTGATCCTCCTGAGGTTGACGATGGAAGCGAAGAATCTGAGAATACAGAAGATTCTACGCCCAAGCTCGGATGCAAACACTACAAGAGGAATGTGAAGCTACAGTGCTCTACGTGCGATCGATGGTATACATGCCGGCTGTGTCATGACGAGGTCGAAGACCATATCTTAATCCGGCATGATACCAAAAATATGCTATGTATGATATGTGGTTGTGCTCAGCGGGCCGGGGAATTTTGTGTTGAATGTGGAGAGAGGACTGCTTGGTATTATTGTGGGGTGTGTAAGTTGTGGGACAATGACTCCAATAAAAGCATCTACCATTGCAATGATTGTGGAATATGCAGAAAGGGTCGTGGTTTGGGCAAAGATTTCTTTCATTGCAAGGTAAAGTCTACCCTTGCCAATCAATCAATTTACATTCTGCTCACAATATTATCAGACCTGCGGCGTGTGCATGTCTATGTCACTTATGGATGACCACAAATGCATCGAAAGGGTATCTGATTGCGATTGTCCTATTTGTGGAGACTACATGTTCACATCACCAAAACCCGTTGTGTTCATGATATGTGGTCACAGCATTCACTCAGCTTGTTACATCGAGCACATGCAAACTTCGTACAAGTGTCCAATATGTAGCAAGAGTGTCGTTGGGATGGAGACACAATTTCGGAATCTCGATCGAGCCATTGACAACCAACCCATGCCACCTCAATTTCAAAACACTTTGGCGATGGTTTCGTGCAACGATTGTTATGCTAAAAGTGCAGTGAAATACCACTGGCTGGGACTGAAATGTGCCATTTGTGATTCATATAATACAGCTCAATTGTCAATCTTGAGTGACCCGGATGTCGAGACTTCGGCCACAGGAGCAGGGGATACACAGAACGATATGTCAACAGGCCAGGAACAACAAATGTCTTCATCTACACATTTGATACCCGGTGCTCCTAGGAACCGCAGGCATTCTTCTCATATACCCTCCTCTTCATCACAAGCAGAATCCGGTCGATTTTCTCCATATCCCGTACCGTCCCGGCTAGGAAGATCAGTATCGCCTGCTCGAGGAATACGCTTATTCAATAACCAAGCAGCGGCTGGCAGCGAAAGTGATGGCTCTGGAGATGAAGACGATTTAGATTTCTGGGGAAGAGACGAACCACGAAGCGGTAGATTGTTACCAGCGACACGAAATTCAGATGCACAAGATGATTACGATATTGAATATGAAGATGATTCCAGTGACTCGGAATCTGGAAATGATGATGACGAAGACGACGACGGTGAAGAGGAACCTTTTGCCATTTTTGGACACCGTTGACACTGACATGGATTGGTAATGGAAAAAACTTGCATTTTTGGGCGTTGATTCTAGCGCTACAGCATTGTATGACAAGATTTTGGAGGGAGGGTTGGAAGGCGTACTGGATATTCTTCTGGGCATGGGTAGGCAGGGAAGAAGGTTGATATATGTATACCTTGTAGTTATACGGAGTAGTGAAATTAGTGATTCCTCGATCGTTTATATTGATCAGCTCTTCGATCATTCTCGTTCCTATTGCTCATGGTGTAATGAGGGCCATATATGAGATATCCAAAGCTTATCTTGCTGCCCATGTGCCTTTGATGTCTAGATCACACCCACCCACCACCTTCCTGTAATTGCACTGGTCTCACCATGCGCCCAAACACCCGTCCCTCCATCACGTCACAACTATCTACTGGAGTTTCCTCAATGATATTCTCGTCTCACCTTCGTCATTGAGGATCGTGGCTGCAAGTCTGGCCTTAAAACCATCTTGGTCAAGAAATCAAGTAATGCCATACCTAAACCACTATGCAAATCCTCCCCGCCTATATACTAAACTCCCAGAATCATGCATCGCATCTCCGTAACGCCTCGGTATGCCCTCGCAAACGCCTTATATCAAACGCGCACGATAGATGAGCCCTTTGAAATTCCATAGTATGAGCTCCCTGCCCCAATCCCATTCCTAGTAACTACACAATCAGTCACCATTGCGAACACCCCCCTCGGCAATCTGTCTTCGTACTTCATCCGCGTCTTTTTTGAGTTCTCTGACTACTGTCTTTTTGGTGATGTTTGTTAGCTTTTCTTCTCGTGGTTTGTTATACTGTTTATCGTATCGTTCTCAACCATTTCGCACAGAATGTCGCTTTTAGTGTGCCCTCCATCCACCACCCTTCCATTCTCTTATACACTCCTCCTCAACTTCCCGGCCCCAATCCACACAAAAAGAAGTTCCCGAATCCGCCAATAAGAGAAAGACTCACAGCAAGCGCCTCAGGATTAATCCCATTCTCAATAAGACTTATACAAATACTCAGGGTTCCGCGATCGAGCTCTGCATTCTATTACGCGTTAGCATAAGTTCCCCCTCTCCATCCTCTTTTCTTTAATCTTCCTCATATCTTCCATTCCCATCCTGTAACTTGCTTGCAGTCCCATTTTGCTACTTTCCCTTTCCTCCTCTCTCGCACAAGAAGAAACGCCGCGTGCCAGAAGAAGAACCTACAAGTAGCGTGGAAATCTCATGGAAAACATCAATAACCTGACGAGCCTGTGCCGCACTAGTAGCTTTATCGGGCTTTTGGGATGTGTCTGCCATTTTGAGTATGTATGCTTGTGTTCGTGGTGTCGCGTTCGTTGTTTATTTTTGAGCGGAGGTGGATTGCGGGGGTTTGTTGATAAGGAAAATTGGGTTTGGGTACGGTGGTGAAGGAATTTGGCTGGAGGGAATCGTAATTAATTGTGTATTACGTAGGATGATATGTCGACGTCAGACTTTTAATTTCATTCATGGGTGAAAGCTTAATTTATGAGAAAGTCTAGTGCAAGATTTTGGGATGATATAGGTTCTAAAATCAAGCGGCGCAAATACTGCTGGAGTAGTCTCATCTGAGAGAAGGTAATCTGAGCAACGTCGAAAACAGTACAAATTAATAGTATTCAAAATTAAAGTCATTATCATTAGAGCACCCCAAATATCAACGTTTCGTGATACCTCCCCGAACTCTATACTCTCCGTCCTCAATTTTTTACAGCTTCGACGAACAATTCTCTCATACCCTTCAACAATACACGCAAATCACGAGTTTCGTTCAACTTATCCACCACCCTTTCAATCTGTTCTTTTTCCAATTTTGGCTTGCAATACGGAATATCGTAGTCCCTCTTCGAAGTATCAAGCTCAAACCAAGCTTCTCTATCATAATCATTCTCGTCAAAATTCGTAAAAATGAACTTCAAGCGATCATTTTGCCCCGCTCCCTCAATCACAAGTCCCAAATTCGAAATCCAAAAATCGAGTTCTGGAACGTTAAATCGAGCTTGTTTATCGATATATTGAGCATGGGATTTCTGCGCAGCAAGTCGTCCATTTATAGCCTTTTGTGTTTCGGCGATTTGAGCCTTCAGAGCTTCACGTGTTGCAAGTTGGGCATCGCGTTGAGCGCTCAGTGATGCGATTGCTGCTTGCATTTCGGCCGTTTCGGCAGCCTCTTTCGCGAGGGTCTGTTGATGCGTACTGCTCTTCGACGACAAGACTTCAATGTCTCTCTTCTTCATACGTTGATCCTCTAATATGTATTAGTTGAATGCGCAGCGCATTAGCTAGATGACTCTCGTTCGTACCAATTAATTCAGTCACATTCATGCGGAATTGGTTTCTTTCTTCCAAAACACGCTTTCTTCCTTGCTCTATAAAGGCATCAAATTTGACTGTAAACTTTGCCATCCTGTCGCGCAATTCATCGAAGCCGAAATTAATACTTGGAAGTGTGTCTGCCATTGATGGGGCATCGGCTGAAGACAAAGGTGGTCGCATCATACTGCTAGACATGCTGGTAGACAGCGATGGCTCGAACATTGTCGACATTGTATCGCGATAATTCAGATGATGTGATATATGAACTGTGATTTGGGAGTTGAAGTGATATATTGATGGCTGATAAACTTCGTGGAGTCGATCGAGTGTCAAGGTACTATTTCATAGGTATGGTGGTGATAAGGAATGCAAAAATGTAAAACCAGAAATGGGAACGAAATGTTGATTTCCGATAAGCGGGTTGGCAAGGAAACCAATATTTTAAGGTCCCGCACTACTTGTGGTGGAGCCAATCCGACATAATCGCGGTCTCGAAAAAAATGAATAATTTATCATTTAATTTTTACCTGACCAGCCTTTTTTGCTTTTCACTTTTATGATAGAAATCTGACCCCTTCAATCATTTTACGCCTCACTCTTGGTTCTTAAGATCGCTTCTCAATAAGTTTGCGAAAATACGATGATTGGAAGGGTTTATTGTGCAAACAGAAGTCCGCGAAAACCAAATGACTGACCACAGGGCGACCGACCTGGTACATGGTCATTTTGGTGAATTCTCTTACGATATTAATGAAGAGCAATGGTCGTTTTCGCAAGATGTTAACAGAGGTAGGTTTGGGCCTTTGTTTCAATTGAATACTTACTCACTCGTTTGCGCAGTTCATCGATTTCAGCAACTCTTTTCATCCACACAATGCATTCCTCCCTCGATTCGAGATATACCAGGAAACGGAAAAGTAGGCTTGAAAGTTGCTCGAGCCCAACAGAGATGGCTCGCAAAGAAGCGACCCGAAACATTTCCCGGGGGAAGTCTTGCTACAAACTTGTCCAAAGATACCTCTGATGCGACACTGAATCGATTCAAGACGAGTACATTGATGGCAATTGGCGGCGCTGCGGATATCAATCATACCTCTGGTTCCAAAACCGCATTCATAGTAGCGATTCCATGTGGTGAGGCCGGTCATATTCTGAAATTAGTCAAACCTCGCCCAGAGAAACATGGATGGGAGTCGCAAAATGGAGTTCGACTATCTTACATGAGTGCTACCAATACGGATCAAGGACATTGGTTTGGTCCTGGTGGGACAATCTTACAGATTGCCTCTGTCGACGATGGCAATGAGCTTAGTACCTGGTTCGCTGTTAGACAGGCAGCCATGACAACAATTTTCAGACCTGTCTTTCGGAATGGCCCCAGACCTTTCACAGCCCCCGCTGGGCACATTGCTACATATCCTCCATCCTGTCTAGATCCTAATCCTGTCGCAACTTTAACGTGCCAGCAGTCTGGATCAGAGGAACACGTGGATGTCAGTTTCAACCCGTGGTACGCTCGACAGTTTGCAATTGTAGACAGCGCTGGAAAATGGAGTAGCTGGGACATTGAAGGTCGACAAAAGAAACGCTCGGCTTTTGAAATCGTGCCAGGGAAGAAGGGGCATATTTACGACGATTTTGGCGAAGATCCTGCTATTCCGACATACAAATTACCTGGAAACGTTGGCGACTGGCACCGAGTCCTCTGGGCAGGTAGCGTGAGCACTATGATAGTCGCAAACAGAAAACATCTTGCAATTTTTGACACGAAATCCAAGCCAACACGGCTACCCTCTTATTCGTTTAATACTACACTGCTGAAAGATTGGATACTGGACATCAAGCGCAGTACGGTTGATCTTTCACACTTGTTTGTTTTGACTACGACTCGGATTTTCTGGCTTAAAGTGATACCGACTGGCGAGGATGGCTTGAACAGGGATTCTGGAATCAAGGTTATTCTCTCGCATCGCCACTACAGGCCTGCAACCGACGATACAATGAAATTGACAATGTCTAAGGCCGAAAACGGGACGGACTTGACAGTATTTGTTTCATCTATCGGAAATTCACGTCTGAATTCCTACACTTTTTTTATGGATGGGAAAAGCGCGAGGACTTTCGAGGGAGGTTTTAGGCTGTCCCCTGGGATAAACGAGGAAAAGACACTCAAGGCCGAGAGTATCTCGATACGTTCCGCCTCTTATGTTCTCCCAAGAGACTCAGCTGAGGGAATTGGACTAGATTTCATGGAAACGGGAGTGAAATTTCACCAGACATGGATGCTCACGCCAAATCTTGAGCTGGTATCTTCCCTATGGGCATCTGAGATTCTCGATTCTCAAAGAAAATGGACTTCAAGGCCAACCCTGGTTGCACCGATGCACAAAATTGCGGATAATGCTACCCGCATGACAGCTAGCCGTCTTACAGATGACTTCATTATTCCCGATGAGGAAGACGAAGATGCTTTGGCCGATCAGATGAGCTCCCTAACAACACAAAATGGCCAGTTTTCATCAAAAATAAATAAAGCCACCACAGATCTGCTTCTCAGAATCAATATGGAACCGGTGTTCCAACGAATATTCAACCAGCCAATATCCAGTGATTCGAACACTGACATGGAAACGGTATTCCGAGATATATCAATTCAACTGCAAAATGGCAAGCAAAAGGATAGCATGCCGTTGAAAACTTGTCTCGAGTTATCGAATAATGCATCTCCTTCAGGTGATCTTGACGAGGCAGCCAAAACTGTGACTGAGTTTCTGGATTTCATGAACACCTTTGATGAGGGCGAAGAGGAATCGTCTTCCAAATTTCGCATCTCGAAATTGATATCTTGTCCCGGAATGACCTTCTCTGAAGATCAAACACCCGATGATACATGTCCTAATTTACTGCAAATATATGATCAACTGATCAATGTCTGGGTAACGAACCTCCCTCGCAAGACTCCTGGGCCAGTCCGTTTGGAAAAAGCGAGATCGATACGCAGAATCGCCATGGAAATATGGCTGAGCTCTGTTGGTATTTCGCTACGAAATGAACAATTCGAGCAGAGACCTCCACCAGCCTTTGAGGATGAAACCTCAACGCACATATTGAAGGATATCGACGAAGTCTCAAGGGCCAGTTCACCTCCATGTTTCAGTTCCCAGGTTCATTCCCGAGCAATGGAGAACCCCCAGTTCAGCTTGCCCACGCCCACTCCCTCAGTGATATCCGCCCCTGCAGTCGTACAGGATCCTACAATTTCGCGACTTCGCCAGTATGCTGTTAGCATCGAGCCGAAAATAGAATTCGGTGCGGCAAGAGCTTCACTATTATCGCAATGGCCATCTGTGCCAGGCGCAGACCCAGCTAAATACTCCTGGGAGGAGGTTCAGAGAGCTGCACTTGCGGAAGAGAGTGGGGATGATGATTACCGTAGTCGACGAGAAAATGCTCGACGTAAACGAAGAGCAGAAAGGTTTTTGAGTCGAGATCGTGCGAATGCGGCTGCATCTTCATCTCAAGCTATGGCTCAACCATTTGGCAGTCAACCGGCTGGTTACAATACTTACAGCTCACAGCCTGTTAATGATTTACCAATGACACAACCAAGTAAGGGTGCTTTCGGTAGCCGAATGGCTGCACCCACTACTCCTGGAAAGAAAAGGCCTAAGAAGCGTAGGGCAGCAGGGTTTTAAATTAGAAGTTGGAGTATGCTTTTGGACTATTTCAGTGACTTTTACTAGGCTCGAATGCTAGTACAAGGATGTTTGGATTCTGCAATATGAGATTTGGAAACAGTTCAAAAGATTGTATTACTTGTGTGATGATTAAAGTAGTTTGTCTTAAAGTATCTGTATATACCCTTCAAATATGATTGTTCCAATTCAGTTTTAGCACCCGAAAAGCCATCGTAATCCCCTCACCGACTACATGTCACTACCCATCAACAAGATATTTTAGGGAACATGGACCGAATGATTGGTGAATCTTCCTTTAATAATTTTGCCGCCAGCGAGCAAACAGAGGAAACCGCTTTTTCACGGGCCCAACTCAACACCCGACACAAAATCTTCTTGATTCTTCAAAGTTTAGCAAACATTAAAAAACGTGATAAATATGTCTAGTCACTGTCATGATGAGCATGACCACGGTCACGGCGGGCATTCCCACGAAGGTCACGATCATTCTGATGATATCACCCCCGCACTTCAATACTCACTTTACCAACACATCAAATTTGACGACATAACCACACTTAACGAAGCCACTCCTGGCTCTGGAAAATCCATCGTGAAGAAAACATGGGATGAACGAATGAATGAGCAGCCAGAGCTCGAAAGCGATGCTGATGAACAGCTGTTAATGCATATCCCGTTTGTTTACCCCGCCATTTTACCCCTCCATACTACTCTCCATCGCGACGGTAGCTAACAAAACATCCCAACACAATAGGTTCACCGGCCAAGTGAAACTCCACTCGATTCTTATCCGCACGTCAAACTCTGAATCCGCTCCTAGAACCCTTAAGGTATTCATCAATCGCGACGATATTGATTTTAGCACCGCGTCAGAGCTGCGGCCCACGCAGGAATTCGAACTAAGCCAAACATCTGAGATTCAGGATATTGGTGTTAAGAGGGCCTTGTTTGGGAAAATACAAAATTTGACGCTGTTTGTAGAGGACAATCATGGAGAGGATGTAAGTCGTATTTGTTATATGGGCTTCAAGGGCGATTGGATGCAATTGGGGAAGGCGCCCACGAATATCATATATGAGGCTGCGGCAAATCCAAACGATCATAAGGTTAAGGGCACAAGTTTGAATCAGATGGGTAGCAATATTGGTCAGTGAAGGATATTACGATAGTGGTCTGGCTGGGCGAGAGTGCGCGTCTTGGTAGAAGGATCGGTACGTGGTAAAAGCAGAAAGTGGAAGGAGAGTCTAGCTGAAGACAACGGGACTGGAAAAATCTCCACGGACACAGATATCAGGGGCCAGAAAATGGGGTTATAAGAAGTGCTTTCGATAACCGAAGATGCGAATATCATTTTTCATGGTTTGTGTTTCTAGGAGATCAAAAGTATCTCTTTTATCGCATCGTTTCAGAAGCCCAATGATATCCAATACAGCAAGTTACATGAAATCATCTAAGAAATCTTCACCTCTATCTTGATTATTCGCTTCTTCATCATCATCCTGAACGAATAAATCATCATATGCATGATCCTTTTGCCACTTCTTATCCTTATACTCCTGGGCCTGTCTCGCTTCTTGTTTTCTCTATCCCCAGATTAGTATGTTCCAATGTCAGAATGCACACTACGTACCCGTTCCAATAAAGCAGCTTGATCCTTCTTTCTCGCAGCCTTCATTTTTTCTTCCTTCTCCATTGCCAAATCTGGGAACTTTTCAACCTTGGTCTTGTTCAACCGATTGACAATTGGGTTCTCCCTGGCGGGAACCAAAATTCTTTTAACCTAATGCCGCAAATCTCAACATCACATCATACATTGAAATATGAATTTAAAAAAGAACCGAATGAAGTACTCACAGTCTTCTGATTCTTGAAACTAACTTGTCCCACCGCCATACTTCCATCTTTCTTCAAATTCGACCATGGTGTGTAGATAATAGTAATATTATCCTTCTTATTTCCTAACCCAAAACCATCAACTCACATGTACTCGTAACATTCTTCTTTTCCCTTCTCAAATTCTCAGTACTACCTACCTTCAATAGAATTTGCTTTGGTCAGTTGAGCACAATCCATCAATAATTCCTCCGGAATAGACTCCCACGAGTCTCCCTCATTCATTCGAAGATAAATATGCGCACTCGACAACTTGTCTACGTGAAACCATACATCTTCTTCTAATCCATGCTTGATGAGATCTTCATCTGTGGGTTGCGTCAACATGTGTTTTTTTTTTGAGGTCCAGTCAATAAAATTCATTTCTTACTTTCGAATTTATCTTTTCCAGCATAGATGTAAGCCGATGGCGAAACAGTGTTAGAGGTGTAATAATACACCATTTTGTTATATTGTAAATCTTTCCATAAAGTTGTGCTATTAAACTAGGAACTAGGTAATTAATGTCAAGATTGAAGTTATCGGTGTTTGAATTCTGATATTGACCGCGCTCCCGACACGTTTCGGTCTCCGTATAAAGATTTTCTCCCCCTCCCCATCCATAACCAAATCTCCAAATAAGCTTCCACCCCAATCCAAACAACATGGCACCCAAACTCCCCACTAGCTGGGCGCAAATTCCGCCCTCCTTTCTCCTCCCCGAATCTCTCCTCCCTCTCATAACCAAACGTGGTGTAAAATATGGTTGGACAACCGCCCCTCCTCGCTCCCACCCCGAACGCTTTAACCAGCAAACTGCTGGACTCCCCATCCTCTCCGCCTCCTCAACCGCTGCTCTCGCACGCAAAGACTTTACTCTCCCATTACGCACTGGTGCCCTCGGTATCAAAAAAGGCATGACCGCCCTCTACGACCCTGAAACCGGCGTCCGCACGCCCTGCACCGTTGTGCAACTCGATCGCGTGCAAGTCGTTGCTCATAAAACCCGGGAAAAGAACGGCTATTATGCGGTACAAGTTGGTGCTGGCTGGAAACACCCTAGCAATGTTACGAGGCCCGAATTGGGACATTATGAAAAGAGTCAGGTTGCGCCTAAGAGACATATGGCCGAGTTTCGTGTGAAGAATGAGAGTGGATTACTAGATGTTGGAAGGAGCATTGGAGCAGAATGGTTCATAGAGGGACAGTTTGTGGATGCGAGGGCGAATAGTAGGGGAATGGGATTTGCAGGAGGAATGAAGAAATGGGGATGGAGTGGTCAACCGGCTAGTCACGGTAACTCTAAGAATCACAGGACGATGGGTAGTGCAGGTGCAAGTCAAGGAAGTGGTTCGAGAGTTCATCCAGGAAAGAGGATGGCGGGGCGAATGGGAAATCATCAGGTTACAATCCAAAACGTTAAGGTGTTGAAGGTGGATGCCGAGAAGGGTTTGGTCCTCTTGAATGGATGTATTGCAGGCCCAGATGGATGTGTGGTGAAGATTCAAGATGCCATCAAGAAGCCATGGCCAAAGGTAGCATCGATACCCGCTTTGTTGGAAGAAGCTAAGGAACCAGCGAAAGTAGCTGCTACTGCGGCATGAGTTGAATGTTTTTACATTGTAATATTTGTATGAATACATGGCATATACAGGCGTTTCAGACCTGAACCTATAACGCCAACCCAATGCCCTTTTCCCTGCAACTGATAAGTCTATCCTCATCGTCTTGACACATCCAAACGTGCTTACACTTGTGCTCGGCGCATGACTATTAGTCTATCATCGCCATCTCCACAACTAACTGGAGCCAACCAAGGTTCTTTTCTCTCAACTTATGAGATCCATATACTCTCTCAACACTCCCTCCATCTCTCAATTTCACTCAAACTACACCCCAATCTCTATCCTGACAAAGTGGGCGCATAACTTCCTCTACCTGGTTCCGCTGACCTCTCCTCCACATCCTCAATTCCCTTAAACGGATCCGCACCATCCAAAAGATCAATCTTAACCTTCTCCTCCCCCTCCCCACCCTCTAAGCTCCACTCTGTCGTCTCAAACATGCCCTGTCTTGTGGCTCTATGACTCGTAAATTTCATTGTTCCACTTCTCTTCGTTCCCTTAACCTCAAACTGAATGTCAATTCTACCATGCAATTGATTCATTTCTCCCCAAATCCACGGCATCTTATGCGCAAAATATATCTCATCGCCGAGGAACTCGCGCGCTTTAGGTGATGTGCGGAGGGCGTAGAGAGTGGATGATACAACGGAGGACGAGGACTTTTGGTAGTTGAAAATGGCGAGGGTACTGGAGATTAGAACGACGAGGAATATGGGAATAGATCGGACCCATTTCATGCCATTTTCAGGAATGTCTAAAGTTTTCTGTCAGTATTCTTCTTGTCGTTGCTCTGTTCGTGCAAAGGTACCTGGTAATTCCCGATCCCCTCTCCTCTCCATCAATGGACCATCTCCAACTTTTGGCGCTGCAACTAGGGTTCTCCTCTGGACAAGATTCCTCGCATTATTTATGTTGCTTACTCTCAACCTAGGCAAGACCCTCGAGCTTCGTAGTAATCGTGGTAACATTTTGTGTATGGTGTATGGTATTGACGTTAATAACAATTGCTCGCAAAAGGAGGGGAGCTTTGAATTAATCGTGCGATTCGAAATGACCCGCTAAAAAGTTTAGTGTGGCGCAAATGCGAGGCTGATAGCTATGCATGTGCAAGGCTCCAGCTCCAGCTTCATCTTTTATCTCGACAATTTATTTGATATTCGATCAAGATTTTCTACAACAATTTTGCATTGAAACCTATTGCAAAAATGGAGCAAACTACTTCTCGTCTACGCAAGACGTTTCGATATCCCACAGATAACGACTCCGATGATTCGTTACCCGAAGCTCTTGATGAAGAAGGTTTGCTTGACCCCGCGATTCGTCTCTGAATATATTAAAACTAACCCTCTCTCTCTAGAACAAGACAACCTAATCCAACATCTTGCAACCCTCCATACAAAATACAATACCATCTACGCGCGATTCCTTCTCTGTCTCCCCCTCATAAGCATCATCCCCTACCTCCTCACCCTCTTCACTCCAACTACCTCTCTCCTCAGCATCCTCTCCATTACCTCGCTCCTATCTACCGCTTTCCTCATTTACTCTTTACCTCCCGAGAAAACATCGATTTCTCTCCTCGATAACATCAACCAGCCTTCTAAAAATTCCCCTCGATCAAAAATAGCAGTGCTGGGAGCAAATAGCGTAGACGATGGGCCACTCCAAACCTACCTTCCGATTCTCAATCTCGTCCTCAGTCTCATACTAGGAATTCTTGGGACAATTATCAAGTCTAAACACCAATCTAAATTCAGAATGTCCGAAGCAGAAACCAATATTTGGTGGACTGGGTTCGAATGGTTACCCCTGGGGATTTACGCCGTGGTACTCTTAGCGAAAACCGTAATGGGGAGTGTAAACCCCGAAGAAGAGCTGGGGAGTTTGAGATATGGATACAAGGGAGCTTGAAGAGTGTTGCAAATCTCCGATTTTGTTCTCAATACTTAATCTTCCATCCTCTTTTCTCTTCAAATTTTGATTCTGTTAGCCTCCTCGTGCCCACCCGAAATTGGGTTGAGATGTCAAGCTGTATACCTAGGTAGCGACAACAATCTCCTCAAAAGACCAAGCGAATACTCAAAAGATTGCCGATCTTAGTATCAAGAATTGAATGCCTTCTATTGTCCATCAATCCATTCCACCCAATATCTCTTTACCATCCCACTCCTAAGAAACGGCGAGCTCACGAACATGTGAATTACAAGCTCAGGGCCAAAACTCCAGTGGATCAAAGAAAAGCGCAAGATGAAGTTACAAACATCCCATACCACATTTCCGTATCTAATAGCATCACCGCCTTTTACTACAAAGCTGAGTTGCTTGGGTTGCTAGCGAGCAGGAAAGGAGAAGTTCGGGTAACCCCTGGTTTTTGGAAGCGAACAGCAAGTTACTTGCTCAGTGTACGAATTTGGGTGTCTTTCTCGGGGATTCTCGGCTGAGAGTGTTATAGCGAGACGAGGTTGGAAGGAGAGGGGACATGGCTGGAACAGTATAATTTAGGTCTAGATGAATAGAGGGTTAACAGGGGGTATTTAGGCGAGAAGAGAAGTCTGCATGAGAAGATGAATGAGTGAAAGATAATAAATATAGTTAGGCTTGTGGATTGTAGGAGAATGAAAGAATGATTGTCCACAGACATCGCGTGTAGCTAGAATTTGTAGCCATAACTATTCTTCTATATATTTACAAGCATTTACGAAATCGAGTGCTGCCACGAAGTACTACGACTCAATATTCTAGTTTTTTTTTCTTTCGATTTTTGCAATTCAATTCTTCCCATCAAAACTAACTTACTCCCGCTCATAATCCCCAGCAATCCCATCATCTAAGTTACGATACCCAGCCATCTACATATCAATGCTTTCATTAAATCTTAACACGCCGTTTGCTTTCAGGACCCCATCAACCCCATCCGGCAAACGTGGAAACGGATCATTAAACAATCTCTTTTCATCGATCGGTTCTGCGGATTTATCAATCACCAAAACAAGTCCTTGTGATTTTATAGCTTCGATCAATGCTGGTACCATATCCTAATTTTGCGTTAATTAATCATTCATCATGTAAGTGAAAGCAAAGGAAGACGATATGGGGCTATGTGGATGAGACGGATTTCTCCAGGAGAAAAAACGTACCAAAAGTCTGGAACAGCAAATCAAGCCCATGAAATTATTGTTCTTTGCAACTCTAACCGATTCCTTGATGGAAGTAGTTCTCCTTCCACTCACTTCCACTCCTAGTTGTTGACCTGGCTCCCCTTCGCGACCCAGATCGTTGCATAAGAAAACTGGATAATTAGGTTGTTTCCAATTTAGAGTCGTGCAGATAGTATGGTTGTATGAGCTAAAAACAATCGATCTCATTGCATCTGGGGATTGTTCTCGGAGAGTTCTTGCGTGGTCAAAAACCACTCTGAGAATGGCATCACCAAATGCATTGATATTTACCGTCGGGCTAAGCTGCATGACTTTCTCTTCTTCCAAGGTTGGATATAAGATTTGTAGATTAGCATGCATGCCTTTTGGGAGTAGAGAAAGCGCATCTTCCAGTGATACAGTCGATGCTGCAAGTATATCATGGATTTTGGTAATGTCCGCTAGAGGCATTCCAGGTAAAGCAGGTAAATCCCTAGTTGATTTCCTTTGGGCGGATCCTGCACTTAAAAATTGCGCATAGGTCAGGCGGCAGACTGGAAATTCGATATCATTATAGGTAATGTTCCAGCGTGGCCAAAGAACTGGTATTCCATCACAAGTATGTTGAACGAAGAGTTGTATATAGTCTCCAGATAAACTAGATCCGGTGATGAAAGCACTTGGCCTGGAATCGAACTGGCTCGTAGCTTTCCAGTACGTTTCGAAATCGGTGATTTCCAGTGGCTTTCCTTGAAATGGTTTGATTACTTGGAAATTGAAAGTAATTTGTCCAATAGCCCTTAAGCGTGGATCAAATAGTGGCAAGCAACAACGGCCGGAACTGCTTTCTAATGCTCGAAATGTGCTAGGTAGTGCGACTGTCTTTGCAATGACTTTGGCACCGTATGTGGGGAAAACATCGAAATCGATGGCGAAAGAATCTAAATTATCAATTTGAAATGAAACAAGTCGGGTATCTTCCTGGAATGGGAGTAAAATATTTTTGGGTATCAAGTCTGAAAGTTTGGAAGAAATAGTGAGACGTGCTGCAGGATATTTGCTGCCATGGAAAAATATCATCGGTTGCTCTCCATTCTCTTCCGCAAAGCTAATCTGTATGAAGGTTTTCGTGTCGAGGAAATTGTGACCGTATCGTCGTAATGGAATAATAGGAGGTGGCAATTCCAAGTCAGGGATACCATCAGCATCAATGCTCATTGGCATAGGGGTACTGCTTCCCATTGTGGATCCAATAATTGGGACTGCGATGGCCTTCCCACCGGTAGGTGGCTGCGGAATCAAGGACAAGAGCCTCATACATTCGAGATATCCTTCCCATGCCGCATAATACATGGCGGAAAGATCTTTTTCGTCACGAACATGAGTCTCGACTCCAACATCCAGTAAAGTTTGCATACATGGTACGTTTCCTTCACTAGCCGCGTGAAAGAGTGGTGTCCATGAGTAAAGTTTGTCGATTTGATTGAGATCCGCACCATAGCTCTTCAATAAAAGAAGTAATTGCGGTGTCTGACCAGATCGTGCAACAAGATGCTGGGGGTATAGACCTTCAGCATCTGGAAGAATTTTGGCGCCGTGTTTAAGCAGAAGTTCAACGATTGCGATGGAGCCATTTTCGCAAGCCAGGTTTAGAGGCACATGATCTGCCTCGGATACCGGGTCAATTCTGGCAGATCGCGCAAGTAACCTCTGAGCACACTCTATATGGCCATGGATAATTGCATGTATAAGAGGCGTGAAATTGTCGTGATCTATTAGATCAATGGTAGAATGATCCGCTGTAGTAGTAAGGTCATCAGCATTTGAAAACGAGACATTTCAGGGACCAACATACCATTCAGCAGCTCCTCCATCATATCAAGTCGGCCATGCATACACGCATAATGCAATGGTACCCGCCCATATACGTCAGTTCGGCTAATCGTCACTCCCTTGGACAGTCCAACGGTCAACACAAAACAGTTTCCGTAAATCGTAGCTTGATGAAGGCAATTGCGCTCATTTATATCATCTTCAGACTGTACATCAACCAAGCCAGTATCCAAAAGCAGTTGCAATGATTGCTGGGGGCCTTCATTGATTGCTGCAAGGAATGTTCGAGTGATTCTTTCCATCAGTGCCAGATCCGTAGTACCGTTGGGGCCTGCTGCGGAATTCATACGTTGAAGAAGATCTTTTAATGAGTCGAGATTTCCAGAAATGACAGCATCCAATAATAAGGTATCGGCATCACCTTCATCAGTGCCTAATAAATGTTGACTGCTAACAATATGTTCTTGACTCCTTGCAAAGTTGACATTATCGCCTTCGGACCAAGCTCCAAGCTCTTGTAAGCTTGTAGTGGCTTGATCAGATAATTCGCTGATAGCAGTTGCATCGAAGAATGGTTGTACTTCAACAGCTCTTGAAAGATAGAGCTCCTTCGTTTTTGATTTGGAAGTTTTGTCCCATTTTTTCAAGATCTTAGAAAATGCCATGCCATTGATCTCAACGAATTGTTGAAGCTTATTCAAATCATTGCCAAACTGCTGGAAGCCTTCTTCCAAAGTGGTAAATTTGGCAGATCTTCTTGAAGTATTTTGACTGCGGGATTGAAGAACCTTCTTCTTGTCCAGTAAAGTCTTCAGCCGGATTTTAAGCTGTTCTCAATAAGCAAATAGTTTTTCGACTCATTTCTGATGAATGACATACCTCAGCTTCCTTCTGGAGGTAAAAGGCGTTGACTTTCTCTAGTTCTCGCTCCTGTTGAATATTTAGCACAGCTTGTATCTGCAGAAAGGAGGCCACTGTACCAGTTGAAAGAAGAAGGTAGCCTTATTTGCTTGCAGCGCGGCCTGGGAATCAAGGACCGGTGCCGAACGGTGAAGTTCATTTTGCGCAAGAATTATGGGAGTAGCAGAGAGCTTCTTGATAAGCTATTGTGGTGTTAGTCAATGGTAGGAACTCTTTCATCAAACTACCGCAAGTGCCAGAAGCTTGAAGCTTATTACTTGTTGCGCTTCAGATTAAGAAGTAGTTGAGACGAACCTTCTTCAAAGCTTTATAATTGACGAAACTAGCTGCATACTCGGGCACTTCGAGCTGCCTCTTTTGGATTTGCTTCCCAAACTTCCTATGCAGGGAAAGTTTAGTGGTTATATCTTCAGGAGAGGGTGAAACGGCTTGAATCTGGGGTGAGACGTACATGATAAACTGCTTGCAGTCTTAAAGCCCGAAAGCAACGAAAACAGAACTGACTGGTAGAAGAAGTAAGTTCTTTCCAGATCAAGGCTTGCAGGTGGCGGGAGGTTGATCAGATCACATGCAAATCATGACTATATCTCATGCGAAATGCCACATTCATAAGCCAACAAGAAATGACGTTGAGTATGTGTGGTGTTTGTAAGGTAGTAGATATGGAGTTGAGCAAAACCAAATGTTTTCTTATGTGATACACGTGGACCTGCACGATGGCTGTGGTGATCACCGTACCGTAGTATTGCTTGCTACCCTGATATGAAAGTAGAAGTTGACTGGATGAGAAGGGGGAAAGATCCTAGTGGGTGGTGAAGAAACAAAGTAAGTCGTACAAGAAAGTCTTCAAGTGTTGTGATGTGAGTCTGCAAACTTGATACAATGAAAACAATGCTCGGGATTAAATAAGTACTCTGTATGTCGGATGGAAAATTGATGCAGGTTGGGGATGTCCAGTATTTAATGTTCAACTTTATTTTTTTCTCAGATTTCCCTTTAGAGCTCTCGAACAGAGAAGGGTTTGGCCAGAAAAGGACTAGTGAGGGGCAATAGTAACCAACACCCACAGTAAATGTCTAAGGACGCTTTTTCTTTTTCACCTGGTAGATCGTAGTAGCTGAGTCCCTAGGTGGTTATTAGTCTTGACACTTCTATGGTTTTGGAATTGGATGTCGATCATGTTACTTTATCTTAACTATCAATGATTTAGTACGGGATCAATTCATAAAGCCTTTGGTCGGGAATATTTGGCGCTTTCTAACAAGTTGGTTGACTGATTGACTTGTTGTCGCTGCTTATCATCGCCTGCTTCTGAGACTCCAGAGAACGGGGTAGCTATAGGAAAGTATCGGCAGGTACCGATCGATAGGTTTTCATTTCATGCAACGTTCGTACTCTCTGCATTTCATAGCCATTCGTGAGCTATTCCTAGCAAATCATTACCCCACGTGCTAAAACGCAAGGCTCAAGAATGCTGAGCCGTTGTTGAAAGGTGGGGTGGGGTGATGGGACGTCGACACTCAAATATTGAGTGATGAGACAAGTTAACAAGTCATTATTTATTTAATAGAATGTCGCTGGGATATGTCGACCATCGTCATCACTAAATTCCGAACAAACACAGCAGGTGGGCAATTCTTAGGTAATAATGAAGAAACGTTTTGTGTCAAAATTGGTAATTATTATTGAATTGGCCTGTCTAGATATTGTTGCCGTGTCCCTTAATCAAGTGACAATGGCCGTTGTAAAATACTCTTATGCACCGGAGTACAAGTAGCAGAGTTTATGAAGTTAGACCTCAATGCAACACTCGAGCGGCATAATCTCGTGTACATTGACTTTGGTGAGAGACATGGTAGATGCTATTTCAAGTTTGCAATAAAATCAATTTGGATATCATGGAAAGTACGAACAAGATTATCCAACCTCCCTTTGACAAAGTTCCGAAATTATGATAATGGATCCTTCAACACTCAAGGCTTGCTAGCCAGCTCCGCTGCCAATTTATCCTTCGTACCTGATGTTTCGGCTGGTTCAGGCTTCTTTGCAGGCTCAACAATATTTTCGGACATCGCTTCAGCTGCTGCTTTCTTGAGCCTCTCCGCATCATCCATGCGAACTTCTTTGCCACCAACTCGATCTTTAGACTCCTTTTCGTCCTCGCTATCTCCAAGGCTGAATGGATCATGGTCGTTATCAGCGTCACCGATAGGGCTGGGCTCCATTGCATTCAATGGTTGCCATTTGCTCTGTTTGGCTGATGGAGCATTTTCTTTTCCGCTAAGCTTGGGTGATGTGCGATACAGATCATCCTCCACCGTAGCAGTTTGGAATGATACCTTCCGACCTTCAGCTTTTGGAGCACTAGGGGTAGGTTTGAAAAGATCCGGGTTTGCAAGTGGGCGTGTAGATCGGCGGGCTGCAGGGGCGGGTTGATGGTAAGCATTTGAAGGTTTACTTGTGCGAGAAGCATTACCTTCATGTCTACTGCCATCCTCATTAAGCTGAATTCCAGCGAAATCGTCGCCGAGAACCTGGGGATCGGCATCATATCGATTATAATCCCCACTCTGCCTGCCTTCCCCACTTCTTCGGGGGCGATACTGTGTGTGTTGATTGGAATTGTAGCCCTGAGTGGAAGGTCTCTCTTCTGCGTCATCTCCATCAAGCTTCTTCTTCAAATTGGTAATCCAACCATTGACTGTACTCTGTGTCTCAAGGAAACCCTTTCTAAGGTTCTCTTTGATAACTGGGAGATCATCATCAAAAAAGCTATGTTCATCTTCCTCACCGTACATTTCATTTGGTTTCAAACCAGTTTGTTTCCGACTTGGAGGATATGCACCTCTGGAACCGCCTCGAGCTCCATGTGGGCCATATGATGATGATGATCCTTCGTAGTGTTCTGCAAGCTGACGTGCATATTGTTCATCTGATTCTAGTTGTGATTTTGGAGTAGAGCCGACTCGTTGCGCCTGGGGACGAGGGGGTTGCGGAGGGGGAACTTCAATCGCAGCTTCTGGATCTGACATGCCTATGGATATCGAATATTAGGAATGTAATATAATGCGACAGGAATACAAGCTTACCTAGGAGAGCATTGAAAGCAGGCTCAACACGACCTCCACTGGCAATCAAAACTGCCTTGACTACTGCCGCATCAATGCTTGGGAAAGCTTCTTTCAAAGTATTCTCTGCTTGTTGCTGTGGGCTTAAGGGGCGCGGAGGCTTTTGCGGAGGTAGCTCATCTGCGGTCTTATTGTTTGATGCTGGTACATCACCGCCAGTGGTACCTTCTTGTGCATCATCGTCATCCATATCGAATGGCGCTACAGTAGTCGGAGATTCTGGAGGAGGGCTTCTACTCTGAAAAAAGGAAGTGAGTTAGGAATTAATTATTTCATAATCTGTGTCGGAATAACGCATAAAGTTGTGGAATCAAGGGATGTATCATGTATTAGCTTACAGGGCTCTCTGCTTTTTTTGTTGGTGTAGACATTTTGTAGTGAACCGAAGTCACCTTTGTTAAATGGTTATTGAGAAGGAGAAGTTGAGGTGTAGCGTGCGTATATGAATTCTGGAAATGTGTTCAGGATCTTGGGAATGGTGTTAATTAGGGATGATAGATAGATAAATGGTTTCTTGCCTAATTAGATTCTGGAAGCTGTCGTCACCCCACTTGCAATTGTGGCACATTTCTCCGCTTTGTGGCTGAGTTGTCTACATGTGATTCCCTTCAAGTCTGTCCAATCAGCATGAGGTATTCTTTAGGCCGGTACCCAGTAGGTACTGGAACGACATTATTGACTTTATCATCAGCCTGGGCATCAATCACACTCAATGAACACCATCACTAACAACTACTAGAACTGCTAGTTGTTTAATCGTGATATCAGTGATTTTTAAAGACAATACTAAACACCCGATATTTCATATTCTCTTCGTCTTTTTACCTAATCTCTCTTTCCATAGCCAAGCACCTAGATCAACCAAGACATCATAAGGTTTGTTAGATAGACTGGAGAAGTTTATTCACCCAGTACCGAATAGCATACGTGATCTTATATCTCTGGATACCTCCGATGAAAGTGTTGAACGGAGATCCAAAGAAAGACAGTAGGCAACGAAGCAACAAGATCACGGGAATCAAGGGAGCCCCCTCTCCCACTCACATTACTGTCCCCAAGCTTGCCTTTCTTTCAGCCCAATTCTCATCATAGAATCGGTCTGGTTGATTCCTGTTTTCAGTACAATTCGAACTTCAAAGACGCCCCCGACGATGTGAATACTGTGATGTCTTAAGTTACGGTATCGATTATGGGACATGGACGAAGATTTCAGATCCTGAAGATGATTGATGTGTATTCCAGCGAACCTCATGAGACTAGAGTTTTTGACCGACACACCATCGTCTGAAGCCAAATAAGACATTTAAGCAACGTCCATGAGAAAATCGTCCACATTTGCTTCAGTACACATTATTGGTCGAGTTGTTTCAATACTGTGACTTAAACAGACATCAAATGATGGGGCATGCTAAGTAACCATCAGTGATAAATGCAAATAATGCTGTATGCGACGAAGCAAAATTTGTCTATAAATGCTGTCCAACTTGAGTTGGCCAGATGTGTACCACTGTGAGATCATGTGTTTTTTTTGGAAATTTCATCCTATTTGTCAAAATCGATAAATATTAGAACAAAAGTACAACAGACCGACTATTTATTGATGTCAAAACTATTTGACATGTCTAATAAATCTCCAGACTATCAACGCAACGATTTTTGAGCGGAACATCCGCAAAAGAATTGGTCAAAGGATCAAGCAGTGCTATGCTATCCTATCCTTTGTCATTGCTTTCCTGCTAGTTAATGCTATCATACCTCTCTTGGCTAAATTCCCAAGTTCTCTGCTTTGAATAATTCATGGTTTCAGGTGTGCGCGGCAATGCTTATATTTCGAAGCTCAAATCATCATCTAAATTTCGAATTTCAATGTGACGGAATGAAAGGGATGCATCGGATTACGATGCTAATGATCCGATAAAAAAATAGATGATCAGCCACCTGTTGAATAACCAATGTCCAGAAGAAGAAGAAGAAGAAAAAGAAGAAAGGGGTCACCCTCACAATCTCTTCACCCAATAGCTCCAAATAAATGGGTGTGATGATACGCACATCAAATTGCTGTTTCCGGGGATTGTATTATGTTGCAAGCCTCGTCTATTGTTGGTGAAAAAGAATGAGTTGGTTTTGATCTTTGGCGCCACTCTGTCTGTGCAGATACGTAGTATTCACCCTCGTGTGGTGGATAAAACTCTTTCTTGATACTTCTTGGGGGTTACAAATTTGGTAAACATTGTCGGAAAGAATGATCGAGATGTACCTAGGATGCAGTAAAGAGAGGGAGGGGGGACATATCGTAGAGATACTTGACTATCCGGAGTAAAGGGAAATTGGTAACGAATGTGAAAGTTAAAAGTCAATAGATACAGTAATGAATCGTAATAAAACCAGTTTGTCACTCTGTTCTTACTTCCATTAGATTGGCGGTCACTTCTTTTAGACTCTTGTCCTCTAGCTGCCAGCAATGTCTTTCTCATGACGCGAGACTCCGTTGATTAGGAGATGGGGATGGGATGGGGTTGGAATGATCGGAAAAGCAGACCGGTTCAATACATATACCTAATGAAAACTTGAAGAGTAAAAAGTTTGATCATTAGATCCATATCGGCGTTACCTGCCCAAGCATTCAATGTTCGATGGTCGGGCCAGGGATTGCGGGAGGAAGGAAGAATAAGGAGATTGAACAAAAGGCTTACCTAGTACCTTACTGAAACTGGAAATGGATGATAACGATGAAATAACACATGCTACTTACGGCATCTACCCAGGTATTCGCTGATTGATGGATTCAAGATGGAGAGAGAAAATGAATGAATAGCGTATCAACTCGTGGGTTGCAAAAGAAATGTGTAATTCTTAATAAATGACAAAGAAAAGAAACAAACACAAAAGAATAAATGCAAAGGAAATCGCATCAGAGAGTAAATGCGTATCAGCCCAAAAAACAAAGGAAGCCAGAAAAGCCGACTTCGCGTATAATCTTCAACTTGAACTAATAATAATCTGGGTGAAAGAGCACCAACATTCTCAGCCTGCCTTCACTCAACGCGTATAGTAGAGAAAAAAAACGAGACAAGTCCATTTGCTCTTAAATTTTAATCATGATTTTCCATACCCCCATAACCTTTCCTTCCAACTTATTATTACTTCGGTTTTCAATTCAACCAAAAAGAAATTATTCACACTCAACACCTTAAAATATTTTCGAAGCATGTTGAATATCATCAATATTTGACCTCCGAAATCATAACCCATCACCCATACCGGTACTGTACTATTGATTCGAGGGCTCAATATATCCTTCCTTGACAAATACAATACCTCACCACCCCAATTTTTGCGACCGTCAATTCCCAGTCTTCAAACCTTCACGTCTCACAACTGCCACGACCTGTCCATCATGGCTTCAGCAAGCAAATCTACGCCGACTACCTCTGCTCCACGACGAAAGTCGTCGGGTCCGAAAGAGAAGAGTTCTATGATCATTACTCTCAAATTGTCTCCTGCAAAGTTAAGGGGTGTTGGTCAACCTTTGATCAAAGAAGACTCTCCATCAAAGGATTCCACATCAACAATTCCAACCACTACGCCCGTCGCAAAGAGTCAAAATGGTGATGCTCCGGCCGAGTCGGATTCAAATACGCCCGTACCAAATGGTACTGATACACCAGTTTCATCATCGATGCCCCCTCCAACGGAAGCAATTAAGAAGAAGGCTGGCGTTAAGAGAAGTTCTACTGCCGCCTTAGGATCAGAGACAACTCCCAGGGCTAGAGGCAAGCCAGGTCCAAAGAAGAAGGCGAGATTGTAAGTATATTGCACCCTTTCACTGTCGTCGAGCTCCAATGCTATATCTCTTGCTGGGCGGGCCAATGCTCTAGGGAACATCGAACTCCGCAGTCATCTTCTTTTGCATGTGCTAACTGTATCTTAGGGATGATGGCACACTTGCTCCCAATGGAGGTACTCCACGGGCGTCCAATGGAAACAGTTCCCATCGGCTTGGGCCCAAGGCCAACCAAGGCGCAATCAATGCTGGCTTACGTGCCCTCGATCGTTCTGGTAAACCTTGTCGCAAATGGGAGAAGCGCTCCTTCATTATCAAAACATTTACGGGCATCCCTATCGAAATTCCTAGATGGAGAGCCCCTCCTAAAGTGACAATTAACCCCAGTACTGAAGGTTCGTCAACTGGTGACAGTAGCAAGGAGAACAAGGAAAACAGCCAGATTGAAAGTGAGAAGAGCACTAGCGCCATGGATGTCGATGCTACCAACCTCGTCAGCTCTCCCCCAGCTATAGCTCCAGCTCCAGCTCCAACCTCTACATCTACCTCCACTTCTGCACCTGCTGTTGCGCCTACATCCACTCAAGATCAAACTCAATCTCCTGCGGTTATCACTGCTTCCGCTTAATACCTTCCGCCTATTTTAATCTTTTCTTCCGTGTATTAGAACTCGGATCTTACCCGATCAACCTCTTCTTTCTCGTTAATGGGCAATCTTGTCAAGGAATCGGACTACAAAAAACCCTGCTTTGTCACCAACGCAAGACATGTATAAAAATTTCTTTGGTTTCAATTTACTGGGCTTTGGGAAAATCTACGGGGCGTTGTGGATGGAATGGAATGGGATGGAGTGGAAATAAATACCGCCAAAGCAATGGTGTTTCTGGCGTTTCCTCAAAGCAGGGGAGTGTTAATGTAGCATATCGCGGCCTTTGGGTTCACGCATTATTGCTTAAACAATTATAGATTATGACTACTTTCTTGCTTTCACAGCCTGACCGGGCATACAAGGGCCAATACACGTGTTTCCTTACCATGATCTCCAGTCCAGAGTTCCAACCATGATGGCAAGCTATTCGCAGACGGATGAGTGAATTCGTCGGTAGGTTTTACTTTTACAAAGGTAGCTTCGACTGGCTGTTCATTTATGTCATCGGTTCACGGCAAGTCTCCTTTCTTATAAGAGACCCAGATATCCATGTAATTCTTGGATATTTGCGTCTATCAGGGGGTGTTTACATGGTAATGATATTTTTGTTTGAGCTTGTATTTAAATTGACATAATTAATAATGTGATTATTTGAGTCCAGATGGGCGTTCATTGATTTTCGTCTGGTCGATCTGATGTGTTCTTCTTAAAGATTCGACCTCGATTGGATGATGTATGTATATACCAAGTATAATGATATGGCTGGGAACTATGCTCATCCAAACGGGTTTGAATCTCAATACATTGTGGTCTTGTGTCTTCGGGATGATTTCTATCATCTTATCAAGGAGTGATTTCAGAAAGTATATTGAACACTTTGAGAGGATATCGTTCAGCTTGTGTGTGTATGTAGGTAGCTAGATTGATAGATGAGTTAATTACCTCCCTACCTACCGACCTGATTATTATACCGCTCATATCATCCCATCATAATAAGTGTTACTCGAATTATGGTGAATTTGTTCATAAGCAGCAAATGATAGAAATCAGTGAAGTTCGTGAATCGTGATAGATGTTCCTCCTCATGATGATTTCTCCATCACACCCCCGGTCATCGGGGATCGAACCATAACGGGATTAGCTCACGTATGATGAAATCCGCAAATGGCAACATTCGAGGAACCTACCTACCAGCCTACCCAGCTACCGTACATTGATGTATTAAGGATTCGATAACAACTTATCATTCGTACAAACCACAAACTGAAGCTTTACAAGAAATTGAACATTCAGAAATATGATTCTAATATGAATTCTGAACTCAACCACATTAACACTTAATGAGATTTCGCTAGTCATGAAACAATCCAACTACTACTGGTACATCACACTTCGTCTCCACCTTGGTCCAATCCGTCATTCACTACTGAATTGAGAGCTGCAAATAGGTAATAAACACAACCTCTGCGCCTTGCAACCTCAAGCTCAAGGAACAAAACAATACAAAACAACCTCCATACACAAACAAACCTCTCGACTTTTAAATACTCACAAGCGACAACGAATCTCTTCTCTCAATCCAACTACTGTCTACATACTTTCGAAATGACAAACTCATATCCTTCGGGCTCACCGGGGGTTCCAGACTCCGGCATGCCTACTGGAGCTCCCGGTTTCATGCCTCGAAGATCTTCATATGCCTCTGTTGTATCTGGCATAGCTGTCGGGAACTCTCAACAATATGGACAACCTTCAAGACCTGGCCATTTCGCAAATCTCCTAAATTCGAACACACACATGTTAAATCAACAACATGATTCTATCTACTACGATCCAAATTATAATGGGCGATACGGATATGGGGCATTCGCCGGGTTTGATGAGGAGAATGGTAATGGCGGGGTCAATCAAGGACGATCAGGATCATGGGGTAGAGGAGGACAACTGCCAAGCTTCTCAAGCGCTTTTGGTTCACTCGCAAATGAGTTTTCTTCACTCCCGAATGGGCATGGGTACGGTGGACTTGGTGGGAATGCGGACCATTTCTTTGTGCCCTCGTATCTGAGGGGATCGAAATATGTGCAAAAGTTAGAGGAAGCGCACAAGGCAAAGGTCCTGGCGCATAGAGATGGGTCAGCCCCATCATCACAACCAAATTCTCTTTCAACTAGTGCCAGCAGTGTTAATCTACATGCAAAAATGGTCCCTTCGCATCGAGGTAGACCCTATGACCTCGTCGAAAAAACTCCCCTCGTCGAAGATGAAACCTTATCCCCATTGCCAGGTAAATGGAGCACAACAGACAAATTTGGAGCATTGGAAGTCACAAGTGATGGCTTTGAAGTGAAACTGACGGGTCCGAAATCCATGAACGATCGAGATAATGAGGCATCTGCCATCAGATCCGATCACCCCATGCCTCCCCAGTGTGGAATTTATTACTTCGAGGTAACAGTTTTATCGCGGAAGCGAGAAGAGTATGATTTTCAATTGATTCGCATGGTTGAAGCCTCACTAACGCTCACCTTAGTAGCTCCATTGGTATTGGATTTTCTACCAAAAAAATACCCTTATCAAGATTACCGGGATGGGAACCTGATTCTTGGGCATACCACGGTGATGATGGTCATGGGTATGCTGGTGCAAGTATTGGAAAAGCTTACGGTCCATCATTTTCTACAGAAGATGTAATAGGTTGCGGAGTCAACTTTTCAACTGGTGCTGCCTTCTTCACAAAGAATGGAGATCATTTAGGTTAGTATTTGTAAACTGTTCCTCATGCTACAACTCGGTTTTATTCCATTGTTTCTGTTCTGTTTTCTTGAAATACCTGTTAATATCATCATTCAAGGTATCGCATTCCGAGATGTAACTGGAAGGGGCGAGCTTTTTCCATCTGTTGGCATGAAGAAACCCGGCGAGCATATTAGAGTAAATTTCGGGCAAAGTCCGTTCGTCTACAACATAGATGAAATGGTCTTGGTAAGTGAAAATATTTCATAATGACATTATGTCTTTAGCTCCGAGCATCCTAAGAACCCTTGTCTGCTATGCATCATTTATTTCAGACCAGTCGTGCACCAAACGATTGGAGAGACAGCTCACAGTCAGAAATTGTGACCTAACACTTTTACAGCACGAAGAATGTCGAATTAAGAATGAGATCGCTTCCACCAGGTACTTCAATTCGATCTTGTAGCTTGTTGGGATGCTAAACAGTCTCTTAGTACTACAAAACTTCAACCGCCACTAAATGAAACGGAATTGATCCAATCTTTGGTATGACTTACTCTCAAGACGTTCCACCATCTAATGACTGATTCCGGATAGGTTCTACAATTTCTAACACATGATGGCTATGTCGAAACGGCAAGAGAATTTGCGAATGAAGTTCACTCTGAAAAAGAGGCTTTGAACATGGATCCTAATGTTACCATACCAGGATTCGATATCAAAGATGATCAAGATGCTAGCCATAGGCAACGTGAGTATTCCAGACTAATGCCAGATATCGATACTAATTTAATATAGGCATACGCACAGCAATATTAGAAGGGGATGTTGAGCAGGCCCTCAAACATACTAACGCATATTATCCTCAAGTTCTGAAAGACAACGAACATGTTTATTTTCGATTAAGATGTCGCAAGTTCATCGAAATGGTTCGACAGATGGCAGAAATGCATAACTCTAATTCTACCAACGTGTCGAAGAAGAATTCGGCGCATAACGGGGATTGGTATGATGATATTATAAATCACGATATGGAACTGGATGAACATCAACCCCAGGCCAACAATTGGGATAGAATGGAAACGGACGGCGGTGATACTTTTGAAACCGATTATCAGAATTTGCTATCAGATACATTGTTATATGGACAGGTCCTTCAAGCAGAATTCAAGGACGATCCAAGAAGAGAGGTTAGCAAAGCTTTGGAAGATGCTTTCTCGTTAATTGCATACAAAGATCCTATCAATGAGAAAAGCGTCTCTCATCTCTTGGATCCGAGCGGAAGGGTTGCTGTAGCAGAGGAATTGAACTCTGCTATTCTTCGTAAGTCGTCTATTTTACTTTCATTCTAGCTTGAAGAATCACTAGCGCTCGCTTTTCTGTTTGTGTACTTGATTGCTAACATAGACAAAAGTCTCCCTTGGCAAATCATCTTCAGCGGCCCTTGAACGTGTCTACCAACAAACAACGGTACTTTTAGAAGACCTTCGAGAATCGGGCGGGCCGGGGGCTTTTGTTAATATTGATAATTATACGAGACCGACGAGGAATGATGGCGCAAGTAGAAATCATAGTCAGGGTTAATGGGAAATGCTTGTAAAAAAAATCCTGAAGGTTTCGGGAAAGAATTCGAGCAGAGTATTCTCGTATGGGTTAGGGATAAGGGAAAGGATTGGAGATTGAAGATCCCAGTGAGCAATGAAGGTTGGAGTGGGTAAATGAATGATTAATGATTAGCAACATGGAATGGTATACTATATTTAATGAAGTCATACCCGGCTGCAAAACGAAGATATATCTATTCAAATATATAAGCGTGTGACTGTGGTGTGAATGCGCTTTTCTTATTATCTTTGGTGAGGTTTTTGGGTTCATGGTATGATAGGCACATTGTGATTTTTGGTATGCTTTCTAATGGGGATGGTATTATGTTACATGATATGTTCGTAACTTTGAGATAACAGTATATAAAAGATATAATATATATGTGTGTGTGATCCTGATTCCCATTCAATTTCTCCAAAATCCCATCTCTCCTCTCCTTTCCTCTCCTTTTGTCTAATAACAATAAATGGTAAAGTGACTAGGTAACCAACTGGCTATCAATTTCGAGGTGAAAAAATAACTTGATTGGTTTGGATTAAGTAATCAATCAATCGATGCTTGCTATAATAAAAAAATTGAAAGGAAAAGGAATGGAATGGAAACGCCAAAAAAACATCATGTCTGGTCCTGGTATGCTAAATGCTATATCCTAGATGCCGAATGCCAAAACGCCGCCGCCGTTGCCGCCTGTCTTGAACTCGTGGTTTCGTTATTTTGATTTCGGGGAGTGGTGATTGGTTGGTGGAGTGGATGGAGTGATGTGATGTGTGCTGAGGTTTCGAAATCGTGAGAGGAGAGTATAGATGTAGATGAAGGGGTTTGGTGAAGGGAAGCGAGATGTGTGGTTTGTGTACTGGGAAAGGTATCTAGATAATAGAATGGCGTTTACCCAGCGCTTCTTTTCTTTTCTTTTCCTTTCTTCTCTTACTCTCCTGTTCCTCTTGTGTTCGTAGTGCGAGTTATTCAACTCTCGGTTTCTGAACGATTGATCGGTGAAGATTCGCATAAATGGATAGGTGTGCTACCCATCGTATACCATCATCTTCGCACGCTCATCAATACCGCAATTCTCCATATTCTTAGTGTCTACAGGCCGCAGCCCTCCATATCTCGCATTAGACAGGCCATTTGTGCACGCTTGGCTGCTTCGGCGACGAGGTTGAAATCTTTGAGAAAAGGGGAGGTTTCGTCTTGACTTGAGGAGCGCTGGGGCGCTTGGGGTGCGGAGGGTTGAGGAGCGGATGTTGGGCCGCTAGAGGAGGAGGAGGAAGATTTCGAGGGGCCGGTTGGGAATGACTGGAAGTAAGTTGACGTGGAGGTGGTGCGGGTTGGTGATGTGAGAGGGGCGTTCATTTTTGCGTTCTTTGGGGAATTAAGGTTGCTTGCAGGTAGATAGAAAAGTGTATTTTTCTTTGTTGTGTTTGGAACGAAGAGCGGGGTTGAATATGCAGATTTTGAATATGAAGAACTTTCTCTAATTTTTTCGGTAGGAGAAATATATATATATATATATATATATAAATCGGTATCCGAGTATCTTGTATGAACTGAACGACGTAACGTATGAATCCCAGCTCGCTTTTCTCGCTCTTTGCTCTTGTATTTTTTGTAACTCCCAAAATGCGTATACCTCGGTCGAACTAAGACTCAAAATTCTTCAAGTGGTTCTCCTGCGGAATTTAGACTGGGCAATCTTAAACTCAAACCCCGGACTTATTGTGGGAATCGAAGATGGTTTGATCGTATATGACGATCGGTCTTGTTTTGGGACTTGGAAAAGAGACTCCGAAGAAAGCTTGACTCGAAGTACGTAGATTGATACCGGATTGGTGGCCTGCGATATGATGATGGACGAGAGGATGTGTCAAGTGTCAATTTGGAAAGAAATAGTGTGAGAGTATATTCAGAAACAAAGATGTCAACGTGAACTAAAGGGATGGAGATGAGGGGTAGAATGGCTGGGTGAGTACAAGATTGGTAGGAAGGTAACCTGGATTCGAGGTGGGATGGCAATAGTAACGTGAAGCGGACACGGAGTGCTTTTTAAGTGCTCGGTAGATTTCTGGATGTTGGAGAAGACGTGGGAAAGTGGTTCTTGAAAGAGGTCGGTCGAGATATGGGTGATGATGATTTGAGCCAGGTCCTTTGTTTCAAGTGACTTCCTTTGAGGACAAGAAGGAATTGTCAAGTATTTGAATCAAGATGACCAAGTGACGAGATTCTTTTCTTTATTTACAATTTCGGATTGAAAGGGTTCAACAAGACAAGCAAGGTTTGGAAGTGGGTTGAATATGATATTCTCAAGGGTCTCAATGATTCAGAAGGGATTCCTTTCGGTAAACATATTTTTGACAATTAGACCGCGAAAGCGAAGGAGCATCATCATCCGAGTTACGATTTTGTATGGGGATACTTCAGGGTTATCGATTATTGTCTCATAAGTATCCTCTCTATGAGGGTAAATGCAAATCTAATTGGTTATTATCTCCAAATATCTCACAACCGTTTTTCATTTGATTTTTACCAAAGTATTTGTTATCGGCTACCTACTAGGTACATATGTTGCTAACTCAATTTATGACATGGGCAAAGAGAAAAGACCGCTTTGTTTTCTCCGCAATTGCAAGGTACTCGTACCAATTTATCGAAGAACTAATCCATTTTTAGTATTTCCCCATATCACTATCGAGTTAGTCGTAAGTTAGCCACTTCGTAAGCATTTTCTTTCGGGTTAATATCTCGTCCCGCCGTGAGTGAGAGTCACTAAGAGCCTTATCGCTGTGGAAGCGAAACGGATCATACGTTTCTTTTCTTTTCATCCGAGGTATAACGATTTCCATGTTGCGAGGTCGGATAAGAGGTTAAATGTGTTTATATGTATGAGAGAGTGTGAGAGTGTGAGGATATGAGAGTATGAGAGTATGAGAATAACCACTTTTCGAAAAGGGCTCGGCTAGTCAATTGTTGCCCCCTTTTGTATATATATATATATATATTCATCTTCCTTCCCTATCTTTCTCACTTGCTCTCATGTGAAAAATGACCTTGTTGGATGTGACGATATATCTCCTTCACACTGACATACTAGCACGCTTATCCTGCATGCATTCTGTACGCATCGTACCTGAGCCCAAGACCCATTTCTTATGATTCGGGGGTTCTTTTTCATACCTTGTAGGTTCATGCATCCAAGATCTTTAAAAAGATTTCAAGGCAGTTCATCCCATCCAATATCATTCCATCATTCTCACGCCAGAGATGCATTTTATATATGTATGGAGGTTGCTATTTCGGTGGTAATATGGGACCACACCAAGTACTGTGTAGCTTTCATACCCGATAACTCTCGATATTCTTCACGACGACGTCTTTTCAATTCTGATTTCTCAATCGCTCAACTGCTCAATCCCTCAATCCACTCATTAGGTACCTAGAACCTAGATACCATAACCAATCTGGCACCACACATCTCACGGATAAATCCATTTTTTCCATCAATTAAAAACGGGAGATACTTCGGCATTTGTGTGTACATTCCGGTAAATATACGTATCGTGTCGTAGCTGGTACTAACAGCTCACACTCACCAGGACTAGGGAGAGTTGTAACTTGTAACTTGTATGGACCTCTAAATCTAATTCGAAATGCAAAGGTGCCTTATCTTATCCCATCCTCCGTTCTTGCCGTTCCTCGGCCCTTTTTTCGCATTGAAATTTGCTATCCAGAAAAAAATTGAAAAAAAATTAAACAAATGAAATTAATTGAGTCGGTGCGGTGAGGCCAGCGGACAGCCTCATCATTTTAATTTTGGTCCCATCAGAGAAAAGGAAACTATCGGCAGACGCGCCGAAACTACCAAGGTACCTAGTCATAGTCACGGGTTTGTTACGGATTTAACTGAACTCGATCATTATTGTTCTGATTCGATGTTACCCTGGTCCGCTCTATCTAAACCATTCGAGATTGGCAAGGGAAGCTATGCCTCCTTCAAATGAATCAACCTCGTCTACGAGG
Source organism: Botrytis fragariae (assembly GCF_013461495.1). Lineage (NCBI taxonomy): Eukaryota > Fungi > Ascomycota > Leotiomycetes > Helotiales > Sclerotiniaceae > Botrytis > Botrytis fragariae. Next base: position 800,298 of record NW_023500991.1, on the reverse strand, counting down.
CCGAAGCAGAATGAGAGAAAAGATGGCTCGACTACTCAGAAAGATACCACATACAATCAATCCAATTTCACTCGACAGACAAATGCCGTGAAGGATTTATTCAGTATACCTAGACCGGTTAAGAAATTGTTTGATAAAGTTCCTGTTGTTACATATCCAGCAAACGAACTACCACAAAGGAGTCCTGGGGCAAAGGGTAGAAGAAGTGATAGAGATGCTAGATTGCCCAGTTTATATATCTTCTGTAGAGAGGGCGACGAAGAGAATGGAGGCAGACCAAGTTTTAATCCAGGATGTTTGAAATGGCAGGTATGTCTACCTATCTAGAGATTGAAGCAAGCAATATAACGAGGCTGACGGCATGGACAGACGTTCTTAAATCTCGCAGGAGTTAATCATAACATTGTCTCTTCAAATAATCATGCTTCACCTACTGGTGTCCTACCTTTCCTCTTACCAGGCATCAAATCGGATTCCTCACAAGATGACTACCTTCCGATACCAAGCAATGGACTGGTGAAATATGCAAAGGAACAAGGGAAAAAAGTCTCTGAACCGAAGAGTAGAAAATTGGAAGCTTATCAAGCTTTAATAGATCATAATATACGAAATGCTTGGGTACGTCACTTTACTCCCCCAACATTAGACTTGACGACCCAACTAACTTCTTCAAGCTACACACTCTTTATCTAACCCCCTCGAATTTCCACGCAATAGCCGCTCCTCTCTACATAAACCCGGCCTCCTCCTCTCTTCCAGTCCGCCTCTATACAGCCCATCAACTGCGCTCCGCAGCCGAATCGGAGTTGCGCAAGAGCGCGGAGATTATCAACGAGGATATGATTTATAGGGAGGCGGACAGAGCATGGGAAGCACTCAGTTTGTTACTTGGGGATGAGAAATGGTTTGCTGGGGATGCGCCGGGCCTTTTTGATGCGAGCGTTTTCGCTTATACGTGGTTATTGGGTGATGAGGGGTTGGGGTGGGGAAAGGGTGATAAGAGGTTGGCGGAGGGAGTGGGCAGGTGGAGAAATCTTGAGAGGCATAGAGACAGGGTATTTAGGAGGTGCTGGGGGGAGGGAGATGGTGTACTGGTATGAAAGGAGGGGAGAGATGTACTAGAAATACAAGATGGGTGAAGGGGAAAATAGGTGTTAACACTATAATGGGAGATCTGATGACACCGAAGAATATCATGAATATCATGATCACCAACAAAGTACAGATCCAGGGAATCATGGGATGGTAGGGGAAAGAAATAAACGAATTCCCCATGCATAGTAGCATCGCGATTCAAGGAAAACTATATTCAATCCAGAGAAATTTAACTGGGTCGGAAGGATCACTCCACCCCTCACCTCTCACAAAGTCTATGCTACTTTTTTGAAATCTTTTTGCTTCTCTTTTACTTCGCGTTTTGCTTGCAGCTTCTGCGTGAATACGGTGATATGGATGCATATACCCGAGTGGGTTTATCGGCGCTTGTGTTTATTACGAGAGATATAATCACTGATGATGTGGAATTACAATGAGTTTTGCTTTTGGGATTCAATGGCTTGGAGTCCAGGATTATTTAGGAAGTATGCTATGAATTTCGAAAGTTGAGAGGTTGCTAAAGTATCTGATGATATTCATGTGAATGACACAAGGCGATCCATCACTCACATCCTTGATAATATATGCCGCAATTGTATTCTTCTACTCAAAATTCGAAAAGCAGCGATAAAGATTCAACATAATTTGACCAAAAAACACTCTCTAATCAACAAAACCTCTTGAATGAAATCTCCCGACCTAGCTTGATCTTAAACTCTAAACGTTGACCCACCAGTCTTGGTGGTTTCGTTTCAGTGTGCCGACGAATGGAGCTTCAAACTTGGAACCTCAACTTTGCTTCCTCCTACAAACCAAAGATCCACGATTCCGCCGAATACGCCGGCAGACTCTTTGACTTGTGATGTCCCAAACTCCATAATAGCAGCACATCTCATACCGGTAGATTCAGCAGCAGCCTTGTCGTTCTTGCCGAGATCCTCCAGCTTCAGGAAGACCGCGTCAGAGATACGCGGTGTGGGGCTTGTCTTTGATGCTAGTGAACGAATCTCAACTCCTGCTTCTGTCTGGACGTAATGTAGATACCATTTGATATCCAAATTCTTCCACAAGGTGAATGTTTGGCTTGTTTTTGGTGGCTGAACAGTCACCGTCATTGCGTTGTCAAGTGCAATGCTTGGTAGCATACTCTTGGATGCTAAGCCTATTTGTGAATCTACAAACACTCCAACTGGAATCAAGAGGCCATCCACAATATTGACCCATTTAAAATTGCTCGCCGACTGCCCTTCGTTCACAGATAACAAAGGCTGAGGCAGCAAAAGCATTGACCATTGATATTTCTTAAATAATGCTCTGAGAAACATCATCTTGATTTCATCCATGGGGAGGTTGTAGTTGACAGTAACGCCCTCAAGCTCCATTGCACCAATCAATGCCCAGCAAGAATCCTGCTCCATGCCGAATTTGCGGCTCTGCTTGCCACTGAGTATATACAGCGGAGAAGCCTTACTGTACGCGACGAGGCCAGAGGTGACCAGAGCTCGAAGGATTTGTCGAAATTCATCCGCCCTGTGAGCCGATTCATCAATCAACATGCCGACCTGATTTTGGGGTTCTTTTCCATTGGCTTGCAGCAAGAAGGATTGGGCTACCTCGACAGCGAGTTTAGTAACTCTGGCCGTCAAGTCGATTACCGAAGCGTGTCCTCCATTGTGCATGAATGTATCATGTTGAAGAGCATTGCTAGCGCCATCGATTAGGATAGTTTCGGGGAGTAGAACACCTTCTTGGAGCGTCCAACCCGAGACGAACCATCGTTCCAATTTCCTGGATTCAGTGAGCAGTTGCACAACTTTATCAAAATATGCTTTGGGCTCGGTTGGTAGCGCTCCATTGTCTTTCGATCCAGCTAGAAGTAGCGTTTTCAATGGGCTTTGCAAACTCCAGTCTGTTGAATGAAGCCACACGATGCTTTTCTTAGCATTGCGGTAGATATTCCTAATGAATTGCTTAGTTATAATTCAGTAAAATTGGGAATAAGCGAACACACAATTGCTTCCCGATTTCTTCGTGCCCTGCACTTCTCAGGCTATCAGTGATAGTTCGACGACCATTCAAAGTCTCCTGTGGAACACACATCCAATCCCACCAAACATAACGAGTGCCGATTTTTGCCATAACCTCTCTCGCTGGATCGAGACTGAATGCAGAAGTAGTTGGCACGTCCCAAAGAAGGCCGCCTGGCAGTTTATCATCTGGCTGTGGTTTTTTGAGGTCTGCGATATAACCCCAGGTATAGGAAACGATACCATAGCCTTCTGTTTCAATTGTACTGGCGATATCAACGTATCTCTTGAGCTTCCAGTCATGAAGATCAAGGAGCCATCGAGGGGTCTTTGGATCGTTCGGAGGAATTTGCTGATCTCTATTATCTTGGCCCATCCTGATTCTTGATATTCTGGGCGTCTACTTGATGATAGGAAGTATGTATAATGATTCGAGCTGTAGAGTAAATATTTTTTGAGTTCAGTAGTTTTGATCGAAGGGATAGATAAGGGATTATATACTAATACACAGCTGGGAATAGCCTCGTTTACCACACTCACAGCATCAGTGACCTGGGATCATTCTCGTACCTGCCACATGTCAACTCGAATCTTACCTGTAATCCAATTCATGAAGTTGGGTTTAGTTTGTAGAGTTTCTGTCTTGGCAAGTAGTCACAAATTCTGCAAAAGTCGCATTTTACACAGCATCAGTTCACATATCGTCCAAAGACTACACAATGGCTGGCTGTGTAGTTCTCGGCGCACACATAATATTCTCGTCTTTTACTTCATCCTCGCTTCCTCGGCGGCGACAGCACTTACTCATGGCCAAAGTTTCTGCCAAAAAGATCTATCAGTCAGCATTCAGTGCTGACTGCTGATGGCAGTTATTAGTATAAGCCTACAAAATGAGAATTTAGAACATTAATGAGTCAGAAAATTCATGATCCAGCTGGTGTCTAGTTATCGGTGAGACGAATTATCGTACTGAGATTAGTAAGATTGGAATTGTTGAGGGGATAAGTATATCTTCATTTTTCATCTCCGGATGGGGTTAAGCACCACTAATCTAAGATTACTTGTTTGTTGATTAGTTGTTGACAGCATTCTTAAGTAAGTTGGATGGAACTTTAGAGTTGAACATCAGCTTGCTGTCTGGCTATTTGATCGATGTACTTCTTCTCAGTGGCACTTTGATAGGTTTTGGTTTAGAAGCATTTAGTTAGCAGGGCCGTAATCTTACATTGGCAGTGAGACCGACAGGATTTTTGTAGGCTGAGTTTAAATGTTATAGCACATGAGAAACGATCCGATGTGCTATCCGATCTTCTACGAGTAGTTGGTCGAGCTAGGAAGAAATAGCCCAGATGAGCTGAAAGGTCCGAGTTGACTTGGTAATGGAATTATATTGAAGATCTGATAGTAGTGACTCGAGTAGGAGTTGGGTATTTAGATATATTGAGATAAGATTCAAGTAGTTCCCGAAGTCTCACAAGCTTTCAGCTAGATACATACGGTCTCTACTTCATCACTATTGCTCATGACTGGCTGTATCAACTTGGCAGAGCAATTTCCACGTTCAATAGTTGAAGTTCAAGGATCCTTCCGAAGGAGCTTGTGAGAAGGTAGAAACACTAGGCATCAGTTTATACCTCAGCATCAAGAATCTCATCTTCGAGTGTCAACCTTCTTTTGATTGTAGCAACGGAAACTTGATGAGTGCGAATCAAATGCGGGAAAGCAGAGAGAACTACCAAAGGGTGAAAAATTCCTCTGAATCATTCTCATAGTTCCTGACCTCGTCTTACTGATACAATTCCTAACTTCTGTTGTTCACCTCAATCCTGCGAGTACATAATCGTTGACTCCAAGCTAGCAGTTTAGTTGTAAAGATACAGAAGAAGAAACTTTTGGCTGTGCTTTAGTTTGTCTGGTGCTTCTCGGCTTGTGACTTTATGCTAGGAAGTCTCAGGAAAGCTCGGAATAGATAGAAGTACTGATAATATAGCATTGGTATGACTGTTAAAATTTAGCCCCCCCGTTTTGCTCAAACTGGACGTTTTGCGTGCATAGACAACACCGAGTTTACAAGGAGAATTTGACAATAATAATATGAGAAGGGATCGGATTAGACGGTAATACTGTGACTGACATAATAAACGGTGAGTCTCAGCTTTGTCGTTCTCAACTTTTTATTTCTAATAGCTGGATAGGGCTTTGCGCGAGCAAATCCAAAGAACTTGCTCCGGGTTCTAGATCGTACTGATGATCTCTGAGAAAGTGATGTAGAAGCTGATTCAGACAGCATATATGAGAACATCACGGGCCGGAGATCATGAAGTGAATTTAACTAGGCATTGAACCTGCGTCTGTGGATGACTTGACTAAATTGAGCTACTAAGGGGATCCTAGGAAAGAAGATAAGGACAGTGAATAAGGCTGGCCATGCTTGAGGAAGAAGTAATATTTGAGAGCTATTGATACAAAGGGGGATCTTTTGATGAGCTATCGGTATTAATAACACTTGGTAGGTGTAAAGGATCAATTTTCCAAACTGGTAGGAAGGAAGTAGACGATTTCTGTCACAAATTATGATTAAAGACTGTTGACTATGAGATAAACTCAATGGATATCACTTCTCCCATCTTATAGGTCTAGTTTGGTCATAATTTCTAATGTCAAACTAGCTTTGGATGTGGGAGAAAGGGGCGAGAGGCACCAAATGGATGTTTGGACAAGGACAGGATTGCTCTGGCTCAAGTCACCCCAGAGGACGGCAGTGGAGAAACATTGATTCATGAAACGAAGGTGACTCGAAGCCCTAGATACATGTATAAATTTTTGTACTCAAGACGAGAAATAAGGGCTCGTAATGAAATATAGTGATGCGGATTATTCGAATACAAATGAATTTGTGGAACGTCTACCGCTGAATCAACATCCACCACCTGTAACAGTTCTGGCTAGCGAATGATTCAACTTCGAAGTAGGATTATTCAGTACGTGGAAGTTCTTATCCTTGTATTTCTAAAAAGAAAGACTATTAATGGACAAATCCGGGGTTGAAGAAGTTTCATAAGAGGTCGAGGGCTGGTGGTAGATGACGAAAAAGGGGTAAAGCCTGAGGTCTAATCAAGTTATTAAACTACCTGTGAAATTATGCATTGATGAGAGCATAGTCAGTACTTAATTTACCTTTGAATTGGACTTCTATTGGACAGTTGACAATGCACGATCACTTGAAAATTACCGCGAATTACCGTACCAGACAAAAGAATATTGAGCCATGAAACACTGGAAAGGCCAAGGGACGGCGACCAACAGATTAAAATAACTTGCAATCACATCACACAAATCAAAGGCATCAAAAAGGCATGGTATGGAACAGATTCAATTGTCCTCTATCCCATCCATCTATCATCTCGTTATCATGACTTGACACATAATCATTATCCAATCTGTCGTGCCAATGTTTCTCATCATCATGAATCATGACCATCATGTTTCATTACCAACAAAAGACCTGTCATATCTCATTCAATCATGAGAGTATGTGTCTATCATTATCCTGCACCGCCCCCCCTTCTGGCAATTTATCGTCCCCTTTTCCTCCTCTTCATGTGGTAACTTTTCTTTCCTTCCCAAAAATTGAAGAAGTACAGTAATAGTTCCATGAAAACTTGTCGTTTGTTAAGTGTACATGAAATTGGCGAATGACTCGCTGATTTCGTTTTGCGCCGCGGATTCGGTTTCCTGTGGGACATACATCATGACAAGTACCAGACTTGACTTGATGTATGCATGCATGCATATTTTTCGTGATTTTTGATTTAATTGAATGCGAAAACTTGCAATGAGGTGAAGATTTGAGCGAGGTGCGAAAATGGCACATCTATCTTTGTGGCATGTGTTTGCGTCTCAGTGTTGTGTTTGGTTTCCAGTCCAGGATCATTAGGTGTTCATTCATCGACGGACAACGATTCCATTTCTGCGGGATGATCGTGAGTAATCAGCCTCATCCTCTGAGCTACAGGACTCTGAATCGCTGGATCCGCATCGAGAACCTCCACAATCCAACTTGATTCTATCTCCCTTTCTCGTAATTCCATATCTCTCACAGGTGCAGGATGATACATTAGAACCTGATGAATAATCGCTCATGCTCGAAGCTGAAGATGGCGAGCTTGTGCCACTGTTGTCGGAGATGGTGGAGCCAACGGATGAAGATGGTGAGCCTGGAAGATCGTAATCATAATCGTACTCATCCATGGTGGCAGCACCAAAGCGTGCGGTCAATTCATCGACAGTTGGACCAGCAGCATAATCAGCTTCGAGGATGTGCTTGGTGGCGTGTGGAGACATGGGTTTAGGAGATTTGATTTGGGAGATGGAGAGCGGTCGACCTTTAGGAATGTCAACGCTGAGATGTGAGTCGCGGCGGGATTCTCTGCGGGAAGATGAATGCGAGGAGTGTGATGACTTGGAGCTGGAAGAGTGCTTAGATGATGAGCTGGAAGAATGCTTGGAGCTTGATGAACTGGACTTGGATGATCGGCTTGAGGACTTTTCGACTGGGACATCGAGGATGTTCAAGACGCGACCGGTAGTTGGTTCGGTAGTTGATGAGACGGCAGGGTCGTGTGAGACATGGTATCCATCGATGATGTAGTAATACCAATATCTTTGACCAGGTTGAAGAGTGGTGCCTTGGAATCTGAAAGTACCTTTCCAGCTACCTGATTTTGAAGAAGTCTTGTCTTTAGCGAGTGGAAGTTGACCAGCATAGTTATCCCAGCTACCAAGCAAATGAACGGTCTTAACACTGGAAGAAACACGGAGAGAGAATGATAATTGAATAGCTGCCATTTTGATCGATTGATGCGAAATACTAAGATGAAAATTCAATGTACTGAAATTGGCTAATTCGAGCAAGAAGAGACTAGTCTTTGGTGGTTAAATTCGGATTGTATGGATTTGTGAATAAAAAATTAATAAAAAGTTGACCGGCAACTTGATAGAATGATTAGAATGTAAAGATTTTGGTAAGATATTACAGAGCACAGCTCTTTGGGAACGGGGAAAAAAACAAAAAGATGAAGAAAAACAAAAAAGGGCGGAAAATGGAGGAGACTAGCTCTTGAGAATGAATTGACTGCTTGCTGAGGAGAAGAAGATATTTTGAGAGGGGCACAGCGTCCCTTTATGGTCGCAGAGGAAGAGACATCCATCATACCCATTGGAATTGATCATTGGATGGGCCCACCATAGAACTACTCATGGTAAGGCGCAGAATTGGTACAATCCTAGAATCCCGCAAATCCCGTCCGCATGCAATAGTGCAGGACCAAGTGCAATATTGGACAAGGGGAAGGCTGCAGCCATTGATGAGGGAAGTCAGTTAGTTCGTTCGTTGCTCGGCGTATGTGCATGCAGTCCGGTTAGATTACCGTACATTCGGACTCCACGAATTATACGACCCAATTGACAAAACTCAAGGAAAAATAAGGTGATTCGATGATCAAGGTGAGCTGCAGTCATTGGGCGCGTAAGCAAGGTGAACATGTTGAATGGACGGGAGCTAGTGCGAATATAGTATTCTGGCGACTAAATCCTTGCCACTTGTGACCATTTAGACGTCGAGAAAGACCAACAAAATTTCTTCGCTTAATTTGGGGTCGTACTGGTGGGAGAACAAACGCAAACATCCACCCTATCATAACGAAATTCCCATCACAACATCTTTTTGATCCTTGAAGTGTGATGCTTGTGATGGATGGATACTTTATCGATAATGAATAGTGGATATGTTTCTTAAGATCTACTCTACTGTACATTATCAAAAATTTGCCGAAGAGTGGATCAATTGCAAGGGAACAGAATGAAGTAGAGCTCATCATGATCATAACAAGAAATGGTTGACGACTCAATGTCGTTGAACGGAAAGTAGAGTCGAGTTAGAGACTGGCATTAATGTTTACATGAACTAGGTAAGTCAAGTGCGTCGAATGATTCTGCAGGTGTTGACACGGATAATATCGAGTTGCGTATCTCTTTCCTATATCGGATGAATAAGTAGTCATCAGGTTGTTATTAGCCCTCAGCCATCACAAGCATTTACTTCAGTAAATGATTCTTCGATGCAGTCAGCAAAGCAGTACGATATTTAGGGGGTCGCACAAGTGCAATGGAAGAATTATTAGTTGCAGAAGAAATCTGATCAATCATCAAACTAATGTTCTCAGAATAAAGAATCGGTGAAAGGATGATGAAGCAAGTACAAGTTAGCCACAGCGTCGTGACAGGTAAGAAGGCATGTGGAAGATCCAAGTTCTGCAAAACTTGCTTGTGAATAGACTACGTCTTGAGATATCCGACTATCAGCCTTGTCACATATTAGTCAATGCCCACTTGAGCACAATCATGCTCAAGACTTCTCGCATTCGATCTCCCAATTCGGCTTCATACGAAGTATGACTACAAATTTAAGAATTTTAACGGCTTCACTAGCAAATATTCTCCACTTCTATCGATCAATATTTACAACTGAGCACCGTAAATCACAAGTCATCGACGACTCGACCACCGGCCGATTAATTTTTCTCTCCAAAGGCGGCACATCACCCTTGCTCTATCACACCTACCGTTGCTACTTGTGTGCCTCTCTCACCCTTTCTGCCTACATCCAGCTATTTTACCGTCCGTGCTATCTGCAGCCGTCGCACAGACGATCGTTCCAATCAATCGTCTTGTCCCCCTCCAACCCTCCGTCACCCATGGCAGAACTACCATGTAAAAGCCCCATTTAGACAGGCATTTACGATCATTTATTTCTCCGCTTGCTTGCTTTTGTTAATCTACCCTTCGTTCTCTATTTAGCAATCTTGACATCGAGCCAACAAAATGCATGCACACTAATCCTGTCACGATATAATGCATCCCGTTCAGCACTCCATATCAGCCCTAGTGTCGGCGGGTATATAAAGTGCAAGTGGATCACAAAGTATTACTCGCAGCAATGATTGATCCACTCAGAGTCCGTTCTGGCTTTTTGATTTTGTGCGTACAAGATGCATTTGCATGTTGTACGTAATTGCCTAGCCAATCTCGTTGGCTGCTATTCATCATGTGTAGTTCACGTGATTGGATACTTGGCCTCGATAAAGGAGCCATTGGGTATTTGAGGAAAGATAGAGCCCCGCAGAGACTCAACTCCCGGAACGAAATCCGGCTCAAAAAATTGAGTTCCACAATAGGAGGGGCATTCTGCATGTTCGCTCATAGTACTGCATTGGTAGCTTAGCAATCTGTCAATCCTAGTCTTAAGTGTTTAACTTTCAAGCCGCTTCTTCAAGTAGCAAAAGTTCGCAAGTTACAAGGAAAATATGAGGTGTGGGTGCGCAAGCTGCAAAGCAGGGCGTTGTTGGTCACATTCTCAGATGATGTATGCGGGTTTGACGGACAAGGTTGACGGGTAATAACAATTTGGAAATTCTGGTCCTGATGGCAGCGGCGTGGGCCGAGCCTCCCTTTCACTTTTTTCATTCATACTCTCTAATTTACTTATGTTTCTCATACAGTGTATGTGCTACAGCATCTACGTGACACATACTTTGGTTGGCTGCTGTGTGACGGCTAAAATTCTATCAACGTGTGAGTAGTCTTCATGATGATATGATTACTTACCCTTATATAGTCTTTTACGAAGAAGACATGCTTTTTGTGTCAAAGTACTTGTTGATTTGTACAGTTCTTTTCCATTGAAAAGAACTTTATGAACCTCTTGTCGCCCGTTTCAGACTCATACAATGTTGCCAGATAAAGTTCTATTGGCTTTCGCTCGCGATCAGCGGCTTCACAACTTTCATGATCGAACATTCAATGCCGAGTCTGGTACCTCGAAGTTCTATCAATTGACTTGAGTTCAAGGGGTTTCAGTTCTCCTGTTTTCAAGCGTAGTAGTTCCTTTGATAACAACGCGATCAAATTCAACTTGACTAATATGATTTCTCAATTTTCTTCGGCCGAGCACAGTTACCTTCTCGCTCGGCATCCATAATGTCAAGAATATCCCAATTACATTGACAGCCCGACGTAACTCGACGGTGACTACCCAGTCTCAGACACCGGACGCTTTCTAGCTTCTAGTATATGGTTGATAGTTGATGAGCGATGCCAGTCAGAGACTGCATGTAGGACGATCAATCTCATGCAGTCTCGCTGTGTATCCATTTTATCGATCTCTTGGTCTCCTTTTGCTTGTCAACATGAGCGAGGTGGCATTTTCTACGTAGAGAGGCAGCTTTCACAAGGGGCCATTTTCCATTTGGTTACCTCGGTTCATTTACATCAGTGTCTTGGCGCTGCTCAATATTACATCGTGATCTTCAGAAGTGTATTGTCGCATCGATGGATATTTTAAAGGTAGCAACCCCAAATTTACTTCAAAAAGAAAGTTCTAACATTTCATATAGATAACCCTAAAAACTCTGTGACTTGATGAAAATGCCAATTAGCTGTTGAACTGCTAAACAAGCCAGTAATCATAGAAGGCGAGAAGACTGAAGTAGTTGGCAAAGCCCATCTCCATGTAAGCCTAATATGCTAAGCCATAGGAAAATTATATGAAAATTCTGCACCTAGAAATGTATGTTTGAAATGACTGCGGCAAAGATAGTAAGTAATACTAGCCCCCAACAAAGTAAGCTACCAGCAATGCCCATATCTATTATTTTTTAGTATAGGTGTCGTTTTCTATTACTTAGTTGTGGTATTAGTATTGCCATTTTTTTGATATTATTGTTTCGCGTCAATTAATTTCTCCTTGCATTTGGTCATTTTCTGAGAGAGCTCTCACGATATGTGGAATTTTTATCGTACGTAAATTCCAAGTAAACTACACAGTTCATGCTGACTGAAATGGTGACTTGTCTTACAGAACCTAAAGAGGGCAGCATATGTTCTCGATTTTCTTTCGGCGTCAAGGATCAAGCCGGAGCATCCATGGTTTCGGCATGCAAATACTTTCCTGGCCGAATATATGTGGCCGACACCGACAAAAACGAACATATTTCATTCGAAGGCCTTGAAGTAGCTGGATCAATTGAATATCAATTTTGGGGGCCCCCTTTCCGGAGCGTGTCTTCTTCGACGCTTCGGTTTATAGCAAACAACTTGACGATTGCTAACGTCGATATACCGAACTCGTGGAGTTTTCCTCGGCTGGAGTCAATACACACGTTGGACCTCAGAAACATATCCTCTCCGTTAAAGATCGGATTCTCAGAAAAGGTTGTGGTGGGCCACGTTAATATCGATGATGTACAATTCGCGTCAGGTTTGCTGCCGAATATGGACACTGTAAATTCTCTTCGAGTAATTAGCAATCCAGGCCTCAAGCTGGTTGATTTATCAAATACAAGCCATTTTCATATTCAAGCTCCACCCTCCGACTTCTCATTGCAAGTCTACTCTTCTGCAAAAAGCTTTCTGTCAGGGGAAATCTACGGGGCTGCTGGGGTGCACATGCCAGCTGTAGAGTTTTGTGGCAGGCTAACTTTGGCATCTAACCACTTCTCGTCATATTCGGCTCTGAAACTTGAGTATGTCCAAGGAAATTTCGAAATTACTGGCAACGACAATTTGCGGTCAGTATCTCTACCACTTCTGCAACGTGTTGCAGTATTGGAGTATAGCGCAAGTTTTTATAGCAGCAACAACACACCTATTGGTAATTCATCGCTTAAAGTCACAGGAAACAGAAACTTGCAGAATATTTCTATGCCAGCCTTAATACATGTCGATAAAGATCTAGAGATCTCGGGTAGCAAAGACTTGACGCATGTCAATTTAACGAGTTTGGCGGAAATTCGTGGTCGACTGGCTGTGATGAATGGCACTTTCACAAAGTATGTTTTGATCGATCCCTTGGTATTACCTGTGGGAAACTACATACTCGTCATTGTACTAATTTCAACAGAATACCTTTGCCTTCTTTGAAGATTTTGTCTCCCTCGCTTCTTGGCGCGATGAAAAATGGTACTTGGAATTGTAGTCGCATACCATCAGAGCTTGGATCCATCGATACTCCTGGGGGAAGTCTTGGATGTCTTGATTTCAGCCCCAGGACTAGATATGCACCTGTCTTGGAAAACATTGGCTCGAAACATGGCTCTTCGTCTATCTTCGTCGCACCTTCCATAATATTTGGAATTCTGGTAGTTATCTGCATTATAATATCCGTCAAAAACTGTATGAGATCTGTTTTCGTTTTCGAATCCACAAAACCGATGTCATTCAATATTCTATCCAGTCATCGTACCAATATTGAAAATATGCCCGAACTCATGACCGTGGAACGGCCGGTTGAATTATCAGACCCATGGCAAGAGATCTATGAGCTTGAGGCCACGGAGTACCACGAGTTAGACTCATTGCCCATAAATCCAACGTCGATGGAAACGAGCTATTTGGTAATTCAGAATCTATTTTTGAATGACTAGGAGCAAACTGATGCGCCATAAACTTATGTATTACAATAGGCTCCAACAATTATTTATTACAGAACCACTCGAAGTCACTCAACCTCCATCGGCGAGTACTTGACGCTCCCTGGCATCTCTGCAACAGAATCTATAGCTGGCAATTCGGCAACTTGGCGTTTCGATGATCCATCAATCTCTACGAGGTTCTTGGTAGGGATAGAATCCGAATGTAATTGTGCTTTTTCGGGGCTGTCATCATCACCAGCTCCAGCTCTGACTCTCGATTTTCGCAGATGCCGGTGCCTCCAAAACTTCCAATAGATCATACCAAAGGCAATGATCGACAGCCCACCAAAGATGGAGCCAACAACTACACCGTTAAACTGCGCATGGCCAGGTGTCAATTTAGATTGTGAATTTGGTGGAGAAGGGGACGAAGCTAAACGGAATACAATTAGTAAACCGCATCTCGAAAGATCAGTAATCTCTTACTGGAACTTGGTTGGTTCCATAATGTTATTACATTTGAAAGAGTGACAGTAATTGTGCTTCCGTTGTATAATGGGATGCTTTGGGTATTGATTGCTGTGATGGTTGTATATGGTGACCCGGAGGGAGTAGAGGTAGAACTCAAAAAAGTAGTCGTGAAATATGGGAGCGAGGAAGGTATTGAGGAGGCGTCACTCGGCGGTGTCCCGGTTGCTGTAGTCCCTACATTCGACGCCGTTGAGGATGCATTTAGTGACGCACAATATTGGAGGAATTGTCCAAATTGAGGTACCAAGACATTTTCAGTCGTCGAAGTTGGATCTGAACTGTTCTCTGCAACGCACGCCTGGCAAGAACTGTAATCGATCTCGAAGAGTGAATCGGATGCGCACAATGCTGGTGTCTTGCCAATCTTTTGCGACTCGGTGTATGCATTGTCTAAATAGGTAAATCAGCTCTGAATGATTACAAGGAAAAGAAGCCTCATACTACAAGTACTGTAACATACAGCTGGGATTTCGGATGAAGTACTCATCTTTGAATGTCTTTCAAGACGAGCCCGAGAAAGAATAAAAGAACTATCAGAAGAAGATTACCTTTTTATCACCCCCCATGGCCCCCAAAATCCCCGAGAATTCTCAACCACTGGCGCAGATACATCCAATATTCATACACCTGGTTTGCTTTTGGAGAACAAGCTATACCAATTAAAGCTAAAGCATGCTTACAGGCTTATCAGCAAGTATTTCATACCGACTGCGCTCTTAGTATTTAACCTGCTTGGAAGAGTGATATGGTTGGTGGCAATAAAACACAATTTATTATTTCCAATGCCTGCTGCAGCGATATTGTGCTTTATCTATTGTGACTCTACCAAGGCATACTGATGGACATGGTGAATAAAATGTCGAGTCAATCCTATAGGATGACTTGGTTTAGTGTGACTTGAAAGCCGCAGATTCCCACTTCGGTGACCGAGTTGCTGTTGTTGTATTGGGGGCAAAAGGGTAAATCCGGAAATATCTATTCCCAAGGGGAATGTATCACAGAAAGAGTTTGGTTTGTCGATGCTGAGGTGAGAAATTCTCATTCAGAAATCAGCACCTGATACATGCTGCTTCACAGCAAAATGTAGGCACGACCTCATGCGAATGTAGATTGTACTTGCCATCTCAATCAACCACCTTCTCGCGCCTTGCAAATTACAGTCCAATTCAATGCACTCGCAGAAACTAGCTTATTCAATCTGCATCTCAATAACACAAATATCCTATCGGATGTTGAATGTAAGAGGAAAAATCAAATCTTTTAGTTCTTCCCCAAGGTTTGAAAAGCACAGACCGCAACCTTCCAAATACTGCAAGCCAAGGTAAAGTTCACCGGGAGCTAAAATCTCCACTGGGGATTCCCCGCGCTTAGGAAAAGCCTAGAATATCATTTGTGTTTCCATTTTTTCAAAATCACAATCACAGTCATGTTTGTCTATTGTAGATTCATCAAATTGCAGTCATATTGCCTTTGGGAAGATGAGGTAATGAATCGTTTAATATATTTACAAGAAAACCCGGTTTAGGGGTTGGGAATGTCAGAATTCCCGCCTGGTCCCAATGAGGTATAGAAGTAAAATCATCTCAGTGTACCGAAAAGTTTTAACCGATCCAAACATGTACAAAAGCATCTGATCCTGGACTATGTGCAAGGGTACCTAGTACCTTTCAAACCAATCTCCGCAAAACCTAATAAAAATTTCCTTTTGGCAAAGCGACAAATATAATCGTCAACGGCACCGTGATAATCAAACTCCAAACAAGAGCCCCAGTCACAATCTTGTCTTGTAAGAATCTCAAGTTTTCATCTTGAGTCCAAGTAGTCTTATCGAACACCTTCCTCGCTAAGTTCTTCTTCTTGTACATCTTGTTCCATTTTTCCTCAAATTCCTGCACATCGTTCTTCGGGCCAAAACTCGACATAGTCGAAGTTTCAGAAATTGTGACCCCGTCGCTTTGCTTATCATGATCGTCGCCCATGCGAGTTGTCATTTTTATGCGTCGTTCCGATGAACTCTCAAAAGAGTGTCGTCCACTTTCCTCATCGGCGGCTTCTTGTTGTAGAATTTGTTCCCAGGGCCGTAGGTTACGGTTGTGCGATTGGTGCATGATCAAGCAGAGACCTTTGTAGGCTGCTATTAGGCCACTAATTCCTAGAAACCATTGCGCGCCTGCAAATATTCTCCACCAGCGACTAACGCTCGATAACGTCAATAGAATCGCTATCACAAACCCAAATATTGTATGACTGACACCCATGGTACGGACGAAAAAGACGCGAGGTTTATTGCCGTTGCATATAGACCATCTAATGAAATTCGGATGTGATTGACCTCGGAGTGTAGCTTCAGTTATGGTCACAGCTGGTAGGAAAGCTGACGGATGGGTTGTGTGCTGAAGGGCGTGTAGGCATAAAGCGCGGTCTTTGTGAGATAGGTTAAGTTCTCGAGCAGAATTGAAAGCAAGATAATGTCGCATTATGCGGTTGACCTCTTCTCGCATAGGCTGAATGGTGACTAAATGAAGTTAGTACTAATCTTTTTGTTGAAGAAATTCGGGACATACAAGGTTGCCATTTGAGACCTGCTTGGCTCGGTTTTTCTCCCGAGCGTCCTCCCGTACTACTTGATAAAACCGAAGGGGCTGATGGGCTCCCCAGAGCGCTATCGGCCCTCGATAAATTGATGCGAGACTGACCATCCTTAGACTTAACATCTGTATCGAAGTCGGTCATATCATTGAAGTCCGAAATATCCATTGGTGGGTTTCTTTTCCTTCCTTCGTTCTTTTCTGTATCTCTGGCAAGAGCAGAGGGCTCGGTTGTTTCCGGTACCCATTCTGGAGACAGTTTCTTTTCATAATCTGGAAGAGCCTCGAATCGACGAACATAGTCTTTGTACCACAGGTAGAATTGAAGATTCTCTGCATCGTGCTCAATATAAACAAGGAAGTCCATGAAGTCACTTAGAGAACATGGCTAAGATAAATATCAGTAAAAGACTTGTCGTTCAATGGAGAGACTTCAAACATACTGGAAGAGATTGATTTTCAATCACGTCTTCAAACCGTAACCCGGGTGGAATTGTACGTTCAGAGTCTAGTGAGTGTTAGTCAAATCAACCTGGATGAGACAGGATTAACTCACTTTTCGCTCTTGCAGCATATCGTTGACACTCCGTAGCATTTAAAGGACCATTCACTTTGTTGGTATAATCTGGTCTTTTGTAAAATAGTAGAGACATGGCTAAAAGCGTCTGCCTTTTTGATAAGATAGCTCGCCTTTTAGGAGATAAGATACAATGGTAACTTATTCTCTTGAATTGAGATATATATGAGGGGACGGACCAAGTGAATGTAAAAAGAAGGAAAGATGGCACCCACGTTAGACAATTTACAATGCCATGTGGAGGTGGAGGTGCTATTTATTATATGCATATTGGCAACTACTGCCCCCAGCTTCAGTGCAGAAGAAGCCAGTCATAATATCCGAGTGCTTCTCAAGATAGTCAAGGTAATTGCTCTAGTTTAACGGTGCCTGGGTTTTCTTTCGAAGCTTACTGCCCTATAGGGGGCGAGTAGTAAATACCAGGCTTGATTAGTTTCTTATAGTGTGGCGTCTTGGCTCAACAAAGCGTACCGCCAAAGCTGCTAAAGGTTACCAAGTACCAGTTTTATGGTGGATACATCTTAGTACGATCCTTATAAAATCTTTTTCGCGGGATGAAGCGAGTAGAGTATGAAATGAGTGACAAGGTAACATCAACAAGGGCTCCTGGCTCAACTGAATCTAGATGATCTTCTTGATGAACAGGACTTCGTAGATCCCAGGGCTCGACAGACAGCAATCGAAGAAGATGTGTGGCTCTTTTTTGCCATTCATATGACGTCCGAGCCCGACAAATCCCACGGCCGAGTCGCACTGCATATGGGGCGAAAGCCGTGCACACTGGTAGCATACCCCGGTTGACTCGTGGAAATTGATCTATGAATTGTTAGTCTCAGGAATGTGTAAATCCGAAAAGTCAAAAATCAAAAGAGGAATCCTTTTTTGTCCCTGACTTCGTCGCAGTCCTCCCAATTCACGTAGTAAAAAACGCCCTCTAGCCACTGTTATGATGGCGTCCAGAAAACAGCTCATAATATTTCTAGACTCCTGTGAAAAAGTTCTAGCTCTTTTACTCATCCATTCCACTCTTCAGGTCATCGGCTATCAGTATTTTGGTGGGTTGCCACAATGTCATGAATTGAAAAGACTTTGAACAGTGATTGGCAAAAAGATCACGTCAATAGAGAAGCAGAAAGCCAAAAGTGTATCAAATTGTTCAATTGCGCCGCTCGGTATCCACCTAGATCGGGATCAACCTTGAGATGTTGAGATAGACGAACACAGCATCGACATCGACGTGATCGCCATAACTTAATATCGCAAGACCCTCATTTTTACACGACGGTGATCATCTGAAGGCATAGAGTATGTCAATGTGACGATGATCAAAATACTTGAGCGGAAGGAAGAGATATGCTTATGAAGTTGAGACTCTTTTTGCCATTGGAGGAACGCGCTATCCAGCATTTCAGCTCGATAGTTGACGGTTGTTTATACATTTCTGATACGCCTTGGCAGCGTATAATTTCCTTGATTGACAGATGGAGGCTTTTTGTGCCTCGTCTAATATTTTTTTGTGGTCAAGTGGAAAAAAAACAGATGAGGGAATATCGTTGCATCAATGCACACAAGAAAGCCCCACGACGCCTCGAACCATGCAGATTAGGATGGATCCATCGGCAGCTTCGAATGGTCCGGAAGTGGCTATGTACATGGTATATCAAGGAAATCTCCGATTCAATGAGATTCAATGAGATTCGAAGATAGATCGTTGTGGTCTATCCTTCTTGTACGGCTAAAAAAGTCAAGTGTCGGTTAATTAATTACAAAAGATGATTAATCAATGTCTCACATTTTGGCCTCTGTCAGTCAGTAATTCCACACATCAACTGCCGTTCATTGATTTCGCGGAACAGTAACATCTCTTCATTTTGATTCGCCAACTACAAGTTGATAAACAATACCATTCCGCTGGCGCCATCAATAGTCCTATGCGTGACAATGTATTCAATTACTATCAGAGCATCCCCATTACGACACCAATAAAGACTAGGAAACCAAACGCCGAAAAAGGATAACCAGCACGCCAAAATGTTGATTTGATAAGATGTGATCCTTGCGCTATTTCCCCTTCTCTTGGTACTGGAGAAGCTGGCCAGGGTGTCACTGTTGGTCCAGTTGACGGCTGAACGGAGGATGGTTGTTTGAACATCGGAGTACATTGATTCTTGTAGCAAGTTGTCGAATTAGGGCAACAACCTCCTCCTATGTCTTCGGGGCATTCAAAGTAGTTGGGCCTACATCTTGCATGCGTTCTTAAGAGACGACAATTGGAATGTGATAATGTTCCATTGCAACAGTATATACCTGACGTCGTGTGAGTTGTAGGTCGACAGATCATGCTTTGAGGGCAGCAGATCTCCTGTAGCAAAGGAGACATGGTCAGCCAAGAAAGGGAATAATGTTTTGAACAAAAACTCACTGGATGGTCGAATGCTTCACAACTGTTTTGCTGATCCCCGCAGGTGTACCAAGGTACAGTGGCTGGCATTCTTGGACTCAACGCGAACATCGAATTGTAGTGTTCCAACTGTCTTGATGGCAGACAGACCTCCGAGAAGCTCTGGACTTGATCAAATCGTTCTTGACTTCTTCGTTTCAATTTGAGCCAACCTTGCCCTCCCATATCATGATAGTATACATGGGCGCTGCAGACAATTCCAATTATCATGATGATAACTAGTAGACAAGCAAGGTAACATAGCCATCCACGCCAGCTTAAAGACTCTACGCATGCCTCTATGCAATATCTTGAGGTCAGTTTTCGTGTGCAAGGCCTGGATTCATTTGGATCAGACGTCAACTGAGATTCTACCGGCTCCAATGGCAATGGATCCTGGTTGAGATTCAGGTGTGCTTGCTGCGGTTCCTGCGGAAGTGTTGGCATCGAGATGATGGTAATTTAAATATACACGAATAACTTGAAATAGGAGCATTAAAGCGAATGTAGGTTGAATCCAGCGGTGTAATAGAATCTGAGGTGACATTTGGATAAGAGAATAGACGGAGATATGATTCAGGGTGAAATGATGAATATCATGTATGGACATCTCGAGATTGATATAATGAAATGCCTGAAGCTGCCTACACAAGTAACAAGAAATGGAAGGTATGCCTTTGAAACAGAAGGAACGATGACATTACCTTCCAACCTGTTTTGACGGTTTCTGAGAATATTTCGCAGACTCACCAACTCACCGGCGACTCTATCACAACAAATTATGAAATTGAAAGTTGTTGCATTATCAGCTTGGAGGTAGCATGTAGGAGATTGCGGCTATTTCTCTTTGGTTGTTCGTGATTTACCTAGTCTTGAGAAGTCTCCCGATATTGATCTCCACGTGGATGAACAATAGACTACACACCAAAACAGAACACCAAGCATCTAGTGATAGGTATGCTTTGTATATATATACCTGCGGTGCTATTTCAATGTCAAATCTGAATTGGATTATTGAAAATAGCTTGGAGACTTATTATATATATTAGATGTTTTTGTAGCTTGATGTGCAACTTATGCCGTCCATTACGTGCCAACATATCGAAAGATTGCGACCTCAACACCAACGCCAAACAGCTTGCTTTGTATATTCATAAAACTCTTGATCGATTCTGATGATCTTCTAAATCAGGTGTGTGTAGTTGATTTTGAGATGTATAAACAGACAAGGATGAAAATTGTAACGAATAGGATGATAGCATTTCCAAAAATAGCCCTGTTCGAGTGTAACGGTATATTTTAGCCGTCTATGTCTTAAGTATCTACCAAGGGCCGGTGCTACATAACGATGAAGATATACTAATCCGTTTTCCTTCCAGATAATTTAACGCTCACATATCTTCGCCTTTCAAAGTATGGAGATCATAATGGAGAACCCCATTTTACCCCTATTTGCTCCACAGACTCTTACCAATCAAAAGCCCGCATTTGTACCTCGGCATCCGGGTCCCATTGTCAAGAAGCTCCAAACTCTACTCATCAATACCGGCGCATGTGCCAAACGCCTTCGAAATTATTGTTGACCGAGGGCCGATTTCATTGAACAAAAGGATCTCTTATAACTTTTGATTCCCACCATCATAACAATCTTTCTCCAAATCAATCATTCAAAATGTCACCTCCACAATGGGTCAAAGATCTGAAGCCATCCGGTCCGCAAGGCACTGAGCTTATCAAGGTGGAAAGGGAGAAGTCTAATATACATGTCGAAAAGCTCTCGAACTTCTTATTCACCAAAGAGGTATTGGAGCGTCAAGAACGTATATTAAATATCTTGCAAGCCGACAAGATATTCGACAAATCAAATAACTATTTCGATGGCCGAGTAGATAGATTCAAGACTTCTCTCGCAAGGGCGAAGAGACTTCGTCAACTACAAGTCAAGCACAACTGGAATCAAGAGGAGTATCAGGTGGCAAATGAGCTCATTAGCGAGCCGACTCCTTGTATGTAACTCCCAAAACCTTCAATGCCTTTCAAAAAGGATACTAACATCAAGTTTAGACGGGCTTCATGCTTCGATGTACCTCACCACCCTGCGTGGCCAAGGCACACCTGAACAACACAAATTATTCCTCGAACCCGCCGAGAATTACAAGGCTATTGGATGCTATGCACAAACAGAATTGGGACATGGATCGAATGTGCGAGGATTAGAGACAACTGCTACCTGGAATCCCGAAGACAAGACATTTATTCTTCACTCACCACATCTCACTGCGTCAAAATGGTGGATCGGGTCTTTAGGAAGGACTGCAAATCATGCTGTGGTTATGGCACAACTCATTATTGCTGGAAAGCCATACGGTCCACATCCTTTCGTATGCCAGATCAGAGACATGAAAACCCATGAGCCATTAGATGGTGTTTACGTGGGAGATATTGGGCCAAAGTTTGGCTACAATACAATGGACAATGGGTTTCTGTTATTGAACCATGTCAAAATTCCACATATTAATATGTTGGCCAAATTCTCTAGCGTTGACCCTCAAACAAACAAATACGTCAAGCCATCGTCACCATCTTTGATTTACGGCACTTTGACTTGGGTCCGATCAACCATCGTCCTACAGTCGGGTGGTGTTTTAGCTAGGGGTGTGACCATTGCAACAAGATATGCCTCTGTCAGACGGCAATTCCAAGATCGGGATGCTGGAGCTGATGTATCTGGGGAGAACCAGGTCCTTAACTACACAATGGTCCAATATCGATTATTACCATTGCTTGCAGCCACGTTTGCTCTACACTTCACAGGAAAGGCCATGATGGGGCTGTACCAAGATAATCAGAAGCGGATGCAACAGAATGCTACAAGTGCTTCTGATAGCAGCAGGGGCGCCGGTCCAGAGGAACTCAACTCAGGAAGCGACTTATTGGCAGATCTACATGCTACATCGTGTGGTCTCAAAGCTCTTGGAAGTACTACAGCTGCAGAAGGTCTCGAGGTCTGCCGTAGAGCCTGTGGTGGTCATGGATACTCAAGCTTCAGTGGTATCGGAAGTTGGTATGCTGATTACCTTCCAACAACCACTTGGGAAGGAGACAACTATATGCTCACGCAGCAAGTGGCACGATACCTTCTCAAATCTGCTCGCGCCGTGTTGAAGGGAAATGCCCCCAACAACGACACAACTAAAATATTCACAACCTTCCTTCAAAAGCAAGATATGGGTGCCGCTCACGATGTTCTCGGCTCAGACAGTGACATCGTTGCTGCTTTTGCATGGAGAACATCCTTCTTGACCTTTGAAGCCCTGAAACATCGTGACGCGGAAAAGGGATCATGGAACTCTCTCCTTGTTGATTTCTGGCGCCTCAGCACTGCGCACTCTCAATATCTCGTCGTCAAGAACTTCTACGACGCTCTTCAAAGCGAGTCTCTCCGATATGAGCTTGATGCCGAGACCATTGATGTCCTTCACAAACTCTACCGTCTCTATGCTCTGAATACTCTTGAGAAAGAGGCATCGGAATTCTATTCCTCGTCTGCTGTTACTGTGCGACAAATCCAATTAGCGAGAACCAAGAGCGTAATGAAGTTATTGGGAGAGATCAGACCACATGCATTACGTCTCGTCGATGCATGGGCATTCCCCGACTGGCAACTCGATTCTTCGCTGGGTAGAAAGGATGGAAAGGTTTACGAGGATATGTTCTATAGAGCTAGTCAGTTGAATCCGTTGAACGGACTGACCGTTGATCCGTATGCGGATAACGACAATATCGTCAAGAGTGATGAGACGGAGAGGTTCAGGAGTAAGTTGTAAGGAGAGTTTGTGTATTTGTATTATATCATTGTGTAACATTCGGGGTTTGGTTAGAGAAGGAGCGTCAAGCATTTTTACATAACATAGGTAGAGGATTATACACAATAGAAGGTTTAGAGATATAATTACAGAATCTCTACTATTACTTTGATCGCCTTTAGTGGTATCCTCAGTACTATTGATGCGACTATGACATATCTTGTTCCTGTACAGATGTATATTGTACCAAAAGCACCACAAACTCATAGTCGTCACTGTCATGGTACTCTAAATTCGTATAGCTAGACTAGATGCCATCAATCTAAAGGTTAATCAAGTCTTGACCCGACGAAGAAGTGACTACAACCACGAGACAGTCCATATATAATAACCGCAAGCTCCTATCAAGAAAGGAGGCTCTATCTGTCTGCTCAGAACACAAACCTCAATCAAATGACTAGATGCTTGAAAGAATCTAAACGGATTTAGGCGGTAAATACTTCACCAAACTCCAATTCTTGAATACACAATCGAATGCTCGTAGTGATTACGAGGCTTTCAGGTGTCAAGACTATACATAGTCACCCAATTTCAACCTTTTAACTTCTACCAAAGAACCCAGGAGCCATGATATCTGTCCCTACAATGAGATACCCGTTCAACCTAAATATGGACTTTGAAGTGTTAGTCTGAAAATTCTTAGAGAATGATCGTCAATGTTTCAAGTAGAGATTTTGGAGTTGCATTTGCATGAGATATTGCATTGGAATTAATCAATGATGAAAAGATATTACGCATTTATGATTGGAAATGACTTCGCACATGCTTCTAGACGTATCATGTCCTCGGTCTTAATCATTGCCCTTTGAGCTGTTTTCCTGTTCATTTGTAACGATCGAATCCTTCAGTTTTCATTTACAAGGAATAAGTCCCAAGAGTACGCAAGGCTCTTAGAATATATGTCAGAATGAGAATTGAGCTATAAAAATTAATCGATGCCTCATTTGAAAATCGATGATGGAAATGAAAAAGAACCAAGAATGTCAAAGTCATCACATTTTTGAGTCTGTTTCTCAGTCATGGATTTGTATTTGTAACCTGTAATTATGTGTACAAGTTTGATTTCTTGCCTATCCTCAACTCATAGATTCTTTTCTTCCTAAACCAATGCCTGCCGCCATCACGCAGTTAAGGTGTAGCGCCGGTCAATGTACTATCCAATCCAGGGCTTAGATTTGGAGTCTCTCGACCTTGTCCTTCAAGCTTCTGATTTGGCCCATCAAGTCGGATGCCTCGTTGGTGGTGATGCTTGCTGCAATGACAGCTCTGCTGACACCGCATGCACGTCCCAAAGCAGTCTTGGATGGTACGTAAACGTAAGGGGTGTTCTTGTCTTCGCAGAGAAGAGGAAGGTGGAGAAGAATGGCCAATGGGGCGGTATCGGCGGCGAGGATAACAATTTCGCTGATACCACGGTTGAGGGTCTTGGTGGTCTCGTTGGCTCCCTTCTTCAATTGACGGTAATGTTGAGCTTGTTGAACGAGATCGAGGATCTCTTGGGAGAGAGTGCTGTCGGCTGAAAAGTAACATGTTAGTCAAATGCAGGTCGTAGAGTATCTGCATAATTCTTACCGACGGGCCAAGCAGCGGATTCGTTTTGTTCTTCAGCCATTGTGATTTTGGGTTGGAATTGAGTTTACTGTAGAAGAAAATGTTAGAACTTGACCTCATCGAATTGAAGACTTTGTGATTGACCCAATTGGACTGGAGAGAATACGTACAATTTGTTGGAGGATGTACTGAGATAATAAGGATTTCTTTAGAAATACTCTTTCAGGGTTCCTTGCGTTGGCTCGCCCTGTGGGTTGACTTGCAAAAATGGTAGTGATGAAGTTGAAAAACTACTGGCATTTTTTTCTGAAGATTAATCTTTATCGGGTGCCTCGAAAAGGCTTCGCTTACGTTACGCGCTAATCCATAACTTGATTGGTCGAAAAGCTAAGCTTGCCAGAGAAGCCTCATCAAACAACTCGTACAAACCACCTTGAATCACTGATCATCATCTATCCATCAACTCTCCAAGCTCAACTATTCATCAACCCAAATCTTCAATCAATTCCTCAAAAGCTTCTTCGAGCTTCATATACCTTTTCAAATCCAACGAACACCTTCTCCAATACCTTCAAAATGACTGATCTCTGGTATGTCAACAAACTATCTCCTTGACGCCTCCCGCTTCTACTACCTACCTGCCTTGCTTTCGAGATAAGAATCTCTAAAAGTTGGCACTGATATATATGATCGCGATTCTTTTCATGCCTTGATTCAAGTACTGACAGCAATAATGATAGTCCCGTCTACGCGGTTAGTTTCCCTCGAATGCCACCTCCGATGTGCTTTCCAACCAACCGATGATTCGATGTCCAACAACTTGAAATCATTATCTGCATCAACGCATCATGCTAATCAATGTATAGCCATTCTTCGGCGCCATGGGCTGCACATCCGCCATCGTCTTCACCTGTTTCGGTGCCGCTTACGGAACTGCTAAGTCCGGTGTTGGTATTTGCGCAATGGGTGTTCTCCGACCTGATTTGATCGTCAAGAGTGAGCCATGCTCATCATCGGAACTTTGAGAGTCCTACTAATGTGTTACACAGACATTGTTCCCGTTATTATGGCTGGTATTATCGGTATTTACGGGCTCGTTGTTTCAGTCTTGATTTCCGATGGACTTAAACAAAACCTCGCATTATATACTGGTTTCATTCAACTTGGTGCTGGTCTCAGTGTCGGTCTTGCTGGTTTGGCTGCTGGTTTCGCTATTGGTATTGTTGGTGATGCAGGTGTGAGAGGAACAGCACAACAGCCACGTCTTTTCGTCGGAATGATTCTTATTTTGATTTTCGCCGAAGTTTTGGGTAAGATCATAGGTTCTTCTATTGATTTGAACAGTGACTGATATGAACAACAGGTCTTTACGGATTGATTGTTGCTCTTCTCATGAACTCCAAGGCATCTCTAGATGTTTCATGCTAAACGCATCACTTCATACAGAGAGAGCCTCGAGACAATCTGAACGCACACCTCTCTTCTGCAACAAACTGTGAATATATCAATGGGTTATAATGATGGCCTTCGGGGGTGGATTCGGGATGGAAGCTATGAATTGAACAATTCATGGCTAAAAATATATGTATTGTTGTTATTCTACAAATTTCGGCGTTTCCGACGTGCATTAGAAGTAGAGTTGGAGGTGGATGAGGGTCAAATTGACCGTGTATGCTAGTAGTTTCTATTGTTGGTAGCAATCATATGGTATTGGGTTTTCATTTCAATACAGAGGATCTCACATATGCAATCTGTTAAGTTTTTGAAAATTGTGACATTTCTAAAGATTCTGAATTTTGATACAACACCCGAATTTTGGGGGCGAGATCAAACAATCTAAGCGCTACGAAAACTTAATCTAGTTCGCAGCTTGTAATCACTATATCCCCGACCCATGTGTTACAGACATAAGATCCCTTGAAAACACTTCACCCAGATACCAAGGGTGTGAGTTATCTTTGGTTAAGATAAAGGAAGACGAAGGTACAAAAGTGTACAGGTCGGCTTATCAGTGCTGCACCTTTCTGCTTCCCTCCCGAATTTCTCGGTGTTATACACATGATGGCGGATCTATAAAACTACAAGATGCCTACCGATGACATGGAATTGGTACACTCATCTCAGTCAAATAAAACTGTTCGTAGTAACGTTGTCGGCGTGAACATACACAATTTTCATATTTGAAGGTACCGTTTGCATTTGCCTTTCCAAACTCCCGGGAAAGTATTCTCCCATATCGGCCGGCTCAACCCCACATCTATGGGGTAGTGTGATGTAGGTGCAACTTATATATATACACGTCTGTAGCCACAAGTAGTTGTATTGATTCCTCTCCAAGTTTTGATTCAGTGGTATGAAGTTTCATGCCAAACATCCCATTTCTCTAGTCTTTATCTCTCAAACTGTCAAGCAAACAGCTTTTCGATACCATCGACTCCCCACACAAACACAACTCCACTTCATTCACCAAACCGCACACACCAGAATGCGTCTTCCATACGCTGACCCCTCTTCCCCCACCTTCTCCTCTCCCTCTGACCGCGCAATAATCGAACGTGTTGAAGCGCGTCGCGCACCACGACCTCTCCAACCCCTAGACTTGACGTTACTGCACAGTCCCCCTGTAGCAGATGGCTGGAACTCATTTCTTGGAGCAGTCAGGACACAAACGAGCCTGGCTGATGATATCAGGGAGATAGCGATTTGCAGGGTGGCTATCTGTAACACGGCTTGGTATGAGTGGGGACATCATGCACCATTGGCGAAGAAAGGAGGAGTTAGTGATGAGGGCATGGAGACGCTTAAGAGGGAAAAGTGTGAGAGGGAGGGAAATGGGGATGCCAATGGAGATGCAGAGGGGTTGAGCAGAAAACAGTGGGCTGTGATTAAGTATACGGATGAGATGACTAGGAATGTTAGGGTGCCAGATGAGGTTTTTGAGGAGTTGAAAAAGTGGTTCGATCAAAAGGAAATTGTGGAGTTAACGGCTACGGTAGGTTGACTTTTCCTTTGGAGATAATGGAGAATCTCGAGGAGACAATTGCGAGTAGCAATGTGTAAAGGATTGGAGTAGAGAACAAAGAGATCAGATGCGCTTTGAGGCCGAGAGTGAAAGCTAATTTTGAAATATAGATCGCAGCATACAATTGTGTTAGCAGATTTTTGGTAGCTCTAGATGGTAAGTCTTCTCACGCGCCTTTCATACGTCCACCCTCTCGCTTGGCTTCGTTTGAATCCATCGCTACTCTTCACTATACTAACACGCCTCGCAGTTGGCGAAAGAAATAAGCTAACCGGCCCGGATGATGTGGCTCATTGAACTCGTCTGTTAGTTGGAGAATTGAAATACCGACATATATCCACAAGTGTATTTTAAGATTCCGAGATTCGTGTATCTGGTCAGAATTGTCTATTCGATGCAAAATGATAGAGTTCAAACACCATGTATGGTATCCAATCCTATTTTGAGGATCGAGCAGAGGTCTTTACGCCATTTGGAACACAGGATATGTACGAGTATCTATATGAAGTAAAGTTGGCGCAAGTCAGAGAAAGATCACCCTGCAGATTCTGTGAAGTATGAGACAACGCAATGCATTGTATCAGCAGGTTTACAGCGGCTCAACAACGACGCGTTATTTGAGCTCGGATCTGATATCGGCTCCCCCGACTTGAATCGTACAAAAAGCATGCGTGGTCTTCCCGTCTTCTCAGACGGTTTTTATCTTCGACTACAATAGTTCGCGTATTTTGAAATTTTCTATGAATGGCTTGATAGATGGATTTTAATGGTTTCGGCGATGTAAAACTCTTCCCTTTCGGATCCGAATGCATATCCCCGCTCCAATAACATCTATTCTTCTTACCATCATCTCACTCAATATTTCACTCGCTGCCAACGCTCCAAGAATCTTCAATTATTGAATGATTACTATCCATTTTCCTATTACCCCTCATTATCCCTTCAGTGATTCATTTTCCCCTCTCCGTTCCCCTCTCCCCCTACTTATCACATATTCAAGCTTTTCTCTTCCCCTCCTTAGAGTCGATCTCCCCACCACACTCCGAATACCATATACACCACACTTCATTACATATCAATCTTGCCTGTGGTAAAACTTGTGAACTTTGTGTTTCTTCATGCGTCTTCCTGCACCTGTGCAGATTAGATTAGATTGGCGTTGTGTTACTGGTCAATAGTTGGCAGTTGAGTGAGCTTGTTTTATGCATTGTAACGTATGAATTCATACTGGGCTTTATGTGCGGTTTGGAATTGTAGAGTAGATAGGCAGCAATTTCATGTGCATATTCAATGAAGTGGATTATGATAAGCCTCAGGGTTTGTAGTACGGTTCTGGGGAATACAAAATTTGTGGTTTTGATGCCATTTACTTAATCCACTCCAATGTATATATGAGAGGTGATGTTGGAATCGTGTATTGCCGGGCCTATGATATTGAAGCTTCTGATGCTTTGAGTTCATATTTTATGCTAGGAGAGATTTAACATTTACCACGTACATAAAATGCAGATGTTCAGAAGTCCAGACACCTATCAATGGTACTCGTGTTTTTCCCCCTGCTGGTTGTTGTAGTAGCGAGGTACAAGACTACGCCTCGTACCATATCAACATACCATAGCAAATCACCCCATACATTTCAAACTCGCCACAAATCTCAAATTCGCCATTACTTCAAGGTAACGCTCTCTTTACCCCTCCTTCCATTCCCATACGTCGACCCGGAGGGAATTGGACGCCAACCAAGACATAGCATTGCCCCAGAGGAAAATCTTGATTGTGCTCTTCCACAAATTTCTTTTCCGTACATCTAGACATGCAATTTGCGAGAATTTTTATGCACATGTATCGCGTAGTACTCAAGCCACTTGACTGCGCTGCTATGCAGATATCTTAGTACCTAGTACTTTCCCGAAAACAGAAAAGCAGTTGTCAAGGTCACATCCTACAGAATATTCCAGTGCACAGAAAATGCTCATCCTATACCAAGCCCCATCACCCCATATCGTCATTTTCCCTCTGCATTTCCAAATGTCCATGTCATGTATAAGTAAGCCCATGTGTATGTCATCTGAGCATCTCCGCTCCACAAATGGGAGTCCATCTCTACTATCGGGCTTGAGCGGACTTCTCGTTTGGGGAAAGTACATGGCGGTGCATATTCGACCAGTCTTGACACTTATTTTGACACATGTAAGATTCTTGTATGTAAGCGGGATGAGAATGGCAAATGTGTCGTGTCACTGGTGGGACAAGGAGGGTGATAAGAAATCGTTATCCTTCTGCATTGATGTCTGCAGGCGGGCTTGGAACTAGTATGCATACAGAAGTTTCTCGGATTCTTATTTTTGGATGGACTGATACAGGTATTATTGTTAGATATGTGCCAAGATACCCAAGAGGAAAATCATGGGGAGAGTGAGTGATACGGAAATAATCATTGTGAAAGCCAGATCTAGTGCTTCAGTAAAAATACTTTTCTTGGCTCCTCGCTCCCCAATTTTATGGGAGATACATTAAACACATCACGCTACTGAAATCTAATGGGGGAATTAGCTAGAACCAACGGCTGGAATTGTAAATACGTATACCCTGCCTTCTCCTTCTTGCCAAAAGTGGACACCACCGCCAAAATATACACAACATTTGAAAGAAAAAGTTTTTAGCTCATGCCATGCCAACCATCGCTAGGTACATGCGTAGATAGCATTGTGTCACAATATTTCCAGATACCTACTCTACCCAATACTCGAGCCAATGGTAAAATTACCATTTTCGGCTTGTGCAAGCGAAGGTTCCTGCACGTTTGGTTTCCAAGTGGATACGGATTGAACCCTTGACGCTAATATTTCACGGCCAGCATGGTATGTACCGGTGCTAGCGTTAAGGACCTGGGTATGGTTGAATGCTTCCGGGTAATATATTATATCTTTGCTATACGAGTATCTTTATATTTAAAACTACCGGATTGGGAAGATTTCGGGAATAAGACGTGATGAGATGACAAGTTCCTACAATTCTGAGTCTGCGCTGCGAGCTCTGCCACTTCTCCATCGCAGGAAATCAAGAATATACCATGTGGAGACTAGGAGGCCAGTCTTTCCTCTCTCGATATGCACAGCGTCAGAGACTTTACGAGGACCATTATGTGACACAGTCAGAAGTTTAATGTGGGACAAACATTGGGGGCGTAGGATTTCCACGTTTTCCCCCTGGGAAGGGGATTCGAGACTGAGGGGAAGGAATGGGAATGGGATAATCTTTTGGGGGCTCGCGATGGATGAGCTCACGAATGGGGACTTGGCATGTGGTGTGGGGATCCGAGGATGCAAACTCAATGATATGTGTAGTTGTGAAGTGTAACGGAGATGGTGATGGAGATAGGCATAGGGTGAGGGTGTAGATGTCGATACGATCAACACAAGGAGGAGATCCTTTCGATCGTGACAGAATACCATCTACCATAATGACATCTCAACCTTCCAAGGTACCTATTTGATATCCTCGGTATTAAACCGAAATATCCTCGGTATTAAACCGAAATATCCCATCTTATGCATGCATTCCCAAACATCCAGTACCATGTTAACCACCCTATTAACCTTAGATATCTCAGCCTCAATCCGGTAAGACACATCTTGAAACATCCAGCGAATAGCTCAAAGCGAGAATCCACCATATCTCATCATCTAATTATCCCAAGAGAACAAAGGTTCAATGAGAAAATAAGCTTAGATCCCATGATCTCTACGGGTATACTCGACTGTATGGAATATATGAGAACATATCACAAAAGATGCTATCTACGACGACTGTAGGATTTCCTCGAATCAAGCGAATGAAGCAAATATTCAGGGACCTCGATTGCTCGTCCACCACGGCGCTAATTCCGATAAGAGAAAAGAATCGGATCGTTGGGATCCTTGTTTGCACATGCATGCCTAATACACAGAGATTTCAAATCCTTCCCGCTGCTGTGGACACAAGTAATAAATAATGAAAGATGGGCATCTTGCGAATTATTTAGATGCTGACAGTTTGAAGCTAATGACAAAATCCTACGGTACCTATAAAGAGAGTTGGGAATTTTCCCGAGCTGGAGATGAGATGGGATGAGATAGTGAGATCTACAGAGTGGGCTTTCTTTTTCTTGGGGCGCGCAGGGTCTAATGTGGTAGCGAGCTGGTAAGAATCCTACAGACGTTATTTTAATGTTGCGGCTAGGCTGTGTTGGGTAATGGCGGCGCGAGCGGCGTGGAACTCTATTGTAAGCCGCAATGTTTTTTCGAGGGTTGGCTTGGGGAGGAGAGATACCGATGGGTTTGTTCTTGTGGAGTTGATTGCGGGCTGGGGTTGACGTGTGTGTTGGGGGTTACAGACGCTCTTGATATTGCAGGTTGGGTTTACTATGGACTAGCGATGGTACGAATAGAATGCTATGACCGATGTGACATGTCTAGACTATCTTGATACATTGGAGAGTAACGTTCCTAGGGAGGGTTATCTATCTGCATTGCCAGAATAACGGCCAAATATGGATATACCGTATCTTCAACTCGCTTGGATAATACACGCATTTCATCACTCCGCAGCCACCACACCGGGCAAAACTCGTCTTCGCTATCTCCAAAAACGAAAATACAATCATGTACACGCCAGCGTAAGTCCGAGGAACGGTTCTTGGCAGTCAGCCTGCATGGACAGTACGAGGGACACGAGGATGAAAACAGCAATAAAGCAGAACGAGGTATCCAGGATCCGTTGCGCTAACGCGAGCTAGCGATCTTTACCGACGATGAAATTGTAATGTCAGCAAGACGAGCGACCGGGGTCTCACTGACTGCTCATATAGTAAGCACTCCCAAATTTGGTGAGGAAGTTTAGGTAATGAAGAACCGCTGCCCAAGATGCCTTCTGACTGGATGGAATGGCCCCCCACAAGGCCATACCGTCCGTAACCTTAATACGCAGTGCAACCTTGCTGTGAACCCCTACCCTACCACATGAAATACAAGAAGGATTTGCAATCTGTGACTGGTGGAAGCGAGTTG
Organism: Botrytis fragariae; assembly: GCF_013461495.1. Lineage (NCBI taxonomy): Eukaryota > Fungi > Ascomycota > Leotiomycetes > Helotiales > Sclerotiniaceae > Botrytis > Botrytis fragariae. Next base: position 767,084 of record NW_023500991.1, on the reverse strand, counting down.
TGGAGGTCAGGATCGTAGACAGAGATTAATTGCAGAGGTCATGTATCCCTAGTAATTTGCATGCAAAGTATTGTACCCATCCCATGTCCCGGCGAAAAGTGGTTACCGCTTCCTTTGAGTCTTTTGCCGTCTATGATTGGTTAGGTCACTTGCCTCAAGTGGTATTGTCTATGTTTAACAGCGGTATGCGAGTTTGAATTGTTTGATTCCGCGACAGTGATAGGGCTTGTTCGTTTTACAATATTCGGTCCCCACTCGGAATGGGCGTGGAATATCTTTGCCCGAACTAAATCCTGAAGGGAGAAGATGTAAGATTTAAAGTTACTGAGACCCCCTCCGATTATACTTGTCAGATATCATTTGTTCATCATAGCCTCGCAACATTCAAGTCAGACTCAAACCCCTTTCCACCTCAAAAACATCCAGTGCTCCCTTCTGGCAGCATCATTACCATACTTCTCAATAATACGACATACTTCGACATGGCAAGCGGCCACTTTCTTCATCAAGACGGTTCTACCGATCCATATTTAATGCACGGAGACATGAATTTATATGACACCTCGAGCGAGTCTTCAGCAAGCTCACCACTCAACAGCAATGTATGTTCAGACTCTACCCATCACTTCCTTTCAGAATCTCATGCTTTCATAGACGTTTGATCATGTATATGGAAACGATCACGTATACGGAGGAAATACATATATGACATATCCATCATTTCCCATACAATATCAACCAAACGGTGTACCGATGGGATTGATACCGGTGGAATTAGATATCGAAGGCATTTACGAGGATCATGATCGACGAAGGAGAAAGGGTGGAGACGATAAAGTGGTTGCTTCACACGTGCATTCGGTAAGTGGTTCATCTATCTACCGAGCGAACATGATACTGATTCCACACAGCGTCGCCGAGCCCAAAACAGAGCTTCTCAACGGGCTTTCAGGGATAGGAAAGAGAAACACATGCGGGAACTCGAGCAACGATTGGAGGAGCTTGAAGGTCGTCACAGTGAGCTTTCGCGGTCATATGAGTCACTGCAAGTGGAGTATTCGGGCGTCAAGTCGGAATTAGATCGAATGCGTAAAGGGAAGACCGATCCCGAACGTTCGGTATCGGGCTTACCGAAAGATTTTGAGCAATCCAATCTCAGGGGCTGGGATGAATCCAAGGTGGAAAGTATGGATCCGCTACTATTCGACGTCTCTGCATTTTGTTTTGATCAGGAGGAGAGTGAACCGCAATCCAAGGAATAGGTTGTGATTGTTTCATTCGGGTGTGATTTCCGGCGTTGGTGACTAGGAGCATGGTTGTTGGATTGTAAAAGACGGATAAGACTGGCTCTTGGTCGGTTTGGAGGCACACTCTGCCATGAGGAGTTTATGTTACTATCTGCATCTATCATATGCTTCACCTGTATGTACTTTATATACCCAATGATAATAATCTCTCGCGTTTGCATGATGTCTGAGTTCGAAGCGATAAACCTTGATCCCGGCGAGACTTTTCGATTGCGCACCTCCGAACCCTCGATAGGACTTGAGATGGTGGTGCAAGAACTGCAAACGCACTGCCGTTGATAGCATTCTCATACGAACCCTGAATTTTCCAAGGGATGCAGTAAGCAAGCCATGGTTTTGAAGATCAATCAGATCAGATACCGTCGCACATTTGTTTGCAAAGATGCTATCTCAAGTCTCGAGGACATTGATATCACGACGTTGTGCTATGACCATTTTCATTTACTCCATACATGTGGCCTATGGTTCCAAAGATGAAGTATTGATGGATACTTCAACATGAATATTATTACTTGCTGTACCGTGATTCGTTTGTCTTGTACGATCTTCCCAATCGGATATCTGAGCCGTAGGCTGCAGAGATGTCACAGCATATGCTTGCTGGAGACATGCAGGAAACTGACAACTCCGCGATGTTAAAGTGCTGCCAGGTGATCACTCTCGTAGGCTCAATTCGTCCATTTGATTGGAGATCTCATATTTTTTTCCAAATTCAGGGTCCAGTGGTCTTAGGAAAATAGTAATGCTCGTGAAGATAGACTTGCTGGTAGTGGAGGGGAAAAACCCAAACCCAAACATCAAGATCGAATATCACAATCTAAATTCGATAACCGGATATTTCGAAACCCCAAGATATTCTCAATATTCAAATGCCCATTCGACAGTCATACAGCTTGTGGTTGCAGAGACTCGTGTTCAACACTCATCCCAGGTGACATAGGAACAATGGGTAAAATCTTGATGTTCTGAGAAGTCGAGGCTTGATAGACCATTATCGATAAGAACCTTGGAAGGATTATTACCCTTGGATTGGCTAGAAGAGATTGAAAGGCCAATCAACATTCCACTGGACCTTCTGCAACTCGGGGTAGCAAAGCACAACACTTCTAAATGTTGGCTTGTATGTCCGAGTGTTGATACTGCGTAGAAAGCAACTGTTGGTGTAAGGTTTTGGAGGTTGGTATCTTTACGGAGTAATGTTCCCAGCAAACGGATCCAGGAACGGGTCAAACCAATAATGCTTGATGTCTTGGCCCTCCGAATCATGCCTTCTTAAAACCGATGAAGTGAGTTGGTTAAACGTAAGTATCATGATATTTTCATATTAAAAATGTCCAGAGATTTGCAAGTCACCTGCTGGTGTAGCTAAGAATATCTCGGGACAATGTATTGATATATAATCGTTTATGCAAAAATGAGTTCTAGACTAACAAAAGCATCGGGAGCTTACCTGCCTGGTCGAAAGGGCCGGCCAAATTAGACTTTTATAGCCGTGGAAGTTTGTTGATGACGGATCTCTGGGGATGGCCATTCGGAGCCGATTGATATGTAAGAGTCTAGGTAATGAGAGAGAGGGAGAGAGAGGGACCATTTTCCGTAGCTAGATGGGCCCGATTCTTGTTGCCATTCTGTTGCTGTTGCCATTCTGTTGCTGTTGCTATTCCGTTGCCGTTCTCTTGCCGTTCTCTTGCCATTCTCATTTTCCTGCCATTTTCATTCCGTTGCCACTCCCATTCCATACATGTCGGCTGGCAATTGATTCCAAGACAATCCTCTCAAGTCTACCTGTCTACCTGCATATCTAGCCAGCAAACATGGAAAGGGCATACCTAGCATCTACCCAAGTACCTTGGTCGATATCATTCTACGTACTAGGTAGGCACTCCATAGAAAAAGCTAATAATTTCTCCGTCGAGACTTCTGACAGTCTGAGATAATTTCCTTACTCAGTTCCACCGGGATATTCTTTTGCTTTTGCTGAATAACACACATGTATTGACATCCATCGACATCCCATTGAACGCAAAACCACAATAAAGTGGACCCCTTCACCGAGCATTCTGTTTCGGTGACGCAAATTCCAATTCCACCCCACCATAGAAAAACAGAGCGAGCCAAATACATTCAATAACGTTTGGGTCCGCCCCTCCTTTTTACTTTACACTTCTTTCCAACTCTCTCCGTCTCTCATCTCTTCTTTCTCAACAACCTTTGGTCACAGAATTCTACAATCCTCATTATACCCAAAAGTTCTTTTTCATTTCATAGAATAGCAATCATGGGTTTCACAGACGTTGACAAGCTTGCCATCAACACTATTCGTGTTCTTGCTGTAAGTTGCTGTGACTTTTCCCTGTCTCTGGGAATTTGCCCCGCGATCGGAAACTCGAAGCTTCTTTCAAAAGAACACCTCAACGCCAACACCTTCAAAACAAATACTGACATCTTCTCTTCAAGGCCGATGCTACGTTCAAATCCAACTCCGGTCATCCCGGAGCCCCTATGTGAGTTTTACAAAGTTGGCACAAAAAGATACATTTGCTGATGAGATATTTAGGGGAATGGCACCAATTGCCCACGTTCTGTTCAACAAGATCATGAACTTCAACCCAAAAAACTCAAGCTGGGTTAACCGCGATAGATTTGTTCTCTCGTAAGTTATTCCCATTTATTAATATGATTGAGCCTTTTGCGCATCAATGCCCTTTGATACAAGAGGTTTCCTTACTGCATTGCATTTGAAGACGCGAAGCTTTATCCGGAGGACTACAATTATCATACTACTTGGGAAAATTGGTTGTAGCATGCCTTGGTTCTCACAGTCCTATTGTTCCCAAAGAAATCTAGCACCAAAATCTAAGATTCAAAAGCTAATTGTCCGAAAATTACAGTAACGGACATGCATGCATGCTCCAATATGCCCTTCTCCACCTTTACGGCTACAAGTTGTCCATGGATGACATCAAAGCTTTCAGAGTGAGTAGTCTTACGATCTGAAATTTCTGGCTTTTAGCTAATTTGCTTCCTCTCCAGTCGATAGATAGTCACACTCCAGGTCACCCAGAATCCGCCGATACCGATGGTGTCGAGGTCACCACTGGTCCTCTCGGTCAAGGTATTGCCAACGCTGTTGGTCTTGCCATCGCACAACACCACGCAGCTGGTGAGTTCAACAAGCCCGGATTTGAGCTTATCAACAACTACACATACTGTTTCCTCGGTGATGGATGTTTGATGGAGGGTGTTGCCAGTGAAGCCGCTTCAATGGCCGGTCACTTGCAATTGGGCAACCTTATTGCTATCTACGATGACAACCACATTTCCATTGATGGTGACACCAATGTTGCCTTCACTGAAGATGTCGTAAAGAGATTTGAGTCATATGGATGGCACGTCGAGATTGTCACCGACGGTGACAACGATTTGGAAGCCATGGAGGCTGCTATCAAGAAGTGCCAGGCCGTTAAGGACAAGCCTTCCATGATCAAGCTCAGAACCATCATTGGTTTCGGTTCCAAGCAACAAGGCACCCACGGTGTCCACGGATCCCCTCTTAAGGCTGATGATATTAAGCAACTTAAGGAGAAATTCGGTTTCGACCCTGAACAATCTTTCGTTGTCCCACAAGAAGTTTACGATATCTGCCACGAGCGTGCATCCCACGGTGCCGCCTTGGAGCAAGAATGGAACCAATTGCTCGAGAAGTACACCGAAAAGTACTCCTCAGAGGCTGCCGATCTCAAGCGCCGCTTGACTGGAGAGCTCCCAGAAGGATGGGAGAAGAACCTCCCAACATACTCCCCATCAGATGATGCAGTTGCTTCAAGAAAGTTGTCCGAGATCGTCCTCCAAAAGATTCACGAAGCTATCCCAGAACTCGTTGGTGGTTCAGCCGATTTGACTGGCTCCAACTTGACCAGATGGAAGGAGGCTGTTGATTTCCAACCACCTGCTACCGGTCTTGGTGACTGGTCTGGACGATACATCAGATATGGTGTACGTGAGCACGCTATGGGTGCTGTCATGAACGGTTTGGCTGCATACGGAACTGTCATCCCATACGGAGGAACTTTCCTTAACTTCGTTTCATACGCTGCTGGTGCAATCCGTCTCTCTGCTTTGTCCCAACAACGTGTCATCTGGGTTGCTACCCACGACTCCATTGGTCTTGGTGAGGATGGACCAACCCATCAACCTATTGAGACTTTGGCTCATTTCCGTGCTCTGCCTAACTGCATGGTTTGGCGCCCAGCTGATGGAAACGAGACCAGCGCAGCTTATTACATTGCCTTGACCTCTAAGACCACTCCTTCCATCATCGCCCTTTCCCGCCAAAACCTTCCTCAACTCGAGAACTCCACCATTGGTAACGCTATCAAGGGTGGTTACGTTGTGCACAACGCTGAGAAGGCCGATATCACCCTTGTTTCCACCGGTTCCGAGGTCGGTATCTGTGTTGATGCTGTTAAGTACCTCAAGGAGAAGCACAACCTCACCGCACGTGTTGTCTCAATCCCTTGTTTCGAGGTCTTCGATGCCCAACCCCAAGAATACAGACTCAGCGTCTTGCCAGACGGTATCCCATCTTTGTCCGTTGAAGTTATGTCAACCATGGGCTGGGAACGTTATACCCACGAGCAATTCGGTCTCAACAGATTTGGTGCCTCTGGTGCTTACAAGGATGTTTACAAGGTATGTTCTATTCTTCACATAGATTTACAATCAATGAATTGTGCTAATCCCCATTTTAGAAGTTCGAGTTCACCCCAGAAGGTATCTCCAAGCGCGCCGTCGCCACTGTCGATTTCTGGAAGGACGTTCCAAACATCCGCTCTCCTCTCAACAGAGCTTTCAAGCAACTTATCTAAATTTCTGGAAATAATTTCGCGATTGGTTTTGGGGCATTTTATGAATAATGCAGGTCCTGGGTGTAGTTCGCCAAATAGACTATGAAAATAAGCAAATGATTTATGAACGAACCATTAATGTTTACAATGTGTATCTGTGTTGCATTGGGCTTTTCCAGAGCTACTTGTGGTCCAAGCTCCTTGTCTTCATGAGAGTCTCCTATGATACCCCTCTTTTCGCATCTACATAATATCTAACCAACTCCCAATTTGCTTTTATAAGAATCTTGACCTCCACCCAAACGGTTTTGTTTTCCTCGATATGCATTATGAAAGCAGCCTCCCCTTGCCAGTGTATGTTCAATAATCTTCGTATCCGTCCAAGGCATTTACTTCACTTCTTCAAATGACTCAACCTTCTCCAGCCATGCTCTCATCCTCGCCCATCCTTTTCACTTTTGTATCTCTTATGAGCTCCCGTTGAAACCCATGCGCGACAATCTCAATTCTATGTGCCGCTTTCCTCGCCTCCCCTACATGCTCCGCTGTTCTCGCTACAACCGTTCCCACTAATAATGGAGCCTGGGCCCCCTCATCCCTTACATCATGGCGCTCTTGCTCGGAATGGCTTCCTTCAGTCGTGCCACTTAATGGTCGCATTTCCTCTCGGGCTGCAGATAGAATTTCTAAACTCCGAATGTTCGATACCCCATTCAGGTTTTCTGATCCATTCATTCGAGTGTCGTGTGCGTTGGTGTATGTAGATCGGCTGCGATGGCGAGTACTGGAGGTGGAATGGGGGGTAGAAGATGTAGGAGAAATAAAGGAATGCAGAAGGATAGGACCTGATGAGGCGGACTCAACAATTATTCGTTGCGGGGCTCCGAGGTTGAGATGTAGCGAGGCATTGTATGCCGAGAGAGCGGTGGATGTTAAGGTTGTGAGGGACTGAAATTGAGGGGGTTTGGCGTGGGAGTTGGAGCTGGAGGGGTGGGAAGAGGAGGAAGTTGAGATGAGGGGGGTAAGTGATAAATCTGTCAAATGGAGGGAAAGGTTGGGGTTGTGATTTGGATTGGAAGAGGAAGAGGAGGAGGAAGTCATTGTTGGTTGTGAGCGAATGTTGGTTGTACCCAAAGACATTGTGATGGATGGATGATAGATAGATAGTTATTTGGATAAATGGTTGTGTAACGTCAATTGATGATAACCTTGTTGGTTTTATTGTATTAATTGTATTATGAGAATTGCAAAGCCATACAAATGGAAATAGGAGACGAGAATCCCAATCTACCAAAACAATAGAATAATGATAACCAGAAAACAAGGCAAATGAGATTGAGATGGCAAGAAAAAGGTGAATGAGATGATAATGAGATAGGAAATTGATGATCAACTGATAAAGGAAACAGCTTAGAAACAAGGCCTAGGGCGACCTGGGCATACGCTATCTACCTACCTAGGTATCGGTCAAGATTCAGTGGTTCATTTGGGTATCCTTGTCGGTAAAGCGGGAGCTAAACTTAGCGTGATCCATGGCATGTGAAGGCTACGGAGGGACAATATTGCAAGCTGGTCTGAACATACCTTCCGTTTACTTTGAACCGTTGATTTTCAATATTGAACATTAAACATTGATGATTATTGACGCTGCGCACTTGATCAAAGAGTGAAGATATTCGGAAACTGCATCTTGATCATTGGATAACGAGGAATCCGATCCGACACGGAAATAATCGAACATGGCGGACGCGGAGGAAAAGGCCAAGGCTGAAAAGCTGGCTGCGGCTAAGAAGAGGGTATGTTGTTTTATTTGTTATGAGGGATGAGGGAGTGAGTTGTTGCAGTGTGAGGGTTAGAGAGATGTATTGGGGGTTGATAACCGGGGGAGATGGTGAGGATAATTACTTACTGTTGAGTGGCATTTAGGTTGAGGAAATGAAAAAGAAGAAGGCGAAGAAGGCGGGCGGGAAGAAAGAAGAGAAAGTGGGCGCGGTAACTGAAGCTTCGAAGAGTGAGGAGACGAAGGGCGAGGAGACGAAGAGCGAGGAGACGCATGAGACAATTGCTGCAGTACCGTCCGAAGCTTCGACTGAATCCCCACTCGAGGCTGCCGCCGAAACGCCAGTCGCCCAGGAAGATATAACAGTCGAGGATGAAAAGAAAGATGAGAAGGCCGTAGAAGCTTCAGAGACTAAGGACGAAGAAGAGAAGGTAGCGGAACTTAATTCAGCCTCGAGACATGGAAGATCGCCCTCCTTATCGGTACAATCTAAGATGAGGTCATCGTCTTTTAGACAAGCTGCGGGACCTCTTTCACCGGAAATTGCTTTTAGTCCTAGTGGTGATACGGCGCCGGATATTTATAGAAAGCAAGCTTTAAGAATTGAGGATTTGGAGAAGGAGAATAAGAAATTGAGTAAAGAGGCGGTAGATGCAGAGAAGAGGTGGAAGAAGGCGGAGGAAGAATTGGAGGATTTGAGAGAGGCAGAGGGGGAATCTGCCAAGGGAGAAAAGGGTACTGAAAATGGGAATTCAGAGGAAATTGAGAAATTGGTAAGTTCTGGGCCATAGCGCACGATTCAATTTGGGCTAATTGAACATTGTAGAAATCTGAAATCGCAGCGCTCCAACGACAAAACACACAACTTCAGGTTTCTTCCACCCGCAAACATGTATCTTCGCCTTCGACATCAGTGCCAGCACCATCGGAATTGGAAGCCGAGCTTCGTTCCAAATCTTCGACCATCGAGTCTATGGAAATTGAGATTTCTAATCTTAGAGCACAGCTTGAACGTGTCGCATCTGGATCGTCTGTGGAAAAAGAACAAATCACTGCTCTGGAGGAAAAATTGGCAAGGAGTGAGAAGTCGGCAGCAAATGCGCAACGGGAATTGGGAGATCTGAAGAAGAACCTCGAACGAACAACTGAGAAGGCTGTTAAGGAAGGTAGCGAACGTATATCTGCAGAAACCAAATTACGCACGTTAGAAAGAGAAACGGAGGAGGCCAAGGCACATAGCGATGAGCTTCAGAAGAAGGTGGATGCACTTGAAAAGAAAGTATCTACACTTACGACGCTTCACAAAGAACACGATGCCCGATCACAAGCTCAGAAGAAAGAACATGAAAGAGTGGAAAAAGAAGCATCAGACCTCCGAGCTCGATTCGCTACTGTCGAGAATGAAAATTCACGTCTCAAGGAAGAAAGGGAAAGATTGAAGAAACGGGATGCGCAAGGAATCGATGATGAAGGGGTTGATGAATTGGAAAATGAAGAGAGACAACGCTTGGAAAAGAAAGTCAGAGATTTAGAGGCGGAAGTTCATGAATTGAGAAGAGGCGTATGGAGGGATCGAAGAATCGAATTACAGGGTGAAGGAGACGATGGACTTACGAGTCCTGGCGCAAGATTCACAGATGTGGATTTAGGCGGAAGTGGAAGTCCTCATGCGAGAAAGAGCGGAGGTCCACAAGGAATGGGGATCGGGGATTATTTGACAAGTGGGTTTAATGCTATTACGGGAGGTACGGCACCGGTAGGACATGGACACGCAGGAGCAGATGAGGATGATGAATTGTTGGATGATGACGAATTCCTTGAATTCGACGAGGAAGCTTTCAGGAAGGCACAGCAGGAGGAGGCGATGAAGAGGATTGAGAGGGTGAAGGAGGTTAAGCGGGCGTTGAAGAATTGGGAGGGCTGGAGATTGGATCTAGTGGAGAATAGGAGTGCGGGTGGTGAGGGCGTGGGAGAGATTTTTGAGATTTAAAAAAAGAGGATTGTTTTACTTTATTTATCAACTGAGTGTTTGAGGCGAATGAATGAATGAATAAGCCTTGGAATGGAGTGATGAAAAACTAGGTATGGCAAATGGAGAATTTCAGATAGGAGGTTGTATGAGTGATCGCGACTGTATCAGTAGAAGTCGGTATGGTGGTATGGTATGCGAGATGAATGGATATGCCTCAGTTGAACCGTGTGTTTAAGTGATGAAGGCGAAATGAGGAACATGCGGCTTTCTTTTTCTTGAATCTTATATCGTATGGTATTGTCCATCTCATCCAAATGTTAACATTAAACATTGATGGAAAAGCTCGATGTGATCAAATTGGTTCTTTCAGAATATGTACTTGGAGTCTTGGATACACACGGTACATAGGTATTGTGATATGAGTACGTTCAATCCAAACCAATCCATATAATCAATAGAGAAAATCCAAACTCGTATCACTGCATACCTAGGTGCATATCTTTGAGATCGGTATTGGTGCGAGGCAAGCAAGAAAGAAAGAAAGAAAGAGAGAGTCTTTCCTATGGGGTTTATATAAACATATATACATATCTACCTAGGTAGGTAGGTAGGTAGGTAGGTAGGTAGTGATGTAAGATATGAGATGACATACCTAGCTCTCCATTCGAACACTCGGTTGATGGTTTAAGTAACAAGGAGGGCTTTGTTTGAAAAGTAAGTGAGGATGTCGAGATGTATGTACTTGTTGATCATATATTGATTCTATAATTTTGATGTATCATCTCATCTCATCTTTTGTGTTTAGATGATGTTGTAATTTTTGATTTCCATATTTGATACTACTACTACCTAGGTAAGCTGCTTCCATCACAATCCCATCTCGATTCCACTTTAGCTAGGAAACTCCTGAGTAATCTAGTCATCTCGCCTCCCTTCTATCCCCCATCCAATCTCGATATCCAATATCAAATATCCAGCATCCCAGGTGTAATTCCTGAAATTAGCTACTCTTTCATGTCATATCATATCATATCATAATATTTCCGAAGCAAAACAAAACAAAAAATGAAACGCGCCGACCATCCATAAAAAGGGGTATATCCTGAAGAAGAAGAAACAGTATTCTGTTCCCATCCTTCGCAACCTCCCATGCCTCCCATCCCATCCATCCCATCCCAATTTCCCGCCCTCCAACCTTCCTAACCTTCCCCCTTCCCATCATCAAGCCCCATTTCTACCGCATTTTCTCTCCAACATTCGTAGATTTCGTTAAATGCTGCTTCAAGTTCATGATGATGCATGCGTTGATTCTATTCATAAAAAAGGGAATTTGTATTTTCTGGTCTCTGTTTTCTTTTTTCTGTTTCTGTTTCTGTTTGCGTCTGTTTGTCGTTTCATTCCATTTCGTGTCATTTGCGTGTAGTCGTAGTACTGCATGTACCGTATGTTTCGTAAAATTCGTCATAAAAGCATTGTCCAAAGTCGTGCCCCGATTCATACTGTCCCTCACAAGGGCATTGATGTAGCGATTTAGATTCGTAATGTTTCATGTATGTGCAACGATACTCGAAGCCTCTGGCTCCCTCCGTCTTCCCAATCAATAATCAATCTGAAGTGAAACATCCAGTGATTCTCTTTTGAGATGACTGAATCAGTCATTTTTGAGAACCCGAGTCAATCTCCTTAAGGAAAATGAGCAAACTTCTCACTCCTCGGACTTCCGATCGAAGAACTTTGTTCCACTGATGCCCTCCTCTTATGCATCAATGGACTACTCTGTAACTCACTCACAACTCCCAACCATCCACTCCTCTGTGGACTTCCGGTCCCCTCATTATGTCCTATAGCATTACTTGTGATTCTCCTTAGCGGCGGTGTACGTTTGAGGTTCTCGCTCAGATTACTCGGAAGCGTCCTACTCCGAATAGGGGAGCCGAAGATCTTATCCGCATCTTCCTTTTCTCTTTCCTTCTCTTTTTCTTTCTCCTTCAACACCACTTCCGTTTTCGCAGCCACCATTCCCAGATACACGACGAGGAAACGCATGCGCAATAAATCCAATTTGCGCACTCGCTCTTCGAGATCCCGACGGGTCGTTCCCCATAATATCCGAGACCCGAGTTTTAACCTCTTGTGATCTTCCTTACTAACCATCTTATTCAAAAGCTCTCTTAAATCATCGCCGCATCTTTGAATCTCGCGTACCATGCCCGCTAATCGAAGTTTATCTTCGAGTTTGGAGATTCTGCTAATATCATGATCGTAAGAGGCGTTTTCTTGAACACTGGATTCGAGCACAGAGAGATAGGTGGTTAAGTCTTGAGGTGCGGTATTGTAGGCTGAGAGGTGGGTGAGGAGGGTTTGGACAAGAAGAGGAAGAGAAACAGCGGTCGCGGCGCAGGTGAGGAGAAGGGAAGTGGGCAGACTAGATTGGAGGGGGGACATTGGTGGGAGGGATTGGATTAATGGGTTGAGGGACATTTTGCTGGGGTGGTTGCTGATGATGTTGGTGATAAGGTGGTAGAGTGAGTTGTGCACATATTCAAATTTTGAGATAAGTATCGTCGCATTCGATCTAGACTGATAGAGAGTTTGAGATGAAGAAGAAGGGTGGTGAGGTAACAGAGATGAGATGAATAGATGTGAGATGGGTGAATCACGAAGTAACCTCCCTTAGCCGGATATCTAGGATAATCAAGAGAGGCAAAAAGTACAGAGGAATACTTGGTCCTGCGTACCTTGCCTAGGTAGTGTTTTCCCCTCCGTACCACTTTACTCACTTCCGTACATGTATGGAAACCAATAGATCAAAACGATCCAAAAACCAATGGATGGTGGGAAAATGAACCCTTGTACTTGCAGAATCATCACATGCGGCTTTTGAATTTTTGCAAGTTAACGGAGAGAACCTAGGTAAGGATCCTTGTGTGGTGGTGTGAGCCGATGTATGTGAGCGAGTTCTAGTTCTGTTGGGAACTGGGAGGAACTAGGTAAAGTGTAAGGTCTAAGGTCAAAGATGTGTGTAATAGATCGGTGTATCGGACAATTAGGACTCTGTATGATATTTTGTGATCCTGTTCCGATGGATTGAGCTGGTTGATTGATGAATTGCCTGTTAGTACTTCATGTTCGACTGCAAATGGGTATCTGGATACCTAGGTAGGTGTGTAAAATCATTCCAAAACGATGGCGCAAAGAGAATCTGATCAAGATCCAGATGATTGACGACTGACGACTGATATGCGATAAGAAAAAGGAAAAAATGACAATGCAACACAATCAAGAAGTGGAGAGTTTTTACAACATTTCGTCCCATTGTTGGCCAATTGAACCATCAATTCACCACGCGTGGGGTAGGTACATACAGTAAATTCATGTAAAGCACCATGACCTGCAGTAGAGAAAAATCCACATCTCTGAGTCAAATCCACTAATACACAACGACAATTCTTCTGCGATTTTGATAGGAAAGTTTCAAGATCGGCACAGATTACTTCACTTCAGTCCAGTCCATTTCAATATTATAAAAAGATAAACGATACCGTCGCCAACCATGGAAACCTCCAAACCAGAAATCTCCCCGCCTCCGTCTCTCCCCCACCTCTTCACATACCCCTCTTCCACCCCACCCTCGCTCATCACCCAAGGTGCCGAAGCTCTCCTCTACAAATCCACATACTTACTGCCGTCTCTACCCTGCGCACTAAAATGGCGTCCGTCTAAACCATATCGACATCCGATTCTTGATCAGCGGTTGACAAAAGCGAGGATATTGGCAGAAGCGAGGGTGTTGGTCAAGTGTAGGAGGGAGGGCGTTGTTGTGCCGGCTGTCTATGCGGTGGATGAGGGAAGGGGGTGTATAATGGTCGAGTGGATTGAGGGGGAGGTGGTGAGGATTAGATTAAACGAGTGGTTGGAACGGAGGAAGCAGAAGGAAGGGAATAAGGAGGTTACTGGGGAGGAAGAGGGGACTGAAGATGCGGTGGACCTTATGAGGAGGATTGGACGGGCGGTGGGAAGGATGCATGGGGTCGGGGTTGTGCATGGAGATCTGACGACGAGTAATTTGATGTTGCGACCAATACAAGTTGAAGGAGAGGAGATAAACAATGGGAAGGAGTTAGAAGGGGAGATTGTTATAATTGATTTTGGATTGGCGAGCCAGACTACAGCAGATGAGGATCGAGCGGTCGACTTATATGTGTTAGAGAGAGCATTTGGAAGTACACATCCAAGGGCGGAGGGGTTGTTCAGAGAGGTCTTGAATGCGTATGGAACAAGTTATAAAGGAGCACAGGTGGTTTTGAAGAAGTTAGAAGATGTGAGAATGAGAGGGAGAAAAAGAAGTATGTTAGGTTGAAAATTTACAATCTACTTTTGATTCCATAATATATCCAATATTTTTATTAGGATTTCTAGATATCTATCCATGTACTTCTCTTCGTCATCCACCAGCTATCCAAACACTACAATTTGCCAACCCAGTAATCTTGTCATTTCAAGTCGTTCCCGTTATTTCCAACACGCTATTGGAGCAGAAAACCGCAATTCGCCATTGCGCCGAAATTCAAACCCCTAATTGCACTTTTGATGTTCACTCTCTCAGTTCTGCCGAAGCGAAATATCCCTTATTTTCTATCACGCCACGATCCCGGACAATGGCGGTATATTTGACCACCCATTCCGGCTTCAAGTCACCTTTCATACCATCAATTCCCCTCTTAGATTCTGATAGCACACCAACGCCTCTAACTCCTTGTCCCAAAAGCTCCCGCAATGTGCCACTAGGCAGTATATCGGTGCAATCATTGTGAGTATAAAGTTCGATGTTCTCTTGTTTGGCGATCTTGAGCAAAGGCTGTGGAACTCTGCAACAATCTTTCACATTTATCTGATCGACTTGTGGTCGTACTCTGACGTTCCCTAGAAACTTAGCAAGTTTCGCTGTGCCAAATTCGGCCAATCCTAATTTCTTTACAATTCCTTGCTCATATAGTTCTTCCAATATAGGCCAGGTCCCAAGTTCTTCGGCTTCGTTTCCTTGTTCCGAGTTCTTCTTGTCTGCTTCCCATTCGCAGTCGCCGTCAAAGGACATTCCAGGAAATGAAACGATTAGGAGATCAATTGACTCGACACCCAATTCTTTCATTACCAAACTTAGAGCATCTTTTGTGTATTTTGACCTTGACTTCACATCCGTATTGGCCATATAAAATAGTTTAACAGTGATTTCATAATTCTTGGGCTCTTCTGCGAGCCCAGATAGAGACCAGTCTATGGTGGGTATATAAAAGTCATTGTCTTGTCTAGTTGTCCAAATGGAAACTGGCGGTCGACTCGGTGATCTATTCTCTTCATCGGATTCATCATGTCCATTGACTCCATTTGCATACGAAGGGGTGGGTGAATAGTCTTGCTGCGCAGCTAGAAAGTTGCTCCGGAGGGAGTTTGTAAGTTCAAGATTTGACCGGTCCGCGCCGGGTTTTCTAATGATGGAAGGACCTCCGACCATAATATTTCTAAATACTCAGTCAGTCAATTGCTTTTTGAGAGATGGGACGAGAAAAACGTACGACGTGGAAAGAATTAATCTAGTCATGATTATATCGAATTTGACGGGAAAGTGGGATGCGAATTCCTTTGGATTGATTGAAATGGGCAGAGGTATGATACAATTCTAATCGTACGGAATATAATATATTATAATATAGGGAAAAGAAATCTAAAGTTCTAGGGAAAAGAGTGAATAGGACCGAAGAGAAATGTACAAGATAATAAAGGATAAAAAGGAAAATTGTATTATTCTATCATTACTGTCACAAGTGTTTGTCGGTACTCGCTCACTAATCCTTCACTTATCTGCCCCTCCATCATTCTTTGTAAGCTTTTGCAAGCGCGGAGATTCCCCGAACTTTACTTGCACCCCTGCAAACAATTAACAAGGCTCCTCCTTTTGCCCAGACACGACACCCTCAAGGCTGAGATACCAATCTTCTCGAAAAACAATCATAATCATGGCCATCCAGTAAGTAAATATTTGAAAAGATGACATGAAGATATTTGGATTACGCTAACATCACGCAGCTATCTCATCTTGTTATCGCGGCAGGGTAAAGTTGTATGTACTTCTCCTTTCTCTGGATGAGAAGTAGCTCGAAACACACTCTAACTCTCCACAGAGACTCGCAAAGTGGTTTACAACATTATCGCCAAAAGAGAAGGCGAAGATCATTAAAGATGTCTCTCAACTTGTGCTGGCACGTAGAACGAGAATGTGCAATTTCTTAGAGTACAAAGGTCAGATTGGTTCTACAAACCCACATCTAGAGCTCCATGCTGATTACATCAATGGCAGATTCGAAGATAGTTTATCGACGATACGCTTCTCTCTTTTTCATCGCAGGTTGTGCCTCGACAGATAACGAACTTATTACTCTGGAAATTGTTCACCGCTATGTTGAGCAGATGGACAAGTACTACGGAAACGTCTGCGAGCTGGTAAATTTTACGTCTCAAGATGGAACGTGGCATATATACTAATATGGAGTCAGGATATCATTTTTAACTTCCAAAAAGCATATTTCATATTGGATGAGTTACTACTAGCAGGCGAAATGCAGGAGAGTAGTAAGAAGAACGTGCTTAGGGTGATATCAGCGCAAGACTCAATTGAAGATACGGAGGTGAGTGGTGAACATCAATTTGGGTCGTAGTGGTTATTCTGGACATTCTTTCACTTTACAACCTTTTGGGGAATAACATCATCCAAACTCGAATTTCTTTCATGCTGATTGAAATTTCGCAATTCCAGGTCGACGAAGAGATTACCAAGCTTATGTGAATCGGTGCTTTTACACATGTATTACAGAAATATATGGGTGGATGGAGTCTGGCGCGAAAATATCATATACCACTTTCAAGCAATTTCACGCGTTGTGCACAATTTCTAGTGATGGGTTTGTTTGCTAACTAGGTGATGGTTCCTCTCTCTAGGCCCAAGAAGAGGTGATGAGCGGACTTAGGGAGATTGGTCTTGCTTAATACCCCTTTTACAACTGCCGACCTGGAGTTGGGAATTCATGTGAATGGTACTGGCGTTCTTCTTAGGGCGTTTAATGGATGGTAAGATACCCAGGAGGAATCATAAGTTAAGTATGAACTACGAAATGGCGTTTGTGTAAGTTGAGTGTGGAATTGAATGCGCTGAGTTATTGGATTATCTCTAAGTTTTGACCCCTCGGAATGTTAATTGTAGTGCCTCTTGCTTGGCATTATTCCGTTTTTCCTCTCGACTTGTCTCGAGCTTGTCTACTACACTTGAGCTGCACTGCTACTTGGCTCGTAAGCCAGGTCGTCATCCATGCTCACCATGATACTACCAATGTAGCCATTCATGTCTCACAGATTGACCATGCTGTTTGTTACTAGCATGTAGAGAGTCGAGATTCCTGAAGAATGCTCAAGATGTGACCGAGTTGGCTGAGAGGCAATTCTTGATTACGTGATATTATATGTCATCATGTAAAACCCCTTTACGAAGTGAAAGCTGCAAACGTGCTTGATTCTTCAATGCAGATTTGAGACCATGACCCTCAGATTGACGGTCACCTGAACGTGATTCACGATACTTTTAAACCTTTGAATCTGTAACAACGTTCCGGAATCGATATCGATCTGTTCTTCACGCACGAGAATCATTTATTGGTTGTTAAGTGATAAAGGGACAGAGGTAAGATATTGAT
The DNA here is from genome assembly GCF_013461495.1 of Botrytis fragariae. Taxonomy (NCBI): domain Eukaryota; kingdom Fungi; phylum Ascomycota; class Leotiomycetes; order Helotiales; family Sclerotiniaceae; genus Botrytis; species Botrytis fragariae. The sequence continues at coordinate 749,436 of NW_023500991.1, read as the reverse complement.
CTCCCCAGAATCCCAGACCAGATCAAACTTCATGATCCACTTTGTGCGACATCGTTTATCCATCAAGCTAATACGTATTAAGACTAGCTTATCAATCGTTTCGGTCACAATCAAGGTTATCAACTTGAGTCTCCACACTCATCATCCGGCTCACCCCATCCCCCCGAATCTTCTTCGGTATCAACAACCACACACCGTCTATCCCATTACTACGCATCTCAACAATACTTACATTATCAAATTTAAAATGACCATTACCTGCTAGACATAAAGTCTAGCTGAAGAACATCTTGATATCACCTCCGCAGCCAGCGCAGGAAGTATCAATCTTGCTTTCTTAGTTCACGCAGGTCCTACAAACACACCGATAACGGAACAAAGAGCGACACGTTTGGTCCATACTTCACCCCTAAACACTACTCTAAACAACACCATTAACAACACATCCATACTACACAACACACCGTCGCCAAAAATAATTATATGAGGTTTTAAGTACCTGGTTTTCAGTTCAACGAGTCTGAAGAATCATCCGAAAGGTTGTCTATCTCCACAGAATACTCGGGCTCCGTAGCCACATACTTCTCACTTTCTTCAAAGCGCGCGAGTCGTCATTCCGCCTTTGGTTCAATTATCCTTCACCACTATCCACGATAAGAACTTATCTAAATCTACTTTCATTCTCATCTCAGCAAAGATGAAGTTCCTCCCTTTACGCGACTTCGACAATATCACCAGTGCGTTGAATTTCAACACACCCGATTGCCACGTCATTGGTGGTTGTGATCTCTACACAACCAAAGCTGCTGGCTCCGACAAGAAACTATATAAAAATATTGAGAACTCACTAGAATCTCAATATGAATCTCTACTCAAACTATCGGCCTCTGTATCGCCTCCTCTTGATCCCACGGAAGCTGGCGTAAATCTCTCACGTTCAAGTCCTTTTGGGCCCTTGAGCCAGGTATCGAGTCGTCGAACCTTCGCATATCTCATTGCAACACTTAACGCAAGTCATCCTGACTACGACTTCTCGCACAATCTCAGACCTGCCGATTTCCACAAAGAACGAAGTTTGAAGACTGTTATCAATACCATTGATTCGACACTTTATAATCTTAGACCAAGTTCGGGTATGACGCTTCATGTCCCATCGCAGACATCTTATAAGACAACCTCATCTGCTGGTGCTACAAGTCAAGCCTGGTGTCCACAGATGTGGGCTTTGATTGATAAGGAGATGACCCTCAAGGACTGTACAGTCTATTCTTGGGCCCCTCCTGATGAACCGTTTGACGGTGAATTGGGATCTATTTGGAGTCTCAACTACTTCTTCTTCAACAAAGAGAAAAAGAGAGTCGCGTATTTCTACGTTCGAGCTGTCCCAGTCATGAGCCACAGTCCAAGTCAAGGTCAGGGCATTACAGGCCGAGAAGCCGAGTACAACGACGCCGGTGCAAACAAACGGGCTAGGTATTGGCTAGGTGATCGTGCCGATAATCTTATGATTGATCAAAATGGCGACGATGATACTGATGTCAACATGTGGGATGAGGACGACCAAGTAGACCCTGAAGAGGAATACTACGACGGCTATGATGATGAAGCTGATGATGAATTCGATGATCAGAATTACAAAGCACCTATACGTGGTGTTAGTGAAGATATGGCTGCTTCGATGGATATTGATTGTTGAACAACTTTTTCTTTCACACCTTTTTGCATTTTTTGTTTAGCAAGCAGATTGGCTGGCGTATTGGACAAGTCGATGGCAACGGCTTTTGATTTCTTTTTCTTTCATTTCACTCTTTCTCGTTTTTTTTGGTGATCAAAATACCACATCTGTATGTTTTGCTTTCTTCTGCTTCTTGTCTGTACTTGTGGGTTTTTTGGTCGGCTATCTGTAGGAACATGGGATGGATGACATGATGAACTATTCGGCATGGCGTTCGGCTACGGTTCGGTTCGGTGAGAGCGTACTGGGTTGGCTGGCGTTGTACCTATAGTTTTACTCCCTCTTGCTAGGTAGCTTTTGGGAAGGATATCGGTGGTGCGGCGGATGCATTATACTTGGATGGGTGATTATGCAGGCGTATGCGTATACGTATGCATAGTATGGTTAATACTTTCAACAACATGATACCGTGACAATCCAATAATATGAAAACAATTCTTCGTGGATATCCCAGGTTGCTGTGGCCTTGGTCGTATATTCTCCGACTATCAAAGTTGTCTCCTGTATATGCGAGAGATGAGCGTATTCAATATTCACATTGAAGATCTCTCTCGCTGCACTTGATAATGTTGGACAGTGGGGCAGTAACTCAAGTCTGGAGAGAACGACTTGGTCATGATGCTATCCAGTCCGCTTCGGTAAGGTCAAGTGAAGTGAAGTGAAATGAAGAGGAATAATTCACAAACCATTCATTACAGATATGAATCAAAAGAAGCATTCAATTCAGAATGTCAAGAATAGCATACATTCTAATAGTATTGTACCATATATCCTCTCGTGTTTTCATCTTGGCTGAATATAAAATGAAAACTTCTCTAAAACTTCTTTTTCTTCTTTTTCTCTCTCTTAAAAAAGTGTAGACAGATAAAACATCCCCTATCCCCTCTAATATCGGCTAGATCTACATCCACCAAAACACAAAAGCAAAAAACAAAAAAACAGGAATTCCCACGAGACGACAACACACGATAGCGCAGAACATTGTCGCGGTATGTACATCTGTAAATCCAGCCCGATACGCCTATCCCAATGGTGGCGCAGCGGCACTTCCATTGTTCGAAATTCGAGATGATGAGCGTAACATACGCTGTGAAATGGGGTATCATTCGCTGAAACAAGAGACAAAAGATGGAAAAACAAAAAGACAAAAATCTGACGAGGTGATTTAATGATAGAAAAGATTAGGAAATCAAATCAGAAATCGGAGATGTAGGTAGAGTAGGTGCTTCTTGTGGGGAGGAAGGTGAAAGATGGAAGGTGGTTGAAGGGGTGGTGTAAGAGTGTGGAAAGTAGAGGTGAAGTTGATCGAGGTAGAGTGTGAGTGGTAGAGATGGAAGGTTGAGCTACCGATGCGGGGGTAAAATAGTCTAGCATAACTTGTACTGTTGAAGATCTCTTCTCCCTATCGTAGAATAGGGATGTTGGATGCTAGTAGAGCAGAGCGGGCGAAACTATTTTCTCCCCCACATCTTCGCAAATCCACGCTGTTGCTGCTCGCGCTTGGCAGCACCATCTTGGAATTCGTCGCTGGCGGAGCTTCCACTGCTTTGAATCTTGGTACTGCGTGGGTTGCCGAATATCTTGAGAAGGACGGTCATAATGACGCTGCTCAGGATACTCAAACAGAGAATACCAATCATAACGAGATTACTCTTGCGGTAGCGATGAGGTCCTGCTTTGGCATCTTCGGGCCATCCGGTATAGAGTGCGTAGGTAGTAGTGATACTTCCGAGATTGCCGAGACCGGATACAAGAGCTGATGCGGCGGCAACGCCTACTTCTCCGTGGCGATGTTGGAAGATCTCATTGGTCCATGTCATGCAGATGGGGACTGTGGGACCAAGTCCATATCCGACCATAAGGAGACCACCGTAGCGTGCCCAGGGGTGAGAGACAGGGGCAAAGGTGGTGGTAAGTAGACCGGCAATCTGAATTAGTACTGCGGCGGAGAAGAAGAAAGCTCGGTACTTATGGAAACGGTCGGAGATTGGAGTGACCATAAGAATTGCAATGAGATCCATCTATTATTTGTCAGCCTCTAGTCCTATATCATAGCTTTGGTGCGTTTTACTTACGATCCAAATGGGTGCGGTGAGCAAGCTAAGAGTTATACCCGAGAAGGAGGAGTCGATTCCTTGTATAATGACGGTAGCGTAGAGTTGTGTCCCAATACCCACGCCAACAACGCCGAAGTACATCAGAGTGAGAGGCCAAAGACGCCAGTCAATCAAAACATAAGCAAGATCTTTCCATCCCCATGACCTTGGATGATAAACTCTTCTCAGATCCTGATAATGAATCTCGGCATCTTCCCCAGTCAATACCGGTGGAGTAGAAGGAAGCCATCTTGCGAGACCTGTGGGGACTCGTTCTTCTCCAGGGGGGAGTGGACGATCTGGCAACCACCAGAGAAGTGAGATACCAAGCACAATACCACAAAGTCCATACAACAAGAACATCCATTGAAAACCAACGAGACCACTAGTCCCATCCATTTTCTGGAAACCAGCGGAAACCAGTCCTACAACAGCAGCGGAAAGCTGAGATGCAGTGAAGTACATGCCAATACGCTTGCCAGTTCTTGAGGGTGGGTAGAAAAGCGTAAGATAGTAAGCCATTCCCGGCCACATTCCCGCAGTAACTACACCAAGAAGGAAACGAAGGAGCCTAAAGAGTATCAGCAACGAAATCAAACTTGATAGAAGGAATCAACCCACATCAAACTCCAAGCCGCCTTCACAGCCGCAAAACAAGCTCCAATAATACCAACCGCGAGAACGATACGACTCATCCAAACTCTTGGACTCAGTTTTGTCATGATCAAGTTCGAAGGTAAGTCGAAGACAACATAGGCAACATAGAATAAAGCTAGAGCCGTGGAAGTTTGCTTGGCTGTCAAGTTCAGAACTTGGGCAAGATCATGACCAGCCGATGCATTCATAGTTTGAGCAAGACCAACATTGGATCTGATGGCGGAACAGAGGAAATACAAAACCCAGAATGCTATATATGCATTAGTTGCTGTTTGCAAAAAGAGTGTTGTCTGAATTACCTGGAATAATGCGGCGATCGATTTTCCTATAATATGATGTCAGGATATATGACCTACAAACTTCCCATAATTCTGGAAATTATAGTTTATCCTTACCTATAAACCTTTTCAATCCTCTCGATATTAACCTCCTCATCATCATAAGCCCTCCCGGATTCATCGGCATAGACTTCATTTGCATTCAGACTTTTCCCATCAAGCTGTCCCTCATGTGTAGCTATGGTGGGGTCGTGATCACCAAAACTTCGGTCCCCAGCTTGTGCCATAATTCCTGTGAAGCAATGGAAACGCGTGCTAACAGATATTATGGTCTTTCAAAGATACTTTTGCAACTGAGATCTAAGAGTTCCTCAATTGCTGCTTTACCTGGAAGTTCGAATGAACAGAAGAGTAAGAGAGACGAGGGATGGTCAGAGGGATGGAAAGAATATTCTGATTTTTGATGTGTGGTGGGAGCTCCCGTAGTGGGGTTCAACATTTCCCATCGGGGGCTCTGGGCCCGGTACTAATGCTAATTTTGATTAGCTCATGAGAAATCATTGCTGTAGACCCAATTTTCTATAGAACAGCTGTCTTGGTATCTCAATATCGTAGGTGAAGATGTCGTTGATGAGACGTGAAGCTTCTTGGAGTTTGTATCAGAGCGAGTCTTTTTTCAAAAAAGCGTCAACTCATGGATATCTAGTATTTTTGTTTGCATCATGTACAAAGTCCTCATTAAAATTACTTATCTGACCAATACCACATACTCGGGTCTATCTACACATCCACTTCTATTGAAGTTAAAGGGTTTGAAGCTTCAATGTGGAATTTTATTCCACAGCCCCGTTCTGGACAATCGCTAACCTCCCTGCCAATTCCCAAAAATTACATTTGTAAATCCCTAAAAAAAATGTCTTTGTTGCTCTCAACATTACTAACATGAGTATCGATACACTTTCATTAAGCCCAAACCAGTTTCTTCACCTGATGTCCCAACACATCGAATAGTCCCGTGCTTTTCTTGGCCTCGGCCAAACTAATGATGGTACCCTCCTCTACAATGTCCTTTCTCTCCTCTCCGGCCTCTCTTATACTTCCAATCTCAACCATTCTTCTAATCTCTCCACAGACACTCTTCACTTGCTCGGCCTCACTAACTCCTTCATCTGATACCGCAGATCTGGAGGGCAGAGCCTTGAATGCGAGAACCTTCACAGCATCTTTAGGTTCCGCTATACTTTGATTTTGTAGACCTGATATTAGGTTTGCAAACCCAGCGGCAATTGGGGCAACGACAGAGTTGGTAGTAGATGTGGATGTGGACGTGGATGTCTTGTCTTCAAGAGAAAGTTTCGAAGAAGGAAATTCCGTAGCCATAGATCTCGTGTTGACACGAATAATATCGTTTGAGCCGGCTTTATAAGTGATTACAAAGCCCACATTCCTCTTCTCATCTGCCTGGGCTTGTGACAAAGTACTCGTGATGTATGTTCCTAACTTGATACCAGTCACCTGGTTTAAGTCCACTCTCACGAAAGATGATACTTTCTCGATATTCCAATCAAAGTGGCACATATACAATGCCGCATCTGTCAATAGGAGGACGGATTCCTCAAAAGGACTGGATTTGATGGTATTTGGTACTTGCGGAGTGAGAAATGTCCATCCTCCAATAAATTCTTCACGATCGTCAGCAACGACGAGTTTCTGAGAAACGTCGATGGCTTGTTGCCTCATTTTTTGCATCGAAACGCCAGGATCACCACTCATCATGTTCGCCTCGAAATCTTCGAACACAAGATAGCTTACATTTCCTAGCAAGAAATCAATGGCGGCTTGACTGAAGTAGTCATTCACAATACTAAAAATCAATTAGTATCTGAAGTTTTTAGTTCAAAAGATTGACGTACCCGCTATAAAATCTGGAGATAGAAAGCCCCATATCTGTGATAGCTCCCTTGTAATCCCGCTTTCTGGTACGAGTAAAGTCACCCTTCAATGCTGCTGTAGAGGCATATTGCTTAGAAATGGCGTCACCGTTGTCGGCCCACAAAGTATTAAACCATTGCTGTGTTTGATCGACTTGTAGAGTGATATCTAGTCCCTCATTCTTTAACTGTATTTCAAGGGCTCGCTTTGCTACTGCACTTTGAACAACATTTGTTCGATCCAGACAATCCATACAGTTAGTCCTTAAAACGCCATTCTGTTTCGATACAAGTTTCCCATCGACTTCTACAGTGTTTGAGAACGAGTCAAGCTTCTTGCCCAGTATTTCCATGAGCAGGCTGACATTCTCAAATTTCATGCCTTTGCAAATAGCATGGAAATCAAACCATTCAAATCCAATGGATTTTTTAAGCTCGCTAGCTCGGGAAACGTTAAGAAGAGTCATCAATTTCTCGTACTCTCCGCCAACTATTGCCTCGTTTCCATGTTTCTCCACCAAGGAAGCCACTTGAATAGCCCCGTAGCGATCACTTATATTATCAAAATGCTTCTTGAAAGCTTCATAATTTGTTTCGGTAGAGTGGTGAACTTGAGGCACAGGCTTAAAAGAGTAAGGTGACTGGGAGAAGAAGATGGGAATGCTGCCACGTATCTGGACGAACGAATATATCTTACTTGAAGGACCCCAAACAGAATCCGATAAGATTTGCTCTGTTTCCACGCCATTGGCGGTATTGCCGTCCTCATCCACACCCCGGCGTAAATATCTAAGCCCGGCACGTTTAACTGACCTTCTAGATATTAATGTCAATAGATATGACTTTTCTGTACCAGCACGTGCTGTGAAAATTTGTTCATCTGAACTACTTGTTGTAATATCCTTCATCTCCATGGAAGTCTTCCCGGTGTCTGAACCTACAACAAGGTTTGGTGGATTGCTATCCATCGAAAATGCACGCTGTCCTACAAAGCCCTGCATAAGAGGCAAGGCAAAAGAAGACTGGCCAGCATCAATAAATGGTAACACAAGATGTCGATTCCAGAAGAAGAGTGGATCAACTTCCTTATGCAATGGTAATTCAGAGTTTGTATTCCTCTTATTTGCCAAACTTCTTGTGATATCGTGGTCGTAAGAGAAATAATAACTCCTAGAGGCTCCAAACAATATCTGTGATGTTCGTAGTAATTTTGGCAGCATGCTCTCCGCAATGTCGCTAATATCTTCAGGAGTTTCGATCTCCTCAGTGACCTTGCCCTTATCGGGAATTGGGATATCAGGTTTCCCTCCAGTGGCTTCCGAAATTGTAGCTGATACACCTGTGGCCTTGGCATCTTGCTCTACTGTAGAATACGGCTCAACGCTCATTCCCAAGTTCTTTTTCTGGTCCACAGCCCATCCTTTCTTCGAGAACCATTTTTGTGCAAATCTTCCATATCCCCCCTTCTTCGAGATCACATCCTCAGCCACGCTGCTCGTTCTTTTGTGTGCTTCTACTGCTGTATCGTCCTCCACTTCATCGCTAACGACATCATCTTCGCTATCACTCTCGTCCAAGCCATGCTGCCCCTCAGTAGTACTCTTCAATAACCCCGCTTTTGTACTATCAATCGAGATCTCTGCCTCGTTCTTGGAGCTTAATGGGGTTAACGCCACTTCAGTAATAACATATATAGGTTTCCCTTGTACTTGTGCGACTTGCTCTCTTTTCGTAATCGATATCAGGAAGGAGGTTTTGGAAACCGTCAAGAGACCTAGACATGATTAGACATGTACACCACGCTCAATATCGCGAGCACATACCGACAATACCAAATGCCTCGAAGCTTTTAGCAGGCGACCCTCCACATCCTGCGAATCACTCAATACTTGCCCGATATGCTTATCTTTGTATGTGATCTTCGTTGCGGGGGCGGGGCGTTGGCCTTTTGGCGCTGTTGGTTGCAAAACCAACCCATCGATGGCGGCAAAGATAAGAAGTTTGCGAACGAGGCCAGGCATACTGGCAGTGTCTATATAATTATCATCGAGGTCATATGAGGAAGGATGTGGGTGGATCTTTAGAGAGTGGAATTAAAGTTTGGAGAATGAAGGATCAATTGGTAGTTTTAGCTCACAGGATCAACACTACCGGATTAGGGATGTCTCAATTTACCATGGCAAGCACTTGGTTGTTAATCATTCATCACTTCAACCATGAATTTTTGAGAATGTTAATAGAATAACAATAAATATGTACTTATCAAATAGTCCTGGTGGCTATTTGATTGCCAACCCTGAATCAGAAGTTTGGAAGATGGTTATTAGGGTTACGTGAAGGTAAAGGGCTCACCGGGGACAATCTCATGGTTTCCTGATGAAGAAGAAGAAGAAGAAGAAGAAGAAGAAGAAGAAGAAGTCAGTCGACACGGAAAATTGATTAGCCAAAAGAATCATTATTTCAATCTTCACCAAGCCCAAGAACTATTTGTTTATCAACGTGAATGGGAGCCTTATCTAGTGAATGTCTTTTCGAATATAATCAGTCATTTTTGAATCGCAAATAAATTCTGGGGTACCTATGCATATATGGCGCTAGTCTGAAATTTCTCAAGCGAAGAGAATCTCGCACCGCAGAAGATTTCTTCTCAACTGAGCAAACTGATCGATAACATATAACACTTCGTATTACGCAAAAGAAAAATAACTTTGAACATCACCTCTCATCATGGGTAAAAACGGAAAATTCGGCAAAGACTATGGAAAAGTGGTTGGTAAAGACCTTCCTGGACGACCCGGATGGAAAGGTCCAGGATTCACAAAAAAAGCCGAACAAAAACCAAGAAAAGCAAACCAAGAAGAGGAGAAAGATCTACCTAAAGAATCTCTTCTTCCTGTGAAGTTGCAACAGCTCTTGTTGAATGTTTTCAGAGACGCATATTCAGGTGTTATCGATTCTGATAATTTTCAACAGCTTTTGCAGGACGTCAAAGGAGCTTTATATGATAGAGATTTCAGTCGTGCATTCGGAAACGACGAATATCTCGATGTTTATTCTGCAAGATGGTCACCCAGCAGGTCATTATGTTATGCTTCAATTCTTTTGGACCTTCAAGATCATTTTGGAGAAATACTGCCACGTGATAAGAGCGCTCAAATGAAAGTTGACTCTGAGGCCACGACCGACGCTGCTCCATCCACGACTCCTTCTAAGTCAACGACACGAGTTATATCCATCGGTGGGGGCGCAGCCGAAGTTGTTGCATTCGGAGGCTTCTTAAAGCATGAATTTCAAACTTCAGGCATCGAAAAGACTTCACAAACCGCGGATGATGCAATGGCTTCCCTTACATTATCTGATGCAAATGATAGTATCGAACTACTACTTGTCGATACAGCATCCTGGGCAAATGTTGTCAAAAAACTTCACACTGGTATCACAACTCCGCCACCAATATCCAAGTATGCAAGCGCATCTGCTAAAGAAGCAAACTCAGCTCTTGTTAAGCCTGAAGATTTCACTACAAAATTTCTGGAACATGATGTATTAGCAATGAGTCAAGCTGAGCTTGGTAATCTGTCTGGCAAAAAGCCCGTTCTTGTTACGCTATTCTTTACCCTGAATGAGTTATACACGGCATCAATTAGCAAAACGACAGCTTTCTTACTCAACATAACATCAGTTCTTCCCAAAGGGTCCCTACTTCTAGTTGTGGATAGTCCAGGGTCATATTCAGAAACCACAGTCGGTACAGAAGAGAAGAAGTATCCAATGAAGTTTTTACTTGACCATTTTCTGATTGAGACACAAAAGTCAAGGGGAAAAGAGAGCGTTCCTGACTGGGTTAAAGTCCACTCCGAGGACTCTCAGTGGTTTAGACTACCTGAAACTCTCCGATATCCAATTCCTTTGGAGAATATGCGATACCAGGTACACCTTTACCGTCGTTCATAAGCAGGGTGGTTTCAATAGCAGCGATCACAATTGAGAAGATGAGTTTTGAAAGTCATAATCATAATTCGTTATCCATACATACGATCGTCAAGGTAATCACAATATGCCAATCCCATCCTATTGGCTAACACCGACTAAACATCAAAGGTACCAATGCGGTACTACTCTCATGACCAAAAAACCCTCTGGACTTCTTTGGTGAAGAACAAGAGGCCCCTAGTTGCAAAGGCTTAGGCCAGGCAGTCAATACCCGTTCTTTTTTATCTTGAGTCTTGCAGAACTCTTTGCCAAGCTGCTTTAGCACAGCTTCTCTTGCCTTCTTCAAAGCCATTATCCTCTTATCAGGATCATCAATCAATTCCTGTTGAGCATCCTCCTTTTCAAAGTTACGCTGAACGCCTTGTATGTTGGGATCAAAAGTCATTGGGTGCAATAACTCTACTGGATGCGAAGCTATCGGTATTGGAGCCGAAATCTTTAGTTTTACCTCTTTACCAGAATCATCTTCATTTTTCTTCTCATTCTCATTTTCCTTTTGCCTATGCTTGCGTCTCCGTCTGCGATGATGCGACCTCTTTCTCTTAAGCTTTGTGCCAGTTATCGACGACCCCTTCATACCAGGCAATGTTACCCCAGACAAAGTATCAATAACCTCTGGTGCCTCTTCAATATCATACAACTCACTACCACTCTGATATTGCAAACTATCAACATCAGATCCGCTCGGTTGAGACAACCATTCATCACTGCTTCGACAATTTCTCGACGTCAATGGTGCCAATGCTCGTTCCCAAGTGCCACCATTTATCAACCTGGTATTTTCAAAATCGAATTCTTTCACCGTGTGTCGATGTTCATAAACGAAATCCGCTACTTGCTGCTCCGACATCGTGGCATTCCTCACTTGCATATATCGCAATTTAGGAAATACAATTGGTGGTCTTGGAGGAGCAGCTGGTAATGGTGACATCGGGGACGTCACTTCTCCAAATAACTTGGTCGTCTCTTTTGGGGGCGCAAATAATGGATCACTAGATAGAGAATATGGACAAGGACCTTTCCCTCCATGCCACCCAAAACTCACTTTTTCCAAATTTGGCGCAAAGTTCCGAATGTAATCATCCAAAATTTTCAAATGATCGCGACCAGGCAGTAAACTCTGGAAATCCCATGAATCCATCGTGATGCTGAGTTTCCTGATTTGTCTCCATCGTCGTCCTGCAGATGGTGTACACCCAAATCCAGGCATATGACGCAGGTATTGCAGTCCAGATGGATGGGTGTGGATGGACAGTTTCTCCAACTTTAATACCGGTGCCCGCTCAATGGCAATGCGCAGGCTTATAAGTGCATAATCGACAACATCCCTTCTATACCTCTGCGAAGGATCTTGATCTGGACATGAGATTGTCAGGTGGCGCAGGTTGGGTAGATGAGATAGCGCTTTAATGAATGTGGGGATATTGGTCGCGGCATGGAAGAGAGGTGGATATTGTTGCGTTAATATTTCGCCTAGCTCAGGACATCCGTACTTAGGGCGTCGATTACTAGGCCGTTCGTTGTGAGAAGCCATGCTGGTATGTGGTGTATACAGAAAGTTGATCTCCTGACCAGTGATAGGGTTCAAGAGAGGAGGAAGAAATGTAGCATTGGAGTGAGGCATGTAGAATATCAGGTGTTGGATATATTTTCCGATCCGAGAGAGAGCTTCTAGACGAGAAGGTCGAGTGAGTGAGATGGAAGTGAAGGTTATACGGGTTCGGGTGAAGATCTCGCTGGTTGTTAGACCGCAGATTTCAGTAGATACAAGGCGGAGGGAACATTGGGAGGAGGTATCTAAGTGGGCGAGAATATTGGTGATGATATTTTGGGATCGCCAGAGGCGGTTGATTGTTGGGTTGGTGGTGGCCATAACTTGCGCATATCGCTTGGGAAAGGGAATGGAGGGAGTATGAAGTCGAGTCCTGCTTGATATTGATAGATGAATATCGTCGTTGATGAAATTTGGAAGCGGGATACAAATGAGGAGTAAAAGATTTGAAAAGATCAATTGAGATTGAGAGGTCGAAGTGAGCTGAATGTAGATTCCAAATGAATGAATAAACAAATCTCGATCCACTACTCGCCACTCAACGATATAATATAATCTCACTCAATCACCAAAAACCCTCGTCGTCATCAAAAGCAATCGATTGAGTGTGTAACCTCAAATCGCAATTCAACTGGAACAAACACAAAAGTTACGAAAGAAAAACAAAAAAACAACCTCAGTCCCTCCCCTTTCTTTATAATATATATCCCATCCTCCACAAACTCCCAGCATTTTCCTTCCCCTCCTCCCAATCTCGAAATGCCGCACGCCAAAAAAAAAAAACGATTCCTCGCATCGAATCTTCCCTTTCTCTTCCCTCTTCCCGTCTCTCAATCGAACTAACCTCTGACTCACACTTGCTCGTCCGACACACAGGGTATGCAAGCAAGCAAATCCATTCCGCACTATGATTTACCGAACGCCTCCCTCCCCGGGATTCGAAAAAGCCAACTCCACTCCCGAACGCTAAACGCGAAATGCTCGCGAAAAAAACCACGAGGAGAGAGCGCGATAGCCGCGTTGAGTGGATGCTGGTGTGCATATGCTCATGCGGTTGGAACCTTGGAATCCTATATCTACCGTTTTACAGGCATGCTTGTGTAGTCTAGTGTAATGTAGTGTAGTGTAGTGTGATTTATAAGTTATGAGTGGTAGAAGAGGAGGAGACAGGGATTGGAGTGAGTATCCGGATACCATGTTTATTTTGTGTGTGTATGGATGGATGTATGGATGTATGGATGTATGGCAATATGACTGGATAGTCCGCATACAAACACAGAATCGATTCGCCAGCATTAGATCTTGGCGGAGAATTGTTAACCATAAGTTTAGTGCAGGGGAAGGAAGGGAAAGAGGGGTAAGGATGTATGTATGTATGTAGTATTATTAGTGGTATGTAGTGTACTCGCATGCATATAGCGTATATGTATGTTTCAAGAACGATAATTGGAAGCGAGAGAACAGGATATAGATACGGTGCCGTTTTGAAAGTTGCAAGTGGAAAGTTGGGAGGTGAAACTTCTTTTTCGTCGTGGAGAAAGGTCGAGTGGATGGTTAGGTAGGTGTTACTCATACTCATTTTTATTCTGCTAGTCTATTCTGCTAGTCTAGTCCAGTCTAATCTCTAATCTCTAATCTACTTTCTCTAAAGCAACGAACGAGGAAACGAAACCTCAGAATGAATGGGTGGGCGGGTGGTAAGCTCGTAGGTAAAGTAAGGTTACTTACGGGTGGCGAGCGAACGATAATTAGACGAGTTGCGAGTTGCGAGTTGCAAATGCAAAGATGAAGGGGTTACTCATCTTCAATACCTTACCCAGGTGCTTTGTGCACCTTCCCTCTTCCTCTCCCTCCCTGTATCTATCTTCCCCAGTCCCAGAACAACCCAAACAAACAACGCGTGCGATAACCTTGCGATAAACGCGAAAGAAAGCAACGCGCTTGTTTGGAAATAATTGGTTATTATGTTATGCCATACTACCACCATGCCATGTTGTGCTATACTATACTATATCAATATAATATTTAGTTCTATCCCGATTCAACTCGACCGTTTGGATAAGATAGATGGTCGGGTGCTCATGATCAATTTCCTTTCCTTCAGGTCTACTCCCCCCGGACTCCGGAGTTCATAATAGGTAACAGATAGTATTACGATCTAATACCTCTGAATTCAATTTCGCGAATTGTCGATTCGACTTCAAGGGATTGATATATACCTAGATACCTACCTATCATATGCGCAAAATTACTCGCGTTTTATTCCTACGAGTCTCTTGTTTATATTCATATTCATTTCTATTTTCTTTGCGACACGCTTTCTTTCTCACTCGCTTATCGTGTACATATTCATCACACGTTTAGACATTCACGCGCTCTTTCATTCAAGAGTTCGCGAGGCGAAAAACACACGAGATGACATGCGATTATTTGCATCTACGTTAATTTCTCTTCGCGTCTTGCTAACGTGCCAATGTGATCGCCTGCCTCCTATTCCACTCATCCACTTTTCAACCATTCCACCACAATCAATCTCCCTCCTATCATTTCTGAAATTCCATTCAGATCAAAATATCTAACTCCTTCTGTACCCCATCCATTCATGCACCCCTTGAACCACTATGCCGATCCTTCACATCTTATCATCTTTCATTATTCTGCCATGCATGCCACTTTTGAACTTGCCAACTCCAGATGTTCAATCATTTTCACCATCCATTCACTCGTCCATCCACTCTTCCATCTATCGGACTTGTACCGTCTTCATCTGTTTCGAAAATACAAAGTTTCAGATAAGGAAAAGTAAGCCCAATCAAAAAACCCCGCCAGTGAACTTTGATTATATCGTCTCGTTTCCTGGTCTTTCAATTCGCCCAAACGCCATTATGCAATATCTTTTAATCAGTACTTTTTGTACCTACAACCAATAATTTCCCCTTGAAAATACAATTTTGAAGGACTTGGGTGAATAAAGAAAATTCGTGTCATTCCAATCGCGCGATAAGTATTAAAATGCTTTTTTCGTGTACAATAAGCTGGGTATCCTGAAGAAGAGAAAAAAAAGAAGAAAAAAAAATCGGAAATTAAACGCGCTCTATCTGCTGTGTTGTGTTGTAACGTGGTCATGTTGAGGTTAAAGGTGAGGGAGGTGAAGGAGTCCCATTCATTTTAATGAGGTCAGCATCAGAATTTGATGCTGGACTGGATGTTAAAGTGGATGTATTTTTGTGTTGTTTTTTCGACGCTCGCCCTTTTTCTGGTGTGCTTTTTCGAGTTACGGAGGAGTCTTCTATCTCTTCTGGGATAGTGGCGAATTTCTTGAGGACTTGCTTGAGAGCTGGCCGTCGAATAGGTTTACTGGGACAGATTAGTCTTCCGATTGTAATGAGAATAAGTAAACGGAGAACAAACCTTAGGAAATGATCCATTCCGGACTCATAGCATTCTTTAACATTACTCTCTTCGGCAAAAGCGGTTAGTGCTACAATAGGCGCAGAGTAACCCATTTCTCTAATTAATCTCGTACTTTGCAGTCCATCCAGATTTGGCATTTGAATATCCATAAAGATCAAGTTGAAGAACTTGCCCTCTTCCATACTTTGCTTTACCATGTCGTATGCCTCCTGGCCGTCCTTGGCAACAACTACATCGTATACGTCTTCAAGTTTAAGCATGCGAAGAACCACCTCTTGATTAACAAGATTGTCCTCGGCAACCAGAACTCGAATTTTCTTATCCCCTACTTTCTCCTTGGCAGCGCGATCGAGTGCGGCGAGTTGTGATTTCGCATTATCCTCGCTGGGTGGAGGTGTAGGGGATGATGTAAAAAATGGCTGTCGAAGTCCCACCAATCGAGGTTGGGTATCCATTGAATAGCCTGCACCGCTATTACCTTTTCCAGGGGATCCTACAGCAGCCGTGGCATCAATGGAACCCTGTGGAGTATGACGTTCAAGTTCTGATTGCGAAACCATGCTCGCGGGCCGAGAACCAATAACATCAGAACTAGATGTGCTTGGTGCTCGCTCCTTGACGAACTTCAATGGCAACTGTACATTGAATGTGGAACCTTCTCCAAGTGTACTAACGAGAGAGATAGAACCTCCCATAAGGCCTGCTAACTGGGAACAAATACTTAATCCCAACCCGGTTCCTCCATATTTTCTATTCAACCCCAGATCAGCCTGTACGAAAGGCTCGAAGACTCGCTCCTGTAGATGCTCGGGAATACCAGGTCCGGTATCCTCAACCTCTATTGAAAACCATAGAGTCCTAGCATTGTTTGGTGGTGGAGTTGCCGATCTCTCATTTAATTGGACACGAGCTCTTGGATCCATAGGGTTGATTACTAGTGCAGTACCAGCTTGCTTGGTATTCGAAGCTGTCCTTGAGATTTGGCCCGATGCATGCGTTGAAGTATGCCCTGAAGCATTTGATCCAGAGCCAGTGCGGGTTCTAACATTTCTCCTGTGGGAGCTCTGCTTCGATCCCATGGAATTTCGGCTAGTGACGCCATCAAATTGTTGATCCAATTCGCCCATACATCTAATTCTGACTTCTACTTTTCCTCCTGGTGGTGTGAATTTGAGACTGTTGCTGACTAGATTGATTATGATTTGGAGAATTCTGTGCTGATCACCCCACAGACACATGTCTTTCAATCTACCGATACCATTAGGTCCTAGTGCTGGTAGAGGCTTTCCGGTCGGTTTCTCTAGTTGAGTTCCATCTGTACTTTCAGTGCCCAAGAAGTGAACTCCAAAAGTAATACCCCCTTCGTCCACTTGCTTTCGGAATATGTTCTTGATCTGCTCCTTCACATCAGACAGCCGGAACTCTTTCTCTTCTAAATGCAGTTGCTGGCCAATCTGGTTCTTGCTGAAAGTCAAAAGATCATTCAATAAGTTCAACAAAAGGTCGCCAGATTTGTAAACCGTCTTTAATGAGCGTTTAATGCTTGGCAAATCATCCTCGCCCATGCATACAGCACACATTCCCAGAATCCCGTTCAATGGAGTTTTCAATTCATGCGATATGTTTGCAATGAATAACGTTTTGCTCTCATTTGCCGCCTCCGCTGCCTTTTTAGAATGTTCAAGTTGTTCCGTACGTTCGGCAACTTTGGATTCGAGACTCGTGTATTGCAGCAGCAATTCGTCGCTCATTTCATTGAATTTCGAAGTTAAATCCGTGAGTTCGTCTTCAATCCAATGTCTTCGATCAGGTACCCTTCCAGGAATTTTAAAATCTCTTCGTTTATCGGCCTCTGATTTTTCTGCTCTTGACACACGACGCCCCGAATGTGTCAATTTTCTCAGTCGGACCAAAAATCCCGTTTTCTTGTACCCGCTTGAATCGCCCTCGCCAACCTCTTCATCGCCATATAATTCATCGTCTATACTTTGACGCGGAGTGTAACCCGGTGGCTGAATGGATTGCTTCGTGGCATCTCTCAGTCTTCTGATCGGTCGAACACTGTAATGAGCCATCGGTATAACCTTGTCGTTGTTAGCAATTTTGAGTGAACAAAGTACATCTGTTTCGCCAAGAAAGACACAAATCAAGAGGCATTGAATGTGTGCCCAATAATCCGAACCAACAGACTAGATGCAAGCTTTGCAGTTCCGATTGAATCCAACATCTAAAAGAATACCAAAACGCAATTGAAATCAAGACTGAACAGCCTTTCGATACCGGGCTGAAGTCCGGACTGTCTATGGGAAACCACAGCGAGAGAAGAAAAATTATAAAGAACTTACCACAAGAAGGATCAACCCAAATGTACCAAAAACGCATGCAAGTAAGATATTCCTAAGCTTGATAATGGGTTCCCAAGCTTCAGAATGAGCTTGTTCTACTATCAAAAGCCAATCAACCAGTGCACTTTGTGGTCTTGCCCAGCCTACCGACACCTTTACTCCTTGCTCGTTTGTGGTTGTGATATAGCTACTGGCATTATTGACTTTCGGATTCTGCTGTCCGAACCCGTGAAGAACGGCCGGATATTGACCTTCGCTAAAATTCGAGCTTCCATATTGAGTTAAATTTGCATTGTAGGCGGAATGTCTATCAGATTGTCCTTCAAGAGAATATGGGGGGAAAACGTATTTGACACTTGCTTTTGTCAAATTATGAAGGTCGGGTTTGTAAGTTGCTGTCGCCGGTCTCGACATGTACGAGAACTGGTTCTCTCGTCGATTGGTTCCCACGACCAAAACTATTCCTGTATTATCCAAGCCTTCCCGAGAATAAATAACATCAATTAGCGAAGTCGCAGCTGCTACCACAGTCATATAACCTAGAACGTAATCGGGATTCGAATTCTCGACAATCGGTAAGGTCAGTGATACTAAAGCATAGGTGCTATTGATCTGTAACGGCCCGAGGAGAAGAGCAGCACTTTTATTCAGTGGGTAATCGGCAAATGCGTATACCTGTGTAAGATTCGTTCCTGGAGCATTTGGGTCGGGATCTGTGGTTGGGACATAAGAGATATTGGGATACAAAGCCCCTGGATATCCCTGATCAGCATCGCCTAGGAAAGCGGGCTGATTTAATGAGTTATTGTAGGGAAGTTGTATATCTGCAACACCTCCAAGCGATTAGTATGAGTTATATCTGTGAGAGAAGATGACCTACCGGATGCATTAGCTGTGACATTCAATATGCCATTGACCGAACCCGTCTGATTCCGCGAAAATATGATTACTTGAAGCAATGCAGATAGACCACCAGAAGCCAAAGCGCTTTGTACATCTTCTCTTGCTTCATTCCACTCGGGTACTCCACTGTAAAAGTCGCGAATGGCCTCCTGGATGAGGATCCTAGTGACAATGGTCGAACATGTGGCCTGGATTAGGAGTAGATCGGAAGCCACTGAAGCGGCTTTGAGTGATGCAGTAAGACTAAGTGCATTTTCTTTAACGTCGACTGTAAAACTATAATTGTTGAACCAAGTAGCGAGAGCAAGCACAATCAATGGAACAAGAGCAGCCACCAGGACAACCAGGCCAAGTTGCAGCCTGATACCAATCCTCATCTCCAGACCGTTATGCGTTTGGTCGTCGACGATGGGTCAGGGAAACTGCCTTGTTAATTTACGCCAAATCCGGCCTCGCAATGGAATGATTGGCTTCACTCCCAAACAATTCCCTCGATAGTATGTATAGTTTTCGACTTGTACAATTTCAATGTGATTTCTTTGCGATGTTTCGAATTCATCAGGAGTATTGTATGGACCAAGGAAGTTGTCGAATTATTTTCCGAAGGTTGCCGCGCAAGCCTAGTAGCTTGAGCTCTTCCTTCAAGAACTCCAAGAACTGGTCCACCCCGCGTTGGTGTTCAAGTTGTTAATATTTTGGTCAATGTATGCGTCGCATATTCAAGACATATGCATCAATATGTAAAGGATCGATTTTGCAGAGAATTCGAAAAGGAAAGGTGGTGGTCGATTGATGGTAAGGTTTACAAAAGATGGTTGTGGTGGTGGTGAGCGATTACCAAAACGCTATCACGAAAGAAAAGATGTGGTGAGAAGTGAGAAGTCAGACGTGAGAAGTGTGGATTGGAGATTGGAGATTGGAGGATTAGAGAAAGAGAATTGCTTCTAGAGTTTGCAAGTGAACAACGGTGGACCAGGATTATTTATGATTTGGTACTCCCCGAACCCCACAAATAGGAAGACGAAAGTTAAATAAACGATTTAGATTCTCGAGACTCCAGATTGATGGGATTGTGATTATCTATTATGGAAATAGATGTGAATATGGACATAGACGTAAATATGGATGTGAATATGGATATAAACATAAATATAGATATAAACATAAATGTAAATATAAACAGCTTATAGAAGAGTTCTTGGTACACACTTTTGCGGATGAGCAATTCGATTTTAGACTGCTGTCCATTCATCAAGAAGGAGATGAATGTCATAAATAAAAGGATACATTACATGCATTATTTATTATATTATTACGTTATTTATGCACATTACATACCCACGGCTAAAATTCACAATTGTCAGTCTAGACTTACGAGGTATCAATATTTCAATCTAATGTATACTAGGGAGGGACGGGAGGATGGAATTGACAAGTATAAACGGTTGATTGTGGCACTGTCCGTCTTTTGTCTTGATAGGTAGCTAGGTAGTAGTAGACAGGCGAAACAAGTATCTAACACTTTAGTAACTGGGCATATCATCCAAAATATCAAGCGTTAAGACATGTGTAGAAATTACCATGACAAGGGGTATTAGCCATTCCAGGGTTGGCATAGACATAGACATGGACTTATTTCCTCCATCGGAATCGCTCCCCAGAAACCTAATCATCTATCGGGACGAGGACATTCATAAAATTCCACAGTGTTTGAAGCTACATCGTACCACCAGTACATATCACTCTTTCGACAACACATCGTACCAACAATCTCGTATCTCTACCGAGCACAAGCACTGTACACACATACGCACACACACACACACAGACACACACATACACCACCACCCACCACACCATCAGCCACACCCTCCAAGCAAAAGAAAAAAAAACCCGCAATCCTAGTCCAACACCAGCGTGGTAAGTTGTACCGGAGCCTCAAGAACTCTCCTCATTGGTCCCACGATGAAAATCATCTCAATCAAAGACAAAAACGGTTCTTTCATCCGCGACTATGCCATATTGGGTCACACCTCCATCAACTAATCAACTGATATATGGAAAAAAGCATCCAGATATCCAATCCACCCTCCTTGCTTACGGAGCGGAGGGAATACTTCTTCAAATCCGAATTGGTTTTCGCCTCCTTCCCCTGGGTCTTGTGAAGCACAAGATGTAGGTATATGTGTAATGCGTTTTGTGATTTTCGTATCGTATCTTGCACAACTAAGGTTAGGCAGGTACCAGTATATAGTTTTTAGCTGCGATGTAAAATCGGTACCTACCTAGTCAAAGGTCGGTAGTTATGTATCTACTGTATCAAAAATCCAGTTTCACATCACCAATCATGTGATGATCGATCTCAAAATAACAAGATCCCGAGACCGAGACCGAGATCATCCTAAGAGAGTGAACGGACCGAAGAGATACTTTCGTTTGTGAATCATGAATCATGGGGAGGGTCTCTAACCTTGCATACCTAGACAGATAGAATGAGTGCGTACCTAGGTAATTTCCAGACCCGAGGACAATGATTCTCTACCAGATGAGATGTCTAGAACATGGAACATGAAGTACTGTACAAAGTATAGAATAAATCAGATTTACATAGCAATATCATCAATTCGGAATATACATACACACATACATACATATCCAACGCATAGCTATACATACCCAAGTACACATAACAAAGCCCAGAAACCTATACAATCTACCCACCCAACCGAACCAATTCTCCTCCCTCGATATCACTCACCAAACAGAAAGCTTCAATTTCCAACCTCCAACCCCCAGCCAGCTAACCCGCTCAGTATGTTCACCAAAATCAAATAATTCCCACACAGTATCAGTATCCCATATCCCAAACCTTACCAATCTCGATTCTCAAGTCGAGGAAGGAACACCCAAGTACCTACCTATACCTAGATACAAAAAGCAATCATCTTGCAATGAATACATACATCAATACTGTATACCTAGATTTAGATAAACTACCTATATAATTAGATACACAATATATTGCATCTATGTATTAAATTTCATACACACAGATATCTATGCATCCTCATTTATTCATCCATGCCAGAATCAAAATCAGTAAACATCTCACTTGAGAATCAAGTCTGCCCTAGGAAAATCTTCATATATCCATCCATATAGATTGGATTTGCAAATGTATATACTAGATATATATGCACTAGATATGATGCTCAAATTACATTTGAAACCACCTAAATATATATTATTTATCTAGACACTGAATCTACATAGTATACAATATATGATGTACAGAAAGCTGAGAGCAGAAAACTGAAGGAAAAAAAAGAATATGTATATATATACTTATTCTATATCATCAAATGTTCATTTCTCTACGGATATATAATATGAAAATACAATACAATACAATACAATACAATACAATACAATACCATACCATACCATACCATACCATACCATACCATACCATACCATACCATACCATACCATACCATCCCATCCCATACCATACCATACCATCCCATCCCATATAAGAAACCCAACTTCATCTCATATTCATCTCAACCCCCAAAACTATTTATAAATACGCACGCACGCACACATAGCGAATCGAGGTTTTTGCATATTGGTGACATACTGATTTGATCACGAGTATGGAAAATTCATCAAGCGGATACCGTGGCAGCGAATGTCAAAAACTTGCGCTTCGATGATGCTAACGTGATATAGTGATTACATTGTGCTTTTGTGAGTAGTGGTGAAGAAATGTCTTGCGGGTTCCGGGTTCCGGGTTCTGGGGTGTACTCTTTCCTTGAAAAAAGGGGGGGATGGTAATTCTAATTCTACAATGAGTGATGATTTCCCTACGATTTTATTTTCAGATGGGAAAGGAGAAATCACGAGGTAGGATATGTAGATAATTTTGAGCCCCTCAAGACATATAACTTTCCACCTCCAAAATCCCACATCTCGCTTCCAAACTCCTCCTCACAACCCATGATCCACAATCTGCATCTCAACCCCCCTCTCCACCACCCCCGGCCCCGCCATCTCCATCTCAAACTCCAGATCCGGTTGCATCTCCGCATACAACGCATTCTTCTCACTCGCCATCTTGAAATTATACGCCGCCTCCTCATCCTCAATCACATACACTCCCTTCTTCAGCTCTCCATTCGCATCGCGAGTTCCTCCCACCGCCGCTTCGACTTTCAATTGGATGTCGCAGCCGCGATCTAAGAGCGCGAACAGGAATCCTGCTTCATCGACCGTGGATCCGGTGCTTAATAAGCCGTGGTTGAGGAGAATGGCTACTTTGTTGTGGGGACCGAGGGCACGCGCAATGTTGGCGCCTTCTTCAGAGGCAAAGACGATGCCACCGTAGGAGGCGTAGACGGCGATGCTGTTGTGGAGGTTGCAGATGTCTTGGTTGAGCATATCGAGGGGTCGACCGAAGACGGACCTTGGTATTGTTAAGACTTGTATTTGGGAAAGTTCTGCACAAAAGACTTACCATGCTCGACCAGCATTCGTATGTGCATGACAGATAGCATGGACGTCAGGACGCGCTTTATGAATTGCAGAATGGATCAAAAATCCAGCGGCATTTGCAGGACGAGACTATGATTGAGTTAATGACAAAATCTCTCCATGTTTGTATCCACAATTTGCAAATGGGAATTCGTACTCGATTTCCTCCTACAACTTTTCCACTGTCTAGATCTAAACACATCATATCACCAGCAGTCATCAGACCGAAATGTCGACCGAGGGGGTTCATCCAGATGTAGTTCTCAAATTCTGGGTCTCGGACGGAAATATGTCCTGCCATTCCTTCGGTGAAACCGCGACGAGAAAAGTCTCGGAAGACGGCCGCCATGTGGATGAGGATGTGACGACGGTGAGCAGCATGGCTGGGAAAGGTTGGAATGCCTTGGAATGTTGTTAATGAATGAGCGAGTGAAGTTGAAGAAGAAAAACAGAGTAGAGCTTTTGTAAGCGAAGATGGATATGCATGATTATCTTCGTATATTCCGCATACTCAAGCTCAGACAGAAATCAACCATCCAACATAATACTTCCATCTCGCACTTGCAAAACAGGATCACGCAGTAACGCCCATACCTTCTACCCCCTTCATCATCTAGCTTCACAGTCCTCCAAACTCATCTCAACAATACAAGACACTCGACTTCCACACCCACTGCTCCCCCGCTCCATCAAAATCCCAACACATAAACAAATCAACATATCTCACCAGACATAACCACACCCCCATGACTAATCGCTTCCAAAGGGGTTAAATCCTCTCCACCATGAACATGTTCGACTTTCTCATCCTTTACGATTGAGGCATCCTCCCCTGTTTTCTTCTGAACAGGAACATGTGATTCAGTCGCTGAAGGTGCCATAATTCCCAGCCTATGATTCTCGATTCTATCTTATCAGGAGATAATCTCAAGATGGCGTATAAAACAGGTGATCAATCCTCGTAGTAGAGAAGCAGATGTAGCACTCTTCAAACCTCAATCTCAACTTCAGATTTCAGATTGCGAATATCAAGCCGATTGCGGAGTTTCTAGATGTGTCAATATATACTCTTCCACACACACCAGCCAATTCGAGCATACAATAGAGGTACAGTAAATACCACACAAATGTGGATTTAGATAGCGAATTGATGGATCGACCTGTTCGAATAGATTACCTAAAGGATACTATCTCAGCTATCGACGTGTATGGCGATAGTGGGATGGCTTGAGATAAGACGACGATAGTAATGGTATTGAATCTTAAGCCTTGATAAGAATCACGTATGCAATCGAAGTTGAATGTGATTGATTGAGAAGATAAAATAGTGCTTCCGTAGTTATCCCAAGACGCGATGCTTAGATATCGCTCGTTTGATAGAGGTGGATGTGAGACAATTGTGGACTCGGTGGGGTTGCTAATTGCGGGGTAAAAGTGGTGAAGTGTGAGAGGAGGTGTTGATATGAGAATGGGGTGAAACTTCTTTGTTTGTTTCTTGTTAAGAATGATTTTATTATATTCTAATGTGAAATACTCGCTGAATACCCATTATTTATATTCTGACTGGTCCACACCCATTCAAATACACTCTTCTAAATGGCCTCGAGAACTTTCAGCACCCCACCTCGCATCATGAAGAGAATGGAAATAATTTCCATATTCCACATTACACATAGCTAGAATCAAAGTCACTCACTCGAACACAGTCAAATTTTTGAGGTATCGGTATTGAATTAAACAAAGTCGCCAATATCTAATCCCCTCTAATCCTCAACCGTTGCGCCCCTTTCCTATGCCCATACCACAACGCCTTAGTCTTCTATCAACACTACCTAACACCCAACCAAAACGCCCACATCTCCCATCAACATCACCTATCACCCAGCCGAGAGACCCCAACGCCCCTATTTTCAACCATAACGCCTATCCCTTTACCCTCAAGTGAAAATCCCATAACCCCCCTACCCCAAATTAAGTATTGTACATCAAATATCATACATCAAACAACGATAGAACCTACGAGATAATACTCGCTTCCCTCACTCCCCGTCCCCGAGAGAATCCTGTCGCTGTCCAGCCTACAAGTGATACCCTAACGCCTCCTCACCACGCCCCCGACTTACCCCTCTCTAATCTGTAGTTGCTACCGAGTATTGTAACCGAGTATGATGAGTAACATACAGAAATATCACCACCAACACTCAATACTCTTGAGACATGTACAGATCCCAATCTTTACCCCTGCAAGTACCTTATTCAAATGATACCGAATTCCGGGGACTAGTCAATTGGACGAGAGAGTGCGATTTGCCCGAGCATATCGAAACACTGCTCTTCGGATACCACTCCCTAACCCCTCTGCCGAAACGCCATTGATAAAGCAGTCGATAACGATGTTGAATGTGTCGTTGATGCCGTCGAGAATTCCGTCGAGAACACCACCACGGACGTATTTCCACAAGTCATCGGCTTACCTCTCTCAACCCATTGCCCTGCGAGGATCAGATATTGCAAAATCCGTGTCAACCATGAAACTCGTATTATGAAGACGAGCCCATATGAGAGAGTGCGACATGTAGCTACAATCCATATAGCCCGTAAGAGACCCCTGTATAGAAACTCCACCAAAAACGCCTTTCCACAAACCGCCAGACAGAAAAACACCAGAACCCATACCAAAACGCCCTTCCCTCCCAAATCCGACTTACCTCTCTCTAACCCGCGAGTTGCAGATCCCAACCCATTACCCCTGCAAGCATCATGCATGACATATTAACATGTCAGTTACGATGCCCGTATTCCGGGGATTAGTTGATCAGACGAGAGAGTGCGGAGTGTTGATTTCACTTGAACGCCTACACTCAAACCCCCAGTAGCCACCCCTAAAATTAGCATTTCACATTCCCAAATACTTCATGTCAAAACACAAAGCTTTTTTTAAATGGTTTTTATTTATGAACATCCCCTTTTTTTGTGATTTTCTTCATCTGTTTTCCACTTGTTTTTGGTATGAGTCCCCCTGAAACGATTGCTCATGCATACTTTTTATGTTTTTTTCCCCGGCTTTGTTGATTTTTTTCGATTTTTTCCTTTTCGATCCCCATAGACGTACTTTCTTTTCCTCTCGGTGTTGATGGTTTTTATAGTTGAGTTTTCATCGTTTTCCCCCATTTTTTCCCATTTTCAGTCCCATGATGGACGTACTTTCTTCCCATTAATAATTATATTTCGAACCGCAACGCCCCCAATACTCAAGCCCCGTGGCGAGTATCCCCCAAACTCCAATGGCATTTCTCAAATTGATCTGATCGTGTCGTAAAACACTCGCATCGATTTGTCTCGATACTCGCGGACCACTCCAAAGATCTGAACATATAGCACCACGGATTCCATAATCCGTCGCTAATTATCATCCGATCTTTGACGAGAGAAACTGCAACCCAAAACCCAAGTCCCCGTTTGAACTTTTGTATACCACAAATCACTGCCGTATCGCTGTTATTACTTGCGAGAAACGGCGGGATACCCGGAACTCCCCCCCTCCCCCCCCAAATCCAAAAAAAGCCGAGATTAATTATCCTCCCATGATTAGATTATAATAATAACGTATGTATCTTTGATCCTTTTCCCAAAACTCCAGTAAAAATTTCAAACCCCCAGACTCCTTACCCTTGTCTCAACCATGACGATTAAAGACAGCCCTCCCGCAATGTAAACATTATTACGAGAAGGTTAGGAAGGTAGTACTTACAAGGCCATGGCGACGGCAGCGACGGCAGCGAGAGCTACAGCGGCGCTGGCACCGTTGGCAGAAGCAGCACCTTGAAAGGTGACTGGGCCGCTAGTAGTGGAGCCATTAGATGAGGTTGTACCTGATCCAGCGGAGCCGGCAGAGCCAGTTTGACCAGCTCCGGCTTGACCAGTTCCAGTTTGACCTGGTTGACCAGCTTGACCTGCCTGACCAGCTTGACCAGATTGACCTGCCTGACCAGATTGACCAGCTTCACCGGCTTGACCAGATTGACCAGCTTGACCAGATTGACCTGCCTGACCAGCTTGACCAGCTTCACCGGCTTGACCGGCTTGACCAGCTTCACCGGCTTGACCGGCTTGACCAGATTGACCGGCTTGAGTCTGACCAGCTTGACCAGCCGTAGCAACGACGGTTCCATTGGAGACACGAGCTGAGGTAAGTACAACAGCTGGGACAGTAGCAGCAGTGGTAGTTCCGTTCTTGAAGATAGGAACACCAACGGAGACGACACCTGGAACTATAGAGGAAGCAGGTCCTGTTGTGATTTTGGCAATAGTGGTTTTGACAGTTGAAGAAACAGGGACCATTGTGGTCTTGGCAGTTGAGGACACAGGGACTGCTGTGGTCTTGACAGTTGAGGAAGCGGGCCAGTTGTGAATCTAACAGATGTGGTCGCGATAGAGGAAGCGTGACCTGTTGTCTTGGAGATGACTGGCCCAACTGGAGTCACAGTAGGTGGTGTGTCGACCTTGTTGATGATGGTGCAGCCAGTTGGGCAAGCACTAATGGTGACCCACCCTGGTTGTGTTACAGTAACCACGGAGTTCTGGTGAGTGATGGTGGTAGGTGCGGTCAAGTAGGTGGCGTACGCGTTAACAACTTGAGTAATGTATGAAGCATTACCTTGGTTAACGAGGACGTTACCACCGTTGTTGGTGTTGCCTGATCAGGTTAGATTATTCACCGTTTGATAGACCCTTTTGGGGAAACTTCAAGAAATGACGACATACCTTGAAGGATAGCAATGTTGCTATCAGCGCCTGCAGCAGCACCGGCGCCGTTACCGTGAGCACCTGCGGCACCTTGAGCTACGATGTTACCTTGTCCACTGACTTGACCATTAACTTGGCCATTCTGTGAGTTTTGTGCGGTAGCAACTCCGCAGAATGCGAGAATAGCAGCTGCCTGGGTTAAGTTGAGCTTCATCGTGACCAAGTGTTTCTTGTGGAGGGAAGTAGGTGTTGTGAAGAGAAGGAGGTGTTGTGAATTAGAAACGATTGACTGCCCGAATAAGCAAAAAGATTTCAACTTTTTGAAGGGGGAATCGATATTTAAGCAAATTCATCATACCATGGAGTTTAGCCTTTCGAGCCAACGTCATAGTGATGATACCATATTCCAACAATGGTGGCATGAACAGCTACAGATACTATTGATAAGAATTACTAGTAGCTCATGGACTATGCGCCAGGGAATGTTAGCTATTGAAACTTGGAAGCTCGACCAAAGTGCAGCCATACTAGAGCAGATCAAAGACGTAAGAGATCAAGTGAGAATGTAATTGGTCATGATCGTGCAACGATCAGGGGTTGGTCTGGAGAAATCTAGGAAGTGACGTCCACTCGGGTCAAACTTGCAGTAGTCCATCGGGAGTTGTCAAAGTCGATCGCTCCAAATCATCAATCAATCTAGTTTCTTGACATTCGTAATGGTTGTATTGGCCAATGGTATCAAGCGGGATCTAGTTGACCTTGGATGTCAACACTTTAGAATGTGGGAAGAGTCATCGAGGAAGATCAAGGTAAAGCTAAGTAGGAGCATTAAGTGCTTAGGGGTGAAAACTCTTCAAAGAAATCCACTTGGCTCTTGAAGCCAATTCTAACAATCAAACGACATGGGTAAGTGGAGTTTCATTAGTGATTGCCATTCACCAACAATCGGAAACTGGCATGCCATTTGATGAATGCCATGCAAGGTTATAGTTCCATTCCAACACCGCGGATTCTGTCTTAGAAGCTTCATCTTCAATTCAAATTTTGGTTATAGAAAACATTCTTCCCTCTATGAAGTTGTTCTATTTGTCAATATAGATATCTGGTCTAACTCCAGGAAGAGCAAATGGTTGATGATGGGTAATGAACTGTGAGATGAAAACACGATCCCCAAAGATATCGGAGTCATGTCCGGCGTATATTCGAGGGTATTCAAGAATATGATAGATCCCAAGTTTAGACCGACATCATCGGAAACTCACCGGATGCATCTTCAACAATTGGCATCTTTGAATTAGCTCGTTCAAAAAACAAAGAGGTTGGGGAGAAGTTGAAGATATTCCCGACAAGGTTGATTTAGGACGAAATGTTTCTTAGCGTCCTCGGTAGTTCATGGGACTTGAGTTATTAACCGCCTAAAGTTTCCTTCCTGACTTAGCCATCGGAAATAGGAAATAGATGAGGTTAGCATCAGTTCAAGAGATTCTTATTCCTGATGAAAGTATATGAAGTATATAAAGTATATAAAGTATATAAAGTATATAAAGTATATAAAGTATATAAAGTATATAAAGTATACAAAGTATATAAAGTATACAAAGTGTATACATATTGATGTAAATATTGATAAACCTTACTGACGTAGAGCTTAGAGAAGAGAGTGAACTAGCAAGCCCCTCACGAGTGATGGATACTGCCGACACAGCAATAACCTTGGAAGATGTTTTGAATTCTCCATTCAAACGTAATTGACTATAGCCAGTACTAGTATTGTCTCGACATCCACGATCATGATAACGGTATCAGAACCAGCTGGTCACCATGACTTAGAGTTTGCTCGCGGGGTTTAGTGCGAAGATCCCCAGAGACTAGGAGGATGTCTGTGGGTTTGTTCAACGCATTAAACTTTGCTCTTGCAACGGTTTCCTTTGGGGGAAAACTTGAATTGTTAGTCGTTCAAATTCTTGGCTTACATAGGTAGTACTCATCAAAATTCATGACACACTCCCGTATACTAATGTTTTCGATTGGCTCAGCGAGGAACGTCATGGAAATCATATGTATCAAGACTTGGATCATTCCGGAGATTTCGCTTCCTGTAAAGTTCAACGGGGGACCGGCAAAATTACATGCTACTAGGTACTTACTACCAAGTACCCAGGCAGGAAGGGATTTGAACTTTGATTCCGTGTCTTCCGTAAGGGAAATGTGTCTGAGAAAAACACCGAATTTGAACAACTTCAAAGTTTCGATTTTGGAAGGAAAATAGAAAAGCCATTGCATTTAATCAAGGTCATCAATACCAATAGCCATAGGACTTGTTATGGAAAACACCGTCCCCATTATCAAATGCCAATGGCTCATCAGGGTAAATCTCCCTGTTAAATATCAATGGGTTTTATGAAGGAAAACAGCGTCACCTTTACCAATGACTGCTCATCGAGGGAAAATACATTCATCACGAAAGGGAAAAAGGAGAAGAAGATAAAAAGATCAAATCCGTATTAGAACAATTTTAGAAGATAGCCAAGAATTGTAAATGTACCTAAACTCCATCCCTATTTCTAGATACAGTTCACCGGGTCCGGGATTCTTTTGTGTTAACCAGTGTATTCTCATCATGACCTGAAATGAAAAAAAGTGAAGCCTCAAGATATCGTACAAACAAACGCCTAATTGGATGCAATCATGTACTTCGATGTACTTTCAAATATCATATCGTATCATCTGTAATTGTCCTCCGGCGCCGAGAATAGACCAACTCTAGTTCGGTGGCTCTGAAAAAGACATATCAATATAATATTCCAACATCCAACATCCAATATCTCAAATATGAAATATCAAGTGGAAATTTTGGTTGAGAGAAACTTACGTAAGGCAATTTTGGTATCACAACTCCGAGAACGGCGAGAAAGTTGATGATAAAGTAAGTGAGGTCGTAATGAGTGTAATGAGTACTAATTAGGAACAAAACGATTGGGACACTCATGAGAAATTTCTTTGCAGGCGTGTATTGAGCTCCATTATCAATTTGTTCCCACATGTTCAAATTGTCGTAGGCTCCAGCGTTGAACTCAAATGGTACACCACGGACCCAATGAAACATCAGAAACGAACCAAACATATATGATATATTTGTTAATGTCCAAGATGTCTCTTGGGAAACACCAGGGATTATATCAAAAAGAATCTTGAGGCATGCGATTAGAACCAGATGTATTGTCCAGGCACCTATTGAATGAAGTAATTAGCATTGGGAACTCAATATACTTCATATCCCACGTGGAAATCATGTCAAAAGATATGCTCCAATTGCTACCTCGCACACAACCGAATCCAGGAATTTCTGACCTTTTGCGTTCACCCAGTTGGCATTAAGATTGGGTAATGCCGCTTGATCACTCATATGCTCAATTGTCTCCGGTGGCTCCTGATATAGCAAACTGCTCGACCGCCTCCTTCGTCCAACCTTTTGCTCACTCATTGTTCGATATGGACCACTGGGACGAGGTGGATTTGAACTCGCGTCGTAAGAGACTGTGCGAGGGAGGAGGAGTGGGGAAGACAGCTTGGCGGTGGTTGCGGAAGGAATTTTGAAGGTTAAGAAACGCCTCCGAGAGAGCGTCTTGTCGTAATGTTAAGATGTATATTCGAATTTGGAGAAGGGATATGAAAGATGTGATGGCGGCTGTCGAAGGCTTCTAGCTATAATTACAACGTCAGCGATGAGCTCATTGGATGTTTCATGTAATTTAGTGCAGTAAGCAACGTGAGAAATGCGGATCTCCGAAAGAATTGAGGTAACGACTCAGGTGTGCATGAATTTGGAGAAAGTTTAGGGGCTTACTTCTGAGAACCTGATTGCGAGGCAGTTCAAATATTGATGAAACGAGAGACTGTAGATAGAAGAATACGAAAACGGTTGAGATTCGATTCGAATTGAATTTGCCAATAATCGGAAGGTCTAAACAGAACTTTAAAGAGAAGCTGGAGCTTGTGAAAGTGTAGGGGACCTAGTGCTTGAGGCGGGAGGCGTAACGAGGGAGGAGAAAGGAGAAATGAAGATGGAAAACGAATCAACAGAGACGACGGCTTAAGTTGCTGTATAGAATGGAAGATGTAGAGATATGTGGTGGATGATGAGAATGGGGGGGCGAATGGGAGGGGGGGGGAGTTCTGGTGATATTCTTGTATGGTGTTGTTGTTCTGTTTTTAGTCGTATTTCGGACTTGGTGTTCTTGGGGAGATGGGGATGGGGTTAATGCTCGGGAGTCTGATCGGACTAAGTTTTCCGTTTTGGTAGCTAGATGAAGGCAATATAAGGGTAGCCAGATAGATACCTAGGTAGGTTCGGTATTCAAAGTAGATTTTGCTCGAGCGGGATGTTTCTTTATTAATCTTTGCCTGTGTATAGGTAATGGTAATATAAGATAATATAAGATAATATAATATAATATAATATAAATCATAAGGCCAAAAATAAAATTCGATACAAGGCAAAAATGAATCGAGAATCTCTTTGGAATGTTCTTTTAAAAAGGAGCCAATGACAAGGGTCAATCTTCAAGGATAATTTCCATTTACGGTTAGTTTCACCGAAATGAACAATATATCGTCCATTCGACCAATCAAACCTCCTCCCCGAGACGGATAATAATTTCCAGAAATAATTATTTTCGTGATATCAGAAACTCTCATTATTAAATTTTGAGACAACATCTATTTACACAGTACCGACAGAGTGAGGTACCAAGCATCGCATTTTGGCGACGATACTATACAACCAATAATTCAACGATACATGAAGACTTTGAGGACATAATCTTTCTTTCGATTATATGAAAAGCATTCCAATCTTCAAGAATTCTCTTGGTTATTTGAATCTGTTCTTTATGTTCGACAAAGATAATTGAACATCTCAGCAGCAGCTTTCACTAATTCTTCTAGGACCCCGCTCGCACAAAAATACAACCTCTCGCCTTTTACCCATAGCCATAGCCATACCTATACCTATACCTATACCCACACGCACTCGCACATTCGAATCAACGTGTGGATGTCGCATCTTCTCGCTTTGGGTTTGTTTTGTTTTTGATCTACCAGGGGAGCATCATCAAACATGGATTCACCAGCAGAAGATGTAGCTGATTCGCGATCGAATGTGGTTGGAAGAAAACGTGCTTTACAAACATCCTCGGATCAAGGTAGAGAAGTTGTCACAATTGATTCTTCTTCAGATGAATCTGCAAGTCAACCTCGAAAGAGGGCAAAGCCATCTTCCAACGAATCTGCCAAAGTTGAGGTCGATCTCACATCTTCGCCATTGCCAAAGGAATCGATAGACACTCTTACGTCTGAAGCAAAAGTTGGATCACCGGCAACCTGGAATCAAGGCGTACAGAGTGGACTGCGAACATCTTTCAAGAGCAAGAAACCACCGCCATCTCAAAGCACTTCCTCAAAGCAACCAGAACAAGCCTCAAATAATACCATTGAAAAATCTCAGGGTCGATCTGAGCAAAAGCCGATGAGCAAAAAACAATTTAACAAGCTAGGGGAGGATAAACAACTGGCTCTGATGGAAGCATATACTCAAGATGTTTCCGCTTTAATAGATCTCCATGGCTGGCCAGTGCCGGAAGAATTTCAACAGAGCTGCCTGAAGTTTATTGGAGAGGGGTTGACGTTTTACCCAACTCCAATGAAAAAGGATCAGCCTGTAGGACGCTATTCGTTCGGCGGCGGTGACGTTCAGCTGCAAGAGCTTTACAGTGAGGAAGGCAAGCCCATCGCGAGTAAGGATATCACCTATTCTGATGTCCTTCTTTCGCTCATGCAAAACAACGAATTCTTTGGGCGTGCGTTACCAGACAAACGTGCTAAGGCTGCTGTCAAAAGTTACTTGTCTTATTTTTACAACCACGTCCCACAAAAAGAACAATTTATATCTTCTGTGGTGGCAGAAGCTCCGTCTCCAATTGAGGTTCTCAAGAATGCTAAAAAGGGCCCACCAACTTTAGCCCGCGCGACGGATCATTATGATAAAAATGCTTCCCCAGCAATTATCAATGTCGGTTCCAACAAAGATGAAGCTCCCACAAAACAGAACAATGCCTCAACTTCCAAATTGATAGCAGAATCCAATGGCGATGAGGAGTCCACTCGGGCTGATCCCACCCTAATTACAAATGCCATCGATCCAACCAGAGATCGCACGACCCCCACTGAAGCCGGGACAGTTCAGATGGACCATGGTTCGTCGGGCTCAGTAGTCGGAAGTGAAATGGAGGTCTCGTCAGATGGTGGTATTGCTACAGATTTCGATGATGATCATGAGTTTGAGGCGGCACGCGAAATGGGTTTACGTACAAAAATTCCTCCAGAAGACCATGCTGCAATTCTGAAATACTTCCCATCCACCGACGGTGTCATCCTTAGGAAGTGCTTGATCTGTGGCTCAAGTGGACATGATCGAAGTGTATGTTCGGACAATGCTTGTTCTTCTTGTGGCAGTAAGGGTGATCATCTTACTCCAGCTTGTCCTCGGACTACGATCTGTGGTAAGTGTAGAGAAGTGGGCCATCAGACCTCACAATGCCCTGAAAAGCTGCGTGCTGTCAAAGATGATGTCGAATGCAATACATGTCAATCTACAAGTCATCTTGAGGATCAATGTCATGTAATCTGGAGAAGTTTTCTTCCTGATCCAAATGAGATCAAAAAGGTTCGCAATATTCTAGCTTTCTGCTACTTTTGTGGTCGTCCAGGTCACTTTGGCCCTGAATGTGGACTATATCGTGGTAAACCTGCTTCTGGCGGAAAGTCTTGGTCGACTAGCAACATGGAGAAATTTCTTGATGGTCCTACTAGTTATGATGACTCTCTTTCTCTAGGAGGTAATGACTATTCAATTCCGAATCGTGGAAAGAAGGGCTTCACCATCAAGGGAAAAGCCAATGATCCCATTAATTTGGATGACAGCGATGATGACGAAGGTTTCATCCAACCCAAAGTCAACATGGCCCCCAGAAATGGTCATATTCAGTTCTCCCAAGCTGGTGCAATGCAATCTTTCAATCAAGCTCCCCCTTTCCAATTCCAAGGCAACACTGGCGGCAACCAAAATAGTAGAGGACCTTCTGGAAACCGTGGTGGCCGTGGCGGTCGTAGAGGTGGTGGTAGTGGTGGCATTGGCGGCAGTGCAGAGAAGAATAAGCCGAAGCACAAATCTGGAAACAACCCCCTAGAGGTGGTGGTCAAAGTCGTGGTAAAGCCTATCGCGGTAGAGGCGGAGGCGGACCTGCTCGAGGGGCTCCACGTGGTCGTCGCTAATCTCCTTCTACGGAGTCGTTGCTCAGATCTTGGACTTGGACTATGATATAATGTCGTGATGATGGTCTGATGCGGCTTCATGCTATGTCAAAACCTCGCATGTGCATTGTAGAATATTTCAATCCGACATCTGACAACTTGTACCCAAATATCCTTCAGGTTTCAATATATCATTCTAGTACCTTTTATATTCCTGATCTTGAATTGGACTTGGAACTCGAATGAGTCGATAGAATCGGTATCGTATCGTATCGTATCTATAATATGATTCCGACGTAAAAACGGGAGTTGGAAGATCACTCGACTTAGACTATACACACAGTCACAGTTGTCATATATGGGTAAAAACATATTTTCCATGGATAATCAAAAATAGAATTCATATTCTTGGTGGTCGCCTGTCATCTTCCAAGTGCAGTGTGGTTTGGTTTGTTTCAGAGATACCTACCTGGATGTTGAGGAATCAGAGATGCATGAATTGATGAATGAATGGATGAATGTGGTGACGCGATTGGATTGTATGATTAGCAGGGTTTTTTGTGCATACCTACCTACCCGGGTACCTACTAGTTAATGAAATGATACCAAGACTTTTAATTTTTTGAATTTTTTGCTTTATCTTTTTCTTAGGAAGAAATTGAGGTGTTGGGACGAGGGTGAGGGTGATGAATGTGATGAATGTGGATGTGAATGTGAATACCCAGTAAATGAACGAATGAACTGTGGAGAAAGATTATTGATTGTCTAAATTGGATTCCTGCCTATGGTATTATCGCAGATATATATCTCCCGATATCAAATATCAGATCCGGATGCGGTGATAGGTATGCACCCAGGAGACAGAGTTATAAGTTATTGTAATCCTTAACCTATACCACCACAAAGTGATTTCTCATTGTATTAAAAATCCTCGCTAACTACCTACTACCTACCTACCTACCTACGATTCGCAATATCTACCTGTCTACAAACTAATCCAGCGCCCAGTGTGTAGAATCGAGTATGTATGCATGTATGCATTGTGCAAGCAAGTAAATAAAAAGGTGGATATCTAGTACGTGCATGCATACTGCTATGAAGAAATACCCTAAAGAAAACGATTGAAGAAGCTGGATTGCCATATGATCATCCTCCAAATACCTATTTTCGATGCTCAGAACGCCTTGATCCTCCCTCTATCAAACTCAAGAATTCGCAAAGATGCTTGATGGGAATGTACTGCTCCTCGTCGATTATGTATTTCATCTCATCTTATCGCATCTATCTCATTCTTCCATATCCTCTCTACGTCTCTTCGAGCCCGCAGATACACCTACCACGATTCTCTCTTCATTTGTATGCTCCACATCTGTTTTGTCCTCTCCCTCCGTATTTCCATCGTTTTCTCCAAATGCCTTCTCTCCCGAGCCCCACTTTCCACTCTTCGCATCCGCGTTATTCTCGGGAGGTTCGAAGATTCCACTGTTCAACTTCCAGCCCGCTCTCTGCATCTTCTCCCACTCTTTGCCCACTCGGAATCTAACAAGGTCGCCTGCCGCGTTTGCGTCTTCTTTACTGTCGTGACCATCTGCTTTTCCATCTGTGAAAGTGATCATTTGAATATTTCGATTCAGTAGAGTTTGCATGAGCATTTTGAGGCCATTTCGATAGGGCAATCCTGCTTTGTGAGGGAACAATAGAGCTGTGTCTATGATAGTTGGATGAATGAATCGGGTAGCGTTTAAATCATTTTCTAAACCGTGGCCGATGATTGGAGTTGAGGGGGTGAGGAAAGAGAAGAGGAGAGTGCGGGCTATGGCAGGTGAGTCTACGATGCGGAGTTTTCCTTTGCTTTGGGCGATTTGTTGAGAGCCGGGAAAAAAGTAGGGGATGGCGGATGTGATATCTTGTGGGTAGACGCCTGAATAGCGGGAATTGAGATCGAGGATTTCGCCATAAGGACGGACGAGGACGTCGAGAAGGGGAGAGCCTGAAGGCCAGGAGGTGGCGGTCAAACGAAGGAGTTCGAGGCCGTGGACTGTGTAGCCCATTTCGCAATCGATGCAGACGGGTTGAGCAGGAATGGACGGGTCTACTTCATTCTCGGGAGTCTTTGCGAAATTCAATACCGCGGCTAAACGCTTGACTTCGGTCACTTTGAAGACGTGGTGATCGGCCGTGGTACATCCAGACGTCTCTCCGATAATTTGATCACAGCATCGCCATTTCTTCTCGCGTTTGGCTTTGGGGTCGAGCGAAGAACGATCTTTCCAATAGTGTTTTCCGAAGTGATAAGTGCAGCAACCACCAGATGCGAGTATACCGTCTTCTTCTCGACGACCCGGGAATACTTGAAAACGTGTTTTGCAACGATCACAAACTTCCCAACCTTTTGATGCTTCCATACCGCTCTTTGCCATTTCAATGTCCGCAGGCGTGGGAACATTGGTGACATATCCGTGCTGTGATAACTCTGTTACGGGAGTATAGAGTCTTGGGAGTATAGCCAATTCTTCTTCTGGAGTTAGACCTGTCTCGATTGGTTTTGGCGGTCCTTCAGGTTTCTTGGCTGGCGTATCTGAAAGAGGTGCTCTCGCGGCTTTCTCCTTGGCAATCTCTCTGGCTCTCTCTTCTTTCCATTGCGCAACAGTCATTCTCTTGTAGACCATGATTTTATTCTTGACAACATTGGAATAGATAGTAGGTGTTTCACAAGCAGCTTCCTCCAAATCTAAGGCCCTTGTGATCAACCCTTGATCTGAAAATACAAGTTCCTTCTCTTCACCATTTGCATCATTAGATAGTTCGAGATTGAGACGCTTCAACTGGTCATGTAGAGCTTGAACAAGTCTGAGCCGGATGTTGTGAACAGCTGGTGCAGTTTTGCGTGCACGTGGATTGAGAGGTTCTTGTTTCTCGGGCTTCTTGACCGGAGTTGATACCACTTTCTGGACTTTGCTTGTTGCTGGCGCGTTTTGTTTCTGGGGTGTTATGTTATTTGAACTGGCGGGTATAGATGATGTAGATGCTGTAGATGTACCATTTTGGGATTTGCGGCGCAATGGCGGTGGTGAAATCTCACGTCGAGCTGTCGACGTGGATTTCGATGTTTGTATTGAAGTGGCTTTGTCATCAACTGCCTTCTGTGCAGTGATGGTTGGTTTCAAGGTCGGTATTGAAGGTGGTGGCTCGTTTGTTGGTGTCGTACTTCTTTCTCCATAACCAATCTTTTGACGCTTTCGTTGCCTATCCTGATCACCATCACTTCCATCGACTTGTTGAGTAGCTTTCACTTGTGCTATTCCATTTGATACTGCTTGAACGACGCGATGATCATGTGAAAATATGCATCTTGGAATCAAACACTTATCCCGATTTGGACATTTGGTTTGCGAAAAAAGACCCTTGGTAGTAAACATCTTGAGGGATCGTAGAGGGAATATGTGATTGCGAAAGAATCAAAGCTTGATAAAGGATGGAGTTGATATGGGGTTGTTTGAGAGTATAGCTATTCACTCGGTGATCCCCTTTTCATGATGGATGCAATTCGGTGAGCTACAGTCAAGCTATCCAAGAGTTACAATGAATTCTTTATAAAAGGTGAAGACTCTCTCGGGTTTCCAAATAGAATAGAAAATACCATGGGTTTGCGATATATATCACGTGAACCTTAAGGCTGTTTGTTTGTGAGATTGTGTGCCAATTGGTAGGTTGAACAACGAACGAGGTGCGATCAAGGCCAATCCAAACCAAGTCAAGCCAAGCAAGCCAGGTGCTAGGTAGTAACTACGGTACTCGCAGCTCTATCCTTCCTAGTTGGGGTTCTTTCCTTTTTTCTTTTGTTTTTTCTTTCCTTTCTTTCCTTTAGTTGGCGATGATTGATGGCATACACGTAATGTTTAATGCGATCGAATTGATTGATTGATTGATTGATTGATGTTCATTGTTTCTATCTAATTAAGATTCTCTCTGATGGTTCAGACTGCAGCAGCTCTTCGGCTATCATCACAGTTCGCTTCAGGCTTTGAGCACTACACGACCAGACGACCTAGGTAGAAAGGTAATGATTAAGGAATTTGAGTCCGTCAATTCAGCAGAGAATCTACCTGCGTTGGTGGGCTTCCAAGAAACAATGTACCGGCTACAATATGTACCTACTGACTGGCAAATCGGGGAATCGGGGATGGATGCACCCAATCTCGGAATCTTAGTCGACAAGCCACTACGTCTGCAGTGGAATCTATGAATGATACCCTCTGATATGTGTGAGATACCGGTATGTCTATCATTCCTCTAATCTTTGGTAGGTTTATCAACGTTATCGATGTTATCTATCTGTTGGTGGAGGGAGCCAAGGAAGGAGGGAACCCACCTATAAGCAGTCGTTATCACAATCACATCTGGATATATATATGTCATTTGACAGTACCTGCCTGAGTAAGTAAGTAGAGCCTGTTCTTCTGAATATTTCCTTCGTTGCATTCACTCTCATCATCATTGTCATCTTCATCTCCATAAATAGAATTTCCATCGTTTCTCCCATTTTTCATTCTGGATATCCCCAAATAATCTTCACGGCTGTGCACACCCTGAAAACCGCATTCCAGGCTGCAGATATCCCTGTAAAGAACGCATCATACATTCAAACGTACGCCGGACATCCAAAAGCCCGAGCACGCGACAGCTGTGTGCTTATTGTTAGTGGTTGGAAAGTGTCTTTAGAGACACTTTCTCACTGCTAGCATTCCAACCCCCATCGTCACATTGTTACCCTTTTCTTTATCTTCTTTGGACCGGGCCTTCTTCAGCAACGAAGTTATGGATTATACCGGTAGCAGCCGTGATGCTCAGCATCTCTGCGTGCTTGTTCATGGGTGAGTGTTGTACATGTTTCATCTCTCTGCAATTCATTGCATACTGACGGAACAGACTTTGGGGAAATCCAGTTCATTTGGAGTCAGTGGCAAAATCTTTACGAGCGAAACATTCTGAGGATACCCTTCATATATTGGTCGCAAAGCGCAACAGTGGTAGCTTTACATATGATGGGATTGAGTTGGGTGGCGAGCGAGTGACTGCAGAGATAGAGGAAGAAGTCGAGAAACTTGCGAGAGAGGGTCAAGTAATTACTAGGTTCTCCATCGTTGGCTATTCCTTGGGCGGCCTTGTGGCCCGTTACTCTGTTGGCTTACTTGACAGCAAGGGGTTCTTCGATAAGATCAAGCCAGTGGTATGTTGGTATACTGAACGCAGGAGTCATTATGAACTATCTGACTCCGATATATAGAATATTACCACCTTCGCCAGCCCACATCTCGGTGTCCGCACACCTTTGAAAGGATCTCTCAATCACATCTGGAACGTCCTGGGCGCAAGAACTCTGTCAACCTCCGGGCGGCAATTATTTACGATAGACAAGTTTAGAGACACAGGAAGGCCGCTACTTGAGATTCTGGCAGATCCAGAATCAATCTTCTTAAAGGGATTAGCCAAATTCGAGAGAAGGACGTTATATGCAAACATTGTCAACGATCGAAGCGCCGTTTACTATACCACTGGAATTGCAAGCACCGATCCATTTTCAAATCCGGATAATGTCAAAATAAACTATGTAGAAGGTTACGAAGATGTTGTTTTGGACAGGCACAACCCAGTTTCCCCTTTGGACAAGTCTAGTCTACATGCCAATACGAGCTTCATGGCCAGCACAAAGAAGACCGTGGGAAATCTTCCTTTAGTTGCGGCATTGGTCATATTCATTCCATTCGGTGTCGTCGCTTTCCTTCTGAACTCTGCCGTTCAAACTGTCCGCAGTAGCAAACGCATTCGTCTACACGAACAAGGTTTAGCCGGTATTCAACCAAACGACTATCGATTCCCTCTGCTCATCAATAGTATGCGTGAAACCGTCGAAGACGTGTATGAGAACCTCAATGCTACCCAAGACAACGAATACCTCAATACGCCTTCTGATTCGGACTCTGAAGAGGCATCCGCTTCATCTCCTTTGATCAGAGAACGGACTAAATCTTTTCATAGCGAAATTGCCGACCCAGAGAAATTCGGTGTAATTGCTCCTACTTTGGCGTTAGCACCATATCAATTCAAAATGATAGAAGCATTAGATAAGGTAGGTTGGCGAAAGTACCCGGTTTTCATTCACAAGGTCAGACATAGTCACGCAGCTATTATTGTTAGGGTTGACAAACCGAGCTTTGATGAAGGAAGAATTGTATTAAAGCACTGGTTAGATGAGGAGTTTATTTTGTGATTGGGGTCGAACAGGAGGCTCGGTTGAAGACAGAACAAGTTGTGGGAAATTTACTTTTATCATGTTTTCTCTAAAAGATACCTAGCGGTCTTGGCTCAAGCGTCGGCGTTTTACAGTATAGCATCATATCATGAAGAAGGGGCATCGGAGGGGCTATTTGAACTTATTAGATTTTGTTGTAGAATTAGATAGACATTTTGAATTCACACCATTTGCTTTCAAATCACTTGAATGCCTTCCATTATCCTCCTGCCTTTTATCTTGAGGATTCGGAAAGATAGCATCATAGATAATATTGTCCTGACTACGTATATAAGCTCAACATAATACAATGATTCTATATTAACAAGCATATTTTACTCGAGCTTCAGATCGAAGTTAAAAATCCTCAGTGAACTTACCTTCTAACATGGAATTTCACGTGGTTCCCCGCAAAACAGCTTTACGCGAAACGCGTTCATCGCGTCTCCAGAACGTTTTCAAACCAGAAATCAATTTGAATCAAACCTCAATTTCCAAATCCTACAACAAAATTACAACATGGCTCTCATTGTAGATAAGCACCGTCCTCGGTCTCTTGATCAACTTACTTACCATGACGATCTTTCTAATCGTTTGAGATCTCTTGTAGGTCTACCAATCTCTTCAATTACCCTGTCTATATACTTGACGCAGTACATACTCACAATGGCGATCATATCTAGGCACAATCCGGCGACTTCCCTCATCTCCTTCTCTACGGACCTTCCGGCGCGGGTAAAAAAACTCGCATAGTATGTACTCTCAAAGAACTCTATGGGCCCGCCGTCGAGAAAATAAAAATCGATTCCCGTGTCTTCGCATTGGCAACCTCGTCGCGAAAACTCGAATTCAATATTGTTTCTTCACTCTATCATTTGGAAATTACGCCTTCAGATGTGGGAAATTATGACCGTGTTGTGATTTCGGAATTGCTTAAAGAAGTGGCGCAGACGCAGCAGGTGGATCAGAGTGCGAAGCAGAGGTTTAAGGTGGTGGTTATTAATGAGGCGGATGGGTTGAGTCGTGATGCTCAGGCGGCGCTGAGAAGAACGATGGAGAAATATAGTGGGAATGTTAGATTGATTCTGGTGGCTAATAGTACCTCGGGGATTATTGGACCGATTAGGAGTAGAACGTTGTTGGTCAGGGTGGGAGCACCAACTGAG
This sequence comes from Botrytis fragariae, assembly GCF_013461495.1. Classification (NCBI taxonomy): domain Eukaryota; kingdom Fungi; phylum Ascomycota; class Leotiomycetes; order Helotiales; family Sclerotiniaceae; genus Botrytis; species Botrytis fragariae. The sequence goes on along the minus strand of NW_023500991.1, from coordinate 706,484 downwards.
GGGGATATTGTGAAGGTGCTTGAGACGAGTGGAAAGAGGGAAGGATGGGGAGTCAGTAAAGGATTCTTGGAAAGAGTTGCCAAGGAGAGTGGCAGAAATCTGAGGAGGGCGCTGTTGATGTATGAGGCAGCACATGCGCAAAAGTATGTTTTAGCTACCCTTTTCACGCCTACTATTCTTTCTACTATATATACTTTTGCGAGAGATATCATACTAACTAGCACCAGCGAGACAATAACAGAGAACACCCCCATCCCACCACCTGACTGGGAAGCACTTCTCTCGACCATCGCGCACAGCATGACCGTCGAACACACTCCGGCCCAGATCCTCAAAATCCGTGCCCAACTTTACGATCTCCTCACACATTGTATCCCTGCTACAACTATTCTCAAAACCCTAACATGGAAACTCATGCCATTGGTGGATGATGCGTTGAAGAGCGATATTGTCAAATGGGCTGCATTTTATGAACACAGGTGTAAGACGGGTACGAAGGTCATTTTCCATCTCGAAGCTTTTGTAGCCAAATTTATGAGGGTGAGCGAGGAGTGGCTGATGGCTATGGAAGTTGAGTAGAGCGGATGGCAAAATAAGTGGGAGCGGGGGAGATTGGGATGCACATGCATGGGAATCATGCAGGCAGCTGGCGTTTTGGGTGTGTGGCTAATGTGAAAATGGCGGATACAATCGACGTCCATATATCTGCTAGAATAGAGATATCTACATTATAATGATTAAGCAAGCAGAAATGATAACATCTATCTATACACGACTCAAAGTATGCGAATGGTAAAATATCACATCTACTTACATTTTTAAACCTTCTCTTCAACTTTTCCCTAGGAGAACTGATTCACCTACTGATACAGGGCACAAAGGGAAAATCTTTACAGTACTAGATATCTTCACTAATCCGATATTTACAAACGAAAAGAACAAGTCCCTTTTTTCGCTCCTTCGCCTCGCTAGATACATCTATACAGTAGAGATGTACTATATAGCATCTCACATCCTCGATAATTTCACTAATACAATCTCACACTGTAAAACACATTATTTCAGACTAACACATTTATTAAAGATGATATGAGATATACCATTCAAATTACCACTACACACTTGTTATATAGATTATCCATGTAATCTCCCCCCTCCCAAAAACAAGATATAGTTCTACATCCATCCATCATACCAATACTCACACTCTCTGTAAATTCATAAACCCGTCAATCCACAACCCCCGTTTTCCCCATCCATTTGCATCCATCACCCAAAGCTCCAATATTCCAATTTCCATTTCCCATCCCAAGCGCGGAGACGCCGAGATTTCGAGACGATCTGCGTAGGGAGAAAAAATCCAGCCTACTCAGCCTCAGCCCCTCAGCCACCAACATGAATGATTGGTACCGACCTAAGTATGGTTGAAATCTAGGTATGGTTGATGTTTGAACATGCAATGCGAGATATGCGATCAAGAAATCGAGATGTTGGAGATGGTAGGTTGGGAAGGGGATTGAGTAGCGATGTGCTGCTAGGGGGGGTTGAATGATATTGATGATGGTGGATGGATGGATAGATGGCTAGACTTGGGAGTTTACTAGATATTGCTATGCTGATACTTGATATCTGTACTTTGATGACAATTACTGCCCATTGCAATGCCACATGCATGTATATCATCTCATCCCATCTCATCCCATCTCACCTCACCTCACCAATCCTCACACCACACCACACACCCTAAATCTCAAAACCCAACTCCCACGGGTTCCCCAGCCCACACCCAGAAGAAGCAATCCAATCGAATCCTCGTCTACGATCATCGATGACTCCCTCCCTACCTTCCAAGAACCATCCCACAATCGGGGTTTCCGCACTTCTAGAACCAACTTATTCTTCCCCGGTTTCCAAATTCCCAATCCAATCCCAATCACAGCCAAATACTCTTCCCAATATACAAAAAAACAAAAAAGGAAATTTTTAACACTCACAAGTATCTAATCCCAAGTGGCTTATCGCATCCCGGGTACGTAGTGGCGGAAAAAAAAAAATCATGCGTCGCGTCTTGAAGATCTCGAAATATATCGATACCTCAGACATCTACTCCTCAACATTTCCCCAGCACGGAACAGAACCTCAGGCTCTTCCATCAATTGAATCTACAATCATTCTAGGTTAACCTTGAAAAAGACGTCACTCTCGTTCTTTCGTTTCGTTTAAAAAAAAAGGGGGAAACGAGTTTGGCAAAGAAAGTGTAGGTATATCATCATACGCAAATTTGAATCAATCTTTCATCTATAGTGGTTTTTCCCTCTCGCTATAGTAATACAAGCTTATATATAACAAATTTATGAGTACGAGAGTGACTATCGCTGCCGAATTTGAATCGAAATCCGCTCCCAATAGCAGAGTAAAAAGGAAAAATTCGTCCGTTCGTCCACACCAGGTAACAAATCTCATAAAAACGCCAAAATAAGTGCCAGGACTACATCCATTAAACTCCCCCAAATGCTACCCTCCAAACCATGCAAGCAAATATCCGTCCTAGAAAAAGTAGAGAAAGAAAATTATTCCCATGCGTATCAAAGAACATCTGTTATGTTTTCATTTGATCCGACATCTCAACTCAACCCACCCCTCTCACGCGTTTACATAGTAGCCTGCGGTGCATTCATCCGTGGATGCTGCAGCGTTGCTAAATTTTGAAGTTCAACCAGTTGGCGCATAACTTCTGCAGTTTGTGCTTGTTGGGCTTGTGATTGTCTCTTGAGCTCATCATTTTCGGCCTTCATCTTCTTGATTTCCTCGCGAAGACTTTCAAGTTCACTAACGTCTCCCTTGCTATTTCCGCGTTTTCTTTTCATGCCTGTTATAATTGCTTGGCTGGCATCTTCTTCCGTTTCATCCATGTTCATTTGAGAAATCTGTGTCATTCCCGTATCTGCTGTATGCACGCGTCTGAGATGTTCATTAAGATTTTCTTGACGAGAGAATCCTTTTCCAGTGTGACGTTTACAGTTGGGATGAGGACAGTTAAGTTGCTTTTTAGGCCCGCCGTGCTTTCCATGCACTTCTCTTTCGTGCCGAAGAAGTCCCCCAGAGTATGTAAATCCAGGAAGCTTTTCGCAGCCTGGTTCCTTGCATCTGTAAGGGCGATCGTGTTTATCCATATGTTTGCTATAAAGACATCAATGATAAAACGAACAAAAGTTAGGAGACTGTGCTTACCTCCACTCGCACTTTCTATTAAAATCTTTGACCTCCTCAGTACATCCGGGCCAGGTACAGTAAAATCTCCCGTTTGCATCTTTTGTTATCTCCCTGTCAGGTTTTGGTACTGGCTTTGATCGTCCGGGTGATGGCGCCTCCTCTTCATCTTTTGGTAATTCTGGTAGTTCCAACGATGGGTGATCTGGAGTTTCCGTCATAGGTTGTGTGGTATAAGGGTTCTCGGACATTGGAGGCGGCGGACTTGGGTAATTATGCTCATCGTGCGGCTTGAACTCGTCTTGTTCTTGCGTTTCGTGCGCCATTTGCATCGGGTACTGTGTGTCAGTCATAAATGATCTGGACTCGTAGCTTAAACTCATATTGTTGTTTGGGCGGGAGTTATCCTGATATTGAAAGAAGTTTGAATCTGGGTTGTGGTCGTAGTCTTCAGGAAAGTAGGTATTATCGCGACTAGGAGGAGGGTGTATATTTAGCGGATATTCGTAGGGGAGATGGTTGCCACGCTCGTACAGTCCGGCTTGGTGGTTTTCAGGTTGATTATTGGATTCTTGATAATGCAATGCCTGGTATCCTGCTTGAGAGGCTGCAAATTGATGTTTGCCTTGTGCGCTAAAGTGATGTGGCGAAGTACCAGCCACGCTTAGTAATCTATTTTTTTCATCACCACCTCCATTCTTTTCCGTTGGATGGTTCTCAGATTCGCGGCCTTCAGCTATTAAACTGGGGGGGCCAACGGTTGTTATATCTGTCTGAAGCTTTGAAACTCCAGGCACAGCAGGTAATGTAGGCACGAGTCCATTGGTGTCATGATCCGGATTTGAGTTATGACTCGTAATATTGTCGCTATCGGTTATTCCTTCTTTGTTATAAGAGCCTTGCGGAGGAACAGGCGACTTTGACTGTCTATTCTGTCTCTCCGGTGTGTTCGACATGGCTAAGAGTACTACATACCAAACACATTCATCAGTCACATGCTTTGACTCCCTAGCTTTTGATGACTGGATAATCGTATGTCAGGCATACCAGGGGTTGTAGCGTGCTGAGAGACCGGACGTATGTACGAAACAAACAATATCTAAATCGTGACTCACCTTGCTGTGTTCTCGGCGCAGCTGCCTGTGTGTATGCGTATTCTCGAGTAGGGTACCAAGTCTGATCCGCCTTTGGTATTGGCTGAAATGTTCCTTGATTTTCTGTATTGTGCTTGCAAATCCTTGTAGTGTTTAAATGCGGATCAAACAACAGAGGCCAGTTGGAGTCACTCGGGCGTTGTAGATGGTTGCCCTGGGTATAGTTGCTATGATTGCCCTGATGTTGACCGAAGATGAATGGATCATAGGGTTCTTGCTCTTGTTTGATGACTGATCCTGTTTGTTGATCTGTAAGAAAAAAAAATCGTTAGAAAATTGAATTTTGGTCTAATAGTAAGTAGTACCGTGGCAAAAGAAAATACTGAAATTCGACTCTCTAATCCCCTGGCTTTGGTATCAAATTTCCTGGTATCAAATTTCCAGTACGGTTGGAATTATCTCAATATCGAAGTTTTCACGGCTCCAAAACTCAATTGTTGTCGATTATTCTGGTGTGCCTTGTCAACCACCTGGTAGAAAGAATACTGCCTAGGTAGGTAGCGACCACTGTCGAATTAAATCCTCCTCAATAAGTCTTTTTTTTGGTGATTTAATAAATAAATAAATAAATAACCAGTGGTTGCCTCGGAATAGGTGTTTGGACTTTTCATTGATAATTTCTATTTGGTGTCCTGTGAATATCTCGAAGAAAGTGAATCCTGGGCCTATTGAATAACAACAATACCCATCCAGATGTGCACCTTTAGATCGCGAAAATCGCACCAGCAAAAACAACACTTTTGATATGCTTTGAATGGAGCCGTACACATCATGAATCATCCTAGACGGGCACTGTAGGAGAATGTATTGTATTGGTTCGTGTTGCTTCGAAATATTTTGTGTTATCATCTTCGCGAACTTGATGGCTTCCTTGGGCAGGGGAAAGTTGCACCCAGTAACAACGAATCATCCTTAGCCTTTTTTCTAAACAAAGTAAGGAATTCATACTGCTTACCGAGTGGTAGATAATTCTTCGCTGTTGGAGACAAATGAAACGCCGAGGGTCTGGAAGCCTTGCGCAAAGATGTCTGCGGATGGCTATGGCTATGCGAAGTATGAGGTTGTGCTTGCTGCCAACACTCCATTCGCATATAAAACATCCAACACACACCCCACAGTACCAAGATTGAAAGTTTCACTCCGGACCATGGCCATGTCGAATTAAGAGGGCGTTGACCTCCTGGCCACTCAAGAAACCATCCATCACCGAATAGATGTTCACGGCGGCCAAAGCCTGTTCCGGGACGAAAATAAGGCCGGCGTGAAATATCAAAGGCAGTTCTACTGGGCTTTTTTGCAAAATGTCTGACAATCAGGGCGATCAAAAGTAGGTAACAATTGCAAAGGACCAATAACATAATAGAGCATCCTGCGCGTAGAATAATTGAGCTGCTTGATCTGTAGCTCATGCCTTGGAAACGCTTTTGGCTGGTTTTCTGTCGACTTCTTTATAATTAGTCTTTATACACCACGGTGGCTAATTCAGGGACGATTCCATTGACAAGCGGAGAGCAATCTTTCCTCAAGGTAAGGTGCTGAGGAGATCTAAACGATCATGTAATTGGAGCCATTTAACAGGATTCCTCTCACAGTGATGTCCAATGCTCGAACGTCTAATGAGCTTCGAATAGATGCACCGCTGGAAGTGCGCTCTTGATGACTATTTGCAAATTCCTGACGCCCTGGCTGATATGGGAGATTGAAGGACATCCCAAGTGATTATAAAGAGGAAGAAAAGTCCAAGGGGAAGAGGAAAAGCAAAAAGGGAATATGAAGGAATAAGAGAAACTTACTTGACTCCAGAACCACCCTCTTCGGTCGTTATCAGTTTCTTTTTGAATAGCTCGACTGCATGTTTCGGAAGGACTGATGTAGCTTGGGTGTTGACGCGGACAGGCTGCATGTACTCCTTGCGATATTGCGCTTGAGCTTGTGTAGACATCATAAGAAACAAGGTTGACATCATGCTCACATTCGCGAAAGCTTTCCAATCTTGCCTCCCAACCAAAACCATAGGATAAAACAGATAAATATATAAAAAGAACATTCGGATACGTCATTTACCCCAATCCGCCCCAAAAAAAAGTAAGACGAGATGAATCTCTACTGATAAGGCTAACCACTGACTTACTTGCGAAGAAGAGGGGTGAAATACCGCCTTCGTCATCTCCATACAACATCCGCCAAGAGAATCAGAGGTACTCTGTACACCGATATATCATTTTTCCTTTGGGGGCCAAAGTCCTCAACTATCGAGCATCCAGGGGCTACAATAGTATTGAGATGAATTCTATGTGTTTAGCGATGCTTATCTTGATCGGTGAACGGTATTGCTAGGTGCAACGGATAATCTGATATTGGCGTCACATTATGCAGCCCTGTAGTAGGGCTTGCTGCGGGGGCCAGAGGTGGCTTTTCTCTTTTCTTTGCTTAGATGCGCAGCCTCGTTCGAATTTCCAGAGAAGCTTCGAAATCTCGGTGGCTTGCTTGCAGCTTCACCGTGTTGAGGTATATCCATATCCGCCGACGGGTGTGCATCCATAAAATTTTGCGTTGGAGAGAATTACACTTGAATTGAAGCTTGAGAAATTGAGAGGCAGAATTTGTTTGCTCATTGATTGTTTTGTGAAGGTTCTTTTTACTTTTTACTTTTTACTCTTTACTTATCATTCATTATTTATTATCCATCACTCAGGCATTTGTTCGCGCCAGGCTCACGTTATTCACACCTGAGGCGGAAAGAAGATTCTATTTGGAAATCTGGATTCTCTCCAAGTACAGGATCGGATTGCTATAAAGGTTAGATATCTATCTCATCTATTTGCTCTCATCATCTTTTCGTGTACCACAATATCTCCCCACAATCTTCCTCGTGGCACCCACCTATACCGATCAATTCAAATTATTTTTCCAAGGTTGCTATGCGTCGTAAATGGTACCGAAGAGGTCAAGACACGAGATGGAATCTCTCCTTTCCCGGATTGGGAGATTTCTAATCGGTCTATCGGATTCTTGGGCCCAGAGCAATAACTACCATGCTGCGGATGGGACTCCAGCTGATTTCTCATTAGACTATGGCACAGATACACCTCCCCATCCTTCATTATAGTCATCCGAAGTATCAGATGCTGCCTGTTATTTAATTCGTCAATTGCCAGGCTTGATCTCACACCTTCTCCGCATAGATATATCCTTGGTAGATATCTTCATCTTCGTCGCCAATGACATAAATACAATTCCTGCTGCATAGCGTTGGTTCACCTGCAGGATGATATATATTCTTTGTAAGGTCTTTTGTCAGCAAGTGCATTTCAGCTTCAATCGGTCCGTTGCTTTTCTTTTGTCGAATGGGCCACTCGGTCATCAATATCTTCTATCCCGAAATGCCGAGAAAGCGTCGTAACGATGCGAAAATGGAAGACACATGCGCTCTCACCAATAGCATGAGCCGTGCGCGATTGACAGCCTCAAACTGCCATATATCTTCGCCGCAACACACCAGGGCGTGATCCCAGGTAGTGACGCGGCAGGATGGGACGTTTTGCGTGTTATGCATACCTCCTGGAGCCCGGCCACAAACCACACATCTCTTCGTATATTCGTCTCTAGAGTACTCACTCTCGGATGACCGTATATTGGTCTTTGATACCCAAACATCTTGGTCGCGCTCTATATTAACAAGAAAGCGGGGCTGGAACTTGATTAGAGCATACCCAGAATCGTATCTCTCGGTCTCGTTCGAATTACGCCAACTTCCTTCACAGAGAGCATGTCAATCATCTCCACGATTCCATCTCCCATTTAAATACCAAGATAGTAACGTGCCAATATCATCATGCACTACTCGGTATTCTTTCTACCCAGAACGGTGCAATGACTTACCTGCAAAGGTTAATTCTAACATCACAAAGATGCCCAAGTTTGCAAAATTCCAGTCGCATGTGAAATATCCTTTTGTTGCACCCATTCAAGTCAAGTACCTCGATCCCAAAGCTCAATGTCCCTAAACCATGACACAACCCTCCCAATCCCCCAAAATGGCATACTTATGCGACTTATATTGACAGGTGAAGCTTTTCCAAGGAGTCGTAACGGATAAATACTTGCAACCGCGAAAGCAGACACTTCTTCTTCCAAACTAACCATTGCAAATACAAAGACAGAACAAGTTCACTGAGGAAATCGTTTCAGCTGAACAGGCTTCTCCAACACAGGAAAAAGGCATATAGAACAAAAGGGAAATCAGACTCGATCATTATCAAGATTCATAGCTTCAATATCATAAAAGTGGCGGTGGCACCAATTTTCTAATACAGACTTTTTTCAGATTCGTTTCTGAGATTGTCTAAATGAGGTCTCGTCACTTTGATGGAATTGAAAACGCGGGTCTACTTTTAAACAATCGATTAGGTTCACTGACGTCCACTTAGGAAAATCCACTCAAGAATTGCATATCCTTGATCGTTGATTTTATGTGCACGCACGATAAAAACCGTGCTGCGATGCGCATAGCCCTTACGGGAGTTAATTTTCTGCTTTCCACATTGGTCGATTCCCTTCTCTTTGCCATTTCAATATGACTACATTTAATGAGAACAGACTTTTGCTACTCGAACGGTGGAACCTGCCTCGCCAGCTTCAATTGCTATATTGATTTATGGGTCAAACCATCCTTGTATTCGCATTTCTGTTCCAACATCGATAATTGAGCAATTCTCAATCTTACTGCATGGCACAAAGTACTGAAATCCATTGACTTGAGATCCGCCCATCTCCCGAAAAAAGTGCCGAATACCTATTAGCTAGGTAGGCTCGCACGCATCCCTCATTCTTCATCCGAGACAAAGCGAAGCAAGCCTGACCTTTCCGCGATCAACTCGCAACAATTTGCAACAATTGAGAAGAAGAAAAAATCTTTCGATTTCACACCGTGATTCCTAGGGATACCAACCATACACATCGGTTGGGAAGAAATGCTTGCTTTATTTCTAAAATCGTTTCCTTTGTACATGGGGCGCTAGAGCTGCGCTTAAGTCCCCGACTTGCATGGCAGGGTACAAAGGGGTTATTCCCCAAATATAACTATTCTCTCATGCCATGCTACAAGTTGATATTGACAACAATGGTACCGGAAATTGTTATGAACATTCAAGAATTTCTGAAGTCACTACGCGAATGATTATGAATTACTGTAGTTGATAAGAACATGGCGTTATAGTGTGCCCAACAAGTGTTGATAGTACTCAGGTCCCATAAAATCTGCACCAGACTTGTGCGTTCATCTCAAGTCTTCAACCGTTATCCCATCAGCCGATCGTTCCGCTGCCTGTCTAGTGTCTGTTTTGTTAAAGGCGTGCACGGGTAACGGCATCTCAACGATGAAGAGATCCCTAGTGAAAGAGCTCCACCTCCCCACCCTTGACAGGGCATAGCCATGGCAATCCTCAAAATATCATCCTGATGGATACTCAAAATTTGCGGCTCCCACAACATTCGTGGCTTCGAACCTTCCGTTGTTGATTCGCAAGCCGGGCTTCCTTACCGCCTTGCATACCCGCTGTCAGGAATACTGGGTCTGCAAATTCCGTCCATCAATCGGCTCTTATATTATGTCTACTTCATATCTCGGCGGGTGATATGTGCGATATCTCCATGGACGCGCCCTTCAAGCAACGATTTCCAAGCAAATAAGCAAATTCGGGCCCGCGAATTATCCTTTTATTTCCGTGTTTACTAATATATGATTACTTTTCGAGAACTTTTTCATCATCACTGTGGGGATAGAACAAGCAATCTATGGTTAAAATTTGCGTAGTGCTCTAAAGACTTTTAAGCATTGTATATATAATCTTATAATTTCATCCTACATATCCCCCAGGTTTGATTTCTTACAGTTCTCTACATATAACTTCCATTCACACAGTTGCTCAAACATAATACCAAACGACCCTTAACATCCTTCGAGAACTAAAGTTTACAGGGCTTCTTCACATTGTATCCACATTCCGATCTTCTGTGATAAGAATCTCAGAAGTTGCAGGACATACGAGTAATCCATATTTCTATGCACATCCCTTGTAGACCTCATCCAAGACCCGCACACCCGCTTCCTTCAAGACTCCTATAAATAATAAATAGATCTGCTTGCCCCCGGGCGTGAGAGATCCCCTTTTTGAAATGGAGGAGCATCGCAGCACGAGGATTGAGTCTAGTACAGGGTTTGAAGATATATCTAGATCAAATTTAGGAACGGATATTGATCGGGATCATTTGAATAAGACTGTCGGCACGAATCTGGACACCGAGGGGGAGATATTTATTCCGAATTCAAGAATGGATACCGGTAGAGCGTCGAAGGAGCATGGGAATACGAACGAGGGGAAGTGGAACGATAGCGATAGTATTGATACCGAGCCCTTTCCGGGACAGGGCATCGATGGAGAAGTGCTAGGAAGCAGTCAAACGACAACGTTGGCAAAGGAGGATGTCGATGTGGAAGCACAAGGCGAGAAAGAAAAGGAAGAAATGTTGAGATTGGAAAGGGAGAAGGAAGAACATGATCCGAATCTGATAACTTGGGATGGACCGGATGACCCTGAGAACCCGATGAATTGGGGTACGAAAAAGAAATGGTTCGTAACTGTCATCTTGGGCTTGATGACTTTTGTCGTCACGTTCGCGTCGAGTGTTTTTAGTACGGCTACGATTGTAGTCGCGGAGTTATATGGAGTATCGGAAGAAGTTGCTGTTTTAGGGACGTCATTGTTCGTGTTGGGTTTTGGTGTTGGTCCTTTGGTATGTTCCTTACCTTCTTTGACTTCTCCATCATGAATATACACCGCTGGTTTGAAGTGATAGAACTAACACAACTCAGGTATGGGGACCGGGATCCGAACTCTTTGGCAGAAAAGTTCCTCTCTTCTTCGGCTATGCCTGCTTCGCCATTTTCCAAATCCCCGTCGCTGTAGCTCAAAACCTTCAAACTATCATGGTTTGTCGATTCTTCGGCGGAGTTTTTGCTTCCGCCCCATTAGCGATTATCGGGGGAGCGTTGGCGGACTTCTTCGGCCCGGTCGATCGAGGTGTAGCAGTTTGCGTTTTCGCAGCGGCAACTTTTATCGGTCCAATTGCAGGACCAATTGGGGGTAACTTTATCACACAGTCGTATTTGGGCTGGAGATGGACAGCTTGGATCACGATGATTCTTGCTGCGGGTTTCGGAACGCTGGGCCTAATTTTTGTGCCTGAGTCTTCGCACCCAAAGATTCTTCAACAGCGGGCTGCAAGACTGAGATTTGAAACAAAGAACTGGGCGATTCATAGCAAAGCTGACGAAGTGAGTAACCTTCCCTCTTTCCCCACCCTTTTCACTTAACTTCTCCCTTCTTTTTTCCAAAATACCACTACACCCTTAAACCAAGCAAATTACTAATCTCAACTCCAGCTCAAACTCACCCCCCACACAATCTTACAAACCTATCTCCTCCGCCCCTTTATCATGCTCTTCCAAGAACCGATCCTCCTCCTCATCACCCTCTACATGGCCCTCATCTACGGTATCCTCTACCTCTTCTTCGAAGCCTACCCCATCTCCTTCCAACAATCGCGCGGCTGGGCCCCAGGCCTCAGCGCCCTCCCCTTCATCGGCATCCTCATCGGGGTCCTCCTCGGCGCCGGTACCATTTCCTGGGTCACCAAGACCCGCTTCGCGCGCAAGCTCGAAAAACACGGCAAAGTGATCCCCGAAGAACGTCTCCCCCCCATGATCCTCGGTTCCTTCATCCTCCCCATCGGACTCTTCTGGTTTGCCTGGACCTCCAACCCCAACATCACCTGGGTCCCCCAAGTCATCTCGGGTATCTTCATCGGATGGGGTATCCTGATGATTTTCTTGCAGGGCTTAAACTACATCATCGATGTCTACATGTGGCATGCCAATTCGGCGATTGCCGCGAATACTTTCCTGCGGAGTTTTGCAGGAGGTGGGTTCCCCCTCTTCGCGCAGTATATGTTTAATGGATTGGGAGTCGCGTGGGCAACGAGCGTATTGGGTTTTGCATGCGTGGTTATGATGCCTGCACCTGTGCTATTTTTTATCTACGGGGCGAGAGTGAGGAAGATGAGTAAATTTAGTCCGAGTGCTTGAGGGGCTTTGAGACGAGTGTGTGGAGAGAGAAAGAAAGTTGAAACTATGTCTTTGCGCACACTTACGAAAATGTAAGCTGGGAATGACTTGCATGGACGATTGCTTGATAGGATATAAAAGGAGGAAACGACGTGATTTATTCACCATGATCATACATACATATATGTATGTATTCAAGGTCTTGAGATGAGATTATGTTTTTGCATTGACACGATGCACTACGTATGAGTATGGATGATACCAGTATGATATTTTTGAAGCATTTGCATAGCGAGGAGTTATTGACGGTATTGGAGGTATATACACATACATAATACTGTATATTTCCACATGGATAGATAGATAGATAACTACTATAGATAGATAGATAAATAGATAGAGATAATTAACTTAAGAAAAGTAAGAATTTACTTGATAGATACAAAAAGCACTTCAGGTTCCCTCCTGCTCGTTTGATGTGAATACACCCCAATAATCCAAGAAATTACCCTTCTAATCCTAACACGTCAGTTACTTATTTCCTGCGCAGCTTTTCCTCTGGAATGCATATAAAAGTTTCCTCTACGACTCGCAACGGTTTACCAGGTATCGTGTCAGTTACCACTTGGAAGGATACCCATACGCGATTTTACATCATACCAATGCACTCCACTTCCTTTTCATCCCATTCCAATCTACTCAGCTCATTAGTTTCCGACGCCCTCTACTCCACTATGCTCACATTATCTCGCTGAACCACAACATTACTTCATTACTTCATCTCAATTTCCACTTCTGTCATTCACACAATCCACTTTATCCAATCTCAGCTCCCTAGGAATATTCAATTTCAATTCGTCTAATCAATCTAACTACTCCCAACTTCCCCCCTTATTACTCCTCACTCTGTATTCTAACCTTGCAATCTTACCAGCTCCGATCTTAATTCTATCTCAACCGCCATCCTCACTTCATCAACTCCCCAATGATATCCCCCTACTACCGACCACCGTACCTCTCCTCAATCTTGGATCGTAACCCTCTCTGTCCCTATCTATATCTCCATCCCTCGCACTATCTCTTGTCTCTCCTCTACTTCTCCGCCCTCTACTCCTAGCACCCCCATTTCTCTCACCTTGTTCCTCCACTTCAGCATTTCCTGCTTCCGGTACCCCCAAATCAATTTCTGTCAACCCGCTCAATTCACCCTGTGGGATCAGTTTACTCCTCTGCTTTGTCGTAACCTCCTTCTCCTGCACCACCCTCTCTCTCACATCCCCACCTCGACTCTCTCTCCCACTATTCCCCATAACCTTTCCCATTCTATCATCTCTAAAATCCATCCTCTCATCACCATACCCCCCAGCCCCACCAACGGGCACCAAATTACGAGTCGTAACCTTCTCCTCATAACTATACTCTCTAACATCATCCCCACCATCTCTGCTCCCACTCAGGCTCCTCCTCACTGTCTCAACGACATGTTTTCTCTTCTCCTTCAACTTCTTCTCTACCTGAACTAACGTATTCAAATTTGCATGTCTGGCCTCCAAACTCTTTTCATCCACCAATCGATTTTTATTTCGAATCTCGGTCCACCTCGTCATACTCCCCATTTCCAACACGCTCATTCTGCGCATGATATGTGTTGGGTTCCCAATAATAATGGGTCTCCATTCTTCATCCGCACCATTTCCTGTGTTCCCTTGAATATATTGTTCCCTCTTCATTGCCTGATAGCGTTCCATCTCGCCAGTCTTCGATTCTGGGATAATTTGTACATCTTGAAACCGTGCGAGAACGCAAATGAGAAGGATGGAAAGAATCAGTAATACACCACACATAACGCCCGTAGCGGCCTGTTGGCCCAGATGTCTTTGTGCTACTCCTCCAATACCACTTGCCATCGCTGCGATGCAAAACCCCATTCCTTGCGTAATTCCAAAGGCAGCACACACGCGTGGGAAACAAGAGTAATTGGTCACTTTTCCGGATTTACTCCCGCTTCTTGGGCGTCCCGTCATACCAGGCTGAAGATCAGAAGTATCGAAAGTTTCCATAATGATACCATTGCATTCAGCGACTGCGAGGTTCGAGAGGAAACCAATTGCAGCAGCCCATATTATAGGCAAAATAAATGGAACAGGTGGTCCAGTGGATGAAAGTGTGTAAGCTAGGCCATGAATGGAAGAAGTATAACAAAAATTGTACGTCGAACGAAATGAGATGATAGTGAGATTTTCTTTTTCTTCAAGGTATCATCGTCACTTTCCATCCCCTCTTTACGTTCTCGACTGAAGACTCCCGCTTTTTGGAATGGAACAGAGAGGAGTGCACCGAGCGGAATTGATGCCACGCTTGCCCCAACATATGGAGATTTGAATTTGTAGTATTTCGAAGTCAGTGAACCGAGAAGCTAGCCCTTGTTAGCAAATATATCTTAATTCGAAGATTTCTACCGTGTCTTACAATCATGATCAAAATAATCTGACCATAAATCCACGCTTGATAGAATGCTAGGACCAGAAATCCCGGCTGACGCATCATACTCTTCGTCAACAACACACCATGATGAAATTCCTCGCCCCACCACTTGGGTCCAGTATGAACTCTATGCATTTTGACCTCGCCCTTTGCTAGTCTTCTAGAAACCTGATCGTCTTTCCTTACTTCGGCAACAGATCGTCTAAAAGCAGAACGTCGAACTTCAGGAGCAACAACATTCAAGACCAAGACTAGAGCAAGAATGGCAATACTGATGTAAAAGCCCCAAGCAGGCGTCAGGAAGTTGATAATGACTGCACCGAGCAAGAATCCAACTCCAATAGACCCAACATAACACCAGGTCCATATTCCCAACCACAGACCCATGCCTCCGCCATGACGTCTGACATCACCTTCATCAACGTATTCTTGATGAGGATTAGCACTTTGAAGTGACGCGCCAAAGAGATCCATCAAAGTGGACAGAAAGTTCATGTTAGCAAACCCAAGTGCAAATCCCATAAATGATCGAGACAGAAGCAAGCCAATTCTCCAACCGGCCAGTTTTGGATTTCGAGTTGCACCAACAGCCAGAGCTTGAGGGAAAAGCAACGGCATAGCAAGTGACATTGAACCAAGAATATATGGCTTTCGACCGTGCAAGAGTGGAAGCGGCCAAAAGAAAGTTGTCGGAATAGCAAGACCTATGAAAAAGAAAACGTTTCCAAGAACCGTGAAATGGTGCAGGTCCACAATCGAATATTGAATCGAAGGGACCTCACCAGCATAAATCCCGATTACAAGACCGATGAGGAACGTACTGAGACACGTTATAACAGCCGTGAATCTCTTGCGAGAAGGAGACCAATCTCTGGCAATAGGTCTGCGCTTATGGGTTCTTGCTAGACTGAATCCTTTATGCTCTTTTAGACTGACATGCCTTTTACCTTGGAGATTAAAAAAATGATGGCTCATATTCATGTTTATGTTTGCTGACCGGTTTGAGCCATCTCGGTTCATGGCCGGGCGCTGGTCTCGTAGTTCCACTACTTTATCTCTATCTTCTTCACCACCAGCACCTGCTCCCGCGTCTCCACCCTCGCCACCTTGTGCAACCTGCCGGTATTGTGTCTGAGCTCGACTTCTCAGTCGACTCCGTGGTTGACTTCGAGCTAACCCACCTCGTCCTTCGACATGCTGCATAATGTATTCATGATGGAATCCGGTCTGAAAATCAACCGTCTCAGAGGGGTGTGAGCCATCAAGACTATTCGAGACCGAAGATTTACCACGCAGTGTAGTGACTGGCAGTTTTGCGAGTGTCGTTGTGTCCTCTTCATAGAGCTGCTTTCCAGGACGCACCTCTTCGCCACTCTGGGAACGCAAAATACTAGGAGATTGGTAGATTGTAGGACGCTCAGATATGTCTTGCCAGCCAAAGCCGCCCGATGTGGTTGTTCTTGATGGTTTCTACTTTTATCAGTATACTTTGACTGGACATCTTATATAACGCATTCTGTAGTATAGAGCGATTTATGCCATTGACATACCTCAAGATTGCCATTAACTGGATTGGAATTGACCCTATTGGACTCAGATGATGGCGAAACTCCCGCAGTGCTTTGTCTTGGTATACTGTGGCGCTGTGTCAGTATTCTCTGTTTCTTTGCATCCACCGGGATATCTAAAGCCTGTAAAGCTCTAGAACTATCCCAAGTTGCACTTCGCTCGCGTCTTCTAAAATCTTGTTCTGGTGTATCAAGGCTAGGATCGATTATCTTCAGGTATTCTTGCCTTTCCGCAGGCGCCTCGATAATAGTATCCGTGGTAGGTGCCTGATCTATGATTTCATCATCGGTAAACTCATCATCGTCGGTATTGCCTTCGGTGCTTGTTCCAGAATAACTGCGAGCACTTTCGTGAGCACTTGGCAAACTTTCAACGCTTGACATTACTTCTGCTCTAGGTTTTCTACGAACTTTCTGGGGGACAGAAGTTTTTCCACTATCCATGAATTGGCGACCACCTTTCAAGATCGCCGCTGCATTATTGAGAATATTTGGGACACTGTTGTCGTCATTCCTCTCTGCAGCTTGTTTCGCAATCGATAGTGCTTCGTTGAGAAGTTTTTCAAGATCGTTGATAGTCCTTGTAAAAGTCGCTGCAACAGCTGCCCCCTTGTCTTTCGGATCGGCAAAAGTAATTTTCGGCTTCGTCTCAAGGGGGCTTGCTGTAGCGCCAAGAAATAGTTCCTCTACAGGCTCTGTTGGTGCTGTGAATGACCTTTGGCGACCACTAGACCCGCTTAGAGCTTCGGCTCGTCGAGACCGGGGTGGTAAGGCGGTCAGTCTAGGTGCATATGCATCATTACTGCTCAGTAGCTCTTTGAGCCAATGAACGGTATTTTTGCTATTCATTGTCCTGTCATCCGAAGTAGTGTTGGTAGAATCTGCAACTGACATCAAGGCTCCCTTTGACTCACGTCGCCTTGAAGCATCCTTTTGCGAAGATGTGGGGGATACATTTGCGGTCCCATTCTTGGATGCCTGAGCACGATTTTTTGAAGAGTCCCGTGGAGGGATAGCATTATAGATAGTGGTGGTGGCTTTTGAAGATTCATGCCTCCTGTTTCCACTAGTCGAGCCAAGAGGTATTTCTTCCATTTCGCCCGCATTTGCTGTCAGGCCTTGAGATTTAGGCACGTCTTCCTTGGTTGGAGAGAAATCGATTCTTGATATCTGAGCCGACTTGTCATCAAAGTAGGATTCGGGGGCTGAATCAAGAGCCGATTCCGGTGCCTGGGTCCATAAAGAATCCCGTCGAAGATATTCATCGGCAGTTTTAGCTGCTGCAGCTAGGGAATCAGCAACAAGCATTCTGTAGGCATCAGATGCCTCGGCCTTTTCAATCCCAGGTGGTACGACAATGTCTTGTATAGCATTACGAACAGCTACCTTGACTGCATTTTGAACAGCGTCTCTGACTGCAGGGACAAAGCCCCAGTAGGATGCATTTAGAGGATCGATAGATGGAAAGGCTTCAGAGGCATCTCTTCGTTGTATTTCTTCGACGGACTTCTGATCTGTAAGGACCTTCTTACGAGCTTCATTGCGTTCAGGAATACTGGGTTTGTTACTAGAAGTATCTCTGAGGATCTCCGTTGACTCTGGTTTCTTGGGAACGGTTACAACAGCAGTCAATAAAGGGACTGATGGGCTTGACTTGTCAATATAGCCTAGCTTGATACATGAAGGCGACATCTCTTCTATAACAAATTTGTCATGTGATGACATCTCAGAGGGGTTTTCCAAGCCGTCTTTCTCATTTGTCCGGTTTATTGAAGAGAGACTAGCTGCCGCAGCAAGATCTGCCAGTATAGGCTCTAGCGGTATTTTTGTGCCCAAGCTCGGCGTGGCGATCTGCTGTGGCGAAGTAACCTTTTCTGTTGCGCTATTGGATGCTAATGTCACAGGCGTTAAGACTGGTGAGACTGGTAGCCCAGTATCTACTGGCGTGCCTGTGGCTAGAGATGTTTTGAGCAAGGAGTGGCGGACAGAGGTTCTGGATGCTCCAGAAAGTAATGAAGGTGTTTTTGGTATAGCACGAATAGATCCAACAGAGGGAGATCGACCTAGTTTGGGAGGCACAGCTTGTCGCGTCTCATCCTTAGATACAGAAATAGTAGCTTTGGCTTTAGGCCCTGGTAAGCTGAAATTGGTGACGACCGCTGAAGAAAGTGGTCGGGAAACTAGTTCATCAACAGCCATCTCACTGGTCAAAACATGGGGAAATGTATCAACCGAGCTAACACTGCTCCCTCGGGTTGGAGGTGGAGATCCTTCAGTATCTCTTGGATTCGTTATGGTTGCTGTTCTGAAGGATGACTCTGATTTCATATTATCCTGGACACGAGATTCGCGTGATTTGGGTTTGTAGCCCAAGGATTCTCCTAAAGCCTCATGAGCTTTGATATCATTGAGTGCAAAGTCAAGGTTAGTTGTTTCATCTCCAGCCAACCTTATGTCAATCTTGAGCTGATCTGCCGGGGGCATAATATTGGGTAGCGGGTGATAGATGTAGTGTTCTTGGCAATTTGGAGGACATGTTGGGGAACAGACGATTTCTGGTTGACCCTTCACTTCTTCTGGAGGAGACTGGGGAAGCGTGGAGAATCTCGATAACTTTGCATCGACTACTGCAAGTTCCGGACAATCCGCGTCGGTTGGCTGCTCACAATGAGGACAAGTCGAATTGGCATCCTGATCAGATGTATCCTCGGAAGGAACCTTTTGGTATATATTCTTTAACGGTGGCATGCAGGATCCAACTGCGATTTTGGTACCGCTGGGGTAATCAGGCTCTTTGATATCTCGTACTACCAATCTAGGAAGCGTGAAATATTTCTTCTTGGGCGTAGATGTTGACTTGAGCAGCTTTGAGTCAGTGGAAGGATCAATATCAGTAACACCACCGTCGATTCGAAGATCGTTTGCAGAGCTCGAGCCTCTTAATCTAGCTGTGCGTTTCGGAGACACACTAGGGTTGGAATTTTGTCGAGATCTTTGAAGAGGTGGGACGTCGATATCCATGCTACCGTCTGAGCCCCGAAAGTTACAGGCATGTGGCTCTACGCCCAAGTATCCAGAATCAGAGTGTGCACCTCTTGTAGGCTTTTGGGGACTGATATAGTCGTCGAGGCTTCCGAAAGCTCTGTTTTCGTGGCGCGGGGGGTTGCGCTCATCAGATGGATGGGGGGTTCGAGGGGGACGACTTGTGTTACGAGATAAAACGAGTGCACGAATGCGAGAGAGGATATCTTCCTCAACACGACAATTAGTAGGGTACTCAAAACTAGTACTCTGTGCAGAAGATGTTCTTCTGCGGCCAATGACAGACACTTCAGCCGGCCCAACGGACGGGGAGTCCATCGGTCGTCGAAAATGTGATATTTTAAAGGTACATGAGGTAATGAATACTATAGGATGTTTGTGATAAAATGAATGTAATCAAATGAGTGTACTGACTTAATTCTGTTGTAAATTAATGAGTGTGAAGCTGTATGAGTTGGATTGAAGGTCAGTCAGAGATAAAATATAACAGGAAGGAGCAATTGGGGGATTTCCATAAAACAGGATTCCGAAAGCATTCATAAACTAATCGCAACTTGCACCTTACATTTGGGTATGGCAAAACTTACTACTCACTCGGCATTAGCACCTGTGTCATTGAGCTGGGAACACTTTAAATTTCAATGAGCGATTGCTTTCATATGAAATCCTATCGCAACTTGCTAGCTTATGATGTTTGTTATTTCAGGCCCTTCTTAAATTGTTGTGTATGATGAACATAGCCAACAGTCATTCATGCTTGTGTCTTGCAGTGAACTACAAGTTATCACTGGGGTTAGAAGGATGGTAGGCGCTGTATCCATGGACATGAGATATATTGATATTTGTGGTCTATCACTCTTCATCTCCATTCTTGAAGTCTTCACTGACGTCTTTGTATATATCAAACCTTCTCTGTGTCTGTATCGGGATTCCCTTTCTGGTCTCTTCAATCTTTTCTCCATTCAACTCAGCATAAACAATTTCCTCTTTCTCGGCGGCTTCAACAAGCACCTGTGCCATTGGATCAACAACCAAGCTGTGTCCCCAAGCATGGTAACTGGCAGTTTCATCTCTAGCAGGGCTGCACAAAGCCACATATATCTGATTGTCCATAGCTCTTGCCTGCCCTTGCAATCTCCAATGTAGAGGACCTGTTGTAGTATTGAACGCGCCAGGGTATATCAAGGCAAAACATCCCTTCCGCGCAGCAATCATAGCTAACTCTGGGAATCGAACATCATAGCAGATGGCCACTGCTATCTTACCGTATTCTGGCAGATCAATCATAGTAACATGATTACCTGGAGAAAGAACCTCCGATTCTCTGAATGTGATCTTCCCGGGAATATCGATATCAAAGAGATGAACTTTTCGATGGGTAGCCAACAATTCACCAGATGGGGAGAATGTTAACGAGGTATTGTAATGGTTTTTGGTGGTGGGAGAGTATTCTGGAATGCTACCGCCTACGAGATACGTTTTTGTCTCCGCGGCCATCGCACTGAGGGCGTGGAATGAGGGCGATTGTTCAGAAGTGGGGGGAGAAGGTAGGAGAGTATCCGCATATTTGGGGAAATATTGAGTACCGTAGGGAGAGTTAAAACACTCAGGGAGTACAACAATTTTTGCACCGGCAGATGCAGCTTCAAGAACCTTTTCGCGGGCATGTGCAAGATTCTGAGATTTGTCAGGGCCTGTTGTGAATTGATTAGTCTCCCATGGTGTATCATGATGAACTTCGTTAACGACTAGGTATGGAAGGACGGACCACTAGCCAGTTGTACCAAGGCGATTTTGACTGGTTTCTTAAGTAATTGAGACATGTTGCGTATAGCTTGCTTTGGAAAGGGAATTGTGTGTACTGAGGTGAGCTTGGGTAGATATCTTAGAGCAGTCCTGATCATGATACCGTGATGTGTATTTCGAATTGATTCCCCGCCGAATACAAAATTTCATTGGAGCCCGAAGTGGGATGGCAAATATCGGCTATAGAGTTTCCGTATGGGACGTGCACTTAGCAACATCGAACTATCTAGTGGCTGCCATTTCCAGCCCTGTCCGTTCCTTTAATTCAGGGGAACACACGTGGAAACAAGGTATTCGTAATTTACACATGAAGATCAGTCGGATATTACAATTCATGATATATTTCCCTTCGTCATTGGCCACTGGTCAAAGAAAGTCAAATAACGCGGTTCTCATACAGTCATGCTACCTCAATCAGGGGAGAAAATATGATCATGCTTGTGTTGTCATTTATTCATTTTGGGTATGATATTTCCTAGCTAGAGGTATGAGATCCGCAGATCACTAGCTAGCTCCGAGCAAACTATATCCACACATATTTGTGATGTATGCCTAGAGTTCTGTCTCCTCAACGCGAAGAGAGTCAAGCCGGATCAACACCTTACTTCAAGGCAGCACGGGCGAAAGTTGGCAAAACAAAGCTGGCCTCGTGGATAGCAGCGTTGTAGTAACGGCACAATTTCTCTTCCTCTTCTGGGGACCATTTGCGGAGTGGCTTGCTGAGATCGCGGTTGGCGTCCTTGCAGCAGACCATGAATCCAATTTGGCCAGATGGGTAGGTAGGAATGGTGGTGTAAGCGTATTCGACGTTAGGGAAAACTTCCTTGCAGTCCTTCTTGAGCTTGGTAATCAATGGCAGGTGGAGCCATTGGTTCTCGGCTATAGAGAGGATACATTAGCATTCAAGGCCTTAGGAAAAAATTGAGATGGGGGGTTGAAATATGGAAGGAAAAGTAAAAAGCGTATGTCATTTGCCCATCGCTACTACACACAGCACTAGAAGTGTAAGCACAGAGAAAGGAAACATACAACCTTGTGTGGTAATAACGCCACCCTCCTTAAGAGCACCAAATAGCAACTCAAAGTATGGCTTTTGGAACAAGCTTTCAGCAGGTCCCTCTGGGTCAGAGGAATCGGTGATGATAACATCAAATTCGTTCTTGTAATCATCCAAAAACTTGAATCCATCACCGATGTGAGTCTTGACCTTAGGATGTTGGTAGCTGATAGCCATTCCAGGGAGATATTTCTTGGAAAGACGGATGACAGCCTATTTTCACAATGTCAACAACAAAAAGAGCCACAACTTTCGGTTTCAGCAGCCCACCTCATCGATGTCGCAGAGAATGGCTTCCTCCACACAGTCGTGCTTGACAACCTCGCGCAAGACACCTCCATCTCCTCCACCAATGACCAAGACCTTCTTTGGGTTTGGGTGGGAGTTCATGGCCAAGTGGGTGATCATCTCCTGGTATGAGAACTCATCGCGCTCAGTGCATTGGATGACGTTGTCGAGGACCAAGACGGTGCCATAATCGGTAGATTCGAAGATTAAAACATCTTGGTATTTGCTCTTCTCGTGGTGAAGGACGTTCTTGACCTTGAGAGTCATTGCCTGTCCAGGCCACATCTCGGAGATTTCGCGGAACCAGCCATCTATGATTGTCTGATTAGTTTCGGGTACGTTCTTGCATATTGCCGAATGTAGCACGTCTTTCGCAGATGTTGTATTTGGGTCGACATCAAATGCAAGCCAAAGAAGCGAAGCATTAGTCAGACAGTGCCCATTTGAATGTCGGGTAATATGGCATGTCTTCCACCAGGGATGTGTCTCACTTGA
The DNA here is from genome assembly GCF_013461495.1 of Botrytis fragariae. Lineage (NCBI taxonomy): Eukaryota > Fungi > Ascomycota > Leotiomycetes > Helotiales > Sclerotiniaceae > Botrytis > Botrytis fragariae. The sequence goes on along the minus strand of NW_023500991.1, from coordinate 683,255 downwards.
GATAATATTGCGAGCATGTTTTTCATAGTACACAACGATACAAGGGAAAAACAGAAGGATAGAATGAAAGTTACTCAGACATACCCTTGATAGTGGGGTGGGTGATCTCTGACATCTTTGCTATGAGTTTGGAGGAAAATCGATTTGATAATAGAGGAAGGTTGTATCGCAGAGGAGAAGTGAGGGGCTTCAAAAAACGAGTACGAAATATATTGAGGAGTAAAAGGTGAGATCTTTGATTGATGGAGACTTGGAGTTAATGAATGGGTCTCGGTTATCTTCGTGGAATCCTTAGATTGCAGGTACAAATAGTTCTTTTAACAAGTGAACGAAAAAGAAGTGGCAATGGTAGAAATTTGCAAGAAGGAACAAATAATGGGCCGCTCGCTGTCAAAAATACCTAGATAACCTTAATGATCTTGAAGAGTTTTTTTCCTCCTTGTTGATATGACCGCGGCCGCTCCCAAATACTTTTTACCCCACCATGCACCTCAATCGATATGAGATCCACAAACTTGATGTGATTGGATCAGATCTCGTGATGTTCCAAAAGAAGTTAGCTGGTTTTTAGCTGATGCTATTGGCCAGAGTTTGATTGAAGTTGGATCCACTTCCCTCAATATGCACGAGCTTGAGATGCTCAAATGGTCAAATCACGAGTTTTTCCTCCCCCATGGTTCAATCTGAATTTTGATTTGTAACTGGCTAATGCATACATAACTACCTGCATGCCGCAAATTAAAGGGTTCAGCAATACTCGATTCCTTCAAATTGAGTCGTGATCCTGGAAAATCTCATCAGTGAAAGATGGGGCCTCGGGGGGGGGGGCCAAATTCAAGTGAAGAGAGGCTTTACTTCGTCGGAAGTACCTGGTAGTCACCCAGGTGTGTGATAATGACGACCATGTGGGCTTATCCTTGAATCTCTGAATGGTTAAATGTCGTTACTCAGATAAAAATACTCTGGAGAAAGACGAATCAAACTGCCCAACCGGAAGATTGCCACGGTACCCTTGCTTCTTTTTCGTCTAGACATTGAGGGATAATTGATAGTGGTTCGTTTCAGGAGTGAGAAGGGGGGATCTTGGAAGACTATTGACGGTCCGTACCTAATGCATCATTTCTGCATTAGCAAACTTTAACTTATCTCAGTACCGGACGGGAGAGAGTAGGTACGTATGTACATTGTGAGATTTCCAACCAAAGTACCCAATAGCCAAGTTCGAATCCAGCTATTCTACTTCTGAAGACCTTAGCTCTTTGCCTCGTACCATGACTTCGGTATGATTTCTCCCTCCTTTCAACGTTACACTTTGACAAGAGGATTTCAATGCTTATTCGTGTTTGTGACAGATTGATAAATGGAGCTTCCGTTGTGCTATAGGCTGGAAATATCCAATCCCTTTCGACCTCGTGCGGTTGATAGCGATGCAGCTAGTATTTTCTCTCCATTCCGACCATGCTTTTTTACTCCGTCTGTCAGGTATTGCAGATAGACCTTGTATAAACCATCCTTGGCCTCGTGCTTAGTGCGGTAGTATCAATCGGACTGCGCCATTCAGCCATTCTCGCCATCCTGTTTACAACCCCTGAACGACCATCTTTTAATCCGCATATAGGTACACTTTGCGACTACACATTTAAGTATCACACCTCCCACATGTACGAGTGAGGCGAGGGAAGACATTGCAAGAAACACCTTCCTCAAAGTAAATTAAAATTCTTCAGATGACGGTTACACTACACATACCAACATCTCCATTGAGCATTTCAAATTGATGCCCGGCCAATATATACAAAAACCTTGCAAAACACTGCCCAGTGCCTATCTACCTTTGGGAATATAGACGAACCCTAGAAATATAGCATCGTTCGACGTTTGATGTTCATTCGCCCGTTCTCGCTGTCGTCCTTTGATCTTTCCATTTTCTACAACGGACCATTGACATCCATCACCCACACTGTACACTGTGTTTATTGGTTGCCGCAGCGAGGAGGTGGACCTCTTAGCGTCCCTTTCACCTGATTATGAACCAAACTTTCAAGATTTCGGGACTGCATTTGACAACCTTCTTCATCTACTACCGTACGTTTCCACGTTGCTTCCCTGTACATGCTTTACTTTCATGCATCTGTCGCATATCGAATGTCCATTTCCATGTGGTTGTATGTTTGAGTTCAGATATCCTTGTTATCCTTGTGTGAAGATTTTAAGACATTCGTACTAAAACGGCCGGCCGTCTGAGGTTACAATCGATAGCGATGGTAGCAGTGACACGGTGTGTTGCTCATATCGTCAGCATCTGCCACACACATCCATTTCACCCTCTTATTAGTGGTTTGACGTTTAGGTAGGTATTACATATCGTTTGATAATAAGCCCTAGAGATACACGATGCAATGAGCAGGATAGGAATGATAGGAATGCTGGGATGCTGCTGTGTTGGTACATCGGAATATGTTTCGATGCACATGAGGAGAAGACTCGTGGAGAGCTGGTCAAGCAGCATCGATGCACTCGAAATTGATTGAGTGATCATCAGTATTGCGGATTAAAATAGAAATAAACAATCGCGCGCGAATGAACCAAAGTTGACGACTGGATAATCATCCATATAGACGCTTTGGATCTCTCGCTCGTATTGATCTTGCATGCCTAGGCAGGTGTAAATAAAATATATCAGATTGAGCTTAGAAATACTCACCCAGGTACGGAACAAAACTTATAACAGTCTTTCTTTCTTTCTTTTTTTCCCTTTTCTCTTTTCCCTTTTTCCTTTCCCATTTCTTGCCGTACGCCTGCGTCAATGCGTGTAAGCCAATAATTTGCTGCTGTCTTTTCTTTTCCATGCTCATTAAGAGGCCGACAACCTTACACTTTTACCTGGGGGGTCATTTCATCAAAATTCAAATTCGGCTTCGAAATCGAGGATCATTCCCCTTCTCGCTTTCCATTATTGCCTCTACCCCTTCCATCTCCATTTCCGATCCTAAATCAACATCAACATCTACCCCCTTCTTCTCCTCCTGCCATTCACCACTCACCTACCATCTGTCGACTAATAAATTTCACAAGAAGCCTCTCGAATAGGTACATCGTCCAATCCAATTGAGACATCAAAAAGGCCGTTTATTTGGGTCACATTATCTGATTCACTCAGTCGTTGATACTAATATCCAAGAATACCCACACCACCACAACTTTCTTTTTTGTGGAGGGAGGTATTACACGATTCAATTCGACTCCATATTCCAATTCAAGTCCGATCGGATATCAGACTTCGACCTCGTAACAAAATTCCACATCACACCACAACATCATCAATCCTACCGACCTTCCTGCGCAGGAGAAGTAGTCGTAGAAATAGTCCTGGCCCTACGAGTACCGTACGTACAACAGTAAAACTTTAATGGGATCGGCAATCCAAAGTTTATCTCATTAAACTGGTCCCCAGTAGGTATTTCAAATCATCAACGCTTTTAGTCTTTCTACTGTGCCGGTCTACCTTGCATTTCCGTCAGGAATAAACTGCTTCTGACTGGATGAACAGGTCCCGTTCAATCTTCAAATCGACCTAATCTCCCGAGCGAGCTCCAGCCCAGATCCATCACTCTGCTCGCATAACCTTGGAAGTTATCCGTCAAAGCCGCCCGTCTGGTCTTATCAACAGCGTCCTTCCCCGAAGAAATTTAAAATCGACGAACCATTACCATTACCGAATCCAACGCTCGTTCCTTTGAAGAAGAAGAAAATTCAACGCTCTTCAGCACTTGACGCTTGACATTTGACACTAGTTCTGCAGGATAACTAACCTGGACCTAACTTATTAACTTACTTTTGCCTGGTATCAGCGGCGAATTAATTAATTCCGCAACGTTACCAATAGCTGGCCCAGCCCATCCCGATCCTGTCTCATCCCATCCCATTCTACTGAAACTCAAATTCTCTTCTACCCTGATCTTCGAAGCGCTCTCCAATTACCAAAATTATCCCGACAGCAACTGAGAATCTTTTCTCTCTTTCTTGAACTTTACGTATTAATTTTGGCCCTTCATGATGTGTTTCGGCAGTAGGGAGGATGTCGAGGCCAAGAGGTCCAAAGAGATAGACGCTCTTATCCACAGAGATGAGAAGGTTATGCAGCGACAAGTTAAGTTGTTATTATTGGGTAAGTTGTCGCGTCCTCCACAATTCGCCAGAACGACGATCGATCAATCATACTTTCTCGAGCTTCACGATCTCAAGATGAAGATGGCATTTACTAATTCTTATGTTCTGCAGGTGCTGGAGAATCTGGAAAGTCAACAATTCTAAAACAGATGAGACTTATTTATACCGATAAGGGTTTCTCAAAGACTGAAAAAGAAGAATGGCGCATTATCATCTTTCACAACATTTTGGATGGCTTGCGAATGACAGTGGAGGCAATGAATGATTTCAATACTCCTTTCGAGCACGAAAGCACCAAAGTAGGTTTACCCTCAAATTCGCTTTCAATCTTGCGATCGTTATCCTAGGACATTGACTAATTACTCCATTCACAGCAATACCTTCCAATAATCACAGAAGAAAAGGATCTCAGACCATGCGAACCAATTCCTCTCGAATATCTCAAAGCATTCAAAGATATGTGGGCAGATTCAGGTATCCAGAAGACTGTTGAGAGAGGAAATGAGTTTGCTCTGCATGACAATTTGGGCTAGTAAGTCTCTCTTTCAGCTCTGCGAAATCTACACTTCTAATATGTTGGGTCTTAGTTTCTTCAAGGATTTAGATCGTCTCTTCAGCAAGGAATTCATTCCAACCGATCAAGATGTTCTTCGCGCCAGACTAAGAACTACTGGTATCACCGAGACACATTTCGATCTCGGCTCATTGCAATACAGAATGTTCGATGTTGGAGGACAAAGATCGGAACGAAAGAAATGGATCCATTGCTTCGAGAATGTCAATGCATTACTATTCTTAGTTGCTATCAGTGGTTATGATCAGTGTCTAGCTGAAGACAAGGATGGAGTAAGTCTCCCTCAGCCGCATATCATTATACACCAAATAGTGACTAACACTTTGCCAGAACCAAATGCAAGAAGCTTTAATGCTCTGGGAGTCGATTGCTAACTCTCATTGGTTTAAACACTCCGCATTGATCCTCTTCTTGAACAAGATCGACTTGTTTAAAGCAAAGATTAATCACAGCCCGATTACCAAGTTTGGTTTCTCCGATTTCCAGGGAGATACTACAAGCTCGCAACAAACCTCGAAATACTTCATGGACAAGTTTATTGCTCTGAACCGAAGCCCTGGACGCGAAGTTTATGGCCATTTCACAAACGCTACCGATACCGACCTTCTCAAGGTCACAATGAGCTCCGTACAAGATATGATCATACAGAGAAATCTTCAAAAGTTGATCCTTTGATAATTAACCTCTGTCTGTTCGGAGCCAAGCCTTCAAGATTCCCCATCCAAGAAAAAGCATGACCCCTTCTCTATCTGAGCAGCACAGAACCCCTGTTAATATAAATACGACCATTTGCTGCGGTGAATATTAGTCCACCTTAAAAATATCGCATCGCATCTGCTTCTGGTCTTTTTATGAGACGTCCCAGCGACGCCAGGCAAAAATTCCATCTTACACCACATATGGAGCAAATTTCTTTTCACCAAAATACCCACACACTTTAACATGTCTTTTTTTCCTTTTTCTTTTCTTAATTATTTCATTTGGGGGCAGATGAGAGATGGTTCGGCGAATTTTCGAATATAAGATGGCTTGTATAATACAATCAACGCATCGATCAATTGGAGATGCGGTCTGCATCTGTTCGCTGTTCATACACGACTTCTCGGTCGATTAGACAGCTGGCGGTCCATGTTTATTCATGTATTTCTCTTCACTTGAAGATATACAATGCATACAACTCACAGCCTTGCTTTTATGCAATGTCGAACGACGGTGGAGGAGTTACGCTTGCATGGAGAGGAGGAAGGAGGGAACACAGGGAGTTAATCTAATATTTTCAAGGATGGGTATTGACTGATTGGAATGAGAGAAACGAACTTGGGGATGGGATATATTTTCGAGTTTTTCATGCAGTTAGTTGGTTGGCCTCGCTTCTTTCTGGTGGATGTTGGTTTCATTTTAGATTTTATTGAGGGGAAGAGGGATACATGGTGGGGGGGAGGAGAGAGTGTTTGGAGTATGCATGACATTGCACATGCAGGGAGATATTATTGGACGGAGGGTAGTGTGGGAGTATTCGGCAGTTGAAGCGAATGTGAGAGATTGAGATATGATACGAAGCGAGTGATTGATTAATAGAGAAATGAACTACATAACCATCTAAATTATATCCGATATATTATATGGTGTTTGATATGTGATTCTTCGATTTGAACTCGAAATTGCCCTCTCCCCCTTTTAGACGATAGAGTTCAGATCTCTTCTCGCTGTCTTGCTATCATCATGTATCTTTCAGGTAGTCGATCCATTGTATGGTATTCCACGCTATTATGTTCTGTATAATGATCTTGAAGTATTGATTATTGATAATTCTATATGCTACAGGTCATAGGTTATAGGTTGTAGGTTGTAAGTTGTAGGTTACAAACTATAGGTAGGTAGACGTGTGTATATCTGCAATAACACATACCCATACGCATGTAGCACAAGCACAGGCACAAGTAGAAGTAGAAGTAGAAGTAGAAGGAGAAGGAGAGAATAAAGTGTATTTTGTATTTTTGTATTCTTGGACCTATCTTCACATCTGGTTTTTCTTTCTTCACTTGATTTTTCATTCCGAATTGAGTCGAGTCGAGTGGCATTGTGAAAAATGTCTGCTTGCTCCTTTCGATTATTTTGAATTTGAGTTTGAATTTGGGTTATTTTGAGTTGAGTTCTATCTACTTCTACTTCTACTTTTACTAACTTCTAACTTCCCACTGCATGATTGCCCAATTGCTCAATTGCATTAGGCAGTGACACTTTTTATGTGTTTGTCTAGCGATAGATAGATATGGAAATGTATATCCATCTGATCTATCCATACATGTTTGTATGCTGGTATGCTGGGGTCTACCAGTATATCTAGTCATCCATCGATCCATCTCATATACAACACCTCTCTCGTGTAAATCATTACGTGGATGGATGGAATTTCCCTACAGCTCCTCTAGTTGATTGGTGATGGTGTCTGTCTATCTCCCGCAAAGATAGATATGCAGTTCCTAACGCCATGCATGCATGCTTCTCATCATCTCTCGCTATACAATATCTTACACTCTTTCCTACGACTTTCTTATCCTTGAGAATCCTTGTCACTGGAGCACATGTACAACTGCACATGCACATGCACATCAAGGCAACGCCCTCATAACGCCCTCAAACGCCACTAGCGCAACCGCATTCGCGGGGAAAGCTCTCAAAAAACAGGGTAAGAAACCTCTCCAATACCCTTTCCATCCACTCTCCCTATACACCTCCCTCGCTGCACTTTTCCAATTCGGAAATCTGCGCACCCCATCTCCCAACCCGCCGGCCAGTGGATCCGTCATAATCCGTTGTTTAACCACATCACTCGGGTAACTCGTCATCCAGAAAACCTGTGCCGAGAGACCGCCGGCCCAGAAATTAATGGCAGGGGTACTCAATTGTGTTTTTTCTGACAGCAGACGTGTGAAAACGTCGTAAGAACCCCACCAGAAAAAGAAAAAGGAACGGAAGAAAAGGGTAGCGGAGAGACCATGGTAAAGACCTGGGATACCATGATATCGGTAAATTTTACGTGCGCAGTCGATGGGACCGCTATATAGACGTTCGGATTTTTTACTCGAGTATTGGATTTGTAGACGTGCTTTTAGATGTTCGACGGGGGCCGCAATGAAACTTACGGTTGCGCCTGCCATGACGCCAGCGAGGGCGTGGCCTATGGTGGGCAGTTTGTGAATTTGAGAGGGCGTGAGGGGATCACCGGGACGCGCAAGACTAGATGGGGTGGCGGCCATGCGGGAGGGGGAAAAGAGGGTTTGGTGGAGGAGTTTGCGGTAGAAGGTTAGGGAACCGAGCATTATGCTGTCCATGAACATCCAGCCTACTAAAGGGGGAGTGGCGCCCTTGTAGAGACCGGTGAAGCCTTCGTTGCGAATGGTGAGGAGAAGACATTGGAGTGGCCCGTTGAATTGAGATGATGTGGAGGTTTGAAGACGGACTTTAATGGTATCGAATGGATGTCCAACTGTTGATGGTATATAATTAGCATTTAAATTTCTCTTATTATAAGATAGATCGCAATCTCGATTGGCAATTCAATTCGCATTCACCAATCACCCAGCATTTTCTCTCCAGAATATAAATAGTGCCCAAATTCGCAAGCAAGAAAACCTCAGATTGTCATACCAGTAAGTTTCGAAACCCCCGAAAACACACCCGCCACAAATCCTCTATAATTCTTTGCCTCTCTCTTCTTCTCTACCACTTTCTCCCCGCCGTCGGTAGTATTCCCTCCTATTTGCAACCGCGACATGGTGGCAGACTCACTCGTAGCCATTTCGATTGCCTATATAGGCTAACTGGTCACAAATCCGCGAGTCTTTTGCAAACATTAAGTCTTGTCTTGTCTTGTCTTGTCTGACCCTCGTCTGAAATTCACAATGAAGTCCACAACGATGAGACAGAAAGAGACAGCCTAGATGGGAGGAAGCTTTTCGCGAGCAATGGATCGATTGAGCTTGCTTGCTCGTTTGCTTGGTTGATTATCACACAGTAGCTTGTAATTGGAAGGCAGGATATTCTCGATTTGTTATGTCGCACAGCAAGGGTCTTGGATCGCCGTTATTTTAGATTGATAATACCCATACTTTGCAGCATGCTACCCAGCTTATTAATAGATCATATCCAATATGTTCGGATGGATGACGAGTTGAACTGCGAGCCCACCAAACTGGGTGGAGCTGTGACTAGGAATGCTTTGAACTTTGAAGATTTCATTTGGCGAAGTCGGAGGCAGTTGTTACTGTGAGCTTGACCTTTTCTTTTTTTCTTCCTTCTCTGGTCGGTCTGCCTTATCGACAGGAATTGTCAATGTGTATACATGGTACTGATTGGCTAGATAAGCAGCGACGAGAAGCTTGATCAGAGAAGGAACGAAGCGATGCACGGAAGGAAAGACTGCGATAATCTTAGCTGAGGATAGCTGAGGATAGTAAAGCGGCCATCAGAAGCAAGGGAAGTGAGGGGCAGATGGGAATTCAAAGTGGGGGATTATAAGATCTCGAAACTCGTCGGATGAATTTCGATTATCGTGAGACTCGAGTATCATGAAGCGGTCGGTATAAGGCTGGTCGATTGAACTTTCAAAACTTCGGATTCTTCTCTTCAAACCTGTAATTGTGGGTAAATTATTCAATTAGGATACTTCAGATATCTTTTTACCTACAACAATGGACGCGTTCACATCTTGGCAATTGGGATGAGTCCCGTAGCAAACTGTTTCGCATATTGGAGGTTGGCTGACATTAGGATATTTAAGGATATTTAAAGATGCTGTGAATCTGTCCGCTTTTGATCGATTCGGAGCCAGTAGTCCAAGCACACCTTTCTTCTTCTATTTCTTTCTACTGTACAAATACTCTTCAATCATTACTAAAGGTTACTCACTTCCTGCGCACTTCCTTTCTTGACGAAAAGTTGAATACTCAAGCTGTGCTTATTCTTTTGATTCATTCACATATACCCCTCCAATACTACATAATCAATACATCTCACACTTAACACTTCTCGAAGTTGAATAACATTTCAGGAAAATGACATCTTCCGAACGAGTTACCGAGTCCAAGAAGGGTATGTTATTCTGTTCAGTACAAAATTCGGCACATCTGCCCATCATATCAAAAATGACTCAACTGACAATACCTCTTCCGCAGTCTGGACAACCCTCATAACCAACACCGCCTACCTCTCCGGTCTCCTAACCCTCGACTACTCCCTCAAAAAACACAACTCCAAATATCCTCTCGTAGCCCTCTACACCGATGCCTTCCCCCCCGAGGGCCACGCCGCTCTCGAAGCCCGTGGTATCCCCAAACAGCGCATTGAATATCTCCTCCCAAAGAATGGCGGAAAGGATTATTCCAACGATCCTCGCTTCTACGACTGCTGGTCTAAACTCGCCCCTTTTAGTTTAATCGAATATGAGCGCGTTGTGCAACTCGATAGCGATATGTTGGTCCTACAAAATATGGACGAGTTGATGGAATTAGAACTCGATGCGCCGGAGGTGGCGGGGAAGGGACAGAGAGTTTTCGCCGCGGGCCATGCGTGTGTTTGCAATCCGCTAAAGAAGAAACATTATCCTGCTGATTGGTATTTTCACCCTTCGATCTATTCATTTTCTCCAAAGGCACAACTAGAGACATACTAACATTCCTCCAGGGTTCCCGAAAACTGCGCTCATACCTCCCAGCACAACACACCAGACGTCGCACAAACCACCGGACCACCACCCAATACCTCTCCTCTCGGTTTCATGAACGGTGGTCTTCAAGTCGTCAACCCTTCTTCTGGCGTATACAACGCTATCCTTGATCATCTTTCCTCAGACGCCGCAATCAATATGGATTTTGCAGATCAATCTCTCCTCTCTGATCTCTTCAAAGATCGATGGGTGCCACTTCCTTATATTTACAACGCCCTCAAAACGTTGAAATGGGAAGGCGTCCATCCTCAAATTTGGAGAGATGATAAAGTAAAAAATATTCATTACATTCTAGCCCCAAAACCGTGGGATGAGATGGATGAAGAGGGAAATTTCATTGGTAAGGATGCGACGCATGCTTGGTGGGTAACACACAATCAGGAGAGGTTGAGGGGGGAGAAGGAGAGGGGAATTAAGGTTGATGGGTTTTAGATGAGTGGTATGTTCTTGTTTGCGACTGGGAAATAGACAGGTACTTGAGTCTTGGAAGACTAGCTGAGAGCCAGCTATATTGATGGCTCGTATCACATAGCATAGATATTTATAGCATTGAAATTGGAGTAAAAACCTCCATAATTTCTCTACGAAATTAATAAGCGAGCCATTGGATATTATTCAAGCTTCCAGTACCCAGATCCCATCACTTTGAATTTCATCCATAGATCATCTATCTTTCATATTTCCTCTGGTAATCTCGTTGCCTCATTCCCCAAATATAACTGAGATGGTCTTGTTGGTCAAATGCAGAACATATAGTTGACTAGCAACATCACAGAATCTCAACTCTTCTCGTCTTGTCTCCTGTTCACATTTTAGATATCTTCGCTAACGAATCTAATTAACAGCAAATCGAAGTTCCAAGTCCATCCAACGTATCGACTCTTAAGGTGACATGCCGCCGGACCGAAACACGGATTTCCCGTCCCGACAATAAAGAGAAGAACGGCTGATCAGCTCAAGCCAAGATGTTAATCTCTGTCAGTGTTTTTTCAGCATATCATATATGACATTGCATTGTTGAGTATACCGGCGACAAGGAAAGATATACCATCAGCAAACTGAGAGCATGTGATATAGATGGTAGCTGCGGGTAACCGTAGCTTCAATAAAATAGGCTAAATTTGCCAACGCCTTTCTCCACAATCTTCATCTCTTCCCCAGATTCCCTCCGCATTTTCATGTCAGCCTGAGTTTTGGGATTCTTGAGAGTACCTAGGGATCTGTGTAACTTCAAGTGGCTTAAGTTTTATTTCTCCACCATATCTTACAAGCTTGGAAGTCAATATACGACTACTGCATCTAGACCTTAGATTCTGCTTTCCTTCTTCGCGAGAGCTTTGGACAAGAGGTAGTGTCAGCTGTCGTCGGCTGTTCTCTCCCACGTTCCGAAACTGTGGATGCTCTTCTGGCTTTATCTGGTACCTGGCCATGGAAATCACGTTCTCGGTCTCTGTCCTTGCAGTGGGATAATCTTCAAACCCCACAAAATACCATTTCCGTCAAGATGACAGAAGGTATAATACAGATCATATAGCAAGTGGCAGTTCACATAGCACATGATACTATACAATCCTTTAACGGGCCGTTGCTCCTTAGTCGCTCAGGTACCTGTAAATGTATGTGATTTCTTTAATCTAAATTTGGTTTGGGTGATTTTCCGTCAATTGTCTTAATTGGATACTGGGTATTACTTTAATTGGTCGTTATGGTAAAATCCCTCTCGTTTCATATACTTTATCCAATCATATTTCGCGGGGTCCTGCCAAGGATTCAACATTATAAGGTTCTTCATGATCAATCCATGACATCTTTTGAGTTCTACTCAGGCTATACAAATTCTACTGGCAAGCCGGCGCCGGACTTCCGTTATGGTATTGGGGTGCAGCTCGCATATAGATGATCAAATGTGAGTGCGTGTTAGGTTATCAAGATTTGTATGGCCGACTTGGTTAGTCATATCTCAGGCCGACTGATATAAAAGACTGTTCCTTTCTTCAAAATGCGAATATCCAACCACACACACACAATCTTTACTTCTTCAATTGTCTTGTCAAAATGGGTTTCAAGAATGCTCTCCTCGCTGCTGCTGCTGCTGCTGTAGCGCCTACTGTATATGCACAAGGTGCAGCTTACGCACAATGTAAGTTATCACGCTTTACTGGTTAGTATTGTGGTATTAACACCTTTTTCAGGTGGTGGTCAAGGTTGGACTGGCGCAACAACTTGCGTTTCGGGATATACCTGTGTTTTTGGCAATCAATATTATTCTCAATGTTTACCAGGCGCTGCGGTCACGACAACAGCAACTTCAGCTCCCACCGCAACGACTCCCACCACAATCATCACATCTACCACCAAAGCTACCACGACCACAAGTGGCAGCAGTGCAACAACAACAGCAGCAGTTGCTGGTAATCCATTCGCAGGAAAAGCACTTTATGCGAATCCATACTATGCTTCTGAAATCTCTACGACTGCTATTCCTTCACTCACTGGAGCCATGGCTACTAAAGCCGCTGCGGTAGCAAAGGTTCCCACCTTTTATTGGCTGTAAGTCGTCGTATTTAATCAGATTGTGGATATGATAGCTAATAATCTCAGTGACACCGCAGCTAAAGTTCCATTGATGGGAACTTACCTTGCCAATATTCGGGCCTTGAACAAAGCAGGAGCAAACCCCCCTGTTGCAGGCACTTTCGTAGTCTACGACTTGCCAGACAGAGATTGTGCCGCTGCTGCTTCGAACGGAGAATATAGCATTGCAGACGGTGGTGTAGTAAAGTACAAAGCTTATATCGATTCCATCGTTGCTCTTCTGAAAACCTACTCTGATGTTAGCGTTATCCTCGTCATTGGTAAGTGAATCCTTCATCTCAAGCAATCATAGATTTGTGGCTAACCATCTAATAGAACCTGACTCGTTGGCCAATCTCGTCACCAACTTGTCAGTCGCAAAATGTTCCAATGCGCAAGCAGCCTATCTAGAATCCACCGAGTATGCCATCGCACAATTGAATCTTCCAAACGTCGCTATGTACTTGGATGCTGGTCATGCTGGTTGGTTAGGATGGCCTGCAAACATCGGACCAGCTGCACAGCTCTTCGGTCAAGTCTACAAAGCAGCTGGAAGCCCAGCTGCAGTTAGAGGTCTTGCAACTAATGTTGCAAACTACAATGCTTGGACTAGCACCAGTTGCCCTTCCTACACCTCTGGCGACTCCAACTGTAACGAGAAATTGTACATTAATGCTCTCGCTCCACTTTTGACCGCTCAAGGTTTCCCAGCTCACTTCATTACTGATACTAGTAAGTGATATCTTTTCAAAACATATAAGACGATGCTAACAACTCAATAGGTCGCAATGGTGTTCAACCAACCGCCCAACTCGCCTGGGGTGACTGGTGCAATCTCATCGGTACCGGATTCGGTGTTCGACCAACCACAAACACAGGAGATGCATTGGAAGACGCATTTGTCTGGATCAAGCCCGGTGGAGAAGGCGACGTTAGTTTTCCCACACATCCCATCCCCATCTCTTCTTTTCTTCAACATATATACTAACTTGCCAATCAGGGAACTTCAAACACTAGCGCTGCACGTTACGATTTCCACTGCGGACTCGCAGATGCGCTTCAACCAGCTCCAGAGGCGGGTACTTGGTTCCAGGCTTACTTTGCTCAATTGCTTACAAATGCCAATCCAAGCTTTTGATTAAGCGGAGATGCTGGGAGATGAAAATGAAGATGAGATGGGGAATGAAAAAATCATACATTCTTTAACCACAACGTGATATGGAGAAGAAAAGAAGTTCTTCGATATATGGTCGATCATTACATATTCATTGCTTTTTGTCATTGTTTCGATTCGATTCGATTAAAATATGTATATACACTTTTTATCTCTTCGCTTCTTCTGTATATATCAATTACAAGCTGTTCTCTTTAATTTTGAGAGTTGGATATGAAATATCTGTTTGAACGTGTGTGGGAAATGAAGAGTCGCCTACCAACCTACAAATCGCACTTTCTAGTGTTTTAGTGAGATGATAGAGGATAGTACTTTCTGAATACATGGAAGTACTTCCAGATTGTTGTTCTTGAAAGTAAATCTTTTTAATAATATATTCATATTGGATTGTTTAAGTAGATACGTAGAATTGAGAAGGGATATTGGGATGAAGATTGAAATTATTATATTGCAATAATGATATCAACAACACTACCAACATCAGGGCATATAGACATCAAACTACCCCCTCACCCAAAAGAGATAACACACAGCACCGCACGATTCCATTCCGTTCCAAATATGAAATAAAGTAAATAAGTAGCTAGGTACCTAGCAGCTAGATGAATGAATAAATCGGTATTTAATCTTCGATATATATCAACACCTAACAACCTAACACCCGGCACCCAGGACTCAGCAGCTTGCGAATTGACAGACGAAGATTTCTTGGATTGCTTGGGTTGTGAGTTGGGGGTTGGGGTTTGAGAGATAGATCAATATTAAGAATGACTGGCTTTTGGAGTACCGGTCCGGTATATATTTTTTACAGCATATCAAGTATAGACATGTTTCAAGGGGGTAAGGGCACAGGGAGAGAGGAGAAAAGGGAAGGGGAGAGGAGGAAGAAGAGGAAGGGAAGTATTATTGCTAGGAATCAGGAATTTAGGAAATTCAGAAATTTAGAATATGTTTGTTATCAAAAATTATTCTCGAGAGGAAACTATGTAGTGAGATAGGATAGTATGTGTGAATTTCGTGAGATTATAGAATTCATTTATGATTTGGGGATTTGGTGTTGGGGGAATGTAATCTTATCTAGGTGGGTTTGTTGAACTATAGCATGTATGTACAGGTAGATACTTTTACATAGCTTATGTATATTTTGCCGGCTGGGGCAATTCCAATTCTAATTCAAAGAGACAAAGTAGAAAATAGAAAATATGCAGAGTGGGTTTCAAATGTTTAAATGAAGGTTTGGGAGGGAGGGAGTCTTGTGATGCATCGGAACTTTTTCTTTTGATTAATTATCTAGGCTCCTCGAAAATTATATTAATCTCAACATATCATTAATTTAAATGTACTCCTGGAATTCCGGGGAAAAAGGATAAATAGATAGATGAGATGCAAATGCATGTTCCACCATATGCTTGCTGTAGAAACAAAGACAGCAGCACAAAGTTTAAACATAATAGCCGAAATCTGGGGTATGTGGCACTTCCTGGTGACAGATAGTATGGCTGAATGGGAAGATGTTAAGGTTATTTACCCCTGGATTTATCCGAGGATGGATGGTGCGGTGCGGGTCCGGCTTATGGTGATGTGATTTGTGATTGATAAGAATAGAGTTGGGGTTGGGACGGGGCTTGGCGTGTATGTACTAGGTACCGCGGTATGTATGTACGGAGTACAGGGGATTAAGATGGGGATGGGAATGGAAATTCGAGGGTTGAGGAATTTTTTTGTGTGGATTTGAGGGGGGAGGGAAGGAGGGTTTGTAGGTATTGATTGTGGTGGGGAATTCGGATGATTTTTTGGAAAGGGAAAGTTGACAGATAGATAATGATTAGACTCTGGATAGAATTCCGGGTATTTCATTCTTCTCCTTCTCCATCCCACTAATTCAAGAGAAATTCGAATGCAAATCCCATCCAGATCTATCTCGTACTCCGCCCACAAAAACAATTAAACACACAAAACAAAGAGATGAATTGAGCGGATCCACTTTCTCATCTCATCCCATTCACATTACCGGCCCTCGGCCCAACCCAACCCCATACACATGAAACTCTTCCCGCAATCCCGTCTCGGAACCCCATCGTCTTCTTTCCGACAAGTCAACTTTTCACGTACTTAAACTAAGCTAAGCTCCAGTATTGTATGGCACTTTAGAATCACAAGATTGATAAAGATGACGCATACCCCATATATCGTGTATTAGTGGAGTATTAGTACCAGAGTAAACCTAGGAGATTTAATGTATAGAGCGCGCATGCATTCTTATATTTTCTTCTGGTGGGGAAGGGAAATGAAAATGAATCTGGAACACGGGGGTTTCGGTCCGTGGATGGAGATCTGTGGTGAGGTGATAGGAATTGATGAGAATGGGATCTATGGAGAGTATTCCGAGCGATAATCAGGAAATTTGCTAGCAAACTTATGTATACACCGGTGATAGCGTGCCGGGTTTCGATGATGGGTTGAAATCTGGAGTATATATTCCGCATGGATATCTTGGCATTTCCATAATATAAACTTTCTCGTCCGCGTTTTTTATACATCATACTTTTAGCCCCATCTCTCCATACCTTCAAGATGAAGTTCTCAACTCCCCTATACACAATCGTTCCATTCGTGTCTACCGCCGCTGCACAAGGCGCCGCGTACGCACAGTGTGGTGGTACGGGATGGTCTGGCTCTACGACATGTGCGTCGGGTTATGTGTGTACATATGTGAATGCGTATTACTCGCAATGTTTGCCTGGAACTGGTGAGTCTAATTCCGAGAGAGAGAGAGAGAGAGGAAGAAAGTTACAGCAGCGTATAAAGATAAAATGACTAATATATGGCAATATAGCAACTTTAACAACAGTTACAAGTGCAACAGCGAGTACTGGTACGAAAACTAGTACAGCCGCAACACCAAGTTCGACGGGAAAGACAAAGTATAGTAAGTTCATGCTATTAGTACCATTTTCATGAGAACGTTACAAATAGAAAACTCACACTGACATTTTCAAGTCGGTACCAATATCGCCGGATTCGATTTCGGCTGCACAACAGACGGTACATGTTTAACCAACAAAGTCTACCCAGTGCGCATTCCTGCCCCCTTTCCAACTCCAACTACTCACTAACCCTACTTCCAAACAGGCTCTCAGCAGCCTCAACAATGGCCCCGACGGCCTAGGTCAAATGGCTCACTTCGTCTCCAAAACTGGTCATAATATTTTCCGTCTCCCCGTTGGCTGGCAATACCTTGTGAACAACAGTCTCGGGGGAACACTCGACAGCTCCAATCTTGCAACCTATGATCAGCTGGTCCAGGGATGCTTAGCAACGGGTGCTACCTGCATAATTGATATCCATAACTATGCGAGGTGGAATGGAGGGATCATTGGACAGGGAGGACCGACGGATGCGCAGTTCGCGAGTCTGTGGACTCAGTTGGCGGCGAAGTATAAGTCGAATACGAAGGTCGTTTTTGGATTGATGAACGAACCACATGGTGTGTATTTTCCATTTCTTGAGGGGGGTGGAGCGTGAAGTGGAGGAGAGAGGAAAGAGGAGAGAAGAAATGAATACACGAATACTTGAATGGGAACTAATGAGAACATAGATTTGAATAGCATAACCACCTGGGCAGCAACGCTTCAAACAGTTGTTACTGCTATTCGTCAAGCGGGCGCAACATCTACCATGCTTCTACTTCCTGGTAGTGACGTAAGTATAGTGACACCATACATGTTTTCACAACTAACTCACATTCGTTCTGAGCACTTTTCCCAAACCACCACAAACTTCTTCATGACTCTAAATCAATCCACTGACTTCAACCATCTAGTACGCATCCGCAGGCGCTTTCATCACCGACGGTAGCGCCGCCGCTCTCTCCAAAATTACCAATCCTGATGGCACTTTCACCAATCTAATCTTTGACGTACACAAATATCTCGACTCCGATAATTCTGGAACCCACGCCGAGTGCGTAACCAACAATATCGATACTGCATTTGCACCACTAGCAACTTGGCTACGGGCCAATGGGAGACAAGCTATATTGAGCGAGACAGGCGGTGGAAATACCGCAAGTTGTCAGACGTACTTGTGTCAACAGGTTGCTTATTTGAAGTATGTTTCCAATTTCATTTCATCTTGGAGTTGAAGATGGAAGGCTGTGGTATATGTTATTAACGATGTGATTGCACAGTGCGAACTCGGATGTCTATTTGGGATACATTGGATGGTCTGCTGGAAGCTTCGATTCAACTTACAGTAAGTGCAGCAATTTTCTATATGCCCATCATTTTTTGTTCGATAAAATAATAATATTCATGTGACAGTATTGACGGAAACGCCTAATGGAAGTGGATCTTCTATGACTGACCAAGCGCTCGTTGCGGCTTGTCTTACTCGAAAATAGTAGCAATGAGGATTGATTGATCGGGCTGGTATACTTTGGTGAAGAGATTGTACATAGTGGAATGAGTCTGTATATATTCGATTGGCTGTACATAGGAAGCACTACGCGAGAAAGAGGAAGAGTAGAACAAATTCGTCTTTACTCTTCAATAAGGATTGTTTTGTTTGCATCAGTGAAATTAAATGAGAACTAAAAGCTTCGGAAGGCTTTATGGAATCTTAACGACAGGGACTGTCGAGAGGAATGAAATAGTGAATTTGAAAATGAACCACCAGCAATTGTAGACGAAAACGAAATACTGTTTGCTTTTAAAGTGAATAGCAGAGCCCCACTATAAATCAAAGTTTCGGCAAGAACAATTCGGATGATAGCATCGTATCCAGTAGATTTATTAGTCTTTAAAATGCCCAAATGTATCCGCTTGAAACACGACGCTTCCAAAAAATCGCAAAAAGTGATTTCTTTTCGAAGATAAAAAAGCAGAAAAAGAGAAGTGGGTCATCCACTTGGCACAGGAATGTGATGGCAGCTAGACCAAGATCGTGACCCGATGTAAATCTCTAGGAAATACAGATATGCGAACGACTGCTAGACCGCCGCACCACCAAGCTTCATTTGACATGCAAGTGGTGAAAGCAACCGGGTATATAAATGACGATTCACCAGATGTTATATATGGCAATGAAGTGATTGTAAACTGTTACAGTCCTTAGATCAAGGAAGTCCACTGCATTTTTACATTCTTTTATCAAGACTCCCACTTGACGATCGAAATATTCGGGGTTTGATACTCTTCAATTCGTCTGTTTTGGTAATATCTCCTCGTGTTTTCCTGAGTAAATTACACTTCTTCGATCTATTATTTCTTAGTTGGCTTGGGCCAACTTTAGATAGCTTTCTCTTCTCCGTCATCCATGGACCTTGAGGATGTCATCATTCGAGATACTCTAAATGTAGCGATATTCTTACCAATGTTGGATAGCGTAACACGATCGGAACATCACTACTTGACCTGAAAATAGTAGCCAAAGACTATACATCAAAGACTTCTTGAAGATCAACTATTGGTATCCGCTTTGAATCATGAGTATATCAGCTCGTGTGAAGTTGACGTAAAGATAATGGGATTAATATGATGCAGGACTCAAAAAATTTTGGATGCAAAAATCACAAGATACCTCCTCGCAGACATACCAAGTGCGGCCAAGCGAGATTCACGTGCCTTGTGTTTACCAGAAAAGAAAGGAACAACAAGCAAGTGAAAAAATAGAGCGAACGCATGAGATCTTGAGTACTAAGTAGACAAATCTCTCTGTAAACCTCGCAATTTCCGTGTTTCAATGTCACTGACATGGTGTAGCTGTGGTCAAACCTATGATTTCGATTGTCTTCAGTTGTCAAGCATCAATATAACCCAGAATCTGAATTTTCGACAAGAAAAACTCAAGCCCATGTCGCCCGCTAATCAAATACCAGAATCGCCAACTGTAGCATTCTTGAGACCCAGACTTTGTCTACAGATACAAGCCACACGCCCATATTGGCATTATCTAAATCCACACAAACCATTCGCAAGCCTCAAAACCACCCACGTGATCATTACCGGCATAAAAGGATGCAACGACGGCACGAATTTTTCGAAGAGACATCTGAGGTTACGTTTGTTGCATATCGCATACGAGCCGACCCGTTTCATTTCCTAAATGAGCAAGTCACGATCAAGATCTATACGAGATGTCGGATGCTTGTGCCATGCTGGTGACATGCTGTGGTGATTTGAGGTTGTAGTGCAGCGATTTTTATGTCAAAATAGGTGAGCTTGATCTGGGGAATCCTGGAAATGGTAGGTTGAGATGTGGTGGTGAGAGAATAAGAGTGGTATAGATTACTAACGTAGTGGAATTATATCTGGGCAATGTATATATCTCGAGTGATTTGTGAGCCGTCTTGGATGGTAAGAATTAAGTGGTCCTAACAACGGGACGGGATGGAAAGTATACTAGGCTGACTCGAGGCTGGTTCCACAAGCCGACACGGCCCGATTAAGCACGTGCTCCAACTATTCTGCCAGGAAGCGGTGAAGATAAAATGAAATGGGAAATTGGTTCTGTTCTACGGTTTACTACCCAGCTAGATAGGTAAAGAACATTGTAAGTAAATAATCCTACTGAGTCAATCGTATCATGAGCGCGGAGAGACATCATGTAAAATCATCGAAAGACATCAAATGGATGTGGCTAAATCTGGCGTAGTCAGTCATGATCCAACGCGGTCATAGGAGATCTCAACTCAGAATGCCATCCTCATTTTAAGCAGATCCTTCTCGATAATCTCATCCTTCTTCTTCATAAGTTCTTTCATATCCCATGGACAGCTCACGTATCGTCCACCAAGCCACTCCTTACGCTCAGCAGCCAGCCATGCAATCGTGTCCCCAGCTATCTCTGGACGATCAGGAAACCGATTCCGAACCTCCTCAGGTGCGGTCTCAGTAATCTTCGTCTTGATCGCACCCGGATTAACACAATAGGTCAGAAATCCTTGATTGCCATATTCCAATTGTAAAGACTCGGTTAACCTCAAAATCGCAAGCTTTGAGCTCCGATAACTTGCACTTCCAGGACGAGCGCTCAATGCACCTGAAGAGGATACATTGATCATTGTGCATAAGCCGTTATTGTTTGCACGAGTCAAAAGCTGCATAGGAAGGAAGGCACGAGCAATGTTTAGGATTCCGTGAATATTGACCTCCCAAGTTCGCCAGTGAACATCTGGATCCGCATCGAGTAACGGCTTGTATGGTTCCATATGAGCTGCATTGTTGATGACTATATCCAAACGTCCATCAAACCGTTCTGATACGATTTCAAACATTTCTTGAACGCTATCTTCTTTCGAGATATCAACGGTACAGCTCAGCACCGTAGGCTCTGAATGCCCAGCTTGCATTGCAGTCAGTTTAAGCTTCGTGATAAGATCGTCTGATACGCCGTGGAGATCAGCTAATGCTACTGCTGAAGCACCCGCACGCACAAACGCTGTAGCTGTAGCATATCCAACCCCGTCCTCCCACGCTGCCCCTGTAACTAGAACATTTTTTTCAGAAAGGTCTAGCTTGATTGGGGAAATGTAGTCATAAGTCGTAGAGTGCCTTGTGGCTGTAAAGTTGCCACCAGAGAGCGCCATTCTATCTGACGTTGTGGACTTTGTAAGTACCGTGAGATTATACAGTCTGGAAGGCAGAAAACACAGCTACACATAAGCAAGAAACTGAATTGCACACATGTCAGGATTTTGCGAGAAATGTGAATAATGATATTCTCCAATCAAGTTGCAACGCTAATTGGCAGATAACCATCGTTGTCTGCATTGGCGTTGACTGGCAGCGTTCTCCACTACAGAGAAGTCTGCTTAGAAATCTGGAAACGCAATGACACCACATCTCGATATAAGGATATCCGGACGTCATATCCTTGACACGATGATGCTTGGCCCCATTCATTTAAAAAGCAACCAATTTAGATTGAAATTGGGTATAATTCTCTTTGCATTATGCAGCTGGGTATCGTTTCTTTAGCCACTAGATCGCTAGCAAAAAGATGCATAACGGGTACCCACGGGGTGAATATATTGAGCAACGAGCATTTGACCAAACCCCTAAGAACCAAAATGGGGACGCTTGGTAATCTTATTATGATCAGATCTAGAGAATATCATTATCGAATTAATACATCATAGAACGTGGAATATTAAGGTTATTCTGCGACCTCGTGATAATCTTTGCTTGGAAGAGAACATAGTAGCAAGCAATCATTCAATCCCGTTCCATGATGTAAAACTCATATTTGAATGTATGTGGCGACTAATTCCCGTCGAGTAATAATATTTCAAGCTTCACTCTACACCGCAGTGTAGACGCTCAAAGCTAGGTTTTAAATTGGCCACAGCTCCGCATATCTCGAAGTGACTAACCCTATTCCACTTGATCGGGTAGATGTTCAACGGTGATCTATTTACCCCTCACCGCACCCAATCGATCGGCTATTTCAACGGCTGACAATTTCTCGGCAGCTAGCGTGAGAGTCTATTTAGGAAATCTATAGGGTGATTGGATAGCTTTGGTAGCAAAGCGAGCAATATCCTCAACGCTGATGAGCTCTAGACGCGTGCTGGGGAGGAACGCAGTTCGAAGTGTGTGCATTTTTGAAAGTCCTGGGAACATATGATCACATTTTGGGTAGCAAAAATTCTGCAAAGAAAACGCAGGTCGAAGAATCGTCCAGTGATTAAAACCCAAAGTGAGAACCATTTTCTCAATCTCGTCCTTCTGGATCTAATACTGTGCTGACGAATATTCCTTACTCTAATCAGGGAAGGTTTCATAACCCCTGGTTCTCGCAACACTAGAGTAAATGACCCGAGTCACCTTTCCCTGCTGGACAGCTTCCAGCACATTCTTTGCGCACACGATTTCGTTTTTCAAATTTGGCGGAAGTGCGAGATAGACAGTATCGGCACCGCTAATGGCTCTAGTAACTGCTTCAAAGGATTCTAAAATTCCAGTATAGATATCCGCTCCTAAAACTCGTAAAGCTTGGGCTGCGCTGGAAGAGGAATCGCGGACGAGGATTTGTACTTCGTAATCAAGCTGAAGCAACAGTATAGATAATGGGCAACCTTGTTCGCCTATAGCGGTAGCAATAAAGACACTTTGGTCATTGTGGATTTGAAAAAGTCATTCACTGGATTTGAGGAGCAAAACAATAAGGGATCAAATGAGATAATGCTTTCTTCAAAATGAAACCTCGCTCATAGAGGACATATCCTTCCTTGCTCGTATCTTACAAATCATTGAATCCCGAGTTTCCGTGGGAACGATGGGGGTGGGGGAGGGATTTAGGACCAATTCAGGTCAGAAAGAGAGTTGTATGCAGCTAGTACAGGTCGAGAGAGAGGTTGATTGGATTGTGGGGTTGTGGTTACGCTTCCGGTGTTCCTTGAGGTGAATGACAGTCTTTGAGATGGCATGCAGCTGCACAGCGTGCTGGATACCTGAGTCTTCTCCAATTGGAACTTGGGAGAAATCTTGGGAGTCTTGTCCACAAACCTTAAAGATGCCTTGTAATGGTGGCCAGTTGATAGAATAGCCTTTCGAAACTCTACCGTCGAAAACGCTATGGGGAGTAGTTACTGAATCTTGCGTAACAACCCAATAATATCTATCCGATTCTTGTCCACCCGTGTTACGTTCTTTCTCTAGAGCAGCAGCGATCCAATTAAAAGGCGTTGTCGGTCGCTTTAAGGAGGGAGTACGATGTTCCTTTGCCTTTGGGGAACTGATAGTCCTGGAAATTTAAATGCAACGAGAGCGGATATTACTTTGTTTTGAGACATACTGCTGTGATAAACCGTCATGATTTGTTCTACCTTGCGTTATATATAGCCTACCATTATTCTTATTTTCTTGGCATCGCAGAAAAGCCCATACGTCCACATCAGAAAATTTGAAGACGTTACCTGATCCAAGAGCGATTAGTAATGTCTCTCTTCGCTTAGTTGGCCGGAAGCTTAAAATGTTTGGTATATACCGGTACCTAGTATTTATTAAAGATTTTATGTCAAGTCTAGATTAGAATCTAAATTATTTTGCTTCACTCATGGCACTCCATTATATTTTCTCCATCTTCACAATCTGCATCACTTCATTGGTATCACCCTTCAGATTTTGATACTTTCCTCATACTTTTTTTTCACTTTGTGAAATGAAAGTTCTTCTAAAATCCCTACAATAATCATCCATTTCCCCACGATTTGGGCCACAATCGCGCTTCGTACTCCTGACTAGTACGTAAATCTAATACCATGGCTGATTCTCGGACCCCAATCTCCCACTCACAACGCGCTACACTTCGCCGATACTACCAGACAGCTACTCCGAAGCCTACCCAGTCTGAATTGAGAGCGTGGTTTCAGTCTCGCTTCGGCTACAATATTAGTCAGTCCATCGTTAGTCGAAGCCTCAGCAACAGCTTTGCTTATCTAGATGTCTCTAATGCGTCAGACTCTGAATTTCGAACACGAAATTGTCAATGGCCTTGGCTAGAGACTTTGCTCACAGATTGGCTTCAAGAAGTGGAGGCTGGGTCCTGTAAAGTCACAAACAAAACCATCGGACAAAAAGCCAAGAAGCTATGGGTTCAATCAGACGAGTCACAAGGTCTAGCGACGCCAAAATTTTCTCATGGCTGGGTTATCAAATTCCGACGGAGATATGAGATGAGGCTTCAATCTCTCCTAAAACAGGATCACACAATCCTGACACCAAACCATTCATCGGTCGGAAGTTCCGCTTCGCCATCATATGGAAGCTCTGCGAGCATAGCCAACCAAGCTCTGATTTCATTTTGGCCTCAAAGAGAGGCATCAACAGCGACCTCTCTAGCAAACAACGCCAGTCTCGATACCGAGACCAACGCTTTAGCGACACCTACAATATCATCTGATCATTTCATCCACCTTGTTCAACACAATTCTTATCGGGGTTTAATGTCTAATAAAGATCTGATATTTGCATCATCACTCATTCTTAAGGCATCACCTCTGACAGCACCTATCAAACAGTTTGCTACTAAAATTTGTGGTGGCCTAACAGTCATCCATCCTCTTGATGGCCTACCCATACCTGATTCGCTATATCCAACGGAATTGCAGATAAACTGTGCCCATACGGGCATTATAAATATGTTTCCTTTCCCGAAATTTCGGGATAACCTCATTGAGAAAGGTGTGAACTTCGTACCTGAAGAAATGTGTCGGGACCTCTTTGGTGATATTTTCCCAGATTATGTTACACCAACACCAGATGCTCACGAATGTACATTACAAATGCGTGATGTTTTAGCAGCACTGCCGTCACTTGAAGAAAACGATTCTGGTACCGATGATTCCGAAGATCAGGATGATTACACAGCTGGACGTAAATGTATGATCAACTGGGGTGATCCATGGAATGTAGAAAGCTGGGAAGTCACACCCGGCTTCGTAAAAAGATGGAGCTGGGCACTAGAAGGCTGTGATGATTTGATCCAAGCAAGCAATAAATGGCGTGCATCCAGAAACGAGAGGCTGATAACGTGGAACGCAAATATTGGAAGCTCGACTGTGGAAGTCTCTTAGATAATTATCGGAAAGTAATCTGCATGGTCGAATTTCTTGCTAGTTGCCATATAACAGCCAGTGAGGAAGGAATAAGGGTAGAGGAAATTGATTGAAATACAAGCGCCACACCATATTACATACCCTTTGAAAGTGACAAATTTCCAGACAAAAAGCTATGTAGAAATATCGATGCAACAAATTCAAGAGTTTGAAACGTTCTCTAGACAACAACGCCATGTTATGTATAGACTTTCGAGAATGTAGTATGGAAGTGTGTGCGGAATTTTTTTCCCCATCTTTTTCGATATTTCTTAATAGGAGGGAGGGTAAAGATCACATGACCCCGCTCTTTAGCCAGAGGGGAAAAGAACATACTTCCATTCGGTGAGTACCTATATATCAATCAACGTTCCTATCGAAGGGGTCTCAATTGTATGGTGAAGTGGTTGATATTTGGCTAAAAAGATGGGAAAAAATAATTTTGACCAAGACGTTCCGCGTAGACTTTCATAGCCTAAAATACCTACCTAGAGAGACGGATGACTAATCATCATATCCTTATGTCGAAACACATCCTTATACCGAGACACATCCTTATGTCGAGATGCATCCTTATGTAGAGATACATTCTCATATCGGGACATATTCTTATATCGGGACGTATCCTTATACCGAGCTATATTTTTGCTACTTTAGTAAGAAGGCGTGATCAAGAATATAGCCCTGTTCCAGGATACAATAGTTCCTTTGTCTCATAATGGACGAGATTTATTAGTATTTTTTTGTTTTCGCAGCACGGCAAGATGTTGAATTATGCATGAAATGGGTCGTGAGGCAAGTAGTAGCACAAGTATAGCTGAAGATGGAGAAGAGTGAAAGTCCAGCTTTGCCTACTCATATGTAAGAAAAGTCCGTTTCCTGTTGATTCATAATACCAAAGGTAAACTATGAATTCTTATCGCCGTCCAGGAGTTAAGGTTCCCAAGCCGAAAATCCAGAATTGAAGGTTCAAGCAACGAAGAGAAATATAAATAGTTCTATGTCCCTCAAATTAGAATTCACATTGTCTACATCATCACCAAATTTCAAATACCAAATACCAAATCCAAATATACTTTCCCAAGCACAATGGCTCGATACGCAGAAGCTCATTTGAATCCTAATGGCCCTGGGGATGCTCGTCCAACAGCCATTCAAATCATCAAGGACGAAGGTGTGCAGGGCAAGCTAGCGGGGAAAGTTGTTGTCGTTACAGGCACTTCGGCTGGAATAGGTATTGAGATAGCACGTGCTATGTCTTTGACTGGCGCAAAGCTGTTGTTGACCGCCCGAGACTTGAAGAAAGCCAAGACTGCTTTGGATGGAATCCTCGCACCAGGACAAGTCGAATTAGTCAAGATGGACAACAATTCATTAAGCAGCGTACGTGCCGCCGCAGAAGAAATTCTTCAGAAGTCAAACAACCAAGTCAACATCCTTATCAACAACGCCGGTATCATGGCTCTACCTAAGCTGTCACTTACGGAAGATGGCTTTGAAAAGCAATTTGGAGTTGATCATCTTTCCCATTTCCTCCTCTTCCAGCTTTTGAAGCCTGCTCTCCTCGCTAACGCCAGCCCTGAATTCTCATCTCGAGTCGTTAGTGTCTCTTCTTCTGCCCACCACGTAGCATCGATCAACGAATCGGGAAACTACAATTTCGAGAAGACTGAATACAATGACTGGGTTGCATATGGTCAAGCCAAAACCGCCAATATCTATATGGCCAACGAGATCGAGAGGCGCTACGGATCCCAAGGGCTTCATGCCACAAGTGTTCATCCTGGAATCGCTGCCTCAACAGGGCTCATGCAGCATGTGGATCCTGCCGTGGTAGCAGAAATGTCAAAGGATGAAGGTCTCTACAAAAAAATGAAGACGGCAGAGCAGGGTGCTGCAACAACAGTGTGGGCCGCCATTGGAAAAGAATGGGAAAATAAGGGCGGAGAATATCTTGCTGAGTGCGCAAAGACAACCCGTGGGAATGATAATCACGAGATTGCAGGTGTAGGATATGCAGGGCATGCTTACGATCCTGAGGCTGAGGCTCGACTTTGGAAAGATTCGTTGGTAATGGTGGGGTTGACAGACGATCAGTAAGAGGGTCTTTCTCTCTTGATTCAGGAGCATCGGCGATAAATTTTTCTGTCATTATTCGATGAACGATAATTCTGCTGTACTTTTGACTACTCCTTGGCTTATTTTATGTTTTGTGATGCCATTTTATCTAAGTAATATCCGTGGCTTTTATGACTGAAACGCTCCACATTGTGATCCAAACTACACTTAAAAAGTTATAATCTTCTTCCCTGAAGAATGATGCATTGCCTTCCTCTCTGGCGTATGTTCGTCGGCGAAGTTGAACCGATAACCAAGCGGGAAATGATGCCGGACAGACAGTCAAAGCAATATCGCAAGCAATGCCATCCAACCCCGTTAACTGAACGCTACACGAATGTTATTCCCGGCAATTCTTTGACGGACTGCAAGCAGGGAGGCTGCTGACTGCTGAAACTAAGGCAGCGTTTACTCCATTGGCTCGAAACTTCAAGCTGGTATGGTGATCATGCTGGTATGCTAGTCATCTATTCCACCTACAAAGTTCTCACTCTCGTAGTCAAGATCCTGTCTTCCTCCATTCAATAGTGTACAGCACAATGTTGTTCCTGCTGAGGATATTGAGTATTGACCATTTGATTGAATTTATCAGGAGTTTGACCCATCAATTCCACCGTGGTAAACTTCAGAGTTCCATATGGTATTGTACTTGAATTGCTCCTGGAATCCGATCAGGGACGGCATGATAAGTCTCTTCCCCATTCGACTCCAGAGTATTGCTAAACTCGTCACCGCTGGAACCATCGCCATGGCCTTCCAGATTGTCATGACGTGGCTCTCGAGATGAAAATTTGATATAGTTAAGAAAGGAAGATCGTTACTATGATAAGATGCACATGACTAATATTAAGTTAACAGTAGTGCGACTTTACTTCTCAAGATATAACATTTCTGTTTTAAGGAGGGGTGATAGTTCTTGCCCTTCTCCTCTTTCAGAAGGAAAAATAAATTGATTGTATTTGAGAGTTACTATAATTCTCTTCTGGAGAATTCATCGATGGCGAAATCGGGAGTCAACCCAAATGATCACGTTTATTGAAAATGATCACGTTTTTCAGCCCCCGATAGAATATTGTGAAGACTTTTCACGGCGACGGCGACATCCTAAACTGTTATACTGTAACTAATACTGAATAACTTCTTTCCCGGAGATGCAAAATCTTACATCTCACATTATTGCAGAAAACATTCAATCGCTTTACCTTATTAAGGTTCGGGGACACCGAGGAATCTTTCCAACGCCCTACTTGCATGCATATGATTTTCTCTTACTCCGTACTCTCACAATCTCCATGTTCCTTCCCCGCAATTTTACAATTCATTGCTCGATCACATCGAGTAAAATAGCAGCCTTATCTGTATTACTTATCTATCTTCTATCTTTATCGACACTATCACAGTCCCGGTGAATCCACCCGACGTTGTCAGATAACGATGTGCTTGTTGATAGGTCTCGCTAGGGATGATCAACAGCTAATATGATACACTAATTTCTAGTTTATCCGTGATCAAAATCATTCTAAATCATGCGGAGCTTATGATTTGAGAGGATTCAGAAGAATCAACAGGGACTCCAGCCGTCATTCCCATCATGAAAACGTATTGATCTGGGCACCAAATTGTAAAAATGGTTCATCATATGAGATCATGATCCTGGATCTTGCAGCGTGGGGTCTGGGTTGCGTATCTCTCATATCTTTGGTACTAGGGAAATGGTTTGGAATATACTTTTCTAATGGCCCTTGCCTTTGGGTTAATTGTCTTGGTTGGCGAAATGTATCTGCACGGGAGAGGATTTCAAAGATAAGAAGCAAATATAGATGATTCACTTGCATGACAATACTAGGCCAGGTACCTTCCTTCTATCGGGGGATTTCGAACCGGTAAACTGGGACAAGAAACTAATAAACTTAACCCAAGTCGACAAATCGACCGACAATTTGGATCTAGTCTCCTGTGCGATTATACTTCTTTTTCACATTGTGTAGGGATCCAAAGAATTTTTTATGCAGCTACAGAGAAGGCAAAAGGATTTTAGAAGATCATAAGCCGAGAAAGATCATAGACGGCATCCAGGGCCCTTGTCTATCCAATAATCTATATAATAGATGCAATGTCCGCCTTCAAGTTTGGAGGTGAAGAAACCAAGAACACTGCCGGTACTAGGCCAGACGACGAAAGCACGCCGTTAATTTCTACCAGTGGTTCGTCGAAGAGCCAAGAAAGTGCAACCGGTACAACGTTACTTCATAACCCCTCTTCCTCTTTGCATTCTAGAAATACATCAACTTCCTCTCCCAGACGCCTCTCTTCTTCCTCTTCTTCAGATATTCATTTCAGAGACATTATATTTCACTCTTCGGACGAATCGGGCGGCTGGTTCCTTGATTTCATCATGGAGAAAGTTAAAAATACGAAGGTTGGCTACTGGGCCGATAAGTTGGCCGTAGAGGCCGAACCTGGATTGACCAACGCTCAACTCATGTTAAACAATCATGATTTGAAGCCTGGTATGTAATTATCATTTTGTATGAGTACACAAATACTGATATCTCTTCCAGTCGAACCAGAACGTAGACAATGGGGAACCTGGAATTTTGTAGGATTTTGGATCGCGGATTCTTTTAATATTGTGAGCATGCCTCCAACAACCTTTTCTTGCCCAGAAGTAAGATTCTAACATCGCGACCAATTAGAACACATGGATGATATCATCGAGCATGATTGTCGGCGGATTATCGTGGTGGCAATCATGGCTTTGTGTGTGGATTGGATATTCAATTGCAGCCTGCTTCATTGTATCCACGGCAAGAATCGGCGCCACTTATCATCTTTCCTTTCCCGTCATTGCTCGATCGTCTTTCGGTATTTGGGGTGCTCTGTGGCCTGTGTTCAATCGTGCAGCCATGGCTTGTATTTGGTACGGAGTGCAGGCTTGGATTGGAGGAGAGTGCGTTCAATTGATGATCGCTGCAGTTTGGCCATCGTGGCATCCCGATGGCAAGATTCACAATGGAATCCCTAATTCTGGAACAAACACTGTGATGTTTGTGTCATTCTTCCTTTTTTGGTTCTGCTCGCTTCCAGCAATCTGGTTTCCGGTCCACAAAATTCGTCATCTGTTTACAGTTAAAGCATATGTGGTACCAGTTGCAGGCCTCTCATTCTTCATCTGGGCTATAGTTCGCGCAAAGGGTCTTGGACCAATCGTCAAACAAGGAAATGTAAGCCATGGAAGTACGTTGGGCTGGGAAATGGTCACTGGAATTATGTCTTCTATCGCCAACTTCGCAACTCTCATCGTTAACGATCCCGATTTCGCACGATTTGCACGAAAGCCAAGGGATGCTTTCTGGTCACAACTCATCACTATCCCCGTTGGTTTCGCCGTTACATCTTTCGTCGGTATTATTGTTTCCTCGTCTTCGACCGTCATCTTCGGTAAAGCCATCTGGAATCCTCTTGAACTTCTCCAATCATTCTTAACCGAAGGAGGGTCTGGAAATCGCGCCGGTGTATTTTTCATTGCAACTGCATTTGCTCTCGCCCAACTCGGTACCAATATCGCAGCCAATTCCGTATCTGCAGGTACAGATATGACAGCTCTCCTCCCCCGCTACATCAATATCCGTCGCGGCGGTTACGTTTGCGCTCTTGTCGGCCTCGTCATGTGTCCATGGAATCTTCTCTCAACCTCCAACAACTTCACCACTTATCTCTCCGCCTACTCCGTCTTCCTATCTTCCATTGCTGGTGTCATCATCTCAGATTACTACTTCGTTCGTAAGGGCTACCTGCAAGTTCGAAACCTGTATTCCGCCAAGAAAACCTCTCCATATTACTACACAGCTGGTGTTCATTGGAGAGGCTACGCTGCTTACATCGCCGGTATCCTCATCAACATTGTGGGATTCGTAGGAGCAATTGGTAAGGAAGTTCCAATTGGCGCAACATATATCTATAATTTAAACTTCTTCTGCGGATTTATTGTCGCGTCAAGCGTGTATTGGATTTTATGTAAATTCTTCCCTGTACCCGCTACAAGCGATGTATGGATGGAAGTCGGGGAAGAAATTGATGATCCTAATATGGCGTACAGTGCGGAAGAAGGAAGCGAATTTGAGGAGTCTGGCAAAGGTGGACGGGAAAACGTTAAGATCATGGGAAGTGGAAAGAAGAGTGATGTGGATTTAGAGGCTTGAGATTTGAGAGATCTCCGTTTGATATTTTTTATTTTTTATTGTTTTGGAATTTGAGCGTGGGTGTTTAGAGGTCATGAATGGTACCTATGCATGCGTGGGTTGACATGGCATTATGAAATTACGAGATTCATGGAATATCATCGGTATAAAGGTGCCAATGAGGTAGAGAGTAGATAGACGATAGAGGAAGTACCTATAAATCGCTACCTTAACTCGATTTTGGATTTGTTCCAGAAGACTCTCACTTGATTTTGATATTTACTGGTGAACGAGTACTGGATTGATTGACCTACGTAGGTAGTGGGGTGTCTCGATCATTGGTACAATTTGTTTGGTATACAACAGACTCAATATGGATAAATCCATTACAAGTAGGTGGGTATCGTACCTTCATCTTGTTCTTCTTATACTTTTCTGAAATCGTTTCATCGAAATTGAGGTGGCTGAGAGCCGGCGGTCCGTCTACTCCGTCTAGGATACGAATTGTATCATCTCAAACGTTACAGCAGTTACGAGTACCAGATAGCTATACTGGTGTAGTGTCTATCTGATTGCAAGTAAAACAATAGTTACCAGATATGTTTGATACATATATATGTATCGTACGATGCGTATAATCAGCGTGCACTGCGGAGATTTTAAGACGGGAAATTGCATATGGGACTCAAATTTTAATGAACGATGGCGACAGCTTGCTAGGAAGATGAAGAAGTTCATTCATAATTGCCGGCGCGGGAGCACCGGGGTAAGTGTGGGGAAGAGGCGGAATGGACTCCCGGTGATCCTGGTGAAGTTTGTCTCGGTGAAATATAGAGTTTCTATTGGCCTCCCGGTGAACTTTGTTCCTGAAATTCAAGAATGGGGATATTAGAAGTTGTTGATCAGCGTTGTGAAGAATGAGTGTAATTTTCTGCTCATTTTGATCTCTATGTCAGAAGCCTCTCGAGATTTATTAAATGGTGTTCTGAGAAGGTTGAGATGGAGTTGGATAAAATAAGCACTGGTAGATTATATTAGAGCCCAAGAGTGAGAAACAGTGACGTCATGGAAGTGAATGCGGCCGCCTGTCACATCACATTACCTAAATACCACAAACGCGATATTCAATCCAACTTGAATCCGACAATGTAACATTAGTCAGTATGTGTGGAAGATATGCTTTACACCTGGTAAGTTATGAAGAACAACTGGCTGGTATAAACCTTGCTGATGTTATAAAGCGACCTTCAGAGGTTCGCCAATATCTCGAGGATGAGAATATGCCAGTTGAGGAAGCGCCGGATGATGATGGTGATGGCGCACCGAGGCAAAGTTATAATTTTGCGCCGGGATATCATGGCATTGTTTATCGGGCTAATGTACCGGATTGGGGTGCGGGATCGAGACATAATAAGGAAGGCGTCGATCAGACTGAAAAGACATCCGCCACCGAGCCAGAAAGTACCAAACCGGATATGACTGAGCAAGAAGAATGTACGAATGAGGCAGTCCAGTATAAACTCCAGAGTATGAAATGGGGCTTAATACCATTCTGGACGAAGCGCAACCCGGATTATGGATCGATGATGAAAACTATCAATTGCCGTGACGATTCATTGATTGAGAATAGAGGAATGTGGAATACTATGAAGCAAAAGAAGAGGTGTATTATTGTTGCAGATGGATTCTATGAGTGGTTGAAGAAAGGGAAAGAAAAGATTCCTCATTATATCAAGAGGAAGGATGGTCAGCTACTGTGCATGGCGGGGCTTTGGGATGTCGTTCAATATGAAGGCTCGGACGAGAAACTTTACACTTACACGATCATCACCACGAGTTCGAATAAGCAGTTGGATTTTCTACATGAAAGGATGCCAGTAGTTCTTGAAAACGGCTCAGAAAATCTCCGTACTTGGCTTGATCCGAAAAGATCATCATGGACAAAAGAACTTCAATCTCTCCTAAAGCCATATGAAGGAGAATTAGAAATCTACCCAGTTAGCAAGGAAGTGGGAAAGGTGGGCAATAATTCTCCTAATTTCATTGTTCCAGTATCAAGCACGGAAAACAAGTCCAATATTGCCAATTTCTTTGCTAAAGGGGGGAAGAATGACGCAAAGGCAACATCCAAGCCATCTAATGCAGACGCACTTCGGAAGATCAAAGAGGAAAAAACAAAAGATACACCAATCAAGGAAGAGCATACAGATACAGATGGTCGCAGAACTATTGATCATAATGGGTCTGAGGATAATGCGCCATTACCAGTGCCCAAAACAGAGAACAAACAAGGGGTAAAACGCGAGCTTGACGATATTGATACTGAAGAGCCGCCCAAAAAATCAATACGCGTTTCTGCAATTCCCGAAAAAGATTCTCCGCCTGTGGCGTCAAATAGGAAGACTAGGAGCGCTACTAGCAATAATTATGGAAGCCCGAAGAAATCTTCTGTTCAGGAAAAGGGAAGTCAAAAGATCACGAATTTCTTTAGCAAATGAGGTTAATAAAGGCGTCACTGCAACGTGACTCAGAGGGTACCTGAACGTGGCGAGATGGAATGGAATTTTGTGCAGGTTATTTACCGCAATCCGGTAACTGAAAGATTGTGTTATGGATTTGGCAGGTAACTCGGTATGTCTAAACGTATCGATTCCTGCGCCAAGAATTAATTCGAGCATTTCCCCTTCCACACACGCCATTTCTAAGTTCGGCGAATTAATGGAGCTGCAAGATGGTCGATCCTTACAGGCGGGTAATAATGTTAAAATCCCTTTTCCATAACCTAACTGGGTCATGAGACGTTGTACAACCTTACTGAAGTTATTGTGCAACCGAATTTCAACCTAAACCTTCTCAAAAAACACATCGTTCATGAAGGATAATATGTATAGAGTATAATCTATTTCGAACTCGCGGAAGCAAATATACACCGCCGGTGTAGCTTTTGTTGCTATCATTATAGTTTTTCTGCACGGAACTAATTTTCCACGTATGGCCAAATATTGAAGTCGCCATTTCGATACATGATGATGCAGCTACTACTTCACAGAACATGTGATGCAAATAGCCGTTCAGTTCGTATTTGTCTAGAGGAGTACTATTGAATGTCGCACATGCACCCTTCATATTGCGGGGTCCCCAGATTTCTAAGCGTACTAAATCGTCTATGGACGGAAAATCTACGAGTGTGCAGACCCACCAACCTAAGTGTTAAATAAGCTTCATCTATGTTGCTTGGCGTGTACAAAGATACGTTGATGCGCACTTTCTTGGCTCACTCGATGTTGTGTTTGACTTTGCTGAATGAAACAAGAGAGAGGAGTGTTGTTGTTGTATTATGATGAGGGAGATTCTTCATTCGTGGAATCGAGTATGTCTGGAAGCGCCGTCGATCGTGAGCGAATTTGATGAGCATCACTGGATATGTTTTCCGTGCTGAAGGTTTTCCGTGAAGATTTGCACGGCTGTGGTTGTACTGACATCGAATGGACTCAAATCTCGTTTGACGATATGGGAGCTGAATGAGAAATCAAAAGTATATAAAGGAGAAGCAGATTCCACCAGATTCTCATTCTTCACAACTCACTCAACTCAAGGCAAAGAAAGAAGCTGGAAGCTCTACGATCAATTTTTCGAATCAAT
Source organism: Botrytis fragariae (assembly GCF_013461495.1). Lineage (NCBI taxonomy): Eukaryota > Fungi > Ascomycota > Leotiomycetes > Helotiales > Sclerotiniaceae > Botrytis > Botrytis fragariae. The sequence goes on along the minus strand of NW_023500991.1, from coordinate 647,495 downwards.
CTTTCCGCAATAAACTTCCTGAATATCCAAAAATGAAGCTCTCCATTCTCTCCACAGGACTCGCAGTCCTTGCACAGTTTGTCTCTGCTGCCCCTACACCAACTGAAGGTGATGCTATTGCCGAGCGTGCAAACATTGCTAAGAGAGCTGCTATCACCGACGTTGCCACTACCGGTTTTGCAACTCAAAACGGCGGGTAAGTGATTCCTCAATATCGCCTCTGTACCTTACTAACATTTTTTCAGAACCAAAGGAGGAGCAGGTGGCGCAACCACCACCGTTTCTACACTTGCTCAATTCACAACAGCAGTGACCAACGACGCAGTTGCAAGAGTCATCGTCGTTAGCGGTACCATCTCTGGCTCTGTTCAAGTCAGAGTTGGATCCAACAAGACGATTATTGGAAAGAAAGGAGCTAGTATGTTCTCTTCTTGCAAAAACATATTCTAGACAGCACTAATGACATTATAGCACTCATTGGAGTCGGTCTCTATATCAACAAATCCACAAACGTCATTGTGCGAAATATCATTAGTCAGAAGGTCCTGGCTTCCAATGGCGATGCTATTGGTATCCAAGCAGCGAAGAATGTTTGGATTGATCATGTGTTCGTGCTTCCAAAGATATGGAACAAAAATTAAAACTAACTTACTTCCCAGCGATGTCTCCTCCGATCTCAACAACGGCAAAGACTACTACGACGGTCTCATTGACGTCACCCACGCCTCCGACTGGGTCACCATCTCCAACTCATACATCCACGACCACTTCAAGGCATCTCTCATCGGCCATTCCGACAGCAACGCTGCTGAAGATACCGGACATCTCACCGTCACTCAACACAACAACTACTGGTCTAACATCGGATCCCGCACTCCATCTTTCAGATTCGGAACCGGTCACGTATTCAACAGCTACTTCTTGAACGCCAACACCGGTATCGATACTAGAGATGGTGCGCAACTCTTGGTCCAAAGCAACGTTTTCAAGAATGTTAGTGAGCCAATCGCCGCACTTTACAGCGATGATACTGGGTATGTTTTTCTTTTTCTCTTTCTTCTCTTCTTCCTATCTCCTCGCCAAATATAACTATACTAACACAAAAACAATAGATACGCAAACGCATTTGACAACAATCTCGGTGGATACGCCAACACAGCCCCAGTCGGTACATTGACCACCACTTCCCTCCCATACTCGTATTCCTTGTTGGGTAGCGCAAATGTCGTCGCCGCTGTTGTAGGCTCTGCAGGTGCTACTTTGGCTTTGTAAGCGAGCTAGCCAGCGAGCGTATAAGCTGGAGAGTTCTGATGATGAGCTCAAGGTGTGTAGAGATTGAAAGATGTTGGGATAGGGGTTGAGGAGATGCAGGGTGGCTTGTGGAATGAAGATGTTTTTCTTCTTGTGGATAAGTAGTTTTTGATGGATGGATGAGTGAATGAATGAATGGATTGAAAGGGAGTGGAACGTACATAGTTTGACAATACGATCGTTATATTCTGCAAAAATGACATGATTTTTTGGAGTTCTTATATTTTGTATTAATGATTCTGAAGCGTTTTTCCATCATCTTGCTATTCGGAAATTTATAATTGTAGTTAAGAACAGCTAGCTAACTAGCTACTCTGTTTGTCGAGCTCGGATATTCCCGCTTTTCGAATACTTTTTCATCTTTCGAATTCCATGGAGAGTAGTGTGGTAGAACGTAGATGGAAAATAGATAATTAGGAGGAAAAGGATATCGTATATCGTCTCGTTCTTTTACTATGGGGTAAGTACTGCGTGGGATATCATAATTTTGGGGGGGGGGGGGGGGGGGGGCACTCATTGTTCATCTTCTAAGCAAGATATATAGACGTATATCACTTTCCTTGTTTTGTTTCTGGACATATGGATAGATAGGTATGAGGATGACATATCTACCAAGCGCCCACACGAGTGGATCATGGCTAGTAAGTATTATAATCTCTTTTCCTAATTCATAATTCATGATTTATGTGATATCTAGAATTTGAAGTTTAGCACACGTCTGCTGAGATTCGTAGTAGCCACGAGGGACCGTATATGGGAATTGAGTCCTGGCGACTGAGATAGGGGGGGGGGGTGTTTCATGGGATGCAATGATTAGCGAGGTAATTATACGAGCGTGAGAACTAGGGATGAGGATGAACATAGGAATTTGAAGAGGAACGAGATATTAATTTTTCTACCCGAGAAGCTTTAATTATATCTGTTCTATTCCCATGTTTCTACCATCCCAGCGTCTCTCCAATCCCAAACTTTTCTCTCCAAATTCCAATCAGTCGATACGTTCTAGCCAGACTCCAGACCCATACCCTAGTCATCCAACCCGATCTAAAGCCCCTCTTTCGCCAGCATATCCGCAATATCCAGATAAAAAGCAATCGCATTAAACTTCCTCACATTCCCCGTCAACTCCCACACCAACCACCTCAACCTATTAGTCCAATTGATCAAATCCAAATGACTGACGTCCACCAAAGTCCCCTTATAAGTGCCCCAACGACTACTCTCCACACTAACCAACCCATCATTCGGCCCCTCAACTTTCTCCACTATCCCATGACTCTTACGAAACGCACTCCAAAGCTTCGGATCGCAAGTCGCCCCATAGCTAAAATAGCGCACACTCTGATCATCTGGCGTATTCGGATTAAACTCCTCGCCCATATATTTCCTCGTCAACTGTGTAAAAGCCCCCGTGCTAATCCCCACCTCATTCAATTTCTTAATCAACCCCGGTATCATTCCATGCCACCAACTCTCATCGAAACAGTAATCCGCAAACGCGCTCCCCCGATGCGGCGTTGCAATCGTCGTCAAACTCAGCACTTCCACATTCGGCGGCTGCAATCGCGATATCATAAACCGTGCATCTAATCCTCCCATACTATGCGCGATAATATTCACGCTCTTCCCATTCGCCTTCGCAGCAATATCTTCCCCCAATGCCGCGGCGCGTTCTTCAATACTACCGGAAGCGGGCACAGAGGCGATGATGACTTCGATACCTTTTGCACGAAGAGCATTCGTAATACCGCGCCAATATTGTACTGCGGGGAGAAGACTACCCGCGATGCGAACTTCGTCGAAACCGAAGAGACCGTGTGCGAGGACAATTGGATGTTTAGGTGTAGCTAATCTCATTAGTGTCCTGATTTACATTAAACTGAGGAGGCATGCGAGGAAAAATACCATAACAATCTCTAATCGTAGCAAAATCATCCTCGATCGCCCTTCCAATATCACTAACCTTCGGATCCGCATTTCTCATATCCTTTTCCTTCTCATGTTGTCGAACATTCGACGTATGAATTCCCGCTGCATGAATAAACGAAGTACGTGATTGAGGAATACATTTCTGTAAAGTACGGACGGCTGAATTATGTATTTGTATTTGTGAATCTGTCGTTCGGGTAGAAAGTTTACGGGGGCGGGAGGTATTGAAGGAGAGCATTATAGGTCGTTTGGCTCGTGGTACATTGTGAGATAGACATCTTATCGATGCTACACGAGCGACCGGAAATGTCATGATTGGATATTATACATTGAGTTTGGCTAAAAATCATTGCCATTTTGAAAAAGTCGAGGTGGAAGGAAGAAAGTGCTTGATAGTGTTCGCGGGGCTAGATTTTTGTTGGTAAAACTAGTGACGTAGATGGAACCATGTGATTGGCCTTGAGGAGCGGAACGGGCCTTTGCTAAAAATAGTCGTATTAGATGCACCTAAAGTCAAGATCAATATCAATATTATTATCAATATCCACAAGGCTGTATGAGATTCGTGGATATGGATTCGTTAGCATATTGAGCACATATATTGAACCATAGTTCGAAACAGAGGATATCTTTGTTGTTGAATCGCAAGCTAGTCTATACACAGGTTATCATCAATTGCCTCTTCACCATAACAGTAACTTCAATATAACTTTCATCATGGTGGAAAACTAATAGTCTTCACTACCACAATGATCTCCCCTTACAATTTCCCATTGCTCGACCTCTCCCCTCAAACAAACTCAAGATTGAGTGCCCTATTTTGGTCCTTCAACACGTTCAGGTACAACAGGCTTAACATCGAAGACTGCCTTCAATAGATCCGATATAACCTGACCCTCCCCCTTCTTGCCTGCTTCCTTGATCTCCTTCAACTTGATCTCAGCATCCTTGTTGGCATCTTCTTCTGCCTTCTTGTTGCCGCTCGTGTGCTAGACCCAACAAGTTAGAACCACAAATCGTTCCCAGCTAGAGTGCCTTCCCCATTCTCCAGATATAACGTACCTCTGCCTCAAACTTCTTGAACTCATCTTCCTTTTCATTTCTATACGCATCGATTTCCTTCTTTGCCTCGTCTCTTGCTTCCTTTACACGTTTTGTGCGGTCTGCATCCCTATCAGCATTGTTCCATCCTGCAAACATAGTATCGTCGCCAATATCAACTCACATTCTCTAGCTGTAGATAGAAACGTTAGCACATAACTTGACTTTACCAACATTCTAGGATTCCAACTCACCTTTCTGAACAATCTTCTGCGCATCTCTCTCTGCCTAACCTCTGAATCAGTATCTCTATCCTCCTCTCATCACCCCAGAGCCCAAACATACATCAAGCAACGTCTGAATACCCGCCGAATTCTGTGCCGACTATCATCTTACAATTAGCAAAGCACTCATAACCCAACCTCCATCCCATCCATGCCCATCTAACATAACCCCCGATCCAAATCATCAGACTAAACATACCATCTTCAAATCCGATTGTTCTCTGCAAAAACAATACAATAAGTTCAAGGTATCTTCTCTTTCAAATATCAATCGTGTCTTCGAATCGTTATCAGCGTCGCGCAAGAAGAAAGTGGAGAGTTAACGTTGGATTTGGAGTGGTTCAAGCTTAGATAGCTCCAACAGATGCAACAAGCTCTCCTGGTGCAGTGTAGAGACCCCTGTCCGGCAACTTCCGTCTGCGCCTATCGCATCGATTGCAGCTTCTCAAATCACTCCACCATTCTATGATTTAGATATTCGTCTTGTTCAAACTGAACATTATATATTTGTAGACAATTTGAGTTACTTCTCATAATTCTTTATAAGGGGTTCCAAACAAATCAACTCAATGTCTCGCGCAGCAAAATTAACACTCTTCGGCACTTCACTATTCGCCGCCGGCACTATAGTCTTCGTACATTATGCGCAGACGGCCGAGAAAGCTGTATGTTCTGCATCTCAATTTCCCTACGTCTCATTTCCAATTCCAGCTGTACATATACTAACCAATACACAGGCAATGCACGCAGGTGTAATCCGAGATATGGAACAACAGCGCATAAAGAAAGAGCGCCAGTTAGATTTCGATTTGCAGCGGGCGATGGAAGAAGAATATAGGAAGGTGCAGAGTGTTAGTGATGGGACTACGAGGTGATCTACCGCCGCGGCTTCAAACTAGTATATGTGCTGTATTAGGGATTACGAATTATGGCATTCGTTTGAACAATGAATGAGAGGGAATTGTATATTACAAACCTGGTGCACGGCAACAAAAACTACAGATCAATATGTATGAGTATGAAAAGGAAGTCCTGGAGGGAGTTTCTGAGTATGTCAAGCAATCAGTTCTATGATTGGAACATGTAGGCATGGAGGGCAAAATCTAAGGGATGTATTAATTCCTGTACGAATGGGTCATGGAAAAGATTCGATATGAATGAACTTTGAAGAGAACTTTCACAAAAACAAAAGAGATCAAGCCACACTATCGATCAGATTATCAGTTATTATCTTGTTCTTTATGCCTAAAGAAAAATCTTAATATGATACAGCAGCACCATCCAATTTCATGATGTGCGCCCAATATAATGCTTTTCTGTGCATCTTCAGCACTATGACGTAGAATATTTGGCAGAACATTTCTGCGAACGAGAAACGCAACCAAACTTCTTCATCCTATGCAAATAATTTGAATGCCCCTTCTTAATGGTCACAATCTTTCTTCCCTCCCAAACGCCACGATATGCAAAGATTTCTCCTGCCAGGAAATTCATAGTCTACCCCCATCCAGTCGTAATTAGATCGTACAAAATCAGCGCACCGTAATGCCAGATCTCTTTGTGAACATTCTCGTGGCAATATTCATTGCTGCTAATTCTTGGAAAAGTAATTTAGCGGCGTACGGGATGTGAATTTGGGAAATCTTTGTCTTGTTCTTGCAAGGACGACACTCGAAGGAACCAGTATTGATTTTACTATAATTAGGTCAGCATAACTTTTTTTCATTTTTTTTCAAATGGCACATAGACTTACGCAATTGGTGTCATGAGTCCACAGATATCACAGATATGAACTCTGAAAGCGTCCGAAACCTCAAACAATCTCTCCTTCAAGAAAGCACTAGCACCGTGAGAAATCATACAATCACGTTCCATCTCTCCGAAACGAAGACCACCATCTCTAGCACGACCTTCTACGGGTTGTCTGGTTAGAATTTGTACGGGACCTCTGGCACGTGCATGAATCTTGTCGTCGACCATGTGACGCAAACGTTGGTAATATGTGGGACCAAGGAAGACTTGGGCCATCATCTTACGACCAGTGTGACCATGGTACATGATCTCGAAACCACGAGAATGGTAACCATGTGCACGGAGAAGCTTAGAAACAGAATCGACAGTGACTTCGGTAAATGGTGTAGCATCACCCTCAAGTCCACGCAGAGTAGAAACCTTACTCAATTGACACTCGATTAAATGTGCGATTGTCATACGAGATGGAATAGCGTGGGGATTGATGATAAGATCTGGAACTACACCCTCTCTAGTGAACGGCATGTCCTGTTGCATATATGTAATACCGATAGTACCCTTCTGTCCGTGACGCGAAGCAAATTTGTCACCAATTTGAGGGATTTTGGTAGTTCTCATTCTGACCTTGACGAATCGAAGACCTTCGGCATTGGTGGTAATAAGTACTTGATCAACAAGGCCACTCTCGGTACTTCGAAGAGGTGTTGATGCATCACGCTTGACATGAGCTTTTGTGCGCTGACCCATTTCCTCAGAGTCAGGAGCAATTGGTGCGGTCTTTCCGATAATAATATCGGCACCAGTGACACGAACACCAGGGGCCACGATTCCATCATCGTCAAGTTTGTCATATGTACCCTGCTTGAGCTTAAGAGTATCGGATCTGTATGGCTTTTCGAATTGTTCCACAACGTTCATACCAATACGCTTTTCTTGATCAGTGTAGGCTCGATAGAACAAACTTCGGAACAATCCACGATCAATACTACTTTGGTTCATAATAACAGAATCTTCTTGATTGTAGCCAGAGTAACACATGATAGCGACAATGGCGTTTTGACCTGCGGGCAGTTCTCTGAACTTTAGGAACTCCATAGAACGTGTAGTGGCGAGAGGCTTTTGAGGATAGTATAAAATATTGGCCATGGTATCCATGCGAACATCAAAGTTAGTGAGGAAAACTCCCATAGCTTGTTTACCCATAGCGGATTGATAACAGTTACGAGGAGACTTTGTAGCAATAAAATTAGCCTTGAATGAATAAATTCATTGAACTTAAAGCTTACCTGATTGTGATCCGGGAAGGGGATAATGCTTGCACAAATACCCAAGATCATACTTGGATGAATTTCACAATGCGTCCAGACATGGGCAGTTGGATTGATAGGTGCCTTGACACGCTTGTTCAAATCACCACTTTCATCAGGACGAATTTGATAACCAGCCTGGAGTTGTCGAGAGATGTCCAGATCTTCAGGTGTCATGGTAATCATGACGGTCTCTTCTTCCTCGGCGTCCAGATACTCAACCACACCATCATTAATCAAACCTTGGAATCCATAGTATCCGTGTTTTACTTTATCATCCTTGTCCATGTTTGCTGGCAGCAACTGATCATCCTCCAGACGGCGAATGTGATCCTTGTTCAATACCAAGTTACCTTTGTTGGCGCTGTCAGGATCATTGTCAATAACCAATAGAGGTCTGCACACTCGTCCTGCATCGGTGAAAATCTTGAACTCTCTGTCACGAATTTCTCGAATGAGTGAAACTTCGTGAGAGATCAAGTGTGATCTACGAAGATCTTGGACACATTTGACCAAATGAGCAGGATCTCGATGAATACCAACCCAAACACCATTGACGAAAACCTTTGTTGCATTGGGTGCTCGGAGTGGTTCATACTCCTCCAACACTTCCATATTTCGTTGAATCATGAACTCGACGATTGGATCACTTGGCGTACCAACTGTAACGTAACACATCAGAGCCAAATTCTTAACCAAACCACAAGCTTGACCTTCGGGCGTCTCTGCCGGACAGACCAAGCCCCAATGTGTATTATGCAGTTGTCTAGGTTTGGCGATCTTTCCATCACGTCCAATAGGTGTATTGGTTCGGCGCAAATGAGAAAGCGTTGAAGCAAAGGTATATCTGTTCAACACTTGAGACACACCAGCGGTAGAACTTGCTGCCTTCTTCTGATCACCCCAGTTACCTGTGGCCAAAGAATATTTCAGACCGTTCGTGATTGTTGTGGATTTCACACCCAAAGTCAAATTGAACTCTCGGTTGTTTTCCACGCAACGTTGCAAGTATCTGTACACATCTGTCGTCAATCTACGGAACAGATTTCTGAACAACTTTGCAAGTAAAGGTCCAGCCAAATCCAAACGCTTCTTGCCGAAATGATCTCGATCATCAGTCTCCCGACGACCAAGAGCGCATTGAAGTAACTTGTGAACCATATAACCCAAGAAGAATGCCTTTCGGGTTTCGCTACCTTCCTTTTGAGAAATATGAGGAAGCAGCTCCTTCTGCATGATATCGCGGGCGTATTTGATACGCTTATCGCGAGTCAAAGATGTACCGTTACCACGCTTTCCAATGAAATCGAGGGCAACTTCACGATCTTGGATGACGAAAGCTTCCTCAATACATGGCTTCAACATCTCGAGCATTTGAGTATCATTTCGATCGTAACAAATATGGTTCAAAATATCTTCATCAGATACAACACCAAGTGCGCGAAAGACGATGGCTATAGGGATATCTGCCTTGATATAAGGTAAAGTTGACTTGACGGTTTTACCAAAACCTCCTCGGTTGCTGTCACCTTTGTCATATAATTTGATTTGCAATGAAGAGATAAGGCGCGAACCCTTCTCCAGAGCACTTCGAATTTCAGCCAAGTATGACACTGCACTGTTCGCTGGCTTCTTGAAGACTTGAACAATGTTGGCGGCACTACGCTCTTGAGCGATCAGAACCTTCTCACTTCCGTTGATAATGAAATATCCTCCTTGATCGTAAGGGCATTCGTTCCATCCATAGAGTTCATCTTCGTCGAGACCCTTCAATATACAAAATTCCGACTTCAACATCATAGGCAATTTTCCGATATAAACTTGTTCTGGAAGTGGAGCACCTTTAGGGCCTTCTGGGTCACCATCCTCATATTCCCAGACCAATCGTGTAGGATGTTCTCCGCCATTCACCATCTCAGCTTCTTGTTCGTCATCAAGCTCGTTGAGAGGAACAGGACGCTCTACAGCGACTTGAGTACTCTTCGTCATCTCAATGTAAAGAGGACTTGAATAGGTAAGGTTTCGCAAACGAGCTTCTTGTGGTAACATGACTTGTGTGCTTCCATCACCTTCGGTCATAGCCGGTCGAGAAAGCATGATGGTGCCGAATTTGATTTCATATCGACGGAGTGCGATAGGATTGTCGTGGGACGAAGGTGGATTATTTTGGTCAAGCGTGAGCTGTGAATTCTCCTCGACAAGTTCTTGCATAGTAGTTTGGACGAATTCATCGAAAGAGTCGAGTTGCTGCGAAACTAGACCTTTTGCTTCGAAGAAGGAAGAAATAACCGTCCAGCAGTCCTCTGCCGTGATACCTGCATCCTCCTCTCCATAATCATCATATTCGTATCCCTCTTCGTAATCAGCCATGTTGTATTAATTTGAACTCCACTATCTGTATGCGAATCGAGTTGAGATCGGAAGTTTGATGGAATGCGGAGTTGTAGTTGGAATTGTCGCAAAGGCAAAGTTGAGAGCTGTCGCCTCAAACAAAAGATTGGCGCGTCCCCAGGACCAAAAAGGACCTCAAGAACAAAGAAACAGTGGCATAAAGATCATACAAAAATTAGTTGAAGAAATTTGGAGACTGGCACGATGATAATGGTTCTGTTGATGTTGAGGCTCAAGTTTCAAAATTCAAGGTGAGATTAATGAAGGTACAGAAATAATTCGAGCTGGCGGGAAGCCTTTCAAAGAAGTTGCCCAGAGCATATAAGCAAAAGTGTAAACCGTAGAATTGCAAATCAAGCTTAGCTTTTTGAGACTAGCGTGGGGCTCGGACAAACTAATAGCCGAGCCGAAGAACACCCCTTTACAGTATTCTCCTGCGAGCCTTGTGGAATGCATTCACCACTTGTTCAGTGATTGTTTAACGAGAACTGAGCAACTTATTCTCAAGAACACTACGACTTGATCTCTTTCAAAGTTTAATCCTCAACCTTGGAAGCTCTGTTACTTGCATAGTCTCACTACCTAGGTATCTTGACATGATTAGGTATGCTTGATATCTTGGTTTGTTGACCTCAAATGGTGATGAGAAACAATCAATTTTGTTAATGATTTTCTAAAGTTCAGGATTGAGTTGAATGGTAGGAAAAAGTTTGTTTGGTTATTGGAGCTTATACAGTTGCTTGAACGTTATATGGCTGCCAGTATCGCTGCCAGTATCGAGCCTCTGACATTTATTGGACGGACTCTAGATTACTTTCTAATGTTTATGAATATCCCTCTCCTCTTCTATACGTATCGTTTTATTGTTCTTTGTGTACATTTATTATTCCCAAATTGAGATTATATAACACTTCTGATTCACATAGATACTTTTTATCTCTTGCCTGTGTATTATTTCAATTATTCTTTATATACATGTATATACATTTATACACATTTATCAAAATTGCTTATTGCTTCAACTCCTTTGCATGCTTCTCGTTAACCAAAACATAACGGTAACGAGCTTTTCCATCCTCCATATCAACAACAGCTTGGTTTGCCTCCGATAATGGTCTCTCCTGAATGAAAGGATGGATGTTATTCTTGGCAGCAAACTCCAACATGTCACTAATATCCTTTGGTGTACCAATTGCACTACCTCCAAGCTTTACTCCCTTTCCAATGAAGGCGAACATATTCAAAGCTGGGATTACATCCTCTGGAGCTCCAACCTGAATGAATTCACCCTTAGTTTTTAGCAATGAAAGATATCCAGAGATTGGCATCTTAGGGCTAGAGACGGTACAAACGATCAAGTCAAGAGATCTAGCGTTCTTCTTGGCCCAATTTTCGTCTTCGTCTGTAGCAATGAATTTGGTGGCACCCATCTTCTCTGCATCGGCTTTCTTTCCGCTTGATCGGGAGATTGCCACAACCTCTTTGCAGCCGAGGCCCTTGGCCCATAGAAGACCAAAATGACCCAAGCCTCCGATGCCAACTATTCCGACTCGCTTGTCTGGCCCGGCTCCGTTGTTGACAAGGGGTGACCAGGTTGTAACACCTCCACACAACATAGGAGCTGCTTCGGCAAGAGACAGTCCATCAGGAATCTTGATAACAAAATGCGATGGAGCACGGCAGTAGTCTGCGTAACCGCCGTAGGACTTGGAACCATCGGGATAAACTCCGTTATAAGTTCCAACCATTTTTGTGCAATGGTTCTCCATTCCACTTGCACATTCCTCGCACTCAGGCTTCAGACAAGCACTTGATTGTGCACCAACACCGCATCGATCACCAAGCTTGATGTGCTTTACGTTTTTTCCCACTTTCACAGCAGTACCAGCTAGCTCATGTCCTACGCAAGCTGGGTACTTTGTCGCGCCCTATAGCCAAATCGTTATTTCTCACTTCCATAGTCCAAGAAAAGAAGTACATACCCATCCAGATCTCAATGTATGAATATCGGACCCACAGATACCGCAGTAGGCAATTTTAATATCGACATCATCCTCCGTCCAAGCCTTTGGCTCGAATTCTTGCCATACCATGTTTCCCTTAGCCGCCTCCTTGTCTAACGCCATCCATCCTTCAAATTTGTATGAAGATGCCATTGTTTTTGCTTTGTGTAAGTCGTCGGATGGATTCAAAGAGTTTTTTAAGTGATTTGTTAGAGAGAGGATTCTATCTGTAGCTACAGAAGCTGGAGTCTTCGTGGGTGTAGACATGGTATATGTATTCAATGATCTAATCCAGGTCACTGCGTCTTGGTATGATATGTGATGTAGTGAACTCCACTTTTTTCCAAACTCTATTTCGGCCGAAGATTCCAATCCAAAGAGTCTGGATGAAGTAAAGCTATTTTAAATCCGCAAAAGGCACCAATCACATATGGTTTTAGATAGCAAGTAAACAAAGCTTCCTGTGAAAGAACACGAGAATCCTCAAACTAGTAAAAACAATGATGTCGATAGGGTTGCTAGCGAGGAATAGAGTGTAGCAAACCCCGCGCTATCATAAATGGAGTTCTCCGTTTCGGGCAATAGCGTCGGCTTTGTTGATAATCGGGGTAGAAAGATCTAGATATGAAAATAATATGGAGATGTAAGGAAAGACAGGTTTCCGATGAAGTAGATTATGTATGCACTTCAGGTTTTATGAGAATTGGGTTAATAAGGAGGGATGGAATTGTTTACCGATGCCGAGGTCTCTTGGCTTGGAGATAATTGTGGATCGCTCGTTGATATCGATGATACGTATCGACATCAGCCAATTGGGTATAACTCTTGGACCCTTTGAACGATAATTAAGGGTTTTGATCAATCAGTCCATCCCAAAGTATGAATTGGCTTCCAATGATGCTATGATTAAATAGATTAACTCGGATCGACAAAAATCATTTGGAATGCAACGAATGCCGTAACCTTATTGAATCGTCGAGTTCGAAAAGTGGTAAAAATATCTATTGTCAATGGAAGCGAGTGCTTCCTATTGCAATTGCTTCTCGAGCAGCTACTGCTGATTAGAAATCAGATGCTGCCAAGCTCAATTGACTGTGCAGCATATTCCTGACATCATTGATTGTTTGGACAGACAATTGTGCTTTGCGGATATTCCGAGATAATTATGCATAGGGGATTCTCCCTACGTGCACGACCTGGCAGTTTTAGGTTTTTATCGACAGCCTTAAGTCCGTGTCTAAATTTCCGAGTGGAACATTGTTGAAGGAATTATATATGATTCAATTGTTGTGCGCGTGGGAGCTATGTTCATTGCTGTGGTTAGTTCTTTTGCACTCCCTTGTGTATCCGATGTTATCTGCAGCTTGTTGTCAAAATGGTGTCCATGTGAGGTTTGACGATGGATGGTAGATGAAGGCTGCTGAATGGGAAGAAATTTTGAGAGAGAAGACCTAGTATTTGGTGTTAGCCATGAGTTCGTGTTCGTGGTACCAAAGAAACAGCAAGCTAAAATTACCATTTCAATGCTCTCCATGTGGTTTCCACAAGCCCCTAATGCAACAGAAAATAAAACGCTGCTTTGCAGAAAATATCCACCTCAAATATATCTGAATACCCAACCATCTCCCTCAATGATCTCGGCAATACCCAGCCATATGGCGAGCACAACAACACCACCCATACCAAGCCTCCGCCAGACGAACCTCGGCTTCCTTCGCCCAGCGATGTTCTTCGAGTAAATTATCCCGATCTCTCTTCGCTTCATCCCTCCCTATCGGCCATACATCCACAACTTTATCAATCATGTTCAGGAGCTCCGTTGGCAATTTTTTTCCTAAACTCTCCTCTGCAAAGACTTCATTAACCCACCAATCATGACTTTGCGGTGGTACATTCTGGGTCGAACAGATTCGATAGTGTGGATCTACCAACATAAGTTTGATAAATTTCGCATTTCCCGGTTCTGTAAGACTGCTTCTCGTAAAAGGCTCAAGTTTGTATTGCAACGCATTGGACCAACTCAATAACCGCCCTTCCTCCACAGCTATTGAGCCCAAATCCTTAGTAGCAGGAGCAAAATGAAACCCCTCATCATCATATTACCCATCTTCCTCAATACCAAAAGTTCTCGCAAAAAGATCATCGTCCGAACGATGGTATGCTATTCACTCACGCAAGTTTTTTGTCGAAAGGAAATCTGCATGTTTACTATATTCTGCACATCGTAGAAATATATAGATGTAGCAGCAATATGCTCACTCCGCGTTCCGTCGATGTTCCAATCAGTTCCAGGAAATTGTTTATCCCTTTCACCCAGGTCGATACTTCCAATTTGCACAAAACCTTGCAGTCCTTTGTCTCGAAAGCTTTCTTGTAGGGAAATGCTGTAGAATTCGTGGGCTGTGTCAATATACTTGTGCCGTCCTTCTGAGCGCCATGCATGCTCGGGAATGCCTTCCCATACAGCTTGATCTACAATGGACTTACCATTTTTTCCTTCTTTCCATTCTTCATATGTGAATGCAGTTCCTGGTTCAGGATGATTGAGGTCGTTATCATTCGACCTTTCGGTCGTTGCTAAAGATTCACCTAGTTCTTCCTCTTGGCCCACTGTGCCATGTGTTCTAATTCGGGTGGGAACGCGTCCATGCTCGCGTTTCAGCAAACAATCATTCCAAGGCTCTGTGCCTAATGTTGCAAGCTGTTCGATAATGCCGTATAGTCCTTTGTTTTTAATAGGGTGTAGATTGTTGATGTAGGAGGTAACACGCACGGAAGTGTCAGAAGTCTTATCAAGTTCGACCTCGAATGGAAGCCATTGGTAGTTTGTTGACTAGCGGTAGAGATCTTCATCATTATAGAAGGGGACGCCCAGCCTTTTCAGTGCGTTAGCAGCACCTGCCACATTGCTTCCCTTTGGGTGGACTTGTGGAATTTCTGTAGTGATGCCATGCCCGTATGACTTGGAAAAGTCATTCAGACCAATTCTTCCTCCCTCCAGTAAAACTTTCGTCTTTCCGTAAACAAGCGGATACAATGATGGGTCGACAAGATTAACAACTTGTTGATCCCGATGAGAAATATGTCAGTCATTTTTGTCGGATTGAGCGCGCAGTTCCTCGATAGTCGTGTTCAACTCTCTCATTGGCGCTTTAGGTACGGTATTATCTAATTTGGAAACACAGGCTCCGGCATCCAAAGCAAGAACACGATTTGTAGTACTAAACAACCTTGCCTTGTCTCCCAACTCAGCTAAACGCCACTCTCAAACTTTCTCACTTATCAATTTATTTTTCATAGTCATTTCGTGCCATATTGCAGTATCTTTGTCGTTGAAAACACCTATGTGCCAGTTAGGCATATCGGTCAAGAAATTGGTGAGACCTATCATGGCCAGCTCTCGAGCTGTCAGACGGGGCTTTGGTACCCATCCTTCTTCCCTTCTTCCCAATCATCTGATCATTGGCGAAATCGCGAATTTTTGGGTAATTCGCTGAATAAAGATATATCACCAAGTCCGGGAATCTATAAAGAACATTGTCCACTGTTATCCATGGCGAACTCACCAATGTGATTGTTTTCATTCATTGTTGTTGCTTTAATACCACGTTATACAACAACCAATGCTGTAATCGCAAAAAGGAAGGATAGACAAAGAAGAGATGAAATGTAGAATTTGCCCATGGACATCAATTATTGTACATCAACGGGTGTCCTTCCACTTATACTGTTACATCAGCCCAAATGACTCATCGGGGAGACTGGAGCCCATAGAATTACTACTGTGTGATAGGTCATTGCACTCTATGCTGACAGTGGGGGGTCAGCGACTAGGGGTGGTGGCATAAGAAATTTGCATAAAAGAGTAGATTCGCAGATTCCCAGATTGGAAAGTAATTACTCAATGTCCCATTTCCAAGACGGGTGATCGACCATTACGAGACATTCTTTTGGCCAACATGTCAACGGTCAAGAAGGTGAGAGAAGCTTATATCTCGGCTGCGATCCCACAGTTACTACTGTATTTATGAAATCTCAATCCATTCCATTCAGTCTCATCGAAGTATATGAAATGGAAGTGTCAAGAAGCGGCCCAACTTTTACATCGGTAATCTATGCCCTCCCCTGTCAGGGTGACCTGGAACTTATAAACTCCGTGCAGCATCTTCGTCAAGCAATGGTCTTTCTCGGATTAAAAGGTAAAACCTGTTCGTTGTCAAGAGGATTAATCGCTCGTTCCAATTCTCAAGGCAAATCTACCGGAAAGTCTTCGATACTATCGATCATCATCAGAGGCTTCAAGAGTCTTTTCTCTGAAACACGCAATGTGTAACAATGTAAAATGATATGCAACTCCTCCAAGTTATTCATTTCTAGAGTGTGACAAACCTCAATCCAATTTTGAGCTTCCTCTCTTGCAGATTGATTGTCATCCCTCTGTCGTCTTATGGGGCCGCCATAGAGCTCCATGTGAAATTCGCTAAGAGAGGATGGTATGCGGTATAGCAACTATGGAGGGATCAAAGAAGCCCCAGATTCAAACCCGAAACCAGTGATAGAAATCGAATTGCGGCCTTGATGCCGACTAAATTGAAAGTTTGAGGGGAGTACATGACACGATTAAATCGTAAGTTCATTATCAACTAGACTCGGTGCATCTGCCTCGTCTTTATCTCCAAATGTTAAAATTGATGCAGCACTTACATACGCTTGCAACTCAAGAGCAGCAGAACCAGATTCCACTATCTAGGTGCTGCTTTCTTCCATGCCTGATACGCTGCCATTTCTGCCTCCTACCGAAACCTAGGTCAATCCATTCGCATTCTTAATTCATGTGCGCACTTTTTGTATGCATAATCCTACAAGCCATGATGTTTGCAGCTAGCATGATCTTCTGGTTCAAGACA
Source organism: Botrytis fragariae (assembly GCF_013461495.1). NCBI lineage: Eukaryota > Fungi > Ascomycota > Leotiomycetes > Helotiales > Sclerotiniaceae > Botrytis > Botrytis fragariae. The sequence goes on along the minus strand of NW_023500991.1, from coordinate 630,570 downwards.
CAAAGTTGAAGTAATTGCCTATCTTTCATTGGATTGTTCCGTAGCCATGGTCAATCCTCGAGAACTACAACATGCACCACTAATATCTTATACATCGATATGCGAATATCAAAACAAAGCTTAGAAATAAAGCTACTCGATAGCTGTTCATTGGACTCAGAGGGTTTGGAAGCTACTGCTACCTCATGCCTCATATAGCAAGACATGTGAATAATTAACTTTCACAGGCCTAGCTGTCAACATCATACCGCCTGCATTCAATGCGAACCGAAGTAAAATTGCAAGTTTAAAAAATTACGTAGCCTCTGCCTCTGATCCCGCCCAGAATTTTTTTCGCCAATAGAATGAACTTGCATGGTCCTCAAAGAAGTATTCTACTTTCTCCCTCTCTCTAGATGCAAAATACGAGAGGCTCTCTGGCTTTTATATACTAGGAGTGATTGGTACCTTCCAGTGCTTTCAGCACAGGACCCAGGAGAGTTCGTTTAGAAATATTAAGTAATGGTAAAGTTGGGTATTTTGGAGGGTCTCGAATAGGACTTATAATTTTGGTTTGAACTTCGTATTTTTATATGATTATTGATTATTGTTATTATATAGCTAAATGGTAATATAAATGATTAGGATATGTACAATTATTGTTGTAAATATAGAAACAATGAAGATGTGCATTAGTGGTAGTGTCTTTAGAGCGATGATAAACACAAAACAAAGAATTCCCATCGAGTTTTCATCACGTGATTCTGATTGCACTAGCTCCCCCGCCATCACATGCCCGAACACTACTTAACCTGCCGCTTGATCTACCACTCTTTGCAGAGTTCCATCTGCTACCTCTGCAGACACCACACTATTCCCAGCTCTTATTGGTTTTAGATTATGATTTACTTGCTCTCATTAAAAACTCCGACCGTTATCTTCCATTTATTCGACACCAATATTGGAGGATCTAGGTAATGTTAGCCTTGCAACATTCAAGAAGAGCAAGAAGAGCTGAACAGAGGGTAACAACGGGCGTCACTATGTGCAGATGCACCTTTACCGGGAATCAATAACAGTTAGCTCTGTCAGCTTCAAGCATACTTGTTCAATAGATAAACCGGCTATCTCTTCTTTTTCTGAGTGTAGCGAAACGCCATTTAGCTTTCGGGATTTAATTTGTTCAGGCAAATACGAATCATTGGCCAATTGTACAACACACTGCAGGGATTTGATGCCTTAATCAAATTCCCTCACACATGTTTCTTTCTGCATAAACTGCTTTCTGCGTGCTTTTCTATATTCAAGATTCTAGAGTTGCTACACCCTTTTTTAATCTGAGGGAGGAGGGAAGTTGAAAGTTAGGTAGCTTTGGACGAGTGCCAATCTCTACAAACCATATATAGCCTGATCTTCATTTTGGCATGAATCGTAATGAGCAATGAACTAATGAGTTCAGAATGACAGCCTTGGTAATTGGTAGAAACAGAGTTCTCAGCCTTAACCCAGATTACCTAGTATACATCTTCAAGCATATCATGCTGCTTTTAAAGTATGCCTCAAGAGTATCAGGGAGTTTATCTCCTAAGGCTTTACACCAATAAGTTTCTAATGGACATAACTTGCCTACATTATACCATCACCCATTAGGACCTCTGTAGCTATTGCCAATCCCATAACTCACAATTCTCCCCTGCGTCTACAAAGCACTAAAGGATCATGAGTAAGTTTCCTCACAAATATTGGTAAAAATCTGTGGACCTGCTCTTTTTGTTCTAGAAAAGGTTGTGCATTCGATTCAAGTGTTGAAACTAACTGATCTTTACAGCAGCTTCTTACAACATACAGAGTGATGTGCTACATCACTCTAAACTGAACGGGAAAATAGCACTCTATCCGGGGAACGACTATGATTATCTGGCCAACTTTCTTCAGCAGTTGCCAAGTTACAAGAATAGTCCTCATAAATCGCGACCATCCGAGCCTTTTCTCATTACTTATAACCTTGGAATGCCTGGCGTGCCATCTACAGCTTTCGAATGCAATACCCAGGGAATAGAGATATTCAAAAAACATGAACAGAAGTCGACCCAAAAAGCACGCATCGTTTTTTTACGTGGTTTCCCAGATGCGGACTGGCTACGTGCTGTCTTTGTGGTGTACGGAGTCGATCCTGCTTTCTACCAAAGACATTTACTATTTCCAGTGGGAAATGGTATGAATCATCACTCCACTCCACTCCTGCCATCCTACATGAAAAACATATTTCGATTGAATATTACATCAATCTGCGAACTCGAAAGAAAGATATCATCCATACCAGAAGATATAGAAGACTTGCGTGCGGCAGCAGCCACTAAATTAAGAAGATATCATATAAGTCTGAATTCGAATGCAGTCATCGGAGATTCGGTTGTGCGAAATTTCTCGATTTTAAGTCGTAGATTTAGCGTCATCGAACAGACTATATCTATTTGTATCAACAAAACCGCAGATTCGTGGAATGGTACGTAATCTCTGGTACTATATGTAGTTTGACACTAACAGTAAACAATCTTAGCTATGATATGGATGGACAATGCACGCGACTTGAGTAACAGCATTCCCGGTCCGTGGTGTCCCGACGATAATACCAATCCTTGGGCGACGTATATACTTCCAATACTTCAACATCGTGATTACCTCTCTCTTTGCAATAATCGCTCCCAAGAAACTATACCCTCTGCACCCATACAATCATGGGAAGCAAACCAGAACGCGTGCCTACTTCCTTTTCAATATGGTCAATTTCTAGATAAGGAGATATTTTCTCACGACACTCTCTACGCCATAAGCGATGTGTTTAGACTTTCGGCTGCGTCGGAAGCACAGTTTCTGAATATTATCAATGATGTAATTAACCACGAGCTAGAAGTGTCAAAAAACTTGAATAAAGCTTCAATGGTGAATCTTCAATATTTAAGAAGGATTATCGATGATCATATCGATAGAATCAAAGAGACTGTTCTTGTGCTAAGCAGTCAAGATCAGTTTGCATGGCCGAGAGCTAGCCCAGGCACTGCTCAGCATGAGGTCGCTGACAGTATGAGAGGCCTTTTACTGAATGACTTTTTACATCTCAGTCAGCGGGCCGAGCTACTGTCGAAAGGTTGCCAGAAGGGCATGCAATCGCTTGTGAATACAGCAGCATTCCAAGAAGCCGCGAAAGGTGTCGCGAATGCACAGCGTGTTGAACAATTGACATTATTAGCAACAATCTTTGTCCCTTTAACCTTCACATGCTCCATCTTTGGAATGAATTTTGCAGTTTTTGGACAGGGGGAACTTCAGTTATGGATATTTGCTCCTGTGGCTGCGGGGGTTGTGGCACTTTCGTATGCACTGTGGTATCTTGCTGGCTACAACTCAAGACGAAGAAGTGCTTCAAATCTCGGTAACCAAATCAACAATTAGACCTGGAAAGGGCTACAGTAGACTAGCTAGGACGAGTCATATATTTACACATATGGGGAATTTTTTCAAGTAGAGAACGGATAACTCTTTATTAGATGGAGTTAAATGGAATAATATAAACCCAAATTCCCAAGTGAATTTCAAAACGCAGCGTTGCCTCGGAATTATTTCTCAAAAATAGACCTGCCCACAGCAACGCGCACAGACTTTCCTCCTGCCTTCAAGACTTCATGCACAAGATCGATAAGATCAAGGTCCGTACCTGCATACAAATTTTAACAACAAATAAGCTTGAGGAAGTTCAATGAGAGCGCTAACCTGGACAAGATACAACTGAAACGCTAATAGGAAGCGGCTCCTCTCGCTGTGTTACTTGTGAAAAATATGTGATTTCACCAACTAAAATAGCAATTAGAATCCACAATTATCCGATTAAATCCAATTTACTTACTTGGGGCAGTCACTTCAGGAGTGCCTGCTATTGGTGATAGATAGAGAGGAGAATAACCACTTAATAGTCCGAAGGGGCTGAGAGCAGTTAGATCAGAGACAAGACGGAATCTGTCACGAGAGAGCTTACGGTGGTGGGTTCTCTCGATTGTTGGGCTTGCCCTCATCAATAGGAAGAACTACTATGGCTCCATCTTTGAACACATTCGCGAGAAGCCACTTCCTGTACGTGTAGATGCGCTCCCACCCTTCGTCACGTGCCTCTGGCGTGGTCTTATTTGCTTGTTCCCTGCTTTCTACATTAGGTACAGTCCGCATCTATGAAGATGAAGGGATAAAAGTAAAAGAATTGGTGCATACCATCTCCAGTGTAAAGCCTGATGAAAGAACGGCGCTTTATGAAATTTCTTCTTGTACCCTTCGACGAACCCATCTAATTTCCCACATGCGTCCTTGTAATATGGGAGTGTTCCGGCCTCGAAAGATTAGTACAATACGAAAAACTTATATCATGTAGCTCACAGTTTCCAGATAGTCAGATAGTTCTATGTTTTCAGCAGACTTCGGAGAGGTATTGCGCCACATTTCCGCCAACGATATTTCAGTTTTTCTAACACCGAGAAATCCCTCGAGATCTCCTACAAACGAATCTATCAAGTCCATTTGAGCTTTGCTTGAGGTTGGAAGATAGTCGAGGGGATAAAGAATTGTAGTCGGAGCCTAAATTGGTTAGATGGTTAGCGAAATAGAGGTATAGCTTGGTGGAGACCCACTTTCAAATTTACCCCAGACTTTACCATTTGAGGCGAACTGCCATACCATAGATTGGCAAAGTCACGAAAACGAGAAATGTCTCTCCCAAAGAAGGCAGGTACGTCGAAGTAGCTGTAAAGTAAATTAGCTACATTGCGGAAAAGACCAATTTAACTGACGGGCAGAAAGACGCAACACCATGAGTATCTAGAGCCCCAGTTGTCGGACGAATGGCAAAGCATCCCATCCAATAAGCAGGTTTTCTACAACTGCCGTTTGCTAGATCATAACCTCTGTCAGCGGCTAAGCTTCTTTTTACCTTCGCAAAAATACTAACTATCAGAGCCAAGAGCGAAGTCAAGCCATGGATAAGCAGCAACAGCGACACAGCTACCAGTGCTGCTTCCAGATGGAGTCTGGTAACCATCACCTCTTGGGTTAAATGGAGCCAAAAATTCAACACATTCCATGGTTTCTTCTCTTACTACCATTGCATTTAAGCGGGTCTTACCAACAATCACAGCACCTAAATCTTGTAGTCGTTGAACAGAAAGAGCTGTTTCGGATTTTGGAGCGTGATATTCAGTCCATGCCCGATTACAAAGCGAGGTTCTGAACCCTTTGATATCGAAGATATCCTTCACGGCTATTCTGACACCCGAAAGAGGCTTATCTGAGCTTTTTATGACTGAGTAGGACCGGGAGGGAACAACCATCCGGACTTGGTTTGCAGTAGAAGTGTTGTCAAGCTCCGCAAGCATTCTATGAGTATTTATTAAATCTAGAGATTCATCAACACAATGAAGGATGGGAAGGCATACTGTCTCTTCTCATATCCACCCATCGGCTTGAATGAGATCATCATAGAGAGGCTATCATCATTATAAACTCTCCAAGGCTCGTAGATCCGACCTCGATACAAAATGTAAGGACCCGGTGCAATATCATCTTTTCTGTTCTGAGAAGACACGAAATATCGTTCTTTCGTATTCCATTTGGCAAAAAGAGAAAGCGCAGAAGGTTGCAAATCGATGTCATTCTCTTCTGCACCTAGAAAGACAATCTGGTTCAGAAAGGCCGGTTGAAAGATGTCGTCTGGGTCTAGATAAATGGAACGAAATTTTTGGAGATCTTTCTCATCAATTTTGTCGCCACTGTTCACAGAGACAACTACGAATGCTGCAATGTTCTCACGATCCGAGTGTAAGTTGAGGAAGGATTGTGGTTTCTGAAACTCAGTTAATCATACGGTGTGATTGATGTAAAATCCGAATGTAACATACGCAATCAATCAACAGATATTGTAGATTGTTTATGGTCACCATCACTTCTGAATCGATCAATGAAGATGATTTCAGCATTGGTATATCTAGCTGCTGGGAAGCTCTACCCGCCATAGTTTTAAACAGTTCACGAAGAAAGGTCTGATACTTGGAGACAGATTGATAACAAACTATGACAGGGGAAATCGCAGTGGCTTGAATCGTCGAACAGCACACCAATAGGATTTTCTGGTGAAGTTTGTTGGCGTGATTATATTAGAACAAGTTCTGATGCACAATACTTTGGAATTTTTGAAGAAAGCTGCCTGGTCTTGAATACTATAAGCGCCTCGAATTTCGGAAGCGCATGAGAGTAGATGTAACACTGGTGAATCCTTTGGTAGTTTTCTTTTCTTTAGTTTACCCAATTGGATTAATTAATTAAGTGGCCGATTGATGATTGAGTGATTTGATCATTTAGATTATGGATCCGGGTCTTCTCGAGGAAAAGAACAATCGATTAGAACCTGGTTTGAAACCGATACAGAAACCTAAGCTCAATTCATGGAATTGAGATATAGCCAAGGCTAAATCTAAATCTCGAAAACGAATGCCAAAATCCCTAGCCCATTAGTAATTCAGATATACATACCTAGGTACCAAACATTGGAAAAGTTTTTGGGAGCAGGTGTGCCTACATCAATTTCGGTATAATCTAGGAGATGTATACCCAAACCATCGAATGGAAATCATTGAGGTTGCTGTTGCATAACTAGTACAACCTCAAAAATCTGATTTTGGGGCTATTTTGCTAGCCTCGGTGCATTACCCTCCGGTATTTCTAAATTATATCATCGGCGATGAATATTGGTGTAAATTAACAACCACACTACAGCTGTAAGTACAGATTGCGGCTCTTCTAAGAATCAAGAAAGGGAGAGTGGAAGGATAAATTTCATCATCACCGCTGTTGGCGCAGAAATCCCAACTATATATATGCTCGACCGCAGCAAGCCATTGTGGACATTGCAACTTTGGACTCAAGAACCATAACCGCCCTTATCTGTTCTGAAAGTTCACCCAATCTCACTTGATTGTCTGATACGTGCAAAAAAAAAAAAGCACAGAGTACTACAGGACATTCGAGTTAACATGGCTTCACACTCCAAGACCCAACCATGGAAAGCAAATTGGCCTCCGCAAGAAGTCAACTCTTCTTTGCCATCTCATGGCTGTGCCAAAGGCGCTATCCTCGTTGAAAATGGAGATACTGTTAGCAAGCCGCGGAATATGGCAGTTGAACCTAATACCAACAACCAAGAATCTCCTTCCAAGAATCAACCATGGAAGGCCGACTGGCCTCCACGAGAAATCGACACCTCTTTGCCATCTCATGGCTGTCCCAAGGGTGCGATCCTTACCGAAACCGGAGACACTGTTAGTAAACCGCGAAAGCTAGCAGCCAAGTATGACAGCCGCAATTCTCAAGAATGAACAATCAACGGTCAACGATTATGCATGCTACAATGTTCCCTTGTTCGTTTGGTCCGCATACGATCCGTCGGGAAAATCGAGAATTTTGTTTGGATGTTACAGGACTATCTTTAAGCAGACTTTTAATTTCTGTTGGTGGCAAGAGATCTGATTTGCTTTCGTTAAAGGGGCGCCTTTTCAAGTGCACCTCTTACAAGCAAAGATGACAGGGTTTGGAAGTTATCGATATTATTATGCGAGTACGCGGACGCGTTTGTTTTTGATTTGTGGAATGTTCCAACTGCATTATGTAGTCTTTACCAGGGCAACGACACTTTCCTTTATGACTTGCCAATTGGTTAACTAAGAAAATCTCAATACAGTGCTGCAAATTTTCAGGCTTTTTCAATCACACCCACATCTGCAAGTGATCGCAATAGAGGTCGTTTATTTAGTATGGAATCAGTAGGTTACATCGCATAATCTCCCCTGCACGATGCTTTTATGTAAACCATTCTACCTCGGCGGGATAATCAATATCTGCATCCATGACCAGAACTCGCACATCAATGCTTTCCCGGGGAAATGTGTTTGTTGTCTCGGACAGGTAGAAAGATCCATGTGCGCACCCTAAGTAATGGTCAGATTTGAAACATCGGGGTGATAGTAGGAGGAAAGAAGGCTTACGGCTGTTTAGTTCCGCGTTACTGTCGGTAGCCTTGAATATCAGAGCCTCTGTTGGCTTTTGTTCTCTAAGATAATACCATGACTGTGCGGGGTTGTGATGGACCATGCAGTTCTCTGCAACAACCTGTTCGTAGACAGCATCAGCTGGCACGATATCTGCATCTTCGAGAGACTTTGATTCACACAACGCTAACGGCCAGTCCATAACTGGTCCTTTCAATGGTTTCCATACCCTAGTACTGTTAGTTCGAAGCAGGATAGCTAGCAAGAGTGACTTACGTGACACACCGCACTCTTGAGTTCAGAATCTCATTGCCACGCTGTCCGTAAACTTCTTTGACAATATTCTTAATTCCATCGAGAGTGATATCTGTCACAGGTTATATACTGCCAATATTGATACCCGGAAGACAGCCATACCAATGTGTACGAGTGAGTTTGGCTGACCGAAGTCATACGATTTCCCAGTAGAAATGGGGAACTTCTCATGGCGTCGTCGAAGCTCCAAAGACATTAGTGTGATTTCCGGGAGGGTGTCTGTAGTAGCTTACCTCATAATCAAGTGGGTATACATGCTTGGCCTTGCATACTCTCATAACCATCTGCTGTATTTCTTTCATGTATACAGTATGGACCTTGTCATAGTCAAAAAATTCCTCGTAGCTGAGATCACTGCAAATGTCGTGTATCTCAAACCCGTTCTTATCGAGCGAAAGGGTTGGTATTGCTGGTCGCATATTATATATGTTGACGGGAACCGTTTCTATGATAAAATTGGTGTTCGGAATATCTCCGACCGGTATGTACCGCATTCGATAAGGTTTCTCGTGATTCCACAATGAGTCTCGCTTGAGGAATTTCAACTCTGACTGCACTGGCTGTGAAGTGGAGGAAACAATCTGAAGAGCTGGGACGTTTTGCATTGTAGCAATATTCTCGACCTTGTTGTCAAGTTTGAGAAATGCGTAAAAGTCAGTAATAATCACCCCGCTCAAAGTATATCAGATCAACGACGAGTGGAACTACCGGTGAAGTTTGGAATACTGCTGTAATCTCAAGTCTTTGTTCACTGCAGACTATTGAAGTGATAAAAGGTGATCCGAAGTGATTGTCGACTTGTGAACCAGCAAATTGTGGAGCTGTATTATCCTGGCCACACTTTCTCTAGTTGGGCATGCTTCTAGCTCAAATAGGCTCGTTGCAGGATCTCGATGCAATAAAACCATTGTGGTCACATTCTGATTACCAATTAAGAACGAATAAGCATGGCTGCTCTTCTGTGACTCTAGGTACTTCAATGAGTGGACCTGCGTCGATAGCCAGACCGAGTAGACGCGACTGTATGAAGTCCAAACAAAAGATAATCTAACCCAAAATGAAGGCGTTTCATCCTTCTAAATTACCATATATTCTCAGCGAAACATGTTCTAGTTGCGTTAATGTAATTGATTGTGGGAATGCATAGTATGAAACAGGGTCTTGTACTTCGGGAAATAGGCCGTGTACCATTTCCGGCTGCCAACGGTATCGAAATTCTGTAAGGAAAATATCCAACCAATCGTCCTCATAGAAGAAACAATATACTTACAGTACCTAACGGTAGTATCATTGCCATCCCTGGTTGTGGATTGCTTTCGGTCGAACACTGGGGACTTACTGCAGCGCTGGAAAAATTGCCCAAGAGCTTTGAATCAGTGGCCCAAGTTTCAATTTTATCGTATGAGTACGGTGAAACCTTGGACGAGATTAAGACTTGGGAAGCCTTGCTGGCGTTTGGTGGTGGATTGCTTGATCTTCTCCTTGAAAAAAAACGACAATTTGCGGATAGTCGGTGCATTTTTATCTGCCACAGTCTGGGTGGTATTCTGTTGAAGAAGGTTTGCGTTCTATCTTGCATTCCTTTGTTGACACCTATACTCATTCGTCCAGGCATTAAATCTCGCATGTGCGCGGAAAGATTATTTTCAAGCCGTTCTTGACAGTATTATTGGGATCATCTTCCTTGGGACTCCCCATAACTTTAAGACTGACCAAAAGACACTAGAAAGATACACGACTATCGCACGCTTCGCTGACAGCGGGAAAAAAGGCTGCCTCAAACCCATTTCACTAGCCAGTGGTGCTAACGATCCCCCAGGCAGAAGCCAGATCTGCAGCATCGCGTTGCAGTTCGAAACCTTTCGGCTACCAATACCTGTCTTATCGGTTTACGACGGGAAGGAAACGCGAGTGGGTTGGTTCAAGTCAAAATCATTGACCTTGGTTGACGAGGAGATCGCCAAAACCTCGTTGCCCGCAGAGGAGAGCTATCAGTCTGACTTTGCACACGCAGATCTGTGCCGGTTCGATATGCTGGGAAACGCAACCCATCGCATTCTTGAATTTCTTCAAGGTCTACTCAAATCCGCAAAGAGTGTGTCAACATTTCCTTCTTCCGAGGTGCTGCGCTTGTATAATATATAAGACTGACCGTCGAACACAGAATCATCTGTGCGCAATGCTCCTGCACCCGTACCCCACTCGGGCTCCTTGGCGCTTCCGACTCCACAGCCCCGCCAAACAGGGCTTTTAATAGGCAGTCACTCTTCAGGGCTTGATAATACTGATAGCTCCTCCTTTTCCAGTTTTTCTCACATATCGAAATATTCCTCAACCGCTCCTTCATGGCGGTCTTCAAGCTCGACCGAGTCAGCAGTTGGAACGCTGCCAGCTCGAATTCTTCCAAGATGCTCCTCGAATCCCGATTTCTTTGGTCGTACGGCTGAGCTTCATGAACTCGACAGTCACTTAAGCCCACAGGCCCCGATACCCCGTCACTATGCTCTCTGTGGGATGGGTGGAGTAGGGAAAACAGAGCTCGCCGTTCAGTGGTTCTATGCGCAAACGGATCATTTCCGAGCCATGTTCTGGATCGATGCGGCCGAACCGGCCCAGCTAGCTTCTTCCTACGCTAAGATTGCTTCAACTCTTCAGATACAACCAGCTGGGCAAGCCGATGATTTGATTGCGAATCGAGAAATTGCGAAGAGGTGGTTTGCTAATACTGATGTTCCTTGGTTGCTTATCTTTGATAATGCGGACAACATCAATCTGCTTGCCGACTACTGGCCGCATGGCGGCTTGGCCCGTCGTGGCTCGGTTTTGGTCACAAGCAGAGATCCACTTGCATCAGTCGTAAGTGGCATTATACCCGGACTGGACTTGGAGCCCTTTCCGGAGACAGAAGCCTCCGAGTTTATCCGGAGAGTGACGGGCTGTGACCTTAGTGAACCTGAAGAACAGGCCGCACTTGATATGGCTCGTGAGCTAGGCTGTCACCCGCTGGCTATTGTACACATGGGAGGCGTGATTCGTCGCCGGCAATGGTCGCTACAGCAATTCATGGAAAATTATCACACTAACTATCCCAAGCTGCGAGATCCCAAGAAGACCCTGCAGCAGTTTCGCCATGGAAGCATGTTGGCAACAGCTTGGAATTTTGCAGATCTAGATGCACAAGCCCTCAGGCTACTTCGGATCCTGTCTGTGTTGAGTCCTGATCGCATCCAGGAAAGCTTTTTTGTGGTCCCTTCCAGCGATACCGAACCTTCCGTCTTTTTTGATGACATCGAAGACTTTGAAGAAGCAAAAGATGCACTCCTATCTTCATCTATCATTAAAAGGAACAAAACCAGAAGGGAGCTTTCGATCCACCGCATCATAGCACAAGAAGCCAGAACCTGGATCCCCGCAGAAGAGCTATACAGCAGTTTTTGTGACGCTGTCCATATTATATGCCGAGCATGGCCATTCAATGATGCTCTGGAGAATCGTCACAAAACAAGTCGATGGGTCACTTGTGAAGCAGTTTTCTCACACCTTGAACACATTCACAAAGTTTATCAGTCCAACGAAAAACCATGGTCCCATGAGAGATATAGTGTGGAATTGGTCAGGCTTTTTCAGGAAGGTGGCGCGTGAGTGGTTTTCAAACTTAATGTGAAGCTTGCTGCTTGCTAATTAAGTAGTTATCTGCATGAGCGTGGTTTCTCATTCGAAGGAAAACCATACCTACAATCCGCGCTACGACTATATGAGAAAGTAGCAGAGAAACCCCCTGATCATCTCGAAGTTTTGAGTGATATATACTATACCCTTGGAGCAATCGCGAATGAGACCAACGATGGCGCTGGGTGTCTTTCCAACAATTTGATTCTTTTAGATATGCGAATCAAGACGTTTGAAGTGAAAGGAAAGCCTGATGTGAGACTAGCAGCTGCAAATAGCCAGATCGGTATCGCGTACATGATGATCGGCAAGCTTGCCTTAGCAACCGAATACTTTAAGAAGAGCATAATGATCTTTCAAAGCTTAGACAATTTTCAAATTGACATGCTCGGGTTTCCAGCTGCGAATCTTGGACTTGCGTACTGGATGCAAGGACAGCTTGATGAAGCAGATAATACATTTGCCACTGCACTCAGAGAGCGAGAGCGGGAGTTTGGAAAGATGGACAACATCTCTTACAAGTAAGCAGAAATTAACATGCAGACTCATAGTCCTATGCACGCAAGCTAAACTCTCTGCTTCTATCGATTTAGAACGGGGCGTATTCTCCACGGACACGGAAATGTCAAAGCCAGCAAGGCCGAAGTCGCAAAGAAGATCGGCGAGACCAGCCAATACGTTTCTCTCATGCAAGAAAGCCGCATGTTGCACGAAGCAAGCCTCAAACAGCTAGAATCAACACTGGGAGAGTATCATCACCGGGTTGCCGATCTATGCCACAAGATCGCCGGGCATCGTATTATTGAGAACGACCACGCTGAAGCGCAGTAAGTTATTTCAGTAATTGACGCTGAAAGCATTGAAAATAACCCACTGATGGAACTTGTTTCTAGGGAATATCTGGATCGAGCTTTGAGAATATGGGGAAGCAAACACTGGTACAAAAACCAAGTTGCGCGTACATCTTTCCTGAAAGGAAAACATCTTCTCCAGATGGGTAGCGAACACAGCCCTGAAGGTCTCCGTTGGATTGAAAGAGCACGGATTTTGAGAAGCGAGATTTTAAAAGATGAAGAGCCCAAGGAGCCCACAGAAGAAGACTACGATGACTTGATTGTTTTTTGGTCAAGGTGAAAACATTATGACGAGAAGGCGTTTCGGAGGTACTATCTTTCTTTTATTGTGAGTAGCAATGAAGATAAATTCCGACTCTGACGCATTGCTATGTCATTACGACCCTCACGGAAACATGCGGTCGTCTCAAGAACCACGAATTTATTTGAATCTCAAATCTCTATCTTTTTCATATTGCCATTCTTTCTCAGTCGCTCTTGGGATGCTTTGCTTAAGCTCATTACAACAAACTTATACCTCTCGTATAGGCATATTTGCAAGGGCCTCATAGATTCTTGCTAGGAAATTGGAAAATTTGAAGAGACGGAGTTTCCTTCCAATCCAGATTCAACAATGAAGGCACTCGCGCCAGGAGAATAAAACGAGTCAACTTACTAGCGCTTGCAAACTTACACTAAACTGACTAGAAAATAGAATCTACCAAGCAAATTTACCAGTTGAGCTGTAAGGTTACATTCCCGAAACTTTATGTAATTGAGAAAAAAAGGAAAAGAAAAGAAAAGGCGACTTCTCACTTATCGGACATGACTACAAGTGATAACTTCCTAGCCCCTCCCTTAACATTGACGTCACCATGTAAACCTTAAAAGGAGCCGTCATGATAAACAGTACTGGCGAAAAAAACACACGAAAAGACTACAAATAGAAATGAGAAATTATATTGAAAAGGTAAAATGATAATTACGAAGTAAAGAAATAATATTAGGAAACAATTCTTTGCACAGAGATCGTGTACTCACGCAAAGTTTCAAAGCCGCAATACATCATTCACAGGGGCCAAGGACAGCCAACTAGCAAGGCGACAACGACAAGGCAAGAACATCCAGCAAATATGCAAAATGCTAAATTGTAAAAAAGCGGATATGTAATTTGATTCAAAAACTATATAAAAAATCGACCCTATCTCTCCCATGAAAGATAATCTCAACTATATTACCACCCATACACCTAAAGCCAACCACCCCTTTAATCGCATCAAAACCATCAAAACTCCCAATAGCCACTAGGAAATAGAGATAGATGGACTTGAAAACGCAATTGATGGAACAGAAGCGAAGATGTTAAATATGCTAGTTCCTTACGCCCGCTAAAACCCATAATATAAACGAAGAGAATTGGTATGTTGAGCGGGTGAATAGAGGTGATCTCGACCCGAGATGTATTATCGCTGGTGGCTAAAAGCGACTTTGGGGAAACCTAGATTACTGACATGGATTCCATGTAAAGTAGAGTTCGATGGTCAAAATGCCGATCGAGCAGGTATGTCTCTTGTCCCTCGGTATACAATCTCGGGCGGGATGCGTTTCTCAGGTGAGAATGAGGTGCCTAGATACCCTTGATGACTTGGGTTCGCTCGGCATTTAGTTGAGCTGCATTTCGGTCATGACATTCCTTCTTGCACTGTAATGAGATGAGTCAGCCCACAATTCCATCTTCGCACATGATTTCTGAGAGCACATCTCCTAATCCAACTTGCCACCATTGAATCTGTTCTTCCATTCTAGGTCCATCGGATACCTCTCGGAGAACAGATTCCCCAGCACTAGACTCAGGAGATACATCATAGATAGGGCAACTCACGTCTTCTAATTTCACACACTTGTGATCCTCCAACATTCTGTGCTTCCCACAGAATTCGCCTTCACAGAATCCACAGTGTCCTACGATTCTTTGTGCTGCCACTCCGCAGTCCTTGTAGTTACACTTAATCTTCTTAGGTGGCATACCGCCTCTCAGTGTTCCTGCAACGTGGATTGTCGAGTCTCGAGTAATGTTATTCGAGGTGAGAGTGGAAGATGGCTGTAAATGTCTTCCAGCGTGTACGAGACGAAGCGTTGACGATGGTGAGGATGTGCGGATAGAGAGGAGATGGGCGAGGTTTGAGATGGTGGTGTCTTCGGGAACAGTTATGGGTATAGCTAAATAGTGAGTTAGTTGGGGAAGTTTAAGAATGAATGGATGTGGGAATAAACATACTGTCACCGGACAAAACTTTAACAAAGATTTGCATTGATTCCGATTGTAATTCTGGGGAGGCGGATCTGGATGAAGTGGCGCTTGAAGGAGTATACATGATGGATGATTAATGGTATGTATGTTAATTGAAGAGGACTTGAGTATTATCGATGAGATTAATGATGAATTCGAAGAGTTGTATTGATGAATGTAGAAAGGGAATTGTTGAATGGAATTGGAAATTGATTATGGAAAGACGATTCGTTGTCTTAGTTGTATTCGTTGTACTTGTATTCGTAAGAAGAAAGTAATCGAAGGTTCTTGGTGACAATGCGATTGGGTGTCTTGTGACGAGGACCGGAGACGAGAACGTAATCTACCGTAAGTATTGGTACTGGTGACTGTGACTGGGACTGGGACTGGGACTGGGACTGTACTAAAAAGTCTTATCTGACGGCGGGAGTCGAGGCGGTATCGGGTTATTGGGTTTGATTTCGATAGTCGGATTATCCTTTAATGCAGCTGTTTGTTGTCGACTTTTTATTCCTTGACGGGCGATGAAAGAAGATGGTCTCGTTTCGTCGGGTTATGGTTTGTGATCAAGTGGGATGGAATGTGAGTTATTGAACAAGTACTTGACTTGTGAATGGGAATCCGATCGAATTTTAAATGGCAGCAGCTAGGTATGTACTACACCATGTACGAAGTATCATGGAACAGATGGGTGCGAACTAAAGAGACTGGCTTGGCTCCATTCAGAGTTCAATGTACGAAGCACCTACCCAGGTATGTATGCCATCATTTCACTCGAGGGATTGATAATTAGTGTGATTGATACTTAAACACCCATGAGAGTCTAGCGATGATCTAAAGAGTCCCCTAGATCCACCCTTCCACGATTAGAAGCGTGTGCTAGCGAGGCTAGCTGGTCACTAGCCTTAGAAAGCACTAGTCTCTGTAATACAGACACACTTCATCCCTTTAGTTCCGCACTCTCCTTGTACGACCAAGTCTCCTGGACTCCTCTCCCTCTCCCTTTCTCCACTCCCTCTTCCTCTCTCCACTCCCATGAATTCGCCTCACTTCCTCTCCATAGAGCCAGAAAGCTCAAGGAAAGACCTGGACATGGAAAGATTGATATATATCAATACATCATGCTTTCATCCCTATATCATTATTCGGTCTAGAGTACTCTTCATGTACTCTTTATCTGGAACCTATTAATCACTCATACGCGATCTAATAATGACTTGAAATTACAGTACCGATCATCATAAATTGGTGGTTGGCGCAAGATGATCATCTTTCATACCGCCGGTAGAGCATCTCAAAGAAAGTTCATGGCGTAGAACTGAATCGCCAATTCCATCTATCAAGCATACCTAGGCACGTTGTACAAAGGTATACGGAGTAGATGGAGAAGTCGGACTACGGCACATGATTGAACCAAAAGACCAGATTCCAGAAAATGCCTTGCTTATTGTATCGAATTCCGGATTAGCTTTTATTGATTACATACTCTCTCTCGTATATACCGCACTATATTACCATCGACTGCTCCTCCTCGTACCATCTATCTAATCAAACCATTCAAGCCTCGGAAAAGTATTGTTACGGTATTTCTTGACATATATCGGTACCCTTTTCCAAAAAGAGGCCCTGAACCCCGAAGTGAAGGTTACCAGGAAAAGCAACTCCGCCTTATCTCTCATCAATGGCATCACACTACTGGGGACTCCGTATAATCTACCAAATATCTCGCAACTTCTGAGTCTTCTGAATCTTCTGAGTACCGGTGTGATTAGACCCAAAGAACATCTGTTCTTCTTTCTCGTACCCTCGACTCAGCTACATTCGAAACATGGCTCCTAGGATGAAGCAATTCAGAAACAAACTATCTGATGCTTGAAATCACGAACATTTCTCCTTCACACGACTGAGTGGATTATGAAGCATTCAGCCACCCTGACTCATGCCACGCACGCTACGAGGCTATTTACTCCATGCGCCACTAGCCACCACACCAAAGATGTAGCCACAAGTGTTCGATTGTTCGATTTTTCGATTAACATTTTCTTAGCTTGCAAGCCAAACGGAGTACATCGGCATTGAGTCGCCATTGACCCTGTGGAGTACATCAAACTTTATTCTACACAGTCAAAACTAGATACTTTTGCCACATACATCATATGTTTGATAATCAACTAGCTTTGAATCAACTTTTTCAAAGGTTTGACAAGACCATTCACGATAGTACCAAAATACTACAATCCTTTACCGGTACTCCACACCCAAGGCATCCTGACTCACTACCCATGAAATAAATTTCTCCATTTCGATCAACCTGCATACAACCTGCATTACCCAATCCCTTTGGTTCGATCGGCAGCAGCGGCGTCAAACCGTCCACGATTTCCTTTATCGATTCTCTTCATGCATGCGCCATGCCATCTGCACCGCTATAGTATCCGAAGAACCGCAATATGCGCCTCGAATCCGTCGACGTCTGTACAGTTATTCGAACCATGCATCGTCAAACAAGAACCCGAATCGCCAATCTAATATCTACGTCTAGATACATTAGCTTAACATATACATATAGAGCTAATACCAAGACCTTCAGATATGCAACAAAGTGACAAATACAAGCGAGTTTTGCAATCTTCGTCTCCAGCTTCCCCGGAAAAACATGAATAACCTTAGGTTATTGCTACTCTAGATACATAAATAAGCCTTGATGAAAGCATGAATTACATCCCGAGATCAATTATTTACGATTGTCTAGGTACTTACATCTCAAAACTCTCCAATCTCCTGATCGAGACCACAGCTTCAACTCAATTGCCCCTGTTCTCCAGGCTCAACTCCTACTCAATATCCCTCATACCCAGGGGAAATAAAAAAGCACTAAATCTACCTAGCGACCGCACCAAATGAACCCCAGAAACCCTATATTCATAATACTATTTACTTTAGAACACCATTCATTTCCTTTACTCTTCGAAATGCAAAGAAACAATTACATTATCGAAAGACTTCGTTCGCTAATATTCAATTCCGGCTTTTTTCTCTCCTCTAAATACCCCCCCTCCTCTCCTTTTAGATAGCACTCCTTGTATCTAGAAGTATATAATACAATACAATACAACACAACACAAATAATACATATATTCCATCCCTACAATATCTACTCGTCTATCCATCCTATCCCATCCCATCCCCTCTCTCTAATCCATCCTCTCCCTTGTTTTGAATACTAATTATACTCACCTACCCACCACCAATACCACCCCTCTCCTTAAGCATACCGTCTACCCATCTACTCACCTCCTACCTACCCATCTACTCATCTATCCTCCAACCAAATCCCTCTTATCAAAAACCTATCCTCCTTTCCTCCATTCTATTTCCCTATCACGTCATATCCTATCGGGTTTATCACTGAATTGTTTACTTACTGACTGACTTACTTACTTACTGTACTGTACTGCACTGCACTGCATTATACTTAGAACTATACCTAGAACTACACTAACTATACTCAACCTATAAATGTACTACATCTAACCCACACTCCATCTAATCCAAGCCAGCCAACCAATTTTCACCAACCCCCCAACGAGCTCACAAGAAGATGATTACCACCATCACCACCACCACCACCACCACTACTAACCACCCATTACAGTCCATCCACTCATCTCTTCAAAATCCACGATACCAAGTCTACCCCTCGTTCAGAAATAAATTATGCATCTTATCTCATTTCATTTCAATTCATTCCAAATAGTCTAATTATGTATATGTACGTACCATAAATTCATGTACCTCCTCATCCCATCTCATCTCATTCCCTAATTCCCTCACCTCCTCCCCAATCCCTTCAAAATTCAGAATCAAAACCAATCTAATATAATCCTGTTATTCCTAATCGCATCCCATCACACTCCTATTCTGCATACTACCCCATCCCATCCCGTCCTAAATAATCCATCCCAATCCGACCCAAGCACCCAATCCGTAGATAAAAAATCCTAGCCCAAACCCAGAACCATAAAATAACTCCAGGTTTTGTCCGCCAACTCTATAAGAGAAGGAAGAATGACCAGTAATCAAGAAAAGGAAAATGCACCATTCTCAATGCTCATACAGAAACCCCCTTCGCTATGCTTGCACTTGTGCAATCTCGCAATTTAAACAAATATACGATGACATCAATTTCAACCCCTTCCTTAATATTCGCGATTGTTTATCTTGCGTTTCCTCCTATTTCGCGCAGTCTTTATGAAAAGTGAGTTGGCCACGGGGAGAAGCTCAATGCTTTTTATATTTCTGAACATCAAGTTAGTAAATCATTTCATCAGAAATATAAAACATGAAAATAAAACCTACAGCATCAACCCTCTCCAGATTTTTCTTATCCAAAGTATTCGTAGCCCCCATCAACACTTGTCCAGCCCCCTTTGCCACTCCAATCACTGGTCTCAATATCACAGTAGGAGCATGTTTCCTCACGGCCTTCAAGACCCCCTTCGCATTGCCATCTTCCATAACCTCTCCCGGAACTGCAATAATTGCATCTCGAGCCATGATCAGATCTCGTTGTAAGCTAGCGTACCCGCCCCTGAGGCCCTGCATTACACCAACCGGTTGATTGGCATAAGGCGAGATTTGCTTGCGTTCATCTTCGTCATCGCTGGAATTGCCGTGGGATAGAGAGGTATCTTGGGGCCCAAGAAGACCTTCCGCCCCTTGCAGGACAGTTTGTACACCAATGGCGACTTTAGCACCGAGTTTGACGAGTTCAGTACCCGTAGTTTTGGCAAATATGGCGGCGCCTCTTGAAATGTTCCGAACGATTCTTCCATCCTTCTTGTATTCATTCATAGGTATCACCACAAGATCTTTGAAACCACTTCCGACATTGACGATTGAGCGGACTGGAGCTAATCCGGCCAAGATACCGGGAAGTTGATGTTCTTTGACATCTGGCGTCCAAATGTCATTGAGGACTTGGCCCATCTTGTCGAACCCTGAACAACCGTGAATGATACAGTGTCTGAGTGTTAGATCAGCTCCATCGAGGATCATGAAGTTCATAAATTCCGTCGTGCGACCGGAACGAAGACCAGAATAATCGACACGTTTTGGCTTGAAATCCAATTTGACATCAATGGAATTGACTTCCACTCGCTGTAGAAATGGTTTCTCGCCCGGAGCTTCAGGTTCCAAATCCGATTCCACCTTGAATTCGAAAAATCTAGTGATGAAGTCAAGAGCATCTTGATCAACGTGAAGACGAAGTGGAAGAATAGTCACTTTGATGACCATCTCAGTTGCAGCAAGTGTTGGAACAGGTTTCACATTCATGATCTCGATGTGAACCATATTTGACCCTTTTTCTCTCTCACCTGCATCTTGCATGTAAGTAGCAAATTTTCTCCAGGTCGAGGTACGAATGTTATCAAACACCTCGAGATCATGCACACGAATATCAATGGAACTCTGGGTTTCACCACTGAGAGGTGGGAAAGTCACAAGGTCGACACAGACTCCTTTCAACTCGAATGCAATCTTATGGTGTTTAGTTCGATTGAGTCGAAGCTTCTTGGCTGTGCGCCCGCCTCCTTGTCTGCTTGTAGTGACAGTATAACTCGTGGTTGCTATCGACTCCGTCTCGGTAGCATTATCGTTCAACTGTTGATTGATAGCTGCAGCGAGCTCACGGGGATCACGACTGTTGGGAATGTCGATCCACATCGAGTTGAGCAAAAAGGTTCCACGCTCAGTATCTTCGTCATCATCGATATCCTGCTCCCAAGTTGAGCGTCTTTCATTCCGAGCACGCTTTTCAATGGCTTTGGACTCGATATCTTGTACAGCCTTGGAGATTGTATCCCGAGTCTCTTGCCAGTCGTAGCCATCGAACAGGTTCCAGATGATGTGTACATCTCGTACGCGTACCCTCAACGGGCTCTTCTTAGCCTTGCTGTAGTTGGATGTATCATAGGTATTCCTGGCCGAGTTCCACCTATGAGCGGACTGCTCCAGTGATGTGCCTGTCCCAAAATGATCCTCGTGGAACGATAGAGCTACGTTATCAATTTCTGGCTCTTCCACAAAGCTATCCAGTAAGACACCATCCCGAGTATCGCGTGCGGTGAGGTTCAGAGACGCCAATGAATCCTCTGAATCGTCAAGGACAGCTTCTTTGTATCCATCGTCGGATCCACCTTTACAGTAATCGGAATCAAAGCCGAGTTCGCTTCCTCCTTCTTCAGCTAAGTCCCCAAGCTCTGTGAAATCATTGCTAAATTCGTATTGACCTTCAGGAGTTCCAAAAGCATCTATTGATACAGAGGCCAGAAGATTGTTAAGTGGAACAACCTTTGTTTGATAAGTGTTCTCCTCCTTTCTCGGTGCTTTTCCCGGTGGAGCTAATTTACCAAGCACGCTGATCAATGTTTGAGTGGAGTCGGCACATGATTCAAGCACGAAGAGATCATCTCGCAACTCAACATCAAGGCAACTCTGACCATCATCGTCAACGGAAAGAAGAACGGTGGCCTTTGCAGATGAAATGTAGCTGACTGACACATAGCCCATTGAAGTGAGATCTGCCACTTGATTACTGCTACCATTAAAGGAATTCCTTTTATGATCTGATTGCGCAGTACTTGCAAGATGAGCAACATTGTCAATGACAAGAACAGAAGCCTTGCTTAACTCAGCTGTGACACTTGCGTTCTGATCCTTTGGTAAAACTGCAACCACATGTGCTTCGGTCAATACGGCAAGAATTTTCGAAGGCAAGCCCAAGGGATTGAGACCCATGATGCAGTCCTTTAAAACGACATCAATGGCCATTGGTTTAGCTGGACTACTACTAGACGCGGGGCTTTTTTCAACAACTTTGTCCTTACCCTTTGGAGTTGGTGGCTGTGCGAAGTCCCTCAATGTAGCGACTGATGCCGTGATACTAGCTGACATCTCATCCCCAGTTGCAGTATCCGCCAGCCCGAGCAGCACCATGAGTGTAGGAACGCGATATTCGACTTTCAGATTCCAAAGTTTGATTTTTACAATAGGCTCCATCTCATCACCAATCAATCGAGCCATAATGCTTGGAATTCGTAATTCTGGCCTATTGAATACTTGATCTGTGCCCGCGCCGATCAACTCCTCAGAATTGTTTCGGTAAGCAGAAACCGTGCCGACACTCAACGCTACTAGTGATGGTATAGGGATTTGCGCCATATCCAAATCAGTAGCCTTGAGTTGAAGACCACCCACAGAGTTGTTGACATCGACGTCGACACCAAGCTTCTTGACTTTGACCAAGGACAAAAGACCCGGTCGATCATCGTCGGGTAAATACTTTGTAACTGTGGATAATCTTGCGACCTCTTCACCCAGTTCTGGAAGATAACTCAACTCGTGCAACCTACCAAGTTTGGCCTGCAGATCATCCACGGTAAGTCGGAGTACAGATCCTTGTTGTCTTTGACGAAGTAGAGTGTCAAGAAGGATATCATCGTCTTGGTCATACTTTGAATTCGATGGTGCGATTAATGCCAACAATCGATCTATATCGTTGTCCTTGGGTGCGTTCAAGAACTCAATGCGCGTCGTGGAAATTTCAATAGCGATGGCAGGATCGTCAACGGAATGCTTTAGATGTGGCCCTGACAATCTGGTCTTGTCAATACCAATGCCGATTCCTTCCTCGCGACTGATCAACTTCACAGCAGAAGTTTCAACTCCCACGCTGCATTCAGTGCCCACCAAGTCAAGAATCAACCCACCAATCCTAACATCTGCTTTGTTTGGCACTGCCACTGTTTGATCATCAGGTTCGATGGGCGTATTGAATTTCACGCCTTTCGTCTTTGGCTTTATTACTGGGCTGGAAGTGACTGTCGAGTTGGACGCCATCGAGCTACCAAGGTTGAGTACACTGCTCAATCCACCAAACCAGCTAAAAGTCTCATCAAGATGCTGTAGGTCAACCGCCACATGCAGGGGCAACGTATGGACCTCAAATCGAGTACTGTCATGACTTTGGTATATGTTGGCAGACACGTCGATGCCAGCAGAAGCAGCAAGATCACGAGTAGAAGCTCTCATTTGAAGACCCGCGTCAAAAGAAATTATATTTTCTTGGGCGTAGCCAAAAATGAACTTCTGTAGTGTTATGCTAGTCTTGATAGTATTGCCTGAAGGATCTCTAGAGACATTGAGCCCCTTGATTATGGTCTTGAGAAGAACATCCGAATCCGATGACTTCGTCTGTGGTTCTGCAATCCGTGAACCCGAAGTACCCTTAAGATGTTCCAAGAACTTAAGTGATACAGTTTGAGCACTAACCCTGAGATGAGGTTCAGGAGAGCTAGATGTAGGCTTACTTGACACAGTGGTCGCTTGTGTCTTCTTTTTCATAGACCCTTGGATCTGGCAAACAAGCTTATATATAAGTCTGCCCACAGATACATCAAATTGAGCCAGTAGATTTCCCACGTCAACCTCGATTGATTTGTTCTCTTCAGGCTTCTGCGGTGGCTGTACTGGAATTCTCGGTGTTGGTTTCGGCAACGACCGTGAATGCTGGTCTCTGGGTAGATGGGTAGAAAATGCCCCAGGGAGATCCATTGTATTTGATTGTGAGTCACTGTGGCCATCAAAAGTGCTGCCGAATAGTGCTGATTCAGCAGCTGCATCTACAGGATCAGAAGAAGGATCATTCATCGCCGGAATATAGATGGCAACTTGATCAAGACTGAAGATCTGCTTCGTCATTCGGTCATAGTCACCAGGAGCAACAGTAGACTTCACTGAGACATCGCTCGAAACTTTGTGTAAGAGCTGAGACTGGCGTGGAGTTTCCGGGCGAATGGAACCTATGCTTCTATTTGATGCATGTAGTGAGCTTGAGGGCAAGTTCGTAGATTGCTCAAGAAAACTAAGATCTGACGCGCCATCCGAAGGAATAGAATGGCGAGCATGTTCAAGATTGTCGAGCTTTTCCACTCGTGCATTATAGTCCCTTGGAGTAAGTGGTGGAGATCTTGCATCTTCGCTATCAGTGCCTGAATCTGCCCACCCGCCGGGGATTGGAGCAGCAGAAGTAAATGAGACCGCACTCATGTACATGCTCTCAGCCTCTTCGTGACTGAATAATTGAGACTGCGCAAGATCATCTCCAATTTCCTCATTGAAAGTCGAGCTGCTACTCTCACTCATAGAATCTTCCGACGGAACCCTAGACTGTTGAACTAGATAAGTCCGATCAAGTGGCGCGGTAGTGGGCGGAAGTGTCGGCTGTGAATGAGATATTCGCTCCACAGAGAATCTAGTATGAGCTCTGGGTGGTAGCATGGTAGATTGTAACATGTTGTGAGCTCTGTTAACGCTGTGGAATGCATTGAATTCTGGAGTCTGATTAGAGGGTGAAGAAATATGAGCAGAGGCCCTTGGCGTGGAAGTGCGTGAGTTTTCGCCAGGTGTGCTATGTTCAGATTGTGATAATGAAGATCTCATATCATCTCCCTCAGGATGATCCAAAAGTAGGGAGTCGGTAACTTGATCAAGAATTTCTGAGCTTTGAAGCAGGCTATCTCCCATCTCGCTGTTATCGATATCCCCGTGCTCGCTGCCGGAAGGACTGGAATGTCCATCTTCTGATGCATCATCAAATTGTCCACTGTCATTAGCAATAGTCGAGCCTTTAACCACTGGGGAGGTTTTCACGGGCCTCAAAGGTGGTGAAGGACGTCTTATTTCCGGCAGTGAGGATTCGGAGACTCGTAGTGACGAAGCAGGAGATGAGGGGGGGCTAGGGGATGCAACTCGATCAAATGCACCCATACTTTCCACAGATAAGGTTTGTGTTTCTTTTGATGATCGCTTTTCTGTAGCCCGCTTGGATTCGGTTACGTCAGAGTGCGGAGGTATTGGCGATAGAACGGAGGATGATCGAGAGAGAGTCTGGAATAAATTTGCCTCTGTGATAAGTGCTCCTTGAATATTGCTGAGACAGATGAGTCTCTTTCCCTCCTTGAATAAAGATGTTATGTCCTTCCCTCCTCTCGTCTGGGTAGACTCAATATCATGTGTAACTCCCTCGATATCGACATCGTCAATCTTCAGCTGCACTGTTACCGGATCCGTGGTACGGTTTGGCGTCGGTCTTTCTGCAGGAATATCAAGATCCACATTGAAGGTAATCCCATGCACCCGTACTTGTAGCCTGTCCACAATGCCCTGCAAAAATCTAGCCATGAATGCCGGTAACGAGAGAGCCGTCCCAGTCCCAACAGGCGAATCTCCTCCCTCATTAGATGTAACAGACTCTGATACATCCTGCGTCTCCCCAAGAATTGCGGCTTCCAACTCTTCTTTCTCTTCTCTCGATTCCGTTTGTAGAAATGATGCCGCGAGGTCCTCTGCAGTTGGAAGTGTGGGATCTGGGCCCTGGTTTCTCGATAACGACTTCTTCCTTAACCTGTCATGGTTCGTCCGTGAACTATATGCACCCTTCTCCTCCCTAACCCTCAACTGCACATCCACTCCATCAACTTCGACCAATATCGGGCTGCTATATATATCGACCGGTATCGTGAGCCGCAGCAGTAAAACTTTCGCTTTACTTAATGCGATCGTGGAAGGAAGTTGTAGTAAAGTCTCGAGTTTCTAAACCTCGCACATTAGCATGATATCCTCATCCTCGACGTCAAAATCATGAAATAACTACCTTTAACCTCAATCCAACATCCTTAAATTCGAACGTGCTGTTTTTCCCCCACGCAATATCCAAATTCTCTAAATCCAATGCATCCGTCTCAAAGACTTCCAAACTAGAAAGCGCATATTGAAGTAATCGTTTGGGCATCGAGGATAATTGAAAATAAGACGCCATTGTTGCTTGCGACTTCGTTATGCAAGGGATTATTAAAAGCTATTAAAAGAAATCAACGCCTCTAAGCAATAATGTCTTAAAGAACACTGATAAGAAAGAAAATAAGAAGTTTCGGCGTATTTGATGGATGGTTTTATCTTAAGAAGAGGAAGGGCGGCTCCTGACGTCGACCTCGTGCACTGATATTGTCCGGGGCAAGATGGGAATCATACTTGACCGTACCCTCAGATCTTAAAGTCGCTACGGTTCCAATATATCAATAATGATCGGTGAATGTATTGGCCAACGGACCTTTGCCACTGTTGATGAAGATTCCCTACCGTAATGGTAGGTACTTTGAATGGTTCAGTGATGGGTTGTAGGTAGAAAGGGTTGATTTAGGTAGATAACCTAGGATGGATGTATGTGGGTTGCGAGGGCGAGTGATTCCGGGCGATATCCTTATCGATAAGAGGCCACTAAACTTCCTCGTGCGGGTATGGCTTACTGGTACTGACGTGGATTTATCCAAGTACACAGCATTGGCTGAATGATTGGATGCGGTTTCCTTGTCGAACCAATTATTATATTCTACATATGTTGGGATTCTACGAGGTATTTCTCCTGTGTTTTAGAGCCTACGAGATAATCATCATGCAGAGATTTCTGGGGTTTGTATATTGTAAGGGCACTCTTGTTCTATATTAGGTTTATAGAGAACTATACCTATGTTTTATATATAAAGCTAACCTCATGTGTTTTGTTAGTGTCCATATATGATCATATGATATGATCTGAGTCTCTTTGATGTTTGGGAAGAAGGTTTAGAAGGAGGGTCTGAATAGAAAAAGCTTTTGAAAGGGAGAAGGAAGAAAAGAGAGAGGAGGAAAAGTATTCTATACAAGGCGGGCTCTAAAACCTATATACAATGACTATATGTACAACGCACACCAGAATTGTTGTGATTCAAAGTGTAGAGCACAAATCGTACAAGTAGGATTACTATAGGTAGATAGTTCCATAATCACCCTCGTGCATGACTATAATGTATGAGGAAACCTTGGAACCTTGGAGCTATTTAACTTCCGTACAACTACACAATTGCGTGGCACTAGCTGAAATGGAACAAAAGCTTCGAAATAAGTTATTTTTATCTGGTTTCTATATGTGTGATTATAATGTTGAATTTCGACTTCCAGTCGAGGGTATCGTGACCCTCCTTAATCATGACCTAAATCGCCGTGTTGAATGCACATGCTTCCCTAACGCAAAACCCATCAACTCCGAAAAGGACAATTTTATCATCGGTCATTTTCAATTCAATCCTGAGCAGCCAACGGACCATCCCCATCTTCTCTGATTTTTCTCGCACTATCCTCATCATCTCCAAACTCCGTTACTATCCACAAACAAAATTGTTCCCATTCCACGCTCCATTCTTGCAATCTCTTCGCCCTCACACCGTTACCCATGGAAGCTTCCTTAACATCCTCTAACCATTTGCCAGCGCTTTGATCCTCGAACGCTGCCCATCTTACACTATTTTCAGCCAGCGAACCTAAGCCAGCAAGTCCAAGATTATCCCAGCCTTGCAGAGCTTGCCAGAAATCATGTGTCATACCATTAACATCCTGACCAAGAATCGAAGGGTCATCGTTACAGAGAGAGCAGGAAACGCCTCGTGCGAGAAGCGCTGGTAGAGGATGTGACATGATCGAAGCGCAAAGGCGAAGGACCTCGTTCGAGATTGGACAACTTTCCACGAGGATTTTCTTTTCCTTGACCAAATCAATCAATAAAGGATGCTTGTATAAGGAAAATCCATGACCAATGCGACGAGTTCCGAGTAGAACAGCATCGAAGAGGTTCTGATCAGTATCGCTGCCATCACCAAGACATTCTCCTGCATGAAAGAAGAAAGGTATTTCGACTCCTTCTTGCGCGCACTGTTTCTTGAACCAGAAAAGCTCTGGCAAAAGGTCTTTTAATGGTCTTCCAGCATCTTCTTGACCAACAAGATCATATCCGGATATGAGATCCGGATAAGTCATCTTGATTGTTAAACAAGCATCCATATCTTCTACGATCTTTCTTGTATCCAAAACTCGAAGACCAGTCCAAATCATCCTTGCTCCCCAGAA
This sequence comes from Botrytis fragariae, assembly GCF_013461495.1. Classification (NCBI taxonomy): domain Eukaryota; kingdom Fungi; phylum Ascomycota; class Leotiomycetes; order Helotiales; family Sclerotiniaceae; genus Botrytis; species Botrytis fragariae. Next base: position 602,401 of record NW_023500991.1, on the reverse strand, counting down.
TCCCTTACCCTCTTCTGATGCCTTAAACTTCTCGATTTCCTCCCCGAAAACTTTGAACATATTGCTGTATGTATCATCTGCTTTCTCTTGACCTTCACGATAGTAAAAAAATGTGAAAGCCAGTCGTAGATCAACCCATTTGACGCCATCAGCAAGTAAAGTCTGCATCATTCTCTTCATGAATGCCTTGAATATAGGCTCATAGAAGATGACTGTGTTCAAAATCGTAAAGACCGAAGAGAACTTTCTCCAAACTGCATCAACACCGTGATGATGTTCGATAGATTCAGTATCAGTAATAGTGCATCGACTTCGAAGCCAACGCAAGAATCCCTCTCGTCCACCTTCAGGAAAAGCGTCCGCAGCATCCTTCAAGGGCACAAAGCTGAATGGTTTATACCCCTCCTTCCAAATCTCTGCACCTTCTCCATCTCCCTTCTTCCTGAACCTAAACTTAACGGGGCCCGCCTCCCTATTTTCAGGCGAATCCAAAGCTCTATCACAGAAAATGCACATGCCCTCTGTTTTCAGCATTTCTTCAAACAAGAAATCATAGTCGACCATCGCATCCATATGCGCATGCAGAAGCGCGCCCTTAGGCATCTTCTTCACAATCTGCCATAATTTCGTCTTCTCCATCCTTTCCTTTGCCAGACTAAACATCATACCTGGATATATATTCTTCCCCGTTTCTTGCGCAACATGGTTCTCGAATTCTGAGGTCCACGTCGAGGCTTGTTCTTCGAGACGGATTCGGGAGACGATGTTGCAGGCTTCTTGCGCAAGAGGTGAGAGAGCGGATCTGAATGCATAATCTATTGTCAAAAATACAAGTCAGTGAGGAAATGATAGTATATAAGGACATTACGAACCACTGCGCTGCTGTTTTTCCTGGTCTATAAGTGCTTCTCTTCCACCAATGTACTTGTTAATGAACGGTTCATCTTTCGCAGGAAGACCAGCAGCTATTTCAGCATATTCATCGTCTGGTATTGTGGATGGCCATGGGAGGTCGCTGACTCTATTGGACATGATTGTAGAGCAATTTGACTTGACTGATGGATTGTTGACATATAAGAGCTTGATGATAGGAGAGGCAGAATAGCTAGGTAAGCTTGGGAAGTGGCTAACACAACTATTTGAGTATCTGAAAGCTCAAACAGTGGACACAAACTAATTTCTAATTATCTCCTCACTCCACTAACAAATCTTCAAATATCAATCTCAAATCACTTTGGTATAATGAATCGTCGCTAAAGATTACAGAATAGGTAGGTAGTTGGTGTTACACCAAAGCAGGAATGGGGGATGGCGGGGTCCTTCCGATAAGAGCGATAAGCATTTGGTAAGATTTTCTAAAATTACCCTTATCCCTTGATGAGTGGGAGCGAATTGGTTTGGCTACATATATGTTACGTATTGGTGTGACCTTCAAAAGTAGGATTAACGTTCTTATAATATTCTGAGGGTATTCATTCGAGCTCATTCATTATGGCTTTAAATTACCGAGTACGAAATGAATCCAATGCATCAAATATCACTGGTTCACTGGTAAGAACTAGTCGACCGCTTGAAGAGCCGAGTATTAGTTGAAGAAGATTTCTTAGTTGACCTACCGCAGCTCAGGTGTGCTGATGAAATATTAAGGGTGCTGCATACATTCTTTTGGAGTCCGCGGAAGTGGGAGGGCAGATACAAAAGGGAAATCTCACATTACCAGAGAATCCACAACAAGTTCGGTTATTCTTCTCCGGTCATCGAAAGCGTACTAAATATAAAGTCTGAGAGAACCATATTATATTATACCACACTCAGCTCTATAGCTCTAATTATACCATCCCAATCTTGGAATGCTTTAATGACGTGCTGTTCTCCCAATATTTCTGTCGCTGTATCCAGATGATCATCTATAACATACTCTTTGGCATGTTTTTGAGGGCCTGTCTCACTCCCAAATCGCCCAATACCTCCTCGGCTCCACCTAAGATAGCATCGAATTTGTACCTTTAAGATATTAGCAAGATGTTTTCCCAGTCAAAGCTTCCCATAGCATGGATACTCACGTTCTATGGAACATCTCAATGGTTCTTCCCATCCCACTCTGAGTAAGTGCACGTCCACCAAAAATCTGCACAGCTTCATCTGCACATTCATGAGCTGAGCGGGTAGCGAACATCTTAAGGAGACCAATTGGACCTGCGAGATGAGTCGCTTGTTGTTTGTATGGCATCAAGGTCATCTGATATGTGATATTCTCTAACCATGCTTGGTTCGCCTCACAGTGAGATATCATCTTAGCAAGCCTAGAAAGGTCAGTTGGGTGTTTCATCTGCACTTGAAGGAGCAAAACTTACTTTTGTCGGATGACTGGCTGATCAGTCAATTTCTTGCCAAATACCAATCGTTGATTACTCCACTTGATACACTCCTCTGTTGCTAGCCGCATCATGCGAGTGACACCACTAGCCATCATCCATCTTTCATGGTTGAAGTTACTAAGGATGACGTGGATACCCTTGTTCTCTACTCCCAAGAGATTCTCAACTGGTACCTTTACGTTATCGAAAGTGACATAGGCAGTTCCAGCTGTGGGTGAGTAGGAGGTTTTTATTGGTGTTGTCTCTACACCCTCACCTCTTTCAATCAATACGACAGACAGACCCTTATCTAGAGAGTTTGTTAGTAGGTGATTGAGCATGAGAAGTGATATATAATAGTACCTGTTTTAACACCAGTTACGAAGTAATCGCAAAAGACTCCGTTAGTGATCCATTTCTTAGTACCATTTACGATATAGTGTTTGCCATCTTTGGTTTTCTCTGCCGTTGTTCGAATACCTGCGACATCAGATCCGGCAAATGCTTCGGTAATAGCCAAACAAATTTTCTTCTTCCCACTAAATACCTCTGCGGCAATTTTGTTCTTCCATGCCTCATCGTTGGCGAATTGAAGAACTGCCGTCAGGGAAATGGTCATACCAGCCTGAGATTAAGTGTTAGCCATGCATTGAAATATAGAGTAGACTCTGCCTAAAAACATGGATTTATAACTAACCATATTACCGTCTTGAAATCCTCTTGCATTAGCGCGAACCATCTCCTGTCCAACGATCATGTCATGAAAATAATCGAACTCCTCCCCCTTCACTGCGCCATCCATAAGGTTAACACCATGTAAGTGTTTCCCTGGGCCCAGTCTCATATGTAAGATCCCCATCTTCGACATTCGATCAATCAAATGTTGTGGAATATGCGCCCCAGTTCTTTCACACTCCTGAGCAACAGGTGTCACATATTGATCCGTAAAAACTCTCATTGCCTTTTGCAACCTCCTATGACTTTCATTATAATAAGGACTCTTAAATTGTGGAGTTAACCATGTAGGTTCTCCGTATGGTACGACACTCAAATCCCCGACATTCTGTTCAATAACTTGCGATTTCTCGCCTTCAATTGTGCCAATACATAAATTCGAGTATTTTTGTAGGACTTCTTGTCGATGTAGGTTATAGAATGCTTCGGTTGCGTCTGTGCCGGCAACTTGTTTTAAGACGGATTCTCCTCCTGGGTGAGCATCGACGAATTCAGTGACATCGTAGACCTTGCTGTCGATTATAAACCAGAGAGATTCCTCGGTGTTATTTTTGGAGACTTCGTCTCGTGTGAGGGTGTGGTGAGGCATTGTAATGTGTTGGAGGTAAGTGAATGGATGATAGTATATAACTTCGGCGCGAGATAAGACAATAAATGAGAGAATAAGAGCATGAAAGGAGAAGAAAGGAGAGATACAGATTCAACATAACCTGGGGATCCGGAACCACTGGAACGCGTCGTGATTACTACTTGCAGTGGGGAATGTACCGAAACCTGGGGAACGGGGGCAAAATACCGAGGTTCAGTTAACCAATTAGCGTTCTCGAATTACTAGCATCTCCGGACTGCAATCCAAAGCTTTCGGATATTTGAATTGTACACTTCACTTGTGTGAATTCAATGTTTCTTCTCATCAATTCGTACTCTCGTCACTGGCGTCAGATAAGTACATTGCAATGAGGTGGGTAGTATTAGCTAGAGACACACCAAATTCAACCGTACTGCGGTATCGTCGTATATCCACAGAGCATTGCGTAAGTTTTACTCATACCTCACCAGGACGAAGTGTACAAATATGCACGTTTTCAACCCGAATAGAGGCTCACCGGAGAAACCACGAATTAGATATCAAATAAATTCATTGTTGTTGTTGTTGAAGGCCATCATAAGTCTATGAAAATGCTTTGTCCATTTCTGGCTGATGTCAAGTTCTAACTTTCTTCCAATTCTATTCTAATCATCACCTGCAGAAGGAGTAGGGAGTACATGTGGAATGTGTATTATAGTATCGCTTAGAAGATTAGTCCCTCATTTACAGATACTGTATAGCCCCGATGAGATTTTGCGGGGTATACTTACCTAAAGGTCGAAATCGAGAATTCTAGTCTTGATCATGGCAATCGACATATTCCTCTTCGAGACAACAACAAGGAAGCTGACGAAGTGCGAACGCGGAGAAGAAAGAAAGTACCTCGGATGAACCACTTAACCTACCAGGTTGTCTACCAGATCGACCAATCACATCTTGTGTATCGTATCCATAAAATCATCGCATCTGATGTGCATCTCTACTATTGGAATTTGAAATCTAGTGATTTCTATTTGCGTGTATTATACGTCCAGTTTGCACTCTAGATTCTCACTTCTGTTTTATTCTCGTGGCAATAGATGCCGGATAAAAGAAATGGATATAACTGCGACCCCAATGAAGTCATTCACTATTCAGATCTTGCTCAAATTGGAACAGTTTCCGATGCATACCAAGCCGGGGATTGGCCGAGTTCAGAGCAGTGGCTTTGGAGGGGCGCATCAATAGCTTCTTTACATGTTCCCCGCGTTCACTGAAAGAATATGGGGTATATAATTCTGATTCTGCCTGACAACCCTTCAAGATGATTCATTGATCGTTGCGGGAACGATATTTCAAGCTGAAGTGTCTGTCTTTGAAATTGAGCAATATGCATTTCCAGGGTATCACCACATGGCTCTTGATCTCTCTCACTGTGGCCCTGCCTGCTCCGGAGAGACGTCAATTGGCACCTATAGTTCAAATATCACATGCCAAAATCATCGGGTCCAGCACATCAGGAATTGACACATTCAAGGGAATTCCCTATGCTCAACCGCCCACGGGATCTCTCCGCTTGAAACCACCCAAAAGTATCATCAAAGACTTGGGAACTATCCAAGCAACCAATGTCCCCACAGCCTGTCCCCAAGGTTCCGCCTCCGGTCCTGTCGGCGAAGATTGTCTAACACTTAACATCCAACGCCCCTCAAACATCACCGGATACTCTAAACTCCCTGTGCTCTTCTGGATATATGGCGGCGCTTTCGTAGGCGGCTCCACTCAATCTTTCGATGCAACACAACTTCTTCAAACTTCCATTTCTAGTTCCCAGCCTTTCATCTACGTAGCTGTAAATTATCGTCTCGGAGGTTTTGGGTTCCTAGCCGGTTCCGAAATCCTCAACGATGGATCTTCTAATCTCGGCTTATTAGATCAGAGATTAGGTCTCCAATGGGTCGCCGACAACATCGCTTCTTTTGGAGGCGATCCCAATAAAGTCACCATATGGGGCGAATCCGCAGGTTCAATTTCAGTATTTGATCAAATGGCTCTTTATGGCGGCCAATACCATTACAAAAACAAGCCCCTATTTCGCGGCGCAATCATGGATTCCGGCTCCGTCACTCCCGCTCAAACAGTCGATAGTCCGCGCGCCCAAGCAGTATACGACCAAGTCGTGCTCGCGAGCGGCTGTCAAAATTCCACCCACACACTCAAATGTCTCCGCGCCCTTCCTTACGAAACGTTTCTCGCTGCAACCCTCACTCCCCCCTCCTACACATCCTACACTTCCCTCGCACTCTCCTATCTCCCACGCCCAGACCACAAAAACGGCGTTCTCCCCGCCTCCCCCGAAATCCTCGCTTCCCACGGCCAATTCGCCCCCGTCCCCTTCATAATCGGCGACCAAGAAGACGAAGGCACATATTTCGCTCTCGTCCAAACAAACCTCACCACCACCTCCCTCCTAACCAGCTACCTCCAAACCATCTTCTTCCCCTCCGCTCCCCCCTCCAAAATCGCCTCCCTAGTCGCCGCCTACCCCGACGACCCCTCCGCCGGCTCCCCCTTCAACACAGGCACAAACTGGAACATCTACCCGCAATACAAACGTCTGGCCGCCCTCCTCGGCGACATCGTCTTCACGCTTTCCCGCCGCCTCTTCCTAAACTACTCATCCCAGATCCACAAAACCGTAAAAATGTACTCCTACCTCTCAAGCTACGGCTACGGAACCCCCATTCTGGGCACCTTCCACGGAAGCGACATCGGTGTCGTCTACGGCCAATCCCTCGGGTTTCCCCAACAATCAATCCAAAAATACTATCTCAATTTCCTGCATACTCTCGATCCGAATCTCGGCGCGAATCATCAATATGCCCGCGGTGGTGATAATCACAATTCCCACCCCAGCACAAATACAACCGCAAATACAAATACAACGCAAACCCTCACCTGGCCCCCCTGGACCCCACAACAAAAACAACTTCTCAATTTCCAAGCCGCGCAGAATGTATTGATCACGGATGATTTTAGACAGACACAGTATGAAGTGATTAAGAGTGTAGTGGGGGTTTTGCATGTGTGAGCGAGGAATGAGACAGGTGTGCGAAGTGCGGGGTTGTTGATTTTGGGTATTTGGTTATGTTTACCAATGAAGAAGCGAAGGGAGAATAGGGATGACGAAGAGAATGGAGAAGAGAAGGGGGGATGCTTGTATACTGTATACTATATACACCACACTAATAGAGTGTTGGCATCACGGTGATATTTTGCGCATAGTAATGCCTAGACTACCGATAACCAGATAGGGAAAAGTATGTCGTTCTTAAAGCTTTATTTTCAATAGTGATATAACACTCCACCTCACTTGAGTACAGATGTTGCCAGCTTTTCTTGTAATTTATGTTGATTTGTTCGCTAAAATCTGTCTACAGATGTGTGAAGAGTAACAAACGTAAGTTGGTGAAACCTGCACCATGGTATATATATGCCTCGTCCCCAGTCCCATTGCCTTGTTCCCAATCCCTTACCAAACCCATTCATACCCCAATTTGTACGCTAAAAATCAGAGACTACCCAAACACCATCCATTTATCCACGCCGGGATTTCATAAAATCATAGTGTCCAAGCATATATCAACTAATTCTTCTCATCTTCGACCTCCGCTTCATGATTTTCCCATCTTCTCTTAACCATTCGGACCCATCTTCTCCTTCTCCATTCTCCCCTCCTACCAGCCCCGTCAACCTCACTCGCTTCCTCCCAACTAATCGGTACCCCTTTCTTCCCCCTCATACTTCCTAAATTACTAGTACTCCCCGTATCCATCACGCCTACAGGATCCTCCTCTTGCCCCTCGTACCTGATGTCATAAACCCATCTTTCGCCCTCTGTTTCCACCTCTACACCTGTAATAATCCTTTCTTCAACCCATTCCCTACTCCACAAATCCAATGCCCATTTCTTTTCGCTCCACTCCCAACCTCTTGGGCTCTTTACATCCTCGAAAAAGCGACATCCGATTGGCCGCCCAGTTTCAATTCGCATACTACTCATAGGATCATAAGGTGAGCTGCTGAATACAAAATGTTCCCACTCGCCTGCACGGGAAAGTTTTTGGAGCTCGAAGATTTCTACTTCGCGGGTTTCGGGAGAGGAATCGAGGATGATGTCATGAGAAATGAAGGTTTCGAGGCTAGTTTGGAGGGGTTTCGCGCGCGGTTGTACGACTGTCGTATGTGTTGTGATCATTTGGCGTTGAATGGTTGGATGACCGAGAGATGTGATGGTCCAGCCTATTGTGAGGAAGATAAAGCGCCATGGCATGAGATGAGAAGCGATGAACATAAACGCTGCTGTTACTACGAGGAAAAGAAACAGAGTAGATGACAGTGGTTCGTTGGAGAAATTTGTAGAGGGAGATATTAGGGCAATTACTGTGTCGTGGAGGCGAGAAAAATCTTCCATGCAGTTTTGGAGATCGCGCATGTTTCGGAAGAAATCCTTAGAAAGCTCTTTAACGGGTTTGACAACTGGCGCCGGAGCTATTGGTGGGCCTGTTGTCGAATATGTGAACGAGTCTGTAGTTATAGTTGTAGGAGGTGCGGGGTGACGAGCAATGAAAGAAGGTATGAGGATTGCGAGGAGAAGAACCGCTAATGGAAGAACGGTAAGAAGATATGGATCTAGGCAGACAAAAGTATATACTGCAAGAAATGAGAGAGTATGCGACCATTGTTTCCAGCTTAGTAGACGTATCACTTTGGCTTGGAAGACGAAAACCACTCCTATTCTTGCATTGAATCTTCTGAAATTATTCGACATGGTCGTTATGTTGAAAGCAGGTCTCTCAACAAAATTTGGAGGGGCAGTAGTCGCATCTTTTCCATTTTCGCCAAGGTCTTCAACTGGTATTACCTGTTGTAGTAATCTGTTGTAATCAGTAGAGTCCCAAGATGACAAACGTCGCAATATGGAATTCCGACGTACTTTTCAAGTAATCTATCTTGTACAGTTGCCGAAGTCTCCGAAGCTTTACTGTGTGCCTTTTTGAAATTTTCCTTCAACTCCGATTTGTGTCTTCTTAGTCTTTCTCGCGCCCCCTCTCTCTTAGATACTCCATTTGTATCTTCGGCATCGTCATCAAGGTCGTCTGTGTGATCGAATCTTATCACCGGGATAGAATCATCACGATTCGCAAACGCATTTGCCGTAAACTCATCCATCTTCTGAGACTTTTTGAAGTATTGGGCCTCTTCGCGGAAATTGAGGGGTTGTTTCTGAGTTGGGATTCCAACGATCCTTATAAAGATCAACGAGGGGGTGATCTATTCATAGAAGAAACGGTTCAGTCGCAGTGTTTCGTTTCTTTACTGATAATAAGGTTCCAGCCCATGTGGTGAGTGAATAACATGCTTCAAATTAATTGAAAAAGGATTCCAGTTGTGAAAATTTAGTTGAGGTTTGGCCAATTCTACAATGTTTGTCTACGAAGCTCAAACATCTTGGTGTTTGAAGTTGACGCGCTTAGCGATCGATGAACCTACCTGCGGAAAAAGAAGGCATGACGTTTTTGCCGCCGACCACCGACCACCGACCACCCGCAATTGGGCTGAAGGGGTTGAATTTCGGACTTGACTTAATTTCGACTAAATCGAAAAAATAAATTCCCTTCGTTCCGTCTTACCGTTGTAATAGACTTCTTATCCACGTAAGGAGCTATAATTTAAGTTTATTGGGTATGTATTGAAATACGGGATCAGTCCTTTTGCGATTCGGGAATCAATTGCAGATTCCCCAGAAATCACAGCAAATGGTCCTGGGATTGAGGAAAACGGCAATAAATAAGTATAAAACGCTGGTAATCCATGATCAAATTAACGGCTAGATGATACCGCTTATGCTGTTGTGTGACCCCTTTTTGCAAGCTCAAGCTATAAATTCTACATGAAGCAGTACAGTACCATGCTTTCGTTCGTACCGAAACATTTTGTGAGAGTACGAAGTGCAATACCAACCAGTATGTGCAGCATCATATCATGGCTTCAGACCCAAGTCAGTTTTGGTCGTTGAAACATGGTTTTAGCCTTGATTAATCTTTTCACTGGGTAATCTTCTTATCATTCGGATTCTTTTTCTTACTCAAAACATTGCCTGCACGTGTCAGGGGCTCACAAACTAACAAGCAAGAAGAAAGGCAACTGGCTTGGTCTTACCTACCGACCTGTTAGTATTTGGTGACGGAAGCAGGTGATGCTTTGATGGATGAAAACAGCATCTTGGAAAAAAGGGGTGTGACATCCTGTTTGCATTGTTGTACATTCGCTATGCTTTAGGTGGATCTGTACCTCACAGAATTTGGTGTCTAGATACTCCCTACATGCGATATACATTAGTGGAGGAATTAGTTGGTGTTGCCATGGTGTACAAAATTTGGAAGCCGAGTAGGGCAGAGACCTTCATGGAGCATAGTCTCCATAAGATTGCATATATGAGGAATAGGAATTTTCGAGAGGGGAGGAGAGGAAGAGGGCTCACTCGGCACAAATCCAGATGAGATTAAACTTTGGAGAAGAGGAAAGTCTGTTGTTTACTGGTAATCCAGCTTCCACTTGCGATATCGATTTGTGTACTAGATAGAATTAGATACCCAGATACTTTTGCCTAGGTATCAACTCACATACTGGGTACTCGAGCACTAACTGCAGAAACCCTACACTCATAATCTTACCAGCCCAATTTGCCGTGTATCAATTTGTATGCTGCGGAGCAGATAGATTGAGAAATCCATACGTCCCATCATTCACATAATATGCCTTCACGCCCAATAATCATCTTGGATCATTAGACATACCACGATATCGAGCACTCTTCAACCTTGACCTTCCCCCACCAGACCATCGATATTTGATGCTCGGTATATACTACATACAGATGACTCGCCCCCGTAAACAATCTATCCATCCATCCATCCATGGGTGTCCTCATCAATCAACGATATCATTATCAAATAATCCTTCCCTATAGCGAGGAAGCATTGAAAGCACTGACAGTGGTAATAAAGTTGTGATTGCATTGCTTGGGTCTCCTGGAAAGAGTTCGTCGTCTTGCAGAATTTGTGATTAGCTTTATTGATGGTCTCAAGATAGCTACAAAGAGAAGAAGATGTGAGGGGTGAGGGAGGCGTTGTTGTTCGAGGTGCAGACTCAAGAGTGAATGAGATAACAAGCCACCTTGACCGCCGAGATGATCAAAATTCATCACCGTACCTACTACGGCCTCTACCTTAACAAGTCGGGAGTATCTAGCATTCTAGTATTCTATTTAACCCGGACTACATTTGATTAGTTTGGGTCATTGAATGGATTTTGGACATTTCTTTCAATCTTGATAGGCTCAACATATTTAAGTGCACTCCATCTTACTCAGGTGTACCTTTGTTTCATTGGTTCGTTGATGGGATTTGGATGGTTTTGATGATTTTACGATTTCACGATTTTATTGTTGCATCTATGCCAATTTTGATAGGTTCGAAAGTCATCTCGTTACATGTGGTGTGGGAAAAAGAAAAGAGACTGCCCTTCCTGCGTACGTACTGTACATACTACTCGTACATACTACTCGTACATAAACATAACGGCACCAAAAGAAAAGGACCCCAGTCTTCTCGTCTTCTAGTCTTCTGGTCTTCTAGTCATCTAGTCATCTAGTCTTCCAGTCGCCCAGTCCTCCAGCCCATTCAGTCTCCAAGCACAGTCACCCACTCACTCACGCACTCACGCACTCACTCACTCACTCCATCCATCCAGAATCTAGATCCACTTTTTGTTTCTATAGGCAACGGAAAAGACCTTGACCATAAACCCCCAACCCTTACCACCCTGACTTCCCTGAGCCACCTCGAATCTCTAAAAGGTACGGGAAACATCAAGCTTTTATCCCATTCGCAGTACCAGTAACCAGTAACGGGAACGTACAGGTACAGGCTTGCAATCCATCCCCCAAATATTGTTCAACTTCTATTAGTCTATCTGCAGCCTCAAAAGAGACTGACTCTCTATACAATAAAAAAATACAACATCCACCGCTACCTTCATTTCACCACTAAACACAATCCACGAACCATTCCTCGAGATATATTCCAATCTTCGAATACAAAAAGAGGATACCATCAATTGACGCGCTTTATTTCTGTGGAGAAGGAAAAAAAAAAAGATCTTGACTCTCGAGAGACACTGATAGCTTTCCTCTACATTTGACTGGGTTACCATTTACAACGACTTCCCTGTTTACTAGTTATACCCTACGACGGCCATTTGAAATGAGATAGTCTATCGACAAACTCGGCCCTTAAACGGACTGAGCTCAAGGAAAAAGCAAAATCCTTTACTCGAGATTAATTTCTGTCGCTGGCTTCCCCCAGTGACTTTAGTTCCTTATTCATGATTCGGGAACAGAGGGCTCCTTCAGGTCCACGACCTGACCTTTCACCCACAAGACAGTAAGATTCACAACCTTCAAGAGGGGAGCCATTCGAGGCGCTCATATTCACTAACACTCTTAACAGAAGGATTTCTGAGAACTATCCTCCCAGTGTAGGCACCGGAGGTTCGCGTCTGATAGCTGGGACAGAGCCTACACTGCATGCTCCACAACGAAACAATCATACTTTATTTACATTTGGGGGTCACAACGACGATAATTCGACTTCTTACGACTTTTTGCCTTCTCCCAGTTTTGACGACCTGCAAACTAGCATCTCCAATGAACTACAGCTTACAGCACAATATCCGGCAACAGGTGGGGGAGATTCAATGCCGAGAGAGAAGCCTTCAATGGGGGAAATTAAAGCATCTATGAATAATGGGCGAGGTATAGGTTCTGCGCGTGGAGTGTCCGGACCACGACCCGCGAGAACCTCCTCTTTTCAACGTAGGCAGAGTGTGAGCAATCGTCAAGGTAGCATATCTTCAACAACTTCTTCAACTGCATCGGGGAATATGGACCCACCATCTGCTCCTCTAGCTGTTCGAACCCGACGAAATCAATATCCTCCGATATCTGGAAGTGCTGCCTCCAATGCGCCTGCTGCTAGGATACCGCGCAGATCTGTAGGAGGTGCTGAGTCGGATGGCTCGAGCAAGGCAGGGGCCACACAAAGACGACGTCCGAGTCTTGCTCCAAGTACATCATTACAATCTTTGTCGGATGCTGCCAATGCATCTGCAAGATTGAATCATACAGGGGTTCCAAGTTATATGGATGGAGCAAGAGGTACCACTGCCTCGAGAGCAGCTAAAACTAAATCATTGCAACCTCCGAGTAAAGGGCAACCCCAAGTTTCTGTCCAGCCTGGCACACCAGATCACAGTAGATCATCATCCCTTGCTGCAAAGTCACCAGGAAGGCCAAGCGTAACAGGAATACCTGCAACCACACCATCATCAACCTCGAAGCGGATGTCAGTCTTGCCAGGTACTTCCCATGCAAGTGGACTTGGGGCTAGAACTATCAGCCCTACGGATACTCGAAGAGCCAAACGATTATCGACTCATCAAGGAACTCCTACTGTTTCGCCAGGTACACCGCCAACTCCACAGCCTGACTCGTACCCGGCATTTACTCCTCGAGGGTCTTCAAGGTCCCCTTCAATGTTACCTCGAAAGGTGCCCACACCTTCATCATCTCGAACTACCCCGGATAGTAACCGTAAGTACAATTCTGCAATTTCAGCTGTGTCGAGTTCAAGCTGTAACACATCTCGAAATACTACAGGTTCCTTACAGCCTCGAGTGTCGTCACTTGCCCCCACAACATCAAGGTTACCAACACCTAAGTCGCGAAATGTTCATAGCTCAGCTGGTAATAATGAGGAGGAGGATGTTCCGCCAGTCCCTGCGATACCCAAAGCGTATGAATCCCCCAAAGATTCTCCTATCGAAACTCCATTTTTCGCCAAGAGGAAGTCAAGCATGCCGTTTGATGCTAGTAGTATTAACAGTACTTCAACAAATAGCATTTCTGGTAGGAACTCTGCACGTGAACCAACCAAGGTTGAACGAGAGCCAAAGAGATCGAGGCATGCGCCACCTAGCTCGAATTCAGATCTTGAACAGCAAAAGCAAAATACCACGACTCCGAAGAAAAAGAACCTTCAACCACTTCGTCTGCCGCCCTTGAATTTGTTACCATTAAGTGCTCCCACGGCTGCAAAAGCTGCCGCCATATCCAATCCTGAGCCCTTACCAAATGGTGCCATTACACCTCCGCCTAAGCGGACAAATACAAAGACCCCAAGTTCACCCATGACAGCTTCCAAGACCTCGTTCTTTTCCCGTCGTAACGAAGATAAATCGGAGCACCATATGCCTAAAATGCGGAGCAATAGTTCTATCCATCATAGACCTACGGAATCTTCGCAAGTATTTGGAAGTAACAGTGGGACAAAGCCCATACCTATAGCTAATAACCGACCACCGCCGCCTAGGGAAACCTCCCCATATCTATCCTCATCTCTTCCCAAGAATAACGCTGGCCAGCATCTCATGCCTCGGTCCAAAACTAGTGGCGATTTCACTACAATGGACACTTCGACGACTGAAAACAAGCCGGCTAGGTTGACTGGGCCACGTGCTTTGAAGGTGAATAGATTAGCTAAAACAGATACTCCTGCGGAAGTTTCAAGTCCGGAAGAACCCCCAACACCATCTTCAACAACTTCGTTGCGTAGAAAGTTGAGTCTTGGTTGGAAGCGATCTGGATCTAAGAACACGGCCAGCAATGCTCAAGCAACAGGCGGAAGAGAAGCCAATCAACCACCTCCTCCACCAAAACATGATAATATGCCACCACCTAGGTTGCCTGCTTCTGCTACCATGAATAATATGAGTAGCAATAGTAAAGAAATTCCTAGTCCTAGTCCCTCGGTCAAGTCAACCACTACTACTACTTATCTCAATTCCAGTCGAAGGAAGAGCTCAGTCTCGAGCCTTAATATGATCACAGGTCACGACAGAACAAAGAGTGATAGTTGGGGCTTAAATCGAAACAGTCCGAAGAAAGAGACATCAACTGACTCTATGGCTTCTGAGAGGAATATCCCGACCGCGACTTCCCGAACTACGTCTTCTGTTATGCATAGAATGCTCAATCCAAAGGCTTCTAGTACTAGTATCAGACATCAAGATCACTGGACAGCGGAATTGGACAAGGATGATCTTCTGGCGGAAGAGGAGATGAAGAAGCTCGGCAATAAACGAAAAGAAACAGAGACGGCAGCTCGCCAATTAGATGCTCTAAGAAAACGTGCTACTCCTAAGGATCGAGCCAACCCTCAACAGGCTCTCAAACTTGTCTCGCATCTCAACATCTACGAGAAAGGGGAAATTGTCGATTACAAGGACATTTACTTCTGTGGGACTTCTAGTGCAGCTAAACACGTTGGTCAGCTTCAATCCGATGCCGCTAATTTCGGGTATGATGATGAAAGAGGGGATTATCAAATCGCCACTGGAGATCATCTCTCATATCGTTATGAGATTATCGATGTTCTTGGTAAGGGAAGTTTTGGTCAAGTCGTAAGATGCATCGATCACAAGACTGGAGGATTAGTAGCTATTAAGATCATCCGGAACAAGAAGAGATTCCATCAGCAAGCCTTGGTAGAGGTTAATATCCTCCAAAAGTTGCGCGAATGGGTATGTAATTCCAAACACTTTGCTCAGTAACCAGCTAACAATTATAGGATCCTAAAAACAAGCACAGCATGGTCAACTTTGTTCAAAGCTTCTACTTCCGCGGTCATCTTTGTATCTCTACTGAACTTTTAGATATGAATCTCTATGAGCTTATCAAAGCTCATTCTTTCAGAGGTTTCTCGCTTAAGATCGTTCGACGATTTACAAAGCAAATGCTTAGCAGTTTGTTGCTTTTGAAATCAAAGAAGGTCATTCATTGTGATCTGAAACCCGAAAATATTCTCCTTGCACATCCTCTTCATTCGGAGATTAAGGTTATTGACTTTGGGTCAAGTTGTTTCGAGAACGAGAAGGTATATACATATATTCAATCCCGATTTTATCGATCGCCTGAAGTTATCCTTGGTATGACATATGGTATGCCGATAGACATGTGGAGTCTTGGATGTATCTTGGCGGAACTTTTTACTGGAGTGCCCATCTTTCCTGGTGAAAACGAACAGGAACAACTCGCCTGCATCATGGAAGTGTTCGGTCCACCGGAGAAGCATTTGATTGAGAAAAGTACTCGCAAAAAGCTTTTCTTTGATTCTCTAGGAAAGCCACGTCTCACGGTATCTTCAAAGGGACGCAGACGCCGACCATCCTCGAGATCTCTTCAGCAAACCATCAAGTGCGATGACGAAGTTTTCCTTGACTTCTTGGCACGTTGTCTTAGGTGGGATCCTGAAAAGCGTCTGAAGCCTGATGAAGCTGTTAGACATGAATTTATCACTGGTCAAAAGGCTACTCCTCCACCTCGTATTAATACTCGAATCGACTCACCAATAAAGCGACACAATACCACTGCTGCACCTGCTTCCAATAGACCCCTTCCAGAACCGCCTGCTTACAAGAGTGGTTCATCTGTTCGGCCACCCGCAGCTGGGACAAGTCCAAGTAAAGCTCTTCCGCCTCGAAGACAATCCAATGCCACAACATTGACTGGACCTCCTGGGCCAAAACGTACAAGTACTGGAACCGTGGCAATTTCTGGTGGTAGTAGCTTGCCCCGAGTCACACGAAGTGTAAGCTCGAAACAGGATTTAGCATCAGCGGGGGCATCGGCAGCGATGAGTAGTCGGCGAGCATTATAGAATATGTAATGTATGAAACGAAAAGTGTTGAGAATGAAAAAATCATTCATACCACTCACTGGGTACATAAGGAGCGGATTATACGAATAGACGAGTTTTTATTACTTTACTGCCATTTCTTCCTTTCCTTCGTTTAAAGTTGTCCTTTATTGCATAGCAGCGAGGTCGGCCGGAGCATTTTTCTTTTCTTATTTTTTTCTTGTCACATGTCTTTCCATGATGCATACCTACTGCGCAACAACTATACATACCTCATTCGTTTAAAAGCATAATGCGAATCGTATAACTCTAGCCGAAGCCTTTCATTTGATATACTGAAAGTTAATCAGGCGTTCTTGTGGCAGCAGGGCTGTAAGCTGGAACCATCTGGAGTATCCTTTTTGTGGGCGGACCGCGCATTCATTGATACGCATATAAACACTACTATAATTTAATTTGACGTCTTTCATTCACGAAATTATTTACTGGTAGTTTGGGAGTTTTTTTGAACTAAGAAAAGATGGGTTGGAGGGGGAGGTGGAGGTGGAGGAGAGGAAAAGATTTGTGGGGATGAGAAAGCTTGTTTGCAGGAAGGAGCTTAGTTGCATGTAGAGAGCTTGTTTGTATGGAGATTCTGGTCGTGGTGAATGCAATGCATTGCAAAAGGATGGAAGCGGGTGCGGATTGGAATTGAATTGAATGATAGGGAATTGATGAATAGCATTGCCATGAATAAGATGAACAAATTATGTATATTAATGTTTTGTACCTTTTTTTTTCCTCTGATGATGGTGATGACGGTGACGATTTCGATGTTTGTGTTGATGTTGCTGTTGAGTGGGTGTGGGTGTGGTTAGGGAGTTTGATAGATGAGGTGAGGGGGTCGACCTGGGGATAGACGGATGGTGGGTAAGGGACACGGAATAGATGGGTGGCCTGCTGGCTGTATTGTAGGCTGTGCTCTTGTCACTTGTGGCAGTTGAAAATGTAGAGTTGTAACGTAGCTCGTTGGGTGACTGGTTGGGTGCGTAGATGAATAAATGAATAGGTGGATTAAAAAAACTCTTAGTTTTTTTCTCATGTCATTGTGTTGTGTTGTGTTATGTTATATGGTCTTCGTTGTTGTTCTGTTATCATCACATATCTCGTCGTGTGTGTTGTGCCGTGTGGTTTGGGTATCGGTCTTGGTATTAGTATTGGGAGTATCTGCCATTCATTATATGCAAAATGTATATATGTATGCATGTACTTGTTGTGTTTTCGGTAGTAAAATATAGTGAGCGATACAGATTCTCTCCCAATACAATATTCACACAAGCCAGAAGCACACAATTGAAAGAATATAGAAGGTGACTTTTTGGTACTCTCACCGCATAAATAAATCTCATCCACTTTTCATTGGTATATCATATCATTGAGTTGTTAAACTATACCGCCTCCTCAATCCCCAATCACGTTCCATCTCACTTCCTCCCACGGCATTCATTCGCATATCCATTCATACTCCTAATCCTGCTTCCGCCCCAGTCCCATTTCCCTCTAGATTAAGAGAATACCCACTCAAATCGTTAAACCTTCTCATTCTCGTATAACCTGCTGCCAAAAAATCCAACATCCATCTTATCAATCCGTCATCCATAGAAATTATCATTAAGGAGAGTCGTCGACTCGTAAAGTCATAATATATCATGCGTATCCGTCGTAGGTGTGTATGTATGTCGTCCAAAACCATCGTCCAAAACTGTGTAAAAAATCGCCAAAAAGTCCTCCACCATCTTCATAAATACCATCGTCAAGAATAAGGAGTGTATCATATATTCGTTCCTAGTCTCTTCCACATGCTCATTTCATTCCGTTTCCTAAACATGAAGGCACTTAAAGGAACCAAGCAAGCACAACTCCCGCAGCTGCGAGACTTCCTGCACTGAGAATGTTAGCAGCACCCGTATACTCAGGTGCGCCAGTTCCAGTAGCGGTTTTAGTCGGTCCAACGGGTGTAGCAGTTGCGCTTCCGCCAGCACCTGATCCACCAGTTGTACCATTGTGGACTCCTGAGCTGCCAGCGCCAGATCCGCCACCTGATCCACCACCTGATCCACCACCTGAACCTCCTCCCGAGCCACCAGTTCCGACAGCGGTACTGACAGCGGTACCGGATGAGAAGATGACAGTGGTAAGACCTGATGATGGGTCGATAACAGGAGTTATAGAGACAGTAGGGGCTGTGATTAATGGAGGAATTACGATAGCAGTTGAGACTGTGGGTGAAGTGACAGATGAGATAATTACTGGAGTGGAGGTAGGACAGAAGGTTGTGGTGTAAGTCATGAGTTGGGTTGTTGAACCTTCAATAATCGTTGATGTACCGGTTGATGTTGTAGTTGTTGAACCGTTGAGAGATGAGGTAGCGGAGGGGTTTGGAATGGGTGTGCAGTTGGGGAGGGTGAATGTACCGTTGAAGTTGCCGGAGCCACCTTGGACGATACAGCTATGAGTTGTTAGTTGTGTGATGTTCAAAATCAAAAGTCAAAGATGAATGAGATGAGACAGTTTAAGCATGGTCGATGAGAGAGAAGGCGAAAGCTATAATATGAGATGAAAGAATGGGATATAGTAACATACTTCTTAGAACAAGCAGCATCACCACTCTCGTCACTAGTCTCCCAACATGGTGAATAGTTTACACCGTAAGGGAAGTATCCGGCAAGGTTATCATCACAGTTCCCCGGTTGACCAATGCCATTTGTACATCGAATGATGATAGGACTACCGAGAGAGGAACTTGCGCAGTAAGCACCATTGGCAATAGGGCACGAGAAGGTTCCGGTAGTCGAGTTACTGCAGTGATGTTAATTCAGTTGAGCCTGACGAACGAAGCGGAGATCTATGGTATTGATCTAGGGTCGGATGGGTAACTGACTAGGTAACTTGAGCACTGCTTATACCAGCGAGAGCAGCAATTCCTGCACTAAGAGTAGCGAACGACTTCATTGTTTCGATCTTTGATTCAGTATGTTATGATTTGATTATTGTTGTAACCAAAACTTCCATCCACAAGATATCGGAGTTGAGTTCCAAGAGTACTCGGTATTGTAGTAAGTGTTGAGTGTGAGACAAAAACGATTGTGCAGATGATTGGTGTTTTTGTTTATTTTGAAAATTAACGACAGACAGTAAGGTTTGATGCGACTATGCGCTGTTCTATGTTAATATCTCTTTCGGAAAGTGATATGTACGTGGATGTAAGAGGAGATAACAATCTCTTGGGGAAAGAGGGGGATTTCATTTTATATGTACATTGCGTGGGAGGCAAGAAGTAACTGCTGATCAACTTGACTGGCAGGTGTATATTACTCAAAATGGGAATACGGTAACTTTCCTCCTACTTTGAATGTATTTAGGCGGGACCAAGAGACGAGGCGCTCCTGCGTTTTTCCATCGTGTTGATTAATCCCCTGCAGGAAAGATGCGGGATTTCATGGGTCTTTCTGAGCAGAACAAACGGCAGGAAAGTAAGAAATGTCTTGTTAAGTAAGCATAGAAAAGAGATGGGCAAATAGTCAATCAGATGTCATCAAACATGATAATATCTCGCGAGTCAACGATTCCAAAAACTAAGCCTCACCCAAAACTCGGTACTTCCGACTGTAGGGCTAGGTTCCTCGTGCCTTTGTACCTTTTATGTCTCAGACATGAGGCTATTTCTAGCAAGACTCCTGTTTGCCCTCTCGTATCATGAATTCAATTTGTCTATATTGATTGAAAGAACAAGGAAGTTGAGAAAAGACACCGAGTTGTGCCGAAGATTCATCAATAGTGGCATGGTATAATGTAATGCCTCGTACTTGTCATCATTCCATTTATTGGATGCTGAATCGATCCATACCGGATGAGTTGGTTATACGGATCGATTCAAGCGATGAGCAGATGGAAATATACCTTGGCATTCTGATAACCCATTTGTTGGCAGGGTTGTACTGCATCTGGAGCGCACACAGTATCTGGCATTCTGAGAATTCTGTAGTGATGGTATTCAGAAAAAGATTGTCGGTCGCTTGAGCGAAAGGGAAGGAAAGAAA
This sequence comes from Botrytis fragariae, assembly GCF_013461495.1. Classification (NCBI taxonomy): domain Eukaryota; kingdom Fungi; phylum Ascomycota; class Leotiomycetes; order Helotiales; family Sclerotiniaceae; genus Botrytis; species Botrytis fragariae. Next base: position 581,844 of record NW_023500991.1, on the reverse strand, counting down.
ATCAACAGGTGGTACAATGTTTGCATGATGAAAGATAGTGGTGTGGCTGGATTGAAATATGTTTGGCTAGCCACGAGACTTTGATCCGCTTATTCATCGCGGGGTAGTTCTTGAAGTAGACTGAGAAATGGCGTGAGATAACAGTCGACATCAACATCAACATCATACCTCCATTTGCCCCCTTCGTTTCAATGAATTATATACATATTATATAATCTACAAGTCAAGAACTGTCTCAAATTTTTCTCTTTAAAAGGTACAACAACTACCTCCATTTCCAATCTTCGCATCTCAAATTAACATATTCCACGTTCTATTCTCACACAGAAAACAACCCCGGGTCCAACGACAAACACACTTTCGTAACATCGCCCCGAAAAGATCCCAGACCTCGTATTCAGAACTCTCGCCAACACCATGTACGATTCTACCATCATATTTACCTTTGATACCATTTGTCCATGGTAAGTCGTCTCCGTAAATCCTCTACATTCCTTCCTTTTCTATCCTTTTTTCATGATTCATTGCGATTATCACCATCAGCACATTGCATATGCGGGTGTTTATCCAAGCACATTTTGATGGAATACGAGATCAAGAAGAGTATGACTGATCGTGTTGGTCACAATTAGGACTTATCTTGCCAAGAAGAGGTAAGGATATTCAATATTTCATGGGAATATTATTGGAAGTCTGAGAATACGGATTACTAACTGCAGCAACGTTACTTAGATTGGATGAAGGTAAGAATTGGGCTTTTCTTCCATATTAGAAGTCGGTCGAAATGATACCCAAATATCCAAAATATGGGAGATGGATTGGGAAAGGATATCACTCACGTGATGATGATCAACGTCGTCTCCTCCTTTCCCCCGCCCCCACAATCACTCAGGTCCATACACCCATCTCCATCTACTAACAATCGCTACAGCACTCCGTATCGTCCGTTCAACAGATGCAGCTTCGAAAGTCAACTTCACCATCAAGTTTTCACCATATCAGTTATATCCCGGAGCCAGCAAAGAAGGCGAAGATAAACATGCTTGGTATCGCAAATCCCGTTACGGAGATTCTGAGGACAAGATGGAAATGTATATCAAGTTGATGACTGCATATGGAAAATCCGCAGGTATAGATTATAAATTCGGTGGTACAGTTGCCAATACCCTCGATGCTCACCGAGTTGTTCAACACTTCCAACAAGAAGATGTGAAAGGTGGTGGTCCGCAGACAGCGGATAAGATCGTCATGGCGTTGTACCGAATGTATTTCCAAGAGGAGAAACATCCTAGTAGTGAGGAGACATTACTTGCGGCTTGTAAGGAAGCGGGAGTGGACGAAGGAGAAGCAAAGAAGATCATTGAGGATGAATATGAGGGGTTGATGGATGTGAAGAATTTGATTAGAGAGGCAGAGGGGAATGGTGTGGACAGTGTACCGGTTGTTAGTGTTGAGGGTAAAAGGAGAGATATAACCTTGACTGGGGCACAGGAGGTTCATGAATATGTGAAGACGTTGGAGCAGATTGTCAAGGAGAGCGAGTAAATAGTTGATGGAGGTAGTTCTTTCGAGACAAGTTGTGTGATTTATCTTTCTTGGCTATGGAGCAATTTATTTAGGGCCCAGGAGAGATAGATGTAATGTGTGTCTAATCGTCGCTCTTGTCATTCATTTTTGTGTTTTGTTATTGATGTAATCTCGAAAAGTACTATCGTTGTGCGTTTTCATTTGCTTCGTATTGCATCAATTCTTTCTAACCTACTATTGTTCTACCTATACCGCAGAATTAGAAAAAATTGGTGGAATTGTTCAACTTGTTCCCTCTATCGTCCTTCTTCTTTCACCAAGCGTGCATCAGCTTCAAAATCCATAGCCCAGTGTTAAATGCTAGTAACCCGGAACTGCGATGTACACGTTCAATAAAAAGCTCTAAAAATCATAGGAAAGCTAGTATACCAAATTGGAAATGCTAAAATTATTCTCGTCCTTGAGGCAATGCTACTAAGATTTTACGAGAGTATGTATTGGTCAATTCGAAATCCGTCCTTTAAGATTTGTAAGGATTGGAATTGCCTATAGGACGATATTGGAATTGATCGAATCATGCTTGAAGAGCCTTAAATATGGAAGAAAGTCATGAAGTGACTAACACAAAGCTTTTATTCAGCGCTAGTCTCTGGGATCACATCAATTTCGTCTTTGGGAAGTTGTCAGCCAGTAACCGCTCCATCAGCATCTTTGAGATTTGGTAATACTGTGCCTTGGCTATTTTCGAAATATGACTGGAGTTTTCTATACAGTTTGAGGTGCATATGGAAATCTTAGTGAGCATCTAAAATTGAGTGTCTGAAACACCATCAGATCTGCAACAAAACAATACCTCGCTCGCTTACTTGAACCCAAATTCCAGCCTTGAAACTTGCGAACCCTCACAATTCTCTCGTCAACAGAAGATACAGAATCAACGATTTGCTATATCTTTGCGATTCTCTCGCGACGTACCATTTTTCCTTCTGGTTAAAATGGCTGTTATCTTTTTGAGGCGAATGATGTAATCGAAAGGGAGTAAACTTGATTTCGCAACCGAGTGTCAGGATAGCATCAGATGTGCAACAAGAGCAAGATACACCCCTATCCCCTCTAGCTTCAACTCAATCCTGCCGGTAAGAACACTTGGAAATCATAAAATCTCAGTTTACCTGCATCTCCACCGTCAAATACACGAGTTATCAAGTCAGCCTTTGAAGATTATCAAACTCTTGCTTCTTTTGAAGATTTCCATGTGTTTTTGAATACCGTTGGTATAAATCTAAATGTAAGAATAGGTTTGAAAAGGGACGTCTGGTTTGGCATTAGTCGTGCAACAAAACTCCGTGTTTGAATCAGGATGTTTGTTGCATATCTAGGATCGTGACATTTCTAGCTTTAATATCACCTCTCGGTATTACTAAGGTTGCTAGTAGCCTTTGTACTGATATTAGATATGTAGTAAATGATCTTTCATTCGTGTCTAAAGCTTTCTCAAAATATTGAAGAGTATGATTCGTGACTGACTTGGTGACTTGGTGAAAGGCGAAGCTGTCAACATAAACACTGATATCTGAATATGGCAGGAACGACTGGCTAATGTCAAATAAATTTACGCTGCACTTTCCTTAATAGTTGAATTGTAACTTGCAGGAAAGACCGAAGCAAGTTTTCTTTTAATTTTGCAGCTCATATATATCTACAGAATGATAAGTAGATGATTGACCCTTATATTTGCATCAGCATTGTTACTAAGTTTATTTTCTGGAAACTTCAGATCGAACAGTTTAGAATTACAATAGGCTTATTACACCACTCACTGTTCATTCAATTCTCTAACCTTTGGATCAAAGTCAGTATAGATTTCTTCCTACCGATTATTGTTATTGCAACACATTTCAACATGACGAAAGGACTGTATGGCATATTGAGAGTGATCTTCTATTGAACGAACGTACAGCAAAGCTTTTGGGTGTAGAATTTGTGTCAACTTCACCTCAACACTATTCGAGTAAGTATATTCACTTTTTTCCATCCTCATTATAATCTCAACTTCTACCTCTACTTCAGTCTTGAGAAACTCTAGAGTTTCTCCTCAACTCGATTTCCTCACAGACTCGAAGTTCGTCGATCCAAGACAATCCTTAAAGTTTCCACCCAAGGTAGCCTTTCTTCTTTTTAAATAGATCACGGCTAGCTCCCATCACATCAACCAATCTGATATTCTCCAAGATGTCACCGTCCCCCTCTCCCGAATCGAATGATACTTTGTTTCCAGATTCTCACATTCCTCGCCCTTCTGAAGATATCGACATGCAATCTGTTCCCGAAAACACCACATACAATACTGCAGGAGGTGATACCCCCTCTAGTTCTCCAGCCCCATTTGTCCAGCGTCAAATACAATCATTTCTTCAGCGAAGAGCTATTGAGCGAGCTGAAAATCCAGATTTGGTTGAACCCCGATCTGTCCGAGCAACAAATACTACAGTTAATTCTACCGATCTATCTGCTCCATCTAGTTCTTCACAACGACGACAGCTTCGAATTAACAATGCGGTTCGTGCTATGGCGCGTGACCTGGGCATCCTAACACCTGATGCTATGGATACTCACCTCCCCACCATCGCTGAGGAAGCACGCGCAGTCGCAACCTCAGGACTCGATTCAAGCAGCAGAGCTCGAGAAATCAGACGAGCCCGAAGACACCGGCGTCCGGAAAATCAATCTCGTAGACAGGATATCACCAGAAGGAACCGACGTCCTCGAAGAAACGCCATGGATGCAGTATCGGGTCGTCCAGTCTCGACTTCCCCTCTCTATCAACCCTCTTTCGAGACATTACTCTCAAGGTCAAACCGTACAAGTAATGTAGATGCTGATGATGAGGCGGTGGATATGGATCCACCTCTACCGGATCCCGCTATGAGTCTGGATACCTTTACAGCGAGGAGAAATGTTCGTAGCCGTAGCGCTTTATCTAATGTAATGTCTACAAGCGATATGGAATATGAAAACCAAGAAATGTACAGTGTGAATACCGATCCGAGTTACAATTCCGCAACACTTCCCGGTAATATGCAACCAAGAGGCTGTGAAAATTCCGGAGATCAGCGGGGGGGAAGTGCACTTCACACCTTCACAACACCCGGGAATGCAGATTCGCCTTCAGTTGCATCTACATGCACATCTACATCGCGGGGCACGACAGAACCACAAACCCGATCGCAAGCAACCGGAACCGGGAACACGACGGTGAGTTCTCGCAAACCATCTCAGAATGCAACAGTGAGATTGTGGGGAGCAATGTATCCAACTAACGACAGGAAGCAGCAGGATCGCGAGAGAGTGAGAGAACAGGGCGTGGATGACATACCGATTTCGAAATTGTCGATAGCGGGACCGTCGCAGAGATGGAACGTCACTGATGGGTAATGGGCGATGACGAATGGGCACTGGGTTTCGACGATCCTCGGTTCTCGGAGTCGGATTCCACGCTTCGCTGCATCGCTGGGTTTGGATACCGATACGGATGAAGAGTCACAGTCGAAACGATAATCTTGGATTTTGCGATGCGTTGAAACAGAGGAAATTGGAGATGAAATATCAGCGATGAGATTAATATCATTCAACACGACTTTCTACTTCCGTGAAGCAAAAATGCTCACTTGCGGGCCGAAAGCGAGAGCAAAAGCAAGCAGAGATAGATAGACAGATATCAAATAGCACAATATAACATACTCACCGTACTACAATCAACTGCGAATTTTGTATTTTGTAGAAAGAGTGCATTATCTATCTCCTTTGCTACAGGTAGGTATTCTCTCCATGTAATATTTAATACAGATGACACGATACTTCCCTCGCCTCCCCTCCCCCTCCGGGAAAAAAAAAGAACTTCCATACACTGATTGATGTACCTAGTATCCCGCTACTCACCCGACGATCTAGAACCAGAATTTGAAATTCAAACATGAAGACTGACCACATAAATTTAAAGATTATGAATTATCCACCTAGTACGTGATTACCTACTACCTACTACCTACTACAATCTAACATCACATCCAACATCTGATCTTCAACATCCCCTCCAAAGAAGTTCTCAGTACAGTATTCTGATTCCATTCACATCATCCTATGTCATCCATTTCTTTTTCTCCCAGCCTATTCCATTCCATTCCACACCATCTTATCTGATCTCAACTTCTAATCCTCCTCCATCGCATCTCAACTCATCCCACTTCGTATAATCAACTAATAAATCAACCAAATCCATCTATCTATCCATCGATCCATCGAATCTCCAAAGAAAAACAAGAAACATAAGATAAAATATACACACAAAACGCAAATAGGGTATCCATACAAAAACCAATCCATCCCATCCCAACCAAAAGCCACCCAATAATCCCACCAAACGCCTTGCAATTTATATATAGATAAGAAAAAATATAAGAAAAAAGATACACTCCACAATACCATACTCATAAAATCCACCTCTAAATTCAACAAAGAAAATTAACAAAAGAAACTCCCCATCACATAGCATTTATGCTGAAGGTAATCGTATCCATATCCACACTCCGATCCCATATTATCATGTTGAACTCTAATCCTTCCCTCAATCATCCACTTAAAACTCTCCATACCATTATTCCTCCAAAACCTCCGCCAAAGCATCTCTATCAACCAAATCCGGCACCACTTTACTAGGCGCCTTCTCCGTTTGTCTAAACCCCGGAATCGGTCCTTTCTGATTAATTCCCGCCGCTCTGCCCAAAATAGCTCTGAGGGGCTCTTGAGTTATGGAAATAGATGGTGTGCTCACAGCCCGAATAGTCGGTGGAGGAACCGATACGTGAGCATTCGAGGAACTTCTAAGATCATTTGTTGATTTCGCAGGAGACATTCCCCAACGACCAAAGACCCAACCGCCGACTTTCTTTCCTAGACCAGTACCACTATTATTGCCTTCATTGGATGAGCTAGATCGAATGGAACTTCGATCGTTACTTGTTGATCTCGGTGAGCTTGAGTGCCCAATGTTGGAACGAAGATAACTCGTACTATCATGTCCGGTTCGAGATAAAGTAGGTCGAGCTGTAATCATAGACGCACCAGTAATGGTTTCGGTAGAATACGTCATTGTTGGAGTTGAAAGTCTAGATTGTGGTCTTATTAATGATCCGACCGAGGTCATATTTAACTGTGACGGTCGGGCTTTTAATGTATGAATATCGATGCCCGAAATCGAAACAATCGATTCATGAGATGGAGAACGATGTAACCTAGGACCAAACTGACGAGGTATCCACTCATCAATCGTGTTATCAGAAACATCTGAAGTGGTGGGATTTGTAGAATCATCCGTAAGAGAAGGAACTCCAGTAAATTGTAGGCCTGAAATATCATGAGAATCATCGTCATCCTCTTCTTCGTGAATTATATTATGGGGTTGAAAATTAGAAATAGCAGAAAAGCTTCGGGTTGAAACTTCAGATGGACGCTTTCTATGATATGAAGGATGAACTCGAGGCGACAATGGGTCAATACTTGAGGTAGGCGATGTCGGACGCGATGAATCGATATCGAAACTTCGATCGAATAGAGCACTACTTCGATACATAGATTGCGGAGATGATGGCACAGATGAAGGAGCAAATTCCGACAACTGACTCGATTGAACTGACCATCGATGATTCGTGTTAATAGGACTTGGGACGGTGACTGCTGTTTGAGCCAATATAGCATTCTCTGCGCCTCTCGAGATTCGTGGAGATTGGGGACTTCGAGTGAGCGGAGGGAAAATACCCGAACTCAAAGAAGTTCGCTTCTTTTTCGGCTTGCGCGCTTCTTCTCTCTTTGGTATATGGTAATGGTGATGTATGTGAAGCGCTTGGGAAATAATTTGTGGTTCCTGTGGTCGTTGTTCGGAATCCTGTTCGCTTGGCGCAAGTTCTGCCCCTAATGTCCGCTGCTGAGCTACGTTGTCAACATCCTCAACATCCTCCGCATACATCGGTTGATGCATCAACAGTTGTTCTCGTAATGTTTGTACTTCATCATTCGAACTCATCAACATCTCTCTTAACTCCACTATCCCAAGCTGTAGATTCGCATTGTCCTGTAGAATATCCTTCACAAAATGCGAGACAACACTGGTACCATGCTTGCCTCTGCCTGATGTAGCGGCAGCAGCACCTTTCAAACGACAGGCAGCCGTATCCAGTTCTCTTTCAACTGTCCGTTGCCTCTCCATACGACCCAAAATTTCCACATGTCGTTCCCTCTCTTCCTGTGCTTCTCGTTCAATTCTCTCCAATTGATCCTGTAAATCACAAAGTCCTCGCTCCGCTCTCTTCCACCTCAATATCGCCGTGCGTTCTTCGGCAGCCGTATGTACAATAGTTTTTCGTAAAGTTTCTTGTTCTTCCTCCAAGATTGCCAAATCTCTCTCTAGTTGGTATGTTCTCGAAGCTAAAGTTTCGAGACGTTTCATTTCGGTACGCGTGCTTTGTAAAGTTGACTCGAGTAATTTGATCTGAACTTCGGATTCCTCGTAACTATCATTGAGACCTTCGAGTTGATCTAGCAGGGCCTTGTTCTCCTCAATCGTCTTTTCATTCTGCATTTGCAATTCCTTCTTATCCACTTCCAACTGCTCGATCTTCGCCGTCATCTTTGCTCGTTCTCGTTCCGCATCGAGCATATAATGTTCATGTCTTTCTAACAAAGCCTGCAGAGCAAAAGTCAATGATTGATTCATCTTCCTAATATTTATTTCCCGCGCCCCCACTCCTTCGCATCCATTTTAATTATATATAAGCGCGTACGATAACGCGGGGTTGTAAACAAAGAAAGAAGATTAGATTAATTTAAATCGAGGCCAAAAGTAAATAATCCAAGAACCAAGGTCACAGTATCCACTTCCCCCAAGTAAAATCTCTGCTACCTTTAATTTCCCCTGAGGGTTGACGATGTGAAGGGACAAAAGTAAGAAAGATTGCGTTGAGGAATGTAGCAAAGATCAATCGTAACATCAACACAAGAAAATTGAGAAACAACGTGGAAAGAAATCATTCATACCTGACCCATTTGAGCAGCCAATGTCACATCTCCCTCCAACTTATCCAAGACCTCGCCATTATGAAGGAGAAATGCGCACTCTTTGCGACCACAACAACATTTCAGTGTGCTACGTTCTTGTTCATCCGATATTGGAATGTGGTCGATTAAATCTGATAAATGTGCCATAATGCGGGCGTTTTCCTTGGTGTGCAGACTAGATGGGAAGCTAGAGAAAGTGGCTGCGTTGTCTCTCTGGCTGGCTGATGAAGAAGAATACAGGAAGCAGGACAGGAACAGGAATTTCGGGATTTCAGGGTTTCAGGATTGTTGAACTTTGGCTCCTGAATGGTAAACTTTGAGGTTGTGCTTCCTTGGTGGAGTGTTGTGCTCTCCTGATAACATGGTCGCGGATTTATTTATTCCATTGTATTCATTATATAATCTCAAATAGGTAGTTCCGGCGAATGGGGGGTTTTTTTGTGAATGTCTTTTGTGAATGTTTTACGAAAAGGACGAAGGGGAAAGGAGAGGGATAGGTATACCAAGGTAGGTAACGGTGTAGAAACAAGAGGGAGAGGGAGCGAGATGATTGTGAATCTTGCGAATCTTGTGATTGTTAAGAAGAAGAGGTTGGGTAGGATTGCGTTGTGTGTGGTTTACCAAGTGATTTGGATACTTTTTTTTTTCTCTTGAAGATATGGACCATCTGTCGCATGGTATTGTCAGTATTGTGGGAATTACTCACATGCATCTTTCACCCAGGTACATCGGTCGGATGTACATGGAAAGGCACGGTAGGCACGATAGGCACGATAGACACGGTAGACACGGTTGGTAGAGATCATATTGGGGTTCACCAGGTTCAAAGCATTTGAATCAGGTACGATCGATGATTGATTGGCCTGTTGGTATTAGATTGGTGTAGATTAGGATGCATAAGTCGAGATTAATATGCATCAATGTACATTTTACATCCATTCCACATCCATTCCACATCCATTCTTGTGCATTCTTATCCATCAACGTGCCTTAGTCTTTCGTCAATACCTGAAAATAACCATTCCAGGTTCGTCATTGAACAGCTGTTCCCTGTTGGAATTACTCGGACTATAATGCTTGTACATCCTACTCGGTGCTGTGTAACTAAGAGAGAAAAAATACATTGTCAAATTTGGGGTGAAGAAGAAAAAGAAAAAGAAAAAAATAAGGGGAAGAGGAAGAAGTCGGTCAAACCAGCTTACCCTTCCTTCTTTCCCTCCTTCTCTCCCTCCTTCCCTCCCTCCGTCCTTCCTCCATTACCTTGGAAAGCTTGGGTCGTGGTGAACCGAGTCCTGGGTAAATATATCACGAGAAACCCGAGACATTGCAAACATATCATGAATGAAGATCACGCGTTACGAGTCAGCTATCAGCTATCAGCTATCATTTCCGTCCACTAGTTCTATGGAGCGAGCACGAAATCACATGGTAGTAATACAATCAATACAATCAACACATCTTGTCAAGTCAACCAAATATTGAATGAACCCCTTCAACTCACGAATTCAGCTGCAGATTCAGAACTTCACGTTATGAAATACATCTACCAAAGTACAGAGTATCATGAATTGCACACACACACACATCAATACAGTAAACACAATAAACACCCCTCCCCGTCCCATAGCACAAAAAAACCAACACCACGGTAGTGGAGAAACATCCAGAAACATTCCTAGTATTGGAACAACAATGTACTTAATGTACTGTATCACCCATCCCCAGTCCAACTGTACAACTGTACAACTGTACAAACTTTGATAAACGATGCGAACATGGTGTCTTAGATGAGGGGAGAAACGCACGGTCGAGACTTGATTATGATTCTTTGACTTTGGGAAGTGCACAAAAAAGACGCGTACGGGCGTAGACTCTAGGTAGGTGTCAAGAGAAAGTAAAAAGTTAATATTTAGTTGGAAGAAATGGGATCGGTTCTGTCACAGGTTGGTTGTCAGGTTGTTGTGTGAGTACGGAGTGGATAGATATAGATCATCTCATCTCATCTCATCTCAACAACCTTAATCTCAACCTCAACTCAATCTAAACCCCCAAATTCACAAATTCACAGATCAACCTAAACACCACACATACGCAACCTCCCTCTCAATCCCCCAAAGAATCAAAGAACAAAAAGTAAAATTCCCTCACCCTCACCCTCACCATTCAATCTCATCATCACCACCAACAAACCCACCCAGTACCAAGAAATCCCATTCAGCGGTCTGCTCTGCTCTACTCCATCTACTCCATCTAGCCCATCTAGCCCGTGACTCTCACCGTTCTTTCCAAAGTTCCAAGTACATACATCCACATATACATACATATACATATACATATGTACATCCAAACATACACCACCCACCACGCTGCACGCGCGCTTTTCGGCTTCTGCATGTAGGTATGCATGATTGTGGGGCGTGATATTATGTATGTTTTTCGATTTCAGTACTGTTTGGAGATGGATGTATTTATTTTTGGGATTGGGGTTTTGGGAGGAATGTGAAGGGGGGGAGGGAAGAGAAGGTGGATGATATTATGTGCAATGGTGTTGCTTTGTTTGGGGGAGATTGTAGAAAGGTAAGCAGGTAAAAAGGTAAAAAGGTAAGATATGTGGATATATCTAGGGTGATTTTCTATACAGCGTTGATCGTATATGCCATACATACTATAATCTACACACACGACACAACACAAAATCCATCTGCCAAGTACAATCTAAACAAATCCATCACACTTCATATCCCCCAATCCTCCGCCCCCTCACGCCTCTTTCCCCTTCCCACCCATCCCATAAACCTCCACCATCCTCCCCCCCACCGCCTCACCACTCCAATAAGCCCCCGTCGTCGTTCCCAACGCAATAAAAGGCGCTGTATGCTCCCCCGCAAACCACAATCTCCTCTCCGGCACCCCCTCTCTCAAAACCTTCACATCCTCATCCCCCTCTCTCAGCCCCACTTGAAAGTTCGTATAACTTCCGTTTCCCGCCAGATCATCATTGACCCACGTGGTACCCACACAGGATAATGGTGTACAATCTGCATTCCCCTCTTTGTAATTAGGGAGCAGGGAATAATAGGGTTTGAAAAAGGAAATCAGGAATGCGTCTTTTTCGGCGGGAGTGCGGAGTTTGGAGAGGGTTTGCGCGAAGAGTTGGGATTGCTCGCCGTAGATGTAGAGGAGGAGGGTGGGGTGTGCGTTTTGGGGGGTGAAGGATGAGAGAGGTACGATTTCTTGATGCCATTTGTGAGGATTGGTGGTGGTGGTGTAGGTGGGAGCGAGCCATTGGGTGAAACCGTCGAAAGTTTGGGAGGAGGGAGAGAGGTTGAGATCGGTCCAGAAGGCGTGGGGAAAGGTGATGTAGACCTGGGGGGTTATTAGACTAGAGTTTTGGGGAAGGGAGAAGAGTGCACAAACTTTCTCGAGACAACCAAAGCCGAGGGAGTCGATGGCGGAGACAAATCGCGTGGGGAGTGCAGGCTGGAATGCTTGTTTATTTTTCTTTAACCAGCCGAGCGGTGTGGTCATTACTACCTCATCAAATTCTAGGCTTTTGCCGTCATCTGTGAATACAGTGACCTTCTCTGAATTTGTTTCCACGCGAGTTACTTTTGTCAGGTATTTGATTTTCGCATCTTCCAGAGCTGGCTTGGCGACCTGAGCGAGGATGTTCTTGTATGTTCCAGCGACGAAAATATTTGCTAGTGCACGAATTAGTCCGCTCATACTCAGTTATTTTTCAACCATTAGAACAATGGCATAGTATTTAAACACGTGTACCTCGAAAGTAGGACCTTGGTCACCTTGAAATCATGAGAAACAACTTACCTCCATCAATACACTCTTCCAACCAAAAGAATTTCAAACTTTGCTTCTTCACTGAACTTCCAACAAAAGTTCCCCAAATATCAGCAAATTGAATCGAAACTCTCCTTTTCTCCGCATCATCCGGATATTTTTCCAAAAGCTTTTCTTCAATAAAATCATAAAGACTTTTATCAGGATCAATACTTTCCGAATTTTCTTCCGAATACTTAAACGCCCCATGAATAACTTCCCACACTTCATTCATCATTGCATCTCCATTAGCAAGAGGCTTTCCATCCTCTCCAAACCATATTCCCTTTTCAGCCCAAGTATGCACTTCTGTATTGGTACTCTTGGCCATATCTAATAATGGTTGATCGTCGCTACCGTGAAGCCAATTTGCTCCCAGATCGACCAATGGGCCGGATGGTAAGTTTATTTGATGAACTCGGCCACCGATTCGATCACGACCTTCAAGGATTGTAACGTCGAAACCATGTTGGAGTAGTATATCGGCGCATCGAAGTCCGGAAAGTCCAGCGCCGACTATACAGACTTTTGGTGGTGATGAGGGATTTTGCTCGCGTAGCTTAAAAGGAGAGGGATTAGTCTGGGAATCAACATCAGGATTTGAAATGTCCAAGCTTGACACCCAAATGAAGTGTCATTTCATTCTTGACTAACCTTAATTGAGGGGCTCGATGATGATCCCATGATATTGGACTGACGAGTTTTAGGCTGGCAAGAATATAAATCTTGATAGATCCTTGATGTACTTTTGTCTAAAAAGCTGCATGAGTTACTGTAAGGCATCTGGGAGCTTAAACATAGAAGTGGTACAAGTTTTGAAAGAAGATTGAGGGGAAGTGATTACAATGTATACCTAGGTATGCAAATTGCGTATAGGTTTACGACCGCATTGCCAAGATAGAGTGACATCCAGGGGTCTCGCTTGAGTATTCACAGTTCAGTAGACCGGACGAAAGCAGCTCCATCAATGATATCAATGCCCAGCAATCAGAGACTTACAATATTCCAACACCAACCTCCAAAATCTATAGCCATGGAGACGAGGAGATGACGAGCACTTGCTCCACTCTTGAGTGGTCTCGCCTTATCCGTAGATGACGACCTGCAATGACTTCAAAGTGAGTGTCTTTTAGGCAAACAAACATCATGAGAAATGTAGTTCTCCAGAAAATATTGAATAAATGGTAAGGTCACCAGATAAAGCCTGTTGAAAGATATTTATCCCTGAAATAGCAAAAGATTTGTGTGTCATTGCCAGTGGGTTTGTGAGTAAATTGAGGAGTGTGATGTTGACGGAAATGAGAATTGATCATACCTGACGTAAGTGTATTCTCAGCTTTCATATCTGACTCCCTTACTTAGGTATATTCAACCCTATCTCTCCTTCTACGAGTGTTGTGATTCTTGCTTTGGATTTCCAACTAGAGAGATTTCATTGGTGGGATGGTGGACAAAATTAGATGATTATGTAAGCCATTCTTTTCAATCGACACGCCTGAGCACGAGCCGACGCATCATTCTCGTGCTAGCTTACCGGAGATCAAGGACTACGATATAACAAAATGGCCACCCAGATTCAGACCCAGATTCAGCCCCAGACTGGAGCCAAAATTTGGTCTTCATCTTCCACATTCCAATCATGCGAACCTCGAGAATATCGAAAGATACTGCGAAGATAATCAATGCAACGTCTACTTCACCACGACGTTCTACAAGGTCTCTATCTCGGTTTGCTTTGAATGCTTCGATCAAGGATGAAGATAAATCGCCAACCCCAGATATTGAAGATGCCGTCCCCTCAACGTCAAGTCTCAAAAGAAAGAGAAATTCTGCTCCAAAGACTTCCATAAAGAAACAATCACTCAACGAAACGACAATCAAGACTGAGATCGAAAATACTGTCGCGTTTTCCCCTCCGTCAAAAACAAGTCGAGTACGCAAACCCGCGCGTAAAGTCAAGAATGAAGATACCGGAGAGATAGAGATCCAGCCTCCCAATGATTGGCGCGAAGTCTACGATATCGTAATGGAGATGCGGAAACTGGGTGTCGCGCAAAATGCAGCTGTAGATACGATGGGATGTGATAAATTGGGACAAGAGACTGTCGATCCGAAAACGAAGAGATATCATACCTTGACTGCCTTGATGCTGTCTTCGCAGACTAAGGATACTACGAATGCGGTTGCGATGAACCGTCTTTATACGGAGTTACCTGCTCATAAGGAGGGTGCACCGATTGGGTTGACGTTGGATAATATATTGGCTGTTGATCCGAAATTGTTGAATGAGTTGATATGGGTGGTGGGATTTCACAATAATAAGACGAAGTATATCAAGGCTGCCGCGGAAATTCTTAGAGATCAATGGAACGGCGATATACCGGATACTATTGAGGGCTTGATGTCTTTACCGGGAGTTGGTCCAAAGATGGCATACTTGTGTATGAGTAGTGCTTGGGGTAGAACGGAGGGAATTGGTGTCGATGTACATGTTCATCGTATCACGAATATGTGGGGTTGGCACACGACTAAAGGACCAGAGGAAACAAGATTGGCTTTACAAGCTTGGTTGCCAAAAGAACTATGGCATGAGATCAATTGGTTATTAGTTGGATTTGGACAAACTGTCTGTTTACCAGTTGGAAAGAAATGTGGAAGTTGTGAGTTGGGAATGAATGGATTGTGTAAAGCAGCCGATAGAAGCAAGGTCACCATTGGAAGAAAGATCAAAGAGGAAAAGATCAAGACAGATCAGGAGGGTAACGTGGTTGAGCGAGCGGAAACGATCAAGGCAGAGAAGGATAGCAAGGATATACCGCTGAATCCTGAAGAGAAAGCTCAATCAAAGTCTGAGGCTGGTATTGTCAAGCAGGAGGAAGAGGATGCCGTTTTAGCAGATATCGCAAATGCTCCTGGAGAATTAGAGAAGACGCCAAAACGGAAGAAGAGATGAGATTGTTTCCCACAGGATTTTGTTGTTTTATTATAGCTTGTATTTGAATTTTTGTGTGTAGCCTCACATCGTGTAATCTATCCTCGCATAATAGAGGGGCTCACATGTCTGGGGCTGAGTGGCCATATTTCAAAATACATGACTTCAGCCCTTGATTCACATGTTGCGCAGCTCTCATCCTCATTTCTACAATATCACAAAACCATGGAATTTTACTGTTATTTATGTTTATATCTTGTATTATTCATTTATCTCTCCGAAAATGGCCTAATCACCATCTATCTCAAAATGCCTCCCAAATGCTTATCCGAAAACGCCATCACTTATGCACCAGAAATAGCTCATCCACCCCGCCATTCATCTCACACGTGGGTTCCGCCTCCCCCGCTTATAACCTCTCCCACACCCTGAGTCCAACTCAAGTTCTCCTCAAGGCCTTCTCAGCCAACAATGGCCATCCGAGTACAAATGCAAAACCGGGGAAATATCTATACACATTTTATTAGTCTCTATCTCACCACCCGTCTCGGAGCTTGTTCTGAAAGCAGCCTGGAGAAAAGGAAAAACTTACAATACAGCATTTCCGGCAGTCCTCTTAACTAATTTGCCCCAATCGGCTTTAGCAGCTTGTTGAGAAATGGGATAGCGTTCGAATGGGTGAGGTTCGAAGCCACGTGCTACTTGGCGGGCTCGGGTGAGGATGGAAAAGGCGCGGCGGGAAGCAACTTGTCGGATTATTGGGGACATGATTTCTTTTGGGGGTGTTTTTTGTTGATTGGCTGATTGGTAGGATGATTTTTGTGAGGAGGGTATGTGATTGGATTGAGAGGAGTGATGTTTATGTGTGTGTCAGGATTGAGTGAAGTGATTGGTATATTGTATACACTGTATGATTGTATTGTATGATATGCAAGAAGAGTAACACGACAGGAAGGATGCATATATATACAAACATAATATCCTTCAATTCACTCTACGACAACATAACATCATCCTGCGTATCCCGAGAGACCTCTCCAGCCAAACCACAGCCTCCAAACCCCCAACCCCAAGTCCCAAACCGAACCATCATGATCCCATCCCGCAAAAACATCATGCGAAAATTACTATCTCTCCAGACCATGTGTATAAAATCTCCTGATCTCTTCGCTTGAAATCGCTTCCTTCAATTATCCTTACCGCGCTTGAAAATTATTAACCAATGAGATTGCATGGTTTACAAAGATATATTCAATCATGTTCTATGATTATAGAAGAATCGGGATGAATGGGAAAGGAAAATATCGGAATAGAAACTTGGGTAGAGAGACTGCAAGGAAAGTTGGACAATAGCACGATGGTGGTGTGACGAGGGAGTGGTATCAGGTCATTTTTGTGAGGGGCTAGGCTGGATATGGTATAGTGGGATTTTCGGCGGGTTCCGAATTTTTGGGTGTTGGTAAGTGGTGTTTACCTCTTCGTTTTTGACGACGACGATGGAAGTTTCTGGATCGCGATATTGAAGGTTGGAGTATTCTTGCTCTCGAAAAAAGAAAATATAGGAATTCCTCTGATGATTGAGATGTTGATTTTTTATCCTGATGCGACTACAGCATGTGGAGATATGGATTGTCATGATATGTTGAGGAATTTGTAGTAAAGTACCTCTCTTGTTTACAACACCAGAATCGGATAATTGGAAATCAAACGAATACTTTGGCATGCTCAAATTACCTCAACATCTGAGTTTCCGTTATCTCAAGTCAATTCCAGGAATGAGACTTAACACACGGGAACGGTTGAAAGTTCGAGGCTCTATCGTTCGAGGTCGAATACAGCTATGATGTTCCTGATGTACCAAACTAAAAAGGCTACCTACTCCGTTCAAGATTAAACCGCAATGAAGTTGCAATACCTATCATCAACACTATCTTCAATCGAGGGCCGCATAACATTCTACCAAATATTCATTCACGGCAATCATGCGCCTGGCATATCTACATATCTTGCTTTAGCAGTCAGACTCTTCTTTTTAGTACGAAAGATAGATAGTTCTTTCTTACTTCAAACATACCGAGTCCATGAAGAGAGGATGTTGTATAAAGATGACTAGGGAGTGACTAATCATCAAATCACCCTACGAATTATTAGCATCGTAGTATATATCGTCAATCAATGGACAAACCGTAACGTCACCATCACAGAAAGCTTCCAGCATCAGAACTAGCATCCATCGAGCTTTCAGGCTAGCCTCTCGTTTTCACTTAAAGGAATTAAGATCGTTTTCATCATTTGGCGTACATACAATACTGCAGCACGAGAGCTGCCGAAAAGGAAGATTGTCGTTACGCTACTCATACACCACGCTTTAACAATCATTCCCCATAGCATTGCTCATTTTGCCAAGAGTTGCACACTATCTATTTCATTCCATCATTCATCTCTTAGTTATTCGGAAATATTACAATATACTGTTTGACCTGGCGACGAGAGTCCATCAGAGCGATAGTCTGCAGAAGCTATTCACTCTTCTTTGAATCATTTGTCTTATATAATTACATCCTTTCACTAGTTTCCCTCCACTCAACACAATAACATAATCATCTTTTTGTTTTTGCTACATTCCACATCCCATATCCCATGACTCTACCTCCTAGCATGTAATTCCAGTATGATCCCATCCATAACATAGATATTCTCTCAAAACAATAGCAGATTTTTCTCCCCTCCCCCTTCCTATCGGTCTGAAGATCTTTCGAATCTTGCAAATTCCCATTCTTCAATCCATTTTTATCTCTCAAACCTAGCAAGATCGAACTTGCAGATATCATCTACTCCCTTAGATACCTCAAGCGCTTAAAAGGCGATATCAGTAAAAGCACCCTACAATGAATCATCTTCCTAACAGGAATTAGCCACCGAAATCGAAATGCTACACCAGAAGCTTGGAGAAACCAAATCTTCTCATTTTCTCCAAGGATATTGTTAAATATTGCATTCTCATTTTTTTTATACAACGGTAGAACATCAGATGGCTTAGCAGTGAAAATCTGTGCTCTTTTCAAGTTCTATCTTGACATATTACATGTGGCTGGTATTCTTGGAATTGAGTTGAGGATTGATCAATATAATGACCAATTCAAATCTCAATGAATTTTTCACATATGAGAGAAGAAAGTTACCTGTTCATAATTCCTTTTGGAAGCATTCCAATTTCATCCCCCAGTTACCGAAGTTGTGAGAGCTCTTGTGAATTCTGCATTATGGTAAGTGGGCGGCAGGTTGAGACCTCAAGAGAAGCTTGCATCAAACATTGACACTGTCGTCTCGAAATATCTTTATTTTAGTCTTGAACTTCTCACGATGATACTTTGAGGGCCGGGTGGTTTCCTCCCTCGTATCGTGATTTGAATCACGTCAGTTTGATGAATCTCTTTTACCCCAACACTGATATCGCAAGTTTCATGATAATCATCAGTTTGACTGTCGGGAAACCGGATGAGTGGTTTCAATTCTTTATTTAGATATGTTTACTCCCCGTAATAGTTTTACCAGAGGAACAGTTAAATCAACCGGAGTCACGAGGATCTTTTATTAATATGAAGAATGTGGCTTGGTGGATGACATCAAGACTCTAAAGTTGGTATAATACCAAGCCAGAACTTAATAATTAAATATTCAGAGAATTGAATTCCAAATAACTTTTTTCTTTTATCTAATTGGTTGAATCTTAATCAAGTCCCAGGTTGTTACTTAGCTATCAAGAATCTACGAATTCCTAAGAAGATAAATGACTTCGATAATTATCTGGCCTGGTAGAGTATAATACTACCCAGTGAGCCCATCCAGTAAACAACGATGGGTGCCGAGATCGAAGTTAGTGCCATGCACGCAGGTACGCTTGAATCTTGGCACACAAGGCGAACATATGAAGGCTTCAGAATGTAAAAGATAGGGGAGAAAAGTTGCCGCATGCTAGTATCTTCTTGCCTTCCTTGACAAAACACTTTCTACTGACGGATTTATTGGTTCTGAAAATCTCGAAATTGAACTTCACAAGTCAATAAGATATAACCCCAATCAAGACCGAGGTCTAAGTTTGCTACAACAGAAACGAAACGAAATTAAACAGAAATCAGAAAATCAGAGAGGGATAACAACGGGAACATCTCACCGCCATGACTCTACTTTCATCAAACAATAAGCGCTTCGCCGCGGCACAGAAATAAGTAAACATCAGAGCTGATAGATTATCGCCCTTCGCTGCTCACCTCATTCTTACATTATCATAAACGAAAGAATTCCACCCCGCGATCAACCTACCTATCTGCCCCTCTGTCTAGTGTCTTGCAAGTGTGATTCGAATACACAGCTAATTTCTAGCCTTGCGTCTTTGAATCATGTTTTGACCAGAGACTCTTGAGACAAGACACCACCAACACTCAGAGATTAGCACCTTGTCCATTAATTTCCCGGTAAAAACCCACGACCGTGTAGAACTTCATAACGGATTTGCCAAGGCAGAATCAATTTCAATGTACCATTACTCGCATAGCCTGAAAGCTATCCGAAATCACATAAGGAAGGCCGTACCAACAGAAGGGGACAAGCCAAGATTGGTTGAAATAATACGACACGCCGAGTTCCTCGATCGATAGTCCAGTTCATTACCTCGCATACCGTCTTATTTAAGGTAATTGCATAAGCTTCAACACTCAAATCGAAATGAGGATAAAATTCGTCACTTATCATCAAGTTCGTCCCTTATCATCTTATCCTTCGTAGGGCCTGCGTACGTGCGGCGAAGACGCGTTAAGCAATGAACACCCCCACTTGGTACTTGATGACATCTCACGCCTAAATCTAAGACACGTCCAGCGCCCGATAGTGGCTTATGCTCACGAGTATTACCGAAATGTTCCCATCCCAAAAACATGCGACTCGAGAAAAATGAAGCTACTCAATTTACGCTTAGACTCCCAAGAATAATGTACAATAATGACTTTTTGGATTAGACCACATGAATGGACTAGTTTGTAGAAAGCGGGATGTCAACCGAGGAAAATAGCGGATACCCTCGGCGCAAGCTTGTTTCTACTTCGGCCAAGACCCTCGTTCGAGATGAAGAGTATAGCCTATTTTATCAGCTTGACTTCCCCGCCTCACATGACCTAGATTCTCCTTGCGTTTCTCAATTAACAACATTGCATCGAATGCACTTACATAAAATGCGCAGGGAGTATGTACTTGTGGAAGATGATGATTTGTGGTACGAGATGAGAAAGAAGCATACGTACATAAATACCTCAAGCATCGGGCTGTAGTGAAGAATCTTTCGTACGACAGTAACTCTGTCACTGTTAATCGTAACATATGTATCTAATATGAGGATATCAAAAAGAGGGATGATTGAATGGTATCAGATCCACACAGAGTTAGCACAATTATTTCGACCTTCCTTATCGGGCCACACCCTAGAATTGACCCTTGATGTATTGTAAGATTATTTCCCGGCGAGAATTGTCAATGTCTGTCCACTCTCCGACGTGAGCTTCAATTTGACCAGGTATTCGAAGATAAGGAAAATGTCCGGCCGGTCAATGAATCCGAGAATCTAACGGTTGATTAGTCTAGACCCAATCTCGCGATTATTTTACGGATCTATCTTGCACGCGTGTGTGTGCACTAAATATCGAAAATCAACTAATAGTATTGATTTACGATACGATCCGTTTCCAGACATTTTCTAGAAGTTCTATTGCTTCTCCCGTGGAAGCACATTAGCTTCTATGGAATATCGTGGCAAAATGCTTGTTGAATGCTTGTTGACAGAAACTCTCATGCAAGAAAGTTGTAGGATCATATTGAAATGGAGGGTGATGTGATCTTGCCATTCGCCTGGTCCTTATCATTCGTATCTTGGCAAGGTTGGGGTATGCGGAGAGGAAGACATGGATCCCCTGTATACCTGTCAGTATCCACACGGATTGGACAAGGCTCGAACATGTCGCCACGGAAACAATACCTTCGACGCATAATTCCAGAAGCTTGCTTCATTTGACAAGGAAAACAACGGAATATCTGCAATAGTTACCACCTTTTCGTGTTACGTTTGACAATGACTCTTGGTACGGCCCTTCTACCTCCTTTAGAGAGAGCTCTCGTGTTCTCTCTATCTGCTCACTGTAGTGAAACAAGCATCGCCTCCGGCTTGCGTTCAATCCAAGGTTGTGGCTTTCTCGATTCAGAAATAATTCCTCATAGAGTATGACTTCCTTGCGGTCACACGGAGAATTTGTGCTCTTAGACTCTATATTTGATCGGGTTGTTTCTGCGATAAGAAGTCTTGTGTCGCTAGCTGCTAATTTTTGACGTGATCAACGGTTGATCTGAAGGATCAGTATACTTTGGCTCTTCGAAAGCTAGACCTTTGCTGAAGCTTGATTAAGTTGTCAGCATACCATAAGTAAGCCTGCAAGCTCCCGTCTCATTAGATTCTCTTGAGATTCCCCACCTAGGTAAGCATTAGACCCTTGATCTAACGAAAGTACACTAAGTTTGATATAGTCTCCTTCAGGCCTCGGTTATTGGTTATTGTTGAATCATCCCTAGTCAGCTTATCAACTATCCCTAACAATGTCATTTGTGTCTACAATGTGTAATTGGTTAAATATAATCCCGTATCTCAGAAACTAATAAGGTTAACGAATGGAAATATTGAATCTCTCATTTGCGTTTTTCGTCCCAGGTTATGTCGAATGTGAGAAGTATTATCTCGGCTGCCCCTCTAAAATGGCAGGTCAATCGGCGGGCTCTCCGAAAATAATAGCTAGACCTAGACGAAGCCTATCATTGTAGGAAGTGAGAGTTATCACATCCTTCCTTCGTATTGTGAGCCAAGTTAGCTGTCGTTACAGTCTTGTTGTTCCTGGGCGCTCTCACAGATATATAAAACTTTATTAGTAAAACTTTGGCTTAACGGATGCCTATTTAACCCGTATGCAGCAGTATGCTAAGTCGAATGTTGCAGGTGGCATTCAAGGCATCAGCAAATGCTTTGCAACCTACACAGCTCGTACGACCTGCCCTAGCAAGCCTACAGATATTGTGTTGAATGGTGTATTCAAACAATCCTTGTCGTTTAACACGAATTAAATTCCGCGCCAGTAAATCACATTAACCCTAGCGAATTCCTGCAAGAATCCTCTAATCCATGCTTCCTGATAACGAAGGAAGCTTTCCATCCAAATACTTTCAAATAGGAATAGCGACTAATTCATGTTCGGATTGAAGAGTGAATTATAGTATACGGCGCCCCCGTTACCAAATCCTGCTAATCGCTTTTGCCCCTGACCAATCTGCGTGTTTGATTATCCAGTTTGAATTTTCCCATCACATCTGATGGGCCGAGGAGCTGGAAATTGAAACAACTTGCAGCTGCAGAGGGCTTGCAATGGCGTTTTTGTATAGCAGGGTAGGTTGAACCGCCCGAATGTTAATTTACTAGTCGCGTCTCTTGGGTATCATTCACCTTCAATCGTTGTGCTTGTATAAAGTCGCTCGACCTCCCTCTTCTATTGATTGCCTCTCTTCTTCCCTATTCCCTCCTCGTCAATATCGATCCATTTTCTCAACCACAATAATGGAGAAGGAACACTACAACGTCGACGAGTCCTCGTCGCCTGACTATAATGGAAATCATGCTCGTGCCCAATTTGTAGACCCGTCTACCGGTCATGCAACAAAAGCTGCTGGTTTGCAAGAAGCTGGTGAGCTTTATGGAAACATTGAGACTGCTGAAGAATATGGTTACGTTACTCGAGGGTAAGGCTCACATATAATCCAATATTTCATGACCAACGAAATCTAACTGTAATTTCGCATGTAGATTGAAATCGAGACATATCCAATTTATTGCGCTTGGTGGTACCATTGGTACCGGTCTTTTCTTGGGTATTGGAAGTGCTCTCACACAAGCCGGTCCGCTCTCAATGCTTTTGGGTTATAGTATCACTGGTATTGCCATCTTTGCCATGATGCAGTGCTTGGGTGAGATGGCTACATGGTTACCTCTACCTGGAGCTATCCCACAATTCGCTGCTCGTTACGTTGATGATGCGCTCGGATTTGCCGTCGGATGGAATGTAAGTTGATTCACTGACTCTCGTGAAGCCGTTATGGAACCCCGCTGTTTAGCATTGAAACTACACAAGTCTATGATCATACCCTCGGGATTGATGTCATGAGCTTATGCTAACTTTGGTGATCAAATAGAACTGGTATTCTGCCGCAATTACCCTGTGTGCGGAAATCTCTGCTGCTGCTGTCGTCATTGACTACTGGCCGGGAGCAGTGCACATCAATGTCGCTGCTTGGATCAGTTTAATTATCGTTCTCGTCATTTGCCTTAACATTTTCGCTGTGTCCATCTACGGAGAGGCCGAGTTCATTTTCGCCAGTATCAAAATTGTTACAATTGTGGGACTATTGATTATGGCATTTATTGTAGATCTCGGAGGAAACCCTAAGCATGATCGTCTTGGTTTCCGTTACTGGAAACACGGACAATTCATGTTGCAATACGACTCCACTGGAGATACAGGTCGATTCCTTGGTCTCTTCTCAACTCTCGTCAATGCCGCCTTCTCGTATGGTGGTGTTGAGTTGGTCGCTGTAGCCGCAGGTGAAGCCGAAAATCCACGCAAGAATATTCCAAAGGCTGTCCGCAGAGTTTTCTGGAGAATTTTATTCTTTTATGTCCTTGGTTCATTGGCTATTGGTGTTCTTGTTTCCTCCAGCGATACACATTTGCTCAAGGCTCAAGATGAAGGTGCCGCTGGTGCTGCTCGATCTCCATGGGTTATTGGTATCCAGAATGCCGGTATTCCAGTGTTACCATCGATTATCAATGCAGTTATCTTAACTTCCGCCACTTCATCCGCCAATGCATTTTTGTATACCGGATCTCGTTACTTGTTCGCCCTTGCTCAGAACAAACAAGCCCCAAGATTCCTTCTCCGATGCAGCAAAGCAGGTGTTCCATACTGGGCTGTTTTGTGCACAGCTTCAATCTCGCTCATCACATTTTTGTCGGTTGGTTCCGGTGGTGCCTCAACAGCTTTTACATGGTTTCAAAATTTGACCACCATTGCATCCCTTTTCACCTGGTGCTCTATTTGTGTCGCCTACATTAAATTCCATAGCGCTTTGGCAGCCCAAGGTGTCGATAGAAACACTCTCGTCTTCAAGAGTAAATTCCAGCCATACACGGCCTGGATCTCTCTGGCTTTCTTCGTCATGATCATTCTCTTCAATGGATTTGATGTCTTTGTTGGCGAGAACCACTCTCACTGGAATGTTACCAGTAAGTATTTGCACTGAAATCTGTGAGACTCGTCCTAACTTTTGTAGATTTCCTCACCGCATACATCGGAATTCCAATCTTCTTTTTGCTTTACGGATTCTGGAAGGTTTTCAAGCGCACCAAGTGGATCCAATCAGCTGATGCCGATATCTACACTGGTAAGGCAGCCTTGGATGCAGAGGATGACCAATGGCCAGATTTGGAACCAAGAAACATTTTTGAGAAGATCTGGTTCTGGATTGCGTAGAGGAGGATTCGTACGTGGTTTGCTTTACACTTCGTGTACTTTGTTTGATGGATCATATACCCATTTGGGCTGGGATCTCATTCGTTAAGATCTAGCTACATACCCTAAAGATATCCTGGTAATTAAGGAAAACTTTTGAATTCAGATCCCTATTACTTTTGATACGTGAGATGTCGATTTTGTGGTGGCGTGTAATTGATGAGGTTTGATAATAGAAACGTTTCTGGTCCGGTAATGTATTTTGAGGTCCCGGATTTTTTCATCGTTGTATCCATCAATCATCTTCTCAGTCAAAATTTTAGAGGAGTTTTGTTGTTGATATGTCGAAGAAATGAATGATGTTATCAAGTTCTTTGGTGTGAGAGAAGGGTGTGATAAAGATCTCGCGTCAAAATGCGTGAAGGAGTTCACATCAACGACTTTACGTGAAGCAACATTATATTATCAGCCTTCAGAAGTGTAAGTCAGAATCATCCTCTTCCATTTTACAAGAAAACTTACTTATGCTCTGTAGAAAAATCAATCCAATTCTCAATCGTACATGGTCTTACGTGCTGAACGAGCCGTCCAAGTGTTGGTTGCTGCAAACAGACGACCGATGATCTCCAAACACTATCATTTCGACATCCCCGACTCCATTTTCAGATCATCAATTCAATTGAAATGTCATCAATCATGAAGTCCCAGAAGAATCACATATTCAGAACAGATAAAACCATCAACAAAAACAAACAAAAAGATCTCTCAAACTCAAAAGAAAGAAGCAACTTCTTCCCAAAAAGCTCATCTTAGTCATTCTCAACATTTAGTGGGTCCCGGCATGCGGCACGCCCTTCAACGACAACCAACTCCGCAGTAATTCCCCATCTCCAATTTTTCTAAACAGGAAGTGGATTTCTTTACATGATAGTTTCTTTTAGTATAGGATTTTGTGATCAATCATGAAGAACATATACGAGAGAAGTTGAAATAAGGTTTAGAGGATGTGATGGATGTTTCTACCTGGGACCCCATGCAGTCAGAAAGTATGCAAATTCGAGGCTAGATGCACATACCACAAGATGGCAAACTACAAGAGTAACCTGATTCTCTTAGCGGCGGAGTTCCATACTTTCTGATCGCATGAGGTGATGGAGGGATCCAGGTAGGCTGACGATCTTATGTCCACTTGTTAATCACAATTGAGACTTGGCAGGAAGTGGCTAGTGAAGATAGATGCTGGTATTCAATAGAGATACTGGGTTTCTGTTGGTTTCCCATTGTGATGTATAGGCATAGACACTTACATGCGAAGACGAAATGAGGTGTTTGGCCTTCTATGAGTCAGAGCTAAATCCGAGGATATCGAATAATGATATATCATATCATAACGATGAACACACATTGAACACTGAGGTCACTACAATTGGGAAGTCACCGTCCAAAAATCATATAAAACCACATCGAATCAGACCAGAAAATACGCAATGCATGAGATCAACGCCTAGAATTCCGAATATCTATCTACCAGTACCTACTATCGAGCCACCAAGCAGTCTAGTGAATGAATCATCTATTCCATTCTTCCGTCCCAAAAACACTGACACGGAAGACAGGAGTTATGGACCCGCCAATTCCTGATACCTATCCGTGAAATTCTCCATTAACCCGTGCAGAAATCCAAATAAACAAACCAACACACCAATAAGAAAGAGGGGAATCATTAAAAGCAAATAAACCAATCCTATCCAGTAATCCACACCAAAAAGCTCACCATCAAGCCTATTCCGTCCCGTCCAAATCCCCAAAATACCTAAACGATAACAACCGAGGAACTCTCCTCGCTATCCTTCTGACTGGCAGTTTCCTGTTCCTGTTCTACTTCTTCTTTGGTGCTAACTGCGACCTCAACTTCCACTTCTACTTTGACGGTAGAACCGGTAGTAGAATCATCGACTTTAATTTCGTTAGTTTTCTTAGTCTCGCCTTCTACTTCCTGAATTGCAGTTCCGGATTTCGTTTCGTCAGTCTCTGTCTCAGTGGTCGGTGTTTCTTCGATTTTTCCGCTTTCATCTTTCTTTTCCACTTCCTTGCCCTCCTCCTTTCCCTCTTCAGCGATCGGATCCCCCTTCTCCACAATCGGACTATCCACCGCCGCTTCCACCGCCTGATCTGCCGCATCAGCCGCCGAATCATCCACATCCAATTTCTTCTCTCCAATCTCCATTGGATCCTCTTCCTCTTCCTCATCACTACTAATCTCTTCTCCCATGATATCTCTCTTCTTCTTTTTCTTCTGTGGTTCCTCCCATTTTCTCTCCCTCTTGACTTGTACTGTCACAGCACTCTCCTTACTGTAAACTCTGAGACCCACTACCAAAACAGCATTCCAAGGATCCTTCTCGAACTCATCTTCTTGTTCATCCTCGCCTTTGATTGGTGAAGGGGGAGGAGCTGCTTTAGCTTCAGTTTCAAGCACGTCGTCTAGAACGCCGACGGTTATGTCAGAGATGTCGGAACAAATCGATTCAAGATCAGAGTCATCATCGTCGTCAATGGGGGCTTTGAGTGGAATTGGAATTGATAGGTTTGTAAGAGCAGGCGCTGATTGTGGGGTGACTGTGGTTGATTTGACATCTACGTTTATGGCCTTGACTTGGATCACTTTGTCGTCGCTTGACTTAGTTCCCGTCAATGTATTGGCTGGTTCACTCGTGGACGTTGAGTTTCCAGGCGCCTCTGACGTTGGTCTAGATATTGTCGCCGGCTTCTCATTCTCTGATGATTTATCAGATGAGGCATCACTAGTCGAGATGTTCTCACCATCTTTAGATTCAATCTCGATGGATTTGATGTCCACAACCTTCTCGTCGGTCTTTGAATCTTTATCACTATCGTTCTTTGCAGTTCGCTCTGCAATGACCTTGGCAATATCTTCAGCTGTTTTTTTGGCCTCTTCCTCAACAGCCTTTAAAGCTCCCTCTTTAGCTGCCTTCTTGGCTTTCTTAGTCTTTGCCTTCGCCATACGCTTAATTTTCTGTTCTTGAAGTTTCCGTTTTTCTTTATTATCATTATGAACCCTCTTCTTCTTTTCCTTCATCAATCGCTCCTTTACTTCTTTTCTCGCCTTGTTTTTTCTCTTCTCCTCGGCTTCCTTTCTAGCTTTCTTTTCCTCGGGAGTCTCTCTGACAACCCCCTTAGCATGAGCTAGATCGTAAGATAGACCAATTCGAGAAAGCTTATCACGACGTCTTTTCGCATTGTTACGAACAACATCTTCGACTGGTAAAGAACTACCATCTTTGAAAGCTTTAACTTTCA
Source organism: Botrytis fragariae (assembly GCF_013461495.1). NCBI lineage: Eukaryota > Fungi > Ascomycota > Leotiomycetes > Helotiales > Sclerotiniaceae > Botrytis > Botrytis fragariae. The sequence goes on along the minus strand of NW_023500991.1, from coordinate 553,527 downwards.
TCAATACGTCGTATTCGCCGGCTGGAAGTTCCAACTCGGCAGTGACGGATCGACGCATCCAGTAGTTACCATGACTTCGAACAATGTAATCTTCTTCGCCAGCTTTGTGGATACGGAAAGACAATTCAAACCGGTATTGTCCTTCGAGTCCACAGAAGTAACGGCCATCGAGTTGAGAGAGAACAATCATAACAGGTGCTGCGTTATCGAGAGTGAAAGAGAATTTTGTATCATGATAATTGACAGTCCATGGAACTTCCATAGACGCCCATGACTGAGTGACTTTCCATTCGTCGGTGAATAATCTTGTACGATCAAATGTTTGAAACTTTTTGAGAAGATCGTCGTATGACATCCAGAATGAACCATCGTCTCCGAAGCGATGCTCGAGTTTTTTCATCCATTCTGGTGTCCATTCTTTGCTTCCATCACCTACCACAAGTTAATACAAACACAACTTGCATGACTGAGAAATTTAACTTACTCCATGCACCCTTCCATTCACCTTCACCCCAGGGATTTCTCAACAAGACAAGTCGTTGGCCATCAATCTCCACAGCTCGTAGAATCGAATATGCATGGCCTTCATAGATACCTTTTCTATTACCACGACCCCAGAAGATACCGGCAGCACAACCAAAAAGGAAGTCTTTATTGACCTTGAGCAATTCTTCTTTCCAGAAATATTCCTTATCAAGAATATCTGTGCTGAAAACTTCGGTTGTGACACCACCAGTAAGATCCTCGAGTCCTTCACCAGTATGACCTCCTTCAATAGCTGCGTAATCCTATGATTTGTCAGTGTATGAATTATGAATTCTTGATAGATAGACTTACTCCATGAGCTTTTGCATATGCCTTCTCAAGCAACGGCAACCAAGTTTCATTTGGATCTTCACACTGCGCGAAATACAACGCACCAGAGTTGCTCTGATAAATCTTGCGGTAATCCTCTTCAGAATTGATACGCTGGCGATCTTCGATGAGATTACGTTCAATCCAACTTTCATCATAATCAGGTTTCGTCAAATAAAGTTTGTCATCAATGATTTCTGATCTCCACTCTCCATCACGATGGAAGACAAATCCATAAACACCAATCTCCTCATCTCTTGCAACACAGACTTTTTCAATCAAGCCAGGCTTATTTCCCAATGTGCAGAGAGCTGCCATGAACCAACAATCGCCATCACGGCCCTGTCTAATATCATTTGCGCTTGCTTGGTTGACGTAGAATTGAGGATTGTCAAATATGTCCCCGACTCTTTTGACAGATCCAGGATGGAATGTTGGTGTTAATTTTTCACTTGTGTTCTCGAGCATTTGCAGGCAATCGCCTTTGCCCCACTTCAAATCAAACTCGATATCGAAATGTGGATCGCGATATTTTTGATTTACTCGACGACATTCTTTGACAATCTTTGCAACTTTTGCTTTGCAAAGTGCTGCCGCTTCTTCATATGATGCAACGGCATTTTTGCCTCTTGTGACTGGTTTGGATGCCCTCTGACCGGCTTTTGTTGTGTAAAGGTTCTTGGGCAGAACAGTAGATGCTAAATTCGAAACGCAAATCAGTATGTGTATTAGGGATTTGAGAGTGGATGCTTCACGACGTACCTTTTCCTGGTGTCTTGCTCTTAAATTTGGCCCAGAATTCATCTATGGCATCTTGAGGGGATATGTGCTTGGTCTTCTTCACATCTGGTGCTGGAACGAAAACAATATTTCCTCCTGGTCCTTGTTTAAGAACCATTTGAGACTCGTCGTCGGAAGAGTCATCGTCGCTAGAGCCACAGGAAGGGGGTGGACGCGGTAAAGGTGAAGCCATCTTGTTGAATCTCTTGTTGAGCTTGCCCAGCCCGGGGGATGGTGGTACAGCCATATTTAAGTTCCCAAGATCAGCTACTTACCGATTGTACGATACTTCTGTACAACCGATGGGCTCGTTCGATATTCAGGGGCTCGTTCGATTGAATATACAGTGAATAATGAAGATAAAACGATTTACAAAATATCAACGAGATGATGAGAAAGAATTCGAGAAATAACAGAGTTAAAGGCAGAACTTCCTTATATCATATTACAGAGTCTCATCAACCCCACCTGCAATTCGAACTGCCCAACCGCTGTTGGCGCTTACCTCCCATGTTCAGCGGCTGAGGATTTTCTGGGTCTCACAGCGCGACAATGACTGATTGAATCTTACGTAGCTCGATAATACCAATCATCTCCGAATACATTGCATGGCGTATCGGTAGGCATACAATGATTGTGATAAGATATCCAATCTGTGAAGAGTGGCTGATGTCGACACTCGTCCGAGGTTGAGCAAAGGGCCAGGATTACTTGGACACATGACTAATCATTGTAAGCACAAAGCCTCATTGCCTCACCGAGTATTCGGAGGCCCAAAAACTACCAATATTTGGATAAATAGAAGTTGTGGCCTAGATACTGCCACAATGTATGACTCTTATGGCAAAATGGAATAAGAGGATATACTTTTGATGATGTAGGTACATCAGATCAACGGTTGACGACAAGGGCTGGCCGTTCGTTAGTAAACAGTGGGGTTCGCATGGACCTCCTAAATCTAGATCAACCATGAGTTGTCCAAGCATCAAGACATCAGGATCTTCAGAGATTACCACATGACATTTATCACACATGTATGTCACTGTCGATAACAAGTATCGGTACGTAGATACATAATGAAGGAATTTCCTAACTATTAGATCGAAGTTAAGCTATCACAATGTTTCATTCTCTCATCCCATTTTTAACATTTCTACCCGCTGCAATCGCGACAATTGCTCCTTCAGGGCCGTATCAGCGACCACTAAAACTTACCAACAACCAACATCAAAATTTCATCGCCTCATCTATTTTTGCCCCTTACAAAAATGGGATCTTAGGATTAGAGGAACCGGTTGCATTAAGACCAACATTTGAATGGCGGACTTTTGAGGAAGAGGATGTAATATCCAACTCAGGTGGAACATTTGCCCATCTACCTGCCGTGGACTGTTTTGATCCCGAGAATGATGGAACATTCGATGTGGCAATTGTAGGCCACCCATTTGATCTAGGAGTCACATATAGACCCGGTGCAAGATTTGGTCCGAATGCTGCACGGCAAGGGGCCAAAAGGATGTCTCCGGGTTTTGGGTGGAGGCAAGTTTGGCCATTCAAATAGGCTATCAGGACAAAAACTCTGACTATCATTAGTATTGAAAATAATGTGAATCCTTTCCGCGACTGGGCCACTGTGGTCGATTGTGGAGACATTTCGAATACGCCATTTGATAAGCATTTGGCTTTGAAACAACTCGAGAATGGCATGAAATCAATCAACTCGCGAAGTCCAAAGAATGATACCGATGGCAAGGCTATACGGGCCATTAGCATAGGCGGTGATCATACCATTAGTAAGTCTCCTTGATCATGGATGGCTTGAATGCTCTTGGATATTGAACTGTGTTCAGCATTACCTATTCTCCGAGCTCTCCACTCAACATGGGGACGTGTTGCTGTTTTACACTTTGACTCCCATCTTGATACATGGGATCCGGTACAGCTCGGTGGTGGACTATCAAAATACACCGATGTCAACCATGGAACCATGTTACACATTGCTCATGAGGAAGGACTTTTGTCAAATCATAGCAATATGCATCTAGGAACACGATGTCCGCTTCAAGATCAACATTTTGATTTGAACAACGATCTAAGATGCGGGTTTACATATATTCGAGCAAGAGAAATTGATAAGCTTGGCATCAAAGAGGTGGTTCGAAAGATTGTTGAACGCGTTGGTGATGAGTATGTGTATTTGAGTGTAGATATTGATGTATTGGACCCAGCCTATGCACCTGCAACTGGAACAATCGAACCTGGTGGATGGACAACAAGAGAGGTATTTCTCCCAACCCCGATAGATAATTTTACATGGGCTAACATTCATAACACAGCTGTTGCAAATCATCGGTGGGCTATCAGAAGCAGGCTTGAAGATTGTGGGATCAGATGTCGTGGAATTCACTCCAATCTATGACAATTCAGCTGAGACTACTGGCATTGCTGTTGGAGAGATCATTTATGAGATCCTTCAATGGATGGTAAATGTCCCGGTAACACCTAGAAAGTCGGCATAGCTCACAGCTCTCTCAAAACTAAGCAGGCAGGCTAAAGACAACAATGAGACCAAAATCGAGCTGGATAGACAGTAGCATTTATCAACGAAGTAATAGATCCTATGTTCATTATCCTAAACGCAGTGATAAAAATATGGGTTCTCCTCCGAACAATTCATATCTGAAATCCAAATGGGCCAAAAGCAAACTAAACCTTAAACTGTACTAGCGCTGGGATTATCGATAACTCCACCAATGAAACGGCACGATCCGAGAGCTTCTCGAATAACCCCACTAAAAGTAGTGACGACATTCCGGGAAAGAGCTCAAGCTTCTCTCTCGTCCAATGAAAAGCTCCGAATTACCATGCAGTTTACTCCTCCAATACAATCGATCGAGAATGAAGAATCGACGACATCATCATACCACATTCGCAGCCATAAGTACGCCATGACTACAAAATAGATTAACATCTCCCCACCTCTGTGAATCCTCTCTTATGCTTCCTCTTTCATATCTGAATCATCTGCCATCTCTTCTCTTTCATGTACGCTCTCAAATCCTCTGTACCCAAGAACTTAAGACATCTTAGTCGACAAGCTTTATTCTCCCGCTCTTTAGTTCCCCACGTTCCACATAGCAACTTCGCAAAGCATTTCACAACCACACAAATAACAATGGCACAAGAGTATAAGCTCAAGGATCTCAGTTCCTTGGATTTGAAGCCTGGAGAGAAGAAAGAAATTGAAGTAGAAGGTGTAGAAGGAGGAAAGGTCTTATTGTGCAATGTTGGTGGAAAGGTTACGGCTATAGGCAATAAGTGTACACATTATGGTGCTCCATTGGTCAACGGTGTTTTGACTGGAGACGGTCGTATTACATGCCCATGGCACGGAGGTATATCTTCATGATCTTGGAGATGTAAATGGAAATATGCTAACTTTTCATTGACAGCTTGTTTCAATGCCAGCAATGGAGATATCGAAAATGCCCCTGCTCTCGATGCCCTCCCTTCGTTCGAGTTGTCCGAAAAGAATGGTTCGGTATATGTTACAGGAGAAGAAGAGACAATCAAGGGTAGCCGCAGAAAACCAAATATCAGAATTACCGGAGGAATCGGGTCAGAAAAGGTAGTAATTGTTGGCGGTGGAAGTGGTGCTCTCAGTACGCTTGAAGCACTTCGCGAAGCCGGCTTCAAAGGATCAATTACCATGATCGGCAACGAAGGATACTTACCAATCGATAGAACAAAATTGTCTAAAGCTCTCATTGATGATGCATCAAAAATTGCTTTGAGGGATGAAGCTTGGTTCAAAGACGGATCAATCACAACTGTCAATGATACTGTCACTAGTGTTGACTTCTCGGGAAAGAAGGTAGCGACGAAGAATGGTAGCTCGTAAGTGTACCTATTCTCATGATTTTTACGAGTTTGCATCTGAGTCGTCAATCTTACAACACTCATCCGAGATAATGGAACGAGGCCTACACGCACTCCATTGTTCAAACGATACTGACACGCCCAATCTCTAGTTTCCCTTATACGAAGTTGGTTTTGGCTTCTGGTGGATCTCCAAAGAGTTTGCCTTTGCCTGGCTTCAAAGAGCTGGGTAATATCTTTCTCCTCCGTAATATTCATCATGTGAAAGGCATCGTGGCGGCTATTGGGGAGAAGAATAAGAAGATTGTCATCATTGGAAGCTCATTTATCGGAATGGAAGTTGCGAATGCTACAGCTAAGGATAATGATGTTACGGTTGTTGGCATGGAATCTGCACCACTTGAGAGAGTTATGGGTGCTGAAGTCGGTAGAATCTTCCAAAAGGCCTTAGAAGGAAATGGTGTTAAGTTCCATATGGAAGCTGGTGTTGAAAAGGCCGTACCTTCGAAGTCGGATTCTTCTAAAGTTGGAGGTGTACAATTGAAGGACGGTACGACCCTTCAAGCAGATTTGGTGATCCTAGGGACAGGTATCAGTCCTGCAACGGAATACTTGAAAGACAACAAATCAGTTGAACTTCGTGAAGATGGTTCATTGGCAACTGATGAAAACTTCATCGTTTCGGGTCTTAAAGATGTTTACGCTATTGGTGATATCGCAGCTTATCCATATAATGGTCCTGGTGGCGAAGGAAGTTTAGCCCGAATTGAGCACTGGAATGTGGCACAAAACTCAGGAAGAAGTGTTGCCACACATATCAACAACCCCTCCGCAAAGCCTAAATCATTCATTCCAATTTTCTGGTCAGCACTCGGCTCACAACTCAGGTATTGTGGTAATACTATCAATGGTTGGGATGATCTCGTATTGCAGGGTGAGCCAGAGAAAGCGAAGTTTGTGGCTTATTATTGCAAAGGAGAGACTGTCGTCGCTGTTGGTACTATGCAATTTGATCCAATCATGACACAGGCGTCAGAGTTGATGAGAAGAGGAAAGATGCCAAGCAAGAGTGAATTAAAAAAGGGACTTAAGCTTGAGAGCGTTGATATTCCTGCTGAGGTTAAGATATAAGACTCCGTGTATACGGTACGGGCGAACATTGGAGAATGGATGGGGGATTGGGAAACATCGGGACATGAACAATTAGTAATGTGCTTAATGATTATGAAACAGAATACAATAATGGAGAAATCAAAGCAACTATTTTCAGAAAGTCGATCTTGTGAACTCTTCATATGTAGTTCATCCTCTTCAGTTCTGTACATTGTAGTGCCCTTATCCCAGGTCACTCATTTCTCCACATTCATATCTTGTACAAGAGGTAAATTCAGTTGACGCGATGAAGAATCGGCATTGCTTGTACAGCCAGGTCTACCTTCTGCAGCTCTGCTGCCTCGCTCTTTTGTGCCAGATTGATCGATGTCACCGTGAAGAAGTATGAGGAAGCGGCACGGTTATCTTTTCAAAAATAATGATGCATTGCTTTCATATTGATGCTTTAAGCTAACAAACACCAATCATACCATAATACTATATACATTATCTTCAATCCCAGTACATACCAACCAAGCACACGGATCAGTCCATGCATATCAGTCAAAATGAGGAAAATTCTCCATCACTGTCGCAATAAACGCATCTGGGGGTAAAAAACACAAACTTCTGAAAATCTCCACCATCAAAAAACACCTCGCCAACGCATATAAGAAGAACAAGGGAGCCGCACCCCACGCCAATTTTCTAGGTGTCGCAATTCTTCGAAAATCGCCACAACATATCATGCCGCAGTAGGGAATCAGCGTGTAGATGAGTACGAACACCGTGCACCAGATACTGGTAGACCACCAGAGAGTCTGTTCGAGATGAGTGGGGAAGATGAAGTTCCATGCTGCAACGTGGATGCATCCGAAAACTATACTACCGAATTCGAAACCGATGAGCCAGGCTTCTTCTTCATCGGAGGAGGGATAGATGGTATCGTTTGGAATTGGGTCGCCAGATGTGAGGGGTGCAGAGGGATTGTTGAGAATTATGTTAAGCATGGATGCACGATCGAGATCTTTGTTCATGAATTCCAGGAGGGCAGTAGGAATGGGTCCATCGTAGGAGAGAATTGTGAAGGGGATTGAAACGCCTTTGGGTTTGCTCCAGTTGAGAATGTAGATTAGGAATGCGCAGGTGGAGAAGGCGATGACCGCGAGCTCGAGTTGTGCGATTACTAGGCCGTTGATTGCTCGTACGATGATCTGGGCGACGATCCAGAGGAATTGGGTGGATGCGATGATGCGTATAAGAGTGTCGTTTTTGCTTTTGTCATTGATCTCATCGAGTGTGATGTTGGGAAGTCGAATATGCTCGCATCGTCGAAGTGAGAGTATTTGTTGAGCGGTCAGATGGTACGGATTAGGATAATCGATAGGGGTATCAGCTGCAACACCCGAATCCGAAACGTTAACTCGGATTGAGACGTCGTTTGCATCCGAAGATATGCATCCTATAGATGATTCCATCAATGGAGTAGAAACCTCGGTCGAAAGTGGGCGTGGTGTCTGGCCGGCGAAAATGTCAAGAGCAATGCTGGGCTTAGCTTCGATGTCGTTATTTTCACTTGATTGTGGATAACTTCGAATTACAAAACCGCCCATGTTTGCGAACAAAGTATGAGTTAATGTCCACTCGACATCATCGTCAGCAGCCCAAGCTTTGAATTTTTCAAGCTGCTTTCGTGCAACATCGAGATCACTCCAAGCTTTGGCAAGCAGGATCTCTGGAGCGAGAATGGTTGCTATCATCCATTTAAGACTCGATGCGAAGCGTCCGATTCTCCATTTTATGTCATCTTTCAAACCAGAGTCCCGATTTACCCGTTGTTGGGGTACGTTGAGATGCTGAATTGCCCATGTGCAGATGACGATTGTGAACAGACATGTCCAGAGAATATTGAGAGTTCCTCGACTGTTGGGTGGTGAAATATAATTAGTTGATTTTGCTGGAATTGCACAAGTTGTATCGAATGTTGTGTACGCATTTGTGATTACTGCGTAGCTGAAGAGACTGTAGATTACCATAAGGGAAAACATGGTACCACTTTTGGCTTTTCGTATACACAGAGTGAAAAGAAATAAAGAGAGAGTAGGAAATATCAATAACACGATGCAGTTAAGAGAAGGTGAGCATCATATCCCTATGGGAAAGAACGACCAGGCACAGGGGAGACTTTAGAACCAAATTTTATGTATCGTCACTTCGTCTTCAGCCATTACTCGACAAGATTGCAAAATTGATAGCTCGATGGCGACTTCCCAACATGAACATACAAAAACGTACAGGAGCACTATCTTCAATTTTTTCTTCGGATATCGATGTCAACTTCAAGCTTCCACACATAGTCAACAGCAAATAATGGCAAGCACATGGAGCACTAGCAACTCAAAAACTTGATAGCTTTTCACGAATAACATTTTTGTCTTCATAACTTCAGAAGGGAGACTCTCTGTTTGAACTCGAGACGATAATTAGGGGGAAACAATTAGCATATTTTCGGATAGTATAAGCGATGCGAACTATGATTCATGAGCACTTGGCTTCGTAAATGCCAAGGATTTCCTTGATATTCTGTTGCAGAAGTGTTCGAGGAAAATACCCAACAGGCACGGGGAATGCCCATCGAAATACTCGCTGATAATAGCCGATTTGCAACAACCACACAGGCGCCGTCACTGCAGCATGACTTCGAAGAAACCCTTTTTGAAAGTAATTTGTGAAATCCCCTACGAAGCCATCTACTGTGCCTTTATTTGCTCTATTTGTTCTTGCCTCAAAGCTTTCAACACTCACATACCGATAAACTTGAGCCTACAATTTAAACAGAGATGAACTTGAAAACGACAACCAAGCCCCAAAATCACCCCACTATTGATTGCATGTGATAATCACATGACAATTCTTGCTATCAAAGTTCCGGCTTAATTTCGCGAGACTTCTAGCTTTATCAAGAGAATGTTTGACCAATCATCTAGTTAATGTTATCTCATAAAATCTTCGTTAGCTGACTCTCCACCGCGGTCGATTTTCCGGCCAATTCACCAATCATAATAAAGGGGTTATCAACGAAGATATTTGGGGGTGGTACAAAGAACTGAATGACCATCACCAATCTCAACACTCAAAGATCTTAGAACGAGCACTTATGATCAAAGCATGGATTTTGTATGAAAGTTCATATGGAAGTTCATACTGGACATATTAATGCTTTTATGGAGAGTTCCATGGAAGCATAAATCAGACAATTTTGGGGTGAATCTAAAGGTGCACAAACACGTGGTCGGGTATATCTTCATTTCCCCCTTTGATTTTGGTCAGTGATTTAAAATCTTATATATTGCTCTTCAATATCCTTTTGACAATTGAAATATTCAAGTGAATACTTTCTACTACTCATCATTGATCTCTTATCTTTGAATCCACTGCGAATACCCGTTTAGCAGGAGTGAGAGGTCATGTCCTTGCTGTGGCCGGAATGCCTTCCGGCCACGAAGAACAAGATAAAAAGGACAGAAATTTCGCACTTTTTGTTGAACTTTTCTTTGTCTTTTAACAACACAACTTCTACGAAACTTCAAGAACTCCTAAACCACCTTTTTCCACCGATTTATACCACATTTTACTTCATCACAACCCTCTTATTCATCTTCTAAACTCATTTTCATCATGGGTTCAATTACTCCCACCTCTCTCCCACACTTCGAGGTCCTTAGGGATACCAAGCCAGAAGACAACTCATTGCCAGCCTTCATGGTATCAACAACCAGAGGTTTCCTTCCACGTACTGAACCTATAATCGCTCTTCCCTCCGAGTTCGATGCTCTAGAATCTATCCTTCAACGCATGCCTATCAAGACTCTTGATGGCAAGCCAGGTCTTCTAGCTACTTTCACCCTTGGAGAGACAGTTCTCAACGAGCTTCCAGATCTTACTAACGCTATCAATAAGTATCAAGATAACTTACCACTTATGAATGCTCTTTATCGCGACTACAGCTTCTTAGCTAGTGCGTACCTTTTGGAACCTTGTCATGAGAGATTCCTTAAAGGTGAAGAGTATGGATTAGGAAGACAAACTTTACCTAGGGTTATTAGTTTGCCTATCAGTAGATGTGCTGAGCTGTATGTATATTTCTCACCATTGTTTCACTCTTCATGATCACCCATGATCATTACCTTCAGTTCACTGACAACTATCTACCTTCCAACCTTATCTCATCAAATACTAATCTCATTCGCCTATAGTGCTGGTTTTAAACCTTTTATGGAGTATGCTGGCTCTTATGCTCTTTATAACTATCGTCTTGAGGATCCAGCTAAAGGCTACACATACGATAACTTCCGCCTCATCCGTGCCTTTGAACATGGTCTTGATCACACTTCCAGTGAAGCTGGCTTTGTTCTCGTCCATGTAGATATGGTTTCTAACTCTGGACCATTGGTTGATGGTGTTGTCAGTGCTTTAGAAGCAGTTGAGAAGCATGATCGAGATTCTTTCGAGGGAGGCATGAGAAAGGTTTTGGGAGCTATGACTAAAGTTAATGCTGTCATGGATGGTATGTTTCCTACTTCTTCTTCCTTCCCCCTTTTGCATTCTTAAATCTTAGACGACTGAAATTGACACGTCATGAGGCATGTGGCAGAAATCGAAGCCTGGTGATTACACCTCTTTCAGAACATTCATCTTTGGTATTACCAGCCAATCTATGTTTCCACATGGTGTTATTTACGAAGGTGTTTCTGAGGAACCCTTGAGTTTCCGTGGTGAATCTGGTGCTAATGATTCTATGGTATATTCTCCCTTCCTTTCTCTGCTGAAATTCTTCAACAAAGTCCGTGGTCTAACTAAATCCAGATTCCACTCATGGATAACCTCCTAAACATTCCTATGCCAACTACTCCTTTAACCTCAATCCTCAAAGACTTCCGTTCATACCGTCCAGGAAACCACCGTCAATTTCTCGAACACATTCAAAACGCCTCCTTGGCTGTTGATCTCAAATCCTTTGCTCTCTCTTCTCCTACATCCACTGCTCTCTATCTCCTCTGCATGGACCAAGTTCGTGATTTCAGATGGCGTCATTGGTGTTTCACTCGTGAATACATTCTTAAGAAAACCGCGCATCCAGTTGCAACAGGTGGTTCTCCAATCGTTACTTGGTTGCCCAATCAACTCGGTGCCGTGTTGAGTGAAATGACGAGAATCTGGAAGGAAATCGGTAACGACGGTGAGGGAATGGGCGAGGAGAAAGAACACGTGAAGGATGTTATGGAGGCAGTCATTAGACAGAAGGAGCAGTTGGAGAAAGAAGTTGAGAAGTATTGTAAGGAGAGGGGTGTTAATACTGCTGCATCTTCTGCTTAGGCTGGTTCATTCTTTTAGGGACGATGGCTGAAGTGATTAGTCGTGTGGCTAGGATAGATTCGATTCGAGATGCATTGCATTGCATACTAGATTGCATGTGCGAGTCTGGAAGTTGAGCTTTGAATTTTCTATTCACAGCGGGCGAGATTGCACAAAGGGATTGAAAAAGTTGCAAATCTTATGGCCACGCTTAGGTTTTATGGAAAATTATTGGGAGGATTTTTACTTTACCTTTCCTTAGTAGGGAATTGCCTGGATTTCGCAGCTTGATTCCAAATACAACGATCAATTTAATAACTTAAATGACTACGGGACTCTTTTTCTTCCTGCATGATATCCTCCATTGATGATTCTTGATAGGAAAGTCCTGGAATCTGAACATGTTGGGGTTTTATACGGATCTCGATCGATTTCCAAGCCTAGCTACTTACTTGTATATAGCATGAAGTCATGCATAGGTCTACCAACAATACAATTGATTACAGCATCCAGACTGTCCAGATCCACAACGCCTTCGGGAAAACAAAAAAGTATTTTTGCTAAAAATCCTCCCAGGCCCATGCCCTCTCTAGAAAGTACTTCGTCAAGGACTCTCACACTTCTTCTTCAAATCCATATTAAATTCCTCAAATTGGCCTTTGATAGGTTTTCCCAAAAGCCAAGGCTGCATCAAGAAAGAAATACCTCCAGAGTATTCTTCCATCTGTGTGAATATCGTGCCTCCAGGATGACTCTTACTCGGTTCAACAAGGAAAGAATGGAGACCGGAGACAGTCATAACAGGTGGGCCTTGCCATGCAAATTTGTTTGGAGAGTTTTCCTATTCCGGAATCAGAAATCAATAAAGTTTTTGACTAGGTCCTTATTGCTTTGAAAATTTTTCCGAAGAAGCAGTTTGTATATTTGGATATTTGGGAATTTGGATGTACTCACGGTAATAATAGAATCGAACTCGAAATCTTTCATAACGCAATGAAGTTTTTTGCCGACGGCAAAGGGATTATTGGTGTCTAGTGGTGTGATACTCTTCACAAATCCAGTATGCCATTCACTGATATTAGGAAAATCGAGGAGCTGAATATCCGAGAATTAGAAATTATGTTTTGTCTGTAACAGAGCTAACACCACTTACCACTCTTCGAACACTCTCTGGTGAGGCATGGATTTCGATTTGTGTTGTAATCATCTTGATTGCTATGGACGGAGAATAATTTTGGGGATAAGCAGTAGATGTCTTTTATGCTGAGGAAGAAGACTAAGTATTGATTCCAATATATAATTCGGACGTAAATTGATACCTCGGCTGTTATATGATGCTGCTGCTAGTTTTACCTGTGCCTTGTATATATGCGGCGCAGTTCAGTGAGAATCACAAATCCCACTGTTGACAAGCACAGTCAGCTTTTGATCGTTGGCGAGAGTATCAGCATACCCGCTTTGCCGCTAGGACGATTGTATTTCTTAATGTTCAATGCCAAGAATTGGCATATTCCTGTTGCGCTTCGCCATTTTCGATATTGCAACCCAGAAACGACTGTTTTGCAAAAGTCGTATAGTCCATGGACTGACTGAAAGTACATCAAACAGAGGCATGGTGTTTTCGACCACGAATACAAACCATGGCTTGTAAAGTTTTGTCTTTTAGCTGATAATTGAGAAGACATAGTGACGACCGACATAGTGACGACCAACGTAGTGCGTTCTATCAGGGTTAGAATCGAGGTTCAAATATTCCAGAACTTTGAATGAACGAGTAAAGAGTTTATGAAGGCGCTTGCCAATACCGATATCTATTTTATTGATGGCGATGAATAAATCAAACCATATTAAACACGATTGCTTCGTCGGAGTCAATAGCACGAATATGGCTGTTACATATGCCAACCAATTTCACTCATGACCAAGTCCAACAATACCGCAACCAGTCATTCATGAGATTTTTGTGGTTGAAACAGTTGATGAATTGAGGACCGAAGTTATCGGAAGTTGCCGGAAGTTCCGTCGCTCCAAAAGATTGCGAATTTCATTTGAGCCAATCTCGCAATATCTCAAGTACAACTACCAACAAGAATCCAACGATTCAATGGATGTTGTAATCGAGAATAGCGAATCCAACATCGTACCGAAAATCCAGAAATTTGCCGCATAACTGCAGGCTCGGAAGGCTGATTACTTCCTTGAGAGTACTTGTAATATATAGTACCTGAAAAATGATTCATGTCTCCTCATTGAGAATCCTGAAGTCCCAAATATATTGGCTTCTGATTCTCTCGAAGTCGCCTCATACCGAGAACTGGTGAACCCAATACGACAAGTTTGAGCTATTAAGGTAAACTTTGGTGGGGGGGGGGGGGCTAGTGTAGTTTTGTGTACTTGTATAAGAATGGAATCCCAGATGTTAGTATTGTCGCCATGGATAGCTCAGTAGCCACCAACGAAAATTCTCCCGACCCAGAATTCCAAGACAAATACCCAAAACCCCGAAAACCGGATGAAGAGAAGTTTGAATCTGGCCAGAAAAGGGAAGAAGATATCAACTTCACTAAAGATGAGACAACGCCGGTCACTTCGGATACTGCTTTCACTGCTATTGAGCAACCAGCCTGTGAGCTCAATGGCTTTCTGTGGGCTCTCGTTGTCGCAGCCATTATCTCACCATTCTTTCTCTTCGTACTTGATAACACCATTGTCGCTGATGTCCAACCAAAAGTTGTGGAAACACTGGGAGAAATTGCGAAGCTACCATGGATGTCGGTAGCTTTTGCCTTGGGTGCTGTTAGTGTCAATTTAATATGGTATGTGCAAGATTTTATCTCTTCGAAGTAATGGATATTGAGTTTTGACCGTTGTCCGACAATCCAGGGGGCTAAAGCATATGGACAATTCAATTCGAAATGGCTCTTTATTAGCTCCATTTCTGTATTCAAAATTGGCATTTGTAATATACAATGCAACGTCAACAATGAATACTTTAATGACTGGCCACACAATATATGGCCTAAGTAGATCGGGAATTTATTTCGAATATATGAATATTCTCTCTATTCTTATACCGAACAAGAAATACTGGCATATCTTAGTCTAGTAGGTCTGACGTGGGGATTAGGTACGGTGTAAGTATCATATCCGAGATACATGGCGACCACTTGACTAAGTCTATCTAGTTTAGGTCCAATTATCGGCGATGCTTTTACAGACAGTGGTGCAACTTGGAGATGGTCCTTTGATTTGAATACTTGTGTAGGAGGATCAAGAGGACCTGTATATATACTCCTTTTACCCTCCCACGATCCTAGGCCAGGAGTCAGTATCAAAACTCGACTTCGAGAGATTTGATCTCTTAGGCGTCTTGTTGATCATGGGAGTTTTCCTATCGGGTATAATGGCAATTTCGTTCGGGGGCGTCATATATCCTTGGAGAAGTGAATAAATCATCGGACTATTCGTTTGTTCTGGTGTTCTCTGGATATTGTTTGCAGTTCAACAACTTCAATGCATCACGACTGATGAAACACGTCGTTTATTCCCCTTCGAATTACTGAAATCGTACGAGATAGTATTATTATTTATCCTCACGCAACTACAATCAGTTCTTGCTTTCCTCCGATCTTTTTCATTCCGATCTTCTTCCAATTCGTTGAGAACAACTCTGCTCTGGAGGCAGCTGTGCGACTACTGCCATTATCGATGAATGCGAAGAAAATACGAGAGATGGCTTGTTGGGAGCAATTGCATCACTTGTGGACCAAAATAATTCTTCTGGTACATATGGTATAAAACTCTTAATTATTAGCCGACCTTTGTTGTAGCGTTAATATACATTAGCACACAAAAGCATCGAGCATACTCTATCAATTAGGAATCTCAACTCGAACAATGAAAGCGATCTTCATTTAGTTGTACGGATACGAATTGATACTATAATAAGAAGAACGCAATGCCGCCCTAAAATAAGAAAGTTTCTGGAACATACTTTATATTCACGAGTTGATCAAATATTCCTCTGGGTGACTACAATTCTCCATATCCTAGAGAGAACATACCTTGCCTCCCAAAATGACTTTCAGCGAATCGTTAACAAACTCCCAAGGGGCTTGACAGCTACTTACGAACGCTTTCTACTTAGCATTCACTCGGAGTATCAGAACATATCAAATAAGCTACTGCATTTGATTGTTGGTAGTATGCGCTCACTTTCGCTAGACGAACTTCGAAATTTACTGGCTATCCAGCCCCACTATCGAAATATGGATCAAGTCGAGGAGGAGTGCCAGCATAATATTAACGAAACCATCCAGGGAATACTAGGTCCATTGGTACGAATATCTGATGACAAAGTAACCCTTGTGCACCAGTCTGCCAAGGAATTCTTGCAAAACCTTTGGACTTGGAAGGATAATCCTTCATCTCAAGTGTTCGGCGTTGAAATCGAGAAAGCCAACTCTCTATTGACTGAAGCAACGATGTCATATCTTCTATTGAATGATTTTGCGGTCGATAAGTTCGCGTATGCGACTGATGTCGGCTCACCTGGGAGTGCACAACCTGAGGACAAGGACACTGTCTGGGACGCATTCGAACTAGAAGAAGATATTACTCTCCCAGAAGTTGAATATACAAGCTACCATACATACCAGGATATCGCTGCTGCTCATACTCTTTTCAATTACTCTGCTCGATATTGGTCAGAGCACTATTCGAGATCAGGATCAGCAAAGATAGGTGCTTTTAAGTCTGCCTTCAGTCTACTGAACATGCGTCAGAATTGTTCTAAGAATTGGTTTCATTACTTTTGGTTCTTTTCAGAACCAGGTTGTTTATACCCTTCCAAATTTGATACATTGATTGCCGCATGCTACTTTGGTCACGTCGAAATACTGGGTGCGTCATTGGCAAGAGATTATAAGCACGATCAAACTATCACAGAGACAGCTATGTATTAGGTATCTAGAAAGGGCAACCTAGAGATTGTTGATGCTCTAAGAACTCGTATTTGGCACAGCATGACTGTCTCAATAGCATTACATCCTCTGATTGTCGCAGCTCGATTTGGATGCCTGGAAGTTGTAAAACTGCTTCTCAATCTTGATAAGATAGATCCAAATGTACAAGGCATTGGGGGCTGAGACTCATTGTCACTTGCGGCTAGCAATGGTCATATTGATATCGTCAAAACATTACTTGAAGACTCTCGCGTAAAATTGGTCGTTCAAGATGTAAACAAATGGACATCATTCTTTTGGGCCGTTGGTAGCAAGCACTTAGATATCGTGCAGTTCTCGCGAAACCCCGAGACAGATGTTAATCATGTTGACAAAAGAGGGCGGAACGTACTCTCTTGGGCGGCTGAAAGTGGTGAAATCCAAATTGTCACACGTTTATTGACGATAGATCGACTGCATTGTCAGAATCAAGATTTCTCTGGACGAGATGCCTTATCGTGGGCTGCTGCTGCTGGGTATCTAGAGGTAATTAAACTTTTACTCGAGAGTGGAAAACTAAAAATATCTGGTAGGAGACTTGGTCATATTTTGTGTCCCCATATCGCTGAAATACCTATACAATATCTATGGGTATATCACTATGGTCGATATAATAGTCAGCATGTGATAGTCTAGATGGAATTAATCGATTCAAGTGGAGAATAAGAGTGTCGTTGCAAACCTTGAAGAACATGCAGCTTATCGAAGTGGCTTTGCCAACTTCAGCAGGACCAACAACTCGAGTTGACCGGGCGAATGACCGGTCGGATGACCAGTAACCATATCAGTCACTGGCGGAAAGTGATACGACCAGATGCTCAAGATTTATCTCCCATATTCGTTTTATTTAAACATGTATAGATTCAAAAGAGGGTCTACAAAATATAATCTGATACAAAGTTTCCCAAGATTATATATGACCTATAGCCGAAGTGCTTCAATTACGTTAATGGTGGTAGCATGTGTAAATGCTCTTTCATCGCACCAGGGATCAAGGCAAAGTTTGTGATATGGGTTAGCCCTCTGCGCGAGCTTCAATTCGACCTGGAGCAAGTCCCGATGAAGAAAATCACGTGGTCAAATTTTCCAGTCTAGAGTTTCTGATTTGAGGATTGTAGTGAATTATATAGTGAATCTCGAAAGGAAAGAATAATGCCACTAATTCTTCGCTTCACATTGGAATTGAGTTTCGAAAGGATCATTACTTGAAAGTATAGTGAACTATATCAAATGCTCCTTTTGGGTAATAGTAAAGCAGTCAAGTACAGAAGGAAACGATTGAAAAAAGGTAGTCTGTTCATCTTGAATAAACAGTTCTTTTGTGGATTGCAAGCCCACTCAGAGCTTTTGCAACTGGAACCTTTCCAATGGTAAGTTCGCATTGGGTAGATGAGGGAAATGGCAGTGGCCCTATTGAGCTTCAAGAGAATTGAAGATGAAAGCCCTTTGCGCGGGACATATCAAGACAGGGGAGAGGCTGGAAGTAGGTGGTCTTTTGCGTTAGTGATGAATAACTTCCCTTTTGTAAGTGTCTCCTCATCAAAAAAGTATATAGTCAGACTGCCAGAAGGTACAGTGAAGGGGGCTGAATAGCCTTATAGCATTTAATTGAAAGAAGCTCTTTCAATGAATGGCTCAAAAGCCTTATCAAATAAAACTGGAATATGAGGGCCATAACTACGTTGCTCAGTGTGGTGATTACTCGGTTGAGTCTGAGAATTGCAGTCATTTTTTCTAAAGATCATTTAATTTAGTACAAAATCCGAAGAATCTTAAATACACAACGATCAAGCGTGCATTCAAAGAGGGAAGGAGACAGATTGCAAATCAATGTATGGCTTATTTTTCGTTTCTGGAACTGCGTGTATCTTGATACTTTCACGCGCGAGGCTTTTGACCATCTCTTTCCTTCCACTTGTGGCATATACATAAAATGATAAACAAATAATCTTGAAGCGGAAGTAACGACATATTATTTCTCTTCCCTGATACTAAATAAGCATCTGGAAAGTGCGAAGATGGATCAAACAGAGTAATAAATCGAATTCCTCTTTTACAGGATCCCCCAGGCCTGAGCATAAACATCAGTGACAACTTTGTTCGACTTCAATTCAGAGATCATCAACTTTTCGTTGAATTAAAATAACGATATGGCATAGATTTTGAAGAGAACTCTATTCTATGTATGTGTTTCTAGCCAATCACTCCCCTTGTCAAATTGAATTCTGAAACGTACAGATATCTCTCTCATTGTTTGAATGCTAATAACTTTGGCTGCTGAATAGTCTCAGTTCAAAAATATGGGTGATCTTGTAGTTCCTACAGATTTTGATGGACTACGTACTCACAATATCTGGGAAGAAAATCAGACCAATCTTCAAAAGATCCGTCCATTTATCTCCGCGGTCGACCTTACTATTCCATCCGGGCCCTCAGAAGACTTGCAATCACATGAATTTGACGCGGCCAAAATCTACGGGCGGATAACCATTCCTATTCTAGCTCAAAATGCTACTTTTACAGAGAACAATAGCAATTGGAACGCATTGGAGGTATTCGCGCCAACTCTCGAAAAGTTTCTTTGTGTGGCTTCCAAAGTATTGAAGGACGATCTGGAGGAAAATTTTCCAACACCTCAAGGCAGACCCCGAAATGACTATAAAGCTGCTCTTGAGATTTGCCAGCGTGCTCTACCTGCTGATCAAGGTGGAATGCCTTTAGTGACGAAATACGTAGTGTTAATTGCTTTTCTCATGTTCGGATATCGGCAAATATCTCGATGGGAAACCCTTGGGAGAAACTCAAACCAGATACAGATACCGGAGCTTGTGGACCTTGGGTCGTGATAGTTCCATGGGGTCAATGGAATGTCCTTGGTGATTGGCTGTATGGGGGAAGAATGGCTACTCCCCATGACAAGAATCAGGGCTTGTATCCCGGCAGTTCATTCCAGGTGCGGAAAGAAATGTATGTTTATAATACCCCATTTTCCCCGATTCCGGGTAGCGAAAGGTATCAATTCGAATTCTTCATGCCGCATCTTCCCGAACATAACGGAGAGCGTTATGAAAATATAGCTGAATCTAGCAAGGAAGTAGAAAGAGAATGCCCCCCGATGAGGGATCCTGACAAATTCGGAGGTATCACCCACTATTCTGCGACGGCGTGCCCACGATGTTTTCCTTTTGCTTCAAGTTTCCCGCGGAATCTTTCAATAAATGGGGTAGCAGAAGGAGGCTCCTGGCTCGGCTTTTATCTCTAGAGACATACGCGCCGGGCTGGAAAAAACAAGGATATAAGTAGAAATTAGACTATAAATCAAAACTAAAAGAGAAGGAGCATGGCGTTGAAATTCTTGTATTCTTCTTTTCCTGTCTGCTGATTGTAAATGACTTGATGGATCTTACCAAAAGTACCAAATGATGATTACCCTCGAAAGCTGGTTTGGCACAAATACGATAGACGGCTTTGGTTGAGGGAAATAGAGTCGTCCAATTCTTACCAAGGTGGGCTTTCGTAGCTCCAATATTTAATTGATACCCAAAAGGACTGGGTAGTTGGAGGACGCCCGAAATTTAGTCGTTCGTTACAATAGTTCTTGGATTTGTGGAAAATTGCATGGCCAACGGATGCTCTCAGGACTTTTCGACGATATTGATAGGACATCGGTATCTTGGTAGGAAATTAAATTCGTAGCAAATAACTCTTTACTATTGATATTCTTTATTTCAAAACAATCCGAAATAATGAATACGAAATGTCAAATTTTGAAGCATTCATGTTCTGGAGAACAATGTGATCTGCCATTCAAAACTTTGATCACGGTCATGTCCACTGTGTGTATATCTTGGGCCAAATAAGAAAATGAAATAAAATGAAATGAAATGAAATGGAGATGGACGTGGAGACATAGGTTTCTCATATATCAACACGAAGATTTATCAACCGAGGAGCATTTTTTCTAATAACTCTATTCACCCCTTTACCCACCGACAAAACAGATTAAGGAGCGCATTGCTTAATGCGGTGTGCTGTCGATATATCAAATTCAGAAAGGATTCCACACGTGTAAAAATACAACTCAACCTATGGATCATCCACTCGTATTGACCTGAGTAAAGCAGGTTACGATCAAAGCGTCAGGCCATAGACAAAAATCCAGTTACATTATCAGGTACGAAGAAAAGGTCAGGCGAGTGTCGGAAGATTGCAAGCGAAGCGGTACAAAATGTGCCAACAATAGGTTACATACATCATTTTTCCAAGAATACGGGCCAGCAGCACTTTTTGACAAGTTGACCCCTAATTGCCAAGCACGTTGAATAACGCATCGTTCAATTAGACTTTCCACAAACTGGGTTTTACCCCACCAAAAAATACGGGAGTGGAGTGAGTGAGGCAAAAAGGGGCTATGCGGTGCGGCTAGTGGGTTTTATTTAGGTAAATTGTGTCACTTATTCTCCTAACAACTAGAACATTTCCTTCTCCTCGTAAAAGGATTATTCATCATTTGTGCGCGTAGAATTAGTTCTTCGATCGAGGCTACCAGTGCCAGTGTACACTCGGATAAGTTCTTCCGTTGACCTACCTACCTCATAGGGGTTCGTATTGAGTAGTGGGAGCGGATCTCGGGGGTTTCACAGCGGGTGTATGTCCGGTACTGACGGAACTGAAAGTACTTGATACTATTTGCGGGGATAATTAAGCGTAAGAATAACCTTACAGGATGATTTAATTTGGAATCTGTATGGAAGATTCTAGTGATTCTATGGAAATCCTTAGGGTGTTGTGTTTTTATTTTGGTTTGTATCACTGATGAGATTAGGGTTCTGTGACGTTTGTAATAAATTACAAAAACTGTAAACATCTAATTGTAAATTAATAATGTCTAGGTACTTGTCATTAGGCTACCACGACTTGGCTCTGCCAAAACCCTCCCTCCAGTAATTTTAACATCAATGCCAAATGTGCTTAAATTTTTATCCAACGTACGATGTGATGTAGGGACACAATGTCATGCATACAAGCAAACAAAAGCAATCTGAATACAATGACGTTCGTCTCGTTCCACTTACAGCCAAGCCACAGCATCCACTGAATACGAGAGCGAGGATTGCCGGCTCCACAGATCGGCATTGTGTGTACTCTGTACATCGTGCATCTCGTATCTAATCATACACTCTGGAGACACTCCAATAAAAAAGGAAATGTATAGCGATGGGAAGAATATATAAGAATGAGGTATCCTGTTGTGTAAATCATCATTCAAACAAACAATCTCATCATCTTCACTCACAACAACCAACATCTAAACAATCCACTTAATTTCTCACCAAGAAATCAATAATCAAACCGCAAAAATGCAATTCTCATCCGCTATCATCTCCGCCATCACCGTTGCTCTTGCATCGGCTGCCGCCATCGAGAAGCGCAGCAGCGTCTTCGACGTCTCCGACTTCAGCGCCGGCTGCATCCCACACAGCAGCCAGTGCCTGTAAGATTCCTCCCTCTTCTCTTCCTAAACCTCAAACTAACCCCCCAACCAGCTACTCCTTCACCGTTATCCAACCCGGTACCATGGAAACCACCGGTGTCAAATGCACCGCTCTCGTCGCCGCTAACACCGACGGAACTCTCCCAGACATCCCACAATGGGGCGGCTCCTGCATCGAGTCTTCCCGCAGATTCTGGGTTACCCGCGAGGATGCTGGTCTCAACTTCTTCGTTTCCCAACAGGTTACTCCAGCCAGCAACCAAACTGCTTCCCACTTGCTCCCCAACAGCGAGTTGGTTATGACTGCCAACACCATCAGTAGCACCCAGAGCTACACTGGTCCTACCTCCTTCGGCTTGGACTACAGCACTTCCGCCTAGAGAAATCGACGGAGAGGGAAAAGTGTCATGGCTTTCGCTACGGAAGTCTTTGTTTACCTAGTGATTATTGATGGATATTAGCGAAGTTTTTGTTTCTGTTCTGGTGTGCAGTGTAGGATATTAGGTGTAGAAAATAGCATTGAGGAGGATAATTGGGATAGTAGAACCTTTAATAATATAACTACTTCCCCCACATTTATTGTGCTTTGCTTGCAACCTTTGAAGTCTCGAGTTCTTTCCGCTTAATAGTATCGCCATCACTACCACCGTCGCTTAGTGGTACAATTTCATGCCTCGCCATGTCATGTGAATAGCGGCGAAACATCCAATGGGTGAGAGTGTCGAATTGAGCTCTAAAGTTTTGTTATTTGAGCATCATGTCAACTTATCTTGTTTAGTGTTTGACTCCATCAGAATGTAGTATCAGTGTTGGTAAGAGTGTAAAACAGTGATGATGGTATTTTGTGTTTTTGGAGGCGGTAGTCGTGATAGTCATGGTAACTAGGTAGGTATGGAAAGGTGACATGATATAGGCTCAGTAAATTGAGTAAGAGGTCAAACGCGTGAACGGGATGGGATGTCAGGTGGCTTTGATGGGATCAGTATTCGAAGCGATACTTGTCATCATCGCAATTAATTGTTAGTAGCGGAATGAGCAAAGTCCTTAGTTTTTGGATCTGGATCTTTTCTGTCCTGTTTGTAGGATTAGCATGGAAGAAGTCAATTGAGATAATTGGTGCTTTGTTGGTATAATATCTTCTCTATGTATTCTAACGACATACCGTATTATAGTTTCATCACAACACCCAGTCACTTCCCCATATACTCACACAAAGTAACGTGGTATTGAAATCGACCTGCATATTTACATAAATTAGGACCCACGAATCTCGAGGAATTCTTTCCAAGGGATTCGGAAGGGATGATATCCTACTTTTCCTCCCCGTTTCGCAAATAGCTAGAGTCTAGACAGATAAATTGATTGCATACCGTTTTCTCCCATCTCCCACCTCCATACTCCAACTCTCACAAACGCTCTTCTGAACTTCCTAAGTATCCATGTCCATATTCATCTCTTTCCCCAATCCCCTCAATCAACCATGTAAAAAAAATTCAGCTTCCACCAGTTCTTTTTGAAAACACTCCTGAATTCTTAAAGTTAGAAATTTTTCAAGAATATCTCGTGACAATCATGGAATTCTGAGATCTGAGATAGAAAATTTTAGGTTGGGGGGAAAGGGGGAATATGCGAATTTTTGTTGGGGGAAAAAAAAGGAATAATAAGACATATTGAAGTATCTAAGTAGTCAGCAGATGGTGGTCACGGGATGAGATGAGATGAGATGAGGAGCAATGGTTAGTGAGAAGTGAGTGGGTGGGATTGAAATTGGGATTGGAACTGTGACTGTGACTGAGAATAGCGGTTATCATTCTTCCTAGCATTTCAATAAAGAACCATCTTTAGTAATCGTATAATACTCATTATCCTTACATGTGCATTACCCAATACATCCTCGAAATCATTTTCCAAACACGAGGAAGTGATATCTCCAACTTCCCCATCAAACTCCCAACGAGAATATTCTCCTACCCTTTACTCCAACTCCGCAATTCCCTCCCGAAACCTTCCCCCTTTAACATACTCCCACCCCTCGCCCGGTGTCGTCGCCACACTCGCATTCCCACTCCTCCCACCATTCCCCTCCTTCTCCCTCTCCCTCCCTACCCCCATCCCCTCCCCCCCAATCTCCACCGGCGCCGCAATATCATTCGGACTCTGCGGAGTCGCCGGGACCCCCCTCTGACTCCCGAACCCGGGACTCGTCCCCGCACTCTCCGTAAACGGCCCACTCTGCGCCGTCGTCCCAAAATAATCCGATTCCTGTCTCACATTTGGCGATACACCCGGTCTTCTCGAAATTTTCGATCCCGCTTTCGACCCCGATTTATGCGAGAATCTAGAGCCGGAAATCTGTGACATTGCAGCAGGTGGAATATCCACATCGGGATGAGAGGAGGACTTAGATTGGAGAGCTCGACGCCGATGGATGGTGAAGAAATATATACAAGCTCCTACACATGCTAATACGAGAAGCGCAACTCCGACGCCGATGCCGGCTTTGGCACCTGTGGAGAGACCGTGATTGCTAGATGTGGTATTGGAATCTGAGGTTCCGGTTGCTAGGATTCCGTTGCTTCCCGTACGAATAGCGGATCCGGTGCCGGTAGTAGCAGCGCAGTAGTTTGTACCGCTGAGAACTGTACAGCCGAATCCATTATCGCAGCATCCGCCGCCCATAGAACTAGCGCATGCGAATTGGTTGGTTGTGCAGCCGGATGGGATTACGGAGACGAGAGCGGAGGTTGAGGAAGGAAATACAGTGACGGCGCATCCACTGGAGCCGTCTGAGGAAATGCATTGCGCGTTGTAGTTGCAACAGCCTCCGCCGAGAGAACTAGCGCATTGGTAGTTAGAGATGGAGGACAGGCTCGGGGAACACATGTTGTTGTTACGGTAGAGGTGGAGGAAACGGTGATGGTTTTGTTACTGAGAAAGGAAGCGGAGGAACAGGGTGAATCGCAATTACTGCCTATAGCGCAGCAGGAGGGACCGATGGAGGGGGATATGATGCAGTATTCGGTATTTGGACAACATATTGCTACATCTATATCGAGGCCTTTGAGACGCAGTTGTGATTAGTGACTGTTTTTGGCATGATATAATTGAGGCTGGCAGCGCAATCAAAGATATAAAAGATGCAAGATGGAAAGATGAATTAAAAATTGGGAATAATTACAAGAATGAGATCCACTTGGACAAACTCCACTATCTCTCTCAAACAACCTTCCCTCACTCAATCCCATATAATATCTCGGACTCAATATATTCCCCCCATTTTCCATTCTCACAGCTCCAAATTGTCCACGCACTTGTACCACATTCGTGAAGCCCAATCCGAGAAATACTGACAGCCACAGAGACCGCGAAAATATCAATGTCGACAGCGGCATCTTGGAGAATTCAAAATAGTCTATATCGCGAACTTCAGAAAGGATGATCCATGCCGAGATATATGTATACAAGAAATATATAGGTATGTAACATCCCCTCAATCGTTTGCGGGGGAAAGTAAAAAGTCTCCGTCCACTGGTGACACACTGATGGCAAGGGATAATCACAATGAATTTATCAACCCCCCGTGTGAAAATCCTGATGAAAATATAAAAGAATATGAGAAAGCAAAAGACGAGGAAGCAAAGTCATAGGAAAAGAAAAACCACAGCCGCAAAAAAGCGACATTTAACCCCCATCAAAATCAAAATCAAATCAACGAACCAACAAACAAACTCTCCGATTAAAATCCAGTCTTATCGTATCTTACATTTCACACATCCACATCCATCCCATCCTACCCGGTCCCGGTTCAGTCATCTCCTAACACTTACAGTACCCAAAAGCTGAGGTCAGCCGTAAGCCATATGTAGATATCGCTTGATATTATTGGCGTTGATGATTCTGCGAACCCTGGAAGTGCAGCTGGTGATATGTATGTACTTGCATGCTGGGTGTAGCGAGAATCGTGATTGACGGATCGGAGCTGGGGTTCTGGATTTTGAGGGAGGTTGTGGAGAGTGAGATTGGTGGGTGTGTGTGGGTGTGTTTATTGGGATGGTGTGGTGTGAAAGAGATACCTGAGGTTGTTGGAGAGGTGTTGTACTTCATGTACAAAATAGAGAATGGTAGAATGGATTACAATAACCTATGGGCGAGTATCTACGGAGAATGAGCGAGTAAGAAAAACAAAGATTGGATAGTCAAAATGTTTATATCCTAGTGGTGTAGGAGACCGAGTAGAGTTTGACAGTTCCTATTCATCACTCGTATACTCTCTCAAGCAATTAAGGACCAAACTTCGAACTCTCAATTACTATTTACCCAGATAGAATCCTATTGAAATCATCTCCCACAATACCATTGACTATTCTGAATAAGCTAGCAATCAACAACATTTGATCAATCCTTCAATCCATCACGTTATATACTCTATCCCTCACCTCCCCAAACCATCCTTATAAACTACATCCAACTCCCAACGCAAAACCCAAAAACCCAAAAACCAAATGCAGTACACCACCAGGCGGCGAATTCCCCCAATTTCATACCTTGCCACACCACACCTACATATATGCATACAAGCACCTACCTATAATCCAATCCATCTCCAATCCACATCTCCATCCTCGGAACCGAAACAGGCAAGTAAGTAAGTAGTAAGTGAACACCTAACTACCTACCTACCTACCTAGTATTCCCAATCCAATTCAAATGCAGAGATATATGTATGCATATGTACCTACCTGCCTGCCTATCAACCTACACATCTACCAAGCTACATCGTCTCCTAGCCTAGGCAATATGCACATCATCCCCAAGTCAGCGGCTAAGACACCACCTTCGGAGAATCAAACTCCATTGTCCATACATTTCGGAATGAGAAATGCCGTTTACATTTTACATTTCACATTTCTGTAAAAATATCGGTATGATGTGATATTGGATGGAAAATGATGTGATATTTGATAGAGCTTGATACGATGTAAACATGAAGATCTAAAGACGCAGAAAACATCTTCTTGCAGGTCATCCATACTCTCTATCTCTCTCTCTCTCTTCTTTGCACCAGGTACTGGTATGTAACTACTACTACTCCAGACGAAACCGAATGAATTTCCTAAAAGAAACTCGGAATCCAAGATAAGATAAAATAAAATAGAATTCCTCCAACGCCCCGATCTTAATCAACCAAACAATAACTCCCATTAATGCGTGACATGCGTGTCCAAATGTACAAAAGAAATCTTCATGCGTGAGTGTTTGTAACAATTCCCCTTTCCCCTTCACAATATCTCGTTTAGAACCTTCCTTTGCACCGCGCAAATTAACTCCCGATACTTCCTCCAAAAGGATGACTTTCTCGGAGATCTGCTACCAAATCATCGACATTATGGAGATATCTCCCTAGCAGTTCTTGTTTTTCCTCTAGTGTTTTGGTATGTTCGCTTTCGCTGTGTGCTCTTCTTCTGCCTGGCTCTTCTCGGCTATTGATTGCAACGGGAAGTTTGCTTGGGCTGCGTTGCATTAATGCCATGGAGTTTGATGAGCCTGATGACTGTAGTGATGGGGTTTCGGGCATGAGGTAGAAGTAGAGAAATTCGACGAGTTTGAGCTTTACATCGCGACTTGTTTCGCGGGATTTGAAAATGGAGGTTATGGTTAAGAGACCATCGAGAGTTTCGAATGTGCGAGTGTTTTTGGGGGTGTCAATGAGTGAACAGACGAGGGTGAGAAGGGTTGCAGATTGGATTGCGGGACAATTGACTGGCTCGAGGAGATCGAGAAGATGCTGTGGAATGTTAGTCTCATGTCATGTATGTCATTCCGGGAAGAGTGAGAATATGATTGATAGAATGGATACATACATTCATGTATAATTCTCTAGAGAATAAACTCCGGGAAGGAGGATGTAACAAGAGAACCCCCTGGATCAATTCCAAGGTTTGAATTATTAACAAATCACTTTGTCCATCATTAGTCTTTCCCATCAATCTATCCAAGCAAGTAACCAATCGCATAGCAACATTCCATTCGAAACCCTCCTGTAATCGAAAGAACTCTCGAAACGCGGCATCATTAGGGAGTTCACTCAGAGCTTTTCGTGGAGGAGGTTCTTTTCCCGGATCAATCACTGAACGGCGTTTATCGACATTGGATCTGGGAGAATTGGATAGACAAATTTGTGCTAATAGTCCTTCGACCTGTCGGAGACCTTTGCGAATTTTGGAAGCATCATATGAAGAAAGATTATCGAAAGAGAGAGAAAGTAATGCTTCCATTGTTTAATTTTTGGTGTTCGTGTTCGTGTTCTTGAATGCGTGGATTGGTTGGCGTGTATGTATGAATGAATGAATTGAATTTTTTGTTAACGTTATCTGATTCTTGAAAGATTGATTGATTGCGCAAAATCGCAACGAATGAATTGAATTGTACAATTGGAAAGAAGGAACAAATGTTGATATATCTGAATATGTTAATACAGGAAAATGAAGAGAATGTATGGGAAAGAAAGAAGGTAGATATCTATCTTATTTTAGAAATTTTGTAAGAAGCACAGTTTGAATCACAGACAAATTTTGGTGTTTGGTATAATGGTTTCGGGGTATAATCGTTCTCAGGGCAACGAATCCAAGCGACGGGAAGGCTTTCAGGGAAGATACTGGGTAGTGGGTAGCGAAATGGAGGATAGCTTGCGGTATTCGCTGCTTGATATTGAGTGAAGAGTGCATTGACAGACAGTGGTTCGAGTGAGTTTGTCTGTGGGTATTTCCCTTTCTTTCTTATTGAAGTTTGTTGATTTGGGTTATTTTATTATTAGTTTATTATTATTGTTTATTATTGTTTATTATTATCATGATTCGGAAATATACATGACGCAATAACAATATATTTATATGAACCTATTTCGTCTCTAGATGCTTTATATCTACCTAGTACCTATTATCAAGAGAGAGAGATATATATATACACCTAGGTATCAAGGTCCACACAGCCTTTTCTTTTTATAGAGAAAGGAAGAAGAAGAAAGGAAGGAGAAAATGGCCATCTTCAGCCTCATCTCTTTCCATATGGCATGTTCATCAACACACTTGTACCTAGGACCTAGGTATGGTATATCTGTATTCTCACACGATCAGACGAACATACCACACAGCCACTACTACTCTGCTGTTACTACCACAACCACTCTCACTCTCACACACATCTGCGGAAAGTCTGTTATTCAACACGTGAAGATATTCTAAAGCTCCCGGCCTTTTGCACGACCATAACTAATCATGTTAAGCATGAGTTGGGGTAAATGATAAACAAATGGTAAACTATAAAGTCACCGTTACATTCTGCTGACTGCCCAACATATATCAATCTTACTTACCTAGGTATCTATCTTACTTGCAGTTACGGCGCGTGCATGCTATCTATCTATCTCCATCTCCATCTCCATCTGTGTTAGTAAATGGATCAAAATAATCAGAAATAGGAAACTCCATTACAAATTCCCTTCTTCATCGCCGTAAATCCATGCAAGGGTTACGCATCAGTTTATCACATTCTTGTTCACCCCGCCTATCAATTCAAAGAGTGAAATAAAGCAAGACCCAAATGTTTCAGCGACTTCTTCCAACTAGAGGCCCTTCCATTATGGTTTCCGAAAACTTTCCTTCTCCCAACGCGATCCCTCCACGAACTTCTTCCAACGGTCAAAATAACATCAATCATTCAGCTTCGAAATCAGTCCTACGTCCCGTCCCTGAAGGCGATTGGATCAGTCAGAGAAGTAGTATGCATACCGCACAATCTTCTCAATCTTCGGGAGCCATGAATCCTTCAATTCAAGGAGGCTCGGCTCCAGATCCAAATAAATATACAAAAAACGATATGGCATTTCATGGAAGGAGTTCTTGGGCTCCAGAAAAGGAAAAGATATTGTTCGGTCCATACGATTATTTGGAGGCACATCCAGGAAAAGATATCAGAAAACAATTGATCGCCGCATTCAATGAATGGTTGGAGGTACCGCCGGAGAGTTTAAAGGTCATTACCAAAGTCGTGGGAATGTTGCACACAGCATCCTTACTCGTCGATGATGTTGAAGATTCATCATTACTGCGACGCGGATTACCTGTCGCACATAGCATTTTTGGCACGGCGCAAACGATCAATTCCGCAAATTATGTATACTTTTGCGCATTGCAAGAACTCCAGAAACTCAACAATCCACAAGCTATCACGATTTATACAGAGGAGTTATTAAATCTTCATCGGGGTCAGGGCATGGATTTATTTTGGAGAGATAGTTTGACTTGTCCCACCGAAGACGATTATTTGGAAATGGTTGGTAATAAAACCGGTGGGCTCTTCAGACTCGCTGTCAAGCTCATGCAAGCTGAGAGTAAAACCTCAAGGTAGATAGGGTACCCCGCCCCCACCGATCAACAGAAACATGCTAACCCCTGCCTAGGGATTGTGTCCCATTAGTCAACCTCATCGGCATCATTTTCCAAATCCGCGACGATTATCAAAATCTTTCGTCGCCCGAATACTCGCAAAATAAGGGCCTGTGTGAGGATTTAACAGAAGGCAAATTCTCTTTCCCAATCATCCATTCCATTCGCGCCGCTCCCGATAATCTCGTGCTTCTCAATATCCTGAAACAGAAACCAGATGATGAACAGGTTAAGAAATACGCAGTGGCTTATATGGAACAAACAGGAAGTTTCGAATACTGTCGAAAGGTTCTGGTTACCTTGAGTGAGAGAGTTAAGAAGTTGATCGAGGAGCTGGATGATGGGGGAAATAAGGGTAAGGGGGTGATGAAAATCTTGGATAAAATGGCTATCTAATTTTTTGGAAGTGGAAGGGAAATGGGATGTCAGAGAATGAGGAGAGAACTGAATTGTTTGAGGGAGGTATTTTGATATATGAACGCGTTGGTAGCATGCTGGCGTATTTGGGCATCCATTGCAATATTATTTTCGGAGCGCAGTTTTCAGCTCGGCTATTACTTATTTAGGTTGACTTATGATATCAATCAGGTTTAGGTTTCAGAGTATCTTCTTCTTGATTACTGTTTTTTTTCTTCTTTTTCGCTATAAATTTGTATATGTGATGAGTGGTGAGCATGGTGTCTAGGTAATTGGGCATGTAAATGAATTTTGATATTTATTGATTTTTGGGGCCTCTGAGTGGACGAATACCCTGTTTTATTTGTTATTTGTTATTTCATGGTGGGTTATTGTTGTAGGGTTGTCTTCATGGTAGTGAGTATGGTGGGTTGCCTTCATGGTAGTGGGTATGGTGATGAGTTGGGAGCATGAGCTTATGTCTGAATTGGAATTTGAGTTTGAAGTAGATTGGAGTGGATTGGAGTAAATTGAAGGAGAGTGGAGGAGATGGCGGAAGATTGAAGCAAATCATGTCGTATCATGTCACGTCAATTGATAGCATGCCAGCTTCAAACATAGCACATCGAATCCGATCAAATCATATTATGTCACATTATGTCATTCCAGCTCTTCAGTAGATGGAACTGGAGTCAGAACGAGAATAGATATCAAAGCGTAGAATTCAAGTGGACTTTAAACTTTGGTGTGGATATGTTTGAGTACTGGTTTTTGTTTTTGTTTTTGTTTTGGGTTTTGTTGTGATGTTGGGGGAGGTTGTGTAGGATGGGATGGGATGGACGGGATGGATGGGATGGGATGGATGGGATGGGATGGATGGAGTGGAAGTGAGTGGCTTGATGATAGCGATGATGATGGCGTTTTGGATGATGGTGTTTTCGTGCAGTTCTTGTGCAATGGTTGTGATGGGTTTTCAGGATTTGATGTTAGCAAGGAGATAACAAGGGGGGGGGGGGGGGGGGGGGGGTGATGATGGGTTTTTTTTGTAGTGGCTATAAGGGCTTTGGTGACTAGTGTGATGATTGTGGTATGCTAGGGAACGATCGTGATGTTTCCCTAGCATATCATAACGATGGGGATTTGATATAGATCTTGATGATGGTGTTTTTGCGTAGATTTTGTTTAGTGGTTATGAGGTCTTTGGTGTAAGAGTCTAGTAACCGTAGGTATTTGTCAATACGGAAGTTTGTGTCTTACTTTGCATTTGATATGAGTGCTAGGGATGGGTTTGGTGGCGGCGATAGTGGCCATTGTGCATTGATGACGGTGGAGAAGATGATGATGATGATGATAATCTGGATGATCGTAGGCTGGGGGTAGAAGTTTGGAATGGAAATTGGGTGTAGAGTGGAGAGTAAAGTTGATGAAGGCGATGAAAGGGCAGTAGCTGTACTAGTGCTAGTGCTAGTGTGGTCGTGAGGAAAAGAAGGGAGGATGAATGGGGACGAGGTTTGGTGATAGTAAGCATTAGGAGATACGAACGATTGTTTATTTTTTTTGTATTCAACAAACTCCCGTGGTGATAGTGGCGATGTTAGGTCTAGTGATCGAGATAGATGGTGACGGTTGTGCGCTGGAGAAGGCAGGACGACTTTAATGCTGTGCTGTGGATTGATGGCACCGCCAAGAAATCAGTCGAACAAAGCTTCAGTAGAATGGCAGACTCAATCATTGGAAATTCGTGGATGAATTTAGTATAGTATCTCTTCCAGCTCTAGTGCGTAATCAAATTGAATCGTGGAAAGAGCTGTAACTTCTCGTCTTTGACAACTTCGATGATCCTGCAGATTACGACATCACCAAATATCTTCCGCAGAGCGATTTTGGTCTTGTCATCATAACAGGTCGTCATCCAGCAGCCAATGATCTTGGCTACCCTAAGCCCAGTGACGATCTACTTGAGGAAGAAGCTATGAATTCACTCTTCCCTCCGCATGCCAATATAGAAGATGCCCGCAAGATATATTGCCATCTTTCATACTTGGCATTAGCGGTGGATCAAGCCGGCGCATACATCAATTCTACAGGAATCGACCCCAGTCTATTTATTGAGTATTTCAATAAGTAACAAGAAACTATTATGGCTGGGTCTCTACTCCTGAAGAAGTACAACAGACTGGACCCAGTGGCCCCTGATCAAGAAATAGCTCTCACTATATCCACTACATGGGAGATACCTTACAATCGCATCTCTGGTTCTAAAGTGATTATTGAGACCAAGAGACACTTTCTTCTCCTCGGCGCCCTTTTCACTGGCAATTGCATAGGAAAGTCTACCTTTCGCCAGTTTTTTGAGACGACCTCATGGATTAGTATTTTCCAGGACCACGAGACACATGAGTGGAACAGTTTTACTTTTTCAACAGTGATTACCGAGCTCCGAGGTCTCAGTTTGTTTCAATCAAATTCAGTGTCGTCACGAGGAGTAGTCTATTCGTTTCATCCTATGACCCGAAAGTGGGCTTTACATCGTCAGTCTCGAATCGAAAGGTAGGATCTTGCATTGGAAGCTATTTATATGCCTATCTATTCAAACGTTGGCCTGCTTACCAGCTATCTCCCGTGTTACGCAGACCATTTGTTCTTGGCTACATCCATTCCGGAACAAATGGAATCCTGTTTTCTTAATTGCGAGGAATTTGTCTCTGGGTTACAGGCTCTTGGGACTTTCAGATACAGAAAAATTGGTTACATTTTGGCTTTATTTTTCACGTTACGCGGCAAATTTGATGGGTCAGAACTACTTGTTAAGAGAATTTTACTTTCCTCCATGAGATATGATCAAATCTTATGGCTTGAAAGTGTCTGTGGCCTCTCGGCGGTGTTGACAAAGTCCTCTCGATCCCAAGAGGATATCGACCGATCGACTGAAGCTTTAGATTCTTTGCCGGGTCCCCAATTGAGTACTTGGTGTGAATGTAGGCTTTTACAAACTCTTGCAATAGTTTATCATGAGATGGCAAGATCTGTTCTAGGCAAAAGGGGAAATCTCTACGAAGCTTGCACTCTTTTAAAAAAAGTATTTACAATCAACGAGAAAGAATTCGGAAAAACGATTTTTTATACAGGCAGAATCTCATGCATTTTGCCAGGCTGCACAGTGCCATTCCTCGTTTTATGGACTTGGCTCAAAAATCAGGGGTTGAGACCCCGAATCTTTTGAACAAACAAAAAATGATAATGGGAAGCGAGTCACAGAAACTGGAAATAGCACTTTATGCAGACAAAGTTTTAGTGTCAATTCTTTGCAAGAAGAAAGACTACGATAAATGCTGAAGTCATCCAGACAAATATCTTTTCACGATATGTTACAGAATTGGGGGTGAGTATTTGCTCGAAACCTGTATTAGCAAAGGATTTTGTTGTACATTACGGAGAATAGGACGGGAAGTGCGAGCTAACGAACTCAGGAAAGAGTACCATATCCAAACCGATGCTCCAGCCCCGGGATGAATAATCTTAAGCAAATAATATTCATCTTCTCGAAGTCTTCATGTACCCAACACTCCACCTCAATTCTCCCACTAAGAACCAGACCTCAATACTCTTTCTCCAGCCGAGAAGGTACATCTTCGGTTCTTCCAAGTCTACTCAAATTTGACCTCATCTTTCAAAAACAAGCTGCTATGATGAGTGGGAGGCCAAGTAAAGTAAGAGAAGCCAAGCCCTGGACGTGACCGCCGACTGACGGCGGAATCGATTGTTGTTGGTGCAGACGAGAAGGACTGCAGACAAAAGATATTTGTTCTCCAAGAATCCTTCAAAGAAAAATTCTAACTGCCCAGCATTGATACGCTCCAGTTGGGACATCTTCAGTTGGGACATCTTCAGTTGTTCTGCAATTTATCTGTGAACAGCTGCATTTGCATGGACAGTAGTCTTCCCCACGAAACGACGGGTTTACCTCGGCTAAAACCCCACCTTCCCCTACACCTGTTTTTTCTTTTTCCGTCTCATCCATTTCCAACGACACCACCAAATCTACAGAACTCTATCCACCTTCACCATAATGCCTCTTTCATTCCCCATCTTCACTGATTCTCCAGAGGTCCTTCAAAAGAGTCTCAGCGGATCTACCAAACCACAATATGTGATTTTTTTCGCCTCCCTCAAGCCTGAGACAAACGAATCTTGGTGTGGAGATTGTCGAAGTGCGGAAAGTCCCTTGACTGAGAAGCTTCAGATGGCTGCAAAGGAGAATAGGGTTAAGCTTATCTATGGTGGATCTCAGGCTGAGTATGTTACCGTTACCCGGAAGCTTTACCCGAAGAGACTCTGGGGTCGCTGGTGTATATGATGTGGTGAGAATGGAAAGCTAATGGAACTATCTTCTTAGATGGAGAGATTTATCACCGGGAAAGAAAAGTCTTTGGAGAGATGAGCCATGGGGTATTGATAGATTGCCTACTGTGGTGAAGATTACTGGGGAGGTGAGTTGCTTCTGGTCCTTGATTGCTTACCCTTAGCTCATGTGATGCAGAAATGGGAGAAATTGATCGAGGAAGACTGTTATAATGAAAAGAAGTTGAGTGCTTTTGTTGAGGAATAGTTATTCCAAGAAATGTATAGAATACCCTTTTATAACTACTGCAGCTCGCGTTGTCACTATAACTAGGTATCATGAATCTTCATTCTCGCAGGTTGTGTTTGTCTACGTGCCTCTGTTGAACATAATCTTCACATTTTATTCTCTATTCAAATAAGTATTAGTGAGGCAGCATTTCCTGAAAAATTAAACCCATTAATCACGGAGCCTCAAATGATTCCCAGTCTCTAATTCTAAACCTCTCCCAAGCTGGCTCTTGGTGGTCCATGCCATCACCATTATCCTGCTCAATCAAAGGTTCTTCCCATCGATAGAATTCCTCCTCGACCATACCAACTCTTTCTTCCAGCTGGTACTCAGCACTCTTCATTTCATTTGCGCTTTCATTTGATTTGAGTCTCTTGGATCCTTCAAACGTTCCAGCCTCCAGCATCTTCCTTTCCGAAGGCTTCCTCTTTCCAGGTGCTTTGCCACCAAGGCTAACGTGTGCCATATCCTTAGAAAGATTGTCCCATTCTTCATTAGGATGCCCGATATGTGCAATTGTGTCAATTGCCAGTTGTGTGGATGGGAACATCACTTGGCCAGTTAGTTCGTCGCGCCATTGAAACTTGTTGACAAAGTACGATGGTAGTGTATGTCGTACGATACCGGTAGTATCTAGCTGGACATACCGATCCCTTCCATTGCCCTTTCTCTTGGGTGCTTTCTCGCTCAGTTTTTCCCGATTCTCCAAAGCCTCTAGTGCTACCATAGCCCGCTCATGCGCAATATAATAGGACATCCTCCACTCCTGATACTTCTTCTGGCTTTGAAAACAGGCGCTGCCAGCAGACGTAAAGAGTTCGTACCCAAGTTCTTGTGGATGTACATCAGTCATCCTTCTATTAGGATAAGCAACGACAGACAAGCGCATGAGAGGAGTCCCTGCTGGCAACTCCGGAATTTGTACTGGCGATACGTAGCGTAGTGATGCTGGTGTATCGGCATCGTAGCGTCTAGGAGCAATACCAGCATTCCATCTTTTCCCAGAGAACACAAGAGCTGACAAGGGTGCAGTTGGACATACAGTTCTCTCTCCTAGTAGTGCAAAATTTCCCACGTGGTAATCAGGAGGTGGGTTTCCGAGGAAGAAGAGCACAGTAAACATATTGGGATGATCTCGCTCGTCGATGTGGCCTTGTCCAAACTTTCGAAGTCCATCCATACCTTCATCTATCTCGAGATAATTTACTTGTATACTTGTGATGGTGTTGTTTTCGTCAGCACCAATCGTGAGAGGAGGACGTTGTAGTCAACGCTTCGCTCGAAATTCATCTTTCATCCCAGGAGCATAGGTCTCGAGTAAGGCATTCGCAATGCTTGTGAGCTCTACTGTCAAATCTCGATTATCTCTGTCAGCATAGTCTCGAAGTATGACTCCGTTCTGAATACTGTGTCGGCCTGTACGCTTTTGCACCGTGATTCCGAGCTCGTAAATCTTTGCACGATCTTCCATAAATTTACGGCTCCGTACCTTCGCCATCGTGGTATGTAGCTTCGGCTGAAAGTCGCGATGCAGCATCTTTTCTCGAACTTTAACTAGGCGGTCGAGAAGACCAGCTTTCTCAATCTCGACTGCAGATAGATATGCGTGGTCGAATCGCTTGCCATCAGGAGCATTGGGAGCTGCTACAAAATGGCAAACACCTGGCTCTAGTCGAATATAGCCAATATCGTTAAGTTCCTCGTCGGTATGTTGTCTACCTACGTCCAGCTCTGGAGGGATTGTGGAAGACAATTTTGCTAGTTTAGGGCCCCTCAACTTCGCGTCAATTGTGTGTAGCCAGTATCCAGA
Organism: Botrytis fragariae; assembly: GCF_013461495.1. Classification (NCBI taxonomy): domain Eukaryota; kingdom Fungi; phylum Ascomycota; class Leotiomycetes; order Helotiales; family Sclerotiniaceae; genus Botrytis; species Botrytis fragariae. The sequence continues at coordinate 515,786 of NW_023500991.1, read as the reverse complement.
GCCATTGTATTTGACGTCGTCGTGGAAACTAGTAGTAAAGGGGCGTAATTGGTCCATGGTGCTATATCCTGTATGTAAAATTCTCAAATTATTCAAGGCCGATCGAAGTTCTTAAACATTAATCATCTGTGTATCGAGGAATCCCTGGCAAACAAAAACGAAAAGTGAATGTTGTGGCGTTGAACATATCAATACAACAGCCTCCTTGTCACATGGGGCAATTGAATCATATAGCTTGCTCCGGTCTACTCACAGATTAGTATGCAAGAAAGTATACAAATTTCCATAGATTCACCCTATTAAATTTAACTTCCATTACCCCTTCATTCTATTTGATGCTGGGTCGAGAATTGGTAATAGTTCCTTGAAATTAGGCACAGTTGAAACTAAATATGAGTAATTCGGGGGATAATTCATGACTGTATTGGTGACCGAAGAGCTTTTATAGAATCCAGATGCGTTTGAAGAATAATCCTTATGCCTGTCTATATGTGATTGATTTTGTTATAACGCTGAAACATAGAATCAGCAAATCGGAGGTCAAACAAGTCAAATAATCATTAATCGTGGGTATTTTACATGCAATGTCTTGAGTAGAACTCAAAATAACCCGTAGAATCTGTAACTGTTAGTATCAACTTGGTTGATAAGCGTAAAGTACTTTAGTCTATTATGGTTGTAATTGTTCTTAATCATTATTATCTATGGGAAGCTGGTACTTGTATAAGAAAGCGCTAGCCGCCTCGCTAGCTAATACAGTGCCCTCTTTATGATCACATGATCGATATCCCGACAGTAACCGAGAGCACAAAACGAGTTTTATCTGTTGGCATTTTCCCCTTAATATCATTACACGGGACGTCTACCCTTCAATAACTCATTCTTCAGTCTTCTCTGCAAGAGGAGTAGGTTACCGATCAGAGTTAGGTACCCAGCCAGGATTTGCAGGAACAGTATCTACAGCTGTATCAAACGCACGAGGAGAATCCAGTTCCGTGAAAACTGTGTCTCCTTTGTAGTCACCAAAACCATCATATGCCTGTGATACGTCTTTCTTCAGATCAGTAAGTTGCTCACAAGATCCGGTAGCAACCAACGCGATTTTCTTGATGGCCATGTCGCGAGAAGGATATGTCTTTATCGCAATGCAGATGCGCTTTTCCCTTTAAAGCGTCTGCGATGGCTGTTCCTTGCTGGGTATAATTGAGTTGGATAGAGTTAAGCGTCGTATTTGACTCCTCGTTGAAGGTCATCGCGGTGTTTCGACGCCATTCAATATCTTGAAAAGAGTGGGTATTCTCGTACCCAGGAATCGAGATATCAAGCAGCTTCTGGCCTAGACTGAGAGCTCTATGAAAGAAATACTTCTTCGAGTCGTCTGTATCACGACGCAGAATCTCTGCCAGCTGAAGTCTCTTGACTCCAACTTCATCTTGTATTCCCTTCTTATTTTGGTAGTAGCTGTATTTCCGTTTCATCGTCGCTGCCAAGCCAGTCTGAAAGTCTGGATGAGGAGCAATCTCACGAAGCTTGCCAAGTTCCTCCAGAAGACCACATTGCGCTAGCTCTATCTCGCTAAGTCTGAGATGGCTTGTAAAGCGGGTGGGAGGTTTATCCGTATGGTGTGCTTCGAATTGGTGCTTCTCGCCACCCTTCATGAAGTGGTAGCCAGCTTTCTCTAGCTCTTCTACCGTGTGATATCTAGATTCTGAAAGAATAGCAGGAATGGTGTGGGTAATTCTTAACCGCTCGTTGACTGTAAGCTTTCTTGGATAGTCGACCAGGCTGTGAATCCACGTGCTGTTCTCGTATCTTCTCTTATGATATCTTGTCGGAGGTGGATTTGATTATTCATGGCTAATTATAGGCTGAACTTGGTTGTTTGTGCTCAATGTACAGTAAACTCAAAAGATATTCAAAGAAAGCTGATTGATAGTTGTTTTCATTGCAGCAAGAAACAAGATCTAACAATACAATTAAATCTCTAACACAGCAGCTGTGGGCCGAACATACTCCGATCCATTCTAAAAACATATACTTAGTTAAATTTCTTTCGTTCACTTAAAAGTGAGAGAATCACAATACAACCCCAGTTTATTTACTAATTGCTATCTAACTTACAAAAAATGCGCCTCCGATATGAAGCGATTGGTGAATTTTTGTGAATCAAATGCCCATTTATTCCAGGATGCATTGCAGTGTAATTCAACCACCAGCAATATTCTAACTTTAGTATATGAGATTTATCAAGTAGACTGGTACATTGAAGTCAGTCATTGACAACGAGCTTTTGAAGTCTCAGATGATCTTGACAGAGAGTTAAGCTAGTTCGTGGTATGATTAGAGGAAATCTCCAAGTTTAGATAGAAAAGATCATTCTTATATTTAGACAGACATTCAGCAAACCGCTGGTCATAGAAAACTCTGAAAAATTACGCATTACTGGAAAGCTCAGAACCCTGACAAAGGCAAGTAAAAGCATTAGCAGTAACATCGCAATTTTCAAAACGAAAATACAGTACCAGAGTATCGAAATCATACTGGTCAATGAGTTATTAGCCCATCTCTAACTTTTGTATGAATAGAGAATCAATTTCATAGATAATGCAGAAAACTTCACAGAAAACCTATCAATTCCACCAGGATAAAGCTGATAAACTTGACAAAACTGACTCACTCATTGCAAGCTAGGAGAATGATTTCGGCGTCAACTTCCAAATCTAGAGCAAAATAGTAGGCACGCGAGTAAAATCTTGATGAGAGCTCTTTTATGAAGGCATTCCAGTTGAATTCGATGACCAGACGTAATCAAGTTGAATCCTTACCTATGGAAAAAACCAGGAGCGTCTTTAAAATGTATCATTGCCAGAACATTCGTGATGAGAAGCTGTTCATATGTGCTTCTTAAAGAAATCAGGCATCACTGTATGAAGAATTGCCAAAGCCGCAAATATGACAGACGTGAGGCAAATTACGATGCAGCACTTGATTCTCCGTCATACGATAGCAACAAATGACAATCATTTAGCGCTTGCTAGCCATGTCAGGATAAATTACGCCCAGAAAGCATATTCAAGTGCTGTGATTGCCAAAACAAGCCCAAATATATCGATCTGGGCATGCTCAAACCAGATGAAAAGCTATAGCAATCAAGGCAACGATGGAACCATTGAAGATGACAGTATGACGAACATACCTGACAGATATGCCCCTCCTAACCTAGATGATAGTACATCCAATTTGAAAGCCATTGCTGAAAATACTGCGGCAAAATTGCTTACTATCATGGTGGAGCTTCTAATTTACTGCCAGACAAACTGGCTGGGTTCCGCTCGTTTCCAGCACTGGCTGTACACGGAGAGTGTATACTAGTCGCAATTGCAGTGCAAAAACTTGGGTGTAAGAACACTTGTCTGTATGTAGAATTTTGATATTCGACAGATGGCAAATACTGGAAAACTTTTAAATTGATATTATGGAACGCGAAATTTGAAGTTTGGAAAAAATGATTTAATTTCGCTGTCCAATGCTACCAAGAAACAATGTTTGATGGTCGCTAATTTCGTATCGAATTCCCCTCATCTGGATAGTATCATGCACACCAGGTTTGAACACCAACATTTGCTCGTTAAAACTTTACAGGCATCAATAGATGCAGAGATCGTTGGAAATTTATCTCTTCCCCTGCTAGTCCTGCGACTCAGTCTGGTGGTTATGGACCTCTTGTCCGGGAAGAGCCATGGTGCTATGTGAACGATTATCGTTCAATAGTAAATCCGGTGATGAAGTTTCTTCCGACGTGGTAAGAGGCGGCGTATTTGCTAGTGTCGGAATTGTATCATTTATCAACGGTCCATTGTCATTGCGCCAGAAATCTTCGCCTTCTTGAGGTGGAGTTACCTCGCCATAGAGATGAGAAAGGATTTTGGTGTATTTTCTACAACAGAAACTGCACCTATCTCTCATTTCATCCATTTCATTAAAATAAAAGTTAATCAATTGCACCATACAACCCAGATGGAAGGAGTGTCCACAGTTCGGAACGAATGAGGCTGAAGGCTGGGCATCAGAATATCATTTGCGACAAATGCGACAAATGGTATTATCTTCCGCTCCAGAAATTGCTCTCAGCAATTCGGCAGTGGGACCGTCATCATCTTGAATTGGTATGGCGCTTCGATAAAACCGCCTCTCTCTAAATTGCATCTGAGTAAAAATGGTCTTAAATGGCGAATTTTGAGACATTCCATATAAAATAAAGTTGCCATTGAGGGAAGGAAGCGGGTGATCTCCTTCAGCAAGGTCTGGAAGCATAATCAAGTGGAATATTCTCATGTCCCCAGGGAAATGAGAACCATGACCGACTAAAAGAGATGTAAAATCCAATCATGTAGTCATTGCAAGAAAAGATGATTGGCTTACAGTTTTTGAAGAAAATGAAGCGCTCTAACATTTCGTGTTGCAGATCATAAGTAAATAAATTATGAAATTCGGCACGTATTTCTGATCAGTATCTTTGGGATTCTCTTCGAGACCTTCGCTCATCATATCGGCCTTCCTGACGTAGGAGATCAATGGTCTTGGGAAGTCGTGAACGGTATACCATTTTGTGGAGATAATGTGATCCTAAGATTGAAGTTTGTTGAGTTGGAACTATGTGTTGTCAATTATTTTATTGCAACGTTGTTGATTTTGTTCACTCATTGTGGTAGGTACGATCGGCCAGTCTCGTCTTCGATTTTTCTTTCGTTTCTATCACCCACTTTCATCATTCAAGTACGACTTTGAATCGATATTAGCCTCATGTTTTTTCTTTCTATATTTAGTTTAATACCTGATCATTTTTGTTGCCTCTTTATTCAGCACAATTAGAAATACTCGTCAAAAGAAAGGAACAGAAGAGCTCGCTGTGGATGTGATATTGGAAATTTTTGAGATTATTCTGAGCAAAGGCCCGGGTCTTACGTTTCCTGAACAGATATCTCCAATGATACCCAATAAGACAAAAAAACGGGAAGAAGCAAACTGAGCATCTCGACCAGATCTTACTTCTCCTTAGTGACCACAAGAGGTCATTATGAAACTTCCTGTCAACAAACGACGCGAGGATATCGACCCCGTCATACCTCTGCAGAGATTCATGTCTTCTGGTGCTCTTCGTCAACTATCAGACATAGACTTGATTTATGTCGGCAAGAGGCCTACGAATGGTAGTTAATCCTGAGAAAACAATAATTATTGCAAGTTAAGTTTGTTGACTCCTGGTCATTTAGACCATTTGTTTGTTTGATGCGGGGAGGAAATCGGCCTGCACCAGTTTTCATGTTCGTGTGCAAACACTCTGGCTGTCAGTCCCAAATTGGCTGTGAGGCGTTATTGAGTTTATGCCGTTGCGTACGCTTGTATACATAATTATCAAAGGCAAGCACTCAACACTTGCATCTGCTGTCTCTAAGACCAAAGCTCTTAACATTAGATATCAGCAACATATAAGCCTACACAACCAGGAGAATGGCATCGATATTACTCCAGAAACAGCCACAGTGCTCTGGTTTTGGCATTCCAAAAGGCGGTTGTAGCTTCGCCAACTGTTGGTTCCTTGACTTCTTTTATCTGTGCAATCTGCCAAAAGGTTCAAATTAGTCTCGAATTGGGGTTCGCATTTATTTCTCTTTTTGAAATCTTTCGAGCAGGGAATCAGAGCATTCCTGAGCACGCTGATTTATTTATTATTCATGCTCATGGATAAGATGGTTTGTCTCTTTCATTCTATGTTTCATCAAATTATGAACGATGTTTTACTTCCTTGAAGATCTCCTGGAATTATTGGTTGTGATGAAAAGTTTCTCAAGACTACACCGCTGCCCAAAGCAAATTCTGCCATGATCGTCATTCTTGGCATCAAAACCTTATCTGCACTACTCAACACTCAGTCCCTCACTTATGAAGTTCTTGGGCTTGGAATTGCAGATCGCATATCCTATTCATTATTTGCACTCTTCGTATCAACCATGTCTCCGAACTAGTCCAAAGGCTAAACATCGGTGTTCATCATGGCGCACATCTTTTACAACTCGTCGAGCCCGTTACCCCACCGGATCTACAGTGTATAGATAAAGATCATGCCCTTCTAATGGGCCGTATCCTTCAATCAATTATCGCCATTGCCTTGGTAAAGTCACTCAGCGAACAAAATAGCTAAAACATAGCTAGTGCTGGCGGGGTACAGACTAGTCTTCACGCTATGTAGGCTAGGGTGAAAGCAACGTGTGATTAGAACTTACACGATGATATGCTTAGGGATATTCAGGGATGGAGCAATGGGGAATAAGGGCGGATGTACCGGCATAATCTTCGTATCCGGTAGAACGTCATTGAGTTTCGGTGAAGCTCGGCTAGTCCAAAGGCTATTGCTCTCTTTTTGTGTTTTATTGTGCTGCGACGTTTATTTTCACATCAAATTTCTGTAACGAGATCCTGTCTTCGCTATTTGGTATACTCAGATTATACCTCCCATTCTTAATGAATGAGCTGAAAATCGTCTCATTGGAGTTTAATATCTTTGAAGCAACTCATAAATTAGGAGCCGACTTGGGACTGGGCTGTTCCTGCATAGTTCGCATTCTCATTAACCTTCATATGTTTGTTACTAGTTGCGGTAGCTCAATTGATGGCTTCGTATATTATATCTCAAACCAGCGTTGACAGCGGTCCTAGCTTTCAGGCCTCGCTCTTATACTGATTGCATATGTCATGAGCTTAGCTCTAACGTGCATGCTAATTATAAGGTTATTTTTTCCTCCAATGTTTACGGCTGATGCATGTGTTCTGACTCAATGACATCAACAACAATCTAGTCAGTAATCTACTTAACTTGTTGATCCCCCGCACTCATGCTTTCATCTCAATTCACGAAAAACGATCCCAAATGTCGGGCAATCAGTAAGAACACATTTGCCAAATTATGAGCGATTGAATGCTAATTAACCACCCAGAATGGAGAAGCAGAGTCAGGGTGCGACTAGTTCAAAAATGAGCGACGACACCATTGCTGCGAATCCAGCCCGTCCAGAGAGTGCCAAAGAGAGAATATCTCCAACCGCAGATTCAAGAGTAAATAGCTTCGAAAAAGGGACCGATGCCGATGAAGAAGAACCCACTGATGAGGAGAAAAAGACGCTACGACGAAGTGGGATAATAACCGCGTCACATCATAGGTCACTAAAAAGCTGACAATACTTTAGTTGGTGATAATTTACCCATGTCCGCTTGGCTTGTCGCTATCGTGGAACTTTGTGAGAGATTCTCATACTATGGCTGTGTGGGACTATTTCAAAATTATGTTCAACGTCCACTGGATGGTTCTCTGGGTCGTGGTGCTCTCGGTAAGAATTCAATCCCTTAGACCTGTGACCGTTCATTAACTTTATAGGTCTCGGGCATCAAACTGCAACAGCTCTTACTGTCTTCTTCTCAATGTGGTGTTACTGTAAGTTATACTGATCTTAGCTGTTGCTGTATGATTGCTCATGTTCTTACCAGTCACACCAATCTTTGGTGCCATTGTTGCCGATCAGTACCTCGGTCGATTCAAAGCCATTTGCTATTTTGCAGTCGTCTATATGGTTGGCCTACTAGTTCTTGTCTTGACATCTCTACCAGTTTCTCTTCGAAACGGGGCTGGGTTGGGAGGGTACATCGCAGCCATTCTTATCATTGGTGTTGGAACCGGAGGTATCAAATCCAACGTCAGTCCTCTAATTGCCGATCAATACACCCGAAAACGTATGGCAATAAAAGTTCTTGAAACTGGTGAACGTGTTATTATTGATCCTGCCGTTACCATTCAACGAATTTATCTAATCTTTTATTGGTGCATCAATATCGGGTCTCTTTCCCTTCTCGCAACACCTTACATGGAACGAGATGTTGGCTTTTGGTCCGCGTACCTTATGTGTTTGTGTGTATTCATGGTTGGTTTCGTCACATTGCTTGTGGGAAGGAAGCGATATATTGTTCGCCCACCCAAGGGAACAGTCATCACCGATGCGTTCAAGATCATTGGGCAAATGATTAAACACCGAAATCTAAACGCTGCGAAACCTTCTTACCGCGCAGCAAACAACCTCCCACAAACTACTCCATGGAATGAACAGTTCGTCGATGAAGTCAAGCGCGCATTGGTAGCTTGCCGCGTATTCGTCTTCTACCCTATCTACTGGGTTGTCTATGCTCAATTCTCCAGTAACTTCGTTTCTCAAGCCGGAGAAATGAATACTCACGGTGTTCCCAACGATCTTTCCCAAAACTTCGATCCTATTGCTATCATTCTCCTCGTACCAGTAATGGATCGTCTAGTTTACCCACTCTTGCGCAAGTGGCACATCAAATTTCGACCCATGACCCGTATCACATTCGGTTTCATCGTCGCTAGTTTCAGCATGATGTATGCGGCCATCGTGCAGCACCTCATCTACAAAGCTGGTCCATGTTACGGCAAACCTCTCGAATGTCCTGCCGCTATCCTCCCAGACGGAACAATCCAACCTAACAACGTGCATTTTGCAATTCAAATCCCGGCCTACGTATTAATCGGTATATCTGAAATCTTTGCGTCGGTTACCGGTCTCGAATATGCATATACTAAAGCACCCGCTTCGATGAAGTCTTTCGTCCAAGCTATGTTCTTACTGACCAATGCTTTTGGATTCGCGATTTGTCAAGCGTTCATCCCGTTAGTGGGCAATCCGACGATTTTGTGGATGTTTGTGGGATTGGCTTGCGGAAGTTTTGGAGCGGGTATTGTGTTTTGGATTTGTTATCATAAGCTTGATGACCAGGAGGATGAGCTTAATAGTTTGGATGCTAAGGCCGAGGAGGTGGAATTAAAGAGTACAAGTGATGCAAATACTAGAGATGTGTAAGGGAAAAAAGCGGGGTTTTCTGGCATTGGAAGATACCGCATACTACTACTCTGACGCATTGCAATCTGAAGGGGAAATAGATTTCAGGCATGGAGTAAATTTGAGTTGGCCGCTATGCACATTATCATACCAATCAATACTTTCTGCTAGAATAATACTTATCACACGTCTCAGAAACATTCCAATGTACGATTCTATTGTGAACAATGAAAAGAATCTTCGACCTTATGTGTGGAAGAAGTTGCACGGCAGAAGATTGTGGTTTAAAGAGTGGTTCACGCGATTATAGGATCTTATTGTCTTGTTTCCGCGAGATATCAATTGGAAGCTTGAGCATGGAATTGGGGAAAAGTATTCCTAAGATTTAGTCAAAGCCGAACAAAACCTAAGTCATTTCCATACTTGCATAAATATGCCTCAATCCAAAGAGGTTGTTGGTCCGCGGGCGTTTAGTTAGCCTCTGCTGGTTCTTCGATCTAGTCGGCTACCTTGAGACGGTGGGACGAATGCGGGAGGAAGCGCTGCCTGTGTTGAGATATTGAAGCTGGTTTGGATCGGAATCTCATCCGTACTATGTCTAGCCGGACTACGGTTCTGTAGATACCCTCTGGAAAATCCGAATCTGGCTCGAGATACAATTTTGTTTCGTTTTTTGCAACTTATTTATTGTAGGAATCGAAACTACCCTTACAATAAATCGAAACGGTTCTCACGAGACCCGCCTGCACTTAGATGATCGCACCAAGCTTGTGAAATCGTTGTGCTTTCGTGAGTTGGGCTTCAATGGCAGTGCTGGCGTCTATGAACGAGATCGTGCTCTGCAATGCAGGACATCTACCCGTCTCTTGCGATTATGTAAAAAGTGACTCTAAGAAGCGTTGAAAGTTAATTGCCGGTGTGATTCTTGGGAAATGTGTCAAAAACTACATTCTTCGTGCGCGTCTCGTTGAGAGCGAGACGAACAGAGTATGGAGAATGACCAGAGGAATCCACGTGGAAGAGGTGTGATCCTGCTGGTGTAGACTCTTGAAATCCCCACTGACCTCACTGGTGACGTCCCATCGGGCCCGACTATAATCTCTAAAATACTCAATTTAATTCTTTTGCTTTGATCATTGAATTCAATCAATGACAATATGCAGCAGAAGTAAAATCGCCTCCTTGTCACAACCACTTACCAGTCAGGTATTCAAGCCACGGACTATCGAGGTCTTCAGTCATGGATTATTTCTTTGCAAATAGATTGCGCTGCCTGGAGTCCATTCTGGAGGCATTCTTTGTGTAGAAATTATCATCTCTCTCTCGCAAGAGGTAGAAAGGCGCACATTGATTTTGTGCGTGATACTAGTTGACTTCTGGATGTTGGGAATGGGACATATTGAATTTTGTTAATTTAACACCTCCTGTATTGAAATTTAGTTATTATACTCGTAATTGTTATCCAACATATGGAGCTCCAGTTGTCGCTGTACTGGATTGCTAGGCGGTTAGTGAATAGAAAAAAGCCTGGAAGTTCAAGTGACAAATTCAATAAACAATATCAAATTCGCACAAGTAAATTTTCAGCCCGGAATATCGAAAGAGCAAAAAAACAAAACATGGATTCACTTTCCAGAATCCAAATAGGAATCACCAATCAGATAAATCAATATTCTCGATTTTTTTCATTGGTTCAACGATGAAGGCTCAGGGATTGCTGTTCAGTCTTCGTTCTTACGAAAAATAATGAATATAATGGATGACAGACTCAATCTCGGACGAAATATGGTGAAGTACTGCTTTCTGTGCTCTGAAATCACTCATGGTATATGTCATCCATGGACAACATGTCTGGCTAATTTCTATGCAACTTTCATGCGTACAAAAGATAGTTCAACTCCAAAGCATAACATGATAGCTCTATATAGTCCCCTTGGCACATCGTACATCTCCTGTGATCACTCAAGAAAACCCCGATTGCCCGTTTAGATGTATTCCACGTATCTGGGATGCCAATCCTAATCTTGCCTTAGCCAGACCCTTCATTGCAGTGCGGTCTACTGCCTTTGGCAAATGGCCAATGTTTCGCACGCTGTAAATTTCTTTTCGTGACCCTCCGTGCAAAATCTGGAAGATTGTCTTTCGAATAGCTGCTCAGATAGTCATTGTTATCTGATTTATACTTGCCTGGTAGTTGGTAGTACTGTCCGGCGCATGATCCATGAATGAAAAGTGATGATAATTGTGTCGTACGTTGCCATGTGCCATAATAACTATGCAAGTTCATTTAAATGTCGAAGAATCTTGCAAACGTATATACTGGTCATGTAGTTCTTCATTTGACGACACACCATGTCTCTTCTGGATTTAATCATTGTGATGAATTGGTAAAAGGTTCAAGACTACCTGCGCAGCGCTGAACAGGAAGCTTATATCTGTATTTCGCCTGTACAAAAGTTTCTGCATCTTCGAATTCCTTCTTCTTCCGTTTTTACATCACCAGAAGGTTTGATTCAGGATCTCATTCTCTATTACGAGATTCATCCTCTTACTGCGAAATCTCTGAAGTTTGAGCAGGCGTGAGGCCTGAATCTTCTCTCGCGTAATTTGTTTCACGTCTAGGAGGCTCATTGGCATTTTTATGACGCATGTGAGCAACTTCACATCACTCAGTATTCAAGCGGACTTTCTCGAATCTATTATCTTTCTCAGATGTGAGAATTCCCTCTTCGATTTCGTTCTGTGGCTTTACTTCCAGTCTGGTCCCAAGGGGCAACTATTGGGAATGCATAGCTGACGAGGTAGGAGATGTGACTACACAACGGGGTCATATACAGAAGATTGTAAGTTACTCATGGTTGTTCGTATGGTAGCCCTAATAAGTCTAGTGACCATGCCTTTCTTTGTTGATTCCTTCTCTTTTCTCCTCTCACCACTTTCATCCACGTTGAAGGCTGATCCATTGAAGGTCAAAATAATGGCACCGGCTTCAATTGTAGGCAGGAAGAATGGATTGCAAGAATATCTATGGAGGCCGGATAGAGAGTGCCAGGAAGATATTTTAAATCCATACTACAGATCTGGAAAGTAAGTCTAGATGACGCTTGTATAGCGGGCGGGCTCTGTCGATGCTAGCTCCTAGTGGTCGATGAAGTAGTTGTTCTCTTAGACATGGAAGAGACATGGAGCCATAAATTCTTCAAGTTGAGGCAATCTAGTAGTCGATTAATTGCGCGTTTCTCATTCACCTATAGCACACAGTTTTTAGCCCGAGACTGCTTGACAGCTGGGTAGTATAGGTTTTCGAAATAAGCAAATTCAGATAAATTGACACCGTCATAAGAGACCATCAGTTTAGACTCGGCGTGAGAACCTCGGAACATCATCTCCCCATTCCCGATCACAACACTCCAGACGACATAGGCTACATTATACGTTCACACACAAAGGTTCAACAGTGAATACTATTTGAAAATAAAGACTGAAAGTCGGATCATATTTCTCCCGAGTTCGTGATAATGCCATTAGATCGCTCAATTGAGCGATTAGGGCAAACGCTCACCGAGATATGGACGTTGTGCCGCTTGCAATTTCAATTCCAAAAAATGTTCCCACTACAACAACTCTCCATCCCCAACCTTTAACCTCCACCCTCAACAAACAACCAAGACAACGAGTCAAAAAAGTTTCTAGACTTTCTTTCATCGTTTTCTGTATTACACTTCTAGGATACGAAGATTTTTGGTTTCTTGCTATTTAACTTTTAACGCTCTCTATTGCATTCCTTTCCGTCGTTATTTATTCATTTGATATCTGCTTCTCAATCTTGATAAACAAGAGATCGAAAAACTCTCTCATTCATTTAATTTGATATCCAAATTCTCTTTTCGATTTCCACGAGGTCACAGATTTTGGTTTCTTCCATTTGATACACTGCTTCCCACATTCATTCCAAAGATCTTACCATTGTCGCATCACGTTCCCGACAAGATGGCGACGCCAGCAAATGGTTCAGTAGGTGTGCCACCACCGAAGCCGAAGATGACAGCAGCCCAGAAGAAAAAGGCAGAAAAAGAAGAACTATTGCAGGAAGAATCAAGACAAGAAAGAGAGCGAAAACAAGCAGTGCAGGAGAGTGTTCAAATTGATCGAGACGCGAAAGCAAAAGAAGATGAAAAGAAACGCAGTGGCGTCGGCCTAATCTTCAATGACCCAGATCGAATAGAAGTTGATGATTACTGGTTAGCTCACCAAGCTCTTCAGTCTGGAAAGTCGGAACAGTTGAGTAAGGAACAAGCAGCTCTTGCCGTGGCGTCAAAGCAGGACCACATGGCTCAACACACCGATGGGTCCGCAAAACAAAATACGATTGATCGACACGGCGAGTTATCAATGCAACAAAGTGAGAGACCACCAGCCCACCAGTCCACATCAGCCCAAGCAGAAGACTTGATGCAAGGCACAGGTCAAGAATCGGACCAATCGATGGATGACCAATTTTTCGATGCACCGACACACTGGAACCCAAACCGCAGAACAGATGCCTCCACTCTACAAGATAAGTTCCAACAATCTAACGTATCCATGAAGCATCAGAAATTGCAAACCGATGATATCATCAAAACATCGACCGATGTGACGAAGTATGGTAAACCTTGGGCTGGGTCCGCAGAAGAGCTTTCTCAGATTTGGATTATTCTCAATGATTCACCTGTTGGTGTCGATACGATTGCTTATGCCACTCTAGCATCAGCACAGGTGCGATATGCAGAGCTTAAGTTATGTTGCCCCGCTTATCTCCAAATTATGCCCCTCCACCTCCGCGGTGGAAACACCACCATCCTTGAAAAGATGAGAGACTTGGATTTGCAAAAGGCTAGGGAAATTCTCGAAAACAATCCCTTGGGTGATTTACCTGCGTCTGAACCAAAGGCTGTTGAAGCTGCTCCAGCGGATTGGGCTGATAGGGAAGACGAGACATTTCTTGATTTGAATCATACTAAGAAGAAGAGGAAGCCGAGAAGAAAGGCATTGCCAAAGATAGAAGATCATCTCTCAGAAATCGAGGAGGTGAAAGATGCAGATGCTCCAGCTCAGGCTCCTGTCAAGGTAGTAAAGCCAAGAGCAAAGAATGGAAGCGCCGCCAAGGCTGGTGAGGTTGATTCTGAAGCCATTGAAGATGATGCCGTTGTCGTTGCCGGGGCCGTTGAGGTTCCTAAAAAGGCCGTAAAGCCCAGAGCGAAGGGAAAGGCGGCAGCCAAGGCTGTTGAGGTTGATTCCGAAGCCATTGGTGATGACGAGACCATCGAGGCCCCAGCTCAAGCTCCTGTTAAGGTAGCAAAGCCAAGAGCGGGAAAAAAGAAGGCTGCCGACACTATTGAGGTTGTTCCAGAAGTCGCCAACAATGATGAGGATGTCCAGGGGCCCGTTGAGGCTCCTAGAAAGCTGCGAAAACCCAGAGCGAAGAAAATCAAGGCGGTTAACTTTGTTGAGATTGGTTCTGAAGCCGATAACGATGATGATGATGATGATGATAATGAACTTGAAGTTCCCAAGAATCCATCAAAGAAAGGAAAGTCTCAAGTTCCCGCGGTCAAGAAGCCAGCTGCAAAGCCGAGAGCGGTAGCCAAGAAAGCCCAGGCTCAAGGTGACGAGGATGAGGATGATGATGTTCCAACTATGACAAAGTCACGCCCAGTCAGATCAAGAGCAGCTTCAAAGGCAGTCGTTGTCATTGACAGTGATGACGACGATGATCAGGAAGGCCAAGCAAAAATCAACAAGAATAAGCCAGCAGCCAGACAAGTCGCCACGAAGAGTCAGAAGAAAGCCGAAACCGAGGTTCCGGAACACATCAAGACTCTTCTTAACAATACAGGCACATTCTTGGCAGGCAGAACATTTGTTGTTTCTGGAACTCTCCCCACTGTCGGCCGCATCAACATCGAAAAGCTGTCAAGGCTGTACGGTGGCAAGACATCGAGAGCAATTACCAAGGCGACCACGGATGTTATTTTGGGCGAGAATCCTCTAGCTAAGCAAGTTAAGGAGCTTAAGGAACTCAGTCCTAATACGATGAATGTTGATGAGTTCATTGCTATGCTGATGTCGTTGTCGAATGTATGTCAATATTTTTCCTTCCCCAATTTCCCTTGTGCCAAGTCGGCAAATTCATTTCTCGTGAATGTTTATCGCATTTGAGACTAACTCTTTTGAATAGGATAATAACAACCCTGTCGGCGCTGATGATGGTAATGCTGCTGTTGATGATGATGGTGATGGTGATGATGGCGAGGAAGAAATTGAGGACCAACCCCCTGCAAAACGAACCAAGTTAGCTGTGGGTCTCAGCTCCGGCTCTTCTGCACTTGCTTAACCCTCCTCGAATTCGACGGTCTGTACATCATGGGCGATTCGTATACACCAGACGCAAAGGTTCTTTCGCACGGCACACGACATTGTATTTCGAATCCAGGCGATGGTGGTGTAAACATACAGTTTCACGATTCTACGATTCTTCTCTTCTTCGATTTTATGGTTCACGATTTCTCGACTTCACGATTCCACGATTCCTCACAGTGCATCGAGTTTGTTCGGGAATTTCCCTTTCCTTTAGTGATACCTTCTTTGGGAGGCGTTTCTACTTCTTACGAGACGGGGGAGTTGTTCTTTTGTGAGGGAAAATCTTCTTTTCTTTTGGATTGGGGAACTTTCTCTTCTGATGGGAAATCCTTTCCTCAACACAATTTTCATCTCTTTATCTCTGAGGAGTTTTCATTCTAGGTGCTGCATACATTCTTCCTGGGACACATCATAATTGCTGTGCTGAAGCATCAAGATTTGTCATCTGGGAAGACATATTTTTTTTTAGTTGTTTTTAGGTTCTCGTCTGGTCGGATCCCCGAAGAGCACATCATTCCTACAAGTTGATGTCAGAACAATAACAGCTTTTGTACAATAGGTACAGTTGGGTGATCAGATTAGTTGATGGTTAATGGTTACTTTTTTTCTTTAGTCTTTTCTTTATCAAAATGCAGAAATGCAACCCTCATAGTAAAAAGATTTATTGTAAAAAAATTAATTAAAAAAAGGTATCACTGTTTCTATGCTATGCTATGCTTGTGCTTTCCTTGACGCCTTGTTTCTGTACTGCTAATGCTGTGAAAGCAACCTGACCCTATTGACATCTTTATGTATATAATTTACCCAGCCCTCTTAACCCCATCCTCATGAATCAACCTCGGTTTCCACTCTCCCTCTCCTTCTCCTACTCCCCCCCTCCCTCTCACCATCTCCCTCCTATCCTCCTCCCCCGCACTCCTCACTCTCTCCTCCACTTCCTCCGCTCCCAAAATCCCCCACCAAAACCGTCTCAAATCCTCGCACACCTTCTCTTTCGAAACCTGGTTTCCCTCCTCTCCCTCTTCCTCTCCCCCCTCCAACAACAAAGTATCTCCAAACCTACACGCCACCTCGATAACCTCTCCCCAAATCTCCGCTTCCAAATCTCTCCCAAAACGTTGAATCGTTTTCTCTTTCGCCCCCACATTCTTCCTCTCCCGTGGAAATCATCTAATCGCTCGAGAACTTCTGCCGGGTGTAGCTTTATACGATTTGCATGGAGGAAAACAATTTTTGCATCTGGATTATTTCTCGAAGTGGGGATGTCCACATCTCTGATCTCCGTTTCGGAATCATTCGAATCTTTTTTAGTTTTGAGATCGAGTCTCCAACTAGATGAAGAAGAAGACGGTGGAGGTGTAGGGAACGAAGCTTCATAATCCGCGATGAAATCAAATTGCACCATCGCAACCACCTCGTCTAAATTTTCTTCTCCAACTCGAACCCATTCTCCGGTTTTTCTCCAATTTCCTTCTTCATCTTCCTCTTCTTTTTCTACCTGTTCTACGCTCACGAGCGCATGGTTTCTTTCTCGAACTTGCCAGTAGTCTTTTTTCAATACGTTCGCGGCGGCTACCCAAGTTTCCTTATCTCCTTCTCCGCCAATCCCTTTTTGGGCTAACATTTCGTAGTAGAAGCCTGGTCCGAAGAGATTGTAATAGAAGGCTAGGAGCAATGTTTGGCTATGAAGATTGCGGGAAATGAGGATTGAGCCCGCTTCGGAAGATGCGTGTTGGGATTGAATAGCCGGGATAGATTGATTTGCCAGGGTATAGAAAAGAGGAGAAGCGGTGTTAGCCCAGAAATCCGGCCAGGTGATCATTCCTTTTTCCTGGAAGACAGGAGCAGAAAACCAAGTAGTGGGATCAACGAGGGGGAAATTATCAGCGTCGAGGAAAAGGACGGATTCGAAGGTTGAAAAGAGGAATGCGAGAGATTTGTATTGGTAGCGGTCGATGGTGACGTTTTGGAAAGAGGGGAGGAAAATACATTTTGCGTTTAGGGAGGCGAGAATGCTGCAGGAATAGGGGTCGTAGTCTTCGTGGGTGGGGATGAATACTTCGATTGGGAGGGTACAGTTTGTTTTTCGCAGCATGCGAATGGAGACGAGGAGGGCGGGTGTGTAAGAACCGCCGCCGACGGTTATGAGTCCGTTGGTTTTAGGGGCGTAGGTAATTAGGTCGGAGTATTCTGGGAGGAGTTCTACGACGTTGAGGTGGGCTTTTGTGGAGATATCAAGATCTTCTTGGCTTAAGGTGAGATGGTCTATTCGTTCTGATTCTTCATTGATCTCCTCAATCCGTACTAGCACGTATCCGTCTGGGAGTTCTAGAGATGAATTTGAGGGTTTTTGTTCAAGAAGTCTGGAGAGGAAAGATTCAAAGCGGGGTTTTGGATCTTTGACTGAGATTTCGGGAGATAGGGGCGAAGGGAGAAGTTTCCAGGATGTTTTGGGAGAGGAGAGTTCGCGACGCCATTGGAATAGGAAGCAGAGGCATAAGGTGGAGAGTAGAGCCAGGCAGAAGAGACGAGGTGAGTTC
Organism: Botrytis fragariae; assembly: GCF_013461495.1. Taxonomy (NCBI): domain Eukaryota; kingdom Fungi; phylum Ascomycota; class Leotiomycetes; order Helotiales; family Sclerotiniaceae; genus Botrytis; species Botrytis fragariae. Next base: position 497,941 of record NW_023500991.1, on the reverse strand, counting down.
CGCGGTGGATTAAATAACATGGCGGTGGTTAATGGGTATATGGTAGGAAAGGCAGGTGATGATGAAATGAAAAAAGTGGTATTATGAAGATCTCGTAAAGAAAGAAAAGACGTGCATATCAAATGATAAAGATGTAAGGATAGGAGTTTTCCAAGAATGTCAAGTCAAAAGAATGAAGAAAAAGAATGGTAAAGGACAAATGAAGCAATTATTCAAAGGAGTGTGTAGAAGAATTGCATAGAAAATCACATTCAGGAATAGAAAAGAATAATACACCTCGAGATAACCTACCTACAATCAGCTTCCTCCTTATCTTCACGTCATGTCATCATAACCTAACTTGATCCAAAAAGTAAGCAAATTAAGAAGAACGCGTGTATGCCATTGATGAAGATTTTCAGACGAGCCTATCTTGGAACGTTCTATCAACGCTTGAACAAGGATATTCGACGTATCTGTAACAGACGCACGGCCATCAGCAAGCTATTCTTGGGATATTTTAACATTTTTGAGGCTCCACTTCAGATGGAAAAACTAATAGTGAGGTCTTGGATTGGATCGTTCGGATAAGGTTTACTTTGAAGGTAAGGGGATGTCACAATGGGATTCTTCACAGGATTGGACAAACCCTGAAAACGTGGCGGTTTCAAGATGTTCCTCATTTCTCGGGAAGTCGTGATACACGGCCTAGATCTCCAAACCGCCCCGATTGGGGCTGATTCTTCAATCTTACGAATCATGCCGTTTGAACTACGAAGTATAATCTGAAATTCGACAATAGTTGTGATGTGCAGACTGGAGAGAACTTTGGGGTTCCTGAAGTAATGTGAAGCAAATGTTTCGAGTAGGTGACGTACAATAGAACTGTATGCGTATTTGAAAACATCGGGAACCACTCGTGTGGCGTAGTTGTGATAAGGTTTAGGGGCTATCCACTATATATTGTATGGCATATGCTGACTTGACTCTGTGGGAAAGACCCAGATGGCTATGGGGCCTTGGGGGCGTGCCCCCATAATAATATCTTCGTATTCTAGATCATGTTTCTTTTATCGAGTACGAGTATCTCATATAACACCGGTACAGAAGACAATAACTTTTTTGTACCTTTCAAACGACAACGAGAAATCTCGAAAGTCCATGTGTGTGCACAAAGAGTATACCCCTAAGAGCCTACCTAGTACATCCTAAGTAGCCCCTTTGAGAATAGAAATTTCCACATAAGGATATAAGGTTATGGAGCTGTTCCTGAATGGCATTTTCAATAAGCTGCGTCGTCACCCAAATTCCTTCAAAAGGGCCTGAGCTTCGTGCTCTAATAAGACTGAGTAAGATTTGACCACCAAGCTACCATATTTACATACATTAATGTAGATGCTTTTCCTCGTTCGAATTCATTGCGGAGCCTATAAGATTGAGCTGAAAACTTTCAACCTGTATCTCGTGTTTCCCTCGCTCACTCCAAACTTTTGTGTGAATATAAGATGATAATGAAAAACAGGTACGAAAAGTAGGTACGAAAAGATTGCTATTCTAGTATGAATGGAAAGTAAGGTCTCAATACAAGGAGAGGAATTTCTAATTCACATACCCAATAAACATAACCCCTAAAATTCCAACTGTTGGGCAAATACCTGTTAGCTGGTAATGTTCAGGCCTAAGGCTAAGCGGATGAAGCTTGAAGCTTGAAGCTTAACAGTTGAAATTTTAGGCTGTCAATTAGCGTGTCGCGTCGAAATCCAGCCTTACGCGAACGCGTGCACACACATCTTCCCCTTCCAATCGTCATGACCAAAGGGAAAACATCATCACCTCTTATATTGTCATTTGCAATTCTTTGCTCACAAAAAACATCCAGTACTCATCACCTACCTCCTCCCATTGAATTATCACTCGAAGAGCTTCAACCTCGATTCGAATATCATATAGCAACGAGCTTACCTTTACGACACCAAATACCTCGATTGAACGCGACGAATTCGAAAACCCTCTCTCACCTTACAAACCAAGTATATCGTCTACCCTACAGACTCTGACTCGATATTCCGAAAGGAATTATACGATTCAGAACTTAACCCTAAGAATACTGCCGGTTCAAAAGCTTTGCGGCTTTGATTTGTTCTTCTGAATAGAAATTTTGTCTCGGACCAATATAGTGAAGCCGAAAGGTTACACGATTGAGGAATGTACAAAAGGTCGAAAAGTTGAATGAATAGTCCAGATGTCGAAAGACGATAAAACTGATTTCTGCTATGAGCTATTCCAGTAAGAGCCCGCGTAGGGACGCTCCGTCAGGGAAATCGGCTGGACGTCTTTGATCAATATGGTTGTCTTCGATGATAATGTAAGTTGATTTGAACAAGGAGATACAAATTGAGATGGAACTGGTTCTTCTGCGAGAAGGTATCATGAGGGTCTTCACACAAGCTATTACGAATCGTCTCGTTTTCTCTATACACTCTCGAAGATTACATGATGAAGATATCCAAGGGGCAAAGACTGAGCAGAATATTTATTGAAGATTACAAACAGGCTGTTCGGATTGTATATTTCCATATACTCCCTTGATCAAAAACTCACTCCTGTGGGTGGTCTTGGGAATGGAGATCACAAGAAGAATTGTCCTTCGAATGCTTTATCATTTGAAGAAAATCGTATTACCATGCTCCGGAAGTCAATGCCTCTCGATATTCTTGTTATGAACATCTAGAGAGATGAGTCAACGTGGTTCGGTAATGGTGAAGCTACTCCGTTTCCGTTGTATTCTACCTCCCTCCTCCGGGGAGTGAATCTTGTCTCCAACCTTTCTCATTTCAATGCTTCGTACATTTATGTACGCAGTCATTTCTCAAGACCATTGCCGCGGTATCAACCATAGGCTTTGTCATTCATTTGAATGTAACTACGATCACCGCATTAACTTTCTCCTCTACAACATACATTAGAGTGATGGAAGACGCCGGTATTTTGGGACAATATTTTCGGATGTTTGTTACCACTTTTCCTCTTTCGTAACTGTTAGAGATGATCACGGCTTTTGTTGATGTCTTTTGTCCGTTTGTGCCCTGCTTTCTTGCAGAGGAATCAAAAACTTATCTTCGTGGACTATACTTTCCAAACAGAGAGAGGTTTTTCGAACTACGCTGAGGTACTTGATCGTTTATGTCGCTCGCCGCTAAAATGATCTCGAATCGAGACGATCCCTTCACAAAGGGTTTCAATTATACATGGGTTGATGAAGGTGTTAGTTCTGGAATGATTTGTTTGTAAAGCGCGAACGATGGAATGTGATGATAGACTGTCCTAAAGTCGTTGCACCAAATCGGGATAGTTTCAGATCACTCATTTTGATGATGAAAAGTACTTCAGTGTCCATGATGGGACCCATCTCGTGTTGGTGTCAAAGCTTAGTGCTTGTCTATCACGGGTAGCATTGATTACTTTGTCAGATTCTTGAATGGGCCTGACTCGATAGCTTTTTGGTTGTACATGATTTGGACTTTCTAGTGGTTGATGGTCAGGGCATTTGGGAATTGAGTTAAAGGACAGGCCTAATGGTTGGTAGTCCTGGGTTGTCTCATACTTTTGCCCAAAGTATTGAGGCAACCCCTCCGGGCAGGAGATAAGTACACCTCTTTCTGCGATTAGGGGAAGTGAACTAACTACATTGAGCAGATCCTTTGGTTGATTGACCATTTCGGGTGGGCTGTCGATGCAGAGGCTTGAATAGATACTTATGGCATGTCGGTACAAAGGGTTAGACAAATGAAATATCACGTCGAGATATGGTGTATTGATTTGGGAGCAGTAGAACACAGGCAATTTGGCCTTTTTCCAATGATGCAGTTTATCAGGAACTGCAGGAACATGTTCTCACATAGAGAGTTGTTCTTAACGGAGCGTTGGTAGATTGAATAGATCCTTTCGGATTGATGTGAGATTAAGAATTAGGATACGCTTTATTCTGGCTTTCGCTACAACCCTTTAGTAGGACGGTGGATAAAGCGCGAAACTCCCTTTTCTCACACATTTTCAAGGATGTACGTTAGGATTTAAGGATAAATTGCCTAGGTAGATGAATGAATCAAATATCCACCAATGTTCACAGCCATGGTCTTGAATGAATGACGCTCCGCTGGTTCTCCGCTCTCCGCCCTCCGGGGGCCACTGCCGTGGAGGCAGAATATTCCAAAAAAAGAAAGCATGTATACCTTCAATCTTCAGCATATTTATTAACATCTCGAGCGTAGCGAGCTATGGGGGTTGGGAGTTTGCCCCCATTATTAATCGATCTGAGCGAGTCTTCCACCTCAATGGAGACATTCATTGCGCGATGCCACATTCTTCGGAAAGTTCAACCGGCGCCTTGCAGATGTTGCAGATGAAATTTGAATCATTGTTTCAAAATATCTATAAGGTTTCTGATTCCTTACATATCGTTCGATTTATTGTCATACGAAAATTACGGTATACTTGTGATTGGTTGTTTTGTCATCTCTTTGATTTTGCTCACTGAACATGTGCAGATGATTAGGAATATCTTCTTGGTATAACCATAAGCTGTGGTTCCTTCACCGACAAAAAACATCCTCTTTTCATGACTTCAATATGCATATCCATTCATCAAGGATCTCCATCTTTTACGTGTTGGTGCTTTCTCATTACAACCGTTCTTACGCCATTTTCCGAGCCTTTTCGAAATCCGTTACAAAAGTTCGCAAGCCACTTAATTAATGTAACATGGCTATGTAACCACAAAATGTTTATACGACCGACAAAGTCCGGTGATACACGATCACGTTATCAATTTTGCAATGAATCGTGTCAAATTAGGTGAAGTTATTCGCGCCACAAATATGATAATCATGCATGCACGAAGATTTTGAGTGAGGCCAAGGGATACTCTGTTTCTGGGGTTACACAATAAGATCTAGGGTTTGGCTGGATTGGAGCGTCAGCTTCAGGGATTCGAATGCGGGGTAGCTTGAGCTCTGGAGTGAATTGTAAATGGATTGTGAAGGGTTCATATACGATTATGGAGATTTGAGGCGTATGATATTTCATGTAGGTGCGGGCATCACCGACGTTTCATTGGAAATGGTGAATCATCTGTAGGGCCTTGTGCATGCTCGTGCAGTATGTACTGTCTGTCGTCCAGGTATCCTTTAAATCTAGTGTTCCCGTCTGATTCCCTCGCACTTTCGTTTTTGAAATTGATAAGTTATTAATTGATCACTCGCCGGTTTGGCTGGGCAATATTCTTGTTTGAATATTAACGGTCCTCGGTCTTGGTATTGGGATCACAAACTTCATATAAACATATCGATCTTCTGTGAGAAAAGAGTTATTTTGACGTAACCAAACTCGAGATTAATATTCAAAATGGCTGATGACTTGGGTCCTCACCATAAGCACGATCAAAGGTAACTTTTATTCATGAGCTACTGGTTTTCCAATGTTTGCTGACAAGGCTTTTGACAGTGCGACGACAAACATCTCCAGTAATACTGGCGAGGTAGCTCCCGCCTACGAGAAAGATGAAGTTGGAACACAAGAAAAAGAAGTCCCTCGTAAAGGAGGAATTGATCTCACTCAGCTATCCGCCAACACCACTGGCGAGTATGTTCTCTCCATCTCTATTACTATTTTTCCTCTTTTCCTCTAACATATCACAGAATCCGAAATCCCCTCGTCGGAATCCCCAAACATCAACTTCTCGCCGACGTCGAAACATTTGCAAATAAGCACAATCTCACTGATATTCTCCCAAATTTAATCAAAGGAGCACTTGTTGCGCAAAGTCCTCATCATGCGGATAAGATTACTGAACTTGATGATGAGGATCGAAGAGTTTTGGAGGAGGAAGTTACGCATCGTTGGAAACATCCCAAACAACTTTATATGACTATTATTTTGAATTCCGTTGCTGCTGCTATCCAGGGTGTGAGTGGTTTCTTCCCAAATTTCTTCGTTTTTGCGCCCTATAGGTTATCATCCTGCTAGAATAATACTGACCTCATCGTATAGTGGGATCAAACAGGTAGATTACCCAAGAATATGCATCTTCTCGAGAAATATTGACTAATGGAAATAGGTGCCAATGGCGCAAATCTTACCTTTGGAGATGCTTTAGGCATCCCAGATACAGGCCCTATTTGCGAAGCTCAGGGTACTTGTGATAAGAATGCGTGGATTATTGGTGCTATTAATGCAATGCCTTATATGGCTATCTGTCTCTTGTGAGTGGTTTTTGTTAAGACTTACATCTTTCATCTCAGATGTAATTACAGTTTGGGATCTGCAACTGAGTAGTATGCCAGATTTTCTGCAAGTCAATCGCCAAGATTCTTTTCATTTACCTTCCTACATTCCATTTTTCCCGGATGAAAACTGATAGGTTACTCCACAGCACCGCATGGATCTCCGACCCCGTAAACCATTACATCGGCCGTCGCGGTACCATTTTCGTCGCAGCAATCTTTTCTCTCATCGCTCCACTTGGCATGGGTTTTTCCCAAACCTACGGCCAACTAATGGCTTGTCGTGTCCTCCTCGGTATCGGAATGGGTCTCAAAGAAGTAACTGTCCCCGTTTTCTCCGCCGAAAATTCTCCCCCCAGTATCCGTGGTGGTCTCGTCATGTCCTGGCAAGTCTGGACCGCTGCTGGTATTTTCCTCGGTACATGTGCTAATCTCGTGTTTGTGCATTCCGGTGCATTGGCGTGGAGATTACAATTTGGTTCTGCGCTTGTTCCTGCAATCCCTCTTGTTATTGGAATATATTTCTGTCCCGAATCGCCGAGATGGTTGTTGAAGAAAGGAAATGTAGCGAAAGCATATCGATCGCTATTACGTTTGAGAAATTCGCCATTGCAGGCTGCGAGAGATTTGTATTCCATCCAGGCACAATTGGACTATGAGGATCGTTTATTGGAGCAGAGTGGATTGGCGAAGAACGGAAATATGTTCACTAGATTCATCGAGTTATTTACGGTGCCAAGATTGAGGAGAGCAACGCAAGCGAGTGGTATTGTTATGATTGCGCAGCAGATGTGTGGAAGTATGTCTTTGTTCTTTTGAACCCTTCATCCCGCTCACCTCAAGTGGAAAATTTATGCGACGACTCACTAACCCGTATCTAATCAATTAGTCAATATCATTGCATTCTACTCCTCTACCATCTTCAAAAACGCAGGCGCAACAATCATCGGTGCACTTCTCGCCTCCTTCGGTTTTGGTCTTATCAATTTCATCTTTGCGTGGCCCGCCGTCTGGACAATCGATACTTTTGGTCGTCGTACACTTCTCCTCTTTACATTCCCTCAAATGTTCTGGACTCTTCTCGCAGCAGGTCTTTGTTACTTCATCCCACAATCATCTAAAGCACATATCGGCATGGTAGCCTTCTTCATCTACCTCTTCGATATTGCCTATTCCCCCGGTGAAGGACCCGTTCCATTCACTTATTCCGCCGAAGTCTTCCCCTTATCCCATCGTGAGATTGGCATGTCCTGGGCCGTTGCGACCAACAATTTCTGGGCCTCGGTACTCTCCCTTACTCTTCCACGCATGTTATCCGCTATGAAACCACAAGGTGTATTTGGTTTCTATGCCGGACTCAATCTCGTCGCATTCGCATTAATCTTCTTTTTCCTCCCGGAAACTAAACAGAGAACGCTCGAGGAATTGGATTATGTGTTTGCGGTACCGACGAGAACTCATGCGAAGTTTCAGATTCAGCAGCAGTTCCCTTGGTGGGCTAGGAAGTGGATTTTGAGGAGAAAGGGGGAGGTGGAGCCTCAGCTTTATAAGTTTGAAGATGAGGTGTGGGTCGAGCAGGAATTGGATACGAGAGGTGTTAGTAGTGGGCTTGAGGTTGGCGGGCAGAAGAAAGAACTTGTTTAGATGAGTTGTGGAGGAGGTTGATCGCGGTAGTGTCTATCAGGTGAGAGAATCGGGAATGGGGGAAAGGATTTCTGAAAGTTTTCTTTGCTTTGGTTCGTTTTGGGGAGAGGATGTTATGGTTGGGAAGATGAACGATGATTATTACGTGGAGTAAAGGAGAGATGAAAGATATTTGGAAGACAGCAGACGGTTTGTAAGACGGAAGATGGTGGGCGCAGTTAATGGCAACCAACAGACAGACAGAAAGTCATTTTCTTCCTCTTCAATTTTCAAGAAAGAAAGACAATCGTTGAGCTTTTAAGATACCATAGTTTAAATTACATCGAATTTACATTATATATCGCACTAGGCTTTTTTTGTAGTGCGTGCCAGTTTGCTAGTTGTAAGATTGGTTGTAAGGAGATTGCACTCCCCGTATTTCCCGAGGCTTGAAGGTATATCTATACATACATATCCGTCCAAGCTAAAACATTTCGATCCATTAACGACGAAAAACATTCTGAATGATAGTTTGAGCTCAGACTACACCAGCATCTCCAATTTCCTCGAATCCCAAGATTTTCTCCCCGGCGCTGGCCAGACGTCTTGTCTCCCAGAACCGCACAATGCTCCAGGAATAGATAACTATATCTGATGATACCAATACTAGGTATCAATTCACAACACAAAATCAGACAATCAACTAAAACTGCATGTATATATGTAAGTATTACCAATATTGGTCTGCAAACACGCCTTCACATCATGAATTTACTACCATCATCATCATCATCATCATCATCATCATCATCATCATCATCATCATCATCATCATCATCATCATCATCATAAATCAGAAATACTCATCGTGATTTTCCTGTTCCCGGGCCGTGAAGATAAATTTGATCGGATTTCCGGATCTTATCTTCGGAAACAACTTTCTCTTTTCTTCTCTCTCGCTCGTCCCGCGTTCTCCTTGAGTTTCTTTGTGCAGGAATGTACAGGGGAGAAGAGGGAGGGGGGAGAGAAGGGTTTATATACTTCCCGCCTCCCTTCCCTGTTTCTTTCTTTGGTGTATGTTTAAGAATAAATGGATTTTTGTGTAAAGCAAAGGGAAAGAGAAAGGGAAAGGGAAAGAGAAAGGGAAAGGGAAAAGAATGAGTGGATTTATTACTTCTTTAGACAATAGCAAGCGTGAAAGGAACAAATGACTGGTTGATTCAAAATTTCAGTTTCCGGTGTATAAGTAGCCTTCGGGTTTCGCATTCTGCAGAGTTCAAACTTTTGGATGAAAGAGAAGAAAAGATGCGACAGGGTGGTGGAGGCTCTTTTGGAGATCATTTCGTTTGGTGGATTAGCGGCTGGTATGAGGGCTGGAACTTGAGGAAATACACAGAGGGGAATGGTGGTGTATGACAATTATAGTTAGGGGAATTGGGGATATATATCTATCTATGGAGATTTGGACGGGTGAGAGAGAGAATGGTAGTAAAATTGGATTACCGCTGGGATTTCTATGTATGAAGATATGACAATGCTTGTATTTGGCGACAATGAGATGATATTCACCTTAAGCTCTAGCATATTTTGAGATGCTCCACATACTCCTTTCCCCGCACAAAGCCTTTCCAGAATCTTCAATCCAAGAAGAATCCTCAATCCATCTTCCTCGTTCATTTTGGGCGTTTTGATGCTGGAAATTTGAGATTTACTGAGACGAGGAAAGTTTTTGTAGAGAATTTTATAGTAGTCTTGTGAGGTTACATCATGTTACTTTGAGCGAGAGATAAGCTGAAAAGCCCTAAACCAAAGCGAACAAATCCCAATAGGTCTCAACATCAAGAGATTCGGCAATATTTCCATCTTGGACCTCTATATAAACACGGCTTTTCTGGAGATAGGAATCCATACATGGAAGTGTTCTGTTCTCAAATACACCAAGGTTTTTGTTCTTTCTGCTCATTATGTAGTAGGCAGTGGGCAGTAGGCACAACCCTTTGGGGAACGGTGGTTTTTATGGGAATTGTGTGGGAATTGGGAGGGGTTTTGTGAAGAGTTTGGATGGGGGGTAAGATTGAGATGAAAGACCTGAGTGAGAGAAATATATGATGGATAATAACCTTTGCGAACGGCGACGAAGAAGATTTCCCGATAGTAAAGCATCGGGGTATGATAGTAATGGAAGAATCGGTGATTAGATACTTGTGGTATACCGAATGTTAATTTCTGAGTAGAAATCTCTTTTACACTCGATATCCGATGCCAAGACTGCTTTGACCTATGGATTTTGCAGACCTCGCAGTCTTCTGTCAGTCCTTTCAGGTGTATTTGGTACCTCGGCTAGTTCAATTTCATGATTGAGGTGGTTTATATACCCCAAGTTCCCAACTTGCAAGGTGAATTTTCGGTGTAATAACTAATAAAGCACTATCTCCGATGTCGCTTCTCTCTTTACAGCTTCCTCAAACTCAGAGGGGTTCCTTCTGTTTGTAGAGTCTCTCAAGGGTAGGTATTTTGGAATTTGGGGGGTATATAAAGATCCACGATTTTTCCTTTTCTCTATATCTGGAGAATACTAGCCCATATCTAACCATTCTGATGTGCAGTTGGTGAGTTCCGGCCGCCTATGAAAATACCCTCGAGACTGAAGCGGTCAATCTTCTGGGTATAATTCTTGGTTTTTGGGGTTTCAAACTTTTTTCAATAAGTATTCAACAAGTGTTGAGAATCTATCTACAGATGACAAAATTTATCGTAATAGCAACGAGAAGTTTCAGTCGATAACAATACTGACCATGTATCTCCCCTACTTCGATTTGAAGCTTCACTTTTAACTTTGAAGCCGTGGTGGGAGACTTTGTGTATTGATCGATATCGCGCCTACCACATGTCTCGAGGATGGGTACTGTTTTGTTTCTCTACAGAGAGTTTTTGGTCTTGAATGACTCTTTACATAGCGCATAAGAATTTCACTTGTATAATTATCTATGAGGATTTTATAGGGCATGAGAAATTAAAGGGAAACGTTTGGAAATGTGAGGTCAAGCTGGATAGCACTTTCGGATGTGGTCATAGAATCGCTCTCTGAAAAGCCTAGCCATCATGTTTCGATTATCGTTTTGGTGAGAATATATAAACTCTCTAGATTCCAACCTTTTTTGAATCAAAAATATCAAGCTAATGTGCCAACTCATTGGTAGGGATTTAGTCTGAAAGCCTACTATCCGTATCCGTAGATCCATTTCATAACACTCCGTACTGGCAGCATTTTGTATCAAAATTCCGAATCAGCTAACTTGCCGAAATCAACATCTCATCCAGACGACAGTGAAATTAAGTTCAGTAAATGACAAACAGATTGAACAAACGAGCAAAAGACTCGGTGAGTCTAACAACATGAAAACATGCTAATGACAACGAGAATCCTCGCCACCCAAATCTCCGTTTACTCCCCAAGTTCAAGCGTTTGAACATCAAAGTAGCAGCAACAGCCCGAACACTTAAGACCCTAACCAACACTAAGACCATACAATCCAATCCTGGACGATATGGAGATAGAAGTTTTTCCTGTATTATGATATAGAAACGTCTGTTAATGGCTTAATATACCTCATTCCATTTCTGTCCCAGTACCATGAATATGAATATTCACATATCCACACAACAGTATCTCTCACGCAACATCAAACCCAAGTATAAAAGTCGTAAATACTCCAAAGCTTCTTAGACAGTATAACATATACAACCTATCAGTTCGTCACACAGGAAAGATGTCGAATCATTTCATTTCATCCTACCATATAACATAATCCGCTCAGAAATCAAAGTATCTGGATTCTCTCACCAGGTCCAGCTGATTTCACTTCAATATTCTACCCTCTCCCTCGAAACATGAAGAAATGAATAGAAAATAACGATAATTAAGAAATAACAACAATAAACAATCAAAGATAAAAGTAAACACGCCCACCACTAACGATTAATATCCTACATAAACGAATCCGTACATAAGAAGTCAACTTAACTCCCACGAAAAGATATCTAGCTATCATTCACAAACTGAAAGACCAACTCGCCATCGAAGGTGCCTCCTTGTGCGTAAACATGATATAGAGTTGTGAATTGGATTTCGGTGGATTTATATACATTCACAATCCTACTATCATTTCTGACGATTAGGAAGGCATGAGCGGAATGTAAATTGGTAGACATTAAGATTTGATTACAGTAGTTTGATTCCGTCTTTCAGTTTCCCCGGGCGAACAAATTAAATATGAGTTTATAACAGCAATTATGTTTCCTCTTTCAACGCTCCACTCAGCAGCTCCTCTTTCACGCATCTTCAAACTCTATTACGTATAGAAGAACCGTAATCCTCAGTTTCTTATAAGCAAGTATATTCCATATCAAAGAAGTACACGATCCAGGGGCAAGTGTATCACCGGGCACTTAAAATTGAAGAGTTACATATGAGTATTCGTCCGAGGCCATGCATGCGTATGTGTAGAGCATATTCTGATCTCATCATTTCATGCATTGTAAGCGACAATAAAAACCGGAGTGTTGACACCGAACTTTTTGTGGGAATGGCAATGCGGAGGATGGATGTGATTATGGAATGATACAGCTATGTTTAAGCGGTTGGCACGAGGAAAATATGATTTATTGTTTATTCCAGGTTCAGGTCTGGGGCAAAAGTACCCAGCAAATTTGCTGTCCTTGGAAGTCTTCGCCGACATACTTTCTTCGTTTGTACTTTTGGTAGCGTAGGCGTGCTGTTGAGATTTGTATAATTGATGAATCATTCTTTTCTTCTCATTAAAGAGAGGGATGTGTGCGAATCCATGGTCAAGATTCCCAATTCTCCACATTCATACAAGTACATAGACGCGGAATGTAGATATTCTCTTCTATTCTTTGTGCCCAATCCTTTACTACATTAGGATTAATTATATGAGAGTCATAAACTATATATCGTAGCTCTACAAGAGCCCCCAAAGGTGGCTGAAGATGAATTATGGGAGCAGATGAGTAACTGTCTTCGCTCGATAGATGTGCAATACTGTTCACTCTTTACTTGCACGTCTTTTTTCAGAGGGGTTATCTTGAGGTTAAAGAATGGGGGTATTTCGGATAATGTAATGACGGGAAACTAGGATGATGACGATAGGAAATGATATCAAATCCAGTAGTGACGATATTGAGAACACCAATAATAATATCGACAGTAATCACAGTACTAATGAGACTGAAACCCTTGACCTCGGTTTGTACTCAAACCCAGCTGCCCAAAATGACAGAAAGTGAAACCCCTCGACCTCTTGGCCCTGATCGTGAGGTGATAAGGAAACACGTGTCTGTTACCGCAACCTACTTTTCGAATACGTCCAGGTCTGTACTCTGTGTCCACTCTTTTCTCATAGATGCATCAGCGGTTTTATATCCTCACATCAACCTTCTAAACTGTTTCTATGAATATGCTACGAACTTGCGGGGTCTGATGTGCAGATGAAGAAACAAAAGGGGTTGGGATGAGTTGCTTTGAAAACAGAGGGAGGTTTGTCTCCGAATCGTCTAGCAAGCTCTCTATAAAAACCATCTGTGAGGCTGGAAATCATCTTATCCAAAGCATACAGTTGAGTATAGCACTTTGCTATGCTAGGAAGGGATAGAGAGGATCGAACGAATTCTTCATTTCAAGCATAGAACTTGAGGAAGGGTGGAAGTAACGATGTGGGCGAGGTTCGGCTATCAGATGCTAGGAATGGAAAGAGGGGTGTATATAATTGCAAATCACTTGGTAATGAAAATGATAATGGCAATAGAAATAGCAGTTTCTACTCATTTGATAGAGGGAACATACATGTGCAAAGTAATCACGGTCTGAAACCGACAACATGACGAAATCTCCATCGGAAGAATAAGAAGAAAAGTGGAATCATCACACGAGAACTGTAATGTAGACTCTGATCGACTCATTGGCTCTATTGCAGCTAATCATATACCCAGTCAGTGCTCGGTATCCTCGGCATCCTGGAAACGAAAAAGATTTGGATGTATGTGGTTTATGATTATGAAAGAGGATGGTAGCAATCTATATACTCTCAATAACATGATTCATGTGGAAATCCAAACTGAGGAATAATGGTACTCCGCCCTGTCAATTATAGAGAACGAACCACACACTTCCTACCTTACCGTCTTTTGATTCACCCCCTTCTGAGTCAAGCCTCGGATATAGAATCCGTACCCATCCTTTCACTCTCTGTCATCGTACCCAAATAACTACTAATCATGCACCAAATCTCAGGACGTCAGGGCCCAAACATCGCGACCTAAACTCCGCTGGAGGAATAGCAGATGCTGAATATATTCTTCACTACTGATACATCCTCGACTTCGAATTTTCCAACGTGTGAACAAAAAGATGACGGTAAGAAATGGTGGCGACAGTCCACAACTTCGAGTGACAGGATGAAAAAAGTTCTTCGTGTAATGCTATGATTCTACACAGCCTTTGATAAGATTGCAGCACTTGCTTTTCTTCCATTTCAATCATAATTTTGGGAGCACGTTTGCTGGATTGAGTTCGAGGTGATCAATACCGCTGAGCGTGCTTGCACGTCCCTTGGAGATGTGGTGTTGTTAAAGAGATCCCCGAAGATACTCCACGTACTGATCTCAACGGTACATCTTCAGATAACGAAGAGAAAACTGACAATATTGGTTGACTTCTACTCTCAGATGATAATATGACATCGATGAGTGGACGGACCATATGTATATGCCATCGAACCACGTTAAAATTACAATCGAAACATCGTCCTTCGATCTCATCGTATTCTACGCTTCGAGAAACTATTTAGAACCTTTCTTTCCTTCCAGATCGACCCACCGTCACCACTACATCATAATTCTCAAAACCCATCCGTCTATAAATAACCATATCAAATGAAGATCACCTCCAAGCCATCCATGATATAAAATAATCTACCAAGAATTCTCATTTCACGATAATGATTATGAACCCCTAGAGAAAAAAAGAGGACCAACTAAGATTCCTATCCTTTTCGCAATTCAATTATTTTTTAACTCTCGTGTAAAAGATCCTTCTCTCACAATGATCATGTCAGCAACTTTTACATTCCCTACCTACCTAGGTACCTAAATACCTAAATACCTAAATACATACATATATACACATAAACTTTCAATATAATAAACTCCAACCAACCAACTCTGACTCCCGTACCCAATTCCCAAATCCGCACATCCCAATTTCCCAATCCCAAAGCTCGCTTCCAGATTATTTCTTCGCGAGAGAATCCCTCTAGAATCCCTCTAGAATCCCTTCCCTCCCTCGTCCCCAGAACCGCAGATCCTCATATCGATAATGCCAGATCGACGTTATCAGTCCGTATAGTACACTTTCCATCTCTTTACGATATACAAATACAAGCCCAGCTAATCCTTGTTACCTTCACAAACTTCGCTCGTGGCATCTTTACCGTAGATTGTGTAGAGTATTCTGGAACATTTCATCTAAACTTTCTCACTCCACCTGTCAAGTCAAGCAGTCAAGTCAAGTCAAATCAAGTCAATCAAGTCAAGTGAAGTCAAAGCAAGCAAGTTAGAAACCCTCTCTCTCACATGAAACTCCCTAGATTCGCAAGCTGCCAAACAACCCACCCACCACTTCGAAAAGACACACAACGATTCCCATCACCGCGCCCAAACCCCACCTAACCCAGACCGAGTCCAAAAATGCGGATAAGGCTGTGTCTCCCCTCATAATACAGTATACAATACTCAAAGGAGTAATATCCGCGCATCAAACTGCACCTTATTCACACATTCATCAATTCATTCATGCGAAGCGAAGATAAACCATCGGCGCCATGTTTCGCATTGCTCGAAGTGCATACAACCACCGTACACATACATACCTAGATACATACCCGATTTACTTGCTCAAACCATCTGTGCACGGATGAAAAACAGGGGAAAGGAATTATCTTTAGAAAGAAAGTCTCCTCGGATTAATCTGAAGATTGATGCGCGTGTTTTAGATTTTTTTTTTCGTTTGGGGAGGGAAGGAGGGGGTTTTGATGTGTGTGATGTGATGTGGTGGATGGGGATCTTGGATTTTCAATCTGCAAATTCCGATTTCGATTTCGATTTAGTATTTTATCTTGTTTTATTCTAATTCCCAAGGGTTGTTTCGAAAGATGGATGATAATATAGAAAATGATTCTAGGAAAGAACAAGATTACCATTGTGATACCACAATCTATGATATGACCTATTTGTCTATTTATAGACTCTCCTTCCACCTACCCACAAGTCCAAAGACCCGAAGTTTCTCGTCGTCATAACTACATACGTACTCCCATCACGAGTTTCGTGTATTTGATTAGATGATAGATTTCTGTTTCTCTTTCTGTTTCTCTTCAATCTCTATGGAGTGTGTGTGCAGAAATGCCATTTTATACCTAGGTACCATATGAATACAAATCATACCACAGCAATTATAGAAGATATAAATAAACACTCATAAACATCCATCCATCCAGGCTTCTTGGCAGGGAACCAGGAGTACGGGTGAGAGGGAAGTGTAGATCGCTGTCATTATGTCTAAGACGGGGAGCAGATCAGGGTCTCGCATTTGTGAGTCCCAGCACTTGATCTGAGGATTAGTCAGTCGGTCAGTATTCAGGAGTAGGAGTTGGTGGTAGGGGAGGGAGGGAGGTACTCGGGGCAGGAGTGAAATTATGAAGAGCTCGTGCTTGGAAGCTCGAAGAGGAAAGTAAACGATTGGTCTGGGGATCTTCACGTGTGTAGTGAGTAGGTACATTTGTAAAGGTTTTGTTCTCTACAAAAAGATGAAGAATTTCTTTTGGGTAGATAATCATACGATATACACAAGGTACCTCCTACCGACCTACCGACAGAAATCCAGACGACCTGTATGCGACCATCCAATAATCAATAGAGTGGTTCATCACAACGCGAGCTCAAAAATTTGTACATTCAAATACCGAATAAGTCCACCAAGCGTGATACCCAAGTACCATTTCCCATCTCGGATTGGAGGCTCTAAGCGCTGGTGGGTGGGCAAATGCATGTGGAATGGACGATGAAAAACATGTAAGCGGGATTGATTGGCTGTGAAGCATTGGTGTTCGCGGAAGATTTGATGCGGGATTATGATATGGTGCGGTGCTACCCCTGATGAGATGCATTGGCCTCGCGCTTTTTGATGCACTTGCTGAGAAAGCAATGGGTGGATGATTTGATGGGACACTTTGGTTTGTAGACGCGGGAAGGAAAATTGGATTTAGGAGCGAGAGGCGATGAGCGATGATGAATAGAATTGACAGATCGACAAATACGAGGTCTGGAGTTGTTTCTTTCTTGATTTTTCTGGATGTATTGTGTACATCGATCGTTTCGCGGGAGGCGATGAACTTACTTACTTGCATATTTCGGAAGGGTTCACGGCCCAGGTATCTCGTGAGAAAGTTTGTTCGTGAGCATAAATAGCTTTAGCTTAGGTAACCTGGGTATGGATGTCAAATGCAGTGGAAGATGGCTAGATGCATGTGCATAAAATCTGAACGATTGGGATTGGTAAGAACGCTTCAGCCCTGAGGGGATTGCGGCATCCAATGAAATGATCAGTTTCTTCATTGTGCTGCATGGATAAAAGGTGAAGTGAACAGCCGGAGGATTGGATACTGTAATTGGTGTCTGGCAAGCAGATATTCTGGTCACTGATCACTGGTGGCGGCTTGAACTTGGCGCTGTTTGCGAATGAGCAGATGTAATGCGAAGAATATCCAGAACATCCTAGATCCAACATATGATTGAGGGTGTGATGAAAAAAGGGGACACCGGGAGGGAGTAGTAATTCTCAAGGAAGAATGATAACCTTAATTCGAATAATTTCCTACCTACATAAATTTTGCATTTATCCCGAACAAAGTTATTGTTACCAAGAAAGTTACCAAGATGTGAGATCTTACCATGTAAGAGAAGAGCAGTGATTCAAACTTCACCACACTAATCCCGAGCTCTGTAACTTGGGTAAAAACACATGGATTAGATTAGATGTTTTGAAACAGCACTCTCAAATCGTTGATCACATGCGTCGTCGTGATGCTTCGTGTACATTGTGAATGTGGAGAAGGGGGACCAGCTTTTCAGGCTCGACATACCATTTAGCCTTGATTACAGGCTTTACTCTTTTGATACTCCGTTAAGCGTCCTTGTTTTTACTCAGATAGATTGGATTTTCACGATTTGCAAGACGTTTGCAATATATCTTCTCAAGCACTGCTCAGTTCTAGGCTCCGTGATGGATAATCCGGAGAGGCTTTGCAAGATAGTGTCATCACAATGCGAATCGTAATGATAGATAGATATTAATTTGATAGAGGGATTAGATTGATTTGATTGAGCCGATAGATGCGATTCATCAATGTCACGTACCGGCTGTGAGACCTTGGGCAAAGTAATGCCGTGTACGCAGGAGAGGATCCTCTTCTTTCCAAGGTATCAATCGAGGCCTTTTCGTGTTCCCATTCACAACCAGGAAAGTTTGCAAAAAGTATGACTCCGAAGATGTGTGTGTATCCACCATCACGCAAGATTGTGGCACAGTACGCCGAACGGTATAGCCAAATCTCCTGGTTGGGAATCGAGGTGGATGTAGCAGTTCGAAAATTGATTACATTTATGGATTGGGAGACTTAGCCACGCGATATGTACGCGTTGTGCTTGTGCTGGGGTGGAGACGTGAAGTTATGGTGCTGAGTTTTTATATACACACACATAGATGAACGATTAGGTGAGATGAGATGTTGAGCCTTCTAGGTCAAGTCTTGCTCGAGGTGCTCATTTAGTTAGGGGAAGCTTGTGTTTGAGAGCTTGCAGTGGCTAGAAATAGTTAAGATTTAGGTTCATCACAAGTTCAAGCACCATTTGAAATTTATGCAATAGGCTTCGTCCCCTTGATTCCACTTCATCGGTCCCGTCAAACGGTCGAAGGGCTCGAAGGATTTTCCCTTCCAACCTTGAAACTTTACCACCCTTTTTAAATCATCTACTTCGTACCCGTTGTACCCGTACGTGCGGTACTCGTTCTAGTCATAATGAGCCACTTCTCGTGCGCGGTTCTTTGCACTATTGAACCATTTCACGGTATCTTCGGCTGGTGCTCTCGTTTCTCCTCTTGTCTTCGTCTTGAAAAGTTGGCTCCAGCAGTTTGAAAAATCAACTCACTTGCAAGAAACTATTGCAACCAATTAATAGAAGTGGAACCTGTCAATATGGTTTTCGTGGCACCAGGTATCTTAGATGATCATGTCAACAAAAAAGGATCTGAATGATTCCCCTTTGGTATCTAGCCCGTTTAAATTAGATGTCTAGAAAAGTACCATTGCAACCAATTTTCTTAGCTAAAGTTAGCTTAACGAGGCTTTTCCCTCCCTCGCTCATCGAACACCAATATTCATGCCAATCAAACCTTCGAGACTCGATTTCGATTTCCATTTCGATTTTCAAATGTCGAGTAACTTTTCCCTTACTTCCCACCACACCGCCCTTTCCATCGTTCTTCACCAAATCGAATCTAATTCTGCGTTTCTTCCAACCCGCCATATCGCATCAATTCCACACCACCTCCATTAAAGAGAGACGAACAAGAGCTTGATAAGACTTTCATCACTCACACTAACAAAATCTGCGACAAAGAGTACACGGAAGATTCCCCCACATCAGCTCTTTCTTTAAATTAAAAATCACAGTGGTCCCTGGGAATAATCCCTAAGCATGACAAGGTATCTTTGTTGATCAAACCTACTAAGAGATCATCCATGCTCACTCTAGAGCAAAGACTTTTTCGCTACTTTCGGATTTTCTGGATAGCTTGACTGACCCAATGAGGAAGAGTGGATGTAAAAAAAAGATCAAGATGTAACCAGAGTCTACCCTGTTACACCATCTTTAACTTTGGTGAAGGGGGACCTGTCGAGCGTTCATTGGGATATGTAGATGGAGATGCAAGTTTAAGAAAATAGGTAAACCTAGTCGATATCTCGTCTCGCTCATTGGAACGCCTCTTTTTGCCTTCCACATGAGAGGACTAATTCGTTAATCTCATTCGCTCAATGGAGACGATCTCATTCATGGCTCGTCGAGCAAGAGGGCAATCTCATTCCTTTCCTGGATTTGGGTATTGGGTATTGGGGGATCTTTGACTCTGGGATTCGAATCTGCAGATACTTTTCATACTTCCCTTATGACCTAGTATCAATAATACATCGCCCTCTCCTATCCGCAGAACTCTCGGTCGATAGATACATAGGGAGATGAAGAAGAACAATCACATATCAAAGTTAACAAGGATTTCTTTCTTTCTTTCTTTCTTTCTTCCTCTCTTCATTAGTGAGGTAGTTGGTTGGGTATTGATATGGCAATACTCTTTTCTTTTTCCCCCCTCGTTCGTTCCATTCCACTCACCTCTTTCGTCTACTGCTATTTGCCTGCCTTCTTCACGCGTTTAAATTGATAAATATACCAGCCATATGTAGACTAACAAAGGATCATTCCGGGTCGTTCTTTATTATTGATTGATAGAGCCCTTTTTTTCTCTTGATTGAAATTCAATTTATTCAAGGCATTATTTTGAATGGAGAATTGGATTCGATTGGTTCATCGTTGCCCTCTTTCTCCATAAAACTATGCTCTTACCTGGCTATTTCCAGTCCAAAATACGCACAGCACTTTTACACTTTTCTGACTTCACTCTTCTTATTTCTCTCTTCTCTTTCCGCGACCTTGACTACCCTTGACCCCGAGGCCCTAGCTACCTAGTAAGAAAGACGAGCTAGGTATACTTCACTTGCATACACTCATCAAGCAGCACCACAAGCACAATAATCCCGCTACTGTACGAAGTACGCACATACCTTCACTCGACCATTCACACTTAAACTCAACTGATTCCTCATCCACCCAACTTCACCATTTCCACCCATCATCCACCCAGACCTTCTCTTATTTCTCCACACTCTTCACACTTGTTCACTCACACACACACACACAAAAACGCATCAATTTCAATTTTATTATTACCATTTTCCTTCTTTCCTCCGAAAAGAATTTAAAGTCCTTCGTCAATCCTTTCAAGTTGAGAAATCCCTTACTTACTTTTTATTTCTTCTCATTCGAGACTTCCTTCTAAATCACACCTTTTTGTTGTCGTTGTCGTCGTCGTCGTCTTCGTCTTTTGACTTTACTTTGAGATATCACTTCCTTCTTCACCTCTTCTTTCTATCAAATAGAGATACTACGTACAACACATTCAATCCCCAAACTCTGTAATATTCCCCCGCAAAAGCGAAATCAACTCATCATCGTCGTCGATACCAGAAGAAGAAGAAGAAGAAAAGAATTAAAAACTTAAGTTTGAGAAGGCCAGGCCATTTTTATCAGTCCGCGACCGAGAAAATACAAACTTATTTACATCCATTGTTCGGATTTTCGGGGTTTTTTTTGTTTACATTGAAGAATCATCAACTCTTTTCTTGGATTCACCCATCAAAAAGTTATCGCTTCAATTACCAAAATTCCTTTGCATCTTCGAGAAGAATCGTTGTGATCAACCTTCATTCTCTCGCACACATTTCATCTCTCATTACGACGAGTTGTTTGTTGCTTGTGTTAAAAGAAAAGGCTTGCCTATTTTTTACACCACCACCTCATCTCACCACACCACATTCGAGCTTCTTTTTACAGAATTACATTTTACAAAGCAAAACAATATAATTACATCGAAACTCCTTCGACTTACGTACAATACGCATTCGATAATATCTTTTTTCGAATCATCTTAATTTATCTAATACAATTCCCGTCTCTTACTCACTCAGGTCGACCTGACAATCCTTACACGATCAATCCATCGACACGAATACATTCTCTTCGATAATTGATCCTTCACGAATCTACGAATCGAACGATTCCTACCTTCACACCAAACTCACAGTACCACTTTCAATTGTATAAACAAAAACATCACAATGGACGCAGGCGGTCTTGCTCAGATGTCTTACAACAACTTCCCTTCCAGCAATGGTTTGGGTATGCCAGTTACTGGTTTCGCTGCTAGAAGAGCTGCTAATGGTTCCAACATCAAACGTCTTTCATTTGAACCCACTGCCAAGACTCTCGATTCTCAAGATAACGGTGCACCAACTCCAAGAACATCTCGTTCTCATTTACTTGCAGGTTTAAGAACTGCACCAAAGTCTGCTACGTCTGCAAACTTTCCATCAACTGCTCCACCGACCCAAGTTCATCACAACACTGGTAACAATGGAATGAACTCGAGCAGATATGCCGATAATGGACCAAAGACTTCAGGATATGCTCCATTCAATCAACAAAACCATCAAATGAATCAACAACAGATGTATTCTGTTCCCGAACAAGTTCTTTCGACTCCCGAGATTCGACTTGATGATGGACATGATGGAATGGATCCAAATTTGTATGCTCAGCTTGTTGCTACCAATTTGTATCTCGCAGAACAACAACAACGTCTTCAACAACAATTGATGAACGTTCAAGCTGCCGCTCAACAAATGAGTTTGAATGGACAATACGCCACCCCACCAATCACCCCACAAAACATGGGAATGTATCAACAGCAGCAAATGAAGCAAAACATGCAACCAATCATCACTCCTGTTCCCGGAGCTCAACCTGGTGTTTACTCTTACTACAACCCCATGACTGGACAACAAACCTATTTCATGGATAACAGTCAACAATATGCCGAGTCACCAGTTGAACAAAGAGTTAGCTATTCTCCACCACAACAACCTGGTACACCAAGATTCCAAGTTTCTCCACCACCACAATCTGATGCACCATCCTTCACACGATCAATCAGTCCACCAAAGAAATCTGCATCGCCACCACAAGACCATGCTCCTTTGCCTCCACCATCTGCTGGTGCTTTCCGTAGAGGACATCGTAGCTCGAAGTCTATGGCTATGTCTATGTCTGGTGAGATTTCTTTGGACGGTCCAAAAACTGCTGGATTACCAAAATCTACTTTCCCAGGTACTCCAACTCAAACCGGATTTGGTCCAGGTGCAGGACGTGCTGGTGAACATCCAGTCAGACAACCACGTGGTCCACCACCTATTGAAGAATTGAAATCTAAACCAACTGCCAAGTTTGAGGGTTCCAAGAACTTTGCCACTCGAACTCGTCGAAGTGCTGTTCACAATCTTGTTCGTGCTGGATTGGAACGTCGAAGAGCACCAGGTAGTGCATCAGGTAGCATGTCACCTGTATCCGAGGATGGTGAGATGTCATTCTCAGTTGATGATAATGATTCGGATTCTGGCCGTAGTGGAAGTGGAAGTCTTTCAGGTCGTCCAAGTCCACCAAGCTCTCGTACATCTCAACATGGTGCCATTGGTTCTAACCGCCCTACTTCAAGACAGAATTCTCTTGAAATCAAGTCAGTCATGTCAGTTGAATCATTCACTGCTGAGAGTGTTTCTGGTGATGAACAAATTGGTGGTAGCTTCGCTGCTGTCTTCAAGAATGCTGGAAAGAAGCCTGAAGTAGCTGCTATTCAAAAGAAAGCACCAATGCTTGTTCTTACTAGCGCTGAGAAACGCAAAAGCTCCATCTTTTAAGATGTTTGAGTAAATCATTTAATGGGTAGATCCTATTTTCTTGATTATCCGATCTCTACTTTAACTTGTCGAACAAAAAGAACAATTTGATATTGCATTCGACATTGTGCATGTTTCGATGCAGGAATCGGGGTTTTCTTGCTTGCAATTGCTAGTTTTTTTGACGAAGATGATGAATACTTTTCGAGAAACAAACTTCTCAATTAATTTTGGAGGAACTTTTTGAGCTTTCAGTCTCAAGGTTGTCCTTCATTCGATATAACAATTTCATTTTTTTTTCTTTCGTTCTGGGGGGTTCTGACTTCTTTCGTGAATTGCATCCAGGGAAATTTTCTTGTACTTTCAATACTAAGAAACTGTTTGACTTTGATGATGCTTCTAAGTTTATTGTCACAAGTACAAAGTTGTCGAAGAAGACTGAAAACTGGATGCTTTTCCGAATGCAAGGGAGGGATTTTCGATCGGTCAGAGGGGAATGCAATGGATTGGGGATATATGTTTGGACTTTTTTGCTCTTTATTCTGATACTGGGGATGGAATGGTTAAATGGAAATTGTGATATGATTATATGCCTGGGTTTATTTTTCTTTTTTTCTCTTTCGAGTTTGGGGGCTATAAGAATATGAACCTGTTGATCAGATTTGGAGGAAATACCAGGCTGGAATATGGGGGACACGGATTGCGGGTTGTGATGGAAAGAATAGGGAAATTCTTGAAATGTTCGAATAGCTGGGGTGGTTGAGACAGGATGGGATTGAGTGAGGATATATTTGTAGCAATATGAAATACCATTCTTTTTGAGATTGTTCTTTCGGTCATTGCTTTGCATGTTTTGTGATGAATTGGTTGTAGATCTGTGATGTCTGTAAGGAGAGGGCGTGTGAGTGAGTAGTTTGACGAATGAATAATATGAGGAATAATACCTAGGTAAACAAGGGGGGTAACTCGCTACAGCCTCTATCTCAAGTAGATTTTCATTCGCTTCTTCCTCCTTTTCTCGCGTACTGCCCTATTTTACGTCCTACAATGGAATGGGGTTATTGCTTTTTTCTCTCTTCTTCATCTGATTCTTTTTTTTTTTCCTGTAAGAGGGAGAGGGAGAGAGAGTGAAGGGATCTTTGGAGGCGTATGGGAGGAGGGGTATGGGGAAAAATAGAGATGAGATAACAGGTAGAGGTTGTAGAGTGATTGATCGGATGAGCGATTCTCGGATGTTGACGTATGACTTGGTTCGAGTCTGTAGTGAGGATTTGAGGAGATGGGGGAAGAGAAAGGGGGGGGGTTAATATAGATATAGAGAGAGGTGGGGGTGGATTAGGATAGGATAGGATTGGGATGTGGGGTTTTGAGCGGCCCTTGAGAGGTTGGGAAGCAAGCGAGTGATGAGTGAGTGAGTGATTGGTTGGTGAATTGTGAATTGTGAGGATCTGTTGTGGTGTATTGATATAATATCTCTCTATATTCTCTGTGGATAGTTTGTAATCTCATTTTTGTGCATTATCTGAGTGATGTTTTTGGGTAGAAGATTATTTGGATTGGTGGGTTTGAGTTGTTGGATGGGATGGGGTGGGATGGGATGGGATACAATAGGATACAATAGGATACAATAGGATGGGATACAATAGGGATAGGGAGGTTTGGATTTAGATGGTGGTGGGTAATGATGAGTGATGGAGTGAGATCGGTGAGAGAGAAGATATTGGGGGAGGTATTGATTGAGCTGTTTGATTTTACTGTTGGAGTTTGTTTTTTTCTTGTGTATGAAGGGTTTGTGTTGTTGTTTGTTAGGTTGGGTATATTGGTTGGTGCGATTATTATTTTGGCTTAGCGGAAAGGGGGCGGGAGGGGGTTAGTATAAATTCTGTGTGTGTGAGTATGGTCTTGGTAATTCTCGGGTGAATTATACATATCATGATATTTCCAGAGAATGTAGCGAATACCGTGGGAGGGGACGAGAGTGATTTTATAGGTGTTTTGGGAGGACAAATGGGTTTGGCTATATGCATGCGTGTATGCTGATTCAAATGAAGAGAAGACTATTACACGAGAAACTTCATTCCTGGGTGGGTGTTTCCTGGACGGGATTTCTCGGATGTGGAAATTGTGGAGAGGATAATTTTTGCTGTGTGTGTAGAGTGTGTGTGTACGTTGAATTTTTATCCGTCCAGATTACATCGGTACAGGGATAAGAGGATGTAGCTTTGAGAAACTGGAAGATGGGAGTCAAAAAGAAGATTGGCAGAACTCTTTGAGATCTTGGGATTAGGAAAGAGAAAAGAGGAGGACACCGGGTGCGCAAACCACATTTCCTCCTCCTTACGAGATTCTTTTTTCGTATATTTCGATATCACCCTACGGTGATTGTGTGCGATGACGAATATCTGGTATTCCAGTGTCGAAGACTGTGATTGGATGGGAACGGGAACGTCATGTTGGATAGGAGGGGCTTTGGGGAGTTTCAAACTCTAGAGTGACGAATAAACAGACATTGATGGTGATATTGAAGGAGGTGAGAAGATATTGTTACCGTTTTGCATTCACTCGCTTGTTATTTCTTGGAATGACAGTCCCGTTGTCGAATCCTAGTTATTGTCACCATTTACTTTACTATTGCTCATTCTCATTCTATCTTATATCTCCCGATTTACCGAGTCTGCCCGTTTCTTCACAGAGATTTGTATTATGAGTTTCGTGTTCTCACAGCCTGGCTGAGGATTCTGTGGCATCAGTCCCTTAGATTATCTACCTTATTCAGGATTTGAGTCTGAGAATGAGATTTGGGGAGATTAGTAGACTTTAAATAGTAGGATTCTCGAAATGTAACATGGATATTCAAGTAGTGATCAGAGTCGTATAATAATCCCCGCCCTATAGTTCTATTTCGAATTCTTACACAGCATCCCAGAACTCAGAAAAGAAATTGGGTTGAACAGGGAGGAGTATATAAACACTGTAATTTCCCGATTCTTGTATCTTCATAAAGTTTTGATGAATGCGTGGAAGACTTCATATTGGCAGTCACATTGAGTTCATGAATCATGGCTTCAGTGGGGGCCGAAAAGGAGACAGAGAATGAACATCTACGGATGTGCCAAATTTATTGGAGGGATAGAGCCTTTTCTGCATGGTTGAGAATGTTGTGAGTACTGCCATTTTCAGAAACTCTTGTCAGAGGATCTATGTGTCATTGTTATGCTGATATCAACATTTGATCTTGTTAGGTTGAGGTGAGAGATATTGATATTTGATGATGGTGAATATGGTATGTTGGATTATCATTTGAATTGAGGGATATTATAAATCTCACCCTTTTCCTCCCTTTATACACTTTTTGCATCAAGAACATACTTCCCTCAAGGATGAGGAGACTACGTTTTACCCAGTGAAAGATACAAGATAAATCACAAGTGCAAACATCTAGAAGTGTAGGGATGGAGCATAAGCAACATCTTGGTACGAAAGAAATTGTATATGCTAAGCTCAACCGCATTGAACTTTCCTTATTGACGACATATCCTTCTCACTTACCTCACATGCATTAAACTCTAGGAGTTAATACCCGTCCCGGTCTCGAAGATATGAGGAGAGCAGAATGAAGGATCAACTACCCGACTTCCTTTCCTATTCATAAATGATAAATTTGATAGCCGTGGGCTGAATTCGTATTTACTATGCTTGAACTCCGTGATAGACATGACGTAAGATCAGCGTGCCAATTATCTTAGACTTTTGAGATGAAAATTAACGCTAAGTGTAAGGAAGTTTTTCACCTAGCCGGTAGTTGGTAAAGGCTTGTGCAGTCATATTTGCTGACAAGCAGGTCATTTGTAGTGTTACATTCACCAAGTTTTAGGTAACCCGACGAAACATGTGAGAATTGGAAGTTTAGAGGTCTCGAAGTAATACACTTGACTATAGATATCGATTGTCAAATCACTCACTTACCACAAGATCATCCAAATCTATGGACAGTCATAGAACTTTCATGAATTTCACCACAGAGTGCTAGAAAGGAAATGTGTATATTGTGATCTTTTTCGCACGTAGTTTTCTAAATTGATATTTACAATCCCCCAAGAGACATGTCACTCACAAGTGAAAACACTTTCACAATAATTTTCTTCCCTCCCACTCTCAAAATTCGTCTCAATACCTTGTCGAGAAAATCGAATAGAATGTCTGATAACAATCTCCCTTGAAGAAAACCCATATCCCCATTATCTCAGTATGCTAGTAAACTTGATAGTACGTCGGCGGAAGCGCAAACTATCTCAATGCGTGGGAGGTTTACTTCAGGATGCAATCTTCCCCACTTTTCGATAGTATTGCGTATCTCTTCGGTCTTTTCTCGATAGATTTCCTCCAATATTGCCTCTTTCGAGTGAAACAAGAATCGCATTCCGGGAACTTCTCTGGTCCTCTTTTGGACGACGTCGGATCCAATCACTAAACTGAAAGACTCAATCATTGGAAAGGTTGTAAAGAGTTCTGCGTAGAGACATATTCTCATCTCTCAACATCAAAGTACTATCAAAAGCGTCGTTACGGTAAGAAGCAGGAGCCCCGATACCGTAGTGATGGCGATCCGCTAGAAAGCCTATGTGACGAAGCTCGGCGAAAACCATTTTCCTCTCGTGGCAACAAAGTAGGTCTGGGCAGAGAAATTTGTTTCCAAGGCTATACAACCAGGAGGTGCGCGACAAATCAGCCTGACAAATCAGCCTGACAAATGATCGTATCCTCTGATGGACTGTAAAAGACGGGAGATTGATTCCATTTGGCGTTATTACAACCCGCGGTATGAGTACCGAGCCTTTTGTAATATTTGAGAAACACTTCTCGAGACTCGAAGCTCACATTGTATAGTGTATGAGGCTTCAAAGGCGGATATATTCCATGTTCACTTGCATGAAACATTTCTCCTTCTGGAAGGGCTTGGAACCATATCTTAAGTTGAATCTCCTTAGGTAAGAGGGAGAATTTAGGAAAGCTCGAAGCCACTTGAACGCTGGGAGCATTGATCGTGTCGTTGATGTCGGAGGAATCATCGTGTTGGAGATAGTGTTTAGTTTGTAGATGAAATCTTTACAGAAGTCTACAAAATTTGAAAGCACTGGAAAGCTTGGAGCATCCATCACAACATTGATATCAGGAGGATTCATCGTATTAGTGTTTTTGTTTCATCTGTAGAGAAGACCTTGCAGAAGTTTATATAACAAGTTGCATTGATGCGGCTGTTGTTAAGATTGACGCTAGTGAGATATTGAATGATTCTCGGCTCTATGAGAATATCATGACCTATCAAGAATTTTCATGGGCGATGGAGAACTGCAGTACTGCAGATTTATACTGCGAACTTAGTTCACCAACGAGACTCTCGTAGTGTTGAATGACAATGAGCTACATTAGAGCCAGATATTATTGAAAGTCCATCGATGTGTTTATTATCACCATTTATCAGTAAACTTCCCTTATCAACATGTATAAAAATCTCACTACACGTCTTTAGGAAGCGCGCAGAGCCTGGCACACACACCCCTCTTTTTTGCAGATACGTACAAAATAATTACAAGGAGCTGATCCTTCGATGCCTTTTCTATGTACTTATAGCCAAGATTAAGTAAAAACAACCTCAAGCTACGAATTGAAACTTTTGATAAATGACTAGTATTTGACTACAGTGCCCAAATCAACGTTCGCTGACTGACACCCCTGTGGTGGCAAAGTTAATATTCCGGACGAAGAGAAATTCAATATAAACCCCTATACAAATTTCTATTTCGTACATTATGATATTAATATATATATTCGTTAATGATGAATAAAGCTTTTTATTATTGATAAATTAAATTCGTTCTTTTTGCAACCCATTTATTATTGAATTTTAATAGAAAAAAAGAAAATAAGGGTTCTAAGAGGCCTTAGGAATTTCGAGATCTTCGAATATTAGAATTGTAGATAAGGTGGACAGAAGGGAGTAAGTATACGAACTAGGAGGAGGTCAAAGAGGTGAACTAAAGCTAAAGGGGAGAGGGGGGGAATAAGTGTAGGAACTAAAGGGTGGATGGAAAGTATTAGCCGAAAGTTTAAAGGGGAGTAGACTCTTTCGGAAGTATATCACTTTCAATTTATTCTTCAATCATAAGCTTTACTATTATGCTACAAATATATAATGTATTAAATAAACAAGAATTTGGCTTATTTCCAATCTTTATATAAATAAATTCGAATTTAATAAAAGATTTAAGATAAAAGTATAATAAAAAGATTAGTAATTCTTAATAGATTCTAATTAAAACATTTAAAAGAACTTTTTTATTATTTTATTAAAATCTAATAGGAAATCAATTTAAAAGGAAAAGAAAAGGAAGAGAGGGGGGGGGTTGAAAAGCAAGTAAAACCTAGAAGCTTTCTACTTGACAGATAATTGTTGCCTCAAGCCGAAACTTTCAATTAATCTTTTAGAATTCAAGAAATTCACTAAGAACTTATTGATTAGAATAAGCTTTGTAAGATATAGAGACTTAGATTGATTATATTAATACTTTAAAAACGATTTATTTAATATATAATGAAGGTATTGTAGAATTTATGGCAATTACGAAAGGATCACTTCGTCAACCACGGATTCTGCCACCACAGGGCACGAACTCATGAGCCGAACGCAATGGGAGAGAATATCCTGGACGGAGTGGGGTATATGAGTGATGGAAATGGTTTTAGCCCCGTTTCTGTTTAGAAAGCTTCAGGCTCTTTATGGATGTAGGTGATATTTCATGATGGCAATGGATGGATGGGTGATGTGCTTGTTGGGAACTATGTTGTCTCTTCAGATTACCGAATCGAAACTGGCGGTTTCTCATACCTTTGTGTTGAGAAGTTATCTCATAATTGAGTGGCACGAAGAAGCTTTTCTACAAGGCATCTTTCGTGCATCAAAGTGTGGGAGGTGAATGAATGTTGGAATGTGGTTGATTTTGTGTTCTGACTAAGCGCCCCTAAGAAGTCTAGTTCTGACAGACACAGTTTTGTGATATCAGGATGGATAATAAATGGGATATAAGGCATTGTGTGATTGTTTATCTAAAAGCGTTCTCTTATAAAATTTGTTCTATGCCTGTGGCTGTACAATAATATTGATAGCTCCACCAGGACGATCTCCCACGGCCTTGAACGCATCATTAACCTCATCTAATGAGAAGAATTTGTGTTGAAGAAATGAGAAGTCAATGACTCCCGCACCAATCAACTCGATAGCCTCATCTATCTCCTCACTGGTAAACCACAGTGTCCCGTTAACACTAACATCTTGTTCCATAACTTCGCCATAAGAATGAGTGATATCACCGGCCACTCCACCAGCAGCCAGTGCTACTCTTCCACCACGTTTCAAAGAGCTAATCAGTTTGGAGGTACCACCTGCATCACCTCCATTACCAAGACAATCGTAAAGACCATCGGGACCTAATCCATTTGTTTGTTCTTTAATCCACTGAGTGAGATCCCCCTCATCTTCAGTGGAACGGACAACGATACGTCCCTTCGTGGCCATTCCTTCAATCTCAGCCAGACGTTCTTTATTACGTCCAATTCCCAGAATTTTCGTACAGCCAAAACCAAGAGCAATCGCTACGGCGGCATATCCTAGAGTACCTGTCACACCGTTGATTACAAGTGTCTTTCCAGGTCCCATTCCACATTTCTTAAGACCTGCATATGAAGTACCGATGTAGCCGAATCGAGCTGCGGTGTTAATGTCGATCGAAGGAGGAATCACGGCGATATTCGCATCAGGTGATAACAAATATTGTGAGAGTGAACCAATGGGATATTGCTTAAGAATTGCCTTTCCTTCTGGGGTTCCATTACCGAAGTAAGCACGCAGACATCCCCAGGTGCATAAATCTTTCCTCCCTGCATTTTGTTAGCCAAAAATACAAAGATTCTCGATATTCCGCCAAACTTACCCTTTCGACATTGTTTACAGTTGCCACAAGATATATGCGGGTCAACATAAACTCGATCCCCGGCCTTTAGCCCAACAACATTTTCTCCTACAGCTTCAATAACACCGGCAGCATCCAAACCGAAAACACATGGTAATTCCGGCAAGGTAAAATATGGGCCTGGGCCTTTTGTTATAACATTGATACTGTTCGGAACAAGACAAGCGGCCTCGACTTTGACGAGAACATCTTTTGGTCCTGGAGTTGGCCTCTCGATTGTCGTTACTTCCAAAGGCTTTCCTTGCTCCAACAATTGAGCAACTCTCATACCGGTCATGATTGCGATGAATTTTAGAAAAGAGTTTTGGAGTGGTCGAGATCACTTTGTCTGTACAGAATCTGATGATGCGATTGAGGTAGTGAATGGGTTACAAGTTATTCTTATATACACATCAATCGCACCGTCACTCACGACTCACTTGTGATCGTGTCACCGTCCGGAAATTTTTGCGGACTCCGAAGGTAAATTTCAAAGCAGGCTTGCTCGGATATAGGACTTTCTGAAACTCGATCTATTCGAACCGAAATCGAAAATTTATATCGACACCAAAAATTAATTGTGTATGCCTAGGCACTAGACTTCTAGTTTGGAAGCTACATATTGATCCAGATCTTCTCGAAGGACTTTCGATGTGCTGTCAAACGAACCCGCTTTTTGACCTTTCAACTTCTCGATTCTTCAACCCCTCAAATCTCCATAGGTACAGCTTTCCACAAAACTAGTGAGTTAATTGTGATTTGTATCTTCAATACTGACGTCCTCTATTATTAATCTTCATCAAAGGTAGATGAGTTATACCAGTTCCATCTATCAAAGTAAATACAATTCGAAAGTAAGTTAAGATTTCCTTGCCTTTTGCCATCTGCTAAAGTCAATCCCAATGGGTCTTTACAAAGCGATGTGATACACCCCCTAGGTAAGCCAAGCAGGCAGGAACTCCATTAAAATCGATCGAAAGGGGTCCACAATCGTCATAACTGCCATAAGCTCTACAAGCGCGGTATCATCCATCAGGCGCTTGGCGAGCTAACGGGTGCTCTTCGGTAAGCATGTGGGTATTTCCCGTGCCGTTATCCGATGAATCGTTTGCTTGCCTGGCTTTGGTAGCAGAGTGTCTACGACAGCGTCGACAGGCTATTAGGAGAAGTGATGACTGCATGATGGCAGGATATTAAGCTTTGTAAAATAGAGTGCGATATTGAGGATTCCTCTATTCAGTAGGCAAATGGATATTATTTCGACTAGTGTTGATTGTTTTATGTGATGGACAACAACACTTCAAGAAAACTCATGGGTCGTTCGTTAGAGGTCGGAAGACATGTCATTTGGCAGAGGTATTGTATTGTCTCTCAAAAACTCGGAATTGACTGTCATTATTGGATCCTAACTACCGTGTCTTCTTCACTGCCGTCAAATCTTCAATAACAACGTAAACCCAAAATGGTTAGAGAACCGATTGATCGAGCAAAGTCGATCGTGAAATAGGGGAAAGTTTTCTGGTGGAAGTCTGACCAATGATTGTTCTGAATTCCTGTGCCTTGACATGGTCTCCAGGAGATGCGGGGTTTGGGAACTCTATACCTGGAACTTCGAGCGAAGTTGGGACTGGAAGCTAGGAGCTGGAATATGAGATGGGAAGCTTCGTGTGCGAGTCCCCTAGCACTTTCGAGAGGATCCTCTCCCATCAGTACCGCATCTGCAAGCTGTGTAAGCCGAGACTCACGAGTCCTCATGCGGTCGAGATCGAGAACCAATGTTATATAAGCACTCCTTGTGGTTCTGTACCGAGAGAGATCATTAGAGATGGGTTTATACTAAATAGAACCCCCATTTACAACAATCTAATACAGACCACGCGAGTAATTATTGCTGCTGCAAATCCAAGATTCTGAACCTAAATTATGTTCAAGAGTAAAGAGATGAGAAAAATTTGGGGAATGGCGTGCGGTAGTCAGGATGAAAGTTCCGGGCCGCTCATGTCCATTTTTGTCGCTTCGTTTCGCTCGCCGTCAATGACGCTTTTCACTGGTGTCAGTTATGCCGTAAACGTACAATTGCAACCACATCTACACCCTGAGCTCTAGTCTCACACAAGCAGAGTTGCTTTTCCACACGTTCCTAGAACTAGATATATTTTCTACAGGCCATAATTTCTCACTCGGATTTGTTTCCTATGGTAATCTGTGATGAAAGTTTCTAGATACTTGGGGTCTCTTATACACGTTCCGCAGAATCTCGTCTGATAGAGATTTTAAGAATTATGAAGTACAACTTTAATCGTTATATTTGATTCGTTGAATCTGATTGGAGCTTCGCCAACGCAGCTCACAGGTTGCCGCGCAAATACCGTGTACGCATAGCCAAATCCAACAAAAAGCGAAAAGTATGAGAAAAAAGTATGAGTATATAAGATTCCTCCTTGCTTTTACTGTTTCGTTATCGAATAATACTTGATACCGAAAAGTTGACAGGAGAGAAAACCACGTTTACCTTTAGAATCAGTAGGGCTACTGAATAGAGATAGAACAAATTTGAATAACCTGATACTCGGTCAAAAACTGGCATCATGCTTGATTTCACCGTCCAAGACTTCCAATTGTTGTCATCTTCCAAATTGATTCCGCATTGTCATTTTCATAAACTTCATTGTCATAAATTCCTTTCATTGCCAATTTCTTAGATCACCCGACACCCATATTTGCCCTCTCGTGTATCCATATCAAGCAGCAATAATCCTGCTTTCTCCAGACAATTAATCGGAACCCACACCATCACTCCGCTCACCTGTAAGCCACAATCCAGAATCTTGTGTGTTGTTAGAGAAAGAAAAGAGCGGATTCGGTTTCAGCATGCAGTTCTTATAGGAAAGGCACGGAGACGGAGAACTGTTGCAAATTCCAAGAAAATTCTATATTGATAATATATATATATAAGGAAACTTCCAGTAAATCCATCCAAATTTGTGATTATCTTGATTCTGCGGAGCTAGCAATTATATGCATATCATCACTATAGCCAATAGTTTTCGCGCATTTACAAATTCCTTTCTTGTGCTAAAGCATGCGGACCTATAGTAATTTGATCCCATGCATCCTGAATTTTCGGTCAGCCATGTATGAAACAGTAGTATGGGAGGGCGTGTAACTCACCCAATCAAAATCTCCCGGTACATCGACTTGTTCCCCAAAGGTTCCAAAAATTCCTCCTGTATCGAACATATTTTCCGGAATCATACTTATATCATTGAAGCTGGCGTCTTGGTTTGTAAACATTGTCGGCACAGAGATATCTGTATATATTGGTACCGAATTATCAAGCACTTCCGCATTCGCCAGATTCGTAGTCGTAACAATAGGAGGTTGTTTAACACAATCCGGATTTACATTCAACACAACATTGTTCTGTACCTTTACCGTCAACCTCTTGATCAAACTGTCTAAGATATCAACTGCCCTTTTAGCATCCTTACACTTCCCCTCAACCTCCCTCCAAATATCTCTCGCCATGATCAACGCCTCCAACTTTTTCTTTTCAGCAACAGCACAATAACTCATGCCCCCACTCCTTGGGTCCGTTCTTTGATTCGTATTCAAATCTAAACACATAATCATAGCTGCGAGTAAGAAATCATGATTTGTCATGGAAAAATGCCACCATCTTAAGTCCTTTAGTATTGCACCCGGTTGACTCGCTTCGTGCATGCTGACTTGGATGTTTAGAAGAGCCATGGAGGATAGTACACACATACGTCTTGAAAACCAACGAAATTCATCTGGGTTTCCGGGTAGTGTGGCATTCCAATATTTGCGATGAAGAAGAAGTGTAGCTTTGTAGTAAAAATTTTGGAGGAAGAATTTTTCGGCAACAGTGGATGGGGTGTCGTGAGCCATTTGAGAAAAAGTACCGAGTTGGAGATGCGGGGGAATTTGATCATGGTATTTCTTCAGCATTTCGTCTAGTTTGATTACTTCGGTATATGGTTGGGGTTCGACGATGTGAAGGAATTCAATGACATAGCCGTAGGCACGCATAATCCGAGATTGGACGCGTTGGTAACAATTTTGTGTGCTTTCAGTATCAGGTCTGGATGGGGGGAGAATGGTCATGTCTTCGGAAAGCTCTTCTACACACAGGTTGCGGGGTTCTTTGGTATCGCATTCGGCGAATTTGATGGATTTTGGAAGTCCGATTTGAACGGAGAAAAGTAACCTGTTGTTCAACTTTAGTACGATGCGGTGTTGAGTGTGGGCAATCATCGTGTGGGCCATATACACCCGAGAACTTCCACTAGCTTCAGGTTTCTACTCAGAGAAGTTGTAATGAAAGATTGCCAATGCTCGAATTGACAAAATCAGGCAACACATCGAACATTTCTTCCGTACTTCAGCCCACCAGGCCAGCAAAGCCTTATTTGATTGAAAAGTCCCCAAACAAAAGTTACTTACTCATGCTGTGTAACAATCAGCCAAACACGGCGTCGCATTTCACCCTCATACACACTGAGACCAGAATGCTGATCTGGATCACGATGGTATCCCTGTTGCAGCGCTAGACGCATGATATTCCCGGATAAAAGCCAAGTACCCATATCACCATCTCGTTCATACGCATACTCAATGAAAGCGTAACATAGCATTGTCTCTATCATCAAGTAAACAGGTCTTGTGACATCAGCTATTATTAGACATTGGGCGGTGCGGATACGATAAAGTTCTATGACTGTCGCTAATGTATCTTGATATTCAGGAGGTATGTCATTGTTACGGGCATAGGATTGCAGGGCCAAACACATTGTTGAGAAGTATAGACCAATCCAAATGATTCGAGCTTTATGAGGTTCTTCCCAGAAACTTTCAATCTATGGGATAGGTCAGCCGATGATATTCACGAGATCGAGGTTCCAATTGCGAAGTTGAGTTCAACAACGAGAGATCCCAGACAAAATTTTCTTCGAAACATGCAATCGTATTCGAAGATAAAAGATCTTTTGTATCAGACGTATTTGTCCACGCTATTGGCCACTTTACGTAGTATGGGAAAATTCACCTGCTTCATATAGGTTGTTTTGTGGAACAAATCTTTATCATTTGTGAGCTTCCTTGATACACCAATCCAGCATAGATATAGTTATGGTCAGTGGTCACTTACAACACGCTGGTATGGAAGGGTTATAACTTTCAAAGAATCGTTCCATAAGCTTATCTGCCTCTTTCCTGGAAGGCAAAGATGCAAGTATCGTTGCACGATCAGGTGGTTCAGTAAGACTCCCTAATAGACTTGGTCGATAAGAAGCTGTTGCTGGTGGCAATGATGTCTCGAATTGATCGTGGTCATCAATCCATGCATCTTTCATTGCTCCGAGCTTTTTTGAAGTTTCAGCAAGGTGACATTTATGTTAGATTGTGGTCTTGCTCACATCGTTGAGAATCGAATCCCAATGTGTACTCCTTGTATCGACAGAAGATTTTTGACCACCTGCTTGACCGACGTGATCATCATTATTCTCTCCGAGACTTGGAGAGAGAGGAGGGATGGTTTTCTTTTTCTCCTTAGAAATTACAGATAGAATTGAGTTTTCC
The DNA here is from genome assembly GCF_013461495.1 of Botrytis fragariae. Lineage (NCBI taxonomy): Eukaryota > Fungi > Ascomycota > Leotiomycetes > Helotiales > Sclerotiniaceae > Botrytis > Botrytis fragariae. Next base: position 460,753 of record NW_023500991.1, on the reverse strand, counting down.
AATCGATTAATTCGTGCTCTCATGTCTTCCTGTTCCGGTTGAACAGTAGAAAGCCCCGGTAAACGAGCGTCATTCTTCTCAGCGTATGAGCAAGTAGTGATGGCTATATCTCCCCTTACTACACAATTTTGACATGGTTTTTCTCTGTTGCATTTTAGCTTTCTTACCCTACAAGCTTGACATGATAGAGGTACACGACGTCTGGTGAGTTTAGTACCTGTGAGTTTGCTCTGACCATTTACTCGCTCTCCACGCTCTCCTCGTCCGGAACGTTTTGTGTTATCCATGATTGATTGATTGCTGACCAATCTGAGATCATCACTATCAATTGGTTCTGAAACAGAACTGAAACAGAGAACACGGGTAAACGAGGAGTCGGGATAAAGCGCTCACGTATTGTACGGGATATTTGGTACCAAAAGTCAAGCCCGAGGGTTGTTTGTTCATCAAATCTAGATACAGACTTCCGGAATGGTCGGTTCTTCCAACCGGCCAACTAATTGCTAATCCGGGAATGTATGTAAGATTTGTCGTGATATGTAATCAAGCTCGAGCAAGTCAGCATGCTGCAGATCAGATATTGAATGGTAGCCGATAATTGGGTGAAGTGATGTTGGCTGCGGAGCCACCAGAATTTGATGCGTTGAAGGATAGATCACGTGGAACTTTCGTTCGGCGGAATGCGGCGGTAGAAACATAGGGAAATTGCCTTGAATGTCTCTGCTTTACGTGAGACCCTCAAAAAATCAAACGACTCCCAACGTTCAAGAAACCCCATCTTCTCTCCGTGTTATACATCAGAAGACAAATCATATTACTACATTGCGGCGATCAAACAGACTTCTAAAGTTGCTGTTGATAGCGTAAAAGTACAGATCCACCGACCCCGGCAACCCGGAGATAGCTTGATATCCCCACTACCAGCTATCGACCCCTGTGCTCGTTGCAAGATTCAAACTTCGAGAGACATTCAAGCTTCTTGGAATTTTCCACTACGCACTATCCAAATGTCGGTTCGACCAGCTTCAGTAGCTCTAGCCGAAGATGAAAATCGTAGGAAACGCGTTAGAAAAGGAACTAAAAGTTGTTGGGAATGCAAAAGAAGAAAAGTCAAGTGTCAACTGAGTTCTGAGAACGTTAGTGTTTGTTCTGGTTGCTTATCACGTGGAACGACTTGTATAAGTCAAGAATATCCAGAAGAACATGATTCTTCAGGCGGTCCTCAGCTTGGTGAACGCCTCGGTCGTATAGAGCTTGTTCTCGAAAGATTGATGTCTAAAATGGAACAGTATGAAGAGCAAGACAATGCGACTAAGATCCATACTCCGGAAAGCATGGGTACTGGTGATGTTCTTGCACCATTTGTAAACACCGCCTCAAATGGATACGACAGTGCTACAACTGTACCTATTCTTTCCCTTTTTGATAATCCTGTTGTGAGTGGTTCTACATCCCACATGGTATATTTGCTCACATCCTTTAAAGCTAGGTCGCCGAGAAAAGGAAAGCCAATCCGAGATCACAACCCCAAAATCTCAACCAAGTGGCGAAAAGACAACCACTAAGCAATGTTGCATACCAACAAAGATTGAAAGGATCAAAGATGTTCTAATGGAACTTCTTCCATCACAGGAAGCCACGAACATACTCTGCTCTTTCTCTGATTGCTGGCTATTGATACATTCTTTGACAAACCACTCAGCTCATATTATGCTAGAGCCATCAGCATTTAATCCGAATCATTCATTCAATGTTCCCAGCATCGCAAAAGAAAGTCCCGCAATGATAGCACAAATACTTCTCTACATGGCTGTATGCTTACAGCAAGTACCTCATGGATACGACGCAAGCCAATTAGGAATCACCACTAGTATCGAAGCTCGAGTAGATAAGATCATATCGACAGTGTCAGGGCTCGTGACTTCAGATGACGAACTTGTAGCTTCTGTTCAAGGACTGGAATGTTTAGTACTCCAAGGATTGTTTCATATGAATGCGGGGAATTTACGTCGCGCATGGCTTACATTCCGTCGAGCTATGAATATCGGTCAGCTTATGGGTTTACATAAACGCGAAGAGCTTAGTACTACACCTTTGCCACCTGGTGGAGTCAATCTTTGGAGAAGCTTGATGCAGGCAGACAGATATTTGAGTTTACTTTTAGGCATGCCTGCTGGAGCGGAGGATAGTGTGATCTTATCTCACGAGACTTTTAGCAATCCTAACATTGATCATGACATTCTATTCATCAGGAAACTTACAAATTTGGCTGGAGGGATTATTGAGAGAAATCAATCCGACTATATTCATGCATTTGCCAGTACTCAAGACCTTGATGAGAAACTCGAAAATATTGGTAGGGGAATGCCTGCATCTTGGTGGGAAGTGCCAAGTTATATCGAGACCATCAGTAAAGATCCGAACTCCGCCTCAAAATTTGATCGAATCATGTCACAAATCTACTACTTTCAACTGGAATCATTTTTACACTTACCATTTATGGTTCGAGCTGCTACCGAGCGTCGTTACGAATATAGTAAATTTACCTGTCTCAAATCATCTCGAGAAATCATATCCCGCTATCTCACCATCAGACGCTCAGGCACCAAATCTTTTTGTTGCAAGGTGATCGATTTTGGAGCTTTCACGGCAAGCGTAACTCTTCTCTTGAGTATACTGGAAGTCCCTCCAGTAGGCGGCGACACAATCGCAGTCCAAGGTCAAAAGAGATCTGACAGAGAGCTTGTTGAAACTGTCTTGGGTGTCATGGGCGAATGCGCTTCAGAAGATGATGTAATGGCCACTCAAAGTGTCGAAGTTATTAAAACCCTTCTCGCATCAACTAGCACAAGTGGAAATCTTCGTCTCACAATTCCTTATTTCGGTACAATTTCAATAGCACGTACACCTGTGTCTTCAACAACCGCTACAAATATCACCCAATCAACTCCCTCTATCGACGCTCAATCTTTGAATACGACTCCGTCTCTTATGCAAAGTATGACCCCGGGAGACTCACAGCAAGTGCAGAATGAATTCGACAATTCGCTTAATTGCCCATGGGCTGCTGCTCAACCTATTGTTTCCTTTAAAAGTAGTCAGTTCCCACCGCTGGAGCTGGAACAACAAATAGATGATTGGTCCAATTTGCAAGTGGATAATACGATGTTTTTTGACAGTTTGTTAAACACAGATTTGGAAGGAAATTGGTACTTCTAGTCGGAACCGTGGAATAAGGAGCTTGACAAAATTGAAACATGGTATTTGTTGCGAGAAAGGGCAATGATTCCAACGGCAAAACGGTTAATGGGCAGAGTCGGCGTATAGTAAAGAAGGCAAAAGTGAACAACAAAGAGATACCGATAGTGATCCGGCGCAGATTACGGAAGAGAATTTATGAGGCGCTTTGTAATATATGTACTTTAAGGGCGGAACTTGGGGGACATCAAGAAAATTGCAAGGCACGCTCTTCTCATAGTATAGTTTTCGCGAATTTGTTATATGATCATCAACTCAATAGGAGCTAGCTATTGAAGGCTATGCATTCTTTCATCTTATATTGTGACTTCTAATGACAGCTCATTTTTGAAGTTCACTCGTTGCTTCACTCATTCCCTATAACTCTCCCACGAACGCTGATACAACCTATTTAATTGCCACATGTAGCATACATATCTTCGTATCATTGTTTACATTCACTCGAGAATGAAAGTCACAATCTCAAAGTGCATTGTTTGAACTTAAAAACCACATATTGGTTTGCCTGCAGATGCTTATTGGCAGTAATTCTTTTTGCATACGTCAACTCGGACTTGCTATCGATATCTGAATGTGCTGCATCACCACCTACCTCATCGCCTCTACTCTCTTATCGAATATCAACCCAACAATCATTCATCATGCCACCCTCTCAACGTAATCCCATGCGAGAAATCCCAGGGTTTCCAAAGGAGCATAATTCTAGTCTTGAACCGAGGATAGACTCGTCCTCACTGAAGTATGGGTCGTTACAGACAAGAGTCGGCATCGCTATTTTGAGTAGCACAATGACGAAATTTTCATTGGCTCTTCCTGCCATTTCTAATTTGAAGAATGCGGAAAAATGCTAGTCATTTTTTGATAAAAAGAAAAAAAGAAAAGGGGGGGAAGGGGTCATGCGGTGATGAAAGGTATGGCTCAAGTGATATCACACATTTAGTAGCCAATGTTGCATTTTAGATATGATTTTGATGATACATATCAATTTCATCGGGACGGTATCGGTATCAGTGGAGTTACTGATTCTCCTGTATTATTTGACAACAACTGTTCTTTTTTTTTCTCCAGGAGCTTAGATTAGTTTACGGTCCTTATAGCATGGACAGTCTCATAGTCTCGTACCATTATTACAAAATTTGACTGGGCTGCTACGGTTCCAAAATGTGCTTGGGATGAACAAACGAACTAGTCATTTCCTCAAGTCCTCTTTATATGACTGTAATATCTTGAGGATCTGTTTGTATGACTGTGGATGTCATAACCGTACCTGATTTGATTCACAGCTCGCATTGAAGTAGTGTATATAAATGCATTTCCATCTTCTTGGGAACGAATCATAAAGCATACTTCCACAGTAAAACATCCAAATTCGTCAAACACACATACGTTTACCAACTTCCACCAAAAGTTACTCAGAGCACTTCAAACTAAGCACTAGAACTCACACAATCATATTACCATAGATCTCATAATCTTCATTCCGAATCTTGACATCCAATCCACGAAGTCTCAAATCTAAAGAAAATGCCATCTTCAAAACTCAGGAGTGGCTGGGACACTCAAGGTGCCTTGAAGCCAGAAGAACGAGACCCTACCTTTTCTGTCCCTCAAGACTACGAGGAATATTGGTTCCCTTCACACCAGAAGGCCTCGCGTAATTACGTGCAAAGACCACCTCCTATCGACTCAACCCGGTATAGGTATCAGTATGCCAGAGATGACATTCCTAGTGCTGATGAACATTACCGCGCACAAAAACAGCAAGAACAAGCAAAGCAACGACAAGAACCCAAGCCAGCACCGCCGTCTCCAACAGTCAGTCTTATTTCGACATATGGACAGAAACCTATGCATGGCATACCTAATGCGCGGGAAGAATCGCATCATCCTGTTCGAGACCATCGAACAGCGAGAAAAGATTTGGGACCGCCAGTATGGGCTCAACGCAAGCCACCTGTTTCTAGACCGGTACCTCAGAAGGTAAAGTAAAAAATGATTATTCTTGCGTACATATAGGAATGACACTAATATTTTTTGGTAGAAAACTAGTAGTGAAGAGGGAGGCTGCTGCTTGGTGATGTAGGGTGCTGGGAATGGTGTTATGAGCATAGCTCATTTCTGTATTTCATTAGGGTTTTGGCTCGGTAGCCTTGCGAGGTGTTGATATAACTGGAGTTTCGAATACTTTTAGACTATAAAATATGCAATTTTTGCTTGAGAAAATTGTAGGCGCCCCAGAGGGCATTTCACTGCTTATTGATTTGATAGAAATTGTCTCCATGTATTCTTAAGACTCTCATCACTCTTTTGTCTTTCATTCAAAAGCCATATTTTGAATGGTCATATTTTCCAGTCATTTTCTCCCATTACTCACCACGAAAATAGTAGTCATGTCTATGATTCATATCATTTAACCCTGATGCGACTCATTGGAATATCGAATCAAGATAAATAGTTCTGCTTCTCCTGTAGATGTGTTCAAGAAGCCAAAACTGAACATTCATTCAAACTCCAAATAACTTTTAAGTCGAATTCTACATACATTGATCAGAATTGGTACTTTCACATATCTGGCTCATACAATCTAATTATTTGAAGCACTTCAAATAAACCACAAGACTTCGTATCTTCATCGCCCAATCCTCATCTTCCAATCCACGACCCAGTCCCTAAAGTCTCAAAATCCAGTAATCACATCAACTCCAAGAGCCAAAATGCCGTTGAGTTATAATCCCTGCGACCTCTCCAGCTTTGAGGGTCCTAACGTCAAGCACAAAGACGCCAAACCAAGCAATATCGCAGCCTATAAACCATCCGTCGAAGAGAAGAAATACGATCCAAGTCAAGTCACCTTCGCAAAGATGGGGGAAAAGAAAGGTTTCCAAGGTCGTATCAAGGGAAAAGATCCTGGAGAAGTAATATATCAATTGCTTATTCAGATAAGATAAGTACGCTAACTTTTTGATAGAAAGAAAGTGGATGCTGTTCGGTAATGTAGGCTGAAGATGGAGTTCCGCGTATGGCTGTTTGGGCATGGTGTCGATGCTTTGTTTTTTCAGAGGATGTAAATTTTCATGGGAATTGTGAAGGTTTCCCGATGGTGTGGTATTTTGGCACATGGATTTAGGATATACACTGACTGTACAATACACAATCGTTGCTTTCCACATTTCTTCAGCAGTCTCTTTTATCAAGAACCCAGACTGGCCTCCCAAATTCCAAACTTTGTATGTTAATTCCGCTCCATGAGCGTTGATATGACTATATTTTGAACTTGAGAACTATAAGCTACAACTATTCCATCCTTTCATTATATAACTCATTCTTTCTCATTTCCCAGCTGTCCGAGTCATTCTTTCCAGACATTTCCTCCGACTACTCTAGGACTCACAAGTATAATACTTATGAACTTCCAGTCCCACACGAGACATGATATATGTACTCATCATTTTAAGAAAAATTCATTCTTTTGACCTCTCACTTATATGACTGCTCAGGAACTCGAAAGTACGTATAAAGAGTTATAATCTCAGGAGTCATAAGCGACATTATTTCTTGCCTCATGGAGTCTCTTATGACTACACAACCACAAAAGCTAACCATTCATAGTCCTTACCTACAGATATATGTATAGTTCCCATCTCCAACGATCGGGGAACTTTCTCACAATTCATACAATAACCAAGTTCAAAAATAATTTTCAAAATTTCTACTAGCATCGACACCTTTACACACACCTATCGTTTACCTCGTTCTCTTCAATACCTTCCAGTTTCACGCCATGCCGCACAATCCGTTCCAAAAGTCAAAGTTGGCGAATAAGTCAGCTCCAAATGATAGGACTGTCAAACGATCATGGCTACACTCCAAACTCCACTTCCAACTACCTGGGCGTAATCGGAAAAAGTCCTCTGAGCCCCAGGGAAAGCCCGGTGAAGCTTGGCGGCATGAAGTCGCTGCTCCTCACTCAAATTCCATCGCTGAGCCCAGAAAGACGCCTTCACAAACGGGAAAATCCCAGAATTTCGCGTCACCAGCGAAAGAACCTGGCCGGATTGCGTATATGGCAAGAGGAGGATACCTTGAGTCTCCTCAAGAGGAGCCGACCAGGAGTAGGGAGCCTCCTTCTATTAGGCTATCACAAGAACTTCGACAGCCGTACTCACAAGCACAAGACTCTCAAGACCCACCAATACCACCACCAGCTTTGACGTTTTCAAAGGAGCAAGCAGGTTACTATGATAGTCTATCTCTAGAAACGCGTCAAACTTATGGATACCCACTTCCTACAAAGTCATCTGAATTTAAAATACCAAGAAAGCCATTAGAAAAATGTGAATATCGTCTAGACGAGAATATAAAAGTAGAAATTGGGAAGAAACTCAATTTTATCCGGCCACAGATAAGAGATATCCCACCGCAAGCAAACTCCCCTAAGCCGAATTCGGGAGCAGGAACATGTTCGTCGCGAAGCAGTATCTGTTCACGACCACCTCAAACCCCTTTAATAATGAATAGCGAAGGGCAGATGAGGGAATTCTCCGATTTTGAGCAATTCCAGCCAAGAAAAGGATATCAAAAGTTACAACAAACTCTGAAGGAAACCAAGCATGCTCGACCACAAACAGTAACAGCAAGCGAAGTGCAAAGATACAAGTCCAACGCAGGCTCAATTCATCATAACCCATCACGAAGATCCTCGATGCAATTTTCGGAACCTTCTCATTCAAGACCCGGATCCAGCAGGATACATTCGGCAGTTCAACAGTTCCAGGCACAACAAGGCTTGACCTTCGAAATGTTAGCAAATCAATATGACAGTCTAGAAGCGCAAGATCGTCGAATTGAAGAGCACCACCAGTCATCAGCAGAATCTCTTCGGTCGGAAGCAAGATCTCATAAGTCAAGGGCGGTAACCACTCCTCAGTCACCTGGAAGAATTCACCAGGTTGAAGCAAGATCTTTACCGCCAACACCGCAGCCGCATCGGTCCTTAGAAATATCTGTTCATTCATCAGCAAGATCTTATAAATCTCGAAGACCAACTATTCCCAAACCATCAGAAAACATCAGTCAGTCAGAAACAAGATTTCTAGAACGAATGCCAATAACTAATTCATCGCACCAACCGGCAGCAATACCTATACATTCATCAGCAAGACCTTACAGACCTCGAGCACCAAATATTCCCAGATGGTCAGAGAATAATAGCCGGTTAGGAACAGGATATCTACAACGATTTCCGATATCACATCAACCACCAGCAATACCACATCAACCACCATCATCAAGACCTCACAGACCCCAAACACCACTCATTCCCAAGCCACCAGAAAACACAAACAAGCTAGAAGCAAGACCCTCGCGGCCAGTCCCAAACACCCTCAAGAAAAGAAGAGGGCGTCCTCTGAAATCACCGCAGTCACGTTTAGATAGAGTCAAGCCACGTTCGTCTGTATCATCTTCTGTGAGTAAAGTATCATCCTCGATTCGTTATGAGATTGGAAGTGTGCTGACTTTTTTGGATAGGAAAAAGAGGGGGAGAGGAAACGTCGGTGGTGGAAAATGTAACTCACATCATGGAAACTATGATTCTATGAGCATATTTGATATTGCATTCTTATTAGTAATCCCGCGTGTAGCAATTAGCGGGGATGGTACCACTGGAATCTTATGGAATCATCCAATTCTCCACTTTGAGGAGTGTTGGTATATTGAAGTCACCAGTCACTAGACTTTAGCATCAGTGTTTTGGATATGAATGATCTTTACAATAAGCAATCGTTGTTCAAATAGATTTCTATAAAATTAATGGATCTCTTCATGATAATCTAATTTGGTTAGGAAGGAATTTAGGTGTATCTCAAGCAACTCGCTCTATTTAAACACTCTGGACTCCACATAACTCGCTTAAGATACTCCCACTTACCCCTTCAACCCTATCGCCAGCCGTGAATAAGGACGAGACGAGATGAGATAACGAGAATCTCAAGCTCAAATCTTCCCAATCTAGTAAGAAGATTATGGAGAACCTTTTCCCGCCCTACAGCTCATGGAATTGAGTTTTGAGTACAGAATCAAAAGTAGAACTCTACTCCCTATTCCTAATGAAGGCCCCGAAGCCCTCATTTAGGAGGTGATATATTTCCCAAATCTAAATGTTCAAGGAAGCCATGAGCGGTCCTGATTCTTAACAGAAATCTAGTGAATGTCACGAATATGCCGTAGCATAGATCGCTAGCACAGCTTCTAGCTATACTATACGTTCCTCAGCCAGACCACTAGGTATGAGAATCAATGTAGAGATGAAATCGCTGCCTCTTCATAGACTCCTATAGCACAAGTAGAATCTTGTCCTCTCATAGAAAATCATAGACCATTCCTCACCAGTCATTCTCACCAGTCACCCCCATCAGTCACCCCATCAGTCACCCCCTCCAATTATCTATCAACACTCATAGCTACCACCCCCGACTATGACTGTACATCCACAAAAGCCCAAGACTCATATCATATACCATGAGTAATATGAAATATATAATTCCACAGCTTAGAGAACTTTCCAAACTCAGAACACCACATCCCAGATTAACAGTACATTCAAGCTCATTAAAGCTCATTAAACTTGACAGATATCAAACTGTTCCGCACTTTTCAATCACAGATAACTTACTCAAGTATCCAAATCATCCACCAACATTCATCAAGCCACATCATCACAAACTCACCCCTCATACCTCACAACTCACAACTCACAACTCACAAATCCAGCCCCCCACCACCATCCCAGCCCACCACGCCACACAATACCTCAGAAAATGGCACCCCACGCCAGCAAGTTCACCGAACACATCGATGGACCCATCGGAATGCCAGCACCAAGATCTGTTAATGGCCCATGTGCACCCGTTCCGCATAAGATTACTCGTAAACCTGTTCCGCGGCCGATTTTTCCTCCACCTGTGAGTTCTTTCAGTATCTACCCAGATACAAATACATATAGACACATAGATATATAGAGATATCTGATTTACTAACTGATTTTCTTCCAGAAAAAAGCGCCAGTGAAAGTAGGAGAAGGTTCGTGTTGTGGATGTGTGGTTATGTAGATTGTGTGTATGGTGAATGTAATGTACTGAGTAGATATTTATGGACTTTTATGAGGGATACTTAGGAAGGATGAGAAGTATTGGAAATGGTGTTATTGAGCATGACTTTATGGGAATAGTACATGAGGAATGGAGAACATCAAATTTGCTGTTAGGTATATAAGAGATCGCTAGTGTTTAGAAGTTCCAAATACTCTAGAAATTACATATCAACTGTCCAATTGATATTACCAACATCACGTAACTCCCCGTACACAATATGAAATACATCAAATCGTACCATACATAATCCAACAACCAACCCATCTTTGTATTTTCCATAAACACTTTGCTACAAAGCACACACAGCACATGGCAAAACCCTATCACCGTATAACAAAACAATCCAACTTGAAAAAAAAACATGAAAACATTTCCCAAACAGTCATTTTCCCAGTCATGCCTTGTCTTCATTCACTCCAGGAGTCACAAGATTCATGTCATCATATCATTAGGAACATGACTTGACTATACACTTAAAAACAGTCACTAATTCATAACCTACCATCTATAAGCATATAGATTCTGTGTCCCACTCTCATATGCATCCATATTCTTCTCATTTTTCCCGAACAATCGAAGAACTCAAACAAGATATCAGAGAACAAGATTCGAAATCATCTGCTTATGAATTTGTAAAACATCCTCGGCACTCATCTTCTCAAGACCTCAAATATCCACTCCACCCGAAACACTTCGAACTCCGACCTCCCAACTCCTCATCCTCCCCACCTCAAACAACCCCTTCAACCTAAATCCCAACCTCACACCCACCATGTCATCCTCATCCTCATCCTCATCCTCATCCACGCATCAAGACTCAAACCTAGCCCCAGCTCTCAACACAACAAAAAACAAACCCCGAACAAGTAAATTCATCGAAGGACCCATGCTCGACGAGCCATCCCAACCACCACCAAGACAATTATTCGACAAACATTCTAGTGCGCGATCGAGTTCCGAGACAAAGGGTACAGATGCACGGGTAGCAAGGACGACTTACCGACACCTTCCAAGGTCTGCTTCGGAACCTCTGGAAGTCTCGTCGCCTAAGACGATGGAAGTGAGGAAACTATCTCCACAACTCGCTTCAAATATAAACTCTACTAAGTTTCCTTGCTCTCATCAGACAACCGCAGAGAAATAGCGAGGGATGGAGTATGCGGGTTTTCTACCATGTATCAGAGGATTGAATGTCACTAGATAGTTCCCCGAAGCTGTTTTTACCCTGGAGGTAAATAATACACTGGCTGACACTGCTGGCACTCTCCGACATGAAATTTCTGTGAATGAGATACTCATAATGTGTGTCGATTACTTGTAATAGATACGTTTTATCAGTTCTCTGGAACTATTCTCGAGGCTGTTCTTCACCCTCGAACTAAACCAAGCGCTAGCAGTCTTCCACGCAGAATTCTGGATACCCCTGTACTGTAGAATAGATACTCATAATCGAACAATTGCAAACCATTTCTTCATACTTTCTGTGAATATAGAGGATTACTTTTCTCCTGCGAACAAATCACGCCCGCCCCCCTTCCCGCCGCCCTTCGCAGAATTTCAAACACCCCGGACAGATAGACGAAGCAAATATGAAGGGAATCTCATTTCGAGACATAAGACATAGTAGATAGGTGCCCGTAGAATCACATGCCAAATTAAGGTTCTTTTTTTTGTATAAAAAAATCCGCAAACCATTTACAATATAACCCTATCATCAAGTAAGTACATTGAGCGAGCCCGAACCAAATCAAAGTCAAAATCCAGATCCAACAAAAGATCATCCGCATATCGAATCCATATCTCCACATTTCCACACAGTCAATCAAACAACTCAACATCACAGAATCGCATCCCAAACCTCAGTGATCCTTTCATATACATTTTCATTCCTGTCATATCTCACAACCTAGCCTTCTCATTTTCCTTCTCCGTGCCCGGGAGTCATTCTCTCATATTAACCACACATCTAATACAATCACCCTTCTTCATATCATCAAATGCTTGGTTGATTCCCTTCAAAGGTTGTCTGTGAGTAATGAACTCATCAACCTTCAATTTACCTTGCATGTAATCATCGACCAATTGGGGTAATTGGGAACGACCTTTGATACCACCGAATGCACAACCTTTCCAGACACGTCCAGTGACAAGTTGGAATGCTATGGAGGATGTCAGTAATTTGTATCTTATACGAATATCGGCTGCTAGTAAGAAGAGGAAATAACTCACGTCTAGTACTAATCTCCTGTCCAGCAGCAGCAACACCAATAACAATACTTTGACCCCAACCCTTATGACAAGCTTCCAAAGCAGCTCTCATAACACCAACATTTCCAGTGCAATCAAAAGTGTAATCACATCCACCATCGGTCATTTCGATCAATTTCTCTTGAATACTTTGACCCTTCAATTCGGTTGGATTAACGAAATCGGTGGCACCGAATTTATCAGCCCATTCCTTCTTGGATGAGTTTACATCGACTACGATGATCTTTGAAGCCTTTCTTTGAACAGCTCCTTGAATTACACTGAGACCGACACAACCGGCACCGAAAATAGCGACAGTAGATCCTTCTTCGACCTTGGCAGTTTCAACGGCGGCTCCGTAACCAGTAGTGATACCGCAACCAAGTAAACAAGTGCGGTCCATAGGAGCTTCTGGGGTGATGGCGACAACGGAAATGTCCGCAACGACGGTATACTGAGAGAAAGTAGATGTTCCCATAAAGTGGAGGAGATCTTTACCCTTGCACTTGAAACGGGATGTACCATCTGGCATGACACCCTTTCCTTGAGTTGCACGGATTTTTCCGCAAAGGTTGGTCTTACCAGATTTGCAGAATTTACATTCTTTACATTCTGGGGTACTGAAGAGATGTTAGCGGTGTAGAAAGGAAAGATGAATTTGACAACATACTATAAAGCAACAACATAATCTCCTGGTTTAACAGATGTTACACCTTCACCGACAGATTCAACAATACCAGCACCCTCATGTCCGAGAACAATTGGGAAAGCTCCCTCGGGGTCTTTGCCGGAAAGTGTGTATGCATCTATCGACTTTATTAGCATCTCTTCTTTTACGATTCGTCCCATCTCTACGTATTTCCTCATGACCCCGCGCCTGTCCCCATCTCGATCCTTTTTCACAAACATCCTCCTCGCCCATTCGACAGCAAATCTTCATACTCGTGCCCCGTCTACCCCATCTTCCGCACTCCCCTATTCACCCCTCTTTCCCAAGTCAGAAGCAACAGAAAGTTGAAAAGGACCTACCAGTATGACAAACTCCCGTATAATAAATTTCAATTCTCACTTCATTCGCCTTGGGAGGAGCAACCTCAATATCCTCAATACTGAGTTCTTGACCTGCTTCCCAAGCAACTGCCGCCTATTCATTTCTCGATTAGCTTTTATTTCTTTCCTCTCCCCACTACCTTTCTCCAGCATCTTTCTATCTTCTCCCCGAATACCAAGATCCAGTTAAGAATCTCGCAGATTTCCACCCGCGCCATTCCGCAGCTCCCGCAGAAGAGTTCCTAAGTTTCTGTGGAATCTGCCAACGCAACAGATGATATTCCGAGTGTATTCGCAGCAGAAATGATAGATCTCTCCCGGGGATCATGTATGTATGTAGATGGGTATGAAAAATGGCAGCTAACCTTGCAGGTAATAGTCTATTATTATTTTTGAATTAGCATATGTACTGTACTGCAACTGCACGAATCTCCATTCCCACGAGTCCGCGAGAATCGTATGCATCAATCCATCGATCGATAAACCTCTCCGTCCATCTCCCGTCCCCCCACCAAACCGTGCAGACACGCAAAACAGAAAACAAAACATACCTTTCCAACAGTATCCGCAGGCATGTTGTCTTATTCCGTTCTTTGATTCGTCGATTCTCTTGTGTAAGTTAAAGCTCTCAAGGTATTCAAAAGCTCTCAAGGTGTACAAAATGCGTCGTGTATTTCTTGTGTTTCGTTCTGTTCGAGAAGAGGACAAACCAAGTAAATAGCCGTTGGTTACAAATGAGGGGTAAGCTCGTAAGTAAACGATATTTCGTTAAGCTTTAAGGTTGAATGGAGCTGTTTGTAAGGTGTTTGTCAGGTATGCTATGTCGGACTTCTTTCGGATAGGTAGCTACTTGGTAAGGCAAGGTAAATGAGGGGCAAGTTACAGAACAGGTAAAAGTATATCCACCTGTGATGAATATCTCATCAACGATTCTATTCCATTGGATTTCCTAATCAGGTATTACGATACAAAAGCTACGGAAGAGAGTATATTTTGACTCACACGCCGAGATTGTGCTGGGTGGACAATGTGATGAATTATCAGATAGCATAATCTTCCTCCAGGAGTAGACAAGACTTTACATACTACATAGATATCCAGAAGCTTGAGAATGAGGTCGGAGCTCATCGGCATCAATCCATCTCCCCACCTCGGGATCTTTTATCCACATCGAGTAACACTTTTTCGTGCCCAAAGAAGATTCACCAAGGACGACTGAATCTAGACTCGGAATCCTAGGTATTTCTTCTCGAAATTTCCTCGAAACCTATTTACATACGCACAGTATATAATACCAATACACATCTCTACATTATACCCCCTTCCCCTCTCTTCCCTCCCCTTCCATCCTCTCCTCTCCTCTCCTCTCCCCTCCTCTTACCAAGAAACCAAGACCATCTACCAACCAACCACCCAGCAGATCTACAGATACCGAAACCCTCGCAATTCGGAGACTGCGCTATGATTCTCTCTGCATCTAACTTTCTATCTAGCATCATACTTCTTGGCTCTCCTCATTCTCTTATTGCATCCCATGCCTAATACCTAGTATCTATCCCTACCACCAATTCAATAAGTCCAATCCATATCCAAACCAACACAGCACAATTCTCAATCTTCATTCTCAATCCTCAGTTCTCGATTCCCCATCTATATCCCCAGCATTCATAACCCCAATCAATCACTCCAATTCGATCCAATACCGATATACTACCTAGATATCCAATATCTAAGTCTAATCACCGATCATCCCGCCTCTTCCCTTCTCTACCAATACTCGTCTAGAAACGAATTTGTATTTATTTCGATATCTACATCTCTCCTGAAGAAATCTATACATCTACCCACTTACTCCATACTCATACTCATATCCATACTCCTACTCATCTACAAATTCACCTTTCCATCTCTCCTCTCTATCATTTGCTCTATCATTCACTCTATACCTCTCTACCTCTCTACCTCCTCCCTCCCTTACCACCCCTCCCACCCCATCACCTCCCTTTTCACCTATTCCCCTCCAAATACCTCTCCAGAGTCCAAACTCCCATACCAATTCCAATACTCATTCCTGCATTCACATATCCCATATCCTATATTCTATACCCACCCCATTCCCATACCCACAATTCATGTCCCCAAATCCCCAGCCTCACTAACAGACCAACTACATATAATTCAGATGTCAATCTGAATCTCCATCTCTATCATCAATTTCTTTCCAAATCCCCTTCTCCTCAAACCTATTTCTTTATCTCCCTCTATCCCTCTTTCCTACAACACCAAACTTAAAGCTCTTATAAACTCATACTACCCATCCATCCATCTATATTCCGCACCCTCCTATCTAAAATCTCATCCATTATCAATTCTACTACTGATCAAACCTCGTATACACATACACGCAACCCACGCGTGCACAAATCACATCGCATCACATCACATCACAAAACCAGAAAGCAATCATTACTGGTTCAAAATGTGTTATTCCATTTTGTATATGCCACTCTCCACTAGGTATTCTTGCGCTAGGTAGATATCTTCCACTCATTGTTCGCTGTTGGTATCTTCTACTACCACAGACACAACATCATCATCATCATCCTCGCCAACACTAATGCCAAGAGCCCCTCCGCGCGCTCCATAATCCTTCAACCCGCAGTCTCTCTAGTTTTCCCCCATCGTCTTCAGCGCGCTAGGTACTCTCATAGAACACTGCTCTCTCACCTCCTCCCACTCATTCGTCAATCCACCACAATATCAAACAAAAGAAAGCCACTACACTTCAAACTAGTTTATCGTAGGCTAGCTGGCCTCCAAAGAAAGAAAGAAAGAAATAAATAAAAGAGAGAAAAGAATCCATTCATCAAGACTCAAAAAAGAAAGAAAAAACGCCATTCCACTCCCCCATAATGGTATTTGTGATATAATATGACTACAAAGCTGTGCCCCTCAAATTCCCTTTCCATTCATTCCCACCACATATTAAAAAAAGGAGCACGGCTTCCGAAATGAAACTTTTGATGAGAACGTGGGTGTGTGCATAGCATGGATGGATGAAAAAGATCGTAACAATTTAAACCCCCATCCTATTCGAATTAAAAGTTTTGTGAAATACCTGCACTTTGTTGGCCTGGGTAATGTGATGGATTCTCGATTCGTGTGTTTCTTCTCGCTGATACATCACGTATAATTGGTTGACCCGCAGCTTCAGCTCGATTTTGTGGACTTCCATATGGTGTTGCATCGGTGTATGGGTTTCCACCAGCGCCTCCGTATTGATCATAGTATTGTCCACCTCCGTTATATCCAGCTTCACCTGATCCATCTGATCGGCCGGCTGCACTGTACGATGAAGAAGCATTCGATGGTCCACGATTTATATCACGATTTCCCGCTGTAGCTGGTCCCATAACGCCCATACCTTCTTCTTCATGGTGATCAACTAAAGGATTGTCAGATCGAGTATCGGAAAGTGCATGAGTCGGTGATCCATCCGAATAAGCCATACCAATTCCGCCTGCTGATTGGCCCCCAGATAATGTTGTCGAGGCTTTTCTTCCTGATGATGCTACGGCTGTAGTTCCCCATCCACGATATCCAGATCCTCCTTCTTCGCGCATTTCGAATGGTCCATCGCTTCCACCTGATCCTACAGCTGGAATAGTTGGATCATTGTTGGGGTTGTATCCATATTCCTCAACTTCCTTTCTTCTCATTTCTTCGGCATCCTTACGTTGCTTGCGTCTTCTCCAGAAGAATAATCCAGCAGCAATCAAAGCAGCAACTGCGACGATAGGTACGACTACTGCGATAGCAATTGTTCCTCCACTCGAAATACCTTTACTGCTCGAATTACTCGATCCTGTACTGCTAAGGCCGGCTGTTCCGGAAGCTGTTGCAGAAGATGAAGTTGATGATGTGGAAGATGCTTTAGATGTGACGGCCTGAGTAGATGTGATGTATTCGGTTGTGACTTGTCCAGACGATACGCCATCCGTTGGAGTTACGGTAACGACTGATACGAAAACTGAAGATGATTGTGTAGGGTCGGCAGTTGTTGCGGGAGTTGTGGCGGCTTCTGTGGTTTGTTGAGTTGTAGGTTGAGTAACAAGAGCGGAAGTTGTAGGAGTGGTTCCGACTGTCACTGGAGTTGTCGGCGTTGGAGTTGTTGGCGCCGGGGTTGTTTCTATTGATGATTGTGTAGTGGGTAATACTGTAGGGGTAGTCGTTGCAGGATCAGCACTTGTGACTGTAGTCGATGGAGTTGTGTTAGCAATTGCACTCGACGAAGGAGCGACGGTGGATGATGTAGATATTAAAGACTCTGAAGTCGCCGAAGGGACTTCAGAAGAAGTAGGTGCAGGCGCACTGGTTGCCATACTTGTAGTGTTAGAAGACATCGTGAATTGTCTGACGACAAATTTTCTGGGCTTCCTAAATGTAGCCATATTATTAGTCACCAATCTCCAATTGCATTCAGCCACTCTACATTGAACATTTAGGCAAAATGTAGAGATTGAGTAACTGATATAATATCTTGGAAATATCTTACCCTCAGCCAATCTTTCCCTTTCTTGAACAATATAACCACCAACTGTATGTGTTGTTGTAGCAGTGGAGAATTGCAATACGATGCAGTTTCGAATTGGTTGAAGAAGGTATTCAACGTATTCAAGCACAAACGAGAGGTGCTTCGAAATGACCGGACGAAGATCGATTTGGGGGTTAAGTCGGGCTATTGGTTTTGGTGTAGTGTACTTGAGTGGTTCTCGTACAATGATTACGAACGCTTTGATTATTATTTTTTCCTTCCGGGGGTGAGAGGGTTTCGACACGTCGCAGATGTTGGGAAATAAATGGTTGTTAAAAGTTGTATGTATAGAGTAGAAGAAAGAGTTAATAAGAGAAGACTGCAATCGAATGCGTCTTCCAAATTTCGATTAATAAGGCGTTTAAGTTTGAGATCTAAGACTTTGGACCGACAAGAAGAGGTTTGTTTGGTTTGTGAATACCTAGGTAATGAACGAAGGGGTAATTTGGAAATGGTTGAAATCGGTAGGTTGTTATGTTTTTTTTGGTTGTTTGATCGTTTTAGACGAATGAAATACGAGATACCAGATACCTAGATAGGTAATGGAAAATGAATGTGTGGTGAAAGTGGAAATGGAGGCGTTCAGTAGTGGCAGTGGCAGTGGCAGTGACCGTCGCAGGAAGAGGGAGAGTAGAAAATGGAGAATAAAAATGAATGAGAGTAAATCGTTTTCGATCGAACGAATTGCTTTCGGTCGGTACCTCCTTAGGTATTTTCGATTATGTACTGTATTGACGTATAATTTCCAATGTTTTGTGCCGGTTTGGTTATGTGAGACAACAAGTGACACCCTCAGACAAAGATTCTTCACTTCTCTTTCCCTTTTCTTCTTCTTCTAACTTCTCTCAAAATTCAAACTCCACTCACTCAGTCCACTCAGCCTTCACGAACCACTGATGAGGTTCTAAGACTCCTAGTCTGTACTCTGTAACTCTGTTGTTTTTACTTTTTCCTTGCCAGGGTTCAAGGTATCTTTCTCAGCCCGAGCCAACGTGCTACGAAATTAGATTTTCTTAGCTGGCAGCGGGATGGGATGGCTATGACCGTGATATCGGAATTTGGGGGAAGATTGAGGACTCGCTCGTGGGTTGACTGATTTGATTTGATTTGATTGATTGATTATATCGATAAGAGTAGAGTGCTTAGGTAGGTAGTAGTTGTTGTCTTGGTTGCTGTTATTGCCGTCGTCGTCGTCGTCGTCGTCTTTGGATTTGAGAGGAATGTGTTTGGGATTTCCATAGACGGAGGGATTCGCGGAGAAGAATTGATGTTATTCGTACTGTGAGAATCAATCAAAACACATGCATTGTGATGAATGGATGGATTTGTTTGGTCGATATAAACCTCGGAACAAGGTTGGAATCGGAAGAGAGGAAGCTTGTGCGGTATCTGTGAGTATTGAAAGTTTTTACGGGTAGGTCCAAGATAGGTAGGAATGAGTTTGTTCCTGCTCTAAATTGTAACTACCTACCTAGGTAGTCAATGTAAATACCCTTCTGCAAAACTATATCTCTTCAATTCAACTTTATGATTTCATCGATGTCCATATTATCATCATGATTCGGAGCATTTTTGACATTTGAGTTGATGTTTTCCTAATACCACTATCACTCGTGACTATTTCTATAATAACTCTAAATATACTCCTGAAGTCTAAAATTTCCCTAAAAGTCTATATTTCGAGTTTAACGATTTTGCATCTCTTGTTATTATGTTGCAATTGCCTTGTTCGCCTTGTTCGCCATGTCTCTTGGTATTTCTCATGGAAATGAGATACGATGTCGATCAGACGGTATCTTAAAAAACTAACATCGATAGTCTCCAAGCTAAGATGCAAAGATTCTCGTCTACCAAATCATCTCAACTTCCCCAACTTCAGGGTCTATTCTTGTATAATATCGCCTGCAACTGCGCCTAGGTGACAAAAAAAGGCCTTTCAGAAGTACAAACATTAGTTGTCTCTCTAAGCATGCAGTGTCAATCGTGATATCCCCACGAATCAGAAGTGATGACATCGTCGACAATACGAATGTACGAAGTACGAAAATGACCGTTTCATTGGTGGCTGTGTCTTTATGTAAGTAAGAAATCTCAGCATATTAATAAACGGCTGCATCGTGACGGCGTCGGTCAAATGATGGATCTTTCCTCAAGCCTCCATCGTATTGCGCCCACCTCACCAGTGCAGTTCGTTGAACTAAAATGATTCATGGCAATTCACGATCCACGAGCCTTCATCCTTTGGCAAGCAATGTATCAAGACGTTTCCATCGACGCTCAATTCTTCTCTTCCACTTTCCAAGGTCCTTTCCGAATTGTAACATCACTTGGATCTCTCCTTCCTAATGCATCTTCGCATAACCCAAATTCGGTCAAACTCCTCCGGATTTGATGATCGCCGTTACTGTGCTGTATTGCAAAACTTGCATCTTCAAAACTGCAGGTATAACGGGTTCATCACAATCCCCCTAACCCCTTGATTGACCCCTCACAGAAAAACATTCGCACACAACAATTTTTTGGCAACTTCACAACATTCAATTCCAATTCAAAATATCTCATTTAGAAATGAAACTTGATTCGTCAATCCATACCTTCCATGTCTTCCTTGAGACCTTCCATTCCAGCGATTTTCATGAATTATAAGATCCGAAAACCCACAATATGATTCGTCAATAAATCGGAAATTAACCAAATACCATCCCTACCAGTGACGAAAATGGTGTATAATTTTCATTTGATTTCCCCGTTGTTTTTCCAAGATGGTAAAATAATAAGCAAGGGGCGAGGAGAATATATGAGGAGAAACCACGAGATTTCTAGGACCTGGGTCTTTGGATTTCCTTGTCCTTAAAGATCCTCTGATATAAAAACATGGAAGAGCAATTGACGTCAGGAAATTATAGAGAGCGTTGTCATTATTGACATTGATCATTCCGATGAGTTGGAGAGAGTGTGATGGGATAGTGCTGGTTTGGCAAGTGATCTGGCCAATCGCTCATTTCTTGAAATTCTGGTTCACCTTGTAACCACTGGTTGATCCTGTCAAATTTCAAGAATCCATCGTACCGCTCGCTGCTACATGGGAGGACAATAAGTTTCAAAGTACAAGAAGACTCAATTACTAAATTCACACTCGTGATTTGGATAACTTATCTGCAATTAGAAATAAGTATCTCCATTCATACTCGATTTTAAGACTTTGAAGCAATAAAGAATACATGGTCTTATTCCAATAGTCTATGCATAATATTTCCAATGGTAGAAGGGTTCAAAAAGTGAAAAAAAGTAAATTCAGTCGCGTATCACGTGATTATCCTCAAAGTTCACCTTTGCTGAGCTACGAGCTCCATATCAAAAAAGCATGAAATCAAGTTTCTCGATACTAGCGATCTTTCTTTCTTCATCTCGTAAGCACGACGGTCAGCGTGGGTCGTGATTTCTTTCTTTCTTTCTTCGACACAACAGGTAGTGTGAGTATTCCATTCCCATGCCCATTCCCATTCTCCCATTCCACTTAGCAGCCAGTCTATATTGCATGTTTCTTTGCTCCGTTGCATGGAATTGAGATATCTATATCTATTGTGCTTCTCATAGCATATAGATTGGTATCTTGATGGGAGTTATTGAGCCACGGTTCTTACATTGTTTCCCATCTCAAGACCGGAGTGATCTCGAGATAGCTGAAAGGAATTGTGTTGTTTGTGCTTTGGGGCTTTATCTATGGATGGAAACCGTCATGGCTGTCCACAGAAACTTATGATATTCTTTCCGCAGATTGGTACAATACTATATCGCCGCGCGGGGCCGGTGTTGTTGATATCATTTGGCCCCAATGTTCATCATTCTTCTCAGAAGCAATCAGCTGCATAGTTTTAAACTCGAGCAAAGGAAAGAGACAAGCAACTCAAACACACAAATGATTCACGCCGACTTCAAAGGTTCATCTCATCTATCGCATTCGATCTTTCGTTTGATATCAATGAATGATTACTTTTGACGCCTCACCTTTCGAGATAAACCTCTTTCCTAACCCCTGCTCTCGACTGGTTCATTGCATCTGGGGCGGATTGAAGCCTCGAGGGGCTTCACCCCGTTCTCTTCATAAGTTCACTTGTGTCGACACGGTTCACAGTAACCAATTCTTTCTCCTGTCCTGGACATGATATCAAACGGTTCGCTTCGAATATTGTCATGGAGTTCTTGTGACAATCACTTGAATTCTTCACATACATTTTCAAGGCCAGTCCCGAGCAGCGAAGTTAACGAGGTTCATGCCAAACAACACATCGATTCGATAGTTAGAAAATCTCTGTATTCCCAGAATTCACACTCCAGTAAAGGTGCGAGATGATTAAGAAATGACTCCTCTTTTTTCCCGCTTCCTTTCCGTCTCATCTACTTCACCATGTTTTTACACTTTTATGCATGTGCTCGTGATAATTTTTGTTATTATTACTCCCCAATATACCGGATCTTTCATGTCATACATGTATTCCGAAGTCACATGGATTATGCTCTTGATTCCTTTCTTCTAGGATCGTAGAGGAAGAAAGATGAACGATTTCTGGGATATGAAGCGGCTTCTCTCTCTTCTGTGGTGGAGAAAAACGAAATGGAATGGAGCAAGTGATATGTTGAAAAGAATTCTTTTTATAGAGGTGGATTGATTGGTTTCAGATTTGTAGAAAGTCTGAACGTTAGAAGTTATGACAAGAAATCCACTTTCACTAATCACTAGCACATGTTGTATTGCGTCACAGATGTATGTTTTCCACAGTCTCACAATAATGCATGGCGAGTTGGGACGAAGTTTTGTGGATGAGGGAATATATTTTCTACCTGCCATCCAAAACCATGCATAGTTTTAGTAGCTTAATTCATTGTACACTGAGTCATTACTGGCGAGTTGACTCTAACTCTGCATATAGCTTCTGGGATGCAGCTAAATGTCTGGAGGAAGAGGACGGTTCAAAGCCACCCACGCCCTTTGACACTCGATCTTTGCCCGGTAAAGTTGAAACAAAAGACGCCTCATCACGTCCGGTCTAGCCTGGTTATCCTCCTCAGCATCTACTTCTCTGCGGATAGTACCTTGTTCCAGGTTCTTAAGAGCTTGCCAATATTCATACACGCGTGTTTTGTTTCCCCAGTTCCTTGGAGGCCGTGGATGTCGTGGATGGTCTCCATACTCTGTATATCGCTCATTTCTCGCAGGATTTGGATCGAGCCAACGGCGATAGTATATAACATCGAAAAAAACGTTGTCCCTTATGTCAGGGGCCCCTGTAGCGAGTTCGCGGTAGTTGCTGGCTTCTCTCAACCGTTCGAGTAGTACAGAGATGTTTCTTTGCACGGTGTTGCTATCAGCATCACCAAATTCTGCACGGTGATCGGGACAAATGTCATCTGGCAAAGGAGGATTGAGGCTATAACGACACGGCCGTCTCTCTGGACGTTCTCGGAAGCGTTGGTTTTGAAGCTCCGGGTTTTCTTGACGATCACATCCATCCCAATCTTGGTTGGGCTGATATCTGTGATCGTCTGGGCGGCTATCGCAGTAGTATCGAGCGACGTTGGCGGGTCTACACATAATTGCAGCTGTAATATTCTTCTTGAGACAGAGTCAGCGACGATTTCACTCTGTGAGAGAGATTCATATTACCTGTACCGGAAGAACTATCTCTGAGATCTGATAGTAGAGTGACTTCGTCTTGAACTGTTGTTTTATGTTTGATTTTCAATCGTCGAATTATTGGAGAGTTCAGTGTTGATATCCGAGCAAGTGTTTGGTTGTACTTAAGAAGGGAAAAAAAGTGAACTGAGAGGGGAACTACTGAGTATTGGGTATGGAACTCGATATCTTCACAAGTCATCAGAGGAACATGATTTATTACGATGAATTCTTTCCAGGGGAAATCTAATGGACTCATATCGTAGTTTCGACTCACTTCAATTGTCACCACATGTACTACATGTGAGTTTTAGTATTGGAAGTCAGAGTAGAATGAAGATACGAAGATCAAATCACAGGAGTTAGGAATGAAATCCCAAACGTCATGGTGTGAATGCTAAGTTTGAATTACAATAGCAATCTAAGCCGTTGACCAAGTGATAAAACCCCAGAATAATGTAACCCCCAAAGCGCTGGATAACAAGAATATCTACAAGTATCATACGATGTAGCACCACCACCAACCATGCTCTATCTCAAATTTTATGTATCTACCTATGAGCATCATCCTCTCAACGTATGCAGCACGCAATACTCAATCTGACAACGAGCAAGCTGGCCAAATATCTCTGCCAATGATTCATTTTTCACCTCGCTGTTCCCACGTCTTATAATATCCGCCAATTTCCGCCACTGCGGGATATCCACATGGAGGAGCTGATCAAAGTACTTAGTACCACTAGATGTATTATTCTCCCTATACCCGGCGTCTTTTGGAGGCGGCATATACTGAGTATACTTTTCATTCGGCGCGGGCATCTCTATATACATCGCAAAATCGAAAACCAAGTGAGACAAAGAACGCATTTCCGCCCTGAGTTTGCTGGGGTTGTTGAAGAGTCCACAAAGTTCATCCATGCGTTGGAGAATAGCCTTCATATGCGCATTTATGATGGCGGTACGCTCAGTTCCCCATTTAAAATAGCAATCGGGACAAACTGACTTCGCGAGTGGCGCTTGATCGGGTGCATCGTAACATGTTCTCTCTGGTGCTGAGAATACTTTTCCGCGAAGGTTTACATTGTGATGATTTAAACATCCTTCCCATTGCTCCGACTCTGGGTTGAGATAGACATGTGGCGGGGATGCTTGGTCATCGTCGCAATAGTATGTGATGGGTTTGGTGAGTCGACACATGTTTATGACTAGAAGTCAAGTATCCAATGTCAGGGAGGGGCTTGGTCATCTGGATATGAAGCTCACCTGTATAGTAATAAATTATGAGCTATGATCAAAGCTACCGGGGATTCCCACGAGATTTTAAGTAGTAAAATCTACAAGGGAAGCAAGATAGTTATGAATGGTGTATGAATACAAGTCAAAGGATTCACTCACCAGTCAATCATTGTTGTAATTAAGCAAGTTAAACCAACTCGTTGCTTCCTCTCTTTGCAATCGTTACTACTACAGAGGCATAAAACGCCTGCCCTTGCCTTAATTATAGCAGTCAGTCTAAGCGGAAGGCATATTGTAAATAAATGGCTAATAGAGTCAAAAGGTCTTGGTCAAAACCCGGGAGTCATAAGTGAGCCGGTACTCTCAAAACGCAGTTTCCAATCGTTCACAACCAAAGTAACAAGATTACCTATATCTCGGCCAGATTTTGAGCTCGTGATGTCTCAAGAGTAGCAAATTTTCAAACACAATCCAAGGTTTGCGTGAGTTGATCTCGCGGTTATATCCAATGTAGTGAACAATCAGAATTTTGCCACTGGGGTAAAGTCTGTAAATTTGAACTGCCTTTGAGAAGGCAAATGTCTGATGTTCTCTTGGTATAGAATGAGTCATGTCTAGACTCTAAACTACTCGTATGATTGATTTGCGCTCCAAAGCATTGTCGGGGAAGAAAATCTAGGCAAGAGACAATATAATTGTATACCAATGAACATAGTGTATGCATTTAAGTATTCCTTGATGGGCAAGTTCAACTTTCCTTGCTGTCGAACGCCACTGCATGGCTCCTGTATACTGTGAGGGTAGGAGCGAGAGTGTTGAGGGCACATATAGGAAGCCACTTGACATTCCTCTGCTTGGAATTTCAAAGCTTAATATTTGTATTCAAACCCAGTTCCTGTAGTCTCAAAGTAGTCTCGGCTCATGCCTCCTTCACGACCTTCATGATACTATTCGTAGTTTGTAACAAGAGAAGTCTTCAGACTACTTGAGATGTTGAATGCATTTCGAAAATTGAATTGTTTTCAAATGCGGAAATCTCACATCTCACCTGCTATTCCAAACTCCAGAGTCAGCGACTATATTCTCCACTTGGTCATAATATTATAACAACATCGCTACCCAGAATCATCATAATGAGACTGTAGCAACTGCTTTCTTCTCTTCATTGCGAATTTGCAATTGCCAGTCGGGAAGAATCGCACCTAAAGCTCTGACCTCGGCGAATCACATGATGCGGCCGCTTGTCAAAAGTCCATGACGTCCATATTTACTTCCCCACGCCGTACACGATATCCTCCCCAGCTTGAGATTTTTCCAATTGCTTTACGAGCTTCGAGATTAAACTACTTACATTTCAATTCATATCAAAATGACATCTCTACGTATTGCCCGTCGGGCTTTCCGTACCTCAATGCTTAATACTTCTCGACCACTTTCCAGTACAACTTTCCGATTTGCAAATGCCAATCCCGGCAATGCAAAAGAGCATGATGGGACTGAAGAGTATCGCAAACGTCAAATGGAAAAGCCATTAAATCCACATATGACGAATACCAATTCTACTATTGTAAACGAAATGCCTAGTGCAGGTGCGGGAAAGGTTCCACCAGAGTTTATAACAAGTGTGGATGGAAATTTCACTCCAAAAGATAGTGTACCGGAAAACACGGAGAGGATGACTGGTGGCACTCAAGATGGACATGGAAGTGGTGTTAATAGGGAAATGGCTGTTGGAGAAATGGAGGGAGCACAGTTCCGAGTAGAGCCATTGAGAAGGGACGGAGAGCACGAGGAGAAGATGAGAGCGAGATTATTGTGTATGTTTTTCGACATTTCGCCACGACATCTATCTTGATACTATTTTCCTATAAGGATCAAAACCTTGCTAATAGAATGTCCCATAGATCAATCGCGCAAACGAGGAACTCTTGAATCCGATCTCCTAATGTCCACCTTTGCCGATGCTCACCTACCTAAAATGACCGCTGCACAAATGGTACAATATGATCAATTCCTCGACGAAAATGATTGGGATATCTATTACTGGGTCACCCAAGAACCATCCCCAACATCTCGCGAAACAGCGGAAGGAGCTGGCCTTGGACCCGAAGGAGCTACAACCAACGCTATGGGTACCGATCAAAAGAAATCACCAGTAGCACAAGGTACAGATCCTGGCAAACAAACCGGTCCCGAATTAGAGACAGATGCATGGAGAAACGGTGCTCCCAGAAGTGGAGAATGGGCACAAACGATTGGAACTTTCAAGCCTGCTTATAGACCGGTACCAAAAAGATGGCAAAACAGTGAGATTTTGGCTATGTTGAGGAAACATGTTATCTCGAGATCGGCGGGAGGTGTGCATGATGTGGAATTGGGTTCCACTAGTGTATCTGGTAAGGGAATGGCTTTCATGCCACCTATCTTTCAGACTGATCAGAAGCGATCATAAAATGAGGGTCAAAGGATTGTAACCACATAGGAAAAGGACTTTCTATTGGTCTGTTCACTGTAAGTAGGGATACCATTCATGTATGATATTAGTTAACGATGTACGGGTATGATAATTATCATTAACATATTCCATATTTATCATATGTTCTGATCTCAAAATACCTCAGCCCACCAACTATATTTATTCATACCGCTAATAACCACATTCATGTCCATCTTATATCTGAACTTTCATCTAATCTTTACCCAAAACATCTAAATACACCCCTGAATTCTTCACCCCTGAATTACACATTACGACTGACATCCAACATTACGAAATCTAGTTCCCGCCTCGGCAAAATTATCCACCTCCTAAACTAACCTTCCTTCCCTTTTCCTTGCCGACAATGCAGGTCGTAAACACGAGCCCAAGTCTAATCTTTCACAACAATTACATGCCAGCTCCAACCTGCCCTTCAGCAAAGTCTCCTAGCCCGAGACTCAAGAGTGTGCATTGGATGAATAGCCATGTTCGTACTTGTACCGGGTAATGAATGATTGTGTGCAAAATTAGGGTGATACTTTCTCGGGGGAGTGAAAGCATATTGGATATTGTGATTTCGTCTTTGTGTATGATTGGTGACGAAGATAAGTGTGAGCATTTATGAAGATGTAGAGTAGCGAGAGTGGTTATCCGGTATGATAAAGAGGGCTCGTGAAAAGCCAATCCGGCGACGAAACGAATACAAGCCAAAGATTTCCAAGTAAAGAGAAACTCTCGTCTCTCAAAATCAAATCAAGAACCCCTTTTGAAAACCACTTTAAGGACTTTATCTCTACCCTTCCACTTTCTCACAACAAACTCCTTACTTTTCCTCAACAACTCTTTTTCACTTCTCAATAATTCCGCTTCGCTTCGCCCTCTCCCAGCACCCAACGTATAACAAGAAGAAACAGATTGCCAATAAAACCCTTCTCTACTCATTCCCTCTACCTTTTCTATACTTATTCTCTTCCCTTCAAAGAGTTGACACCAATAACTCCCTGACACTTCTTTAGTAAACCCTCCAATTTCCTCGATATTCTCTCCGTCCCAAATTCCGCCCTCAAGTTCGTTTTCCCAGCGCTAACCACCGGACTCAAAGGGCTCGGCAATCTCTCCAATCCCGATACGTCAGTCAACGTATCAGGCGTCTCGGTTCCAGGCACAATAGTTTCTTCGCTCGAAAAAGGCGTCTCACCACAATTCTCCGCTTGGTAAAAACTCCGCTCAATTTCTTTCCCGCGTTTTTTACACTCGAGAATGAGAGCGTGCCAGTAGAAAATTAGATCGCGACGGAGACGTTCGGCTTCCAGACGTTCTTCGAGAAGTCTTTCGAAGGCGTGCGAGAGCTCGATTTGGGCTTGGGGAGCGCTCATGTGGGAATTGGGATAGTGTGTATGTATGTATGTGGGTTATTGAGGGGTAAGTGGTGAGGTGTACGTGGGGAAAGTCAGACTTGCATATGCATACATGCAGGTACAATCAGATATGAAACTCCCGAAGAATGAATTGGAAGTGGAGCTTAAATATCATGCAAATAGGTGTCATAATAAATTCCTCTCTATTTTTACATTCAACCCTTCTTATAACTATCTCTTCCTTCCCTCCATTTCCTCATTTTCTTCAAATTCTGCAACCAAGCTTAGAAAAACCCCAAAGGCTGGAAACAAAAATGCAAAGAATTGCAAAAACTTCATCGCGCCATCTCGAAGAATTCGCGAAAACTGCTCTGGAATGTGAAATGAACCCCCTCCACAAATCTGCCACAAAGAAATATTTCCAAAAAGCTCAGCAACCAATTACCAAGGAAATGATCGACGCCATACATTCCTCGGTCACAATGTGTTTGTAGCCGACGAAAAATTGTGTATCTTACAGGTTCACATCTCTTTGTTCTTTGAGAGAATCCCCTCAAGCCATGTGGGTTTCTTTGATAAACTTGACAGCTCCATCTTCGCAAAGGAACTCGAGTCGATCAAAGAGAAAAACTTTTCATGGAGCTATGGGGGGGGTAGCTATATTATGCTGTAGTTTCTCCAATTGCTTTCGAAAGCTCTTTCCCGTCTATATTTAATTTCTTAAACGTTTGCATCACTTTTACTTCTATCCAAAACCGAGGCGAGGATTTTTCGCCTATCCATCTCCAAGAATGTACTGCATTCCCACACCCAACGATATAGCTCCGCATCGGCAAACACATGCGCAGAACGGTACGAAATGGCTAGTATCGGCACGTATTGCCATCCCGGGGAATTCGAGACGATGTTTAAGGACGGTGCAGAGTGCACAATCACGTGTATGTCACGCAAATATACTTCATTCCAATGAGCACAGTGTATAATATAATGAAGAAGGCTGGTAGACACCTGACCTGTTCATAAATATCTCCTCCTGGACATTTTTGTCTTGTTTGCTTCATCACCTACATCATCGTACATCTGGCATTTGACTTGCGTATTCTGCTTCTCCCTCCAGCCTATCATACTTGTGCCTTTCTAACTTTATCTGTATACTCAGGCACGTTCATACCTTACTACTCAGCCTCTTCATACCAAACCAAATATGTCTCCTCCGACGAATATTGGAAAGTCATCGGAATTATTCACAAATAACTTCGACGAATTAGATAACGCATTTTTCGACGAATTTATTACATTCAGTCCGTCCAATGATGATGATGATGACCTTCCCCAGCCTAAATCCTCAGAAGGCTCATCAGATAGCAAAGATCAAGATTCAGAGACACTACTAGGATCTCTACACGATGCCGATGCCCTGAAAATCGAAGCCAATTGGCAAGGCGATCCTTGGGTTTTCGCCCAAGATTCAGCCTCACCAGACGGCACACAAGATAATCTTTTCTATGCAGAACTATCTGGCAGAGCCGCAATATCTGACTCCGATCTTCTCAGCCTTGAAGATATTTCTTTGCAACCACCTCAAATAGAAGCATGGTCTCATCCATCTCTTCCAACGACACCAGCACCCGCTGCTTCAACCAGAAAGAAGAGCCGTGTTGAAGCACTTGCCAACACTTTGAAGAAAGTTAGCACAAAATCAGAGAAATCTCTCCGAAGTCCTATCCGAAAATCGCATACAAACCCTTCAAACATGCCACGAGGCTCATCGAGTCTTGGAAAAATGAGCCGGGAAACAATGAGACGGAAATTAGCTTTGGATTCTTCAAAATTTAGTTTCAACCCTCAACATCAATCACCAATGTCACCTCCACAATCAGCTAGAATTTCCAATGGGTCTGAACACACCTCATCGTTGAAGAAAATTCAGAAAACACAGAAAACAGATGTTTCTGAGGTTTCATGGACTGGCATGCCGCAAGACTTACAATTCCCATCCATACCTACGGATTACAACACACCACTATCAACACCTAACCTAGACAATAAACACACACCAGAAATGAGATATCGTCAATCATCATCAAATGCATCAATGTACCCCATAACGCCCAAATCTCAACAAGTATCAGCCTCATGGTCACATGTACCAGGGTCAAATTTCAGCTCAATTGGAGCCTCATCTGGATATCCCGTTGAAGTAGAAGCTGACGGAAATTCTCTCTGGTGGAACCACGCAGCAACAACCCCAATGGCACAACCTTCGCCGAACACACTTCACCGAAATTCTCAAAGGGCGACCAAAAACCTTGCTTTCCATTTACAAAATGAACTTTCATATAACAGCAATGAAATGAACATAGCGCAAGGATTAATGATATCCATGCCAGAAAGTATGCCCCAACAATCATTTGTCGTAGAATCTTCCCCTATGCTTCAGCAAGGATATTTCAACACCAGTACCAGTGGAGGAGGACCCCAACCCCACACACCATATCACACTCACCATGGAGCATCTCGAACACACTCGCATTCACACTACTCCCACCACTCTCCCTCATCCCGCAAATCGCATCAACATTCCCATCACTACCCCAATCCGCGACCCCGCAAAACTCGCACCGGATCCAGCGGTTCCGAATCGCCCTCTCCCAAATCCTCACCTACGTTCCACGTGCGAAAACAACGGAAATCAAAAAATAGAAATACATCTCCCCGAACTCCTACTTCGGGACGCGGTGGGGTGGATTTTGTTAATTATACTCCAGATGATAGTCGCAAGATATTGACTGGAGTAGCACCCAGTGGATCGAGTAAGACGAAAGCGAGACGAGAGAAAGAAGCGATGGAGAAGAGAAGAAAATTATCGCAGGCGGCGCTGAAAGCTATCAGAGCAGCTGGAGGAGATGTGGGAAGCTTGGTTGAAGAGGGGTTATTTGTTTAATTCTTTTAATTTGTTACCTTTAATTTGTCTTGATTGATCAATCGTTTTGAATGGGTTGAATTAGTTTTTGATTAGCTTTGGTGTCTGGGTTAAGGGACTTTTACTTAATTAACTGTATCCACGTAGCTTGAGAATATACATAGACCTAGATACCTATATAAATTGATATCGTCGTTGGCTTTTAATCTTTCTTTTTCGATGTCTTTTGTGATCGTCTCCGAACAAGCTGCTGTGATGTTCGATATTGTCTGACAATGCCGGTGTGTATTCAAAGGTAATCAATCTCGCGGTGCATTAAAGAGCTAGAGAAATCTAGAAAGAGAAATGAAGCAATCAATAATGCGAAACAAAAAAAATGGATGAATTAAATTTATTTGAACCAGTAGACATTATTCATTGGCTAGGTATCTAGGTAAAGCTAACTAGTCTTTGTACACTCGCAGTTCAGACGATAGTTAGTTTTGCAACCTGAGTACAAAGTCTAGACGACAAAAGAAATTTCCATTCTCCAATATAATCAATCAACACAACAAGATGGAGCATCATGAAGTATATATGATCAAAGTCAAGCAGAAACAATGCGGCGAAGTTTTAGAGACAGGAACATATTTGAGGAAGGAAAATTGATGATATTACCGCAATTGGTATTGATGAAGAATTTTGAAGGCGGGCGGAGACTTGGGATTTTTGCCCGTCACAATCAGGATTGTTGAAACTGCTCAAACACCACATATATAACGGAGAAACGATTGAAAAATGGCTGTACATAAGTATGACAGATTATTTTTTCCTTTCTTTGAGAATGATTCTAGATCTCTTGGTTTCTACTATCAATCACGTTTCAAGATTATGTCTATCACACTTTTTTCAATTCAATATCATTGGTGTTGTTTACGATGAATGTCTCAACCCACTCTTGTACAAGTGTACATTGGCGAAACATGCCACGAGGACCGAATCGACACTTTTTGGTGGATTTCAGCCCTACCAATATACTATTGCATACGTCAAAACTAAGCTTCAAAGAAGATGACTTTGATGTTTTACTATTTGGATTCTCTTTGGGTGCCTCAAATTCCATTACATTCTTCTTTACCAGAAATACACACCTTCTCTTTCCCAATCTCAATTCCAACCCCCAATCACATAAATATATTCGCGATGTCTGAAACGCTCACCAACCTACAAGGGTATATATGATCAGAGATTCAGTACGCGCTTATCCAGAAGTTATTTCTGTGCATATGCATTCGATTCGCTTCCACCTTTCCTAATCCGATCTATTTTGAGATTAGATGTGGCGAAAATGAGAAGAGGTGATTGGTGCTATGTAGTATCCTCCACGTCTTTTATTGGGGGCGTCTAGGTTCCAAAGCGCTCTTGGCAATCCAGCCCCAGCTTCTGGGATACTTTCAGATGAAATTTCCGGTTCGTCTGAAGGGACGGGTCGTGATACAACGGTGGGAGGGAGGGAGGAAGGGAAGTGATGACTTCCGACTAGGATTCTTAGCTTGGGTTGGCGATGGCAATGTTTGTTTGTACCTATGAATAGGTATCTTCTTCTAACTTCACTTTCTTTGTTTTCTCTGTTGGTGTCTTGAATGAATTGTATATCTTATCTTCATATCTTGTACATCTTACATCTTACATTCACATATACAAACTTCAGCGAAAGTCCCGTGCAGCACAGCCCATTCACACACATATCACAAACTGGGGAGCTTATCGCAAGGTACGAAAAGGCTGTGCCACCCACAGGGAAGCCCACCAAAACATATATTCAAAAAATGTTACATCTTTCGCATTCGTACAATTAGAGTTTGGCATTCTACCACGATCGTTTTGAAGCTTTTAGGCTTCCACCAAAAGTGTTGAAATATCTAATTACCGAGGGCGAGTGCTTCTAGACCCGCTTTATTATTCTTCCAGGTATATTCACTCTGTATATACGAAAGAAAACGTTGGTTCTAACAATTTCCTCGCAGCCTTTTCCCTCGAACTTAATATTCGATATATACATAGAACTTTGAATAATTAAAGAATTGGGTTATGGCAGAACGTGAATTCGAGGAGATCCCTCAATCCAATCAATCTACATCACCCTCCTCAAAATCGAACTCAACGCATCATATCACCTCAATTGGAAATCAGAGCCCTCCAAATACACGTACCCAACATCATAATAGAAATCAGTCTTCATTAACATCAAAACTTTCACCTACATCAGAAGCTCCTTTTCTATCTAATGAAAGTGATGAGATTGATATCAGTCATGTGCCCTTATCTGCACATATATTGACACCATCGGGTCCAATGGATACACCATCAAAACACAATCGAAGATCATTATTCTTACCAGAAACCTTCAAGGCAGGACTTGCATCTCCCACTCAGAAATCTTCCAAACTTTTCTCGAAACGTGCTAGTTCGTATAATCCATCAACCACAAAAACAGATACCAATGCCAGCAAAGACACCACGAAGGGAAAACTTGCCCCCAAACGATTTTCTCAAAGAAAATCCCTCCTCAATCATTCTCGAGATGCATCTATCCCCGAAGAAGAATTCGATCTCAATCTCCTCAGTGCCGCTATGCCCATGGCCTACCAAGGAAAAACCATCGACAAAACCGCCAGCGCAGAAACCGAATATGAAGATGCACCCATGGTATCTCCCATGGCCATCCCCTTCGATCTCTCCATGTTCCACGAGCCCATCCACAACTCCTCCTTAACCCCTGCGATGCGCGAGCAAATCAATCGACAAGAAGCAGCGGGAATACTTACCGGTGGACTCGGCGCTGGCTTTACTCCAGATAGTACGATTACCAGCCACGATTTAATGGCCGAGAATTCTCAATCCAGCAACACAGCTTCTCGTCTCTCCCGTCGTCTAACTCTACGAAATGGTCTCACTCGAGCTCCCACACTCAAAGATCTCGCTCAAAACGAGGCCAACAGACGCGGCGAGGTAATCGAAGTCATCGTGCAAGAACATATCGATGCACCCGTAGATATAAGTTCCTTCGCCGGCCACACCGGAATGCACGAATCAAATTTCGATTTCAAGAGTATGGATTCTCTCCCCTCGACCATCAACAAAAAAGCCACATTCAAAAGTTCCAACGTGGAATTGTTCTACCCCCAAGCAAACTGGAAACCCTTTTCCATGCGCGCCCCTTATCTCACCGCACTCATCGTTATCTCCGTGGTCCTCGGCGCCGCAGAAGAATACCTCTATCAAAAATCGCGCAAAAGCCCTCTCTATTCCTTCACATCCGCATCTGCGATGAAGACATGGGATTATTTTTGTTTCAAATATCTGCCTACTCTCGTCGCCGTTACTTTTGGCGTTTTATGGCAAATCACCGATTTTGAAGTCAAGCGTCTAGAAGCTTATTATCAACTTTCCAGAGAAGGCGGTGCGTTGGCTGCGGAATCAATTAATGTGGATTATATCACCTTTTTTAACGTCTTGCGTCCTTTTCGCGCGTTGCAATTTAAACATTATGCTGTGGCCGTTTCGTCCATCGCGACTTTATTAGCTGTGTCTCTAGTTCCCACGCTACAATCTGCAAGCGTGATATTAATCCCGAGTCGAGAAATCAGAAGAGCAGATCCAACGGTACTAAAAGGAATCGTGATTAGTGGTCCCTGGTCCCGCTTACTCAGTCTCTCGCTCTGGCTCTGTGCTATCTTCGGATGTATCCTACTCTGGCAGCTGGAGCGTCGCCCCTCGGGTCTCGTGGCCGATGTTAAAGGAGTTGCTGGAATCGCCGCCATGGCAAATCGCTCGCATATCCTGATGGATTTCAAAGACATGGACACTGCAACTCCAGATATGATTCATCAGAAACTAAAAGCCCATCACTACACCCTACGCAATTCTTCTCTCGCCCCATCAGACCAAATCCTCACCCAAGCAGATAAAGATAAATACGATGCCCATTCCCACGCCTCTCAGAATCCGCATCCCCTATTCCTGCGTCTCATCGCCGGCATCCCATTCATAATCTCCATGTTTCTCTTTACCCTCCTCATCCCCATCATCCTCTTCACCCCCGCCAACATCATCACCGACAAAGCCCCCTGGCTCCTCACCCTCGGCGCCGTCTCCATCAAACTCTGCTGGGGCAGTCTCGAAACCGCCATCCGCATGATCGAACCCTTCTACATCCTCTCTCTGCGCCACGCCTCCCCCACCGCCCTCACTCTCGACTACACCGCCATGGCCTTCGGCTGGCTCCCCATCCGCGCTTTCCTCAACGGCCACTACCTCGTTGCCGTCGTAGGCCTCGGCTCCGTCCTCGCGGAAATCCTTACTGTCTGCGTCACCAGTTTCAGCACCGTCACCGGAAACGATTTCACATCTCGCTCTTCCTCCTCCTCCCTAAATTCCCCCTCCAGCGGCGTCGACGCCGGCGAAGAAACCTTCGCGTCCTTCTGGGCCTCTTTCTTCCTCGCCCTCTCTATCCTCGTCTTCCTAATCTGCATTTCCATCCTTTCCTACACGCGTCGACGCCATCCCTTTCTTCCCCGCCAGCCCAGTTCCATCGCGTCGATTCTGGCGTTTATCTATCAATCGAATATGTTGTATGATTTTGTGGGCACCGAGAAACTCAATAACCGCGAAATGGAAGAGCGATTGGTGGGGATAGGGAAGAAATATGGATTGGGATGGTTTAAGGGGAGGGATGGCGAAATGCATTGTGGGGTTGATGAGGAGGAGTTGAGTGCGAGGTATTTGCATGGGCAGAATAAGAAGGCGGAGAGTGAGCCGTGGAGGGGGAATTGGCAGGATTATTAGGGGGGAAGGTGGATGAAATGTATTTAATATGCGAGTACAGATTGAATGGTAAGATAGTGAATAAATCATACTAACATTCGATGAATAAAGGTGTAATATGAAAACACTAAATTGAGATATATTATATATAGTCTTATATTCTAATATACGATTTAATAATAATAATAATAATAATAATTATACTTTCAAACTTATATATAACTATGTATTTAGTATAAATAAATAAACAATTATAAATCTATTATATTCAATTCTATAGGTAGAAAACATTTTAAATATCTGGATATATCATAGTAATTAGTTTATAGAATAACACCTTATAGTTAAAAAAACTGATTTTTATTAAAATAGAATATAGTCTTATAAACCATTCAATATTTATTATATACAATAATTGCATATCACAAGAGACAATAGTGATTGAACAAAATAACAATATTTCTGGATATTCACATTTAATACCACATTGTCAATAACGGCGATAAATCTACTCTGCTATGTGTGACGAGTCACATTATTCTAGTATATAGACTCTCTTCTTTAAGAGCTTTCACTCTTAAATTGTCCCTTTTTGGGGTTGTGGCCTAATGGTAAAGAAGAGAGCTTTAGGTTCGTCACACTATGCAGCATTCTATGGCAAGATAATTGGTAATTCACAACCGAAACCCCCAATTTTGAGCTCTCTTTGCCAGTTGAAATCGAAACTCATGGTACAGGTGGCCAACCATATTATCCATGTATTCAGAACCAATCGCCCTGCTCCAGTGCAGAGTGGTATTCGCAAAGGAAGCTACTTTGTTCTCGTAATCCTCCAACGTGATTTCACCGGAAATGTATTTCGAAAGAAGTAAGCAGTGCAATGCACATTGATTCGTGCTCTGCGCTGCGTGTGGTCGAAAAAGCGCATACGCATCTCCAACCAAGAATAGCTTACCCTCGAAACATGATGCTTTCGGCGAGATGCAATCATAAATACCTGTGACAAACGGCGTTTCGATCTTGTTTACTAACTCTTTGATGGGGGAAGGGAAGTTTGCACTGCCGTAGGCTTGCTTTTGTGCCCAGATACTTGGACGGACTTTACCAAATGGCACAGTTCTCTGATGTTGTTTTCCATCAATATCAGTCATTATAGAAAGATACTCAGGAGAGTCTTTGTGACAAGTATCGTACCAGACAAGATTCACGTGTCTTTCTCCCGGTTCGATACTGCCATCATCTCCTGGGATCAAATATCTATTCTTATTTTAGCAGAGCCTCCACATCATAGACATAATAACAGATGCATACACTACAATGTAATACCGATCAGCATAGTAACGGATGCATCTGTCAAAGAGAAAGTTCAGGGTTTCCTTAGAAACAGCATTTTCTGGCACTATTCCTCGCCAGGTAAGAAATCCGGCGTATGGGGTCTTCAGATCCGGAAATAGAATCTTTCTGGTGGCTGAGCCCGCGCCATCTGCAGCAATAACAAGATCGGGATGAAGAATCTCGTTAGTCCCAGTTTGAACATCCTCGTAGGTGACGCTGAGCCCAGCCTCCTTATTGTAAGAGACGTTGGTGACTCGTTTCCCCACGTCATAAACAACCACCTGTCCCTCTTCTAAAAGGCTAGGAGGAGGGTTTGGAACGTAATCGCTCTTGAACTCATCGAAATTTGCCCTCAAACGGTAATAAAATGTTTTCCAATTAGTGAGTTTGAACGGGACAGAACGGCTTTCTATCACATTGAGCCTAGCGTCGACGACCTCTAGTTTAGACGCGGTAACAAAGTGTGGGCGATCTTTGATCTTGTCGTATTTCTTCAAAAGTTCCTGGCCATGGATGCCTGTACTCATCCCAGCTGCCTGACTTTCTCGAATGGAGGTTGGGTACTGTTCAAGAATGTGGACATTATGAGAAAGTTGCTTGAGCATCGCGCCATGCATTAAACCAGCTAGTGAGCCTCCGATCTAGGTGAAATCAAAGTCAATTCGACGCGGCATTTTTCGACGGGTGGTAGGGATTACTCACAATAACCACATTTAGTCGGTCTTCGGCCATGGTTGCAATGATATTCGTCAAGGTGCGGCGACGATTCTTGGAAGCTTGCAGGACCGGGAATATTGAAAAATAGTATTCAAGAATAAAAACCTAGATTCTCCAGCATCAAATAGTTAAGAAGAATGTGTATGATATTCGATTATTTGTCCGTTATTTAACAAAGTGTGTGTCTACTTGACCGAGGCCACTTTGTAATCGGTGTCCCAATCTGAATGTATAGCCGAGTTACTAAGACCGATAACAATCATTTTGCTAATACACTAAAAATAGAACTTTGCCTAAAGTAAAAGTATATTTAATATTTTATAGTATGATTTTAATAAAAAATTATTAATCTACACCTTTTAAATTCATTAAATATTCGAATTTTTGTGAAAAAAACAATATTTTAAGCTGTAAGGTTATACTCTTAATTAAACAGATTCTAACTTTAATAGTTTTTATAAAATTATATCACGGAAATCACCATCTTATACAATACTACATGATTAAACCTAGCACTCCTCCAAAATGCCTACTTATATAATCACAAAACACTCTTTTATTATCAATATTAATAAACCCTATTAACCTAATTAGACAACTCCATTATCCAATTCAAATATATAAGATAAATATAATTCTTATGATTATACCTCAAGTCAATCTAGTTTATTATTACTATTACTATATATTTCCTACTCAAAGTAACCAAGTGACATAGCTATCCTTCGTGATAAATTAATTATTGAAATTAAAACAATTAAGGAAATCAAAAACGAAAGATTTAAAAAAAAATCTTATCTTATTAAAACATTTTATATAATAATCCAGTTTTCTCCCTTTTATCAATCTCTTATACTTATAGATATCTTCCTAATATAGTTATTTGTTAAGGTGCGGGTAAAGACTTATATTGTACTATAAGGGTAGAAGGATTATGAAAGAAAGGGACCCTACTTATAAGAAGTAAGGTGCGCTAGTAGTGGGAGCCTTAGGCACGAAGGCAACTAACGAACAGGTAGTTGGCGCCGTGATATTATTCTTTTGAATAAAGCTTTTCTATATTCTTTATTTAAATTAATACTAATTAGATTAATCTAATTCCTTTCGAAGTAAAAGAACTAATAAAGAATCAATGTTTTTTATTATTCTCTTCTTAGCTATTCTAAACTAAACATTCTTAGATGATCTTATCTTATTGATTTTATTTAATTAATCTATATAAATTAGATTAAATGATTAAAAAGGATAAATATTATATTATTAAAATTGTCAGAAGTAGATAGCAAGTTACGCATAATAAGTAATATATTGAATATATATATTAGATCTATATATCCGGGAACCCTAAAGAAGGAGTTTTATAGTAGTATATATATACTATATACATATTACATATATAAATTCCAATATCCCTTTTATAATAGGAATCTACTATCTAAATTACATAAACTCTATATATATATATATATTTGTAAAGAATCTCATTAATTTCTATAACAATATCAATACTTCAATATTACCTATGATTTCTATATCTCTAATAGAATTCGATAACCCTACGATCTAATATCGTATTGTAGTACAAAAATACTCTTTTGTCTGAATCCTATTTTCCCTATCTATATCAAATAAAATCCAATCTATTATAAAGAGATATAGTAATACGAATTCGATCTGTTTTCATAAAATCCTTTTTATATATACACTAACAAATTACTTCAGATTCGTTATCTTCAAATCATAGGGTCACCTTTTTAATATAATAAATAACCCAAATCTAATCTCATACAAACAAACCTCCAGATTATCTATTACCCCATATAGTTTTCCTCCAAATAGTCAATTTAATCAATTTGGTTAATTGATTTAATCAATTTACAGTAAATCGATTAATTCAATCAATTCATACGATTTTCGATAAATTTGATGAGTTTAGTGATTATAGTGAATCTCATAATATTGATAGAATTAAAGAGTCAGGTAAACTCAGTGGTTTTGATCAATTTTGGGTAAATTGGTTAATTTAATCAATTTGATCAATTGATTTAATCAATTTAATCAATTAAGGGTTAAATTAATCAAATCAACCAAAATATAGAATATAATCAAATTCAGGACTAATGTTTATTAATACTTTTTGATATATTTGCTTTCAGCATTCCAGATTTAATTCTAAACCTTTTTTATGAGTTATAAAGCTAGAGTATATAAACTGTTTTGTAAGGATATCAACTATCTACTTAATTTCTGGAATTTATATAATATATAGCCTTTTTGTATTAACTATATCTTTCTAAATATAATACTATCGAATATCAATATACTTTATCTTGTTATAAAACTTATTCTCTTACATTTAATCAACTCTACTTATATTATTATAATATAACATTAGAATAAAAAGCTTTTCCTTAAAGTATTTATTCAAATCTTTAACTAGCTTTTTTATTCAAGCTAATTCTTTTGTATTCTTATTTACTATTATAATCTCAACTTTTATTATATAGAGAAATATCGATTTCTGTTTTGTTGAAGATTATATTATAATATCACTATATCTAATAAGAGCTACTTCTTGAATAGATTTCCTATTAGCTGAAGATTCCTATATCAAGTTTATATAAACTTGATATTTGTATGAAAATATATTAAATCAATTTAAATAAATTATACTGATTGAATATATACCAATAAAATATTAAAGTAAGTATTTTGTAAATATTAAATAACTTTCCTTTAGTATATATATAATACAAGCAAACTGATTTATAGTATATACTATATCGAATCATATACAATTGAAAAAATAAATAGTACTACTAACAATTTGGAGATAAAGAGTTTTATTGTCTTTATATAATAACTCTTCTTTTTTTACATCTCAAATTATTGTATCTAAAGATAGTGTGACGATTCGGCCTTAAGCCTTGATTAGTCACTCATTTACCCCACCAGGCAGGGCAAATCACTTCGCCTAATCTTGGTCCTATCTTGGTCCTATCCTGGCCCTATCCGATAGGACCTATAAAAGCCCTCTTCAGGCTCACTCTTTGTACAGTAGTTTGTTATTCTCTAGTTACGATAATTGATTCATCCTATCACTATGACTTGACTCCGTTGCCGTCACATTATAACAAACTCTTAACACCCCTGAGAAGGACAGAATATCCCCTGAGAAGGCCACAATATCTAGCTAGTTATACTCCCCTGGGGTCACTGAACTAACGACCTACTTAAACAATATTATTCAACCGTTACCAGCCAACGATGCCTCCCCGTCGGATACCAACACGCCAACAACATGACGAAAGCCATGATCCAGAACAACAGCTTCAGCAAGAACAGGAAGCTGGCAC
Source organism: Botrytis fragariae (assembly GCF_013461495.1). Classification (NCBI taxonomy): domain Eukaryota; kingdom Fungi; phylum Ascomycota; class Leotiomycetes; order Helotiales; family Sclerotiniaceae; genus Botrytis; species Botrytis fragariae. The sequence continues at coordinate 418,569 of NW_023500991.1, read as the reverse complement.
GGGAAATGCGCCGTACGAAGGAAACGAAGAGATGGAACCCAATCAACCCGACCCTCCTCTTTCAGACTTGTCGAGACAGGACCTCTTGAATCTCCTCAGTGCCAACACAACAGTGATGGCCAGGCTTCAAGAGCTACTTTCGGAACAGCTATTGGAACAAGGAACGCGCAGCAGAAGCCGCCATCGCTCAAGAGCAGTTGGACGGGCCACGGTGTCGAACCCATTGGAACCCCATCTACAGCACAGGAATGCCTCCGAAAATCCTGCAGGAATTTTTCCTTCAGTCGAGATACGTGACGGCTCCGTAGCCTCCCTTGCTTCCAGAACGAGGTTGAGTGCTAGGGTGAAAGACCCGGAACCCCTGAATGATGGGATTAACCCTACATTCGAAGCATGGAGATTGCTTGTTGAAGGAAAACTCCTTGACAATGCCGATCATTACCCGGACGAAGGCGCCAAAGTAAGAGCTATCTTCCGGTGGACTACAGGGGAAGCTCAGAGACACCTTAAGCCCAAAATGATGCGCAAAGACTTCAAAACGTCTACAGAACCTTTAGACTACCTCGAAGGCATATATTTAGTCTCTAACCGGTTGGAATTAGCCATTGAGGAGTTTCGAGCTTTGAGAATGGGCAGCAACACATTCCATCAATTCTATACCCAATTCCTAGAGTTAGCTGCGGAATCGGATCAACCAGAGGAAAACCTCCGTAGAGAACTAGCTGCGAAGATATCCCTATCATTGAAGAATGCAACCATTGCTACTATGGATAGCTACCCCGATTTTCAAAAATACGTTTCTCACCTAACCAATGTAGATGCGAGAATGCGCGCCAGCTACCTAAAAAGCTCGACAATGTTAAAGCAGATATCCCGACACTCAGAAAGATTACCTTCAAATTCTTCACGATCTGGTGGGGCGCCAAGCCGAGAAAATTCCGCTCTTATCGGGCCCACTAGAGAGAGTTCTGCAATTCCCGGAGTTTTACCCAATCGGAAATCTCATCCCCCTGAAACCCCAGGAAAGTGCTTCACGTGCGGCGCTCCTAATTGGAGTAAAGATCACAAGTGCCCAATGAAGATTAATGAGGTTGACGAAGTGGAAGAAAATTTCCCCACTATGAACGACCAATCATATTCAGAACCAATCTCTGATTCTGACTCATGCGAATCGGGAAAAGACTAGTCCTTGGAAAAGTCTCCACCCAAGGATTTCAATATGCCAGAAATATTGATCTTAGGAGCCTCATGGGGGGGAGACAGCTTTGCTGTCTCTTGCCAATTGCGAACTAATGGCTTCCAAATCCGCTGTTACGCACTAACGGATACCGGCGCTAGTGCCTACCTTCTCATCAATGCTCGGTTTGCTCGACAAATCTCCAAACGCACGAGCACCCCAATACAAGCTCTGGATCACCACATAGACGTCCAGGGCTATGATGGACGGCCAGGGGCCTCTGTCACTCATGCCATCCATCTCACCTTACGCCTGGATGGTAGAACCTTCCTTAGAGCACCCTTCTTACTGATCAACATGAAAAGAGACCTAATCCTAGGAAATGGGTGGTTGAAATCCCACGATATCGTTCCACGACCTTATAACCACACACTAATATGGCCCATCAGTCTTCCTGCAGTGCCTAATTTCTCGAGCGGCCTCAACATCCCCCGCAGCTCCCTAAACCAGCTAGAGCCACCCAACGACGCTGAGCATCAGGCAGACCTCCATCGCCGCGAAGCTCTCTTTGATATCAGCTCTATTGACTCTCTCCAACTACCCCGAGCTAGGTTTACTACACGATATGACTGGGTCATCAGAAACAACCTCAAACTCATGGACAAACTGATCGCAGAACAGAAAGTTCAAGAAATCTTGGTCCCCTCCGAAGACTCGGATAGGACCAAGATCGACAATTTGGTCCCATCGGATAGGACCAAAACCTCCATTCTCAACCACCTGTTCTCTAAAAATGAGCCGTCAAATCCTTTACCAAACTATTCTATGGATATCACAGCTATCACCGCTGAAGCTTTTAAACTATATACTCGTCGTCGCGACAATACTGTGTTCGTTACTCACATATACGAAATCGACAATATATTGAAAGATCGCTTGCACGATATGGAACCTATAGAATTGGAAGAATTGCGTCTACGAGTACCTACAGTATATCACTCGTGGTTAGATGTTTTCTCAAAAAACAAATCAAACAAACTTCCCGAACATACTCCTTATGATCATCGAATCGAGATCCCTAACGATGCGTATCTCAAAACAAGCCCTATTTACAATATGTCTACGGAAGAACTATTGGTAGTAAAAGAATATATTACAGAAAATCTAAAAAAGGGATTTATTGAGCCAAGCTCATCTCCTTTCGCAGCTCCTGTGTTGTTCGTATCTAAACCAAATGGCGGCTTGCGATTCTGCATAGACTTCCGACGCCTCAATGCTATCACTAAACGAGACGAATATCCCCTACCATTGATCGATGAGACTTTAGCTCGCATATCTAAGGCAAAAATATTCACAAAGCTCGATATCCGTCAGGCTTTCCATCGAATAAGAATGCATCCCGACTCAGAAGATCTGACTACATTCCGCACTCGTTACGGTACATACAAATGCAAAGTCTTACCGTTTGGTCTCACAAACGGCCCTGCCACGTATCAGAGATATATGAATGATGTACTATTCGACCTCCTCGACGTCACCTGTACCGCTTATCTGGACGACATCCTTATATACTCCGAGAACGCACAGGAACACGAGCAACATGTTATCCAAGTTCTTGACCGGCTACGGAAAGCCGGATTGCAAGCCGATATAAACAAATGTGAATTTGGAGTCACAAGGACTAAATACTTGGGGTTCATTATTAGTACTAATGGAGTCGAAGTCGACCCAGAAAAGATTGATGTAATCAAAGAATGGAAACCACCAACCAACGTTCGAGGGATACAATCCTTCCTAGGATTCTGTAACTTCTACCGGCGATTCATCCAAGACTTCGGAAGGATAGCCAAACCTCTTGTCCAGTTGACAAAGAAAGACGTTCGATTTGCCTGGGACTCAGGGTGTGAGGAAAGCTTCGAAGAACTAAAACGCAAACTGATACAGGCGCCCGTCCTCCGACACTACTGCGTCGAGAAACAAACCATGATTGAAACGGACGCATCTGATGGTGTAGTAGGCGGAGTTCTCTCCCAACTACAGGAGGACGGCCAATGGCACCCTGTGGCGTTCTTCACCAAAACAATGCTCCCAGCAGAAATGAACTACGCAATATTTGACAAAGAGATGCTAGCCATTGTGAAAGCTTTCAAGACTTGGCGTGCTGAATGTGCAGCGACTCCCCACTGCATCAAGGTTTACACCGATCACAAAGCGTTAGAATACTTCATGACCAAGAAGACTCTCAACCAACGCCAAGCTGGGTGGGCTGAGATTCTGTCAAATTTCTGGTTCGAGATTGCATACCGATCAGGAGTAAATAACGCTGCAGCAGATGCTCTGAGCCGCCGAGAGCAGGAAACCACCGAGCAAGAGGTTAAACGCTCAGAACAACGGACCCAAACCCTCCTACCGGATACAGTCCTTGACCAACAGATTGTCGACGAACTCAATATGGAGGGGGAGGAAGTAGCAGAGCTGTTATCCATTGATACCGACGATATGGATTTAATAGACAAAATTCTGTATGCTAACCGGAACCACATATCTATTCAACCCGAGCGCGACCTGGCAACCAAACTCAAAAAGGGCTACTCAATGAAGAATGGGCTCCTTCTTCACAAGGATCGTTTGGTAATCCCAGACGAGGATAATCTACGCACCAAAATTGTAGAAGAAGCCCACACTCAAATCTCTTCGGCCCATCCTGGTAAGACAAAGACTAAGCTAATCCTGAGAAAAAGATATTTTTGGAAGGGTATGTCAGATTTTATCGATCAATATGTCAATAACTGCACTACCTGTCATAACTTCCACACCCCCAGAGACAAGACACCAGGATTCCTTCAGCCTTTGCCTATACCCTCTCGACCATGGGCAGATGTATCCATGGACTTTAAATCCTTCCCCACCGACAAATCGGGATATGACAATGTCTTTGTAGTAGTAGATAGACTGTCGAAACAATCGATATCTATACCATGCTATAAAACAACTACAGCTAAAGATATGGCAATTATGTACCTCAATCACATATACCGATGGAAAGGTGCCCCGTCAACAATAACTTCCGATCGGGGTCCCCAATTCATCTCAAGTTTCTGGAAAGAGTTTACTCGCATTTTGGGAGTCAAATTGAAGCTATCTACAGCTTACCATCCTCAAACAGACGGGCAAACAGAGATCATGAACCAATACTTAGACCAGCGCCTACGTCCTTACATCAACTACTATCAGGACAACTGGTCCGATCTGCTATGCATCATGGACTACGCTCAACTTACTCTCCCCCATGAGAGTTTAGGAATGTCCCCATTCGAACTCCAAAACGGATACTCTTCTGTCACTTCTTTTGACTGGGATAGACCTACAACATCTCCTACTCCCACAGTGCAGGAAAAGCTCTCTCAAAAAGACGCACAAGCCTTTGCGACTAGGATGCACAAAGCCTGGGAAGTGGCAAAAAGGATCATTCTCAAATCTCAAGAAAAGAAAAGAAGAGATGTGGACAGACACAGACGACCTGTCAACTTTGCTATAGGGGATAAAGTCTATGTCACCACTAGGAACTTTGCTACCGAAAGACCTAGCAGAAAATTGGACCTACAAATGGCAGGACCCTACACCATCTTGGCAAAAGAGGGACACTCATACCGCCTAGACCTACCTGAGAGTATGAAAGTTCATAAGGTCTTCTCCCCTGACAAGTTGCGCCTAGCCCCCAACAACCCCGTCCCCGGCCAAAAGATAGACCCCCCGCCCCCCGTTGTAATATCCGCAGACGCCGAATTCGAAGTACAAGACATACTGGCCTCCAAGATCGTCCGAAATGAGGTCCGGTACAAGGTCAAATGGGTGGGCTATGATGACGACCCTGTGTGGTATTACTGCAGCGATATCATGTATGCCCCGCACAAGGTAAGGAGTTTCCACTCGCAATACCCCCACGCCGCTGGACCACCGGAGAACCTACCCAACTGGATAGCAAGCTGGGAAGAGGGTGTCGACAGCTACGACGAGCTTTCGAATGGAAAACCCATGAGTCCATACCAGAAACAGACCTACCTGACAAGCTTACCCCTCGTCGAAAAGAGGTAAAGCACAGACCACCTCATAAATCTCACCAAAAGTTGTTTGCTTTATTTTGCTTTTTATTGAAAATTTTCCTATACTTGCTTTACTCTCTTTCCCTTTTGAAATTTATTTCGTGAATCAACTTCACCTAAACCAAATCAACTCTTCGATTCAACTCGGAAACAAAAATATTCGCAATGTTTCAAGCTATTCGCAATATATTTAGCTCCCCAAACCGTACATCTCAGACCCCTCTGCGATCTCCATCTCCCTCTCCCTCCGCAATCCCATACCCCGCTCCGGAGCCAGATGACGATACACAAGACCTGCTCGACCAGCAGCTCCGCGCTACCAGTCCCTCTGTCGCAGACACTAATGTCATCAGCCTTCACACAGGCGAGACTATCGCATTCACAGATATCTTCGATTATTTCGCCGCGAACCCCGAGTTGCCAAAGCAAGTACGGGCTGAAATGATAGATATGGCCAAAGTGCAAACGGCACAATCGGGAAGGTTCATGGACGACTTTGCAGCAAAAGTAAACGCCTACGACAAAAAGGAGGAGCTTTACAAATGTTTGAACATGACAAAGGAGGACGCGGACGCCAAACACCCCCAATTCGCTATTATGGCTGGCCGAGGAATCCGTTCTACAAGAGAACTCGGACTCGCAGCTAAACGTTTGGAGAGACTCGTGGATCCAAGAAGTCGAGCTGTGGCAGAAACCGTCAAACACGGCGAAAGATGGAGGAACAACGTCACTGGCTCCAAAAATTTCGCTCGTTTCCTCAATTCGGCACCTAATGGCTTGGATGCTTGCTGTGCGTTAAACACAGCCATCATAGAGCGGCTCGAAAGAATTGAAAACGGTCAACATGGTGGAGTCAGATTCCCGGGCGCTACCACCGCGGATTTCAAAAGAGCTCACGAACTCATGCTCAAATCCCCTGTTTCCCGCCCCTCCTGCAAACTTTCGTTGTTGCGGAAGTATGGCATGCATGTGCTGCCCTCCGGCCTCTGCGACGAATGGAAAGCCCCCGAACCACACTCCTCCACCAGCTCCCGGTTCCAGGGAGAAGGAAAAAGACACAATGGCCAGTATACACTACAGGTCATCAACGACGTCCCAAATCACGACCGAGAAACTCGAGCCACAGCAGCAACACCACTGCGTCAAGCGTACGAAACCCCGATCGAAATTCTCGACAGTGACGACGAAGAACCCCCCGCCACTCCCGCCAAGAAAAGAAAATCGACCAGACAAGGAACAGGAAATATGGTGGTGATAAAGAAGGAACCGGGCTCGCCACGAGCAAAGAGAACAAAGCAGACTTGAGGGCAAGTCAATTCTCGAAGGGGGGGTGATGTGACGATTCGGCCTTAAGCCTTGATTAGTCACCCATTTACCCCACCAGGCAGGGCAAATCACTTCGCCTAATCTTGGTCCTATCTTGGTCCTATCCTGGCCCTATCCGATAGGACCTATAAAAGCCCTCTTCAGGCTCACTCTTTGTACAGTAGTTTGTTATTCTCTAGTTACGATAATTGATTCATCCTATCACTATGACTTGACTCCGTTGCCGTCACAGATAGAAGCAAATTCTTAGTATCAAAAAAATCAATTTCAAATCTGTATAAGATCTTCTTTATATAGTTCGACTAGTATATCTTAAATAATCGATTCTATCGATAGTACTCTATCTGAATACCTAGGAATATACTAGTTTCACCCAAATCTTTGTATTTCTATTTACTTGAAATTATCTTTTTCATTAAATTCATATTAATATGATTTCCTATTATTAGCAAATCATCTATATATAATAAAACATACATTCCCTTTCCTATAAAGAGATTTGAATCTATTATGAATTCCTCAAATCCAATCTCTTTAAAGAATCTTCGAATAACAATCCACCAAACTCTTAGCACTTGTTTTAGTCTATAAAGTGACTTTTTCAGTTTGAGATATAGTTTGCTTTTGAATTTAATCTCAAAAAAGATTTCTTTGAAAAATTCTAATACTTTTATAAGGATTTCTATATCCATTAGCTTATTATTCAAAAAAGTAGTATTAATATCTATATTATTGATCTCTAAATTTTCTATAATAATTTTGATTAACAAAATATATAATATTGAATATCTTGTTATACTAACAAAGGTTTTTTAGAAATCTATTTCATATTTTTGAAGATATTCTTAATTACTAATCTTATTTTTCTTCTAATTAATCTATTAAATTGATTTAGTTTATTTCTTAGAATATATTTACTACTTAATAACTTTCGGTTTATAAATATAGTTCTATTTATAATTTCAAAGATATTATTATTCTTTAAACTTTATAATTCAGATTTAATTACTTTTATCTATACTTAAATATCTCCTCACATAGTATCTTCAAGCTTTATTGATTCTTTAAATATTAAATTAAAATTACCAACTAAATAATCTTTAGAATATACAAAGACAATATATAATATAATTATATACTAAATAACCTGATTACTAAAAATCTTTCTCAATCATTTCTTACAATTCTTATTCAGAGTATCTCAAATCAGAATAGTTATTAAAACAAATCTAACTCTTAAAATCTCTATAACTATTTGTACTCTTTATTTTGAAAATAAAGATATTTATATATTTTATATAAAGTATTTAGTTCCCTATAATTGTTACTACTATAATATTCACAAAGAATAAATCCAAGCTTTCTCTTACTCTTTTTGAATCTAAACTTCTATTCACTTATTAATATATATATCTTTATATATATCTTCTTATACTATCAATTATATTCTTCTTTTTATAGCCTTTTGCAAATTATATAAATAAGGTTTCCTTTTCCTCTTTATTCCAAATAATTCTGAAATACTCTTTTCTTTGAGTTCTTTAAATGAGTATTTATATTTATTGAAATCAATATCTATTATTCTAATAATAGTTTTAATATAAAGATTGAGGAGGCGATAAATATTATTTCCATCCATTCTAATTATAATATACTTTCCTTTGAATATTCTAGATTCGAATTTCTTGATTATCAGATCTGATTACTAAAAGTTTCTAGTCTATATTTTATAATCGAATATTCTGAGTTTCTTAAAATCAGATTGTCTACTATATATAGCCTTATATAATATTATTATTATAGAAAATATTTCTGTTTTTTTAAAAGATAATATTTTAATAAATAATCTATTCTTTAGATATATAGTATATTTGATAATGAATTTCTATATATTAAACTTAATATCTGATTCGCTTAATAGTGATCTTATTGTAATATTAATATCTTGAATCTTCTTTTTAGCTACTTCATTTATAAAATGCTTTTTAGGAGATAAAAATTCGAATATTAATTCTCTTTTTCTAATCTCTATTTGAAAAGATATACCAAATTTATTCTTTCTATTATCTATTTTAATAATAGTAATCTTATAATTGAACTCTTTCTTAATCTAACTAATGAAATTTATTAATATAAATATAATAATCTCTATAGATTTATTTTTTATAAGTTTGAGCCAAGTTTCTTTTATTGTATTATCAATAATTATAATAAAGTATTTGTTTCTATTTTCAAAAGATTCTTGAATTCCTAATAAATTTATATATAAGTATTATAGTTTTGTGAATATATAGATAACTATATATTTGTTAAAATACTTATTCATTCTTTTTATAAAACAAGGCTTATAAGCTTTTCGATTAGTATTTTTCTTTCTTTTAATATAGTATAATTTATTTGAAGCTTTCTTTAGCTTATCTATTTGATTATAATTAAGATAATCTAAATAATGATGTACAATCTCGACTTTATTGTTATTTGTATTAATCTCTTTTGTTTCTAAATCTATATCAATTATATATATTTATTGAATAAATGATTATCGAATAATATAACTATTATTAATACATCTTATAGTTATTTCTAGCTAACCATTTTTCTAGTATAATACTGAATCCCTTTTGAAGATAACTTTTCGATCTATTTCGATAAATGTCCTAACTAAAATGAATTGATTATTCCGAAAGTCCTTAATATATTAAATATCTCTTAATATAAAGTTTTCAATAATAGTTATTTTATATATAATATTTATAGAATATATATTATTCATAGTTTTAATTCTTTATGGAGTATTTCATTATATAACATTAAAGAGATTTTCAATAGAGTTAGTGAAGTAATAAGAAACTCTTGAATCAAGAATTTATATATCATTTTGGATTTTAGTATATATTACAATATAAGGATAAAAAGAACTAGTATATTCATTTATTATAACTATTTATATAAAACTATTATTTTCAGTCTTTTTATTTGAATATAAGGCTTCTCTAGTTTTATTGTATTCCCAGCAAGTATTTTGCTAGTATTCTTTCTTTTTATAGAATTTGCAAGTATGAGATTTAGTCTTAATAGCTTTATTAGAATTTGGCAAAGTAATATAATCTTTTTCAGATATATATTTTCTTTCATTTTCATGATATTCTCTATATCCTTTTCTGCCCTTTTCTTGAGTTCTCTTATTATCTCTTTCTTTTATATTTCCTTATATAGTATTAACTATTACTAAATAACTTATTATACTTTAAGGAATTTTCTTAGCTTATTATAAAGTATATAATACATCTTATGTATTTATATTTAATAATATAATAAAGTTTTATTATATTTATCAGACTTTTATATCTAATAGTATATTCAAAAGATAAAAATAGATCTTTATTTTGAATAAAGATTATATTATTACAGATAATTTATATTGATAGTTAAGGAATTGATTGAAAAAGAATTGAATCATTTTTATTTTAGGGTTGAATTATTTACAAGCAAATTATTATCAGAGATTCTGAGCATATTAAAGGTTTATATTATTATTAAACATTAAGAGTTTTATTCAGATTCCTGTAATATCTTTTATATCGATTATATATATAAATTGAAAGCAATACATAGAAATAATACAGAAATTGATAATAAAGAATACAATTCCCGCTTTTCTATTCTATTCAACAATATCAACTCAATCGCTCACTAATCTTATACTTTTCCCCATATATAAGAACAATACAAATACTACTATTATAATAATTCAAATAGCTTTATAGAAGTCTATCCAATTATAATTATTAAAAGTGATTAGTATTCCCTATTTTGTTTGAATTATATTGATAGTAATCTTACTTACTATAATATCAAGAGTAGGAATAACTATAAAGAAATAAGAACTTAAAACTCAAGGGATACAAAAATATAAAATAAAGCTTATAATAATATGATACTTATAATCTATCAAAAGTAGATAGTAAGTTATACATAATAAGTGATATATTGAATATATATATTGAATCTATATATCCAGAAACCCTAAAGAAAGAGTTTTATAGTGGTATGTACGTACTACACATGTACTACACATATAAATTCCAATAAAAATAATAATTATAAATATAATTATATAAAAAGCTTATTTGTAATTTATAAATTATTAACCTAAAAATTAATATATATAAATTTATCATAATGAAAATAGCCTCATAAAACTATATGACTTATTCACATAATTAATTATAGATTTACTAAGGTAATAAATCAGGTGCTCCGGAATAGAATATTTCAATAGAGATTACATACTGAATTAATACTCTATTCTGATAATTAGAACTTGTCACGCTAAAAGTGACACCACCAATAGCCTTAGGCTAATTGGGTTTATATAGGCTTAATTCTCTCGTGACAGAACTTGAAGTTTATCTAGTATTTATATTTCTTTCCCTTTACCCTCAACGCATCCCACAGCGCCCTCCTCGACTTCATGCCAATCAAGCTCGATAGCCATTCTGATTCATATCTTTTCAGCAGTCCCGTACGCTTCTCATGTAGCTCCTTCCAATATGTGAATATGAGAAGTCCATGCACTGTCTCAGTAGACTTTGTTACTTTTACAAATGCCTCCCCACTAACTTCCCCGAGTGTGCTCTCAAAGATGAGTGCAATGAGGGATGAAATGCCTTTGATAAAGTGCTGAGTATGGTGGCCAAGGAGAAAAGATAACTTTTGCCGTATGTAGTCAAAGGGGTTAAGCCTCGGATCAGGCTGGCTGATGTATGGATTTAGATATCGCATGAAGCTACAGAAATTCACTAAGTGTATGTAAAATCGGCCCTGATCGTTACCTTTCAAAGAGTCCCAGAGCAACAGGGAATGTCAAGATGTGGAACGTAATGAAATCATCTTGACCACTCAATGTGGTACTACATCCCAAACGAGAGCTTGATGTGTGACTGGGCTCTAGGACATCGGAGACGCAAAGAATACTCCCAAGAGAGTTGTACTTCTTTCATGAGAATACTGACAGGTTGTAAACCAGCTGTTCCCCACTCTCTAAGGCCATTTTCGGAAAGTGCGCCATCTGACTCTGCGCCAGGAGGCCGATTGATTGAACCGGTCGGTGGCGTTGACTTGGTTACATTGAGATGAATGTTTGGCTCCTCCGGGAATACCGAGACCTCACCAGAAAAGGGTTCGATTGGAGGTTTCCTCTTAAGTCTGAAAAGTTGATAAGCGAATTTCTTTCCCCTTCCTGTCGCGATTGGCCATATCGTGTGCCTGGCTTGCGGCCTCGACGATGTTGCTCGAAAACGCGATCAAGAGGGTTGCTTCCACAACGCTCGCAAGACCCAAGAGCCAACGACGTCTTGCATTTGATTTTTGCTCCACGGCAGGAGATGCATGCATTGTGAGTATATCCAGAATTCAGTTAAGTGCTGGCTGTACAGCAGGCGCTGACTGCGTTCTTACCTGGGACGTTTGAGCCGCAGGGTCGTTGACGTGTTATTGTTGTCTGAGTTGAGCGATGACACGGTGAGGTACAAAGCCCGGTATAAATCTAGGATTTGATTTAATCGAAAGGGAAGAAGGCGGAGAGCTGCTGCTTGCTACTGGGGTTGTGAGAAAGATTCTAGCGGCGGAAAACACGGGACAGAAGCTGGTGGGGCGCCATTTGGGAGCTGCTCACTAAATCCGAGCTTAAATCTAGGCTTCACGATGCTAAGCGCCTTCGCCGTCGCAATCATCAAGCAGCACGAAGCCGAATATTTGGTATTAATTTATACTCAGCTCAATTACCCTAAGTTAACCATAGCTTCTAGAGGGGAGTAGAAGGCAGTCATATGCTGTGGTTCGTTTACAATATCACATAACGACTTCGAGTGTGTAAAACCACCTTCTCATTCATAGTTTTTACGGTAAAAACCCCGAATGTCATCATTCCATGTATTGATACCTCAACTAGCATATGACAAAACGAAATATCATCATTTCGTTATACTATCACTAAATTTATAGACTAGCAAATTTCGAATCTAGTATATAACCTTTTAGAAATTAATGAAATAAAAAAAGAAGAAATAAAATTATTAATTAGAATTCAAGGAATTCAATTATATAATTTTTTCGGAATTATCTTTAAAATAAGAATTGAAATCTAATATAATAATATTTTAGTGATAAAGGGGTTAGTACTAAAACTTGATCACTGTAACAAAACTAGTTGGAAAATTATTAAATTGAAATTTAATTTCAATTTTTGAGATAATTCAAAATGAATTATTTTATTGAATTCTTTAAGCTCTAATCAATAATTATATCTTTTTTCTTTTATTTAATCAATCCCTAAAAGGTTTTGTATCAGATTGAAAGATTAATAAGCGTTACAAAATACTAGTTGAGATCACTTTAGTCATAAATCTGATATTTGAGGTATCAATACATGGAATGATGACATTCGGGGTTTTTACCGTAGTTTTCAATTCAACACTCTTGCGTAACATGATTGGGACCTACCGGCCTTCACAGGTGGAGGAGATGAAAATAAAGCACATTTGAAATAGGACTTCAACAAAACTCATTTTACTATATGCTACTTCAGAAGACAATCTCAGAAGCCTCAATTGGCACTGGGTTCTTTGGCGACAACGTGGCCACTGAGATGTGTGGCCAACCCATCTCATCAAAGTCCAATGTGACGTTCTGGGAGTATTGAATTTGGGTAGCGTCGAGCTTTACAGTCGTGTTTGGTGGTATCACCCTGTCCAGCTTCAATTCGAAAGAAGGAGAAACCACTATCTTGCCAACTGCTCTCTCCTCTTTCCGTGCTTCAGACTCAACAACTCTTGTCTCTTTTTTGTCCCCAGAGAAATCACCTTCTGGCAGCAGAACATCGTATTCAACAGTTGAAATCCAGTAATCACATCCGACATTGACGCCATGGGCATTAGGGCCTGGGTTTTGGCGGCCATCACGAATACCTGAGCCTTGCAGGAAAGCAATGTTTGCTGTGCCACCGCCGGGAATCTTAGAAACTACGGGGTCGGAATGGATTGAGAAGAAGAGGTGTTCTCGGATTTTTTTCTTCGTGCTGTTTTCATTGAATTCTTTTAGCATCTGGTTTGGATCTAGCATGAGAGATGTATTGAGTACGTCGCCATCCTTGATCTCTTGGGGAATACGCAGCTCGTATGTCCTCTTGAAATTCAGCTGAGGGAAAAAGTCTGCGAATGTGTTGACATCGCCGTGCATACCCATGGGGAATGGTAAGACTGAGATTGGTTTGATATTCGGGTTACCAGATATAGGTTTCTTCATGTCTGGTTCGAAGCCTTGGCAGTTGATGGCAGTTCCGTGTGGTATAGATGCTAGGCGTGAAATAGTACCTTGAAGAACCTCAGGCCTAATCTCAGTCGGTGGGGTCCTAAGGAATATGCCTGACTCGAAGTGAATTGGTATTCCCTCCTTCCGATCAGCCTGTCCTGTTTCGGGATTGAGCATGTCCTTGATCGTCTGCATGTATGGGACACCCTTCAAGATGACATCTCGTTGCCTGCCTAGGCCTCGGTTGAATATGTCGCCAATGTCCTCCAAGAATTGTGTGTCCTCTTCTGTCACGTTGTACTCCAGAACGTTATTCCTCCTGTTGTTTCCCCAGGATGGGCGGAAGATCATGTTCAACCCAGCACCGTGGAAATCCCCAGTGAGCTTGGCAAGGATATTAAGTTCCCCCGGAAGTGGATCATAGTCCTGGTCAGCTCCTCCACTAAACAGCGGGAAGGATGCAAGGCCCTTGTTCACATCGGGCTCGATGTTGGGTTTTGGTGAGGTGAGACCATCAACTTGCGTTAACTTGAACGAGGTCGGGACATTGAGAAAATTGGTGTCCTTGTTCATTTTGAGTGCTATGCTAGTAGAGAGTTTGATACAAAAATTGAAGAGGGAACAAAAAGGTGTATGAGTGATCTCGAAAAGGAGCAAATAATCAAGCCTAGTATCAGTATATATATACTGAGTCCGTTCCCTCCTATCGGAACGGGACTCGGCTGCTCAATGGGTACCTATGGGTGGGTAATTACATCTCTTCAACCTACCCCACATACCCTAAGAGGGCCCGTGACCACTCAATGTGTGCCCCAACCCACCCGGTGGGTAGGTGAGCAGCCTAGCCTTAGGTACCGACTCGACTATCCAACCTTGAAATTCCGAATTGATGCCATGCAGATGCCTCAGCTTCGATCCTGTGCATGAACGTTTTCTCCCATCTATCATATCAATCACATTTGTCCCATCGCATGAAGCTATTGAAATGTTGTGCATCAAGCTGAAGGACCCTACGTCGATCATATTTGTCCGATTGCATGAAGCTATTGAAATGTTGTGCATCAAGCTGAAGGACCCTACGTCGATCATATTTGTCCGATTGCATGAAGCTATTGAAATGTTGTGCATCAAGCTGAAGGCCTGATTAGCTCACCAATTGCGCGCCAACCTTCCTATCCACGATTTTTAGCTCTCAACAGATTACACTGCAGTACCTTTCACCCAACTCGCAAGTCGAGAAAGCGCTGTTAATGGTCAGATAACATAAATCAAATATTACTTATCTCTATAGACGTTGCGTACATGGTACTACCTGATAATGTGTTGGATCTTGGTCCTAGAATGCTAGAGCGTTTCACCAATAATCGTTTTACTACTATATAGTATAATGATACTGTGCTTGTGGCTGGAGAAACCAAAGGGTTGGGCTTTAATGGCTCGGCTCCAGGTTAGCCAGTATTTCTTTTCTATACTGTATTGTTCAGCTTGTCTCATATGTAGGGCTATCATAGGATAACCACAATTTATTTGACACCAATGTCGGTGTATTGTACAAACATTAATTCTAAGCTTGTACGAGTATAGTATAGTGATTGATGATTTGGCTTACCCCGCAGTCGATAACAATTTAGATACTATGATTAGTATGAGATCTAGATTCCTAGATCTGAGGCTATTCGCCGTTTACTCCGCGGGAGGGGCCGACGACCCCTAGCTTAGATTTAGACCCCTTTTTACGGAGCTCTATTCCCGATTATTGCCATAATATTGAGGATGGCAACCAGCTGCTTTCCCTATATTCTAGGTCTTCAGATAAATCTAAATCAATACATTTCTACCTCATAATCTTACAATCAGTAAAGGAATGTTGGCAATAACTAGTCTAATGATAAATGACCTTATTGGCTCATACTTGTCACACCTTTTTCATATGCTTTGATTTTGATCATATTTAAAATATGAGTTCATACCAAAAAGTCTTCTTGCATTGCATATCTGATGCAATATGTGCTTCCATTACTCAGTTAGAGTGAAAATAAACCAAAGCGTCTATGAGAAACTTGCTCACGAAAAAAAGCGTGCATACAGTAAAATGCAATCTGCAGCGCCATCACACAGCTTCCCCGCTTCACAATTCAACCGTTCAGTCACTCGATCCGAGCCAATCTTTACTTCACACTTGATCCAATCCGCTCCCCGCACTCGATCCGGGCCGTTCTCTGCTGCGGAAGGAGACTTTTAGAAGCTGAAAGAGAAGCGCCGAGATGTACGCGACGAAGTCGTGAAAATGGACATAAGATTTCATTTATCATACAGACCATCTCCTCTTCTTTTACGACGCAGATTCTTCCGAGCTCCTCCTCCTCAGGTCAATTTCCTAGTTGTTTTGCCACACTCACTACTTGAGTGTCGCCAATACAACCTTCTCACACACCCGGGCTTCAACCCCACTTCGAAGCAAACATGAGCGACAAAACCGTCTACGGAGAATGGGCACCAAAATTCCAACTTGGAAATTGCGCTATTCACCTTCACCTACTACCGACTGGCAAGGTACTTTACTGGGGTCGACGCTCTGCTGTGCACAGCATGGATTATTGGACCCTCAATGAGCACAAAACCCACGTCTACATCTTGGATATCAACACCCTAGAGAGTAAGCGCACCACTCAAGACCCGATGAACGAAGACGAGCTTTCTGTGAATCTCTTCTGTTCCGGGCACACGTTCCAACCAGACGGTACCTTGATTATCTTTGGTGGACATGTCCTGGATGGCTTCGGGGAAGACCAAGCTTGTGTTTACGATCCCTTCCAAGATAGGTGGACGGTAATGCCTATGATGGCTGCAGGTCGCTGGTATCCCTCTGCTATAACTTTGTCTGATGGTAGAGGCCTTGTTGTGTCGGGCAGCTCACAAGATGTCACAAACCCTGTGATCAACCTGGTCCCCCAGATTTGGGACTCACATTCAAGTACATGGGGCATAGTCCAAACGCCTCTCGTTGATATTTTCGCTCTTTACCCGCGGCTTTACCACGTTCCAGACGGAAGAATATTCATGGCAGGCCCATTGAGAAGCTCTCGTTTTCTTGATATGAATGCTCATGGTGGCCATGGTGAATGGTCGAGCGATGCCGATTCGCCATTCCGCAATGCAGGTCAGCGCGAGTACGCCGCTTCAACTATGTATGATAGTGGCAAGATTCTCTACGTTGGTGGTGGAGGTGGTGATGCTGTTCCTCCCACCAATGCTGTAGAGATCATTGATCTAAACGACCCAAAGCCACGCTGGGAATATACGACTGAAATCGGCCATGGGCGCCGACATTCCTTTGCTACTACGTTGCCCGATGGCACTGTGCTTGTAACTGGAGGAACCAAAGGGTTAGGCTTCAATGACTTGTCTCCGGGTCAGCCCGTACATGAGCCTGAGCTGTGGGATCCTACTTCTACTAAATGGTCCACGATGGCCCCGGAGGACGATGATCGCTGCTACCACCACACCGCACTACTACTGCCCGATGGCACAGTTCTTTCAGCTGGTGGTGGGGAATACGATCCGGACAATCAAAAGAGACCCAACGAGCCTGAACACACTCTGACCACCGCTCAGATATTCAGCCCACCTTATTTGTTCAAAGGCGAACGACCGACCATTAGTAAACCGCCAGAGGTTGTCGACTATGGCCAGAAATTCAAAGTCACAGTCGGTGAACACGATGTGATTGGCAAGGTGAGCTGGACACGGCTTGGATCTGTCACTCATTCACACAACATGAACCAATCGTTCCAATTCTTGAAATTTGCAGCCAGTGGGACAGAGGTCACCATAGAAGCACCAAAGAATCATTTTTTGGCTCCACCAGGTCATTACATGCTTTTCCTTGTGAGTCAGGAAGGCGTACCAGCAGTGGCGCCTATCATGCTGCTCAGGCCGGACATTTTGATACCTGTACAACCACAACTGCCCCCTGGGTTATCGACACAAAATGCTGTTTTGGAGAGAAATATCGGCGTGTCCCTTGAGATGCGCAATCAGAAGGTCGTCTCGGAACAGGACGGGCCACCTGTCATTGTTGGTCTTACGCCCACCTGTCCCTACGGTCTCGGTGCTTGCTGGGGCGGAGCTTATGAAGCACTGAACAACATCAAAGATATCAAGACCGTCCTTCCAAGACCAAATGCGACCATCTCAGTTGCCTTCGTTTACCTTCACGATGACATTTTGCCCGATATTGAAGTATGGCGGAGGGAGCTCTTCGAGATCGACGGTGGCACGTACACTATGCGCGGCATTGAGATGACACTCACTGGTGTAGTTACCAAGAATGGCAGGCAATTAACACTATCCGGTACATCGACTCGATCTGAAGTGGTTCTTAATCAGTTCCTGGCAGGTAGCAAGCTCGAATGGGATAACGTGGCGAAGGTGCCCATGCCACCTACCAAGGAAGAAGCCAGCGCATATACCCGGTTATACCAGACAGTAGTCTCTCATCCAGAGGGATTGTCGCTGCAGGTGACTGGGCGGCTGCAAATGGACGAGAACAACAAGTACTCTTTGGATGTGAAAGGCTTTATGGAACCTTCAAAATCAGGCTAGGGTCACACCACACAGGTATCGGTGTTCTTCATTTGAATCAGAGTAATACACCATGCAGCTTTTATGATTTGGCAGTCTGATTTGAGTCGTCCAAGGCAGTGTTACGGCGTGCCTTCGGGAGCCACGTGGAAGGGTTTATGTGGAGAGCGACAAGTAGTAGATTGAGATCAGAGCAGTTGTAACTAAGTAAAAAAATTACTATTTGAGTTAAGTATGAAGCTTTATATATTAAAGAAACCATCTATTTATGTAGACCTTTATGCCAAAGTGGACTGATAGACTTTTTATTAGATTATCTTCGGAGAGACTGAGAGATAATCTCTCTTTCTATATTCCTACCGGAGATTTTACTAAGAGTACTATTATAGTGTCACGGAAATCCCCGTGTGGTGTACATACACATGATCGTGCACATGAGTGATCGCATTGCGATTGAATGCGATCCGTGATATCATACACTTTTCTCCAAAAAGCATAAACCTAATATTTATTCCTAGTCGCATTGTTACATACCATATATACCTACTATATAATAATAATAATAATAATAATAATAATAATAGATTCGCCACATCGACCCTATCTAGATTCCGATACTTTTACCCCTTCCCCTCTATATTATTCTCCGTGGTAAATTTCATGCTCGGTCTTCTCAACAGTAATTTCAATTTCACTTACTTATCCCATCTATCAACCAGTATTACAAATTGTCTTTATCATTTACATATAAATTTATCTTTATATTTTTAAGAAAGAAAAAAAATCACATCCTACCTACAAACTACCATCACCATCACCAACCGCACCTTTCCCCCCACCCCCTGACCCCTCACAAAACCTTCAACCCTCCATCTCCCCCAGCCCCAAGTACATCAATTCCCTTCCCCGGCTTCGCATTCCCCTCTCCCATCTCCTTTCCCCTCTCTTCCACCCTCCCCTTACTCCTCCTCCTCGCATCCAAATAAACCATAAACTCCCTGTAACTCTCCGGCAAAACCTGCACCTCCCCCTCCACCTCAAACGTATAATTAAACTGTCCGGTCGGTTTCGTCTCGCCATGTTCTACATTCTTAACCTTCGTGTCGACTCTTATCTGTACCCTCGTTTTCTTTCCTTTCCCCGTCTCCGCCTCTGTCTCTGTCTCCGCATCCCCCTCCCCCTCACAAGCGGCCGATTCCCATACACCAGCGTAGCACTCACATACAGCACACTACCCACGGGCACAGGATTCTCAAAAGTACTCGGATCCAGACCCAGGAAAATAGGACGCGAATGCGAAATGGCCGATGCGCAGGTAAATGCGAGTTCGAAAGTGGATTTGAGGAGGAAACCGCCGAAGATCATGAAGTTGTGGCGGTTACGGTATTGGGGCTGCATGATTTGCACGGATTGGATGGTAGAGTTGGACATGCGAGTGCAGGTTTTGGGGAGGAGAGAGGGGGTGTTGGGGTCTAGGGATGATTAGTGGGTGGTGGGTTGATTTGGTTTGGTTTCTTGTGGGGGTGAGGTAGAGGTAGAGGAGGTAGAAGTTGAAGACGAAGGGGGTAGAGGATGAAGGGGTTGGTGGGAGATGGCTGGGGTAATATAATTGATGTATAAAAATATCAAAGGAACTTTCCCTGCTTGCTCATTCCAAACAAGCCATCAAAATGAAACGCAATGCAACGACAGAGCTTCCATCTTCATTCCCCACCACACCTGCCCGGAATCCGAACAGAATCCTTCAACACAAAAAGAAAAGAAAAAGAAAAGGAAGAAGAACCAAATGCAACATACCATGATAATCCAACGTCTTCAACCACAACCTATGAATCAAATCACTCTCCTCATCATCCGGTTCCATACTCCTCAACCCCCGTCCCAACTCCCTCTTCTTCTTCTCATAACTCTTCCTGCCTCTCTCAAACCAACTTTCCTCCACTTCCCCCTCCGGCCTCACCCCCGCAATCCTCACCGCTTTCTTCGTAACCGGATCTAGCGACACCATCGTGAACGCACATTCCATGAAAACATCTTCTTTCCTCCTAGGTTGATTTTCCTGTCCGACAGACGGGACTTTGCATACTTGCAGCGAGACTTCCATGCTGGAGCGCCCGGTGGCAAAGGTCACTTGGCCGGATAATTCGAGATCGCAGATTTCGAGGAGGGGGCGAGAGAGCGTGATGCGGTCGACGGCAGCGGTGACGGTCATGACGCGGTCGCCGGTGTGTTTGTAGGAGATTACTCCGGCGAGGGCATCGAGGTCCTGATGTGGGTGTTGGTAGGTATATTTTTATCTTCCTCCCATTCGTGCGTCTCATCTCTTCGCTTTTCATGAGTTCTCACAAACCCCTTGTAAGATTCCTTCCAACTCACCCAACAAATAGAAAACAAAAAGAAAAAAACTCACCATAAAAATAGCTCCCAATCTAATATGTCCACTTGCCGTGATATAATTATCCAAAAGCCAAGGATCGCTTGCTAATGGTAAAATCTACAAAGCACATATCGTTAGCATCTAACTCTCTTGTTCTTTCCTCATTCCCCCTACTCCATGGATCCTTGTTGTGAAAAAATAAGATCCTCGAGAACCCAAGATTATCAATCCCCTTTGATATCGAACTTCAAACATCAAATATCACATGACCTCACACCTTCTCTTCTCCTCTTTTCTCCTCTCTCTTCCCCTCTTCATCCTTCCCCCTTTTCCAAACTCAATTTCATCTCTCATCTCATCTCCCCACCACCCAATCCCCCACTCTCCACTCTCCACTCTCCACACCCCCAACTTCCCAAAAACCCATACACAACAACAAAGGAAAAGACTCACCACCCTATGAAAACTATCCCTCATGCTCTTCATTTCCAATCCCTCTCCCTCTCCTCTCTGCACCACCTTCTCCTTCTCACCCCCCACCTTCTCCTCCTCCCCCTCCTCCACATCCCTCCCCGCCTTCTTCGCCTCCTCTCTCCTAAAAGCCTCAATAAACGGCACCCTTGTCCTCATCGCCGTCAACTCCCTATACACACCATCTGTTTCCCTCCTCATACCTGTCGAAAAATTCCTCGCATAACCATTGCGAACCTGATTTCCCGCTCGCATCCGCAATCGCCCTAACGATTTCATCGGCATCTGAATCTTTAATCTCGCTATACTTGTCATTCTCGGGACTCAGGAGTAGAATAGAAATAGAAATAGAAATAGAAATAGAAATAGAAATAGAAATAAAAATAAAAATAAAAATATAGTATGTATCAATCAGCCAGCAGCCAGCCGATCAGTCAGTCAGTCAGTTATGTAGGTATCGTAACGGAACGTACGTATGACAAGTATCGAATTATCGAATGACTGATTTATCGACCTATTCACTCAATCAAGGTTACACAAACAAACAGACACAGGAGTCGCGAAACTCTAGATCTCTACACCACACATCCCCCCACCACTCGGCTACAACCTGAGCACGGAAGAATACGGGATTGGCCACATACATACATGCATACATACATACATAACCTAGGCACGATAGCCGATCTAAGGAACCTACTCTACTACTCCACCGTAAACAGAAAATCCAAACCCGCACGCCAGAAATATAATCTCACAACTCATTATAATTTCGATTTCGACGATTTCGGGCTGGAATGTGATATCCTATTTTTTCCGTCCCTAGTGTACTTACTTACCGTATTACTCACTACTCACTCCCCCAGCAAACAAGCATAAATGTTTTCCCGGCTATCCACAGTCCCTACCTCGCCTACCCACCGATCCCACCAGCCCGCTTGGGAGGTATCCGGTGTCTGCACATTTTGTAATCTGATGGTTGTTTTTCGATGAGCGCCGTGATGAGGAAAGAGTAGAATGGTGTTTATACATATGAATACCTAGTACCTAACTATCATATATACGCCAACCTAACCAATCAATCTAACCTACCTACCTATCTATCTATCTATCTACCTACCTACCTATCTCCCAGCCATCCAACAAAAAAACAAATAACAATACCCGCAAAATCTCCTCTTTGTTTACCTCTATTATATCGATTGCATCACAGTCCAATCCAATCCAATCCAATAAATACAATTTTGAAATCCGACATCAATCACATCTCCTCAATGATATCTTCTCAATCACATACGTTTCACACACAAGTATAAGTATATATGCCCAGGTGAGTACAGACAGATCACATCTTTGCACATACATGTACCCAAGAAGGTAGGTAAATTCTTCTCATGTATCAATCTAGGAAGTTTCGCTTTCGTCAAGATATGTTCAAGAGACATACACCTTACACTCAATCAAGCAAACCTCTCTCCCCTCAATTCACAATTCACCATTCACATCCTCACAAGGCAGATCACGCAACAACGAAATCCAAATCACAGTAGGAAAAAAGAATTGCATCAATCAAAAATTATTCGATATAAACCCCCCTTAAAGCCCAAACAAACAAAGCCCACATGATTTTCCCACCTAAAAAACACCTTGCCTACAATAAAACAATGCATCCAGCTTCTCCATATCGCATCGCCTAAAACTTCCTCTTCTTATATGTACCTCCTTGTTTAGGTTGACTTCCGTAAGGTCTCTTCTTCTGCGCGGTATCCTTCATTCCTGCCGAGATATTTATGTCTACTCTTGGAGGAGCATCGAATCCAAAACTCTTAGCGACCTTGATCAGATCCAACTTTCCCACATCAAAGACACTTCGGAGGGAGTGACTTGCGTAAGCTTGAAGATAACTCTTGTAACCTTCCTTGGCGCTCTTATTTAAATAGTAGTTTTGTGCGATTAATTTGGAAAGTTGACTTTGGATATTGACGATTTTTGATGCTGGGAATTCGAATTCGACAACGGGGATACGAGCAGTCTTGAGATGAGTAAGGAAACCAACTTCAGATGGTTGAAGGAAGAGAAGGGAACGTCCCTTTCCGTCGCTACCTCGAGCAGTTCGACCGACACGGTGAATATAATCTGTTGGATCATCGGGAGGATCGAATTGAATTACCCAGTCTACGTCAGGAATCTGTTGAACACACGTTAGCTTTGTCGATTGAGAATAAATTGCGTGATAAAACTTACATCAAGACCTCTAGCTGCAACGTCTGTGCAGATAAGTGTACCTTGTTTAGCATTGCAGAATTCAAAAAAGGTATTTGTACGTTTTTGTTGCTTCTGTTTGCCATGCAAGTCGAGAACGGGTAGATCGATATAATTGAGGAGTTCGGCATGATATTTAACACAAGCGCAACTGGAGAAAAAGACAATGATCTTCTTCTTAAGGTTGCGCTTGAGGAAAGAGAAGAGTAAGAGGAATCGTTTATCGGAATCGCATACGACGTAGCCTTGTTCGAGACCTTCAACTGTACTGTGTTCCTTTTTGTTATCGACATTGATGTAAAGAGGTCCTGGACGGAGGGAAATTCTTGCGAGATCTTCGACTTTGGTAGTTTGTGTTGCGGAAAAGAGCATGGTTTGACGATCATCCTTTGGTAAAACCTTGACGATTTGCTTCATCTCATCTTCGAAACCAGCTTCCAGAATTCTGTCTGCCTCATCGATAACCAATGCCTTCAAGTTCTTGAAAACAAATCCTTGTGTATTTTGTAAATGATCGAGAAGTCGTCCTGGTGTAGCAATCAAAAGATTGACTCCCTTTGCCAATTTCTCCGCCTCTGCTCTTCGATTTGCGCCACCCATGACAATACCATAAGTCTGCGAATGATGAGCCATGATTTCCCTCGCGACTCCAAAAATTTGCAATGCCAATTCTCTTGTAGGTGAAACGACGATAACACCAGTACCGTTTCTTGGTTTGAATCGCAACGAATGTAACATCTCAACCGCAGGAATTAAGAATGACAATGTTTTGCCAGAACCCGTCTTTGCAGCACCGAGAACATCTCTCCCTGCCAATAGTGGTGGAATACCTCTTCGTTGAATTTCGGTCATCGTCTCAAATTTCATGTCTTCGACGAGGGCCTTCATGGTTTTATCAGAAAGGTTAAGTTCTGAGAACTTTTCGACCGACGACGCATCTCCGACATCTGGTAAAGTCAAGTGCTTATTCTCGTCCACCTCCACCTCTACATCACTTTGGTAATCGGTTGTGGAACCCATTTTGAATGTTGATTGTGAATTCGTGCAGTGAGATTGATATGGATGCGAAGTCAAACTTGACGAAAGCGATTGAAAATTATTTTTATACGCTAAGAAGTTGAGATAAGAATTTGCATTGGGGCTTATCCATTGGTCGAAGTTTAATCCACAGTTAGTGTGAGATTTCGAGTGAGTCACGTGAGCACATAATTCGACCTTCTAGACAGACATGCTCGAGGCATGTTGAGATTCTATTTCACACATTACAAAATCGAAATCGAAACATCATCTTTTCCCACTCCCAATTTTTTCCCCTTGTATCCTCTCCTCTATAGATCCATGGCCCTTTCCCCAACCCTTCCCCTTTCACAATCCAAGAACAGAAGATCATTCATATTCTTATCCTCATTCTGATTTTCATACTTCTCACAATTGATTGTTGATTGTAATTGTGTGTATTGTGTATTTGATTCTTTTATACAGGTTTGTTTATTCTCCTTCCTATCTCGAATTCTCTCATCACCTATTCATTCATCCACCTATCTCCCCTCTCCCCTCTCCCACCTCCTCCCCAGCCTCCACTCTATTCCTTTACTTAATCCCCTCCTTCAAGTCCATCTATCCCTTCACATATATCCGCCACTGCAGTCCACACCTTTATCGACATCTCTCCCATATTCACCATTCATCCTCCATACCATCTCTTCCTCACCATCCAACAAGCACAAATGAAACAGACCAATTCAATAACCTCCCTCCGAATCCCATTCCCAACACAAGAAAAAAGCCCAATTGCAAGACTGAACCAAAAAGCAAGGCAAAGATAAAGAAAATCCACTCTTGAAAAGAGTACTATGTCACTTAAGACTTTATGATCCTAATGCAAAAAAAAAACGAATCGAACAAGAGAATTACAAAATAACACCTTCCAACCCCAAAATATTTCCTCTTTGATGGTGTTTGTTTTACGTGTAAAAACGTTCCCAACTACCATCTATCAGCCAATATATTTCAATTCTCAACGCCTTTTTATGAAGCCCCTTCATTAATGATCATAACCTGCTCCACGTTGCCAAGGACTATTATATTGATTAGCTTATGTCCACATCTGAAATCTATCAAGGTAAAATTCTTACCTAGCATTGCTCTGGTTCTGATTCTGTTGTCTGAACCCCCCTGGTGCAGGACTACCACTGTTTTGTGACCTATATCCTGTCGACAAATTAGATGTCGATTGATTATCTCTATATGGAGCTGGCGATGCGTTGTTCGATCTATCACTTCCATACATCAACGGAGCATTGCTGTTTGGTCGTCCATCTTGATAATTTGGGGGCGGCCCACGGGAGCCAGCTGCTGGGAAAAGAGGAACCGAAGGATCGATAGGTGAATTAGGTGCTTCTCTAACTGATGGATTCGTATCTCTATATGCTCCGGTACCGGCTGTAGAAGGTGGAAGTGGTGTATTTGCTGGGTTTCTCATGGAATCCGAAGACCATGAATCGTTGTCATCATCTAAATCGAGGTTGTGTTTGTATCCCGCTTTATCGCCTCTAGCAGTAGCTCCCAAAGCATCCAACTCGGTAGTCAAGCCAGTGTTCGACTTGATGAATGATGCACGATCATCAGTCATTGGCAAGTAACGACTATCTGGGTTCTTGCGAACAAAAGCATAGATCGTAGCAAGTAAAACAAGAATGAGAAGGACCAAGGAAAAGACTGCGTTGATGATAAAGAAGATAACCCCCATCACACCAGTGACGATACCTGGTTGATTGAAGATATCCGTGAAAACCAAAAGGAAAATAGTATTTAAGAAGTTGATAGCACAAATGGCGATATTGAAAGAATTAGTACTTCTGTCCATCCATGGTCGAATGACACTAGCTCCAATTAAAGCCGCTGCTTCAATCAAAAGAAGGGCAATAGCTTGAACGGTAGATGCGTTTTGTCCAAATGCGATGAACATTCCCTTGATCAAAATGTGAAACAATGTTGGGAGAATGAAATAGTAAGCCGTTGCTCTGAATTGGACGTAAAGGAAACCCCATTTGTTGAGAGCCGAAGGATCAGAGTAGAGAATGTAAGCTGGATTTTTGTGCATCAAAACCGATCTTTTCGCGATTCGAACAACTTTCATAGCTGCCCAAGCGAGAGTACCTGTCATACCAAAGAAGAAGAAAATGGCCAAAACGATCTCTGCGGGCGAATCATTTTGGGTGAATTCCCAAAGACATAAAATGGTCATCTGAGGGTATCCAATAAGAACCATGCGGAACATGATACCCTTGAGAACAGTGAACCATCCATTACGGAAATCCAGGAACTTGTCCGACTTCATCCACTTCATTCTAACCGCAAGTTCACAGAATCCCTTGAACAATGCAACAAATAAAATGGTGAAAACAATGAAAATACAGAAGAAAGCAAGACCAGTCAAGAATAAATTGGTCGATTCGATACCGGCACGGAATGCTACTCTCTTGATACCTTTGACCAGATATGAACCGGTTGTTGTAGTGGTATCTGCTCGTTTCGTCAAGACTTCGTGTGCTCGAGTAAGAAGTTTAATGGTATGTTCGACCGATCTCTTTCCGATCGAACGTTTCTCGACTTGAACGGAGGTAGTGGTCAAAGTGTTCAAGAGTGTTGCTGGAGTTCCACCAGTAGACTTTTGATACCAAGTTGCAATGCTTTGCATGAAATCGACCTCAATGATACCCATACTCCAATCAAAGTTTTGAGTCCACGATTGAACAATGGGTGGAAGAGGAACCGCCGTGAGTCCGACCATAGCTTGGGCTTGGAAGTATCCAAAGAGTGACAAGGCATTGGATGCTACATGAGCAGCAGTGTTTGAATGACCCAATCCAGATGTTACAGCAGAAGCGACCAAAGCCAATCCAGCGATTACAGCAGTTGCCCATCCTACACCCTTTTGATCGACTGTTTGTCCGTTTGACAATTGAGCTTCGACACATGCCAAACTCACATCTGGGTTCGCTGTACCATTGATAATAACTTTAACATTAGCATCTAAATCCGGTACTCCGTATGCGATTGATGGAATACTATCGACGGTAGATTGAGGGACAACGATGTTAGATTGAATATCGATTTGACCAGTACTCATTGGGCAGAGACCAGAGAATCCAGAAGTACATGGATCGATGACCTTATTTAAAATGGGATATCCATAAGCCGTGACCTCGACATCGAAAGTAACATTTCCTTGAATCGAAGAAACACCCACTACATCGAACGTGAAGGTTAAATTTCCAGGTGTGAAGACGACATCGAACAGTGTTGCCGTGAAACTCGAGTTGTCTTGACACGCGTTCAAGGACTTGGATTCAATTAATCGAGTGGATGCTGATGCGAATGATAAGAGGGTAAGAAATGAAGTCAATAAGACCCATGGTGATGATGAGAATGTCGGTCGCATGTTGAAAGATCGCAATATTAAAAGGAGCCTATGAAGGCTTTAATGTAAGAAGAATGAATTCCGTAACACCCGAAGCCTTTTTTATTGTGCGAAGAGGAAGCTTTGTACTGAGTAATGAATTGTATTTCCCTCCTTCAATATTTCCTTAATCGCAACCCCTTTGTATATGACCTTCTTTCGATGGGATAATTCAATTGATGGATCGTGTTGGTAAATATCGTAATCGGTGAATGAGGAATGGTTTCGTCACTGTTTCTTTCTTCAATACTCCAAAAAGGCCGACAAAGATTCTATTATTGAATCATTGACAGACTTGGAATGATTAGCGACCGTAAGTAATTTCGTAGATCCAGCTCACGAGGGATTTTTTGTTGATAAACGAGGGTAAATGTATCTCTGCGAAGAGAGATAGAAATGACGACGAGTTGTTTGTCGGAAGAAGAGAGAAATAACGAAAGGAGGTCGACGACTAGGTTGATGACCTGGTCTGTTGGTGGTCGTCGATTTGTGAATTTAGGAGGTATTTTGAGGAGTGGGTGGTAGTAGTGGTGGTGGTGGTGGTGGTTGATGAAAAGGTTAAAAAAAGAGGAAAATGAAATGGAGGAGAGAGGCGGAGGAGGATGGAGGTGGTGGTGGAGGCGTAGTTTTTGGTAGTAGTGAGAGTTAAGGTGGTAGTAGTAAATGGTGTAGTGTGAGGTAAGATGATAATAATAATAATAATAGTAGTAGTAGTAGTAGTAATAACAAGGTAGTGAATGAGTGAGGTGAAAGATAATAAAGTTTCAAGGTTTAGTAAGGTTTTAGGTATGAATTAAGTGAATGGTCGAACTGTAATCTTTTTTTCTTTTCTTTCCTCTCTTCCCTCTTCTCTCTCTTCTCTCTTCTCTTCTCTCTTCTCTCGTTTTTGAGTAGTAATGTGTAATATGTAAGAGACGCCCAGGTGGTGACGAGTAAGAATTGTTATTAAAGGGAGGAATGAAGGGTCTGATACCCAATCAATGGATTTGGTTACTAGGCCTTTGAGCTTGGAAAATGCGTACCAGGTAGGAATAATGTACAAGTAATGTAGGTAATGTAGGTAATGTAGAGAAACCTCGTATTGGAAATCACACACAGAATAGCAAAATAGGTAGGTTTGTACGAGTACGAGTAGGCATGAATGAGGATAGAATGTGTAGTGTAGCATGACTATGAGTATCGATATTGTGAATAAGAATGAGACGAAGAATTGTCAATTATTATTTACTTGATCAATGGTTCCTGTTCATTCATTCTATCATCCATCCATTCCAGTTTCCAGTTGGATCTAATAGACCGACTACCTGTTCGATGCCAGTTAACCACAACGTTCCTAACCTTCCACCTGAGAGAAAGTTAATCCAAGAGAATAAATACTATTCGTTCTCTGCTACCCAAGAGTACCCAAGTATCCCCGTGGATTCCGTACAATTTCTCTCTCTCCTTCGTTCTCTCCTTCTTTCACTCTTTTCAAAATTAGAGTGACGAGCGTGATTAATCAGAGGTGGCTGAGTTGATATTATAAGATTGAGATGAGATGAGAGGCATCGTATGCTGTTGTCGTATATTGCGTGTATACCTACGGGTGTTTGGACTACGGAATTCGTGTACCGGGTTGATTTGAGTTATGAAGGATGCATCAGATAGGAAAGGATACATTGAATGTATTGCATCTTGCCGCACATACCTACAATGTGTATTTCGTAGCAATATCAAAACAGGATATCATTTAACACGAATCCCTTCTCGGAAATACAGAGAGTATAAGAAGGAATCTCTTTTCCCATTTCCCTATTTTCCATTTGCCGTAGAATTAATTACCTACTTTTACTACCTTCTCACTTCCATTCCCTCTTCTTCCCTTCCCTCTCCCTCTCTGCTCACTTATGTAATAACTCACTCACCCTCTCCCCTTGTCTAGACCCAATCTCCCTCTCGGAAGATGGGGATCTTTTCTCACAATCCCCCCCCAAAGATTCCAGGGGTCAACATCGACAGGGCTAGAAGAAGGTACCTAGTAATGTATAAAATCACCCCCAAAACAGGGGCAAAAGATATGCAAGATGCAACGGAACTCTGGGCGCATGGAGATCTCTAAGAAAAGAATGGAGAGGGAAAAATGGATGGATGCTCCGTAATTTGGGTCCTTCTTTTGTAACATATGGAGTATCTGTATCAAGAAATCTAGAAATCTGAGCAACGAGGAGAAATTGAAACAGAAATTGAAATTGCTGCCAAATATTCATCGTGGTGATGGAATGACAGTCTGATTCAGTGATTACGTGGATGGTTGGTTAGAGTTTTCTCTCCAATATGGAGTATCGTAGAATACAATGGATAATTAATACCCAGGATGCAATTCTCTAACTCCTCAACCGTCAGATGTGTGATATGGAACACAATCCTCACGACTGCAAACAGCTGAAGAACGACGTTGATTTCAGATGTGTATCGATCGTTTTTTCTTTCATACTTATGTGTCTTGCATATAATATGTACCTACTGGGGAAAGAAGCAGCTGAAATCCAAATAACCTCACATGAATCAAATGAACCCATCCATATACATGATCCCATTTCATTTCATCCAATCCAATGAAACCATCTCATACTCACCTAGGACGTACCCCTCCGATACTTACCTGGGTATTCTTCTCGTATTCTCCCAATCCTACCAAATCTCATTCAATCTCCCTACGAGTAAACACCCCTCAGTTCATCTTGGCATTGTTTCTAGATGTCCATACCTACTTAGCTCAATATCGAACACAATCAAATACAATCAATCCAATCCAAGAAAAACACAAAGTTCTCTCTTCCTCCCATGCCGCATTGATATTCATCTGATCTGCCATCTCATGCGATCTCATGCGATCTCATGCCAACTTGTTACACTCCAGCCTCTCGAATTGGCAATCCTCAGCATCCAAACATCAAAACATCACTTGCCACGAGCCATGAGCCAACACAAGCCAAATGATCACATCACCATACATACATCTCCATCAGTATGCAACGCCTCATGCATCATGACATCCGTGTGCAGTTCCGTTCCGGTTTCTAGACCAACCAACCAAATGCCTGGCCGGTTGGTCTAAAATTAAATCAGCCAGATGCATACCCAGGTAGTGTTTACAGAGTATTGATTTACAAACTCTGGATTTTAGACATCGTGGGTAGGTAGGTATTCGAGAAATCATTCTGTATCTATCCTGCTCTCTAAAATTATAATATCGACTCTATACTGTATAACTCTATACTGTATAGACAGAACAATTCAAAGTTCTTGACTTGTTACAATACATAATTCACGCTCTCTCCAAAAACACATCCAAAAATATCCATTACTACCTCTAATTCACAATCTCCAATCCACCGGCAGTTCCTCTCTCAAACCCAGTCACCTACTTAAGACTGCCATGCATACCAAGTACAAATCTACACATCAAATCCACAAGCACAAACACAAAGGAAAACAAAACAGCTCAAAAATGAGAACTCGTAATGCTCGCTCGCAGCACAGCCTCCTTGGGGTGTCATATCATACCATACTATTCCATATCATACAATGACCATCCCTCCACCTGTCCCCTCTATCCAATTCCTACAGTTGGTCCGGACTCCGGGAGCTTACCAGCGATTCATGATTTCACGATCCTCGCGAGTTCTCATGAATACCTGCTATATTTCATTCCGATCATACATTCACAGTCTCCCCATGCCAAATTCTACATAAATATAATACATAAAATCAATCATCACAGACACCCACTCACCTACTTACTCACCACAAGAACTCTCCATCTCTCCATCCCACGCCACACCACATACCAATCACACAACACATCATCACATGACCCATCACCATCCCTAGCATTCCCCAAGAGTCAGCACCGTCGATCAAACAACCCTCAAACTCTCAATCCCTCAATGCGCATACATATGTTGTGTCAAAATCCTCTTTTCTCGAGTCAAATCTTCATACATTGTGTATATCATTGCTATGTACTTCATTTGACAGTATAAAACATATGGTATCGTATCTCTGATCCAATTTGATTTGATTTGCTTTGATCTGATAAGTTAAGTTACACAATCCGATAAATCAATTTGATGAATTGATCAACGGCGCATGAGAAATTCCTTTCAGATGACTATCCGCTCATTCAATAATCTACAAACCACCCCGACAATCAAGTGATCGGAGAAGAAGACTTCTGCTCTTCTTTTTACTCTTCTGTTCTTTTACTTTTTTTGTTTTTAGTAATAACTTGTGTACCCTTCTCATATGTATGTTAAGCATGGGAAGATTTCTACCTGAAGGTCGAATAAAAATAAACAAGGTTTCAGACCCAATTCGAAATCCGAAACCCTGTGGGTGGTGAGAGATAGATATATGTGCTTGGGATTGGAATAGAATGCTGGGTTGTGATGGATGGCCGGCGGTTATTTTGGGTGCGGATGCGTGGAAATGAGGATGAGGATGATGATGAAATGTCACGTGATAGGAGAGGGATGAAAAGGGTTCTTGTGTAGATGGATGTGGGTTTGGGGATTTATTTAGATGATGGGAATATGTTTCTTTTCAATCGGATTGCATATAGTCTATCTCTCTCGGTTGGGGAGCGAAGGGAGTTTTCTCTGCAGTTGTATTGTGTTTGGAGAAGTAGTGTTTGAAATCTTTGCTTCTTTCTCTTTTCCTTCTTCTTCTTCTTCTTCTTCTTCACAGAAGAGACAGCAGAATTGAGGAAGCAATCAGACGGTAGAATGAAGATCGGGTGAAATACTCTCTTATCTTTTTTTTTTTGAATTACATTGCGCATAGTCTGCCTCCACGGCAGTGGCCCCCGGAGGGCCAGCGGAGCGTCATTTTATTTTCATTGAAAGTTAATGACTTGAATTAGTGTTCAGTCTTATTTAATTTTCTCTTTAGTTTCTTACATCTGCCATGATTGGTTTTGCAGTGGGCTTATTGGGAAGATTTCATATCTCTCCAAAGGTGTCTTCTTTTTTCGTTCGAAAGATTACAACGTCGTCTAGTTCAAGTTTGGGGTTATTTTTTTCATTCATGATACTTTACTTCTCGATTCATCTTATCTCGTACATTTATGTTACGATCAATCACAAGGTCTCAACCAACTAAAACTCGAAAGCACTCTCGTAATATTCTCTTGATACAACGATATCGATCTCCGAAATTACAACACATAAGTATGTGTATATCGAGCAGGAGAAACAATTTCGAGAGATCAACTATTGGTCCATCAATCCAAATGTTGCAATGAGAAAGCTCACGCAATATTCTGCTATCATAATCTCAACGCCACCAACAAACAGTGTATATGATACACAAGCGGAGATAGATTACGGAGTTATAACACCGTGCGATTAGAATATTATGAACTGTGACTTGTAAGCCCTAGAAAGGTGGTCATTGTGACCGAATACGATTCTAACGGTTGGATAATGATTCATAATTATAATTCGTTTTAAAAAAGGAAGAGTGTTTGAAGGAATTTTTTCTTTCATTCTACTGAGACCTTCTGCATTCGAAACCAGGATTATCAGAAACCAAATTTGGTGAGAAAAACAGCAGCCTCTGGCTACCATTTTGTAACTTTCCAACACTTTGACACTTATTGCTTAACGGCACAAATGTCGGCTCAGTTCATGTTCAGAGCCATCCGATTAACTTGATATCCGTGTTCGATATAAAAGCTCTATTATCGTGAAGGAACCCGGCTTTGATCTCATCAAACTTTATCATGTCTGTCGAGCTCGTCCTGATCCCTTGGGCGAGAATAGCGCATGCTGGGAGTTCAACAGAAGGCGTCCCTCACAATACGATTGACCAAGTCGTTTGTGAATTCTTCAATGTTTCCGCTTCGTTCCTAATCGGTATCTTGGCACTGAGGTTACTACCTTTAAGTTGATTAGCTGATGCTACTCGGATCCGTTCGAGATGCTTGTTTCGGCTCGGGTCAATGGCTTGGTCAATATGGTTCTGTAGCTTTTCAGGGTTCTTGGTCTTACGGCTTTCCATGGTGAATGAGTTTGTGATCTTTACGATGATCTTAGGTTGTGCCTGAAAGAAAGATGATGTCTGAGTAGATGTCGTAATTGGTTTGCTAAAGGATACGGCATTGCTAGTCAACACCAACGCCTACAAGGCCTCGAGGTCGGCGTGTGGATTGAATGGTTTTGCGATATCATTCGTCTCTTGTATGAGCGCAGTTGTTGTTCTTCTCTCCATGGCGGAATACTTCACGGTCTGGTTGGTCTTGACTGGGCGTGATGATCTACTGGTGGGTAATGGTGTCCTTTTGAAATCTCACTGCTGTGGATTGTACTATTTCTGCTGACATTTTGATCAAATTGTGGGCAGTTGCAAGGGCATGCATGAATGTTCTCATATCTGGGGTATTCTGGAACTTGGCGATGAGGACGCTCATAGCTGAGATCATGGTCTTTACCAATTGCTTGGGCACTGGTGGGTTCCATGAAAAATAGATTGTACTGGACTGTACCGGACTGTACTGGATGGAAATGGATTTACTGGTATTTCCAGGATCATCCAATGCAAATAGTTCGGCACCACGTAAATCGCAGTGCAAATACCTAGCAGAAATGAACTTGTGTGTGCGTTTTCCGACCAACCTTGGACAATCGCCAGGCAAATCGACAAGAAAGCATAGCTTATAGCCTCTGACTCATGCTCCATGTACATCGAATTGATTGCCTCAGTGAGTTCCGTGTTGGTCCTCTTATCGATGCAGCAAGTGTTGATTACAGAAATATGCATATCAATCACTACAAGCTTGAGTGCAAGTATATTCGCATTTGGCAAATCCTGGGTTCTTTACTGCCTCACGAAGTTACAATAGATCGCTGAGGCTTACGTCGTCTTCAACCCAAGGGTGGGACAGGATGGCGTACTCTTCGTGGGGCGGGTAATAGAATCGCCGGAGACAAACATTGCTATGGGTCTTAAATTTACCAACCTCCATGAGGTGGATGTTTGGACCTTTCGTGATTTATGAAGCCACAGATGTGGTCATGAATGTGACTTCAGTACGATAATAGACCAGTAACGAGCGGTCAAACTGTCGAATGTCTTCGAGGGTGATCATACTCGGATAGGGGAGACTTCGCTTGTCTTAGCATTGTCCATAATGCTTTTACCAGGTCATCTATAGAGCATTACGGTTTTACATCGGAGAATTTCCTACTGGTGGAGTCCTCACACGATGAGCCCCGAAACAGATTATCAGATGCCAAGCCTGGATTTGAAGCTTAAAGTCAAGCATGTTGTTCCGATCAACGATTGAAGGTTTCTTGGCAGACTGTCACTGCTCATCATCAAGGGGGATCTTTGTATGCGCTCCACAAAGTTCTGCAACGCTAGGGTCTTGGCTTTTGAGACTGTGTTCTGTACTCAAGATGAAACTGACTAGGTATTCACAGGTATTCACAGGAGAAAAAACAGGCGGGATTTGAGCATTTCTATAATATCTTTTGTAAATCGATTGTTTCCTCTCAGTATTATATAAGATTGAATTTCAAAGCATTTTCTAATAATAAGAAATTAATAATTCATTTGATTTTTTTGATTTTTTATTCAATTAAGTTAGAACATCTCCATAGACATTTGAATGATTGAATTCCGTCTGGTTTTTCTCCTGCGAGTAGGCTGAATCCTTGCTTACTTCCTGCCCCACCCAATACGGGAAAGATGTCGATACTCATACTCTCATTACCCTATTCCATGCCCGCGATGGCTCATTCTCTGCCACGCTACTCATCTCACGACAAAATTGAGTTTGTTGACCTCTAGATTGAATCATGGCTGTGCAAATTACAATTCGTGCAAGTCTGTCTCATTACTGGCACATGCATCGTATTGGGTGGAAGCGAGGAGTAACCTAAACAATGTAGTACTTATACATAAGATGATCTGATACTTGTGCGTTCTTCCCCATACTACATTCGCTTGTCTAGCAAAAATGACATTTCTTCCCACTGCTCAATGGCGTGAACGTGTCAAGCGTCAGACTTTAGCACTGATCGAGAAAAACTTCCTCCTCTTTCTCAGATCACCATGGGCAACTCTCTTTCGCGCGTTGATCCTGCCAATAGCTTTCACCGCATTATTCTGTTCCGGTGGAAAACTCTCCAATATTGCATCCACGACGGCTGAAGGTGGAATTGCCGACTCTTCACAGCAGATTAAAAGTCTGAAAGAAGCGCTGGATGGGGTTCCCCTCAAGAAACTTATTCTATGCCGGAATGGATTCAATGGAACGGAGCTCAATTCGATCATAGAGACTGCAGTACGAGGCCTCAGCTTGGACAGGTGGCTTACTATTGACGACGTGGACGACTTGTATTACAATTGTCTACAATCACGGACTGGCATGTCCAACTGCTTCGCTGCTGTCATCTTCACCTCAGTCAATG
Organism: Botrytis fragariae; assembly: GCF_013461495.1. NCBI lineage: Eukaryota > Fungi > Ascomycota > Leotiomycetes > Helotiales > Sclerotiniaceae > Botrytis > Botrytis fragariae. Next base: position 382,040 of record NW_023500991.1, on the reverse strand, counting down.
CTACCAATGTTGATTATATCATCGCCACCGACAGCGCTACAAGCCTATCGAGTACCGACTATGCAGAGCATGCATCCTTGAGCAACGACCGCCTCCTGCCACTACAATGGGCTATCGATTCTAGCATTGGAAGCTTCAGTACAGCGACTCCGCCATCGGAACTTCCCTGGTCCGGACGTTTCGGGGACCAAGCAACGGATTCAAGCTCACCACTCGATTCCGTATCTTGGTTTGTGGTAATTTACTACTTCGTCGCTCCGGCATTTCTCCTCGCTCTGGTTGGTGTTGTCTACCATGCCAGTCTATTTGTGGCATCAGAAAGAGAACTGGGAATGACCGAACTTCTAGATGCACAAACATGCACGAAGACACCTCGAATTATCTCCACCATTGCTTCTTTTGTTGCAATTTACTCTCCAGGATGGTTCATTTGCTCTATTCTCATGACCCAGCTTCTGTTCGTGCGTTGCTCGGATGTCCTCCTCCTGTTCCTCACACTAATAGCTGGGACATCTCTCACTGTGGTAAGCAAATGTTTCCTGTCATCACATCAAAACTTCTTCAGGAATCCAGACTTGAGGGACGTAATTCAAGATCCACTGCTTTCAAATGCAGCCTTTGAGACACACATTTTCAGTTCCAGCTTCAGCTCTATAACCTTTGCTAATTTTATTGCAGTGGTCACTGTTCTTATCCTCATTTTTCAAGAAAGCCCAGCTAGCAGGACTTTATACTTCCATTCTCACATTCACGCTGGCCTTCGGCACTGTAGCGTTCGTGTTCAGTGCCACCCCATCTTATACCACGATCTCAATACTAAGTGCCTTATTTCCTCCATTCACCTACGCAAGTCTCATCGGCGACATTGCGCGGGCCGAGGAGCACCTCGCCAGCTTCTCGCTCCTGAAGTCCACGGTGTCCACAGTGTCCACTACTACCACCTCTGATAGTCAAGATTTCGCTCCGCACGTCACCGGCTACCTGTATCTCGTATTCTTCTGTGCCCAAATTGTGATTTACACCGCTGCGTGCTTTGCAGTCGAACACTACAAATGGAGTGTGAAAAGAACCTACGATGAGATCAATTCGTCCAGTGATATTGCAGTGCGCTGCACCGAGCTTTCGAAGACCTTTAAAGCAAGCCGTCGATGGTACTGGCCATGGAGCACTGTGGGAAGCAGCCATCTCGCTGTTAACAATTTAAATCTTGAATTGAAGACAGGTTCAGTTAACTTCCTGCTCGGGCCAAATGGAGGAGGTAAAACGACGACGCTGAAATGTATCGCGGGCATCATACCTGCGGACAAAAGTTCTCGACTGGAGATCAATCAAAATGCCACGTTTTTTGGCGTCTGCCCCCAGCACAATGTAAATATCACTCCTTCCAGTTATGTGCCGAGTTAATATTTGTAGGTTTTCTGGGAGAGACTGACGGTTGCCGAACACGTCAGACTTTGGAGAAAGATTAAAACTGGAGCAGCTGTGGTTGGAGGCGAAGATGATGTGCTTGCAGAGTGCGATATCTTGAAAAAATCTAACCAAGCTGTAGAGACATTATCTGGAGGCCAGCAAAGAAAGCTGCAGCTTGCCATTGCATTTGTGGGAGATTCCACAATGTGCTTCATCGATGAGGCTTCCAGTGGCTTGGTAGCTACAGCTGATCCAAAGTCTCGACCACTGCTGACAGATTTTAGGATCCTCTCTCAAGACGCAATATCTGGAACATCATCTCCAATTGTCACTCGCGCCGCACCATCTTGATAACTACACATTTCCTTGACGAGGTGAGGAATAAGCCCAGATCTTATTCTACTCACAATGCTAACTCTTCTCAGGCTGACATTCTTGCGGACCATATTTCAATCATCTACAAAGGAGGACTTGTGTGTACCGGCACCCCCACTTCACTGAAAGCCAACTACGGACTGGACCTCAAGATCCGCCAGATCGCGACAGAAAATGACGCATGCTACGAAGAAGATGATGAAAATGATAATGACAAAATGCCTACTTGGAACGTGAAGACTTCTACTGAAGCAACAAAGAAGATTCTCGAATTGGAAGAGCTATCGGGTGGTTTATACTCAGTTACCTTCCCGACGCTAGAGCAAGTCTTTTTGAACGTGACTAATTCATCGCTGATCGATGGTAATGGCAACGGAGATGTGGCACTTGGTGATCAGATATCTAGACAGGAGACTGAGCTCGAAGAACTGAACCCAGGAAGTGTGGAGGGGGTAACCCTTGAAGTTGGGAAGCAAACTAAGCTACTTCACCAAGTAAGTTGCCAATTCGTCGGCCTAACTCTCATACTAACTACATTCAAGATTCTAGTCATCCTGAAGAAACGCTACCTTCTAGCACGGCACAGCTGGATGAGTTATGGAATCGCTCTCGTAATCCCAATTGTCATTGCCGGTGCCCTAGCCAGCACGGTCGCCAAATTCGACAGCTTTGATCTCTGTACACATAGAATGGACGTTACCATGCGAAATGCAAGCAGAGCAGAGTTCGCGTCTTTGGGAGAGAGTTTTGATACTTACGATGTTCTCGGCCCTTTGGATACCCCTGATTTCTACAGCGCTGAGGACCTTGCATTCTACGCAATTTCTAGCATTGCTGGACCACCGGCTGCTTTTGATGGCGAAGCTCAAAATATGATATACGTCGAGAACATGGGACAATATTTTTCGGCATTCAGTCTTGAAAAAGAGGGTATTAGTGGAGAGCAGAAGGCTCTAGCTACTCGTGGCAATGCATCTTCACTTACAGAAATGATCTCCATGGTCAAAGATCACCACGGTGAGCCAGCATTTGGTGTTTTCGCTGCTGACTCGGCCGATGTCACTCTCATTCATCGAATGTATCCAGAATTCTCCATGGCAGGTATGAACATCATCACAAATCGACTTGCGAATTCCTCGGCACAAACTGGAACGGCAAGGAAGGTCAATACAGCGTACCGCAAATTCCGACACGTCAAGTTTAGTCCCGACCCATTGTCCATTCCACTCTTAGTGTTCATAACACTTGGGTTCATATGTAGCACAAGTGTAAGCATCATGTATCCGGTATTTGAGAGGATCAATAATGTCAGAGCCTTGCAGTATTCAAATTCAGTCTCGGTAAGTTTCTCCAGCGACCTGAACATTGTGTGCTTTTGTCTGACATAAAAATAGTCTGCAGCACTATGGACAGCCTACCTGATCTTTGATATGCACATTGGAATCATCACGTCCGTCGTAACATGGGCAATTATCTTCGCGGGCGGAAATAGCCGGATCTGGTATGAATCAACATTCATCCTCTTTGCCATACTGCTATTCTGTATTGCGACTTACCTAGGGCTTTACATCTGCTCTTTATTCCTCCGAAGAGCTGCGTTTGCAGTTGCAGTTGGCGTACACATCATGCTAATGGTGGTTTATCTCATCGCAGTAAGTGCCCCCCTCATACTTCTGAATGATTCTAACGGAAAAAAGTATGTCGTCAATGATTCCAAGGAACCTGTGAACGCATACGAAATAACCTTCGATATTCAAGGCATACTTGGTCTCACCTCGCCAGCAGCTAACCTACTCCGAACGTTCTTTATAGCAACCGATAACTTCGGCATCACCTGCGGCGAGACAGGTTGGTATGATCTGCATCCCATAGCATTTCAACTTTATGGTGGTGTCTACATTAATCTGATTCTACAGATTATGTTCTGTAGTATTGTGCTCACATATATCGAAACTGGAAGCTCAGCGTGGTTTCTCAAGCTTCTTCCAAAGAGAAAGATGCCAGCGACTCCAGCACAATTAGACTTTGGTATTGAGGGAAGAGAGTCTCCGAACTTCGTACCAACAGTAGAGCACGATGATGATATCCCTCTCAAGACTCTCAAGGGAAAAAGCAGTGCACCCGTCCTCGTTCTCTCCAAGATAACCAAATTCTTCAAATCACTGCTAGCAGTACAAGAAATATCTCTCGCCATCTCCACGAATGAAACCTTAGCACTTCTCGGTGCCAACGGTGCCGGAAAAACAACAACCATCAACATGATCCGTGGGCTCCTCACTCCTGATCATGGCACCATAACCATAGATGGTATCAATGTCCTCGCTTCGCCCCAACAAGCACGAATCCACACTGGCGTTTGCCCTCAAGATGACGCAATTGACGAGCTCACCGTCCGCCAAACCCTAAGCTTCTACGCTAGTATCAAAGGTCTGCGAGACGTCAGGGGGAATGTCGACGGCGTGATGCGCGCCTTCGGCATAGCAACCTTCGCCGACCGCCTCATTACCAAGCTGTCGGGCGGCACAAGAAGGAAAGTTATGGTTGCGATCGCCATCCTCGGGAACCCGCAACTGCTGCTGCTGGACGAGCCTTCGACTGGGCAAGATGCCGGTGCCAAACGCGTTTTGTGGAAGATCTTGCGTTCGCTGAGCAACGATCGCGCGATTCTGATCACCACGCATAGTATGGAAGAGACGGAAGCACTTGCTACGAAAGTGGCCATTGTCGATAAGAAAATGTTGGCTTCGGGCACGACGTCGCAGTTGCGATCGCGCTTTGGAGGGTTTTATCGCGTGCGGGCGGCTTATGAGGTTGGGAGGGAGAGGGAATTGGAGGCGGCTCTGGGGGTTATGTTTGGCACACAAGTGCGGAATCTCACGTGTGCTTTTGGCGAGGTGGAGTTTGAACTGCCGTATGAGAGGAAGATGATCGGGAGGATTATGCTGAGTATGGAGACTTTGATGGTGAATAAGGAGGGTGTGCTGGGGATTGAGAGGAGGATAGCTGGGGAGGGAATGCCTGAAAATGGGGCGAGAAATGTGTCGAAGGTGTTGAGGGACTATACTATTTTAGAGCCATCCATGGATGATGTTTTCTTGAATGTTTCTAAAGAGGCCGAGATCGGCATCTTGTAGAGAAATATAAGATTTTTCTGTAGAGAGAATCAATTTCGAATCTACACTCAGGATATACAAGTTGCCCTAAATATCTCCCCACTTCAAAATCGAGGCTGCTATTAATTGAGGAGAGGGTTGAACCTAATATAAGAGCTTTAATTATTAGATGCAACTACTTAAACGTTTCTCAACCGCCTCATGGTTTTCACCACCTCTTCTACTTCATTATATATCAAATCAATTTACAACGCAAGTACACCTCGAAAGTTCCAGGATAGCGAACGTCCCAGTCTATCACTTGACCATGATTAAAATCATTCTAACTCCTCTAAATCACCTTGAAGCAACTAAAACCACTCGAAATTCTCCTCTACACTACCACAGTGCAACGATCCTCAATTGGTCGCTGGGGATTAACAAAGTAAGAGTATGAAGTCTAATTGAGGGATCTTATGGAGTAATTCGGTCAAAGTACATTACCAATAAATATGAATTGTATTTTGAAGTGGAGTTCGAAGCTCCTATCTAAAGAAACCATGCAGTCTTATAACCTATAGAGCCCTCGTTCTGGCGGGCGTTCCTTTTCTCAGAGTCTACGAGTGAGTGTATAGACTAACATTCTTGAAGAAAATACAATTCCATATCAAAAATTATCGACTAGAGATTTGCCGTTTGGGAGATCGCACGTGTTCTTTTTCTTCTGAAGTTCTTGTGAAGTCCATTTGCTTGGGTTTTTTCAATGTGAGACATTCTTATTTATTTCATGATATTTACTCCTCGACAATCACTCCTTCTCTTCTCTCCTCCTCTCAATATTACAGATCCCATCAACCTATCAACCCTAACACCATGGCTCGACCAGGGTGAGTAGGAGAAGAAGGAGAAACTTCCTCGATGTTTACGCTGCGTTTGATAGAGAAGTAATGAGGAAAAAGGTTTACGTAGAGATTACACGACTTTGAGATTTTGATAACCCATTAAGATTAAGATTGAGCCAAGATTCACAGGAAAGAAAGTGACATAATTGTACTCTTATCTTTGTTTCTATATTTAATAGAGAGTTGAATAGGGAGGAGATACAAACACATTACCATGAAATATTTCTTGCTCATCTTAGTTCACCATGATCCGTTCAACGAGACAGATGAAAGATTAAGGATTTTTTCCGTTTTTATATCCACTTTGACGGGGAATAACTGATGATCAAACAATCCAAACCTACAGCTCCTTCATTTCTCTCTCAACTCACCCCTCATACCCCTCCAAATTCCCTCGCCAACTCAATCAAAACATCACAAACCCGTTCTGGCTGCACAAGCTGCGGACCATGTCCCGTATCCATATCCCTCACAATCCACTCTTCCCCCATATTTTGCATAAACATATCCTGAAACTGCAACGGGATACTCGTATCATTGAGGGTTCGAATGAATGCGATTTTTCCTCGGGAAGGTTCTTGATTCCAGGAGCCGCGTGGACAGGGTGAGTGCCAGAAGGCGTAGCTGAGACAGAGAGTAGAGGTTACGATGACGTTTTGGAAGAGGAGAGGTTTGACGTCGGAGTGGAGGGGAGGACCGGGGTCGGCGCAGTTGAGTATGCCGGAGGGTTCCTGGAATGGGGTGTTAGGGAGAGATAGAGATGAAGGGAGGGGATGGATTATAGGAAATTAGAATTTAGGGGTATAGTTGGGGACAATCTTTCTACCAAGCGCGACAATGATTCTTTCATCTACCACTGGGTAGTTATGAAAATGGGAAGATACTTCTTTCCTTCTCCATCCCACCTGATACTCAAAAAATCAAAAGAAATTCTCAAGAACTTCCAAGAATTCAAAATAATCGAGAGGAAAAACCAGCGAAAAACCTCACATCAAGTGTAATGTGCGGCGGAAGTAATCCTCCCAACGCATCAACAATAGTCCCTCCATCACCTCCTTTCACCAACAACGATGCAATATATATCCGTCCCAAAACAGATGATTTCTTACCCGCTACTTCGCGATATTTTTTGCCTAGTCCATAGGCAGCGGCGCTGCCGGGGATCCCGCTTTTATGGTGGATTTGAGTTAGCATTTTTGTTTGTTTTCCTTCCCCCATAGTCTACAATTTTCATTACTATCTCTTTCTTTTGAATCATCTCCTTTCTTTTCTCGCCTTTCCCCAAACAGAATCAAAATCAACCCCCCAAAAAACATACCTATAAGAATGCATAACCAACACCACGTCATGCCCCTCGGTATCCAAAATCGGCAATAACATATGTTCGCGCATATACTCTGCATCCACCTACGTGGTTACATTCTTTCCATTTCCGGGGCCGGTACTAGGGAGAATGGTGGAGTAGACGGGGTGGCCGCGAGTGAGGAGAAAGTGCATGAGAAGGCCGTAGTGGGCGGGGGATTGGGAGGCTCCCGGCACGAGGACGAATACGGGGGTGGAGGGAGGACGCATCGCTGGGAGGGGGTGAGAGGGGGTAGTGGAATTTGAGCTTAATGTATAGATTCTCTATTTGACACTGAAGACTTGAGGGAAAAGGAACAAAGAGCGAGGAGGAAGATCTCTCTCTTTATATTTCGATATAAATATTGGGGTGATACCTTACATATCCATACTTTCAACCATCAATTCATACACCTACACACCTTCATAAGATGACATACATAACATATCATACCATCCACAGTTATCCACATCTTACCAACCGCTGGATACATAGTGAATATGGATAAATACATCCGAGTATAAACGAGACAAACGGGTATGATTGGGTTGCTAATATGTTGGTGAAAAAAGTAGGTAAGTAAGTAATACCAATAGTGCCAACCGTAGAGTACGTAGCTAAGTAGGTACCTGGATACCTTACATAATGTTTGGATTTGTTGGCGGCGTGGAAGTTATTCGTCGTCAGTACCTAGGTTAGATTAGGATATAGCATTATCATTGTCATACCTCGACGATCGTGATCTAGATACCTAGTGAATGATAAATAATTGGTTATATGATCAATCCCCATCCTCAGATCCAAATTAAATTAACAATTATTATCATTAATATCACATGATGCTTGTTATGTTGAAACCATGCCGCGTTCCAGTAAACAGCAATCTCAAGTTCAATTCCATGTAATCCAATCGGAGGTTGAAAATTCCACACTCTTTGATATGTGAGATAAAGCTCTATGAACCTAGTGATGTATTCCAATAATACCTTATATTCAAGCTAAAGATGCATGTGTTCAGGGTACTGAAGACCGGAACCACATTGCAGAATAACAAATATATATATACCAGAAACCCTAATTGAAAAAAGATATAACTATGTACCTAAACAGTTGTCGCAGTTAAATGTGTACATGTTCCAGAAAGTTGAATTCTCGTACGATAGGCCGCATTATTGATTGCCCAATTCGCTTCCCAAATATCTGTATTTCCCTGTCCGCTAAAATCATTGTATTAGCATCAAACCCCATCACCATAGAATCAATATGGAGTTTACGAAAACTTACACTCTAATTCCATACAAAGTAACAAAAAGACTTCGTGCGCGCACAACCATCGAGTCCAAGGTTGCACGAATGAAGTTGGGCCACTCAGCTGCGAGATTCGATGGGAGCTGAGTGAGCACTGTATTACCAAACCAGGTATCGAAATCCTGAAGATCGGAATAGATAGCTTCGAATGTTTCACAGAATTGATCCCATACATCGGCATTGTTTAGGTAACTGAAAACCATGCCTAGAAGATGGTCAGTAAGGTGTTGAAGAGAGAAGATGGAAAAATTGAATGCTGCTCACCCATGTCTTTCACAGCCAATAGTTGCTCTTCCGCTGTCATACTTCGATACGCAGCACCTACGTCGGGACTGATAGCTCTGAAACCAGAGGTAAGCTAAAGATGTAAGTAAAACGCAGCGCTGAGTATTCAATGTAACAACTTACGGTGCCTTTCATCAGGTTCGGTCTTGCCATGAGGATAGTCAAGCGATCAAGATGGGCAGTGCTTCCTAACTCAGAGAGTAAAAGTCCAAAAAATGATCCCTCAAGGGTCGTGCCTATATCCCACATTTTTATGGTTGTACTCTGTACGTATTGCTCTAAAATATTCCCCATTAGCTTCTTTCTCATATTGTACCCTCGGATCAATTATACTTACCAGTCCAACCACATGGCACTTGATTTTGCGGATTTGGATATATATTCACGGTTGCTGGTTGATTGGTCACTCCGTCACCACTTAGCCAAACTTTGAAAAAGTCTCCAATAAGCTGACCCTCAAGAACATGCTCGGCTATTGGTAGTGAGACAAGTTAGCTGAATGTCAAGATCTTGAAAAGGGATGAAATGAAGTGAATGAGGGCTAAGGATGACTAACTCTGGTAATCAGCTCTGATAGCGGCGCCGCCAGTATTCACCGTGTCGGCGGTCGGCTTTGCAAAGACACCCCAGTCTGAGCAGACAGCTGAGCTATTGCCATAATATCTTTCAATGTCATCCCATTTTCCATTTTGAATGCCATCCCAGTCGTAAGCCTGGTTGGAGGGGAAAGCTGGGTATGCGTAGGGCTGACCTAGGTAGAACTTGGTGCCTCCGCAGCCAGTAACCTCCTTACTGCTGATTGTTGCAACGCCGTTGACTCGAGGCACCAAATGTGCACCATCTCGCTCCTCGAACTGTGAAGCCTCGTCGCCAATGAAAACTGAATCACCATAGTCAATACTAGACTCGCTAGAACTTTTTTCCCTTGCAGCGATTTCTCGCTTTCCCGGTAAGGCGATGATGTTTGATCCGGGCCAACTGCCATCGACATTGATAGTGTCACATTCTGAGCACGGATCTATATCTTGGAACCCGTACACACACCTCAAGCATAAACAACCACAGCAATCACCATCATTCTCCGAGGTCTCGGTACAACTTACACACCCACCATTAGCGCATGTTATAGCGGAGATGGCGCCTATTATCGTGCCCCCAGCACCAATAGCGAAAATTGCGGCTCCTGCAGGGCTCAATACGTCAGAAAAGTCAATTGGGCCGCCTGCCGCATAGCCAAACCCAGGAAATCCCCCGGAAGGAACACGAGAAGTAATCTCAGTAGAGCCATTTACATCCCGTTTCTTTTGACCGAGATCTAATTCGATAGCATAGCATAGTTCTGATGAATCAGGAGATTGCTGTAAGGTTATTAGTTTTGCATTTCAATGCGAAAGGGGTAGCACACACCCGATCGTAAACCAAGTCGACTATTCCATCATCCCAATCCAGTTTATCTCTATATTCTTTGGTTAGATGTGTTTACTTTTCCATGAATGAAGCTGTCAAGATTGACTACTTACGTTGACGATATGACTGTCTGAAAACATTGAGTTCTATTTGAAACAATGAGGTTAGTAAATTGTTTCTTGTCTTCCGAAACATTTCCAAGTTTCGATCAGAGTTCTCTTGATTGTGAGAAGTATACTTACGCGATATCGTACTCAACGCAAACTTCACTGGGGTCCGGGGTGAATGTGAATTGTGCCAAAGTGTTCCAAACGAGTTGAAACTGGAACAGTTAGTAAAGAACTGTAAGTCTGTGTTACTGGGGAAATCCTACATCAACCAACTCCGACTCTTGTGCAGTAGTCACAAACTTTGATAATCTCCATCCCACGTCAATTTCGACACCAAATCTGACATAATTGGCAATCCCTATAGATCCACCAGCCCCCGAACTGTCATACATGACATTTGTGGTTGGAATACTGATTTGATTTATGTTTCGCTCGCCATTATAAGGGAAAGGAGTATTGGAAGTATCCGACATATTTGGCGGGAAAGAGGCTGTGAATTGACCAAGGTCCGTAACAACGCGTGCTTCTAACAGCCCATCAAATGGAGCTGTAGCACCGGCGGCAGAGTTCGCATCACTATCACCGGTTGATGCATTGAATGTTGCGACCTCGTAATCGATTTCGTAGTATGGTTTGAAGGTGACCCAGTTTCCACCGTCTACATCGACCGTATTGCCACCAACGTACGAGGGTGTGCCTTGAACCACAGCGGGATTACCTTTGTTTGCTTTCCCTATGTCAAAGTTGCCAACACCACCCACACCGAACGTTAAGTCCGTGCTACCTGTAACTGATATGAACCCACTAGTCTGAGAGGGCTCAATCGCTAGACCCGTGCTTTCCACAGTTCCCTGTTTGAAGATTGTGGTCAGTAATTCAAGACCTTTTCTACTCTGAAAGTTGGGATACTTACAATCATGGAGAAACCGTAAAACATGTTAGATTTCACATTTCCAGAAACATAAGCCGCTATACCCTCCGTGAAATCTTCGCCGTCCACATTACACTGGGCCGTGGAAGTTGTTTCCCAAAACAGAGCCCTAGTAAGATCCACGTTGATAGTCTGCTCGAAAGAATTGTCCACGCCGAACGTGGCATAGTACTCTACCATCTTTTCCTGCCATGTTGAAGCCGTGGGTGCAAAGTAACGAGCCTCGAGATTATTGAGATCGCGGGATTGAATGCCCGGAGCATCAACAATGCTGTTCCAATATGTCGGCAAATTACAAATGTCGATGCGGAAGGTAGTGGGGGTATCTGTATCTCTCTTGGCGAGTTCCATATTAAAGTCGAATTTGAAGTCATAGACTTTCGAAGTGGGCGCCCTTTTTCCTATAGCATCTTGAGCCACATGTTGATCTGCAGTAAATTATTAGCGGACTAAGAGCAAGAGGATGTTGATGAATCTTCAGTGGACTAGGGTTCTGAAAGTAGTTGTGGCTCGAAGAAAGACTGACCTTTGGAAACTTCAAGAGATATTGCCCTAGCAAATGTGTTTTCGGCGCACTGCAAGATCATGTCAGCTTACCATTGAACATGTAACGGCCGATCTTACATTGTCTGGCATCTCAACAATTGTTCCCTCAACTCCCCCTTCCAATACTTGGAAACACCCTTTAAGATCAAGGCTAAGGCAAACAACTCTAGCTGTATGAACCAGACTGCTGTCATCCTCGTGGACATTGCTTGGACAGTCAAGAAATACAAATGGTTCTGCCATACCATCACGCTTTTTCAGATTTGAAACTGAAGAAGAATCGCCAGAAACAATCATAAAACCAAATCCAGTCGCGCCAGGATCCATTGAACCGGTAGCAGCCCCGGAACCGAAGTTTATAAGGCTTTAATTATGTCAGTAATATCACTAGCATCGAGAATGAGATATGTTTTGGAGCTCCAGACGTACCCATAATTGATTGTGCTGTCATTGGAAGGAAGGAGATCGCTGGGAAACAAATAATCAAGGGGAACCAGTGAAAATGTTACACCAGAATCGCTCAGTAAAGAACTATCTGTGATAGCATTAAGAGCATCATGATTCGCATCGTCTAGATCAATGGCCCACTTGAAGATAATAAAGTTAGCATCTCGATGTCTCTGGATACTTTGCAAGGAATAAACCAGTTCAAGAACCGTCTCTAGAGCAATTATTTCCCCGAAATAAGATTCAAGAAATAGGTCACAAAACGACTCAGCTCTTGAAATAGCTCATCCAGGAAATTCGTTCAACAGGATCTTGACTTACAACCATGAGCCCTGAGAGTCCCATCTCGTTCGCATACTCGATCTTCGCAGCCCAAGTGAGGGCATTATCATAGCTGCATCTGTCATCAGTTCATCTGGGCCAGCTCTTGGGACTTGAGAAGACTTACGAGACCCAGTTGTTATCTCCATACACCATATACTGGACAGCAGCAGTTTCATCAGTATAAGGTGCTGCACCAGTGTCTGTTATAATCTGCATCACCTCTGTCCGGGTCAATTGTCAGAAAAGTCTTTACTCCCACGCACTATTAAGATGCTTACCTCGGTAAGACAAGATTCCAGGAGTTTGGGTGCAGGGACCTGCAGCTCCAGCAGCGACAAAAGAACAACCTGGCTGCCAGCTATTCAAGAATCAATACGTTGCTTCCAATTCTGTTGGGTCTCAGGACCAAGGAACTTACCATGATGGATCGGAAAGCTGGTATGATCTTCCATAAAAGCCCAATCCCATAACAATATCAGAAGGATCAATACCAACACGCCAGAACTACAAGACAAGCTTCAAGTTAGCATCAGTTCATGCTCACAACAACTTCATAATGTTTTTACATACCAAATCCAGCGCAAGATCAATCTCGGTAAGATTGGTATGAGCAAGCACCTCGGAACCAATATACACATCCTCAGCATCCCATACACCGTGGAGATCATAAGTCATAAGATTGATCCAATCAACCGACTCGACCATTCCTGGCAAATCGAAATTTTGCAGGTACCAATAACTTGTGGGAGCTGTAAAAGTGACAATATATTCCTTTCCGGCGGCTGTGATAGCTGCTCGTAACTCCTGGAGAAAAGACACATAGTTTTCCGTATCTGCAGGAACTCCGCTGCGGTCCGATGCACCGGGATATTCCCAATCAAAATCTACTCCATCATAGCCATACTCACCAAGCCAGTTGAGAACGTTTTGGATGCAAGTTGCGCGAGTCCCTGAGGAAGAAACCATGTTCGAAAAGATGGATTGGTCGAAAGCCCAACCACCAATGGAAATGAGGATTTTGAGATCGGGATTTTTAGATTTCACGTTGCCTACATTCTGATAGATTTCTGAGGCCACTCCATCCATGTTAGTAATATCGTAGTCGGCAGTGATGTAGGCGAAAGCCACATATAAATGGGTAAGCAAGGCTGCTGGAATTTCACCAGGAGTCATGGTACCCTACAAATTTTATTGTTAGACAGGATCTTTGAGTATATGGTGTGCCTGAGTTTTCTCGGGAACGTTTGAGAAGCTTCTAATTATCAAGAGGATTTATCACAATTGATAGCTCTTCTGGTTTTAATAAATGGAAGGGATTGGTTGAAGTAGGGCACTAGCTCATCGTCACTTCACTCCTAGATCCGCAACCATTTGGAACATGGGAAACAATGTCTCTGCGATACTGCTGGAGCCAAACTTACACATGGATTCTGTGAATTCCAACTTTCCCAGTAGCCAAGGACTCTACTTTGAACATTGCCGGGGACTGAATTAGGTAGTGGTTGGGAGCAATCAGATTGACATCCTGTGCCACAGAAGTCGCTAGTAGCTATTCAGGGAGTTAGCATCGACTTTTTAGCAGGCAATAAGTGGGAAATAATGAAAGTGAGTAGGAAAGATTAGTGACACATACTTCCGCAAAAGCCAAATTCTGAACAACAAACGTTTAGAGGGCACGTCTGGCCTGCACTTGCAGCATATTGACCACAGGCAGCTGTAGCGTCACAATTAGACTGGCAACCGTCGCCACAATAGGTTCTAGAATATAGTCAAGAGTTAGATTGCTTTTTCTACATGTTCCAAGAGCCAAGACATTGTTTGTGAGGGAAGTGATCTTCGCAGACAATAGTCTCCACTCAGGAACCATCCGAATTGAAGAGTCTTGCTCTGAGGCAGTTAACTTACGGTCTGTGAAATGAATAAGTTAGCATCATGTATTACGGAATTTTTGTAGAACCGAGAACGAATCGAGACTCAATCACGAATTGAGATTAGCAATCTTGCCAGTAAACTTACCCGTAACCACACCAACCACTTTCACCGCAGCAAGCTCCGTTGGTGCAAGGGGAGTCTGGGCCACAGGTATACGTGCCTGAGCCCGTTGACGTATTCGAAGCAGTGGTAGTTTGGCGAAGGAAAAGATCTGCGTGATGAACTGGTGCACCAGTATCTTCCACTGACGAGACATCAACATCAAATGAGTGTGACTTGAAATAAGATCCCACTTCAGGGTAGGATCTTGAAAGGACAAGTAAAGATATCAAAAGGAGTGTCACAGGCAAATATAGCCTGGAGAATGGAAACGGCATAGCAAAGTATAAGGAGTGGAACGTGGTCAATTTTGTTGAAACGGTAACCACAGAAAGGTCTATTGCTTCATGAAAGGAGCGATTGGAATGATATATGGGAATAGAGATACTAGGGAGCCATGGCCATCTTGAGTTGAAAGCGATGGCACAACTCCAATTCCGAATCCCATGGCCAACTGAACGAGCAAGCTGACAACATCAAACTAGCAAAGTAAGCTTGCAAGATGACCTTGAATGCAATTGGAGGATAATATCTTCAGACGTCGGAGATGAACATTGAGAGAGGACATTTTTCTAGCTCAGCTCTAGCAAAATCTCGATATAACGTTGCATTCCCATCTCAAGCGCCAGGCGTTTTTAACTTCCAGCCGCACTTATCTTTCCATTATCTCCAATTAACTGCCACTAGCAATATTGCATTTCGATACTTTGATTGCTGCCGGATCAACTGACTTACAGAAATGGCCCAGGGATAGTCTGGGCTGAGGTAAGCCCTAAACAGCGTACGTCACCACAGACCTACTGCAGAGAAGGCAACTATCTTCAGGAAATCTTCGAAATTTCACAATGTGATTGATGTCAAAATCACAAAAGATCTAATTTCGGCTTGTGCTGTGCCGGAACGATTGTGCCCAAGGCATCCAAACTATAGATAAAAATAAATCAGAACGTATGTTATTGGATCTCACGCTTTCCGCCCCACCTCAAACTAGCGGCATCGATAAGGCATATCTAAGGATCTTGGCAATTTAGGGTAAGGTGGGGTATCTTAACCTTGTACAGAGTCGCATCAATTACCCGCATTCAGGTGAAACTCATCTCCGCAAAGATAGGATTGCAGGGGTCTTTGGTGAGATTCACATCCCCTTTCCTTTTGCATAAATAAACCCTGGGATAATTTTGTTTCAATAGTTGTTGACGACCGGAAAAATCGTGAAACGTCTCTCATAATCCCCCTGCAATGATAATGATAATTTCCAAGAGTGAGCTTGTGATATCAGTATCGTAGTTGTGGCTTCATATACTTGTCAGCAATTAGAATGGTAGGTGTTGCGCAAAAGCGAGGCGTGATTTAATCAAATGTGAAGAGCATGGTCGTTCATAGAGGGGTCTATATGCTGACCCTCGCCCAAAGAAAAGGTAGAGCTCCAACGACTTTTCACTCCATCTTTCATTCATACCTATTGATATCGAGATGAAGGGCATCATCTCTTCTCTCTTGATCTGCGTAGGGGCCGTCCAAGCTTCAGTTCTGGACCTACTTCCACGACTTCTCCAACCTGAGAGCAATATTGTTGAGCGAGCCAATGCCACCACTACTGGCGACTGCTCGCTTCATACCATCCAAAGTGGCGATACATGTTTTACCATTGCATCGGCAAACAATGTCACCTGGGCACAGCTCACATCATGGAATTCAGACCTCACTTCAACATGCTCGTGAGTGAATCTTAGCCAGAACTTTCTTTCTTGCTCTCAATCTTTAAGATCAAACTCAATGATAAGATCTAGAGTCGGAAGGTAGTGAAGGCAGGTCTTTGTGTACCTAGAAGTACTCTTGAAGTTTTAGAATAGGATCATCACTACTGTAATGAATGCTTAGCTAACATATGGGTGAAGGAACCTTCAAGATCTTGCCAGCGTATGTGTCACCAACCCCTTAGGTACTTATGCAATGCCTACCAACACAGTCGGTGTGACATCCATTGTCACCGCAGCTGCGTAAGAAACCATGCGATCCAGAAGTTATGCGCATTGCTAAAGTAAATTCATAGTGCACTACCCACTGCTGCGATGGGCGGGAGCAACACTGACTGCGGGCAATGGTACCAAATCCAGGGAGACGGAGACTACTGCGATTATATGTCCGAAACATTTGACATTTCGCTTTCAGACTTGTGAGTTGCCGCATTCGAGTCTCCCGCCAAGCTTGTTAGTTTAACCATTACCAGTCTATTTCTCAACCCCGAGGTTTGGGCAAATTGTACAAATCTCTGGGCTGGATCATACTACTGTGTTGAACCTGTAGGTTACATATCAACGTATCCAGGGTACGGGCAGACAACAACAACAGTTCCCTTCAGCCAAACACCGACAACGACCATGCCATATATCGGTAGCCTCTTTGGGAACTACACAACATCCGATCCCGTGATTCCACTTGCCAATGGCACACGGATCGATTGCTATGGGTAGGCTTTGAAAAGAACCCAAGCTTTTCGTTGACACAATATGCTGATTTTTCTTCCTGCAGGTATATTTGGTTCAATAGTACCGACGGTAATGAGGCTGCAGATTGTTGGAATCTTGCAACCGTGTTTGGTAACACAGCTTTAGTATGTCTCACTCTTGCACAAATTCTCGGGGAAAAGGGAGACCAGTGTGAGTCGACTAACATTAGAAAATAGGAGTAAGCAAACTGAATCGCTACCACTCTCGGAAAGTCTTGGATTCGCCAAGCTCGCTAACCTTTTTCTTTAATTAGATTCATACTCTGGAATCCATCGCTAGCCGAAGCGAATTCAACTTCAACTTCGCTAATCATTCCGACTGGAACAGTCCTCCCCACAACGGTATCAAGCAATATATATACATACCCATGTACAGTGGCACCAAGCAGTTCCTACTGCATTAACTATGCTTCTAGCACTTCCGGTAAGTCTATCCTTCTCAATCAAGTGTCCCCTCCATTTGGAAATGTTTTCGCTGAACCAAATATTCACTCTTGATAGTTGCTTCCGCAGTCATCACACCGCAGCCTCTCGCAGCCGGCGAAACTGTGAACTGCACGCAATGGTTCGCTCCACAATCTTACAACACATGTGAAGATATCCTTGTGATATTCAACCTCAATATCACTCAGTTTTATGACTGGAATCCATCTGTTGGGTCCGATTGTGTTGGCATGGATCTCGGAACTTATTACTGCGTGTCGATATTCCCAGGCGGGCAACCCCCTTCGGAGCCAGATCCAGACGGAGATGCAACTCCAACTAGTACAAGTGTCTCGACACCATCTCCAATACCGACAGACACTGTATCGAATTGCGACAAGTTCGTTGAAGTTGTGTCGGGTAATACTTGCGAAGGTGTTTATACGGCAGCTAATATCACCTTTGCCACCTTTTTGTTATGGAACCCGAGTATAGGATCAGGTTGCCAATTTTTAGACTTGAACGAATATTATTGTGTAGGCGTCTCCGGAACTACCTCAGCAACAGCAATCTCCAGTACGACTGCGACTTCAATGACTGCGATTTCAACGCCTTCTCCTATTCCAACAGATACTGTCTCGAACTGCGATGCCTTTGTTGAAGTGGTAACAGGGAACACCTGTCAAAGTGTCCTTGATGCAGCCAACCTCGATCTCGCCACCTTTTACAGCTGGAACCCGAGTGTTGGTCCGACCTGTGAGTTTTTGGATCTGAATGAGTATTACTGCGTGGGAATCTCCGCAGCAGTCACGACAACATCCGCTGGCAGTGCAACTGCAGTTTCAACGCCTTCTCCAGTGCAGACTGGCATTGTATCAGATTGCGATCAGTTTTATGAGGTTGAGACGAACGATTCGTGTGAGATTGTCGTTGGAAAGTACGGAATAACACTCGATGAGTTTTACTCTTGGAATCCTGCGATCGGGAGCTCGTGCCAATTTTTGGAGTTAAATGTATATGTATGCGTTGGGATCTCTTAGAGGGTGGGCCACAGACCTGAAATCGTTTCTTTAATGTTACGTGTTTATTCAGCTTTATCTTTTGATTCATGTAATGAAATATATTATGGTGCTCATATAATTGCTTTTTAATTGTGAGACCGAGCCAGCTTCCTTCTGTCATCTAAATCAACATATGCTCATAACCTGCAATACTAAATTCTTTAGCTGTGCATATACCACTCTGTAATCTTCCTGTACGTAGTTTTATCATTTGGCTATGACAATGTCAACTTCAAATTCTCATCGGTCTTAGCGTGGCTATGTTGAATAGTCCTGAGTCATTGTTTCATGTTCCAAAGCCCTCATTCAGGGGAACAACACCCGAAGTTAGATCGCTCAATGCCCATCTTGTGTATCAGTGCATTGCCGTTTGACCTGGCGCCAAATGGGTTCTCTTTGTCGCCGTAGATAAACCCGTTCGCTTGGTCATCTACACATTGATATCGCATAGGAGTGTATCGCATGCTTGATCCGTGGACATGGATTATGAGCTTAGGTCTTGCGTTAGCAGCTCGGTCACGCCAATCGAGAGTATCGCGTATATCAAGAAGAATATCGCGGTAGTTTCCACGATCACCGACGATTTCCAGAAAACTTAATTCAACAAATCGAAGTGTTATCGGAAGCGCACCGAGCAAGGAAAGTAGATCAGGCCCATCTACAATGAAATTTGAAAGACCAAAATATTGAAGCTTCTGCCATCGATCAACGGGGAAGATGGTTTGAAGTGGAATGCGATTTTGCTCGAAATCGGGATAAATTTGACCGTAATCAGCCGTTATTCGGAGGCTAACATGATCCAAGTCGGGCGCCGCCTCGAACATTCTTTTCAAGTGACCACTACGGAAACTTGACCAGTCATCATCATAATACTGTCCATCAGCAAGTAGGGCGAGATCTATGCGACGGAAGCCTGGCTGTCGAATTAGATGAACAAGATTGTCATACTCCTCACATGGTTCATCAAAGACACGACAACTCAGTCCTGTTGAGAGTTCTCTAACATCCATGATCAACTCTGAGATATGGTGGTCATTCCGTCCTGCAAGTACGTTGGTGATAACACAAAACCCTCGCCATTGTTTCTTAGCAGTCTCATCATTCCATGGAGGCAAGATATAAAGCCCAAATGGTCCAGAAGATGGCCAGCCGCGTGGGATTGGATAGTTGAAACCTTTTGGAAAAGATTTTATCATAGGCGTTTCATAAAGGGGTCGATCCAAACTACCATGAGCGGCGGGTGTAATAGTAATTCTTCGTAGTGATTGAAAGCGCTCCAGGACATACGTTAATGCATTAACATCAGCCCCAGATATTAGCACTTCTTCCTGCTGCTCTAGAAGCGTCTCGTAGTAACTCCATGATTCAGAAAATGGCAAAAACTCTCGTGTCTTTGGCCTTTTTCTGTCTCTTTTGAGATTTTTTAAATTCTCAATGTTGTCCTTGCAAGCTCGTATAAACCAGGTGGGAGGGTCATCTTCCGCCCGAGGAGATTCTGCTAGCAAATGAATTGCTTCATTAGGCCTCACAATTTCGTGGACAAGTAGAGCATCATCCCATATAATCTCTTGAACTCCTTTGCGAAAGTTTTCGTTGTCAGCAATCGCTCGTGCAACTTCAATGTTTCGCGGATTTGCAGACAAGAAGACCCTGTCAAAATGAAGAGGAACTTCTTCGCCCAGAGCTTTGCACGTCAGACGAAGACTCTTGAGATCGGGATTTGGCAGGTAAGAGATGATAGCAGTGAGAAGCTCGGGGACAAGGAGCACGAGATTTAATTTGAATGACAAGTTGGACATGATGATTGCAATATCTGAGGGATTTTCTAATTCATTTGAGGATGAAGAGGGGAAGTTGTTGGCTTTGGATCAATTGATTTATTGATTGATTACGCAGGTGATATTGGATAACCCCAGAAGGCGCTAAACTCTTCTAGAAAATAAAGATTATCTCCATAGAATTCGACGTTAAACTTGTGAAAAATCAAAATATGAGAGAGAGACCAACACTTATTTGGACTTTCTGAAAAAGGAAAAGAAAAGAAAATCGCGGTCTCGAGGGGGTTTACAACGACCTGATTGATTTGGTGCAAATGAAACTATCCAATTGGCTGTCGCTCAATCTACACTCCTTTCTTCTGCAGAAAGAGCCTCGAGACTACTTTCTCCTTCTCTACATCTTCCCCGTCACCGCGATCTTCAATTCCACCCACTATATAAATTGTATATACTCTCTCACCAACAACCGCATATACACAAACAACCAATGTCAGTACATCTGCACAATCCATATCCCCATACCAAACAGTGGATCACTCACCACAAGCCATCCAAGCACAAAAGAAAATCCACCCACCCCACACACCCCGCTCCAGCAAAACTTCCCCCTCTCGTTTTCACCTCAAAAACAACACCACTCAGCCCAAAGTCCTCCCTTCTTCACACCCTCCAAAAACATTCCTTTCAGCAAATCAATGAAACCAAAAAGTCAAAAAGGAATTTTCCGAATCCGGGAATCGAACCCGGGGCTACTCGGTACTTTATCATGTGATAATGAAAACGAGTTATGTTAACCCCTACACTAATTCGGATGGATGTTTGATGGAGGTCAGTCAGATCTTTACGTACATATTTAACATCAAAACCACGAGTGTGAAAGATGGAAAATAAAATGAACTAATGATAATGATACTGTAGTGCAAGAAGAAACACTGAAGATATATGTGATGGTACAGGACAACGTATATGTAACATAATCAGAGGGATTCAAAATTCAAGAGACGAATCATATAACCATGTGTCAATCAATTTACCTATAAATTAAATAGCGCGAATCAAATCATGAGTAGGTCAACTCTTCTCGATTTGTTTCTCCTCCCCTCCTCCCTCCTTCTCCTTGAAAGTCTTCATATTTTGTAAACAAATAATATCTACATCTCCATTTACAACACGGTTCCACTTTTGCACGTCAAATAAATAGAGATTGTTTCTGCATCTGATAA
Source organism: Botrytis fragariae (assembly GCF_013461495.1). NCBI lineage: Eukaryota > Fungi > Ascomycota > Leotiomycetes > Helotiales > Sclerotiniaceae > Botrytis > Botrytis fragariae. Next base: position 360,536 of record NW_023500991.1, on the reverse strand, counting down.
ATTTTTATATCCGCTCCATACGTATATAGGTACACATAAGAGAGACTATGCATTCTCCTCATTTCATCTCCATATAAAAAAGGTAGCTACACAACCTCACCTATTTTTCTCATGCAGGAATAATTCAAAGTAATCATTAAATCCAGCCCAGTACAGATATAAATATAAATACTAATCTAAACCCTCCTCTTCCTCCTCCCCTTCCTCCTTCCCCAACCTTCGCTTCCCCTTATCACCCGTCACTCTCATCACCCCTAAACATATCATCTACAAACCCACAAGCTCTTGTTCAACCCCCTCATTCAAGCCCTCTCGCCTACTCGCAATCCGATCATTTCAAGATTCACTTTACACCATATCATTTTACACCTCTTCCTCTGCTTTCTCGAAAGTATATCCATACATATCTATTTGCCCATCTCCCCCTCTTCCCTTTTCCCTTTTCTCTTGTTCCCAATCCTCACAATATCTAATGTCTCCTTACCCACCTAGATGATATCAAACTCGCATCCCTAGACACTCATCGATCCATCAAATCATATCGTATTGAAAAGGCTCAGTTACCAGTATACTTTTTTTTCATTTCATTTCAATTCTTCATCCATTCTGTTCTTTCCAGATCTATCATCTATGTATTCCTCTCTCCATACCCTAGTCCAAGATTCATGCACTTACACATCTAAGCATATAAACATCAAACCCCCATGCATACTATGTAGGTAAATAAAAACTCCAATAACCCATATTCTATTAAAGAAAATGTCATTCTCGAGTGATATCACATCACATCACATCATGACCTGAATAGACTGCCATTTTCTCTTCCTCGACCCCCTTCCCTTCCCAACCCATTCACAATCATCCCTTTCCCTTCCCCTTATAATTCGGTTGCCTCTCATAAGCATTCGGACTTCTTTTCCTTTCTTTAGCCTTTCCCTTTCCTTTCCCATGTCCACATCCATCTCCATGTTGATGATCGTGATCATGATCATGTCCACTACCTTTCCCTCCACCTCCAGAAGGTTTCGCACTCCCATCATCATCATCACTACTACTATCATCGCTGTCACTCGAACTTTCATCCGAGGATTCATCGATAGGTCGAGGAGCGTGGTATATACAACAAACTATGAAATTCTCGTTAGTTCACCATTCCAAGTGAAGATTTCAACCATCTGGATTCCACCGCTTCCATTTCTCCCTTAAGCAAGATCCTCAAATCACAAATCCCAAAGACTCCAAAGTGTAGAAAAACGAAGCAAAATACCTTTACTCTTCTTCCTCCCCAACCCTTCATTATCCACCACATCTTCTGCCCACTGAATTCTCCTTCCTCTTCCTAAATCTGTTTCTCCATCCGCACTACTTTCACTTTCTGTATTTGGCGCACCTCTCAAACGTAAAACAGGTGTACTTGTATTCGATTGTGATTGCGTGATCGTTAAACTTCCGCGATTCTGTGGAGCCGTTTGTGCTTGTCCTTGAATTCGGGTTTGTGTTCGGCCCACTTGAGGGGTAGAAGTTGAAGCCATTGTTATGGCGGGGTCGACGTATTATTTGGAAGAGAATTTGTATGCGTGAGAGACTGGATATCGTGATAAAGTAGGGTAGGTAGGTAAATGTATTCCGACGATGGTGCGGAGAGTGTTCCAAATGTATGTTGCTCGCAGAAATCTTCTTGTTCCTTCTTCCTCTTGTTCCTTGTCCGTCTTTACTACCACTTCTCGCGATAAATATCGTAATAAACCCACTTCACAAATTCTCGCGATCTTGTCTCTTCGAATGTCCAAGGGTTCTCCAGTTTCTCAAGAATCTGATCCTGTCTGGCGTATCCGATAATCTTCCTTATCCCAAGATCTTTGATTTGAATTCACGTCCTCGTCTTCCTAACCTATGATATCGTATCGTGTCGTGTCGTATCGTGGCGTATCGTATCGTATCGTATCCCACCAAATCACACCTTCTGTCGTATCTCTCACCCAATAAATCTTCGTCGCAGATACTAGAATCTCAGAACCGCGTAGACGCAGTCGCAGACGTGTAATCTCGCCCAACTTTTTCCAAATCTCTCACAAGTCCTCTTCAAGCCCGCGACACAAATCTCCCTACTTCGTATAATTCTTTCAACTCTTTTCTTCGACTTCGTCTTTGTCTTTGAAATTTGGATTCGAAAGATATGCGACGAGTTCAAGTCCTCGAAGAAGGCAATCGAAGTAGGCAATCGAAGTAATCTGATTTTTCCTTAAACTCTTCTTCCTTTTCTTTCCTAACGTTATTTTCCTCTCTATCGTTGCCTTCTGCTTAATCCTTTTATCCTCTTATCAACTCAACACATCAAGCAACCCTTCAAATGCCCCAGAAATACCCAGAAATAAGCAAAAAGTTCCCTAACTCAAAAGAACCCTAATCCTAATCATAATCTTCAGCCCCACGTATGCAAATCTCTAAATCCCAAACTCAAAATTTAAACTTTAACTGTATCCTCTTAAGACTTCTGTCATGTCATGTCATGTAAATCAACCAGTCACATAAACTATTCATCCTCAACCCCTCCTCTCTTACAAAAATATCCGAGGCTGAGGCTGCGGCTGAGGCTGAGATTTAGACTGCGCTGCTGACAGAGCGAGTTAGCTACTTATGTGTGGCGTCGTGATCTAGCTCTACAACAATGTACCCTTTTTCGAAAAAAGAAAGCCAAAAAAAATCCCCCTTTAAGAATTTAGATCTCTTCTTATTAACGCCCAGATAAACACTAACCAATGCATCTAATTCCCAACCCAAAAAATCTTCCAATTCTTTGTTTAGGTGCCTAGCTTCCGCTTGTGTAATATTCAAGTCTAGTCTTTTCAGCCACAGATACCTACCTACTACCTACCCATCTGCTTCATGCCTAGATATCGATCGATTCACAATCTAGACCGTGCTGGACTGGACTGGATTGCGTCTTATAAATAATTACTTTTTACCTCCTGGAGTAGCTCTCGAATAACAAATGTTTAAGTGAGTTATAGGTAATATAATACTTTGCCTTGGAAGAATTGTAAAAGTAGGATACAATTTATCCTTAGAATTTACAATTATAAAAATATTACAAAAATCTAATCTTTTTTCGAAAATTCGAATTAATATAAGAGTTGATATCAGAAAGATTTTTTTTGTAATAAAATTATAACATTTTCAATTTTTATTTTTATTTTTATTTTTTATTTTTATTTTTATTTTTTATTTTTGTATATATAAATAGAATAGAAATATTTGTATAAAAGATTGGATTTCTAAGAAACCAAATTTTTATTATTATTTTATATTCTTTTACTTTTCAAAAATAATAATTATTTATTAAAATAAGAATGTTTAAAAATAACTCATTTTTGTTACGAGCATCGATGTATAACCAGTATCGGGCTTACTAATGTTAATAATAAAAGAGTATTTTGTAATTATGTGAGTAGGTATTTCAAAGAAGTGCTATGCTTAATTACGTGGTGTTATACAAGACGGTGATTTCCGTGACATCATACATATATAGCTTCACTTTCGAAAGGATTTGAAGGACTTAATGAAAAGTCTTATACTCTTTAGTACTCTATCATACGCTAGTCGTCATCTTACACATTCACTCTAATAATTTTAGTGTATTTTCAAGTAATTCATTTGGTAATATGATCCACTTGGTGATGAATCACGTTATACATAGCTAGTATAGAAAGAGTGCTTTATGAAAGCTTTATTTTTAATTGTATAATTAAATTTCACTTGTTCAATTATTAAAAAATTCTATTAATGAATAAAGAAAGTGCATGATTACACAGACAAATTTTGTATATAAATTGAGTAATCCATTTGGTGATATAATTCACCTAGTGATGAATCACATTATATAATTGTATATATACATGAATACGCATGTGAGCGATTGAATTGCAATTGAGTCCGATCCGTGACACCACCCTTCTATCGATTGATACTACCACTAATAGTGCGCACCAAAAGAATCTTAAAATAATAGTTAGGCAATTGACACTTATTCATGGACATAATGATAAGTCCTGTGAACAATAGCTTATGCATCTAGTGTGCGTCCGTAACCCTTCAACTGATCTCGATAAATGGTGTGTGCATGAAGTCTCAAGTCCCCGTATTCATCATTGGTCTGTGGTGCGCTGCAGAGTGTTAGCTTCCTAAACCAGACCACGAAGTGATAAATTGAGAAATCTCCAAGAGAATATTCTCATATGCTTGAAATCAGAGAATGTGATGAGAGAAAAATGTTACTTACTATTCCACCCAAAGATTTGGGCCCTTGATGCGGAAGTAGGACTTGCCGTTCTCGTTAACCTCCTTTGTGGTGGGGCCGCTCCACGCAAAGTAAGTTTCGTTCAGACCAGCTTTGATCTCAGCCAAGCGGGGCGCGTAGTGGATTGGGTTGAGAAGGCCACCCCATTCAGACACGAGGTCGATAACCAATGCTTGCTGGGCTTCGGTGAAAAGGCTCACACTGACACCTTCTGTGATGTACTCTTCGCCATCGTGACCAGGTCCAAGAGTGAGGGTGCTTACATCTTGAGTGATGTTGGCTTGTGCGAAGAGGGTGGCGTCAAGAGATCCGACCAGAGAAAATGCGATGTCATTCTCGGCGGCCAACACACGTTTCGTGACGTTGTTGATGGCTGGCAAGCAGCCGGTCAACAGTGGAGCGATGACGGCCTTACTACCGTACATGGCCATGTTTATACCAAGATGATGTCCACCGAACTGAATCATCCAAAGAGACGTCAAACTAGGCTCTCCGAAAAAGCCTAGCGTGTAACTTCCCAACCCAGCTTCATAGTCCACGCCACGGTCCTCCTCGACTTGGTCGGCGTTCATGATCTCCTGAACCTTGTTGTAACCATCTTCACTAAACATGACGCGTAGGAGGTTCAGAACCGCTTCCTCTTGCGTGTCCGTGAAGTTGTCACGGGCCAAACCAACGCGATCCACGATGCCGACAGGGTAGTTGGTCCACACCGACTGACCGAACTGCTCACCGGCAATGGCGCCGGTAGTTGCGGATCCGAAGTAAACAGGGGTTGCGTTCCCTACTGCTTCGTAAGGGTACACTAATGATGCATTCTGCTCCGCGGTGAGAAGGCTTAAGAGAGTGTTGGCAGCGTCGACAATGGCCGTCGACTGAGTAGTAGCGTCGTCGACTTGCCTAGCTGCGTGCGACTTCGAGGGAAGCGATTGCACTACGGTGCACAAAGCAAAGAGAGAAAGTCCGAAAAGCATTGTAAGAGCCTTTGGTTGATTTGACGGATTCAAAAAAGTAGACAAGAATGAACAGTGAAGACAAGTAGAAGATGCAAGCGGGAAGGAAAGACTAAGCTGTAGCTGGCTGTTCTGAAGTTAGAACATGCATCGCCTTCCTTTTATAATGAAAATGTTGTTGCCCTGGAGTTCTCTCATGGTAAGGAAAAACTGTTTATAGACAGCCAAGAAACCTTCCTGTCGGTATTACGCAGCCATCGGCGTATGCAGACAAGGCTTTGTAAATTAGAAGAGTCAAAGGAGGGCTCGATTTACTTGGCGTCGACATATCTAGGTTGATGTATTCTGGCTGAGTGGGAGAAATAGATCTCAACATACGTACGGAGTGGTGAAAAAAGTTGTAATTGATCAACAGTGCATGATGAGGTGAAGTCCCTATATGAACAATATTAATTTAACCCCTTTGGGGAAAATCCCCTTCATGATTCGTATCACTTTTACATGGGGATGTGGAATTAAGCTTTTTCTCAATATAATTCACACAGTAAAGGTACACGCAGTAAGTACAGATGAATGCGCATGTATTGTTGCATTCGGGATCGGACATTATGGCTCGGACATTATAGATCGGACATTATGGCTTGAGATGCCAAAGCCTGTACATAACCATAACCCGCCATGTTCTCCTTTCCCTCTATACTCTTCCTCGAGCCTTTCCTCTGGCTGTGGGGATCTACCGTATTTGAGCGATGCCGGGTACATAAGAGGCCTACGTAACCTGCGAAGATTCTCCAACGTAACAACCCCACGATGCAGGAACGTCCCCGCCTTGAAAATACACATACGTGATTGTTCGGTTACGGAGATCGCCTTTTGTGCTATGTGGAAGTAGTAAGAGCTTTGATCTCGGGGTGGTTTAGATGAAACTTCAAGTAGGTGGTTGGTAAGGTAGTATAATATCAATAGGTTTGCTTCTCTCGCAACCATACCATAAAAGTGATGATTGATCTTACAAACAAAGTTCTACATTATAGTGGAATCCCGATCCCTTATATGAACCTTCATACTCTACAAATCGACAAGTCGACTATACACAAGTCGATTACCGCAAAGCCGACTTCGATAGCTCAGCTTCTTGATCACGTGGCACTAACCACGTGAGCTCACATTACCCGTTGTAATGTGCTCACCAATTGACGAGGGCCAGGGCATGCTCAGGTGACTATCTAGACAATTCGATGAATAAGTAAACATTCTCTGTTCAATTTATTCAATTTTCATCTATATTCATCGAATCAGGCATTACAGACTATAATGCACTTTGCTCTGCAGCTATTTTCAATGTAGAACTTGCTCAGACAGGAAACCTCTAAAGATCTGGATTGTATTTCCAGTATACAATCCAATATTAACCTCTCTTAGACTAATTTTAAAGCTCCATATATTCATTACTCATAACCCATCGTCATCATCATCATTCATAACTCATAAATCCACCCCTGAATCCACATCCCTCCCTCACAGAACTAACCACCCAACCAGCATTCCCAAACCTAGCACTCCTCCTCCCGATCCCCTAACCCTAACTCTCCCTCCCATCCCCGGAACCTCTTTCTGAAGCACCTCCGTAGTCGTAGCCGTCGCCTGCACACTCACACTCTCACAACTAAGCGTTCCACAAGCCCACCCACTAGGACAACAATCACCTCCCAAACTCGCCGCGCAACTCGTCCAACCCGTTGCACACGCTCCTGTTGCCGAGGTAGTTGTTGCTGCCGATCCAACCGGAACCGCTACTGTGATTCCACTACTCACTATTGTCGTTGATGATGTCGCGGGACAGGATGTCGTATCACAATTTCTACCCGTTCTACAACATCCTCCTTGATAATGTGCTGAGCAGGCATAAAAGCCCGTGGGACACGTATCTTGAGTGATCGCTGAAGAGGTAGTTGTAGTAGTAGTTGAGGAGTCACCTGTGGGACGAACTGGAACGACTCCCGAAGCAGATGTAGTTGTACTAATCGGAGTCGAGCTTTGAGAAACGGTGCTCGACACGCTTGAAGATCTTGTACTAGTAATCGTAGTGATTTGAATCGTAGTCGTTGGAGTCGACGAAATAACAGTAAAAGTATTGGTTGTAGTGACAACCACCACAAGTGATGGATTGATCACACATCCAATTGAAGCACACACAAAATTTGGGATGCAACAACCCCCTCCTACATCAGCCGCGCAAGGTGTATTTGGCGAAGCGCAATTCGTAATGGTACCTCCGCAATTCCCTCCACTAGGACAACATCCTACAGGTCCCAATCCAGTATCTGTGATTTGAAAACATGTTTCATCAGTTGCGCAACAACTGTTTGGATATCCGATTGATGAACAATTCGATGTTCCCGTAGGACACTTAAAATCCCTTTTCTCCAGCATAGCCAACGCGACAGCCGAATCCTTTTTACGAGCTCGAATTTCTTCATCATCCAAAAGTCCTGAATGATCTTCCGTATGCAATGCAAATGGCGCTCTGAAAGAGATAAGCACCGACGAATTCGCAAGTGATCTAGCCTCCTCCTTCCAATCTCTTTCCCTCGGAAACTTATCCCTCCCATCGAAACTCATGTGCGCATCCTCATCTCCAAATCTCCAATATTCCATGTAGAATTTTTCTCCTTCATCCTCACTCATTTTCAGTATCCCAACCGGACTTTTCGTAACCACTACATCACTCCCCTCCCACCCTTCATCTCTTTTCCCACTCGTAGATGCATAAATCCAATCCTTAACACGTATCCAATCGCGAGGCCATAGAGCCAATAATCGATGATTATCAATATCAATCGCCTGAACCGAATTTGTCTGCGAAGCCAACAATATCAAAATCGAAGTCGGAAGACCTAAAACATTCACCGAGAGACGCATTTCGAAAATGGCTTATCCAGCCAGCTCCGATGTAAAAATTGATAGCAGAGTGGAGACTACCTAATCGATATCAATACTAGGATCAGCTTTCGAGAGCTTGAGAGCTCTATCGGGTAGATCAGGTAATGCAGTGATGCATACAAATTCGCAACAAATGGAAAAGAAGCTTCTTTTAAGGATTATGCAAGTAATAAGGTATTAGTAGAGATCGGAAAGAAAGAAAACTTTCTTAAAAGCGCGCGAGAAACGAGGCTGGGAACCAAGAGTCAAAACGGGATTGATTCACCAAAAGGACGGTACCAAGTAAAAGAATAAAAATCTCCGGTGGCTGGGATGCGAACTTATGGATAAGATGGAGTAGCAAACACAAACACACGACATGTGAAACTTTATGTAAACCCTAGGTACAAAAAGCAATCCAGTGCACTAGCTTCCCAATCTCTCCTCTCGACTCTCTCATCTCTAATCTCTAAAGAAGTACACAATATACACAAAAACTTCCCTCGCATAAGCAAAAACTCTAAACTCCAAACCTAAACCTAAACCCCAAACCCAAACCATAAGTCATAAACCCCATCCCCCTCAAATAGCGAAAGATCATCACTAGGTCGTACCCTTATCCTAAAACATACATACCACACCTACCTACCCACCAACCTGTCTATCTATTCTCATCCCCGCTCCCTCCCGGTGAGCTGCGCCAAGCTACGCCCTGCATACTTGACACTTATGACACAAATGACAGGAATAACCTAAACCCCTCATTTCATCACCTAGTAATCAACAAAAAATAACATAATTTTCTATAATTGTATTCAAATCCATATTCACATACATACCCACCTAGTATTCACAATTGCCTATCAACACCAAGACATTTTATCGAGCGAATATCGAGTCAACTCAAATCGAACATCTTCCCTCCCGGTTACCCCAACCCCTAGAGACACAATAACGCCACACCAATCTATTTACATAGTCATCCAACCATCATCCATCCATCCATCTGAATCCATTCCATCTCATCTCATCTCACCCCCCTCCTCCACCTCCCATATCTCTCATAAATCTCACACAAAAAAACCATGCCCCGCACCGACGAAGCAACCTCCTTCTACCACTCCGTCTACAGCGCCATCCAAGAGATTCCACATGGAAAAGTGACGACATACGGACATATCGCGCGGCTAATCGGGACACGTGAGTTCTCCCCCTTTCTTTCTCCATTCCCACCATCCTCTTCTCCCTTTCGCCCTCCCTTATCCTCTTCCCCCAAACCCAGACAGACAAACAGACCAACACCCACCCACCCAAACAAACAAACAAACAAATAACTAACCCCCCTCTCCTCATCCAGCAAACCGCCCCCGCCAAGTAGGAATCTGTCTTAAGCATCTTCCCAATTCCCCCTCCACATCCTCTCCCACCCCCACCCCCACCCACCTCTTCCACAACGGCAACGTACCCTGGCAACGAGTGATTAATGCAAAAGGGGGGATAAGTCCACGGTACGTATTTTTCTTGCTTTCCCTCTCTCTCTTCCTCATCCTTATCCCCTTTCATCATCCCTAACCTCCAATCCCCGTCCCCCTTTATCATCCCCCTTCCAAACCTCCAACTTCCAACCTCCAGTCCTGTCCTGACCCCATCCCTCTACCTCCCCCATCCAACTTCATCTCCCAACCCCTCCATCCCATCCACCCCCCCTTAAACACACATCCACACATCCACACATCCAAATATCCCCCCCCAAAAATCCCCCTCTAACCCCCCTCCCCAAAACCAGAAGCCACCCCTCCGGCGCCCAAAACCAAGCCGCCATACTACGAAGTGAAGGTATCGAAGTAACGATTGGTTCGCGTATGTATTTATTCCCCTTCTCCCTTCTCCCTTCTCCCTTCTCCCTTCTCCCTTCTCCCAATCAACCAATCAATCAACCAATCAATCAACCAATCATCCACTAACCCCCCCAAAATAGTAAACACTCTCCTCATTTCCCTACCCACCTACGGCTGGTTTCCGCGTCAGCTACCTAGTGAAGAAGCGGCCGGGTTAGATCCACCTATTAATTCGGATTCGGATTCGGATTCTGAAGGTGGCGGTGGAGGTGATGGTGCGGAAGAATGATTTGAAAGAATGATTTGAAAGAATGATTTGAATGCTAATAATTGTGTTGTTTGTTTATTTGTTAATCCGTTCTATGTATATATCATTATTTAGCAAATCTAGTCAAGGGAGGGCAAAATAAAAAAAGTGCATGCCATGGATGGGTGTGTTTTGTCTGGGAGTCACTGAAATTATGATTCGAATCGAAAACATTATTAAACTCAGCACATCGCCTCACATCGCCTCAAATCAAATCATGTCATATCAAAAACTAAAAATGGTGATGGAATGGTGTTTATGCATATAAATCCAAGGCTATGTAAGACACATAACCATGATGATAGTAGAAAAGTATAATCCACTACCCCATCAGCAAAAAATTCTTTATAATTCATTCATTCCTTCCATCATATCTCCATGTATACATTTTCATCAAGCCATCTCTCATAAGATGGAATCCTGCATCGCATCTGCTATTCTGGCCAGCTCACCAAATGCTTAATGAATGATTATTTCATTGAAGATAAAAACATTCCACGCAGATGGTTCCCTTCCTTCCACCCCACTGTACAGTTGGATTGTGAGTTGTCCAATAAACTTAATAGCAGTCGAATCCATCAATTTGGCCAAATCTTCTGATACAATCATCAGATATACATCTCAAAGGCAGTATATAATTTTCCGTACTACACAGCTAAGCAAAAAATAAATTTGTACCAATGAACCACCATTGATTTGAGATCAAACCGGTGGGATGGATCCAATTGCTTTGATCTCGGGATTATTGATGCCAATGATCCAAATAAGGTCTAATGAACTATACTGATGCAATCACTATAAAGATGCGACAAATAAAGATCATAGACTTGATGCTGTTCTCCTCCATATTGTCAAAATGCATGATGCTAAAGCATCGACGTGATGAATATATTTTCCAAAGTCAGAGCATTTTCGCTCATTTACTCTCATCAGCTCCAGGATTAGTTTGAGCTTGAGGGCCAGTAGGGACTTGGTTGTTGGGTGGGCCATGTGGGTGTTGGTTGTGTCGGAAATTTTGTTTGCTGCCATTGAAATCTGGGTTGTACTGATTTCTTGGACCCCCTTGAATATTCTGAGGGCTTGTAGCATATTGGTTAGGCGCTCCATAAGCACCACCTCGCATTGGCACTATTGATATGTTAGAATCCATTACAAAATTTCTTGAGCTTCTAAACTTACTTTGATTTGGGATTGGTTGAGGGAAAACGGGTGTTCCGTATTGAGGGACTGGGCTCATACCATACATAGGTTGTGGGTGACCTTGTTGAGACCCTTGATTCATCATCATAGGAGCACCTCGGCCGGGACTTGGATAACCGCCATTTGGCATAGCTGGAGGGTGACCATTATTTGGTGGCATGAATTGACCTTGTGCGGGTGGATACATCATTTGTGGACCAGGTCCCATTGTTTGTGGAGGAATGAATCCACCTGCAGGGTTAGCCATCATAATTGGTTGACCCATATGACCTTGTTGTGGCATAAATTGATGGGTTTGAGAAAGGGATCTGAAAGGTGGCATCTGAGGTGCACCAGGGTAAGAGACCATCTGTGGGTTGTAAGCCAATTGAGCATTTCCACCCATTGGAGAATGGAAGGCTGCCATTGGAAGCTGTTGCATTCTTGGTGATGAAAAGGATTGTGCAGAATGCGATGGCATCATACGCAATTCATCAGCGTTGAATGTTGGGGCAGGATGACCCATCTGAGCTCCATGCATGTTGATAGGTGGTTGACGTGGGGATTGTCTAGCATTGATGTTGTGAACGCCAGATTGAAGATGGAATGGCAATTGATGTTGGTGTGGCACTTGTGGAGCTGCTTGTGGTGGGTGAGGCTCCGATACAACGGGTGTGGTAGTGGGGAATGGTGCCTTTTCAAAGACTTGTATATAAGACTCCGTTGGTGCATCACTAGCAGTGAGTTTCCATAACAAATGAGTATCGTAAGCTGGCTTCAAACCACCATTTGCTAGCCAATTCTTCCCCTCTCCTGGCTTAAGACTCTTGATGAGCTCCATTGCATCATATTTGCCTTTGAGCGAAGGACGAGCGCCCTTAGCCATTGGCTTACGGCGAATCAAGGAACGTGCTACCGGTGTTGCTGGAGCCTCTGGCGCATTGGGTACTGGACGAGGACTTGAGCCACTGCTTGGACCAGCGGGACTAAAGTCTTTTGCGAATGCATTGGGGCGAAATTCGCTGACGCTAGCATTCAATCTCGGGCCACCTTGCGCACTTGCCACGCCACTTGAACGACGAGAGAAATTTGGATCAGCAGTGTTCGAAGGACCAGTAGGAGGAAGTCTGGCTTCATGAGCTGGCATGACATTGGATGGGACTTGAGCTGGTCTATTTTGTTCGATGTTTCTTAATCGCTGGGCCAAGTGTCCAGCGGTGCCACTTCGGGCATGGTCTGCTGTGCTTGAACAGGTCTGTCACCTCGAGAATTTTGTGTGAAGCTGTGAGTACCTTGAGGATAAGGTCCACGATTAACGTTTTGGCGACCAGATGTAACGGGCGGTGGCGATATAGTATGAGTAGAGCTTGTAGTAGCGGAACGTTGCGCAGAAACTCCGTCTGCACCTGGTGTGATTGGCTTTACCGAATCAGTAGGATTGAGCTTTGCTTCTTCAGCATTGCGTTGTGCTTTCTCTTGGATCGCCTTTTGCTTTGCCGGATCCTTGGCAATGATAGGGACAAGATCTGATGGAACTGGAGTATGCAACTTGAAATCATTGGCAAATCTTTTGAGGTCATTTAATTTGATTTGCTTATCATTCTTGATCTTGTTGGCGCGAATTTGTGAAACATTGTTTCTTTGAGTTGCAGCAAAGGTCTTGAAAGCCTTGGAAACATCAGCCTCAACAGTTGCAGTAGCATTTGGCCCACCCATATGTTTGACTGGTGGAGGAATTGTGCGGCTTGCAGAAGGAGCCACAGTCTTTTTGAGCTCTGGAGTGGGAGTGGTACTTGAATCAGTAGTAGTAGGTGGAGTTGCGACCTCTGGCTTTGTTGACTTCGCGGCTGTAGCTGGTTTTGCCTTCTCGGCGGGTTTATCTGCGGGTTTATCGGCCTTGGCTCCTGCAAACATGATGGCTGAGTCGACAAGAGTACGATCGGCCGGAGCAGTAACTGGAGCAGTAACTGGAGCAGCAACTGGAGCAGCAACTGGAGCAGCAACTGGAGTAACGACCGGAGCAGCAGCTGGAGCAACAACCGGAGCAACAACCGGAGCAGCTGCGGGTGCGCGGTCAACTGGAGCACGCTTTCCTGGTGGTTGATATGCACCCTTCGATGCGGTGAGGGGTGGGAAATCCTGTTGTCTGCGAACGCCACTGTATCTGCCAATGTGTTAGCAATCATATGCGAGGGGTAAAATCTAAGAAACTCACTTGTCTTCTTCATCAAGTCCATTCTCATTTGGTCCGGTGTGGTCCGCAATACGTTCTTCTGCAACGTGAGAGTTCATTGCCGTGCTGCGTTCAATTTCTCTTGCCTTTCTATCTGCCTCGGCGACTCTCTGCGAATATTGCGGATGACTTGTGTTGATCTGGGTTGTGTAGATATTCTCATCGTAGTCTGTCTTCAAACCAAATCGTCGCTCATTCTCTGCGAATTGATCCCACGGAGCCACTCTCCCTCCTCGACCCGATTCCAAGCCACCATCATTATCGGCGGGCTTGTCAGGAACCCATCTTTGTAACACACGCTCTCCTTGGTTTCGGTTGCCCGAAATCGCAGTGTCTGTACGGAAAAAGCTCGAGTTACCTGAGAAGGTTAGCATTTGTGATGTCATTGGCACCATGTAGGAGGACCAACCATTTTGCGATCTGCCATCAACCTTTCCATTACCGTTTCCTCGAGCATCTCCCATATCTTTTCTTTGCGACGTCATGTTTCCTGATTGCTCTCTATACTTTGTGCCGCCGTTGGGAAGGTCGTTGCCCTTTTTTCCTTGTTGTACCATGTTCAACAACTGATGATTAGATGTATATCAATTCTCTTGAATGTTGTCGTGGTATGTGTATGATCTGTTCGAAGAGATATCTGGAGAGGAAATAAATTAGTAACCCAATCCATGTGAATCAGATTGGAAGGTGAATGTTGGATGTCGGTAGGTAGGTAGGTAGGTAGGTAGGTAAGGTGAGTGTGATTCGGCTTTTGGTTACACAACGCACAATAAAATGCGCAGAGCACTTCATCCACCATGCATGCAATCGATGACTGAATGAATGATAGAAAAGCATAGCTGGGGAAGAGAGATGGAGGGGAAATAGGGCGATACATACCACACAAATGGAAATCTCCAAAACACACCCTTCCTTTGATCTTCTCGAATCGCGCCCAATATGTGCGTGGTGTCAAGGCTGGAGGATTCGCGAATAATCTGGGGTTCAATAAGGAACTGGTCCCAAGTCGAAGATAAAATTCTAATGGAAAAGGAATGTGGTTAGCATACATGCAATGTCATGCACAATTGCCGTAACTAAAGAAGTGAAATTGTGATGTGGTTGTTTGAGTTGATTGCGAAAGCTCCAAGCTTAATCAATCGTGTCAAAAAGAAAGGCTGGGGTTGTTGTAAAAGTGTATAATAATAATAATAACTTTAAGTGTGTGCGTGTATGTATGTGTAGAATTTAAAGAACCATCTTGTCTCACCTCGGATCGTAAGAAGAATTATGAGAAGAGAAGAGAAGAAGACAAAATAAAATAAACCAAATCAAAATTAAATTAAAAAAAACCTCCACTGCTCTCCCTTTCTTGATGAGTGAAGATGGTTACAGTATATCGTAACAGATCAAACAATCATTGAAAGTTATGAGAGTTGGGAGGGGGAATTTGTGGTGGTGGTGGTGGTGGTGGTTATTTTGGATCCTTCAGAAGAGGGGAAATGTTAATCAGAATTTCTGAAGGGGTGGTTCGGGTGGAGGAGGGAGTGTAAGTAGTTAGTTTTGGTTAGGTAAAGTTAGGTGATTAAATGATGTACTCAAGCGAATGGGGTATGTTGGCTTGGTTTTATCAAGAGATGGGTAAGTGGTTAGGTGGGTGGGTAGGTAGGTAGGTAGGTAGGTAGGTAGTGTGGATGTAGATGTAGATGTAGATGTAGATGTAGATGTAGATGCAACTGTAACTGTAGCTGTAGATGTAGATGTAGATGTAGCTGTAGCTGTAGCTGTAGCTGTAGCTGTAGAGAGATGTGGATTCCTCTCTCTTGGGAGACTACAGTCCTAAGTATCTAGAGTACCTGAGATAGGTGGGTAGGTAAGTCGAGTAGGTAGGTAGAGTAAGGACGTGAAGAGAAAGTAATGTGATAGAGAGAGAGAGTACTGTAGATAGATAGAGTGTGATAAATCTCCTTCCTCGTTCTCTCACAAAGTCTCTCTCAGTAGAAACGAATTCTTTAAATAAATAAAAAAGTAAACAAGTACCTAGTAGGTAGATAGATTAATAAAAAGACAACAAGTAGAATGAAGTTCTAAATAGACTAAGAATCAGTCTAGAATACGTCGAATACGCAGTAAGTCTCTAGTTCTACGATAGGAGAAGAATGAAGTGGGAATCCAGAATTAGGTAAGATGTCTATCTCAAATAAATAAACGGAAGAGTAAAGAGAGAAAGAAGGAATGTTCGGTTTCTTTCCTCCTGTCTGTTGAAGGAAGGGAGCTTTGTTTGAGTGTCGGTAGATATATTTGGTTGTACGGTGGATGGTATCGATGGATGGGTGGATGGATGGGTGGATAGATATCGATAACGGGGGGTGACGTTTCTTGATATATCGAATCTTTGTTAACAGCAATGGTAATCATGCGAACTTTTCTTATGCGTAAAGTATTTCCTTATTCAAGAGACTACCGGGTATGGCGAGAAGGAGCAGAAGTAGGAAGGCAAAGGTAAAGTGCCCAGGAAGAGAAGTCGAAAAGAAAAAGAAGTCAAAGTTTCCACCTCGAGGATGAAGTGTGCAAAGGGTGATGAGAGAAGATTGTGATGTCCATCCCGCCCCAAATCGAGCACCGTATTAAAAGCTCAACACAATACACATATCCAGTCTTTGCCTTCCCTCGAGGCAGAATCCAAGGTTATTTACTAGCTGCTTGCTAACTTGTCAATCCAAGATCGATTTTCTCGACTCCACGATTCTCTCTGGTACTATTATCACGCTACAAGGAACTTCGCTGTACCACGACCCCAAATCAATTTAACATTTGACAGTCAAGCCTTCTTCCCTTTCCATGTTATTAATATCTCGGGGATCCGGTAGCTATCATATCCTAGTGTCGATAGACGGGAGCATTAATCCGAATGGGGGTTTGAAGGCATGTAAATCGTGTGTGTGTGTGTGTGTGTGTGTGCCTTGTAGATATTATCATCATCACAACCACCACATGAATGAAACGTTTAGTCACATCAGAACTGGGGAAATCAGATTGAGATACAGTATAGGGGCTTGGTTTTATTTTTATCCTTCGCATGGAAAGGAAAAGAGAAATAATGCATGATGGAGTAGCACCTAGATAGTGAAGACCAAACAGAGAGAGAGAGAGAGAGAGGCTTCTCAGATAGGCTGAGGATGGTACATGTAAAGATGCGATTTCAATATTTCAATTCAACAAGGGGGATAGAAAGGTCCATTTGGGTCTCTCGGGTCACATATACGAACATCCTTTGACCTGGGTATAAGATGTGCGTGCTGTAACAATTGCACAATAATCTTTCTTGGTGCGCAGGCTCACCTGCATAGGTATGAGTTGATGAGCACGATGGTAGCTGATGGATGAAGAATGATGGATGACAGACGACAGACGACAGACGACAGATGTTCTATATTTATCTCAAGAGAATTTAAATAGTAGGTAGTCAGACACGGATATATCGACATTCCTATGAGTGGTAAAGTGTCGAGTAGAATGGTCTAAAATGTATCGCTGCAACACCGACAATCCATTACATTGATTTGGTAAATCCAACGCAAACTATAGATGATAGCTTGGTTAATAGATGATAGCCTGGTTACCTAGGCAATCAATGGTGGGATTCTCATTCTTCTCGAAAGGAAAGGAAAGGAAAGATTCAAAAGCGCTTCCTACCTACAGGATGAACATGGGCTGATCTTACCTAGGCAAGGCGATCCAAATCTTAAGATGCTTTTCCATCCTCTTCTTCAAGGTCCCGAGCGCTTTCATAAGGTACATTTCCATGTCTGGTAACACAGGCCTGAGCTTCGAATCCCTACATGGATTGGACACTTGCATGGAAGATTCAAGTGCGTCCGGACTTTTCCTTGCATCTTACATCCTCTCATGTTCCATGCCGTCGAACGGACTTTGGATAGTTTGGTACTCGGCCACGTTACAAATATTATGGATGACGTCGCATAGGTAGCTACCGAGTATGGCAAGAAAGGAATAACTTGACTTGCACGATTATCGAGAGGTTGGTACAGAGTCAAGTATCTCAAAGACCGAGAAAGCTTTTATTTTCATCCAACTCATTAATTCCTCACGATCAACGAATCCTATGCAAAAATTGTTGGGGAATAATGCTGATGTTTGTCTGCTGTGCCTTTCCTTTCTCTCGGATATCTTCATCTGCACGGGTTCGAGTTCACAACCAATCAGAGGGAAAAGGCTTGCATGTCCCCATGGCCTCGGGATGCGGCCTGGACGGGATTGAATCTGTTGAATAATTGTCACTGCCGCGCGGTTTGAAAACACCCGAGTTGTAGCTCGAGCGCAGTGCCATCTGATACCTGATACCCGATACCTGATACCTAATACCTGATACCTAATACCTGATACCTAATACCTGATACCTTGGTTGTGGGTATCGCTCTAGATTGTACTGGATTATTAGTATTATATAATAAGCAGTGTAGTCCCAGGTCTTGCTGAGCTTCAAACAGGAGACGTAAGTCTGGGATGCTCTCTCTTGATTGTTGATTTCGAGAAGGAAATTTGAAGTTGTCATAGTTGATGTAGGGTTCATAGAGCAAGAAAGCTTACTTCACACGGCCGATGGATATCTCAAATGTCAATCTGGCTCGAGGATAACTCAAAGTGTTGGTGTAGCTCTTCTGTCTTCGTCCACATTAATATCAAGTAATGTGATAGCGGTCCCCTTTAAGAGCTTGTTTCGCCTTGTTTGACTTCTAGAACCTGCTAGGTACATGTGTAAATCTGACTTGTGTTCTAACTCTCTTCTAGTGCTTCGTCTAGATCTGAAGTAGACCAAGGAGGCCTGCATTGATCAGGAAAAGAGTTTCTTCACGAGATTGCCTTCAACCATATCATCCTTCCAAGCTTGTTGTTAAAATAAAGAGGTTGGTCTGTTAATATAAAATGCTCTCGTACGGGAGCAGAATGAACCCAGAATTGGAACGGCAGGGATGGTCCTTGTCATTTCAATGTCTGAAAATGGAAATCCAAACGGGACTTATTTAAAATGATTAATTTGATGTCTGAATGCCCAAGTGTCTGGTCTGTGAAGGGAACGAAACGCAGCATCCAGTGCTTCTGAGCCGTTCTACATCCGAACCTTACCTAATCGATAAAAGTTAAGATCAACGCCCTCCCTATCTGGTCGTATTTTATTTTTACTTCATCACCTACATACACATCTGGGTGAGCTAATCTTCTTTGGACCTAGCACAACTGCACTCACGTTATTCATTCAAACTCTCCCTCAATCTACCCTTAAACATGTGATTCCACTGTAAATCTCGCTCCAAAAGCTCGGACCTACCCTCTTATAAACGTTCCCCAGTCAGAAAGGTTTCACCACCTGAGTAAACCTTTTCGCCTAAACTAGCGTGATCTGGCACACTTGCATGAGGCACTCACCTGCCGTGTAGATTGAATTGAATTGAATCCATTCGAATTGATACCCATCTACTTGACAACTTTTACCACAACCAAGAAGGATTCACATTAATTTGCTGCGAAATTCGGTCCCAGCCCTCTCATCACAGGAGCGCATCTGATTGCATCCACTGATTTGCCAAATAACTCTAGTTACTATAGGATACTTGTGTGCATGGCGCGCTGACTCTTTGCTGAATCCTCCTTTCGACTTCCCACAGGATATCAATAGATAGGTCGGTCGCAGAAATGCAAGCACCTCAACGACCCGGTCAAAGACGATCTCCAGCATCGGATTCCCCTGGTCCACCTCCGACAATATCCGCCAGGGCTATATCTCCAAGTTTGGGTCCCCAGCCAAGGAATTCAACTGCTTCAACCAAGTCTGTCCAAAGCAATCACTCGGGAAGAAGACAAAATGTAAGTCATTGGCTCCACTCGACATAATTGATTCGCCTTTGCGACAATGATCTCTTCCATGAGAAGGCCTGCTAATGTCTTTACTTTTGGATAGGGTGGTCAACCTCCGACAAGCAGCAGTAGTCAAAGTGGTCAAAACCCCCACCATTATCTCAGATCGAAAAGAGCGTAACACATCTTCTGGTCGCCACGAAGCAACTTCTCGAAACCCTCACACAATGGTCTCGACATCAAGCGACAGACGCACAGGTTTCGGATGTTTATGTGCGCTTGGGATATGAGTTCAACATTGCTTGTCGGGCATTTGCAGCAATAAATGTTGATACTTCGGATTTGGGGAATGTCCCAGAGTTGCTCCGACATATACTGGAATCAACACTCAGTCAAGAAGCAAGTGTCGAGAGCTTGGAGAAATACCTGCCTCGAATTAGAGATATAATCATTACTCTTCTTCATGGTTTAAAGCGGAAGCAACAAAAACTGCGGCAAAAACAAGGGAGAGATAGCGCGTCACAAAATGGAGAAACCATACCTAGAAATGGAAGCCTCAGTAGCATTGCGAGTAATAGTACTGGGTTGACTACATTACTGAATCAAGGGTTGGAAAATAATTTTCAAGGGGACTCAAGTGTGGCAAATGATAGGGGAAGCAAAGGACAATCTGCAGCCGACTCTAACGTACCTCCGAGGATGTCTTCAGCTACAGGATCATCAAGCAGAAGAGCTGCTGGGCCACCAAGAGACTCATCTCGAGGTTCAGTATCTTCAGATCAATCTACACTCTCAAGCCAAACAATGCAAAGCATTCCTGTTGTTCCACCTTATCCTGGAGATGAAGTCTCTATACCAATGCCCCGTCCAAATGATCCTGATCTTTTGAATGTGGATAATTTTCCACCACCTCCGCCACCACCAAAGACAAATGCTGCATTGGTGGCTCTACAAAAAGGGGGAGATTTGGAAAGAAGAGCTTCAAGACGTTATTCTGCTTATCAAATCTCAAAACTTGTTGGTGCATCTCCAAATGGAGTTCCAATGATGCCTGTTCCACAAAACTCGCCAATACCAAATAGAGGACGCAACGATGCCAGGGAGTCTCTGAGAGCTGTTCAAAATCGGGACCAACGTCTCGGCCGAACAAATTCTCGTCTGATTCAGAATGAGACATCCCCAGTTCGAAAGCCAAGTGTGATTGCCGAAGTTAGTCAAGAGTCATCAGTTCAACAGCCAGAAGAACCACCCTCGAATGATAGTCCTATAGTCAAGACCCCAGAAGACAAGTTAAGACAGTCTATTGATGATTATGATGGACCGAGTGCAACTCTCAATGGACCACCTCCTGATGTTCTTCCAAACTTTGATAATCAAGACCAAGATGAAGAAAAGGCTACTTCTGAACCTCCTCAAGCCCCCCAACACAAGCGATCTCCTTCCAAAAGAGATAGTCCTTCTTATGGCAGCCAAGCTAGACAATTCACACCCGAAGAATCTCCACCTCCACCCGATAAAGAGATCACAATTTTCTTACAATATAAGACCAAGGTTAAGAAGTTTGTCCTTGCTGATGGCTACAAGGATTTATCCATGGCAAGACTGCAATTGGCTTTCATTGAAAAGTTTGCCTGGAATACCCACAACAATGGTGTTGATCTACCCGAGATTTATATTCAAGATCCAGTATCTGGTGTTCGTCACGAGTTGGAAGATCTTCAAGATATTAAAGATCGTTCCGTACTTGTACTAAATGTTGAAGTTCTAGATGAGGTGAAGCGACATATTGATGATAGTCTAGGAGGATTGAAGAAAATGGTCGAGAGTGTCAAGACGGCAGTAGATGATCAACAAGTTACAATTCAAAGAGTCTCGGATCGCCAACAGGATGCTGCAAAGGAAATGGCCCGAATCGCATCTGCGCCACCAAGTTCTTCAAGAATTTCAATGATTGACACTGGACGTATCACCAATGGCATTAATACCAGCCCATCAAAAGCCAATGGTCAAGCGCAACTTAGTGAAATTCAAAGCCTTCGTCGCGATCTTGCAGTACTCAGGCAAACTTACTCTGGCTTCCAATCTGATATTCAAAGTTCCATGGCTTTGATTCGCACAAAGGCTAGCTCCGTCAAAAGTGTTGCTGTTAAAGCTGTTATTCCGGATATCAATGGTGATTCTGGACGCTCTTATGTCAATGGTGGAAAGAAGAATCTCAGCGAAGATTCCGATAAATTGGTTGCACAAGTGGATGATCTTCAAGATATTGTTGAAGATCTACGAAAGGATGTTGTACAACGTGGTGTGCGACCTCTTCCCAAGCAATTGGAGACGGTTGCCAAGGATATTTCTCAAGCTACAATGGAGTTGAAGAGGATGCAAGACTTCTTGAAACGTGAGAGACCAATCTGGACAAAGATCTGGGAGAAGGAATTGGAAACAGTGTGCAATGATCGTGAAGAGATTACAATGCAAGAAGACCTTGCAGCAGATCTCCAAGATGATTTGGAGAAGGCCGCACAAACCTTTGCACTCGTTGAGCAAGCTACTAAAGAACAATTGAAGGACGGATCCCCAAGTCACATCGGTACCGGTCGAAGTCTTTCCAAACTTAACCGTATTGATCCGATTGATCCTGCCGCGGCAAAAGAAGGCGTTCTTGATGAAGTTCGTGCGTTGCAACCAAATCACGAGAATCGTCTTGAAGCTATTGAGCGTGCCGAAAAACTTCGACAAAAGGAACTTGAAGGTCGCCGAGGCAATGTTCTGCAGAAAGAATTGACCTCTTTTGTGGAATCAGGAAAGTTGAAGAAGTCTGGAGGCTTCGAGGAAGTCGAAAGGCAAAGAGTTGCAAAAGATGAACGAATCAGAAGAGAAGTTTGGGAACGTCAAAATGGAATGACGCAAGCAGATGCAGATTTTGAGGAAGTTAATGATCCGGCTGTGGAAGAGGTAGCAGAGGCAGATGAAATGGTCGAGGAGAATGTAGACGAACATTCTGATTTGGAGACATGAAAAGATATGATATCACGATGGGGAATGGGAGTTGCATTTCCGAAGCATGATGACCATTTTTGAAGAATTTTCAGAGTCATGTCTTGAAGGAGCGATACAGGAAATGTAATGTTGGACTTTGGTTTCAACACTTACACGATTTTACCATGTTGATTTGACATGGAAGGCGCATATGGTGTTTGTTATTATACTCAAGCAAGGAGTTATTGGGAATTGGGCATGTTTGTTTCATTGGTGCGGTCGCATGGTTATTGACGTGAGCGTTTCTTGTGGTTTTCGCGTGGCGATGAAAGCGTGCCATGTCGATATATGGAAGATTCCATGGCGTGTTGTTATAGGGGCGTTGTTTAAACTTGGCATCTAATTTGAGGCCTGAGAGGGAGGTTGATGGACTGGCTTTACATGATTGTGGATGATATGTGAATGAGAGTGTATGAATGGAGAAGGAAGTGGAAAGACATTGGAAAGGAAATAATGGGAAATACAGTGGCATGATACCAAGGCAATACAAGGAATGGTAGATAGTATGTGTATTGTAGTGTAGCCCTATACCAGGTATGAAGTACCAAGTCATCAATGTAGATGAGAGAAATAGAATATGGTCAAATGATTTGGATTGATGGTTGGGTGTTATTGTGATGGGATGTGATAGGATGCTATGAAATCGTATCATATACTCCTGCTCCTCATCCTGTCTTCATTTCGGGTGACTCTGGATCTATACTACTTTACTCTACTCTAATCCGTTGTTTTGATGTAGGTATTATTCATAATCTCCATATCATAGTACATCATAGCATAACATACCATACCATACCACAGAATCCATAAATAAGTAGTTGTTCAGTTTGAGCTTAAGCTTGAGCTCAAGCTCCAGTTTGGTGTCTGGGTGAGGCAGGTGGTTGTGGTGTGGTGTGGTGTGGTATATGATATATTGTTTATATTGTTTATATTGGGATCGGGAATGGGGAATCGGGAATCGGGAATAGGGATTGGGATCGGGATTGGGATCTTGAACTAGTGATTTTTTTGGCGAGGGGGGAGGGGGGAAGGGAGGAGAGAAGGGGGGGGGAGGGGAGGAGAGGAGAAGGGTAACGAGAGAAATTGAGTAGGTGAGTAGATAGGTAGGTTTTTTTTTTTCTTTTTGTATATCGACTGGTTCTTGTTTGGGGTTGCGGTTAGCTTTGAATTTTGAGAGTTGGAGTTGGAGTTGGAGTTGGAGTTGGAGTTGGAGTTGGAGTTGGAGTTGGACTTTATATTTCGTAAGATGTTTTCTTTGGGGGTGGAAGAAGAGAGGAGATAGGGGGAGCGGAGGGGTGGGGGTGGGAGGGGGGTTAGGAGTAGTGAGTGAGTGAAATTGAGTAGGTGATTGGATTGATAGATTGATAGATAGGTAGGTTGGTAGGTAGGTAGATATTATTATTATTTTTCGTTTTTTGTCCTTCTTTCTTTCTTTCTCTTTCTATTAATTCTAATTCTGATTCTTATCTTGGTTTTCGTTTTCGTTTTGGTTTTGATTTTGGTTTTGATTTCTGGTTTTGAAGGATTGGAGGATTGGAGGTGAGATGTGATTAGAATTGGAATTGGAATTGGAATTGGAATTCGAGTTGAAATTGAATCAGTATTTTGAAAGAAAGAGGTAGTGAAGAAGAGAGGGGAGAGAGGGGCAGCGGAGGGGTAGCGAGCGAGTGAGCAAGTAAGGAAGGCAGTTTTAGACTATTATTATGGGTTGTGTGTGTGTGTGTATGTTCAAGTATAGATATAATTGGATTTTCTTTTTCCTTTTTGATTCTTGTTTTTAGATGTGAGTTTGATTAGATTTGGTATTCGATTAGATTTTGATCAGATGTGTTTTGGTTTTGGTGTTTTGGGGGCGAGGGGGAGGGGGAAGAGAGAGATTGGATTAGATTATTAGATGCTTAAGGTTTTAGTGCACATGTTATTTGTGAGAGAAAAATAATAGAATAGAATAGAATGAAAAAAAACTTTCATCCTGTATTCTTTTTTTTTCTTTTTTTTCTTCTAGGATGGAGATTTTACATGGGAAGCGGCAGCGGCAGCTGGAGCTATTCTTGTTGTCGTTGTTTGTCAAAGGGAGAGAGGAATGGAATGGAATGCCGATGGTAACCGTAGGTAAGCGCGGATCTTTGGGTTTGGGTTTGGGTTTGAATCGGAGTTTGGATTGTGAAAATGGGTGGGAGTGGGAGTGGTAGGGAAGATGAGGGAGCAAGCGCTTGCTAGGTGGGTTTGGATTGAATTTTGAGGGAGGGGCAGGTAGGTGTATTGGGAGGGCGAGAATGGGATGGCAGGCTTGAGATTGAAGGTGTTAGGTAGGTACCTAGATATGTTATAGTATTTGCAGTATTCTATACTGGATATAAAAGATACTTTGAAGATATTGCTAGGTACTAGATAGATACATTGAGTTTGAGGGTATGGGTATTAGATATCGACGAGAAATTTTAGCATGGGGATTGCAACGCCACTTATGTCATTTCCATTTTTCCTTTTCCCTTTTGACGCATTTCGGCATTTTGATATTTTGGTACGGAGTATGTACAAAGCGAGTCTGAGAGTGATGACAGAGTACTGTACTCGGACTTCGATTTTGATGCGTGGGTGAACAGGGGTTCTTGCATAACTTTTTGAAAATACGGAGGTCCCGCTACATGGGGGGCTTGGAGGTTTGGAGTTTATTGCGGTGTGTTTATTTATTTGTTAGTGATCGGCTCATGGGTTTAGGCGGGTGGTGGGAAAACTTGGGTGGGTGTAGATGCCGATAGCCGACTGGGCGGAAGATGATGGATTGTACGATGGAGGCTCGTAGGGTGGAGGTAACGGTAAGGACGTAAGCTGAGGTAGGGGCTGGGGCTGAGTTTGAGATTTTGTCTTTTTCTGTTTGTGTGTTTGGTACCTGACTTGGAGTCGGAGCGGACAATGTAGGTTGCGGACCGGTGTTAAGCTCTATGGGCGTGTGTTAGGCGTATGTTAGGGGTAAGATGTGATGGTGATGTGTGAGTTCGGTGAGAGGAGATGTACATAGAAGGCTTACTAGATGAGATCGAAAAGAAGGAAGGATGAATGAGAAATGGTATGATTATGCGTGAAGATTGGATGTTGATGATGAGAGATTCAAGGTTGAATGAGAATTGTATATAGAGATTGCGAGTATCAACTTGTGTAGGTTTCATCTGTCTATTAGCTGATGTACGATGTATAATATCTAATATCTAAAATCTTCCATTCTAAGAGGGCCAACGCGATAGCAATGGCGATCAATCTAGTAATACATTATGCTAGATACATAAACGGATTTTGTAAGCACACTGCAGAAGAACATTCATGGGTATTGTTAAACATGCTGTCAATGATACATACATACAATACATACAGTAGCTTAGCTTCGTACGCACGAAATTTGGCGAGGTGACCAATAGGGGATTAAAATCGAAATGGATTTAAGGGTTTGTTAGTCTAGCTACAGATTGAATAGTACGATTAGCTGGAGCGTCTAGATGACTGTCAAATTGTCATATTATCGATTTGATGTCAAATTTGACAGGTACTTACTATAATCTCATGCCGTATGAGTGGATCTACCATTCAACGGCATAAAATTAAGATCGGTATCACTCTCCCAATTTGCCCGACTATGGAGTTCGTCCATGGTCGGTTTACGGAGTATGGAGATGGAGTTTAGAACTTTACCTAGGTAAATCGGGGCGGGAACTTTTTGGGAGAGAAGGTTCTACTAATCTTCTTTTTCCCCTTACCAAGCTCAGCTAAGATGGATATCTTGTCATATAACAGGTTTTTATGCTTCGGCAGTGAAGATTTTATGTTCCGTGTAAAAAGTTTTTTTAGATTTGAGTAAATAGAATAAATATCTTATGATCCCTTCGATTTTTTTTTAATTTTGAGGTTTCATTTCTTCATTCATCATACATAAGGTACAATTAATTAAATCGTCATCATCATTGTCATTGTCAAAGAACAAGGTCTAGACGAGTTTGAGTCTGATAAGCTTATCTCTCCATACCTAAACATCGATAATTACTCGGACGAGTATAAACACAACTACAATCATCAATTGAGAACAACCACAACATTACAATCACAGCCATGAATGAGGCAGATCGAGAAATAGCACGCGCCGAGCGTGATGCCTCTCCAGAACGGTACTCCGTCGAATCTCCCATCCATTCCCCTCTACCCCGCCATCCCTCCCACGAAATAGAACGTATACCCACTGCATCCTCCATTTCGACGACTTCTTCCGATGCCTCAATTCGTCCTACAGTTTCTCGAGCTCCCACACAAGCTGATTTAGAACGTCATCCAACTGTTATATCTCGCATTCAAACTGCGCGCTCGCAGCATACGGGGACGGTGGGAAGAACTGCGACGGGAAGGAGTAGTAGACTTACCAGGATATTCAGTACAAAGGAGAAACCATTACCGTTGATGGGGCTGGGGAAGGAGTATCCTCCTCTGTTGCCTGCTCAAGAAGAATATGTGGTAGAATTTGATGGACCAGATGATCCGCTGCATGCTGTCAATTGGCCGATGAAGAAGAAGTAAGCTTTCAACAGTTTTCCTAACACTACACTTGAAGTGAAGCTAATCGATCGAAATAGGCTTGTTACAGCAGTAATGTTGGCTTATACAACATTAGTATCATCATTTACATCGAGTATTTTCTCAACAGCAACCAGAGTTGTAGCAGCGGAATACAATGTTTCCACAGAAGTGGGATTATTAGGACTCTCGTTCTATGTGTTAGGATTCGCTTTTGGTCCAATATTATGGGCTCCTTTATCGGAATTGAAGGGGAGAAGATTACCAATTGTGCTTTCTATGTTTGGATTTTCGATCTTTCAGATTGCAGTCGCGGCGGCGAAAGATTTACAAACAGTTTTGATCTGTAGATTTTGGGGAGGTATGTATACCATTATTTTCTCGCTTCGAGATTTGGCGTAGGCAAACGCTAACTTATTGGATGAATAGGTATGTTTGGTGCAGCTCCTTTAGCAGTTGTTGCAGCTGTTTTCTCGGATATGTTCGATAACAAACGAGAGGGCTTGCTATTACCGTATTTTCGATGACAGTTTTCACTGGACCTCTTCTAGCACCTTTCATTGGTGGATTTATCGTTGAATCTCATCTCGGCTGGCGTTGGACTGAATGGTTAACTGCTATAATGGGTTTTGTAGCATTCATCCTAGATCTCTTCTTCCTTTCAGAAACCTACCCACCAGTCATCCTGATCGAAAAAGCAGCCGAACTCAGAAGAAGAACCAAAAATTGGGGTATTCACGCCAAACAAGAAGAAATCGAGATTGATTTCCGTGAATTGGTCACCAAGAATTTCTCTCGTCCTCTTCGACTTTTGGCATCAGAACCTATCGTTCTTCTTCTATCTATTTACATGGCTTTCATCTACGGTCTTCTATACCTCTTCCTCACAGCCTATCCAATCGTCTTCCAACAAATCCACGGTTTCACTGGTGGCGTAGGTGGTCTTCCATATTTCGGTATGGTCATTGGAATGTTAATCGCAGGTGTCTACGTCGTTCTTACTCAACCATCTTACAATCGTAAATTAGCAGCAAACAACGGTATTCCAGTTCCTGAATGGCGTCTTCCACCGGTGATTATTGGAGGAGTGAGTTTCGCAGCAGGACTCTTTTGGTTCGGTTGGTCGGGGTACAGAGCCGATATTCATTGGATTGTTCCCACGCTTTCGGGTCTCCTTACAGGATTTGGACTTTTGGCAATCTTTTTGCAGAGTTTAAATTATCTTGTGGATGCATATCTTATGTTTGCTGCATCGGCTATTGCGGCGAATACATTGTTGAGATCGTTGGCAGGAGCAGGATTCCCGTTGTTTTCACAATATATGTTTGCGGCAATGGGAGTCAATTGGGCAGGAACATTGTTGGGCTGTGTAGCACTTGTGTTGGTGCCAATTCCAGTTTGCTTCTATATGTATGGAGAGAAACTTAGGGCGAAGAGTAAGTTTGCGCCGGTTTATCCAACGCAGCAGGCTCCGAGGGATGAGGAGGAAGGAGGGAGTACGAGTACGAACGGGAATGGAGAGATGGATAGAGATGTTAATGGAAAGGAGAAGGGAGAGGAGGCTAGAGCTTAATTTGAAGAGAGGGGCGGGGTGTAGGTGAATGGATTATGATTTCATGAAGAGATGGAAGATGGAAGATAAAGATACCAATAGTTTTTAATGCCATGAGATAATTGCATGGGATGGGATGAAGAGAAAAGTCAATATTCACAGTGGATAAAAGGATCGAATGGGAAAGGAAAAGGAAATAAGCGATATCCAGGAGTTTGAGGGTTAAGCGATGAATAGATTAATAATACTATATGACCTCTTTGAAAGAAAGTGGGGGGACATGGTGTTTGTATATATTACTTGTGTAGAGTTGGAGGGGTTAGATAGCGTAGGGTTGTGGTAGTTAGTAGTGTTAATGATAGTATTAATGAGTATCAAGTAATGATGGGGTTTTAACATTGTGTTTATGAGTCTTGGGTTGTGTTGTGTTGGGCGATGTTGTATTTGGTTGAGGTAGAGGCTGGGATTGAGGTTGAGGTATGAGTAGAGGTTGAAGATGGTGTTGAAGTAGATGGATGTTGAGGGTGAGAATGTGAGAATTATGATTTATGATTTATGATTTATGGGGATTGTGCTTGTGAGTGGGGATGGGAGTGAGTGTGGTAAGAATGAGAATAAGATTGAGTGTGATGGTGATGGTGATTTCAAGTAAGAGTATATATATCTATATTGAGATTGAGATTAATATAATAAGATAATAGGTAGATGTATTATATTATGTGTTACAGATATGAGTGGGAAGATGTGAGTAAGAAAGGAGGTTCAAGAAGGAAAGGTGATTTGAGGAGGAAGGACAAGGAAGGAACAAGGAGGATGGTCTGAGCAGATTTCTAAATATGCTATTTCATGAGTGAGGTATCTTTGAATTTTGAATGTCTGATTTGAGGGAGCGGGCTTTGTGGTTGAGTGGTAAGTAATTTATCAGGGGTTAAGATTTGAAAGATTGAGAGTTGGAGGGTTTGAGAATCGAGATCGAGGGCTAGAGGAAGGATGAGAGAGGGGAGGGTGATGTGTGTGATTTGATATGATATGGTATGGTATAACGATATGAAAGGATTTTCAAATCTTCAAAATCTTCAAATTGAGAATGGAAGATTAAGGATTAAAGACGCGGGTGGAATGAGATGAGATGAGATTATTGAAGAGGGAAGGAAAGAAGAAGAGGAGGGAGAGTGAGAGTGTATATGTATATGTATATATATTGTATATATATGTGTAGGCGAGAGTTTATTGTATTAGACTGTTACATGTGTGAATACTTATTGATGGAAGAGTGGAGGTAAGAGGGTAGAAGGTATATGAATTATGAAGTGAGTAGAATGTGGTTTGTATTGTATAGGTGGATGGAAAGATAGAGATGAGATGGGACGGGGGAACTAAATGGATGGATGGATGGATGAGTGAATGAATATAACTAAGTATATCCATATCGAAAGTTGAAAGTCGCTTAAGATTATTAGATATACAGTATACAATAGATATCAAGTATTGGGAGATTCACATGAGAATAGATTGTAGAGATCTCAATCTCAATCCCAAATTCGAATCAGATGTGATTCGATGTAAAGAGTTCCGTATATGAACCTATAGGATAATATATTCATTACAAATCTGTAATTTTCTATTCAAATTTCAACTCACAAGTATATAAATTTTGAAGTTTTGAATGAAGGTTTGAAGTTTTGATCTGTGTGTAGATGGATAGATACTATTTGGAGATGTGGAAGCTCCTGAGTGGTTTGGAGTTCGAAGGGATCTTGAGATTGTGTGTGGTATTTAGCAGTCCATGAGAGAGGATTTCAAGAGGGGGGATGCTTTGGAGCTGGGTGGAAATTGGGTTTCGGGTTTTTTGAAATGCGCTAGGGAGGAGGAGATGTGGAAGGGAGATGAGGGACAGGGAGAATTCTGATGGGTATGAATTTTGAAAGGATGCTGGATTTATTACTTGTGTGTATTTTATACAAGTAGTGTAATTGAGTAATAGATGAGTAGCTTTTTTTTCTGGTAGAGTTGATTTGAGTAACTTAATTCGAGGTTGTAACGTGAGAAGATAGTTAGTTACAAGATATATTATGTGTGTGAATGTAAAGGGATATAGAAGAAACAATATCTATCTATATAGTATACTCTATACAGATAGCTGAATACTAACACTTGAAAGATGTTTTTGATTAGCATAATCTATACTATTAATTCTTGATCCCGAATAGATAATTTGAGGAAGGATACTGACTTAGAAGTTTTTCAGAATTATCTAGATAGATCTTTTACTTCTGGAAGGTTATATCAATTCCTTAGAGATGTATATAAGTACTAGAAGATAAGAAATTGATGTGAGGAGATATGTCTGTCTGCTTAGTTGTATATTTGTTCCTGAAAAAGAAACGAGGAGAATAGGATTAGAAGTCAATTTTACGGAGCTAGTTGATTTGAGATTCTCTTAGGGATACTAGTATTAGAGCTGAACTTGAATGAATAGTGAGATAGTAGAACCGTAGATTCATAACAATGTAGTAAAGAATAAGATATATAATATCTCTCAATTATATCTTAATAAAACATCTTGTCAGAGCTATTTATCACTAACCAGATAACCCCACTCTATTCAATATCATCAAAGTATATTTTTGATCAGGCATTGAGCAAGAGACGATTGCAAACTTCTTTTTTCAATCAGGATACTATTCTATCTTACCTTTTATTTTATTTCATTTTACGTTCTACTTACTCCTCTCGTCTCTACCTACGAATTCAAATTCTAAGTACTTCTGGAAGACTGGAATGATTGGAAATGAGAATGAAAATGAGAATGATAGAAATATTATATATCCTTTATTGATTTTCTCTTCATTCTAGTTTCAATTCTCCGCTGTTCGGATTGTGATGATGCTGAAAAGGACGGGTGAGAGGTGAGAATAGCGTGAGGTTTCTGAGGAGAGTAGAAACCGTGATTATGATGATGATAAGGGAGTCGTTACTTTGGCAAGAACACATAAGATAATCTTGAAGAAAGGATAATTGGAATGATATTAAGTGGAAGGGAAGTGATTGAGTTTGGGATTAATGGTGATGGAATGACATGAAAATGTACGCGATGTTGTACGAGAACAAAATCTACTGACAGTAGGCATGATTTGGATATTTGAAGACGAAAACTAAACTCCAACTTACCACATATTCACAATACGAAACACGACAAATAACAAGATTTCATTGCAGCAAGAAAGCCATAATATTTATGCACATAAAGCAGTGTAAGCTTCGAATAGCTATATACAATTGAAAATACCACATCAGAAGATAACCAGATCCCCCACTCCCCATCCCCAATTCCTACTTTCATGAGTTATACTGATACCCCATTTAAGAAAGGTAAGAGGTATCAACCCAGCTGGAGTAGGAGCTTCCCAAAACACCAGAGATGGTGTAGGCAGTAGTGTACTCCTTTGAAAAGCTAGCACGAGTACCTGAAGCACCGGTACCAGAGTTATCATACTCCTCGAAGAGAACATCATCAGTTCTTGGATCGCTGGTAGACCATTGGGACCATCCAGCTTTTTCAATGATGCTGCCGAGGGAAGTTTCTTGATAAGCAACACGAGCATACTCAGTCCATGGGCGACCGAGATAAACAGTTCCCGAGCCAGCAGTCGAGGAGGAACTGGTAGTAACAGTGCACTTGTTGATAACGTAGAGAGATGGGTCAGAGGAAGTTGCGCGTCCGTTAGCAGTGATGCATCCACCACCAGCAGAAGCAGCAATGGTGGAACCATCAAACCAAGCAACGGAGTGTTGACCGAAGATCCAATCAACGGCACCCTCAATGTAGCACTTGGCGTAAACTTGGTTACCGGTTTGGGTCAAGAGAGTATCTTGGTATCCGTAAAGACCAACACCGTAGTATCCTTGTTCGGTGTTGTAGGCGGCCAAAGCAATGGCTTGCGAACCCTTTCCATAGGTGTTCTTGATGTTGATGTTGTAGAAAGAGGTGTTCTCCGACAAGTTAATGACGGTTCCGGTTTCTTCATCACTGGCAGCTCCACTCAAGAGGGAAGAGCTGTGTACGATGTTGACAACATTGTCTGTGTAGCTGGAAGTGTCCTTGGTGTATCCGTAGACGGTGAGCTTTCCCTTCAAGGCAGGAATGGTAACTTGTTCCGAGTAAGTTCCGGAGTAGAGGAAAATGACTTGGGCGGAGGTTGTGGTCTTGCTAAGAGCATTGACGGCTTTTTGGAACTATTTGCTTGGTTAGTAAAAGCGGATTCTTGTGGATACATTCTAAGCAACATACGGTAGAGTAGGTTCCTCCGGATCCAGCCGTGATGGCACCCGATGGGGTGTTGTACGAGCAGTGGCCAGCACAGCAGCAATGAAAGAACTGAGGGTAAGAAGAACACGCATCTTGGCAATTAATCTTAGAATGAAGATACGGATGAATGATTGAATAAAGTGGGTTGGAATGGATCGAATTTCGACGGCCAAGCCAGACTATTTAACATAGGGCAATCATAACACGCGTGCGTAAGCATTTGAGAAAGGAAACACTTCGTGGAAGAATCCAAATTAAACGCCGAGGGTAGAGAAACATGGAAAATTCCCGATAGACGACTTTTGAACAGGATTCTGTGAATAATGTTTCGCCCATAGATGTCAGGAGTTACTAACCCCACACTTGCATGCATAATACCCTGACGCTACCCTGCACCTATGAGATGGGGTCGCTCAATGAGGCCTGGATAACCGCTTTTATACAGGGCTTCTCGCCAGATTTACATTAATATGCTCAGCCAGAAAGCTTGTACTTATTCCATCCATACACAACAAGCAGAAGGGAGCTCATGTTGATGAAATACTTTTTGACCATAAAACATGACGTTAGCAAATCTAGTCAATTCGTCACATCTGGTTTACTTGTCAAGTTATTTCTGGATATATTTTTATCAGATAAACACAAAAAATGGTTCAAGTAAAGTTCTTCTGCTTGGCAGCTTGATCATCTGATCTACGAAACAAGCCATCCTTCCTGAAAGCCCTTCTTCACCAAAATTGTAGAAACATGAAACGCCCCTCGCCAATGGAAGACAAGTAAAGTCTGGACGACTAGTACTCCCCCTGCCCTGGATGCAAGGGAGTGAGAGATTGAGTGAGATTGAGTAGATGCACGGACAAACTATTCGGCGCATTCTAGATTTTTCAAAAAAGTAAAATATAAGGCCGCCAATGAAGAACTCCTATTTTATACATTGAGACATCATTCGATCTTTGTAATGATTACGAGAGGGATAATAAAGAACAATAACGTGATTCATATACGAGTGGATCATATTATCGAGTGGATTACTTCATTTTATACACAAAATTCGTCTGTATATAGTTATACACTTTATTAATTTATTAATAGAATTTTCAAAAAATTAGATATATAAGACTTGATTATAAATCTATTACAAAATCTAATTTCTTTTCCAAAATTTGAATTAATATAAGAGTTATTATAGAAATAGTTTCTTTGTAACGAAAATCGTGATATATTCAATTTTTTCTTGAATATAATAGAAATATTTTTATAAAAATAAGATTTCTAAGAAATAAATTTTTTGTTATTATTTTATATCTTTTTATTTTTCAAAAATAATGATTAGTTATTAAAATAGGAATGTTAAAAATGGCCAGTTTTGGTGCATTTTCAAGTGATCCACTTGGTGATATGATCCACTCGTATATGAATCACGTTATACAAATTGAACATCGTATTCAGAAGAGCATGAATTTAATATTTTCTGCAAATTGATGAACCAAGTTTCTAAGAAATTTCTACTCGTTCCATGTTCCCCCAACAAATCCACTCTCGCACCACTTTCTATCTATTTGCCGATAGGGTGTGATGCAACTTGCGAAATCCAAAATGATTTACAAATCTGATTTGTTCAATCATGTTATAATGCCGTTGCGGGACACGTGCGGATTATTGCGGAGTTTTAATATAGTATACAATGGGTATTCTTGCATGTATAGATCAATCTCTTGTTGCTCGCAACAACTTGGCAAAAGCTTATGCAATGCCAATAGGGGTATGGGGGAGCCAAGTCGATTTATATGAATTGGGATCACTTGGAGGCGGTAAACAAGCAACGCTGAGAATCTATATTCGGCTGCCGGCAGCAACGGGGAGGTCTTGGTACTGCATGTAGACGCGGAGAAACGTAATTGTTGTACTAAGTAGATACATCTTTCAGTTTCTGCATGACTTTCAACGTGTAGCGTACAGAACAGAACAGAACGGAACAGACCAGACCAGACCAGAACAAAGTTGCAATGACAGGTCAATAACATCGGGGACCCTGATGTCTTGAAGATGGGGGCAAGGTTTACTATTGCGATATCATTTGAGAATACGGAGGGGTTAGATTGTCACGGAGGCTTTAGACCTTTAGGTTGTATATCATGGAAGATTTAGACTTTGGTATAGATAAAATACATATTAATTAACATTTCATCGAACATCACCCGTGGGCCGTATCGGACACGATGAATGACATTCCAATCACAATTCCAATGTATGTTGAACCTAGTCACCCCGAGTCACCTAGTTGACTTCCCACCGTATCGCTCACGTGTTTCCGTATAAAATTAAGAATTAACCTTAACTTCTCATCAACCAGGCCTTTAAATTCAAAATGTTGCGCTTCCGTTGGCTGATCGTACCTTAATCTTAGTGAAGATGGTTAGCAAAGTCCGAATAGTATGATTAGTATGGAAAGTGTGGCTGACGTACCAGCAAATCGAGAATGATTCCCTGTGATGATGAAACGTGAATTTATGCACCCGTCCACTTTCATCTCAATCATTGGACGGAAGAAATTTGTGGGATGAGAAAAGCCACCTGGGTAGTCATCTTATCTCCCGTAATGCAAACTGGTGATCCACTTTTTTCAAGAATCAGATCTCAAATTCCAAAAGCATAATCCCTACGATACTTCGTACTGAATGGCACTACCTCGCAAAACCACCAATTAGAATCTCAGGGGCTCTTAACCACACCAATCACATCCTTCCAAACTTCCATCAAATTTCTAGTGCATCCCGTCGTTTGTTGACATTTCATCAACTCAAAACATCCAACAACTTCGCCGCATCACTTTTTGGGTTAGTTGTTTGTTAATGACACTAATTGAGCTGTTGGATTCTGGCAGCAGTCTAGAAGAGACTCAATTTCATCACCTTGACAAGTAATTATGGAGTAACGGTACTTCGAAATTACTTCGGAGTGATATTTTAATATACAGGAAGGTCTAGCCAAGATTGCTTCTTATGCTTGTCCAAAGCTTCTTTTGCTTCGTTTCATGTTCTAAGCCTTTCGTTCCCCCTTGTTGTATGTGCCATTCAATAAGAAAGTGGTGAGATTTTGTACTCCACCGGGCAATCTCTCCTTTTTTTGAAAGCTTAAGTTTGATGATGTTCCAAGGATTGCTGTGATCAGAATGCGGACCTTGATCTTACATTGCAAAGCCAAAAGCGGACCATAGCATGATAGATACTTTGGCTCACCGCGGGTTAGGTTTACCGCTGTTGACATCTCGCATCAACAGCCGACGGCGGGATTCAACCGGGTTCCACTTCTTTGATGCTTCTCCGAATTTCAATCATCATGTATTTACATATATAAGGAAGCTTCAAACACCCTCTTTTCATTCCTCATCTCATCATCACTTACATTCTTTTCCATACTGTCTAGTACATTCACTCTTTAAATTTACATTCTTTTACACTACTAGCCAATATGGTTCAAATTCTCTCCATGGCCTCGAGCCTCCTTGCGCTGAGCGCAATCGTCGCTGCTGCTCCAGCACCAGCACCAACCGCAGCTCCAAACCCAGCTGATGCTCTCGCTGCTATCGAGAACCGTGGTACCGCCTGTACCTTCTCCGGATCCGCTGGTGCCGCCGCCGCTTCCAAGTCCAAGACTTCCTGCGCCACCATCGTCCTCAGCGCCCTCTCTGTCCCATCCGGTACTACTCTTGACTTGACTGGTCTCAAGTCGGGTACCAAGGTCATCTTCGAGGGTACCACCACCTTCGGTTACGAAGAATGGTCCGGTCCTCTCTTCTCTGTCTCCGGAACTGACATTACTGTCACTGGTGCCTCTGGCAGCAAGCTTGATGGTCAAGGAGCCAAGTACTGGGATGGTGAGGGATCCAACGGTGGAAAGACTAAGCCAAAGTTCTTCTACGCCCACTCCTTGAAGGGTACATCCAGCATCTCTGGTATCAACATCTTGAACTCCCCAGTTCAAGTCTTCTCCATCAACAGTGCTTCCGGTCTTACCCTCTCCAACATCAACATTGACAACTCTGCCGGTACCTCCCTCGGACACAACACTGATGCTTTCGATGTTGGTTCATCCAGCGATATCACCATCTCCGGTGCCAACGTTCAAAACCAAGATGACTGTCTCGCTATCAACTCCGGTACTGGTATCACCTTCACCGGTGGAACCTGTTCCGGTGGTCACGGTCTCTCCATCGGATCTGTCGGTGGACGTGACGACAACGTTGTCTCCGATGTCGTCATTGAATCCTCCACTGTCAAGAACTCTGCCAACGGTGTCCGCATCAAGACCGTCTCCGGTGCCACTGGATCCGTCTCCGGCATCACCTACAAGGACATCACCCTCTCTGGCATTACATCCTACGGTGTTGTCATTGAGCAAGATTACGAGAACGGTTCCCCAACTGGTACACCAACCTCCGGTGTCCCCATCACTGATCTCACTCTCTCCGGCATCAAGGGTACCGTCGCCTCCAGTGCCACCAACGTCTACGTTCTTTGCGCCAAGTGCTCTGGCTGGACTTGGGATGTTAACGTTACTGGTGGTAAGACCTCCACCAAGTGCGCTGGTCTCCCAAGTGGTGTCAAGTGTTAAATTTCTTAACACCATGATGAATAAGCCCTGCAAAGGGTTTGTTCAAACAATATAGAAGGGGGTAGGGGACGGTGTTGGTGATTGCGCTCAGTGTTCGGGTTCTTTGTAAATATAGCTTCTATTGTCCATATCGACTGTTTAAACCATTGTAATCGAATTGATTTGATTACCTTCAAAACTTTAGTCTCCAACCATGCTCTTCAGTGAACTTTCCATGCCCAGTGATACCTTTTTCGTTTCATACTACTGAAACAATACCTTCTATGACCAACTTCCCCTTCTGTTCGATGGACAAAGACCATTTGGTCGTGAACTCAAACTCAATATTGTCCAACTTACCCCGGTTTTCTCACTTCGACTATCAGATCATAAAAATATCGAGACTTTGTGGTTGCTTGCTAACATTGCGGGGGTAGGAGTGCTTCAATGTGCATTGTACTATGAACACATTCTCCTTACTACTTCGACTCCCCTATTGCCAACTGCCGTTCATCTCGTTAGAGAACGATATGGGGCAGGCCCCAAGCCCCCATGGCTCGCTGCGCTCGAATGCTTGAATTACCTAGCATGTAACAATCTAGACATTCTGTCTTCACATCTCCCGGCCACCAACCATGAATTTTCGGAGAGTCGGCGCGGTGTCTACTACTTCATTGGTTTGAGAGACTAGGTAAAAGGTATTCGCAACCGTTAGTATAGAAAGACATCTAGCAACACATGTCGGGACGAGTATACTAGGTAATTTCGAATGGGTAAGCCATTATGTACAAATTTCATAAGAGACAGAATTGTGCCACTTGATTGCACAACTAGTTCTATCAGAACACCGTAACGTGTAATTCTTTTACATCATCATGCACTCATTCGGGAGCTTCCCTTGTCAAAAACGTGGAAGGAATTTGCCGTCTCAAATTTTGGTTGTCTAGTCCCTCATCAAAACTTTAGTGGAATATGTCGACGATTGAATGAACTACGATTTTAAGGGCGCACGTTGATTGAAACATTACGATGAATTATTGAATTGAAAGAAGCGATGAGAGCCTGAGATTATTAATTGAGCCGTCAGCTTATTACGAAGTCAATTATACAGGAATCAGCACTTGCGAACGTATTTTCCGGACATAGTAAACGAATCCGGTTGTTGGGACCCCTCATTTTGAGATTGCGAGGATATTCGAAGAGGAAGAAAGAACGCGATTGAGTGCAAGCAAGTTCAGAATTTAGATGGTAGTTGCATGCGAGTAAAGGAAAACAAGACATATCATCCGATTCTCATTGCGGTAGGAGGAATCACCAAAGCGCAAATATGTTCCGCGCAACAATATCAGGACTGAAGGCTGGTGGAATGCGCCAGTTCATCATAGCTTCTCGAACTACGATTCAAAATACGATATCTACAAGATCAGCTATTCTGCGCAAGCTGCCACAGCGACCCATAACCACATCTACCTCTACTCCTATAAATTCTCTCCGCTCAAAATCTCGTTCGCAGACTACAAATTTTACATTCTCATCGAATCCGAGACCGTCTTCAGAGACATTGATTCAACGTCTGCGCACAAGAACAAATAGATACTTTCACAACTCAAGAACGAGGAGGAATGGAGAAGCAAAGCCCGAGAACTTGGGGGATGATACTAGTTTATCAGGGAGAATGAAGAAATTGAGTAGAGAATATGGATGGAGTGTGGTGGGAGTTTATATCTTTTTATCTGCGGCTGATTTTCCATTTTGCTATTTGTTGGTCAGGACGCTGGGAACCGATAGAATTGGTAAGTGAGATGTCTCTTTTTCTTGCGAATTGAGTTGGATGGTTATATTGGGAATTGCGTATGCGCGGGAGTTTGATTCTATATCCCTTGAACGAATAGTTCAAACGGAGGTTTATCCTCTGTCTTACATTTTCTAGAACCCAATCCAAGTAGCCGGCTAACACACCATCACAGGTGAATGGGAACACACAATAACCTCCTCCATCAAATCCATAATCCCCGAATCCATCAAAACCACTTTCCACGAATGGCGTGTCGCCATGCAAAAAGCCTCACACGATGTTACCGGATCCGACAAGCTCGGCGACGGAGTAGAAATGGCAGGATGGGGTGTAGAAGAAGCAGAAGAGCGCAATAAAAGGGATGCTAGTCTAGGTACTCAACTGGCTCTCGCTTACGCGATTCATAAATCGTTTATTTTTATCAGAGTGCCGTTGACGGCGGCGGTGACCCCGAAGGTTGTGAGGACGCTGAGGGGTTGGGGATGGGATATCGGGAAGAGAACGACTAAGGAGGCAAAGAAGATCGCGGCGGTGAAACATGCGGCTCAACCGGCGAAACCTCTTAGGACGAAGGTTAAGAAGGTCTTTCAGACGAGGAAGAAGTAGAAATCATCGAGAAGGCATGATTTGAAGGAATGAAGTGTATATATGGGTATGGTACATATGTTTGGAGAAATTTCACTCAACCGTAATTATGTATGAAGAGAAGTGGTAAATGAAAGTGGTACAGCGGCAGAAAAGGATCTGAATGAAATGGGTTGGGAAGGGAGAATGAATGTTACGATTAGCATAGCATGGTATGGTATGGTGGTATGGTATGGTATGATGAAAAGAAGAAAAGCATTGGAAGGAGTTCATCGTGTATAATCCATATATCACAAGCTACACAGCGCGCATAGATAGCAATGGATACTTTTGGATTGGAAGGGGAAAGTTATGTGGAATAGAATACTCTTCTCTTATTGTATATGGTAATATATATTTTGAGATTCTGGAGTAAAATTGCTGGGGATTTGTAAAGGGGAGAAGACGCGGTTAAAGGCATTGATGGAGCCAATAAGTAGCTATCAGGTAGGTAGGTACTAGGTAGGTAGGCTCGTAGGCAGGTGCATAGTTTACTGTAGGAAGTCCCCGAAGAAACCCCCGACCTCGGAGTAAAATAGTATGCGTTTTTATGAAGTTTGTGAAGTTTATGAAAGTTATGAAACGAACTGTTAGCATTTATGCAACAATTGACGGTCATCACCGCCTCTGTTGGTGAATAAATCCCAAGGTCATTCCTCATTGCCATTACTCCGAGTGATTGCAGCACCCAAACTCAAGCATTTTCTTACCAAGAACACTCATTCTTGTCTAATAGAGCTTCAATCATTGGTCCAATCGGATAATAACGGAACAAAACCATTTCCAAGCTGGCTTTCAGACGGGTGTTTTACCCCGCCATTCCTCAAATCGTGGCTCCTCAAGCTAGACTGTCTGCTATTGCACGACAGATAAATCCCCATTTACTCGACAACTCTACCAATCCGGTATCCACAACACCATCGAGAAGCTTCAGTAATTCTACACAAGTTCAAGAAAATAACATCAAAATGTCGACTCAACAAGCTCACCCTACTTTGCTCATTCCGGGCCCAATTGAGTTTGATGACGCAGTCTTGCAGTCTATGAGCCATTATAGGTATGCATTTACTTATCATCATTGCTGAATTGATCTAAGTCTTGAAATAGAATATGTCACTGACAAACCCTCAAATAAAATAGTGAAAGCCACGTCAGCGCCCCATTTGTAGCAGTATTCGGCGAAACTCTCTCAATGCTCCGCAAGCTCTTCCAATCTACCGACTCCTCTTCCCAACCCCTCGTCATTTCCGGTTCCGGTACTCTTGGATGGGATCTCGTGGCTGCAAATTTGGCAGAACCAGGTGATGAGGTATTGGTTCTCCATACTGGCTATTTTGCAGATTCGTTCGCGGATTGTTTTGAAACTTATGGAGTTAAACCTACACAATTGAAGGCGAAGATTGGGGAAAGACCCCAATTGGATGAGATTGAAAAGGCATTGAAGGAGAAGAAGTATAAGCTGATTACGGTTACTCATGTGGATACTTCGACGGGAGTTCTTAGTGAGTTGAAGAAATTGAGTGAGCTTGTTCGTCGGGTTTCTCCTGAGACATTGGTTGTGGTAGATGGCGTTTGTAGTGTAGGATGTGAGGAGATTGAATTTGATGGTTGGGGCTTGGATGCTGTTATTACGGCGAGTCAGAAGGCGATTGGTTGTCCAGCTGGTCTTTCAATCTCGTACTATAGTGGTAGAGCGATTGAGACATTCAAGGCTAGGAAGACTCCTCCAGGATCATATTTTGCTTCATTTAAGAATTGGTTGCCCAGTAAGTTTCACATTTGCATTTTGGTGTACACGGTGGGATGCTAATGGAAAACAGTAATGCAAAACTACGAAGCTAAAAAGCCATCCTACTTCGCCACTCCATCTCCTCAATTAATCCACGCTTTACACACTTCTCTCACCCAAATTCTCTCTGTTCCTCTCTCTGAACGTTTTGCTAAACACAAAGCTACATCACAAAAGATCAAGAAGGCAGTCGCGGATCTAGGGCTCAAACAATTGGCACCTAATCCTGCTGATCAGGCAAATGGCATGACTGCTATTTATCTTCCAGAAGGTGTTAAAGCCCCGGAGTTACTGCCAAATTTGGTGAAGAAGGGAGTAATTTTTGCAGGAGGCTTGCATAAGGAGATTGCGACAAAGTATATTAGGGTGGGACATATGGGAGTTAGTGTTATGGATGAGGGCAGAGGGGATGTAGAGAAAGCTATTGAGGCACTTGGTACTGGATTGAAGGAGGCAGGGTATGAAAAGGCTTAGTTGCGTCCTTTGGAGGAATGCAAAAATCGAGAGCGGTGTTGAGGAATGGGATGGGACGGAGTGATGTATACTTTCTATATTATTATGGGCAGAGATCAGCATTGCTCGAAAATTATCATGGAACCATTTGGAATCATTTAGGGGAACTCAAAATCGCTCTTAGGTGGGGATGGGAATATGCAGATAGGTTGGAGAGGTCAAAAATTATTGTCTAGGTGGTTATATAAAAATGGATGAATATGGATGAATGCATATAAATACCAGGTATATAAACGAATGAACAAACGAAGGAACTTTATACGTATGAATCTTTGAAC
Organism: Botrytis fragariae; assembly: GCF_013461495.1. Taxonomy (NCBI): domain Eukaryota; kingdom Fungi; phylum Ascomycota; class Leotiomycetes; order Helotiales; family Sclerotiniaceae; genus Botrytis; species Botrytis fragariae. The sequence continues at coordinate 317,905 of NW_023500991.1, read as the reverse complement.
CTTTGAATGTGGTAATAAGGTGAGAATAGATGTTTCAGGTAGGTATTGATTAAATAAATAGATAGATAGATAGATAGGTCAGCATTGCCTGTTCTAGAAACAGAAGATGCGGGAAGATGTGGAATGGAAGGGTGGTGTTGACTTTTTGGTGGGATGGATAGGTGTTATCATAGATGTTATTGGTTGTGTTGGTGGGTAGATAGGTGAATAGGTGAATAGGTAGGTAGGTATATATTTATACAAATTGAGTATTGATTTAATCTCATTCTGCATCCCTTTCTTGTTTCTTTGTTTCTTTTTTTTTTGGTGGGGTGGAAGGATGTTGTGAGGTTGGATTGGGTTGGATTGTGGGTGTTTGTTTGAGCTTGTTTGTGTGTTTGTTTGGAATGGATGGGTATGGCTATGGAGAGAGGGAAGGGGATGGGATGAGAAAGGTGATGAGGAGGATGGAGAGAGAGGATGGAGAATAGATAATATTGGGTTTTAAGGAACTGCATATGTATGTGTGGAATAGTAGTGGAATTGAAAGTGTAGTCATAAGGAGGTAAGTATATATGAATTTCAGATGCATGAGTGGCAGAAGATGAGAAGCGAGTAAAGGAGATATGAATATGCAAGTGAGTGGAAAATCTTGAGAGAGAAGTGTTGGTGTGTAAGAGACCTTTTATCTGTTTCTTATTCGTAAGAAGTCAGGTGTTGGATTTGGGTTGTTGAAGTGGAAGATTGCTTTTTTTTTTTGGTACAGATTGATTTTATTGAGGGGTGGGATTGTATTCATGTATGTTCTTGATGGATGTCGATAGATATCCTCAAGAAGCTAGGCTTTTGAATATATCCCCCTGATATTATTTATGTGCATAGATTAATCTAGTCTTGGGACTCATAGGTATAGATTAGTCTTGGGAAATTTACCTTTAGTAAGCTTGAAAGACCTGTGTATTGCCATGTAGATATACTGCTTTTTGTTTGGCAGTTGGGTCTGCGTTCACCTGGGGATTAGACTCTAATAAGCCTTTGGTCGTGTGGACGTACATATCTCGTTGAAAGAGATTACGACAGCCATGGACTTATTAGAGCTGCAGTCTTGACTTTCTTATCCTTTGATAATGCTTGCATTATCTATTTTTTGTTGTTTGCTAAGCATACAAGTTTGTTTTGCTTGTGATTGACATATCTCTCTCATCTCCTGTGGTCCACTGCTCATAAAGCAATGCCGTTGATACTCTGCACTGACATTCGATTGATGTAGTACTGGTTATTCCTAAATTCAACCTGAAGGATAAAGCAACTGTAAAAAGAAGGCTGTTAGGCGCTTCAGGCTTCCATGGTCGTACAAGCAATTCATCTTGCCTCAGACACCCTATTGGACAATAAATCCATATGTAACAAATGCAAACTCATTGGTTCGGAAATTTAGACACAACTCGGTAGAAGAAATACGGAAGAGTGTACGGAAGCCTTAGCTTTCCACAAGATCCTGCATTCAACAGATAGGTAGATATCGGTACTTATAGGCAAGAATGTGATGTATCGAATTTCGATTGGTGGATGTGTTTGGGGGAGAAGCTTCTTGGGAGATCTGGTAATCCATGCCTAGATATGATATCGGATTCACAATGTTGAATCACTTGATTTGATAAATGTTGTTATGATGCAGGTATGAATAGCTGTGTGTGAAATGAGATATATGACATAGACCTTGAAAATGACTGGTACTGTATAAGAGAATGAGGAGTACGCGAGTATATACTACTGAGTATATAAGAGATTTTGAGGTGAAGTATTGATACAAACAGTAGATGGGCATAATAAGAGGTATATTTAGCCTCAGGAAAAGAGGCCAAGGAGCATGATGACAGATGTAGTCCCAGGACGGAGAGGATCCAGGGGCACATCGAGTAGATGTAAACGTCTCATGCGCCATCAATGTAGAGAACTGAGGATCATGCTGAGCTAGCTTATGCAGGTGAATGGAAGAGTGGGTAAACTAAAAACAGACGGTTAACCACCAAAGATAGAGGTAATGGCAGAGAATTGATTCTGTACGGCTCCCTCACTCACCACGCAAAGAGAATCGAGGGTCATGATGAGTATATGCAATTTTCTCACCCATGACTCTGCTGTAGTTGCTTATAAAATAATCATAATCCACAGTGGATCAATCTGTTCCTAACAGAGGAAAGAACAGCGGTATATCGTATCAAAACAAGGTCATGAATTGAATGGAATTTGATTGAATATCCTTGAAGCTTCGAATTAAAACACATCAGAGGAATTCACTCACGGATAAATCTTCCGAGAGAGATAATTTAGGTGTGATCACCTGACCTGATGCTTTACCGATCGGTATCCAAGGCCCGCTGAGAGAATCCCTCCTCTTAGTGGGGCAGAAAGCACTTTGAACATGCGGCTGGGTCCAACAATCTTCAACTTGACATTTTCGAACAACTTCTTCAAACATACCATCAACTTCTTTTATAAAGTTTCTTGTAACAGCGCAAGCTGCACAAAAGGATATCAAAGCATATTGCTTATCTACTGAGAGCAGGATAGGGTGTTATACCTAAATCAAGCTGCAAAGATGGCTGTCACCATTGAAGAGCTTGACGCGACCGTCAAGACTTTCTATGAAGGTCGCGGTGAGGCTGTGAGTATATACTATATATCCAAATGAATCTGTTCATACCGGAACATCTTTACTGACGCGTTTGTTCCGTAGCAAAAAGCCGCTCAGGCTGCAATGAACCAGGTACGACTTCCTTATGCGCCGAAAATCTTTCTCTCGTTCCATATCGCCATCGATACTGATATACTATATAGTTCAAGGAGGATCCAGATGCGTGGTTATTAGTCGATAAGATATTACAAGAGTCTACATATCCGCAAGCCAAATGTTGGTCAAGGTTCCTTAACGCTCTCTACATGCTGTTTCGCTGACAAATTATTAGATTTGGGTTTGCAAGTACTAGATCATGTTATCATGACAAGGTGGAAGGTTCTGCCCAGAGAGCAGTGCCAAGGTAAATAGATTCTGTTACTGTCCTTAATGAAGAACGCCACACTGACGTGTTCCAGGTATCCGGAATTTCGTCGTTGGTTTCATCATACAATGTTCCGGATCGGAAGAGTCTCTGAGGTCTCAAAGAGTCCTCTTGAACAAGTTGAACCTCGTCCTCGTTTCCATTTTGAAGCAAGAATGGCCTCACAACTGGCCTACTTTCATCAACGAGATCATATCCTCCTGTCACACAAGTTTATCGATATGCGAGAATAATATGTCGATTTTGAGGTTGTTATCGGAGGAGGTTTTCGATTACTCGGCGGACCAGATGACCTCTGCAAAGACAAAGAACTTGAAGACAACGATGTGTGCAGAGTTTTCGTCCATCTTCCAACTTTGTAACGAAGTTTTGAACAGCGCCACTCAAGAAAGTTTGATTAAGGCTACCCTCGAAACCCTTCTTCGATTCTTTAACTGGATTCCGCTTGGTTATATCTTCGAGACGACGGTTATCGACACTCTTAGAGAACGATTTTTGGAGATGCCCGAATTCAGAAATGTAACATTGAAGTGTTTGACAGAGATTGGAGGACTCCAAACTGGTACCGGGAACAACTACGACGAGAAATTGGTTCAAATGTTCACCGAAGTTTTGACCACAATTTCCAAGATTATTCCTTTGACTCTTGACCTCAAGAGTACTTACAATTCGAGTAACTCCAAGGACCAAGAGTTTATCCAGAATTTGGCCCTTTTCTTGTGCAACTTCTTCTCCTCCCATCTTACTGTAAGTTTTCCGTTACTCGTTCAGTCTTCCTTGATGCATTCTAATTATTCCAATAGCTTATTGAGAATCTACCGAACCGTGATTTCCTCACACATGGCCACTTCTACCTTATTCGAATTTCCCAAATCGAGGACCGAGAGATCTTCAAGATTTGCTTAGAATACTGGACTAGACTGGTTCAAGAACTGTACGATGAACAGCAGTCGCTACCCATTGGAGATGTCAACCCTCTTGTCGGAATGGGCGTCGGCGGTATTTCGAGTCCTGGTGCACCCAACCCAAGTTTACTCGCCAATTATCCTCTCAGAAAGCACAAGTACAATGAAGTACTTTCGAATTTGCGAGTGGTTATGATTGAAAAAATGGTCAGACCAGAGGAAGTTTTGATTGTTGAGAACGATGAGGGTGAGATCGTTCGTGAATTCGTCAAGGAGAGCGACACCATTCAGTTGTACAAGACAACCAGAGAGTGCTTGGTTTATCTTACCCATTTGGATGTAGTCGATACCGAGAACATCATGACTGAGAAGCTATCTCGACAAGTCGATGGTACCGAATGGTCATGGGCCAACTGTAACACATTGTGCTGGGCTATCGGCTCCATCTCCCTTGCAATGAACGAAGAGACTGAGAAACGTTTCTTGGTTACTGTCATCAAGGATCTGCTCGGGTTGACTGAAATGAAACGAGGAAAGGACAACAAAGCCGTGGTTGCCAGTAACATCATGTATATTGTTGGTCAATATCCACGTTTCTTGAAAGCTCACTGGAAATTCTTGAAGACCGTCGTCAACAAGTTATTCGAGTTCATGCACGAGTCCCACGAGGGTGTTCAGGACATGGCTTGTGATACGTTCATCAAGATTGCCAGACAGTGCAAGCGTCATTTCGTCGCTTTACAACCTGGCGAGTCTGAACCATTCATCGAGGAAATTGTCAGAACCATGCGCAAGATTACTTGCGATCTATCTCCACAGCAAGTACACACTTTCTACGAGGCATGTGGTTACATGATTGCAGCTCAACCACAAAAGAATTCGCAAGAAAGACTCATTGCTGAATTGATGTCATATCCAAACGCTGCTTGGGATGCCATCATTGCCCAAGCAAACACTAACCCTCAAATTCTTCAAGACGCAGATACCATTAAGGTCATTGGTAATGTCATGAAGACCAACGTGTCTGCTTGTTCCTCTATCGGAAGCTACTTCTATCCTCAAATTGGACGCATTTACCTCGATATGTTGTCTATGTACAAGGCTACCAGCACGATGATTTCTGAAGCTGTTGCAAGCGAGGGTAAGTGGTTCTCTCACAACGCTTTTACAATTCGTAATACTAATTTTTGATAGGTGAAATTGCCACCAAGATGCCTAGAGTTCGAGGTCTAAGAACTATTAAAAAGGAGATTCTCAAGCTCATTGAAACGTTCGTTGAGAAATCCGATGATCTTGAGATGGTTCGAACAAACATTGTTCCAAACCTTCTTGAAGCAGTCCTGATCGATTACAACCGCAATGTTCCAGGTGCACGTGATGCTGAAGTTCTCAAGGTCATGTCTGTTATCATAACCAAACTTTCTGTACGTTGGACCCCATATCGCTCGAAATATTCAGTGGTGCATACCCTTTCTTATCCTGGCCTCCTTATCTTGGAGATACATCCAGCACTTACTAACATCTAATATAGGGCCTCATGGAAGATCAAGTGCCAAACATTATGTCAAACGTGTTCGAATGCACTTTGGAAATGATCAACAAGGATTTCTCGGAATTCCCAGAACATCGTGTTGAATTTTTCAGCCTTCTCCGAGCAATCAACCTTCACTGCTTCCCAGCTCTCCTCAAACTCGATAACCGACAATTCAAGTTTGTCATCGATTCTTGCATGTGGGCTAGTAAGCACGACAATAGAGAGGTTGAACATGCCGGCCTCAACATGTGCTTGGAGTTGATCACCAATATTGCAGAAACCGACCCCGCCACTTCAAGTGCTTTCTTCCAGCAATTCTTCGTTCCGATTCTCCAGGATGTCTTCTTTGTACTCACCGATACCGATCACAAAGCTGGATTCAAGTCACAAGCAACTTTGTTGGCAAGAATGTTCTACTTCGTTCACCCAGCTGACGGTACCGCGCCAAAGATTCAAATGCCTATCTATGTTCAGGATCAAGCACCACCAAACACGAGTAACAAAGACTTCCTTACAAACTTTGTGGCTAGTTTGTTGCAGAATGCCTTCCCTAACCTTCAAGCGTAAGTCGTCGCCCTTTTTTCTATCAGTATATCTTACTAATCCATTTTAGACCTCAAATTCAAGCCTTTGTTGAGGGACTCTTCACTCTAAATCATTCTGCAGATCGATTCAGACTTAACTTACGGGATTTCTTAATCTCGTTGAAGGAGTTCGCTGGAGACAATACCGAGCTTTACGCTGAAGAAAAAGAGACGGCTGAAAGAGACGCTAAGGCCGCAGAGCGCGAGCGTCTATCCAAGGTCGGAGGACTCATTAAGCCTGCAGAACTTGACGATGAAGATGAGTTGTGACTTGATGAGGAGCTACGGATCGACTCTGCACGACCGGAAAACCCACCCTCAGATCAAAAACGCCGAATCAACTACAATGCCAATAAACTTGATGGTTGGGATGTTTATGATCTCTAAACAACTTCCATACACATCTAGCAGGACAAACTGGTGTCCGATCTGGATAATGATTTTTTCTTTTACTTTTTCGCCCAATGATATCACATACTTAGGAGCAATGTCGCTACCTACGTGGAGTTACTACGAAGGACCAGAATGATATTGTTATCTAAAAAAGTAATTTTCTGTTTAGATTCAATCCTCCGATGAACATCGTGAGGCGATACACAATAGGCATTTGCGAAGCAATTTTTCATTTCTCGATACCTTTGAATTTAGGAGGCACATTGTGCATGTGTCAGTTGGTGGAGGAAGTTTGAGCAATTTTTGAGGCATTGGGCGAAATGAAATGGGAATGAGATACGACATATGAAAGAAATGCAGAAGCATTTTCAGATATCACAATAAATATGGCATCAAGGAATTATGAATTCTTCAATGTGACAATTCTTCATAAAGTACTTGGTAGGTAGATACTTTTCATACTGACATGCATTGCACAGGTTACTCCATGCCGAATATCCCAGTCAGAGTGAGCTGACCAATCAAGACTCTCAACACTACAACGTGCGTGTATTTAACCACAAGTCATGGTGACCTTCCCTTCTTGCATAATCTTCGTCATTAGTTCATCCTTCAGTGCAACCATCTGGAAAATTGTACCTGGGGTAAGAAAGCTAGGAAGCTTCCGCATCTTCAACTTCAGGCACGTTGCATCATTCATTGGTCAGTCTTCCGGTGGCAATACGGATCCTTTGATCGCCAATATATTTCGTGTATATCGGCACCCGCTTCACCCGGAGCAAGGAATATATGTTCTCCATGCCATCCCGCGATCTTTACAATGTTCCTGTGTACCTTTACTTCTTTTCTTGTTAGCATTGGTACTATTGATGAGATTTTCTAGTGATGTCTTTAAGAAAGTTCCTCACAGTGGCCCCTCTCTTTGGGCTGGCAGCAGCTCAAAGTAATTCATACGTTAATCAAACTACATGTAATGGAAACACATATACGTATCAGGCACTAGGAGGCTATGGATATATTCCAGGTACTGCACGTGATAAATTTGGGGACACAATTGGTGGGATCGGGAGTGCGATCGCGATCGATACAAAGAGTTGGGAGAAGTTAGAGAATGGCAGTTACACGGGGGTTTTGTGGGCCTTGCCGGATAGGGGATGGTTTGTTGCATTTCAATTCCCTTTCCACCCCCAATCTACCACTTATCTATCAGTCCTCAAGTGACGACTAAGTTGCTCGAGAATTTTGGTGAAAGAAGTAGATTGAACGTACTGATGGACATAATAGGAATACAGAAGGCACCCTAAACTTTCAGACCCGTGTTCATAAATTCGACATAATTTTCACTCCAGCGGCTAATGCGACAGTGGAAAGTCCTTCGGGGAATAATTTGTGGTTTAAATATAACGACACGGTTCTGTTTTCTGGACCGGATGGGACGCCAACGACAGGGCTGGACGCGGATGGATCGGGTCATTTGAGTTATGCGGGGTTCCCTGATTTGCCCGTGGCGACGTATACGGGTGATGGATTCGGAGGAAACGGCACGGGAGGGAGGAGGGTATCGGTTGATGCTGAGGGATTGGTGTTGGATGGAGCTGGAGGGTGGTGGGTCAGTGATGAATATGTATGTTTTCCCGATCTCCTAATGTTCCACCTTGTCTAACTATCCACTAGGGTCCCTATATTTACCACTTTAACTCTACCGGCACAATGACATCCGCCATACGACCACCAGATGCCTTTATCCCCATGCGTAATGACAGCGAATCTTTCTCTGCCGACTCTCCCTACTACTATCCCGACCAAGGTTCTGGCGATGACGTCTCACCTGCCGATAATCCTACTGGTAGAGATAATAATCATGGATTCGAAGGTCTCAGTATTTCTGCCGATGGAAAAACTCTCTACACACTTCTTCAAGCAGCAAATAATCAAGAAGGCGGTCTGAATTCTCAAACAGAACGCTATAGTCGATTTCTCTCATACGATATCTCAGACCCAGGAAACCCATTATATTTGAGTGAATATGTGGTCTCTCTTCCTCTATGGACAGATCCAACGGCTAAAGCTAGTAAAAACCCAAAAGTAGCTGCGCAGTCTGAAATTCATGCCTTGCCTAATGGACAATTTTTGGTTCTGGCTAGAGATTCGGGGTCAGGAAACGGACAAGATAGCACGGAGAGTATTTATAGACAGATAGATGTTTTTGATATTAGCAATGCGACGAACGTCAAAGGGATGAAATACGATTGTGCTAGTTGTGCGATTGCGAGCTCGACGGGGGTTCTAGAGAGCGGAATTACAACGGCGACATACTGCGCGTGGTTGGATGTTAATGATAATGATGAGTTGAAGAGGTTTGGAGTACATAATGGGGGAACGACGGATAAAGGATTGTTGAACGAGAAGTGGGAGAGTATTGCTGTGGTTCCTGTTGATGGGAAGGAGGGCGCGGATGGGGAATGGGTAAGTTTTGTTCCTTGGGGAAATGGAGATAAGAAGATTTGCTAATGAAGGATTGATGTAGTATATTTTTAGTCTGAGTGATAACGATTTTATCACGCAAGATGGGTATTTGGAGGGAGGCAAGTTCGCGTATAGTGATGGGAGTGGGTATGATCTTGATAATCAGGCATTGGTGTTTAAGGTGAAGATTCCGGTCGGTGGGTTGACTGAGAAGTATGGGGTTTGAAAGGGGGGTTAGAAGACGAGTCTAAAGTTTCAAAGGAAGGGGGTAATTTCTGAGGGTGACGGATATGCTGGAGTGTGTCACTCAAAGGAGGATAATGGAGATAAAAAACAACGATTTCTTTTTATTTGTAAAGCAACGGACTAATGATATTTACATGCGAGGGCTCTAACGGCGCTTTCTTCTCTTTTTGGTTTCTCGCTCAAAGAGATTATCAAGGGCAGCAAAGCTTCTACTGGCTCTTCTCATGTTTTCCTCGGCTGCTCTTTGCTCCATTCTGGCTCGCTGTGTCAAAGTGTCAGATGTTTCACCCGCTCTCATATCATAGTCTATCTCGCTTCTTGGTGGCGCCGTAACGATCTGAGGCTCCTGGGCTTCATAACTAGTCACTGGCTGATTTGAGAAGGTTTGTTGTGATTCTGAGTATGCCGGTTCTTGGTAAGTTTGTTGTTGATAAGCTGTTTGATGATAAGCCTGTTGTTGATAGGATGGCTCTGAACTAGTTGATTCTGAGTAACCGTAGCCCGATGATGGGGCTGAAGCTGGCTCTGGCTCCATTTGACCATAACCTCCAGGCTGAGGTGTGCCTGCGCGGTTTGTTGGTTCCCAATAATCATATCTATCCGCTACAGGCATCCCGCCTCTTCCCATATGTCTTCTAGCAGGCGGTGCAACCCTTCCCTGGCCCATGTCGCGTGGATAGTTCTCCCCCCCTCTTGCTAGTGGCATACGATCATCTAGAATTCCTCCCTCAGCTGGCAATTGTTCAAATGATTGCACGTCTGCGAACGGCGGTCGGCCAGCAATCATTCGCTTCTGGGCGTGATCGTGTACGTGTTGCATAATTTCAGGTGTGAGTCCCGTATGACGAACACATCGATAGCGTGAGTCTTCATCATCATCCCTGTCACCTACTACTTCTTCCTTGAATCCGCATATACGCCCCTCCGAGCTTATCCAGAATGTGCAAACAAGAGTTTTGACGGAGGGTTCACACTCTCTACAAATGAAGTTTTCGTTAAGGAACATCTCTTTGGTGATCACGGGGTCTCCGCAAAGCCGCTCTGGTCGTATAATCCTACCATAAGCATCTTTTTCCTCTGGAACTTTGACTCTATGGCAGAACATGCCCTTTTGAGGAAATTTGTCAGCAGGATGCGAATCACAGCGAAACTTCCACTGTTGCTGCCAGTGCTTGGTCCAGCGATTTGGGCAAGGATGGTTGGGGACGCGATAGTCACAGGTTTCTGGAGGAGCAGGTTGAGTAATCTCGGTTTGGCTCAATGACATTGATGTCATGACCTGAGCTAAAGCTCCCCTTCCATATCCTTGAGCATATCTAGTGCCGGATGCTTGACTAGATGAGGACTGTACTGATGAGCCCGAGCGTTCCCCTTGATCCACTCCCGAACTGAGGTGCGCCGGGGATGCGGTTGTACGACCACTTCCATGGTGGTGACTTGATCGATGGCCAGAATCGCGAGATGAGCGGTGCCTTGAGGATGCTTGGTGCCTTGAGGATGCTTGGCGACTTCTACTACCAGAACTTGTGGATGGGTCACCTTTCTCTTCTGTATCAGGCCGAAGGTAGTTCTTAGACATACTAATGATCTTGATAAGCCATAATCATGGATTGATTGGAGCTAAGACATGATTTATCTTACATGTGCAGAATACCTTGAAAGTGTAATTATTGATCCGATTCTAGTGTAATATACCCAGAGCCTTGAAGGTTAAGATACTGTCATCAATGAGCTGCTAAACTCACAAATTATGCGAAGAACTCACGGAAGCTATTTTGGCCAATAGAAATGTAGTTCGCGAATTTGTGACCTTGACCGGAGAGAAAAATAGCACTGAAGCGTGTGCAAGGAGAAGCAAAGAGGGGTTATTTAGCAAAGGCGAACCTCTCGGTATATGGATGAGCAGTATGGAATCAGTCGTGTCTCGTGTGGAGCGGGCAACCAAAGTGCGATGTTCTCTCGTATAAAGGTTGTGATGTCTACTTGTGAAGTGTGGTAGATATTTTGCTGCCAGATGTATAGGGGAAATAAAAAGGTACCGAAGAGGGGGAAGCAGTCCTATTTGAGCACAATTGGGGACTGGAAATGGTAGCTAAGAACCATTTTATTCGAGTCAAAGTTGCCTCGAAGTCATAAAAATTCATAAGAAATTTCTCATGTTGTGTCATTCAAGGTATTCCTGTGTCACTTGATTGGTATTTCGAGTGAAAAAATACTTCGAGACGGCGTATAATCATCTATCTACGACTATATCAGTGGCATTTTGTACATTTTCGAGTCAAAACCCCCTCGAAATAGAACACATTCATACCTAAAATACAAAATGTGTGTGATTTCGGGCAATGACTGATAGTTTTGTTGATATTTCGAGTAACAGCACCTCAAAATAAGGTATTTTCATACTTATATCAATATATATGAGTGACTTAAGGCTATAAATAGCCATTTTGGGATATTCTTAGTCGAAATGATCTCAAAATGCGGTACGTTCACTGATATAGTTGAATAGGTGCTATTCATAGGCGAGTACAGGCCACTTTCCGAGTCATTGGGGGCTCCCATTCACTGAATCAGGGTGATATATAAGCAACTTCAAGGTGTTTTTCGAATCATTAGGGATTTTGAGTCACTAAACAATTCACTTCTAATCTCGAATGAGCCCAAATGAATCAAAACGTGCATAGAAAGTCTACGAGAACTGGAATTTTAGTGCTTGAGGCCTAATGAGGTCTATGGCACTGGGCTTTAAGAACACCAAAATACACCGAAAAGTTCCAGACACGAGTAACAAAAGCTTTATTCGGTCTAAATGAATAAAAGATATACGTCGGATGACCCAAAAATGAGCTTTTGGCTGCTGTGTATAGTGGTTTTGGCTTTTGAGGCCTGTATGCATAATGGACTATCCTAAATGGCTTATCATATTCACGGAGCACTATGAAATCCTCATGAAAAAGCTCAAAATTTCCAAGACCCGCGAGATGATATGAATGGGCATAGTCTGAGAGATCAGATTAGACAGTTCAATTTCCAAGTCGGATGTAGACAATGCTATTCATAGATGTCAGACGAGATGATTAAATGTCTTAGCGAGGATGAAAGCAGAGTGAGTGACTAACTCTTAATGTTGTAAGCGATAATACTTCCTTCAAACCTTAAAACTAGACTCGAGCATTAAATGAGTTCAGGTGAAATCCAATCTAAACATTGCGGATAAAAAATTCCCTCTCGGCGCTACTAGACGAGAGCATTCTATGCTGGATTGAGGAATCAATGCATAATTATTCGGGATGAAAGTACTTCCACGTTGATACGGGAGTGGACATATAAGCATATAATGTTCAATCTAAAAGTTGAAATGAATTTTGACTAGTCCTTGCTAAATTAATTGAGATGAATGTAATCCAATTTATCATTTGATGGCTTGTTCAATGATCCTTTGGGTTCCAATATGTACACTCAGGTTAAATATTAAACCTCTGGAAATACCCTTCGTACATCTATAGATTGTAATCTTAATCATTAGCAGCATTTATGACTCCTATCTCATCTCCATAAACTTACGGGCACTTCATTAGCTTAGTTTGATATTCGTAGATCATGCACACTCAAACATCCCCTTTTCGCTTAAAGTTAGCCTTTGGAGGCGGCAAGTTGGAGCCGCCTGGATAACGGAGAACAAGTGCGAATACTGCAAACCCCACCCTTTAGATCGGCAATGGATTGAAATCTAGAAACTAACTGCTCTATTTCTGAGGTATCGTATTGGCAGGCTTCTTGACTCCAAATGTAGAGTTGGATTGAGAAAGATTCTAGATGGATTATTCAGGAGCTCGGATTCTATCATGATTGAAGGACGATTGGGATTGTAGTGACAAATCCTGTTCAGTTACAGAATCAATCGCATCATAAGTGATTAGAAGAGTTACTGATACAGATTTTCAATTCTTGTGATAAATGAAAATAACTAGTGAATCGATAATAGTTCCTCAAAATAACACGATGCACGAAAGACCTGTCCGCGGCTGCCAGTAGCTGATAAATTGACTTCGTGATTAAAAAACTTGTACGAGGCGGCATGTTTCTTGTCGATTGAGACAATAGTGCGAATTTGAAGTTGTGAAATTGGGTATACCGAAGTTTATATCAAGGCACTTATGTTTTCTTCCGAGACAGCTTAGAAGAGAAAAGAAATGAAGTATTATACATTTTCTATCAACAAATTCTACGCATTGTCCGCCAAAACTCTCTCCATATCGTTAACACTCATAGTCAGCAAATCAGGTCGACTATAATGACCACAAACATCCAAGAAACTCCTCGATTTGAGAATTTCATCCAGATCGAGATCTGCATATAAGAAACTTTCAACTGTATCTGGCAAATCCTCAGACAATTTTCGTCCATCAGGACCGAAAATTGCAGAAGTACCTCCGCCCGGCACGTTCATAACGAGACCATTACTAGTATTCATTCTATCGATTCCGTCCCGACTTAGCACTGCTGTAGTGTGTAAGACGAATGATTGTGATTCTATGGCATAAGCCTGTGAAAGTGCCCGGCTTCCTTAAGACACTATATTAGCTTAATCATCTCCAAACAGGAATGTAAAAACATACCATCTCTGGACATGGACCAAAGATCTGGTCCTCCACTATGTTCCCATATTGGCGGCCACTGGGAGACGTGAATACTTTCGCGCTGGCTATAGCTGTGATATTTGAGTAGAGGAAGTGCATGTTCCCAGCAGGCTAGAGTTCCTACTCGACCAATGCTGGGCAGCTCAACTACGTTTGTCAACGATGAGCTAGATGCCTCGCCAAATACAGTTCTCTCCATGTGTGTAGCCTTGAGCTTTCGACGTTTCACTTGTATGATGCCTTCGTGATCAATAATTGCTTGAGAAATGTAAAGAGAGTGATTCCAATTCTCGCTAAAACCTAACACGACTGCTATATTGCCTTCTTTCGCTGCTGCACATATGCGACCCATTTCGGGTGAATCGATGCGTAATGAGTTCTTGATGTAGACAATGGAGAGATCAAAATCAATACTGCGAGTCCTTGAAGAAGTATTCATCGTTAGTGAGAACTTAGAATCTAAGACTGAAGGAATTGCTACCATATCCATGATGGGTACCCTGGGATCCAGCATTCTGGGAAGGAGACCAGCTGTGCTCCATTCACAGATGCCTCTTTGATAAGAAGACATGTTTTATCGACTGTCTTTTGCAAGTCGAGCCAAATAGGCTCAAACTGTGTCACTGCGACTCGTACATATCTGGGTGGTACCGGTGCTTGGGTCATTGTTACTGAATTGTAGCTGGATTATCCCGCAAAGTTGTGTTATTTCTGTGAATATGAAACTTTTCAGGAAAGATGAATAGTTGGCTATTTATCTTTCTCGGGAGCAAACGCTGAGTGGTAAAAGATATAGAAATATTACCTCATGGTTACTTATTGGTGACTCTGAAGAGTTGGATGATTAGTTGTAGATCGGCTGAACCTCGGATAATTCCATGCCATGAAGCTATCGCGGCGGCATGTTTGAGCCGCCTGATTGTCTGATAAGACTAAGATCACATCAATCAAGCCACTTGATAAGATGAAATTAATGGCATGTATTAGATACCAAAAGTTTAGATAGACTGAAATGTATTTAAGATATAAGAAGCCGCAATGGTTTGCTCTAGAAACGTGTATCCATTTCTTTTCATTATCTTCATAGTTGGAAGAAAATCAAAACAGCTTCCTCAGTGAGCAAATCACCACATCTATTCTTCAAAATTAAAACTGAAATGGCTTTCGGCATTTTGGAGCCAGTGTCAAACACAATTCCATCTGGAACGAATCTCCTAGAGAATTTGTGCAATGCATCAGACCCAGACGGAATCGAGACGCGACTCATCCTTGTCCCCAAGCCATCCGACTCGCCATTAGATCCATTGAACTGGCCTCGATATAAGAAAGAGCTCCTCTTTGCGACTATTGTCTTCGGGGCATGTGCAGCCGGGTCACTCGGGCCAGTTCTTGTGCCTGGTTTTACTGCGGTCGCCATGTTGCTCGATGTGCAGTTGACTGATATGGCTCTTCTGAATGGGAGCTTGATCATGACTCTTGGTGTGAGCGCGTACCTTTGTCCCTGTATAGCCGAAGTATACGGAAAACGAATGGTGTATTTTGTAACGACGACTATTATCGTGGCTGGATGTTGCTGGGCTGGTGCAGCAAGATCGTATAATTCCCTATTGACGGCGCGCGCAATACAAGGTGAGTTCTAGTGAAAGTCTTTCTGGAAAAATTTGAGCACTGTTGACTTATCACCGTAGGTCTTGGAATGGGCGGCTTTTTTGCAATGGCGGGTACCGCTTCAATTACCGATGTGTTCTTTGTGCACGAGCGAGGGAGACGTATTGGTCTTTGGAATTTCAGCGTCATGATTTCAAACAATCTCACACCGATTGTGAGTGGATATGTTATCTCCAGTGTATCCTGGCACTGGAGTTTCTGGCTTCTAGCAATTCTTTGGGCTGTGATTTTGGCAACAACCTTCGTCTGCTTCCCCGAGACGACTTTCTACCGCAATGCAGGCTTAGATAACTCCGTTGAAGTTGATATCTCCGGAGATAACTCAAACCCCTCAAAAGAGAAATCTGACCAACTAGCGTCGACCATAAGCTCACCGAATCATGAGGTCAAAAGCTTAGATGTTGAGAGAAATTTTCAAGTATCCAGTTGGAAATATCATTTTGGGTTTGGCGCTGTAAAGTTTCGCAACCAAAGCCGTGTCTTCAAGCTTTGCGTAGATCCAATTATCCTCTTAGCACACCCTGCAGTCCTTTGGGGGTGTCTAATGTGGTCGGTGGTTTTTACATGGATCATTCTAATCGGTACTGTGGTCTCTCAAATCTTTGGAGCAGAACCATATAGCATGAGCACAACTGCAGTCGGAAAACTTGCAGGAATCGCACCTTTGATTGGATCCACAATGGGAACGCTCACAGCGGGGTGGGCTTGCGACAAGATAGTCGAATATCTGGCACCACGTAATCGTGGTATGTATGAGCCAGAGTTTCGTCTTCTTATCATTATACCGGCATTTATTACCATGGCTATTGGTGGATTTGGTCTTGGAGCTGCCATTGATAAAGGCCTCTCGCCAGTTACGTGCGGTGTATTGATGGCGATTTTAAACTTTGCGGTTGGTGCTGGGTGCACCGGCGTTGTTGCATACACCAACGATGTATGCGGTCAGCGATCTGGTGAAGCCTTTGGTCTTGCTATGGTAAACTATCATTTCGTTGAAGACAAGATGAGAAAGCAATTGTCTAACATTTATTCTAGATTATTAAAAGCGCATTTGCTTTCGGTCTCACATTCGTATTCAACGATTATTATACTGCAGCCGGCCCTCTTGTATTTTTCTCAACTTTTACGGCGTTAACTTTAGGTATCATGCTGACGACAGTTCCAATGTATATATTTGGAAAGAGAATACGATCATGGGCGGATACCACAACTGCGTTGACTTTCTCTGGACCTAAATGAGGTATATTTGTGTTGGAGAAGAGCAAGGTATATACTCGTAAAGACAGAGAAATAGTTGTTTAAGGTTGATCTATAGGAGGAAATAACCAATTCATATCGTTTAATTGAAACGGGTCACCCATCTCATAAATTCCCATCGTGAAGTCAGAATTTGTAAAGTCTCTACCTCCATTGATTTCTGTTGCAGGAAGCTCGTCCTTCAAAGGAAGATTTTCGAGCTTGTCGGCCGAGTAGGAATTTGCAAAATTGCTGTCTTTGTTGTAAGCTTCCGAATCAGCTGTGAGTTGGTATCCCATCGATGACTGATCTTTAGGTTGGCTTGAAATATCATTTTGGGAGTGCGCGGGCAGAGGATAGCTTAGTCGCATTGGCAGTGCAAATACTACAGACCATCTATGTGCAAGTTCCTGAAGCAACGCGATGGCCTTTCGCAATCGCTTCCAAGCATACTTCATTTCTCCCAGTGCTTCTATACACTCTCGGAATCGAGTAATTGACCGCTTACGCAAAGTACCATTCGAGGAGGTTACACTAAGCAGATGCATAATGGCTGCGGTAAGAACATGGTGTACTACGACAAAAGGAGCAGTTCGGAGGCATCCAGCTTTTCGATAGTCTCGGAGCAAATTCGTAATAGCAACAGCTGAAGAATTTGATGATTGCACAGCCATGCGGTAAAGAGCACCATTGGAGTCTTCGCGCAATAGGGGTCGCTGCACCAATATGAGGCACATGTGATATGTCATTCGAAGACTGATAGTGGCGCTAGACTGTCCGTTCCGTTCGCTCGATATCTGTCTATTCATTTCGTTATAGAAGGTGCATAAGGCTTCGCGGGCATCGAATAAAAGTTTATTGCGGCTTTGGCTATCCAAATCATGGAACTGGAATGAGTAACTACAGCTATTAGCAATGAAAACTGGCTATACCTAGCTGACCATACATTTGATCCATATATTTGTCGAATAAAAGAAGAAGCTGACACTCGTAATTGAGGACGAGCTCTGGGAGCGTCGCTGATGATGTTAGAATACTCTCTAACCATGGAGTTCTGATACGAGTCCATGGTATACAGCATTGTCTTCCTAAGCTAAATGTAGCAATTCTTTGAAAATCAGTCGATATCCATTGATATGTTTGCCAAGCTTACCGGTCGATACGAAACCAAAGCCAGAATGTTCGAATACGTGAGTCTTTGCTTTCAGGTGATATACCTGCGATATTCTGCAGATTTACCACATGCAAGCCAAGTTGTGTTGTTAGAGCTGCGCCCATACCTATTAAGAGAAGATATCGGTTAATGATCAATGCTCTTGGGACTGTTAATGAGACTGACAATTATACATCCAAGCCGTATTCTCATTGTCTAAGGTGAGATCCCGCCAGCACAGCATTGACAACGCCCGAACGGTAATAAGCGATGGACAGCTTCGACAGCACTGCTGGACAATATTCTCAGCGCTCTTATAAAATATATCGCCGATATGAGTAGCATTTTCTCGCGCGGAAAAACAAGCTGCAAGAGCAAACATTGCAGTTCGTAGCAATATCTCATCCAAGTTAGCTCTGGCAGAAAGAACATCGAAATTGTTGAGAAAAATCGGATCAAGAAATTGATTGCTTGGGTTCACAACAGAGTTGAAGACATCAAAGAGCTCCTGTTGCAATGCTTCGTCCGCAAGACACTGGTCTGACAAAGGCATATCAGATGCCGTGATGATCGGATTGCTTTGAAGTTGGTTATCGCTTCTGGATTCCTGAGCAGCAGATATAAACTGGAAGTTAGATGACGGGCCAATAAATGAAGTGTCTCCGTTGCTATCTATCTTAAGCTTCCACATCAAATTTCCTACCTCGTCGACTGCAGAAGCCGATCGTGTTTCTTGGTCAGAAGAAGCTCCAGAGAGTCCATCCATTCCTGGCTTTGTGAGCGAAGATGTTGATCCTAGAGTAGCATTACGCGTAGAGATCCCAGAAGAAGCTTCATTCTCTAATTCTTTCACCCTTTGTAAAAGGATCTCAATTTGTTCTTCGAGTTGTTCAACCTCTTCTGGGTCTCTCTTGCGTCTGAGCGGAAATAGATTAGCAAGCTCTAACTCTACCCTGACAGTACTAGAGAGTAGAGATCAAAGTTCAATCTCACTTTCGATTGCTTCGCTCATGGTCGTAAACACAGTCTCTTTCCTGGGCCTGGCATGAAGAACATTGTGGTTTTCTCCCGTCGCATTTGCGCTTCCTTCGTCGGCATTCAACACAAGCAAGGTCGATTCTTTTGTTGTGATCCATGCGAGAGGTTCGAGGGGGGGATCAGGGAATTTGAAGTGAAATCGAACAGATAGTCCATTCACGGACAGAATTGAAAGCTGTCAGGTTCAAATGCTGCAAGTCAATTGGCCTACAGTTTGATTGTTTGTGATTGAAGTTGTTGTACACTGGCCCGGCCCGTATGGTGATTAGGTAAGATAAGATTAGCATAGCACGTGACTTGACCAATTCTCATGATGTGTCGTAGTCTTTGGTGTGATCTCTTTCGAATTGCACGACCATTCTTTTGATCATTCTTGAATATGGAATGTGTGTGCCGACGCAGAGAGAGTGGTGTATAGATCAAATGATATCTCATACGAACCTGACTACCAGTCAGCCCCCCATTTACAATTGTCCATTGTCTTCGGTATCCATTTTCAACGACCTGCAGTTTGGCCTCCACCGAAGTCGCGGTTCATACATTGCGATCTTCACAAGCTTCCGTACAGTGACAAGCCAAAGTACTAAGATATTATAGCCAACGCGTTAGCCAATCAAGACTTCAGGATCACATCCTGCAAAGTCCTCCATACTATGGTTAGGATGAAAGCTCAGCATCGTTCGAATTTTACAACCGAGGATAGGAGAATAGGTACGGCTGCCAACACTATCCGGCCTGCAGAAATTTCATCCTACTACTGGGGTGCGACTCGCCAATTGTATTTCATTTTACTGAGGGCTTTGATCATTGCGCATTTGTTACCGATTTTTACGTGCACAGGTTTATGGAGAGACCTTCTAGCCTCGACGAAGGGTCACTGGTCTAACGTGGATCATGAGTGGTACAGATTGGACGCAAGAGTTGCATATCGGTCAGGTACTGTTCTTTTTCAAATGTTTCATGTCCACCAACAGGGTGTTCACTTTCGCGCCCAGTACAGCTTACAAAACAGGAGTTAATTCGTTTTGACTTTCAATCAGGATATCTATTTTAATGAATCCAGATGGAATGTCTTTTCCATTTTCCCGTCTATGATGTTGGGCCAATGTCCCTCTCAATTAAGGTAAACATGTAAGAATACTGGAGAGCTTGCTTAAAACGACTGCTTGGTTGACAGCACTACTGTCCCTCTTGTTTGTTCCACCAAGACTGATACTGACATAGCATCCATCGGTCCCAACAACTGTAGTCTCAGTAGGAAGTCTACCTCCATTGTTGCAAGTTACGACATCAGTACCACTAACCAATGGAACTGCAGTGTAAATTCTGGAAAGAACGAAGCTGAAATCAGACGCCGATGTGCAATCGGTAGTTTCAGGGAAGTTGACATTCAGGAACGTTTCGTCTGGGAGATATGGGGTACCTGAAGCAACGATGGCATCGACTACTATTGCGCCTAATTCGCCATAGATAGTGGCATAGGCGGGTGCTGCAACATTCCAGGCGGTTGCGGATCCTTCGGCTCCACTGAAGGCAATTGCTGGTACACCGAGCTCTACAGCCTCAATCGCTGCCCCAACAGTGCCGGACACGAAAGATATAACACCAGTGTTGACTATCAGTCATTAGCCTTCGTTTTATTAAGATCCATTGCAGTCAAATACATACCTCCAACGTTCGGCCCAGTAACAGCAAGGTCAGGGGCGCCTCCGAAGTATCCTGGGGCCAACGTTTCGATGCCATACTCCATCGCAGTTGCAGGGTAAGAGTTGACATAGTTGAATTGAGGGGCTGAGCTATTATAGCCTACGGCTGGACTACCACTTGGACAGGAATTAAATTCGCATGCCTCAGTGAGGACAGTAGGTGTACCAGTTAGAGAACCTTTGGGTAATAGTTAGATTTATTCCCTAGGATGCTGAAGGGAACTATTTTCCATACCTGCACCACTCTTGTTCTCTGCAGGGGCAGAAACGAGAACATCATGTCCCGCACTGGTCAGAGAATTGTACAGAGTTCTGATATTGATCTCAGCCCAGCCATCATCGTTTGCAGAAACAATATTAACTGCCTGAGCAACAGCTGGAAGCAATGCTAAAGATGCAGTTGCGAAACGCATGATTGATGGCTCGGTGCAGAACTGAAGAGTGTACAGTTTCAATAATTGACTTGGAGACCGAGAAAGCGACAGCGAGAGGAGCTTCTGTAACCTCCTATCGCCGGGTTAATCAACTCATTATATACACAAACTCCTAGAAGAGAAACGTAATTGTCCATTCACCTCACCTCAAAAAAGCGGGGTCGACTTGGTACCTTGTGAAGTGGAATTGCGGAGATTGCAAGAATGTGACCCACGCACGGTACCTGTCACTTTTCACCTTCTGTGAGGCCAAGCAATTATTTTTCCATGTGCACGTGAAAAAATGTAAGGAGTTCATGATTAGATCGAGTATAGTTCAGATGGACAAGAGGGGAACAAAGCTTGTGAGCTTGTATCTTGTAGAGTACCGGCATCTCCCCGTATGGTAAAGCTATAGGATGCCGCGGTATAATCCTTGGCTTTGAAGAAGGGCCTTCCGGAAGAAGATATTGCTCCGATGGTGTGGTTAAACAACCATCTTTCCTACCATCAATGCCAATACCCAACAGTCCCACGGAGATTTTCAAGCCGAGATTCTGATCTCATTACCGTAATTACTAGACAAGTTTAAGCATCTAGAAACTCTGATTGGTACGATGAAAAGTATCACGTTTGATGTTTGTTGATGTGAGTTTTGCTTGGTGATGCGGTGAGAGTGGAGAGATGAAGGGGTTATCTCGCTTCCACTTATCAGATGATTATCTCCGGATCTCCACGTGCTTAGCTAACAGGCTCAGAAGCTAATACCATTCCGAAGGCTGTATCCACCTGACTGACTAAGCTTCGTGAATCACTCAGTAAGGAAAGAACGAGGAGAACAAGAAGAGAAGAAAAAAAGCATGATGCAAGAACCTTACTTGATGGTGAAAAGAAATTGCAAAAACATTTAGACACCTCACAAAGGAGCAATTGAAGCTCCCTAACCGGTTCGAACGATTGACCTGAAGATATTTGTACGAGACTGCAATCTTCCGCTCTACCACTGAGCTAAAGGAGCGAAGGTAATCCATTAATTATTAAAGGGAATTGTTTATTTTGAATATATATTCTACCAGAACAACCTAAGACTGCCAAGTTGATGCTACAAACACAAAGGAACTCCGTCGTAAAGCATGGCTATGCAGGTACGCGTCAATCATAAGAAAGGCAATAAATATAACAAAGAGTCATATTGGCCTCGTGAGCCTCGATGGATTTTCCTTTGTACCGCCTTGAAATACGGGGGCATGAAGTACTCCGTCGGCGATACTGGCATTCCACCGTACAGATTTAAATGATTGCTCTTTGTTTGAATACCGAGGTAGTACTTCAGTAGATTCAGCAGCCTCAAAAAGTCGATTGAATGAAGCTGAGTTGTCCCGTTCATTAACAAAATTCGCAGGGCTCCCGAGTCCCGAATCCTGATTGCCATGTTCGTTTTGCTTCGGCTTATAGAGCATTGAATTGCCCCTCTTCTTGTTGCGGGAGCGGTAGGTCTACAATAACAGCATAAAATTGTGCATTTCCCAAAAAAACAAAAATATCGAGGAGGATCATTTACATTCCACTATTGCTACACAATTCTTTATCTTCAGGCAAATCTGAGCAAGACAAAGTGGGAAGCCGGCTTCTTGTATCTATTTCATCTCCTCTCTGCTATTAAATCGTCCCTTGTTGGCTTCAAAGCAAATCGTACTCGATTCAACTTTGGCATCCGGTCAAGTACGACTGTTTCCATCCACACAACCGCCTCTTTACACAATGTCGCTGTGTTTGCATCATAAGAACACAAAAGCATCCGTACAAGTCCACCAGCGCGCGCACCTGCCAATACCACTGATGGCGGAAGCTCGGCTTCGAATGAAATCGCTGATAGTGTGCATGTATCTATGAGTGTGAACAACTTCAGTCCGCGTTCATAGCTATACTCGTCACCATCGGGATGATCGGTCACACTATCCCCTCCTTTCATCCACTGTAATCGACCTTGATCGGATCCAAACATCAGCTCTTCCATCCTCCCCAAATTCGGATGCCCAGCTACGCCATACAGTCTAGCCTGCACTTGATGGACTTCAAGACTTTTGTAAAGGCATCGGACTACCCACGGTACTATAATGGCATTTGCCAAGAATACAACCAAAGCTACCTTCCAGAAGCTCGAAAAAAATGTATCGAACCTTCTGCCGGATCGTTGAGACCAAAAAGGAGACATCACCGCCGCAGAAATTATAAACACTATACTGAAATACGAACATACTCTCAGCAGTCCCTAACCAAATTTTTGTGGACGTGTAGCCTCATAATCAATTGCTTCAAGAAACTCCCAATTTACCATCG
Source organism: Botrytis fragariae (assembly GCF_013461495.1). Lineage (NCBI taxonomy): Eukaryota > Fungi > Ascomycota > Leotiomycetes > Helotiales > Sclerotiniaceae > Botrytis > Botrytis fragariae. The sequence goes on along the minus strand of NW_023500991.1, from coordinate 294,542 downwards.
CACGTTTCGCATCTCCTAATGTCACAGCATTATTCTCCACCACTTCAGAAGTCTAACATATCGGCGTGATACCCCATAATTTTGCTCCTCAAACATCTTGCATCTCATGCCATGGTGCCCGATTATCCTTCAATTTGAGGCAGAGAAGTCGTTCAAGAAGCATATCACTATCGTTGGCAAGAGAAAGTCTTGCAAAAGCCTGGAAATCACTATCGGATTGAATAACTCGAGGACGTTGACGAAGTAACCCCTGCAGAGCATATGCTACGTCGCCGGCCATGCGTTTCTCCGTTTGGCGCCGCTTGAGACATTCAAGGGCAATGGATATCAATTCCAACTTCGTAAGATGGATTGAAGATTTATAGTGATCAATCAACTGGCGTAAGGCAATGGCATCATCCCAAACACGACCTGGAAGATTCCGTTTTGCGACTAATTCGGGCTCAGCAGTACCAGGTGTGTAAATCGAAATGCGGTGTTCGCCTGGATATAGAAGAGCTTCTGGAACAGTCCAGAGATGACTTCCCCAGTCTCGTAGCCATTGTGTTTTTGTATATGAAAGATCGTCTGAACCCCTCTCCATGGCATCATGAGTATAATTAGTAAAATTAAATCGTGGTCCAACAACTATAGCCATTGAGTGGCATGCCCGTACGATATCACATATTCGATATACTTCTCCTATGCTTTTGTCCGGATCTTCATCTTCTTCGGGATGGATACACTCATAATCTATCCAAAAAGCATCAATACCTGCGGTCTTCGCAGCACGTATCGCGAACTGGATAAGCATTCCCATGTCCTGCTCCGCGGCAGCCTGTCGACGAGCATTAATAGAAGACGGCAAACTGGGGTCTCCGGAAATGATGGTATAGAATTGAAGACGGGTATAAGGTGTGAACATGTAGTTAGGGTAACTGTTTCCATGTGACTGAGCCCAGGTAGATACGTGACGAGTAGTGTAGCCAGTAGATGCGGAAGGGTCTAAGAAACAGAGGTAAGCGGGGCCGAGTTGTCGTTCGGGAACATCGTTTGTGTTGAGCGATGTAGATGATGATGGGTGGAAACTTCGCTGTAATCAGCGATGCTGTGGAGACTCATGATATCAGTAGAGTGATTGGCTTCTTCGTCAAGTGGGTGATATCTGTGGGCAATGGACGTTCTCGTAATGAAGCAAGAAAAGGCTGTCGGCCTTGCAAAGGTGCTTTAACTTGGTCATGGCGTCTCAGTTTTGGACGGTTGTAGATCCATTTGCTGCGGGGATTTTGTGTGATTTAAATCGAGGGTTCGCCGGGAAATCGTGGGTGTAAGGGGATCTATAGATCAGTTAGCTTGGTAGACTCATGCACACAGTCTGATTTCTAGCAAAAGAACGGAGACTGGATAGACGTACTAAGGATAGGAGAGCGGGCGTCCCAATGGGACTTTCAAAAGCATATAACTAACTTCAAGAACTTTCGATCCCCAAACGACTATCACCGCCAACTTCCCCCAGACCCTTCTTTCCTCGAAGTTGGAGCTCGGATCGTTTGATATCACGTGAAGCGGCGCATGAATCCAAAGCATTGTTTTGATAATGAAATTATTTCGGGAGGTGAGATTGGATGAACTGAGAATCTTGCGCGGTACAAGATTCATTCCGGGTTTGGTAGAACCCTCTTCGTCATCCTCGTTGTCACTACTATCACGACGATTTCGCCACAGCAGATACCAGGTCCATGAGCCGTACGCTAATGCTGTGCAGTATAAAAATCTTATATATATCAGTATTCTGATATGACATGATATTTAGAGGGAAAAAAGGGGGCGATTATCATATTTGTTTGTGGGATCGATTAGCAAGATGAATACATACAGCAAAATTATCAGTCGTGCCCTTGCGAAATATGCATAACGGTACGTTCGATCGCTTTGTAAAGTGACAAAAATAACTGATAAGTGAAAAGTTACATGAATGGCTCGGAAGAGATTGGATAGGGCATAGTAAGGGGGCCGCAGGCGGCTAACAGATATGAAGTGGAAATAAGGTTCGCGGAGGAGGATAATAAAGCCAATGAGAGACGTGACAGAGATTATACGGAAAATACTAGAAGGATTGTTAGTGGGGATAGTGAGGGAGATGACGGTGAGTAGAGAGACTAGGCAATTGAGTTAGGAGTGTGTAGAAGGTGGCAGAATTGGGGAGATCATAGACTGAAGAAAAAGTGGAATAAGTGAGGTGAGAATTAGAACGTGCTATCACCATGGGACGTGATGAATTGTAGTTGGAGACAAAATGAAACATACAAAGGCAGTGGCATTACATGTTGGGGCAACAAAAGGGTTATGAAATAGCTGATGTCGTTATAGGTAGTATAGGCTCCGAGGGGAGCTGGGTGAACCAGAGAGTGACGAGAATAGAGAGATTCATGTGGCAGATCATTGATCTGGAGAGATTGAGTGGGGCGGGCTCGCACTATATACTAGAGATAGTTTGGGCGAAATGCGCAAGCGGAGCGGAACGGAGAGCGGAGAGGTGGAAAGTTGGATGAGCGCAAGAACAAGAAAAGACGGAAAACAAAACAGGTTGAATTCAAATCAGACTCACTTCACAAGTTAATGAGGGTAGACTGAGGCTGAAATGTAAACCTAGTCAAGGAAATAGAACTCCTTGGCGTTATGGCTATGCATAGCAGCCATGTCTATATCTATCTTGGTATGATTGGATAATCTTTATCCAGACAACGAATTGTATGTCAAACCAAGAACATCCAGATAAGTGTATAGTATTGAGGACTTTGAAACTTCGGTGAGGCTGGGATCAAAAAACTCAAACGATATAGGAATCTGTTCATCTAGTCAGGAAGTTCTGCTGATCTAACCCTGTCCATTGCAATAAACTTACTCGGCCTCATTGGATATGAATGGTTACTTTCAAATACAGTTTGAGGAAATATACCACAGTATTGGCTCCAAAAGTCCTTACTTCGCCACGTGAATAGCGTGAACCTGCTTGGTGAAGATAAATACCTTTATACCTTTATTGCATCACCAAATCCACTTTTTGTGCACATACATTGAGAGAAAGCTCTTAAGCTTATAATTTTATATCAAAAACTTCTGGGCAGCCCAGGATGCTTTTTGGTTGAGATAGCTTCCGTGCATATTGATTTGAACCCCGGAAAATCCTAAACAGCCCTTCTAACAATCAGCCACTTGATACACGATTTAAGCCCATGGGAGTGTAGTCCAATAGGTTGGACGAAAAACAAACCCACAAAGATGTGCATTTACTTGCAATGAAAGATTATCAAGTAGTGATATCGATGAATATTAGCAACAAGTAACAGTTGAGAAAATGGTCTAAATGGGTACCATAGAAATTAAGGGATCAATCGCAGAGTTCAACGGTGATGAAATGATTCAAAAGTGTACAGTTATTGGAAAAATATGCCCAAGAATGTATGCCAAAGGATGTTGGTAGCTTATCTTTACAGATATCTGGGTATCTTTCAGCAAGCTAATTCTGCAGAAACAGTACCTTGAAATGGAAGTTTGCAATCAATACAGACGAGATGGATGCTAGAAAAACAGTGAGTGCTTGAGATGTCAGAAATTCATTTTACTCGAGCATCGCCTAAATGGGCGGTGCCAGTGAGAATGAACTGCGGTAATATCAGTGAACGCAGAGGGTTGGGCTCAGAAGCCATACCTTTGGGGTATAACGTGTGCGCATCTAAGAGATTGAGTACATAGTTAACACTCCGCACGAGATGGAGATTTATATAATAGCCTCACTTACCCGTCACCTTTGCCAATGCCAACATAGAGCCTAGGAGATAAAAAATCAATAGGAGTTCATGTCAAGTCAGTGGCGCATAAACTTTCGGTCCATTTTCACGATGACTCCTTGAAGACATGTGTTACACTCGTACAGGAATTAGATATAGTTCTAAAGCGAGATTAAATAACACGAAATTGAAGTGTCAGCGAAAAACGGTAGTAACGATGCAAGGAGTAGATGTCCAAAACCGTCTGGGCATTCGTCGCGAATTCATCCTATGAAGTTGTCGAAAATCAGCAACCCCTAGCTATTGTCTAAGGGGGTGCATTGGCGACGCATGTTAGATCAATAGTTTTCTAAATTTCCATGCCAAATTGTCCACTCAAAATCTCACTTCCATATAAGAATGCCTGTCATCTGACCTCCACTCAAACTAATATTCCAACTCATCTGGTCTCACCAGCTTCAAGCCCGTCATAATCCTGACATGCATGCAACAAGCCCTTCTTTATCTCCTTCTTGATTCTCCCATTTGCTCTCTCATTCCCATTTCATCATCTTTGGGTACAGCCACAACTCCGTGGCTGAAGATAAATATGACAAATCGCAATCATGGATACTCCTAATTATCAATCACGCGGCCAAATTCGCGAACCAATACAACCCAAATAAATGACCAGAGTGGAATTATGAGTGAAAAGGGGAGCATGCGATATGATCAAACTTCATTTTTCCATTTAGTTTTCAAGTGCCGAAACGATATAAGCGGGGGAGGATCAAGTCCCGAGATGTTGAATAATAATAAAATGAGAATCCATGTTTCTTCAAATTATCCCATACAGTAGTACTACTACCCCATCCTTCAAGCTAGTGATGTATGTCTTGCTTTACCAAGACCGGGTATAACTTTTTGATGTCTCGGGGAAATATCCATGAATGTGTGAAAGATTACCCACTCTAGATAGATGAAATGGATCGCGCGATAAGGTACTCTCCCTGGTGACGTAGAAGCTTCGCTACTACCGCAAAAGATAAGGAGAAAGGTGTGTGTGATGACAAGTTCCCAGATACGAAGAAGTATCCGAAGATGGGATACGGGACGAGCGGTATTTGAAGGTGGAGTGGAGCATCGATCTCGTGATCTGGTGATCACCGCAGCACACCCATTCACGGGAAACTACCTAGTAAATTGTAACGGCACGAATCTGCTAACACGAAAAATAGATTACCCTCATCGCCATCGCTATCGCCATCGATAGCAAAACTTGCTTTCACAACAGCCGCAATGCCGATTTCAACTGCAAGTGTCAAAATGTACATATGAACGCGGAAATGTCTAAGAATCCCTACTTTTTCGGTATACCGTCGCCGAATATAAACACGTGTAGAGATACTTCCCATGCCAAGTAGAAAGAATTGAAATTGTCGAAGTACATATGAAACTTTAGCACACGGTAAATGTCTAAGACTAATCTCATATTCTATACCCCGCCCTTCTCAATATGCCGAACACGTGTTGTATACAAATCCAAAGATACCTAAGTGCAATGCTCCGTCAATCTAAATATACATATGAAACTTGTACTCTTACAAGATATATGTATGCTTGTGTCTCGATTGAGCCCACTGCCCCAATGTATTCATGCCGTTCCTCGTTCGGCACCCATGTCTTCTCCAATATCAACACGTGTGCTCCAGATACCGTCCCGGACCCATTGCCACTCTTAGATCAAGTACTCATCCACCCGCTCCGCTCATTTTCTCCTAGTTTTTGGTTGGATACCTAGCTTCACACAAATACACGAGACGGGAAATGAAGGCAAGCGAGATTAGGTTACTTTCTGCACAAACTTTCGAGTAATAATCAAGGGAAAATATGAGGAAAATATTGGTATATGATGGAAATATGTGCCCGAATGCGGAGAGTCACCAACGAGTTGGTGCGTACTTGAAGGATTATGGATTAAAGATAATTGTGCAACCATACGTTACACAAACGTAGGAAATACGTACGGGCGAGGAGAAATGGATTGCCACGTGGAGTGTGTAAATAGTAGTACTTGCGGATTATTAGATAGCTTATAGTTTATGATTTTAACTTCAGCAGGTCGAGATGAGATGTTATGAGAATATGCATCTCCTGTGCCTTTGGGAAAGGGGTATCCCAAAACAGCGTTCAAAATCATTGCAACGATAACCTCATGTGAGGAAAAAAAGAAATTTGATCAACACATTAGTAAAATCCAGCATGAAATCTATGATTTGGCTATGTGCATCGCTTTACAATTCAACAGATCACCATGCCAGTGCTGTGCTATATGACATATCTCGAACCTAGATAACCATACTTCTCAACTGTCCTTCACTAAAAGATACCCACGATACATACGCCTTTTCGGAGGAATTTAACCAAGATTGCTAACTTTGCGAGACACAGATAAATTGATGATGGTGTCGTGATGAACAAAACAGATTCGGTTACAGCCGAAGATATTTCTCGCCACATTTTTTTTCTCTGTCTCCGTCCATCCTCCATATCGGGACCGAGATATGGAGCTAATGCAAAGCATCAAATAAAATAAATGAGTGTTACCACAGGTTTTGTAGCGTACCATCTCATCCCTTATGCATCTCTTATTATCCAACACCCATCACCATCCTGCCGTAACACAAACAAGCAGGTAAGTATGTGTGATTTATCCTCAACTTCCAAATGCTTCGAAATCAAGATAAGCCAACTACGACACCCCGCATAGTGCCCTAATTCCATCCGCTAATATCTGAAGCCTAGAACCGACCTTTGATAATACACTCTTGAAATTACAACATCCATGTGCCACCCTTGAACCGCTCCGGCTCCCCGGAAGTATACTCTGCAGGGCGCGGAGCCCTTGAAGACGATATGGGGATTACTTGGAGTGTCCCCGATTCGTATGCAAATGTTGTATATCATGCTGGGCCACTAGCTACCGGTGAATACTTCCTCAAGCCTTTCTGGTAGCATTGACCTCAGCCATGGCCTCAACCATGATCAGGAAAGATTTCGATAGATGAACACAGCATAGTCCCCAGCATGGGCAGCATAGGCTATATAAGCCAGCCAGGAAGATAGATAGAAAGAATATTCTCGAGCACCATCCATGAGAGGAGCCTTGAAATGCCACAGGCTGCGGTGTAACGTAGTAACAACGAAAATGTAAAGACTTCTTTGCCTCGGATGTTTATCCCCACGAACATTTCGCGTCCAGGTGTTGAGTTAAGCTTGATTTGCTTCAAATCCAAGCAAGTCGACACGCCTCTTAGCACTGTTTATTCTCTTGTCCGTTTATATTCATTGCGATCGTCAACAGGACGAGACGAAGCAAGTATGTGGCGAGAAAGCCGTGGGCGGTTTCAAAATATCTTGCTTATCCGAACTTCAGACAAAAGAAAGCCACTGGCCTGTGGTGTAATTAAAGGGTGGCAGATTTTCAAACTTTGAGAAGTCGCCACCTCTTGCAATCCCACCCTCTATGCATGATTTTACCAATTTGGCATTGTATGCACTGTAAATATGCCTATTGATTCATCCATCAACAGACACCCTAGTTCATTCTTGCCGCAGTAGCACCTTGAAGGCCTCACTAGATTGGAACCATCCAGTGAGAACATTTGACATCCTTGCTGAAATGCATGAATGATATTGATGGATGAAGAGAAATATAGTAAGTAGTTCATGTGCGATTTGATAACATCTGGCAACTATGATACCATTGGCAACGGTTGCACACTAGTGGTCTACACCCACACTAATTAGCAACCATGTTCTTCTTATTTTCTTTTTTTTGTCTGCGTCGATCTATGAAAAGCCTTGTTTTATAGAATTAGGCTATCGGCAAGTCAATTCGCACAATTAATCTAAATTCATTGCTACTATCTTGACACTATTGATCCTTTCACGGAAGACAACCGAATGAGTGTGCCTACCTGCCGCTTAAACATACCTGGTGAACTGAGCTGCGTTTCAGTATGCAATGCCTGGCTAATTGGGGGCAACCACAAAAACCACATCTTCAAAGCAGCGGATTATAATAACATCAATGTATGTGTCAATAAAAGCTGCTGTGCCAGAGCCTTCCGTTGATAGAATATCTTGACCAGTGAAATCTTGAGCGCTAACTCTCATCCATGTTTACGGTTGTCATTCTATTTTATACAAGCAAAGCGCTATGTGTGACACGCAAGTTTGGGTTGGAATGCGGGGAAACAGTTCAAGGCATGTCTCTATTCGACATTCGTCTTCACCTGCATAGTGGGCGTCATGATTCATTCATGAAAATTGAAAAATATTGCTTACTCTGGAGACCTATCGTGTCGTCACCAATAATGCCTACGTAGGCTCACCGAAAAGAATCATTGGACAATGCTGCAGGTTCTGAGCTTGAAAATCATTGCGAAGTTTAAGAAACGCCAGCAAGGATCCAAAGCAACTCAAATGATGCAAATGCATCAAAATCTTGAAGAATCCTGGTCTAACTACCTAAATGTAATTTGGTTCCTGAACTTCCTGCAGGTTGGAGAGAGGTTAGCTTTCAACAAATCGCCATCTCCCGTTCATCAAGACCTTGTTCCTTTACTATGAAATGGACAGTACAAAATTTGCACCTCTGGGGTGCAGACAATTCGAGATCGGAGATCGCCATGAAGTTGTGTTCAAATTGATGGTTAATATCGATTACGACTGATGTTTCTCATGCCGCTGTGTATTGTGGGAATATGCGAAAGGTCAATTAGAGATGATTCTATGCCGGAATAGTACCAGGGGGCTGGTGGTGCTTGAATAGATCATCCATCGGGATTTAAACTGCCGATTTCGAAAATGAATGAAACTCTGAGGCCCTAAAGGGTTGTGTATTCTCGATCAGGATCGTTCAATGCAACAATGTGTGTCAAATATGGATACGGCTGCATATTAGCCGACCGATGGAGATGAAAGAATGAAGGATGTCTGAGACTCTGAGTGCAATTCAACGGCAAGATTTCGCACCGATGAAGGAATCTCACCTCTTAGTAAGTAAGCTAATAAGAAAGGTGACCCCGCAACGCTATCGAAGCCATTGTATGCCAGCTTGTGATGGGGCGACGACGACTTCATGTTAAGTGTGGAGTTGTACATACTTCAGGGCGATAGGAAGTCGGAACGGAGAGTCAAAAGAATAGAACACCGTGGGAGAGCTGCGCATTTCTTGTCGATACAGGCAGAAGCGCAGGGTATATATGCGTTATCCTAGTTATAGCCAATAGTTGTACAGAGTGTGATGCAGCAGGCCCGCGATATAACGAATCGCACTTGTCTGTAAATTCTATCAGATTAGCGATGGGGGTCTGGTCATTTTTTAGTCTGTGTGCTTGCATTAGCATTCGATCGTCATCCCCTGTCAATTGGAGTGTGGGTGTGGGGGAAAAAAGTAAAGATTTGAATGAACGGTTGTAAAAACGAATTTGGAAGAGCAGCTGCTACTGATGTCCAAAAACGCTCAGACTAGTACGAATAGAACGACATGGAGACAATCCATGGCCGGATTAGTTAAACGAGATGGGCACCTTCAGCAAGTGGAGAGGCATTGCTACGAGCCATGTATTCATAGATCTAGCTATCCATGATTTATGTGTTCAAGTGATGGATTAGATAGATAGATACCTTTGAAACTAATTCGAGTAATCAAGGAAACTCAATCTAGTGAATCTACATATGAGACGTTCAGGAGGCTTCGAAGGTGTGACAGGATCGAAGAATTTTGCAACTATGGCGCATTAACCGCAATAAATCGAAAATGGTCTAGCTCAATTACTGACGATGCGGAGTCGCTATGCGAGATAACCAAAGAGGCATGGTTTATGTGGAATTATAGTTCCTTTAGTCCGCCCCCTGTTTTGGAATTGAAGGGGACGAGGCAATCTGATATTGATGTTTATCACGCAGGATGTGTGAAATGTTGAATAAGAAAAGATAAGGAAAGGAGAGTTCATGTGCGGATATTGAAACTTAGTCGAAAATATTAGGATAACATCATTTTGGTAAAATTTCATGTTGTGCTTATGATGACTATCATGCCATCTCGATGGATAGTAATTGACGAGTGATCCACTTGAAATTCCAGTCTAGAGTACGTGAATTCCCGTGATAACGGTGATACGAGCTGAAAGTCAGCTCCTTGGTAAGAGACGGCATCGGTACGACCGACTAGGGCTGAGACTTTTCCATCACTGGAATTCCGAAGCTTCTCCAAAGCCGTCCGATGAAGAGTCCACGAAGCCGTCTTATGTCGTCGGTTAGAGATAGTGCTGTCTTGTGAACCCCCACTCACTTCTCAGCCCTTAGTGTGATCACCAACTAGCATGGGATTCCTTTTGTTTAGTTCGAAATCTTGTAACCACATTTACTCTGTATACCCGCTTCAAATAAAGTATCGGAGAGAAGATTGGCTACCGTCAATGAATTTCGAGGTCGCTCTCTTCAGCCTCGTGATAGACTAGACCAAAAAGATCGATGAGTGTTGCCATGTTGTTGGGTGGAAAAGAGATAATCTCTCTCAAGAGACGGCTGGTTTGTGGGAGATATATTGTTTTGCATGAGGATCTTGTACATGGGGTTATAGTACTTTCATGGGTCTGCAGTCTCTTGGTAAGTACCAGAGATGCAGTACGTTGCTTCATAGGAGATGGCATGTTGTAATTACATACCAGAACATTGTCATAATGGCGTGTTTGACTATGTAAGCCTGCAGTCAAAAGTGCATACCGTCAAATTGGTTGTCGCTGTACCCCGAAGTATGTATTGCTTCATAGTGGCATGAGGTTAAAACATGACTTGGTGACGTTGAATACAAGACGGATACAAGCCATGTACAACCACAACCCCACGAATTACTGTCGTGAAAGCACCAGCGACATGACCCAACGACGTTGCAACGCAGGGGCGCAGAAGGCGTAGCAAGCAGCCGCCTTTCACAATCTCTGGGTTTGGTCTTCATATCAAGCTTGTGAGCGTTTTGTACTTTTCATGCATTCGTAGTTCCAATGCTATAAGATAAGAGAAATTGATTGGATCGATGAAGCTCAGATATCAAATGATTGAACCACGGCTCGAAGAAGTGAAATTGGGATAATCTCCGCAATTTTCTCCGTTTTCGTGATTCCCGTAGTTGATACTACTGAACCTATTTTTATTCGGGGTCAGATAGTGGACAATGCTTCCTATGTTTAAAGTGGATAATATCTACAACGCCGCTTTGTTCGAGATAAGTCCTGGGAGCGAGAAAGCGAATTCAAGACCATGAAAATGTTTATATTTATTAAACCTTTCGTGAATATCCAAGAACAGGGAGGTTGAGGTATTAAATAGATGTAAAGTAACAGATCAATCAATTGTCAATCAATCGTCACTCAATGAAACAATAAAGATTACATGGCTCCGTCTCAGAAGGTTTCTAGCTGGCTCATCAAGCGTCTTAACTGTTATCATACCTATCTTTTACTCGACTTAACTAACATACTTCATAAGTTACTTCATATACACAGCCATTCAGGTATATCGAAGCGCCGAGGAGCTGAAAAGACCATACGGAAGACCTAGCCTTGGAGCACGTTTCGTACCTAATGACTCTCCAGTGTGGAGAAATACGTACTAACACGGTCATGGAAATTAGACCCTAGATCTTGGCCCATGAGGCTGTGGCTCTTGGAATCTTGTCCTGGATATTTTGAAGCAGCCCGGATTCTGTGACGTACTCCGTAAAGCTCATCCGTGAAATATGTTGCAAACTTGTAATACCGTGTTTGAAGGCTTCTCGCCGAGGAGTTTCCTTGAAGCCGTGGCTATCCAGTTTATTGTTGTCAATGGAGATGACGAAGGAAACGGCTATAGTCCCAATGCCAAAAGTCACATCCGATTGCACATGAGCATATAGATGCTATAACAATCACTACCCACAGCTTTCGGAAAGTATTTTGGTACCTACCAACCCAGCTTACCTTGTGGTGTAACATGGTTCAAACCATTCTACTGTGACCTAATGCGGTGATAGAGAGATAATGCCGATCTTTCTTTTTCACGGGTTTCTTGGAGATACGCCTATTATAGAAAACGGATGGTGTCGAGCGGGAAGTCAATAGTTTGGGACACTCGAGGTTCTTCGCTGTCCCAATCTAATTATCATGAAATGAGGGGAAATCTCAAGGATCCACTAGATATTGGTGCTCGTTGCTGCAGAAGCGACCAAAAGGAGAATAGAATGCACATCACTTTATGACAATGATCATTGACGAATCGTATAGAATTTTGGATGAAGGAAAATGTTGATGTTCCGAAAAGATTTTAAGGCTGGGTAAAGATTGCGAAATTTGATCATGATGGATGAACCATTTGCATTTTTATTGCCGCTGTAACCATTTCAACAGGATAGACAGAAGGCAGATGAGACCATTCGTTCGTAACTCCTTCATTAACCGAAGTTGTCATCATCATTTTATCAATATCTCTATCAGAGCGGACAGAGCGGACAGAGCCACGGCCAGTAACCAATCATATGAAATTAGCTTGAGAATGATGATTTAATCGTCGCCCAGCTCAGGTGATTGATCATGGCGTTTTTGTTTTATTTCCTCTCGCTTCGATTTCGCGATGTCTTGGCCGTAAGGCCTTCTGCTTACTTGGATAGGTGAACTATTGCTTCAACAGTCACAGTGCTCACTCACTAGTACTTTACCAATATCAGTCATTTCCCCTCCTGAATCTAATTCTTTCGCGCGAAGTTCGCGATGATTAATTTCCTTTCACGATCCTGCCTTGGATCTTTGATTATTTCTATTTCTTTACTCGTTACCAAGGCCTTGAATTGGGTTACTTATTGAGATTTGACAAGTTAATTATATGCCCTGTACCTGGTTCAATTGGGGATGAATCGGGAGCTAGACTTGATTTAGGTATCTTTGGGTTCTAAAAATGACGATATTTCAGGTGTTCGAATACAATATTATCCCATCATGAGCCTTGTTTTATGGAGCAACAAATCTTTGGACGCTTGAAATAAACCCTGTGTAAGTTTTCATAAACACTCCTTTTATGGATGCACGGGTTTGAGAATACATACGCCATCGTTCAACTCCTTGTGCGCGATTCCTTTCGAAAACCAATTCTCCACTCACACCATTCTTTTATTCTCATTCCAACCAATACCCCAGCATCAAAGCCTTGCCAGAAAATTTACGAGTAACCCTACACCACTGCAGGGACACAAATGCGGTCTTCACTAGGGCCAGAAGGATAACTTGGACCCTGTATACCACTAACCACTTTGTCTTGCCTAGTCAAACACCATCCCACGTCGCTGTTTTAGTTGAAGTATTTTCTTCAAGACTCAAGAGCGGCCATGAACATGGATGATACAAGGCCAAGATTGCTCAAAAGGTGGGGAACTTCTATGCAGCTGCTACCAGTCATAAATTCAAATGGTATAGCTAAAAGTCACCAGGGCTAGTATTTAGCCTTCTAATGAATATGCAAGGATTAATTGTGCCATTTTGTGAGTGAGCCATATCTTGATTGCTGCTATAGTCACAGTGCATATGTACATATTTGAGGATTAACTTTAACCAAAAGGGGTCAGCAGAAAGTGGCATGATGAACAACTATACGCTAATCGGTAATTAGTCTGATTATCTTTGTACTCATGATAACACCACCAAAATCACCCACTCACACCACTTGAACACACCACATCAGAAGAGAAAGAAAGAAGAAAAAATCAAAATTCCCGCAGGCCTCCGAAAAGTCTTGCCTTTTTGATACATGTCTGTACAACCAATCAGTAATTGTGAAGCACACACACACCTTTTCCTTAGTGACGATACTGATTTTCGCATGACTACCATTAGGCTAGCGTCTAGCAGCCTATTTTCACTGCCCTCTACCCCCAAATTGTAATTGATCTCTGCGCTTTACCATTCTAGGGGAAGTGGCCAAAAAAGTGAAAAAAAAGCCATCTGCACAAGACAGGCATTCTATCTGCAGGACCCAGACAGGCCAACTCCCAGTCAACCCCAACTCGCTACTCAAATCTGTATATACTTCGACCTCCGCCCTCATATTTTTGACCAATATCAGAACTTCAAGGACTTTTAAAACATCTACTTTTCGAAACAAGCAAGACAATTGAGTGAAATAAGGGAATGATACCATAGAATTACTCATATTCGTCAACTATTACTTATTCATAAATCACCTCATCCACTTTAGAAATTACGGCAGTAGTCTTCATCGCACAAGATCTCCTCCACTTAGTGTCGGGTGGAGCCTTTCGTCGAGTCACACCATAGCATACTTGACCGAGCTTTTGTCTACGACATAAAATCAGACAACACAGCATTATTCCTTACCTGCGAAAAGACCCATAAAGGAAGACTCATCCTTCGAATTTTGGAAATTTTACTTCCTCAATTAATTCGATCCTCATCAACTATTCCCAATTCCTTCTACACACTCTAGTACTATCAAGCAATTAACATACAAAATGTCTTTCGATATGGAATGGTCTCCAGATTTCTGCCTCGCCTGTGACAGGCAAACAGATGGCAGTGTTTACTGTTCAGAAGCTTGCCGTTTGGCAGAATACGAAAAGGCTTCCTCCAGCGATAGCTCAGCACCCTCCTCACCATCGTCACTTCATGGAGCTGCTTGGCCTTCAAAGTCGAATGGTTTCTACATGGAGCCAGCATACAACTTCAGCAATGCACAACCATACGGGGCAACTCCCTCTAGTACTGCGTCCTTCTACCAGCCTTCGAGATCATCTCCAGCTGCGAAGTCTACCTTGACTCCTTCGAGCTCGCAGTCTAGTCTCTTCTCCATGCAAAGCACATCCTCCACATCCTCAGAACCAGCACAATTATCGGCGGAATCAAAACGGGCATTGAGGGCATATGCTAGCTCATTCGATCAATCTCGCAACAACAGACGACAATCCGGCAGCCATTAAATGACTACCTCCTAAACTTTGCTGCCATATCATCTTCACTTCAAGCATTTATTAGCGTTATTTCAGACCGCACAAATTTTTCTCTCACCATGATACAAATACCCATATCTCATCTCTAAAATCCTTACAACGGAGTCGGCGTTTTCTCACAATATACGATCTAAAATCGATTGTTGTATAAAAGTGTTATCATTTGGGCATTCGGATCACATCATACATTCACACAATTCACATCTCTCATCAATCTTCGGCATTTTAAAAATTTCCTTGGGTCCAATCTTTGTTCATCATTTGCATCGGAGCATTCAGGATAGCGAGGAGTGGAGTCTCGCATTCTTATTATCATATCGACACTACACTTTTTTTTCTAATACATCATGGGCATAAGGAAGGTACGGGGCGGATATAAGATGTCATTTCAGACTATGGGAAAGCATGGGAGCAATGGGATAGGCAGCGTTGGAGCAATTCATTTCATTTGTTGGAAAGGAAGGAATGATTCACTTTATGGTGAAGGGGCGCCTTTTTTTCTCGCTTGATTAGCAATTTCATCTCTTGTTAGCGATTGTTTGGATTGGGAGGAGAATATACCACACGGTATGAATGGATGGATCACTCTGGTCTTGTCATTACTTCTTAAGAATGAAGTGAAATGGCTTGTCTTATTAGCATGACAGTCAAGAGAAAGAATAATAAAGATTCTTCAATCCGTTCACAAGATGACGGACTTGACACCAAACCTTATCTCTCCTCATTGCTTGTTTTGTGATACAATGTATGCGAGAATTGTGAATTTTCCTTGCCTTTTTCTTCTTCGATAGCGTTGACTCAATGACTTTGCTCATCCGACAACAGCAAAAACGGAGTATGGTTTAGTATGCTACCCCTCGCGCTCCCACTGATTCACTAATTAGAAGACAAGCAAATGATGTTCGTCGATCGGTACATTATTGCGGCCACCACCCCTTCCTTCAAACAAACAAGAAATCTAGTGTAACAATTACCTTGGCAGCTAGTTTGCGGCGAAGCCCAAAAAATAACAATGATGTGAGCGCTTAAAACTTAAATGATGAATATTTGTAAGTAAAATTAGGTCAGCAATAAAGTAAGAATTTCTGTTTGTAGCTTGTTGGTTTTTCACGAGTAGTAGAAAGAAACGACTCTGGATTGAGTGAGGAAAGCTGATGAACTTTGCACAGGGTTAGTGGGAAGGGAAATCGGAGAATTTTCTATGTATAGTTCTTTCGCAATTTTACTCACGAAATACCCGGCGGCAAACTGACCCGTATGCTTCACAGATTTCTAGAGTGGGAGGACTTCACGCATTTGAGATTTCTTGTGCAAGACGGAGATAGATTTTGTTATTGTAAGTATTTGTGATAAAATCAATTGATTTCTATCGTCTGGACCCTGATCTAAAAAAATCGCTCGAGTGAGCGGTTCGGGGCGTACTGGAAATTGATGTGATTCGATCGAGAGTTAGACTTCAGCCAAGACGATTTGGAATCGTCGACGGATTTGAACTCTATTATCGCGTCTAGTTCTTGATTTTAGATTCGGATAGAGTTTGGAAGAATTTTTTTGGTTGGATTTTACACGAGATATCATGCTGTACATCACTTCTTCCAGTGTTTCGAGGTGTTGTCGAATCTACGAGAGAGATACTGGAAAGATGGGATAATTCAACGTTGACTGTTAGTTGGTACGGACTTTGGGAATGCTCAGACGTTAGGCTACAATTTAGAGAGATTGGTGGATTCTTTGGGCTTGCACGTGTTCTGTTCCGCGAGATCTTCTGGGAATCATGGATGAAGTCTAACAATGTGTGGGGAGAGCTAAACGGATGATGATGCGATTCTCATGTAAGGTTGGATCATGTATTTACTCTATTAGTGAAGAATTCATGGATGAGCTGTCTTGAATGCATGAAGTGAGGTCTCCGCTGGGGGAATTCTTGTTAGGTAATGGGATCTGTGCTAGAGCCTTCAGAATTTGGGAACGGGGACACGTGCGAGGGGTTTGAATGAATGTGGCGATGATGAACAGTTGTATTGGGGTAATAGCACACAGTATACGGGGAGTAGGATTGTTGGAAATTGAGGCATTATTCGTGTTTGTAGGGCGATTGATGAGGGAATTGAATATGCAAATTTTTATCCCTCATTCTTCCATGTTATATTCCACCCCCAGAGCCCCGCTAGCTTCTAGATACCTCCCTAAGCATGAAGCATGATGATTCTAAGTTTCTTCTATTCAACCCCACCGCCCCGAAACCAAAACATCACAGTATCTACGAAGTAAAAAAACAAACATTGCGGAAACCCCAATCCATACCCGCGGAATCTCCACTGAACAACATATTTGCTCCATCGGTACCACCCATTGAGATTCTCTGACTCCGGCGCCGCCCGGAGCTCTGCCTTACCGCTTGTACCTTGTTTACTAACTTGCTTTGACCGTTGATCCCCAGAATTCACTCCACTGTAGAAACCATCCGTTACAGCGGCCTCGAGGGCGGGACCTAAAATTTAGTCACAGCAAAGGTTAGATGATCGCGGTTGTACGAGAAATCTACAAGGAGTGACCAAGAGGGGATGAAACACAATTAAGATTTTCCAGAAGTTTTCACCGATAAATGACTTTCGATAAGGAGAGGCTTGAAAGGGGAAGGAAGTATGCTTGAGAGAGAAAATGTAGGAAAAAATGTAAGGAAGAATTGCGCAATGATCGTCGTGAGGAAGCGGGAATGCCGTTATTCCTCTCATTTTTCGTCCGAGTAGTTCCAGGTACGAGATATTTTGGGAGATGAACTCGCTTGCCTTGTCAGGTGAGATGAGAGGGGTGTTGGTTCGTCTGAGGATTCAAAGTTGGTGATCTCAAACACGAGGGTAAGAATAACCAATCAAAAAATATCGGTTATAGACATTTAATTCCTTCTATGGAAACGGTAAAGAAAAAGAGATTATATACCCGCCCGGCCAGTCTGTTTTCGGGAATTTTCTGAATAGTAGAGGCTCTGAAGTAGATCAATGGGAACCGAACCGTGAGCCCTATAACCTACCTACGTGCCGAACTACTACGCAACATGAAGGAGGCACAGTTCAAATAATTTTCCAGATATCTTAATTCAATATTTTATTCTATTTCTATTTTCATAATTACTTAAATTGACAACACTTCAGACTCCACCATCGCTATACCAAGAAGAGCAATATCCACATCTAGAACCATTCATACATAGCAGTCGGTGACCCAATGCTTCCCTACTCCATAAAATTACATAAGTTACATAATTTTCTGACTCCATAAATATAACACACACCAAGACGGATCTCGTCCCCGGCCAGCGCTTCACCACGCTTCCATCTGTCAGGTACAACATCCACTTGCTCACCTCATCCCACACAAGGATTTAGGGTTAGTGAGGTTCCGGCTTTCATTGTAGCTCCCGGCCGGGTCTGAAATCGGGCGGGTCCAGTTCTATGACATGTGTTTCGATGAGTGGAGGGCGAGTGGAGAATTTCCATACT
This sequence comes from Botrytis fragariae, assembly GCF_013461495.1. Lineage (NCBI taxonomy): Eukaryota > Fungi > Ascomycota > Leotiomycetes > Helotiales > Sclerotiniaceae > Botrytis > Botrytis fragariae. The sequence goes on along the minus strand of NW_023500991.1, from coordinate 276,234 downwards.
GCGATGTACGGTATCGGCGATGAATCCAATTGTTTGAAGCTTCTGGATACACGTGGAGTTCTCTGAAGGTGTTTGGGCTTTATGAGGGTCTAGAATCTCGATATACTTACTTGTGGTGATTTTGTACAAATTGTACAATGCAGACCCACGAATTGATACCGAGTAAGAATCTAGACACCGAGTTTGTTTTGTTTGAGGACGGGACAACGATTCAATTGTGGGTTTCCGAACTCGGTGATGTTTTTCCGTGGTTACATGGGTGGGAGACTTGTTGTCGTTCATTTATTCCGTTTCATTGCCGTGGATTCGGCGTTGTGTGTGCATTATGGCTTTGGGTTTGTACTTGGGCTATTATGGAGTCTGGATCTACAATATCGGGTTCCGTAAGGTTAATTATGGATTGTTTTGCTTGCATTGATGATGTCTGATTAAAGTGGCATAATTTCTACGATTGCGTGGTGGTGTCGTGGCTCGTGTATTCATGTTGGTTGGGTTGGGCTGGGCTGAGCTGAACTCTCGAGGATTCATGTAGGGAAAATTTTTCTCTCGTTACCATTTGCTCGGGAATCCTTTGAAGATTTTTCACTGATCTGACTGTATTCGGCCGGATGGAGATGTTTATTGTTACTTTTGTTCGAACCTACTTTATGGTTTGAGACTGTTGAATTTTGACTTTTTACATCGGTGAATAATTTTTTTCCTCCGACTGTAATGAAGGGGTACATATTGAGGCGGAAGCGAGAATGTTCTGGATGACGCTGCAAAACCTCAATTTGGAAAAAAATGAGGCTGTTGTTGATGGATCGGAGTGGTATTTCAAATTTCCAAATCGAGTTAAATGCTCATCACGTTTGTTTCTTTTATTTTTGCTTATTTTTCTCAATGTTTGATGTTAGTGGTTGTCACTGGGTCAGGTACGGAAAAAGGAATTTGAGATATGACTGAAATGGTACACGATAATTCAAGCCTCAAGTGGGGTCATAGCTTCGAGTCTCAGTAGCATGCACGTCTCTGTATGTACGAAATCACGAATGGAGAGGCAAATGTATCCGATTTGGGTATAATCATGTTGTTGAGGTTCGCGATCTTCGGTTCATACCGTATACCCACCATATGATATGACCAGTGGTTTGTACCTTCGATAATCCGGGTTGTTGGTACATGAATACCTCTATCATTCACCAGGTCAATGGTACGAGAACGAAAACTGCAAGATGAAAGAGCTTTCCGGTCACCGAGTTCTCTGGCTTGTATGCTTTCATATGTCGTGGAAAGTTCTATTTGTTCTTTGAGACTGAGACTTTTGTAGCTGCAGGACCGGTGGTAAGGTTAAACACAAGCATACCAATTTCCTGTTGAAGTATTAAAATATCTAGTCTCGTAACTTCCCGGCGAATTCCACATTTACAATTCCAATACCAGCCTTCTCCTTCCCTCTTCTCCGACGTTCCACAACTAAGTTCTGCACTTCTGCATCAATCTCTCCATGTTTGCTTTTGTAGTTACACTTTATGATCAATATCTTGCTCATTCATGTGTTACAACACCACGCCCCGAAAAAGCCTACAAATCTAGTACAAACCTAAGTACAAAGCCCATCTTACAGCGGTACAGTCCATGCATTCCTTAGCGTCCCCTCGGGAACCTGCATATGTCAAAAAAACCAAGCACTGTTTCATCTGCAACTCCAACACCGATCTATTACCGAAAGCCGTTGCTGGCCGACGCAAGGAGAAAGATTTGGTTAGGTATTTACTTGCTTGTTCTGTTGGTCCAGTGATACGACAGTTTGTTGTACCTCGATTTCACGTGCAGTGGCTTTCCTTCTTACCCCTTAGCATCAAGAATTGTGGGGCACGGAAATATACATTGTTGTTAGTACAGGATTACTTTTTCTTCGTCTTTAATTAATGAAATGAGAATTGAGTTTTCCAGTTTTGTCCCTACATACATTTTTACGGGATACAAGAGGATCTTGGCGTCAGTTGTGACCGATGAGATGGAGATATCATGCGGAGATCACGAGATGGAGTGTTACTACTGAGTTCTTGTTTCTTCTTTTTATGGATACGTATGTGGGTACCCACTTCATCCCACCAAGACCTGAAGACCGTCTGGCTTTTCCTTTTTCTCCTCTTCCTAATAAGCGGGCGTATACTAGAGATATGTAAGGAAACATTTTACAACGCCTACTTTGCATCTGCTGCGTGCAGCATCTGTTGTTCTCGTGATGCACATGAAGAGATTGCTGCTTTATGCTGCACTTAAGTCCAGATAATATGCCGTGTCTAAGAACTCCACACGTGGAGATGGAGCGTGGGGGTCTCCTTTGCTTTTTCGACGCCAGCGCAGTGAGACGCTTTGATACTTGTCCCAAGACTTTGTCCCAAGGAGTGAGAAAGCAAGAATGAGCAGATCAGAAGCAGGTGTCACGGGAAATTAATTGTTAATGCATAAATTTCAAGAGTACTGCAGTTGTAAGAACACGAGGATCATGTACAATCGGCCTAGATCTCGACCGACTGATGGGGTAGTCGGATCTCTGGGCTTAACAGCGGTAAAGTATGTCACTTGTGCAAATGTCGTACGTTCATGGGGTGGATGGTACCCCGCACTATATCGCTAGGGGTTAGAAGAAACGGGATACACCCGCCGGGTTAGAATGGTGGACTTGAGCCACTTGATCGGAGGATAGTTTATACGTTTCCCCGATGAGTATGAGGGACGCGGTGAAAGACGGGTCGCGGCCGGAAGAGAGAAATTGAGGGATTTTATAAGCGCTAATGACTGTTGTTGAAAGTTTCCGGCCTGGGAGGATTTTCGGTGGTGTGATGAATAAAGACGGCTCATTTTAGATGGCCTGAAGTGGTGCCATGATTTTGGACCGTTGGCTGTGAGAAACGACCATGAGGGATCACGATATGCAGTAATGCGGCATGATAGATATTGTAATGATCGTGTACGAAAGTGAGATTGTACAAATTCTGAATTGGCCAAGTTTCGAACAAGTCCCTTGGATCTGAAGTAGTAGTGGTCTATGTTGGTATTGTTTTCAAGAATATTTCAATCACAGTTGATCAGAAATGTTGGAATGGAAGGGTGCATTCTTCCATCTGATGTCCTAGCTGTTGGTGAATGTGGGAGAGTAATATGCTGTGACATTCCTTAGATGGGCGATGTGATATAACGCGTACTCTTTATAATCAACCTCTATCTTTGGCGTGTTGAGCATTTTTGGATTCTTATATGAATAGCAATGAGATACAAAGGTACTCTTATCCAAAGAACAAGTGTACCACAAGCAAATTCTTTCGGAGGAGTGACGCCTATAACATCATGTGTATTTCCCAAGTCCTTCCCCCATTTCTTGGTCAAAACTTCAGTGACGAAAATTCCTGAAAAGTTTATGTGATTCCTCATTGTCATTTCTACTTGTCCATCATCATTGTTGAATCTCTCATCACCCCATGCTCAAGCTGCTGCTGTCAAATACAGAACTCACCTCAGGCTATACCCAAGACCCAAGACCCAAGTGATGTTTACGCATATCTGTCAAGGCTCGTCTCATATACAGCCTTGATCTTAAACAGGGTGCAATTCTCCCAGCTCTTTACTTTCCTACGCGTATTTATTGGGTCTAAGAACATCAGACTGGGGGTACAATGAATATCTTATAGATGGATTCGATGGGGGTATCTGGTCTCGTTTACTACAAGAACCTTCATGATGATGGCTACCCAGGCTTGCCATCCACTAGATGAAAATCCTCTCATGTTCATAGTCAAAAGCCTGATTAGGGGAGTGTCAAGAACGAGGGCACAGTATCTAAGTGAAAGAAGTCTAGTCTACTTCAAGCATTCCATTGTCGAATCAAATGTAAACAATTGCCATTGTCATAGCTATAACTAATCATGTTGCTATCCACACATGCGATATACTATTAGTATCAAAATCAGACAATGTATTTAGCTAGCTTCTCTTGCTTTTTTGAAACGCTCAAGTCATGGTTATGAAACTTTCTGGCCTATTCTTTTCATTTCCCTTTGCCTATATTGCGTACTTTAGATGTCTCGGGATTGGTCCAGGAAGAGGACTTTATATACCTATTGCGTGTTGATATGAGAGAAGGTGAAATATGGATACGATGAGACGAGTGCTTTGACAAGCTTAGCTCACGCATGTTTTCCCAAACAATCGCATGGAATAGACCAATATTCACCACCGCAGTAGTTTAGGGTACCAAGAGCATCATCCTGAGTCCAAGTTTTCAAGAGATAGAAGATGGTCTTGGGTAGAACAGGCGTAGTATGTAAGTTGAAGTGCAGCTGACTTGGGAATAATATCTCAAATACGAATAACGGCCACCAAGATGGCCAAGACTTAAGCAGCTTGCAGATCTTACATAGTAAGATATCTGGTTATAACTTAGATGGTGGGCCCGGCTTACAGGTTGCCTACCATCTGGAGACATATAAGTATTCGGTGATTATGGCTCAGTCTTTCATCAAAGGTTATTCTCGTCAAAGGTTATTCTCGTCAAAGGTTATTCTCGTCAAAGGTTATTCTCGTCAAAGGTTATTCTCGTCAAAGGTCAGCGGCTCAACGTATATTCTTTCACTATCACTTATTTCTACTTATTGTCCCTATTATCGTCAAATCACTCTTACTCTCCTTATCTCCTTCATCATCAACTTCCAACACCACCGCTTCCAAAACCCACAGATCTTCGCAAAAGTTATCCATCACACCACTGCCCGAATGTTCAAAATCACCACGAAATCCCTATGCAAGATAATCGACAGAAACCCAAATACTCTTCAGCCACGCATCGCCAAGATTCACAATGAGTGCACAAACCTCATCCCCTTCATCACACACTTCTTCTATGAAGACTCAACAATACAAGAAAAAATCACAGACTTCCTTTCTTCCTCTCCCTGCTATCAATGAATCCTACATCCTCAAATCTACCATCCGCAATATCCTCAAAACCCTCACAAACCCTCACAAACTCATTTTCATACACAAACGCACTCACACAACATCACACCATTTTGACCCCCACCTCCACCCACTTCCACCCGCAAAACCACAAAACCACCCATCCAAACACCCATCCATAAGATCCTCTCCAACTTCCAAACCCGCACAAGATCCCCTTCTCTCCACCCCCAAGAAAAATGAAAACGCAGGAACATAAATACATTCATCCTCCTTCACAGTGCACACTTCCCACGAATTTTCAACCCCTCCAGGGAACCAAAACCCCTTCCTTGAAACCCATCCTAACCTCTCAATAGATCCGTACACGTACACCAAACACCCAGCCAGGGCTCATTCACAACACGAAACGCGGATACGAGTAAATGTTGGAGAGATTAAAATTAGCTGGTTGTTTGATGGTCTACTGAGCTTGACTCGAGATTGGGATTAGATGTGTGGAAAACTTGATGGGAGGATATATATGTACCTGGCATTGACAATAGTCTTGCAATAATAATTTACTGACTTTTACTGAAGTCTTTTGGACGGTTGTAAGACAAGGGGAATAGAAATTTGCGTTGATAATATTTCCGAACTTGCAAAGCCAATTCATCTGAATAGTGCAAGCGTTCAACTAGGTAACTTATCAATGATGAGTAACATGATCTCTCCATGACAACTTATACTCTCCTGTACAGATCCACACACACACTTGACTTCCATATGAAATGTAAAAACTGGAGAATAACAATTATACCTCATTTTAAAAATTTATACAATTACTTATCAATACTAAATACACTGGACCGCCTACCCATGATCATGTAGTCCCCAGCTCCACCCCAACAAAGACGAGCAACTGATTCATCTCGCATACATCTCCATCCTTGCTTTTCGAGCTGAAAATTACAATCTCGAGATACTCCTGTACAGACCAATGCGTTCCAATAACATATACAAACTCCCAATTAATCCTCTCCCAAGGTATAATACTCAACCAAGTCCACCACATTCCCACCCATCCGCCAAATCAAACTCCGCGCACCTCCCCCTTCCCTTCGAAACCATATATCAGGACACCCCCTATTCCCCGGGAATATTTGTATGTGCTGTACATCATACCGTGAGCATAACCATACATTTTTGAACTCCTTGACTAAAAACAAAATCCAGAAGCGTGCTGTCCACTCATTCCGAACGATACAATCCCCCCTAAGATGTTAAGCTGAAAAGAACGTATAATATCAGACTTCAAAAGCCAAATCTGACACGAAGAGATTCACAATAACGTATACGACTGCCTAACGCGTAGGCTCATATATCCATGTAAGCACCATAAGCCGAACGCACTAGTTCCAGACAGTTCAGAGCCAACTTAAAACGCCGAAAACACCACAAACAATTTGATCAGCCTTCACTCAAAAGAAAGTAGAAGACTTTGGACTAGTAAGCGCGTCACCCATTGCTTTGGCCTTCTGTCTTTCCGCCCACTCCCTACTAGCTGCCCTTCCCTTCTCTGCCGCATCTTCCCTTGCCCTGATAGCTGCCGTCTCCCGTTCCTTTTTCTCTCTTTCAATGTCTGCTGTATACATCACATCTTTATTATAAAGTTCCTTGGCTCTCTGTCTCTGTAATTCATGATCCGAATCTGACACCGTTCTCTGCATTGCCATTCTCGGATTATGTGGACGTTGTGACGCTTTGCGATTCAAAGGAGCAGGAGGAGCCTTAGTACGAGGTGATGAGCTAACAACATTTACTCTTTGCATGTCAAGAATTGAAGGACGAGGAGCTCCAACTAAGCTCCCACGTTTGCCGATTGTGAGACCACCACTATCAATACTATCACCAGTTGTTCCCGTTTTACTTTGGCGCGCGCGACTAGCAGCTGTATCGCGAGGAAGAGTACGGGAAGCAACAGTTTTACCTATGGGTCTGGCTTTGAATTCCCTTCTTTTGCGATCTTCTTCTTCTTGGGCTTTGAGTTTTGCCTCAAGTGCTTCTCGCTTACGTCTTGAGTATGCTTCGCCGGGGAGTTCAAATTGAGAAGATTTGGTGGGGGGCTTCGTGGATTTGATTCTTCCTGGTGTAGCTGTAGTTCTAACGACTGTCATTTCGGATGATTCTCGTTGCGCAATACGAGCTTCTCTCTGTTCCTTTAATCGCTTAGCGACAGCGTCACCAGGAAGCTCGAACACTGGCTTGGTGGATGGCTTTGTAGATTTGGTTGGTGATTTTGGAGGAAGGAGACTAGTTGGTCGTGGAACTTTACTTGGAGATGTCATTGTTGGCTTTTCCGGACTAGCCACAGGTCTTATATTTTCAAAGGACATAGATTTAGCCTTTTTGAGGCTTGGTTCCGTGGCTGTGGTACGTTTGATACGCATTGTTGCGTAGGTAGATTTGGGTCTTTGTGAAGTTGCTTGAGCTAGACTATCATGTGCGCGTACACGTAGTCCAGCAGCGGGAAGCTCCTCAACAAGTCCTCGTTGGGGTGATCTTCTCGAATTGCTGTCAGAGGAAGCTTCAGTTGAGATATTGACCGTCTTGGGTGAGGCAGCAACAAATTTTTCAACGGTAGTAGCTTCATCGAGCGCATCTATGGCATCTTCCAAATTGTCAAGCTCTTCCAAAGAGTCTTCGATGCGAGACACAGGTTTTGCTGGTGATCGACTTATGATTATATCGATGAATGAATCCTCTTCTATTTCGGCGGAAGATGAGCGTTGGCGAACAGGAGATGTTACCTCTGAAGCCTTGTAAGCTCTTTCAATCTCCTCGAGTGTTGTGATTTGCTTTGTGAAGAGCAAGGTGTCAGAAGCAGCTGGAGGATCACTCTTCTTTGGGGTGGATCGAAGTTTTTCTGATGTCGAAGACTCGACATCCTTTGTCTCTATGTTGTCATTATTCTTCCTTGCTAAAGAGTCCGAGGGATTAGTGTTATGCTCACGTCTCAATGGAATGAAAGGTCCCGTCTGCATAGGAAAGTGGGGACCAGCGAAAAGAGATGAACCACAACTGGAGGGTTGAGGTGGTTTCCAGAAGACATCTCCAGTATCGGCCGCTCTAATAAATGAAACACCTTTATCGTACTGACCTGCTTGTTGTCTTGCAATTTGACCTCGAGTGGTTCGTCCCAACTGTGGAAGGTGAGGTACAATAGGCTGTCCCATGATGTAAGGTGGTTGAACGGATTTTGGCTGACCAATTTGAGTCCTTGAAAGCTCAAAATTGGAGACAAGAGTTGTAGAGCGAGCACCAGGTGGGCCTGCAGCAATTCTTGGGACAGTTTCTGTGTTTGGAGTAGCTTGAACAGACGTTGGATTAACAGTAATACCCTCGATGTGCTCGATTTCATGAAGAGTAATCTTAGTATGCTCTAGCTCTGTCGAAAGGTCTTGCTTTCCCTTGTTCTTATTCTTGTTGTGCTTTTTGCCTTTTTTTGTGATACCGAGAGCACTTCGATATGCAGCTTTGAGATTTTTCATATGTTGTGCGAGATCCGTTTCTGAGCTATCATGAGCTGCCATGCTATTCAATTCGTGTACAGTTGAAGCAGCCAATACTTTTGAAGCAGGTGTCAATGGAAGAGGGATTTGGGCAGCAATGGATGCTGTATTATCTTCCACAATATTGATCGTGGTTGATCTTGTTACTCGAGACATCTTGACTGTCAAAAGTCATAAATGGTCTAGAAACAGTAGATCTTTCGTCGAATAGTGTTTCGGAAATTAGATGTGATTCGAGTATTGAGAAGCAATCGATTTGCAAGGGTGGGTGGAAATTGCGTTCTATTTTTGAGTGACAATCGTATTCCGTATTCGTAAAGTCAATAGAAATGTAGTACCAAGTTTGATGAATCTTCTTTTCCAAAAATCAGAGCTTTTTCTTATCAATTATGTGAATTGTCAAGTCATTGAAATTCAATTGATCATGAGGATATTCGTTTGAGCAGCTCGCTACGAAAGTGTAGCTTCCTTCCTTCCCCTCATTTGTTTGAGCTTACATCATCACTATAGCAACCGGTATCTGAAAAAGAAAGGCTCGACTGTGAAATCGTGAGCGATGATTGATCAAAGCTCTTTTTGGGATGAAAATGGTGAATCGCTCTTGACATATTCATTCATTGTCCGTCAATACGCAAAAGGCTTTCGGCGATGAGTTTGTTTCCTTCGATGAAGTATTCCACTCCTACTCATTGTGATGTAATGCAACCTTCTTTTCCGACAACCTTTCCGTCATTGGGTTTCACATCTTACCTAATTATGCAGGCCACAACACCATGTATTTGTTTAGATTGCATGACTTTTCCGACATTTTTCTTATTCGATCAATCTCTGCTAATATGTCGTCAATCATGTCATCATCAAGAGCCCAGCTGCTTTTTACCAGCCATTCCTACATGGACACGATCCATCACCAGACCGATTTTGGTATCAAAACTCACAACCCCATATCTGCCTGTTGCGCCGTTTAATGCACCAAACTCGTCATGAATGCATGTATATTCTCTTCTAGTCTCCCAGCGACTTGGCGTGTACTCTTCATTCATTCGACTCTTCATTTTTGGATGGTTGTAGCATTGGCGCGTGCTCTGTGGGTATTCGGACTAGAGTTTGAGGTAATGGTATTTCAGGTCCCGTTCTCTTTTCCAATTCTTCTTCCCCATCGTTTGATTCTTTGGGTTTTGGTATCTTCACTGGTAATTGTTAGAAGATCGCGACAAACAGAAGAGTACATCAGATCTCACTGGATGCCATGCTAATAGCTTGCAGAACATTGTGCCAGTTGCCCAATACTGTTGCGACGGCTTCTGTTCCATCTGAAAGAGTCGAAAGCTTCTCTTCCAACATTTGCATCTGTCCAGCCAATCCTGCACTCAAATCTCGCAGTTGCTTTAGATTTTCTAACTCTGCCCTTTTCTCATTGATGCGCGCCTGTAAGACGGGGGATTGACCAGAAGATGAACCTAAACTACCACCCATAGACTGCTGTCGCAGATGCGAACCGAGGGGTCGAGATGAGTATGACATTATTGTGATCTTTGCTTTACAGCCCGAGTGTTGTAATATTGGATCTCCAATGCAAAGGGATGGAGACCTAGAACGCTTTATAATTGAACTGGATATGAATTGATTCTCCATCCGTGGACAACTCAAGGCGGGACTGATAGCGATCCTTTTTTTCAACCAATCAAATTTGATAAATAAACCCACTTTTATGATAGCAGAGTCAATGCTCCCAATCTAACCAATTCAAGTTCGATGTAAACAAATCAATTCACCCTAATTTTTCACTGTACACAAACACTCTAAGAATCACTAGAAACCACCGTTATTTCGACAAATCCCTCGTCGCAGCTTCCAAGAATTATCAAAAATAATCCTCAAATTTCTCACGTCTTTCTCTCATACTGTACTACTAATCATATTTCATTCCGCATGCATTGCCAGCTCACATGGCCCGCTTAAATGAGCCTGCAGCTTCGTTGGAGAGTATTGAATCTCGTAAGTTCTCAAACAACGATTTCCTGACAATTGGCAAAAAATGGAGAGGCGGCTTTCTGATGCAATCATAGTCAAGCGCAAGTACAAACGTCAGAATCGCGATATTGCATCCGTCAATTCCTCCCAAGCTGTTCGAATCCGAAGCCTTGAAAATGAAACCTCGAAACTTCTTGCTGAAAACCTAGAACTCCGGGAGGAGAATTTACGCCTTCGAAGTGAGATCGATAACGGAAAGGCTCGAAGGGCTGCAGATAGAGTCAATGTGGTCAAATCGCAACTCGAAGAGAGATTGCAAGAGATCGGAGCTCTGATAAGTGGCTTGGGAGAAGAATCTCCACAAAGAAAGAGATCACCACATGTTCCAAGGCAATTTGGTGGGTTGAGAGCGGGTTCGAATCCTCCTCGTAGCCCCAAGGAGAACAAGTGGGATAATTTGGACCCATTGAACGAGGATGGTACAAGCCCGGAGCGCAAAATGCCACCAAGGAAAACGACGGCTTCATCGAGTGAAGACATCGGTAGCCCGGATGGCAAATTACCCCCCATTTTGGAAAACAAATATTATCCTAGGAAAACTTTAGAGTATGTTGCGCAATATTTGATGTAGTGGAGTTTGCACGCTAACAATTCATAGACATCAGGAAATCGAAAATATGTTAGCTGAAGTGGAAGCAGAGAACGAAGATTCACCTGACATTGGGCCGCCACCAGTATCACAATTTGTCGACGAAGATCCTGTAAAGATTGATTTGGCAGGAAAGTTAGCTCATGAAAGGGAAGATGAGCTGGATTCAATAATATCAACGAATCTTGAGCAGAGGAAGAAGCGCAAGGATAGTATGGTGGCTTCTGATATTAGGAGGAACAGCCGATTGGAACTTCCGGCAAAACGAGAGAGTACGGGAACACTTAAATCAGGTGCAAAGAGGAAGCTTAGTGCAAGAGAAGACGAGGAACTGGAGTCGACAAACGCTAACGATATTGACGATTTCCAATTCACACGTTTATCTACCGAGGAACGAGCGAAAACAAAATTGGCAGTCTCATCAGCCAAGGAGAATACAAAGTCATTGAAGGATGTTATGAGCTCCAAAGGATTGTCGAAAGATAAGCCGGCTTTAGCTCCCAGTACCAGAAAGGTTCTGGCAGCCAAAAGTGTGAATAATTCCCCTAAGAAAGGAGCCAGCAGCAGGAATTCCAATCATGATGGGATCAAGCCAGGCAAGTTGAATTTGTTCAAGGAAAGCCTATCGAAGGAGATGCCAAGAGAGGAGAAGAAGATGGAGAATATCGAACCTATTCGACAAACCATGCAACCTCCACTGCAGGTCTTCAATATGCAGGCGGAACCAGAGACGCCTGCACCTGTCGATATCTTTTCGCCTCTTTCATCGCATCCGTCAACTAACATTCGAGTCGAATCTCGGGATACCCCACCGCCTTCAGAGATGAGGGAATCTGCTGAAGGCCAACGACCAAGTCGACGAGCTCGGAACTCGATAAGTTATGCGGAACCTAATCTTCGAGATAAAATGCGCCGACCCGGAAAGGAATTTGTGAACGCCGTCACAGCCGATGGAAAAGTTCGTGCCATCAGAGTGGATGAGGAAGCTGGTCCGGCGACAATAAGCAAAATCAAAGCAGAACCCGAATCTGAAGATGCCTGGAAACAACTATCAACCGCATCAAACGCAGATCACAGTCCGCTAAATAGCAAAGCTTCTGCACCCCTTCCTGATATGTTACCAAGCAGCATTACAGATCACAGAAGACGTCGCGAGTCAATTTTATATCTCACAGAGTCGGGATCTTCAGCATCGGGATCTAAGTCAGTCGCGGAGCTGTTAGCAGAGTCGAGGAAAATAAAAGCGAAATCCAAGGAACAATCGACTAAAGGCGACGATATAAAAGCAGCCCTTGAAGATATGGATATATATGAATTTCAAGGTTCCCCCAAACGCGATTCTGAAGAACCGAAAGTCATAAAAGAAGAGAAAAGTGATAGAGCATCGTCACGTTTTTCTAGAAGAGCTTCCGCTATTCCGGTAGGAGATCAGGACTTTGAACCAGCGAGAAAATTCTCTGCATCAACAGGACCATCACAATCAGGTTCAAGAAGAAGACAATCGGCTTTACCCTCTTCAACCATAGCTAGAAGCGCATCGGCTCAAGGTCACGAATCGGAAAGAGATACCACGGATTCCTCGGATAAATCCTTGAGGAAAAGTGTCAGTAGTACGAGTATGGCTGGAGCTGCCGCAGCGAACGCGAATAGGAGTGATAGGATAAGTTCGAGGAGGAGAAGTATGATGTTATGATGGGTGGCGTCTTATAAGTCGAGTTTGGGTTATAAAATATTCTTAATTTCTTCTGCGTTGAGTTCGATTGAATTGGATCAAATCGATTATGATAGATTGGATGAAAATCAGGAGTAATGGGATTGGATTGGACGATTAATGAGCTTACAGCGGTTTCATACGCATATCTTCTTTGGTCCTGATGAATGGCGCAGAAGTAATTTTAGTTTTCTAGTTTTTTCGATTCTTTCACTTTTATGAAGCGGAATATGATATCAATGAAATCTCTCTTTTATCGTCAAATCACGAATATTGTTCTCCCATTCTCAATTTCTGCATTGCAATGAATCGCAAATGCGTAGCTTGCGCTACAAATGTGATTTTTATTGTATGTTATGTATCATTAGGTGGTATCGTACGCAATCCTATTTATCTGGTGTCCAGTAGGCGTCCATTCGTTCACCTCTGTAGATGAATATGGCAAGACTTTTCTTGAAATAGGAGGGAAAGAGTCTAGCTCTCTGGTATTATGTGCATGTATTTCTCTCTCCAGCAGTCATAGTCTATCGTTGTGCCATCATATCATGTCATATCATATCAATTGTACCCCCATCCCGCAAAAGATTAAGATCCCCAAACACCGTAAATGCCAAAGGACTTTTTTGTAACTGGCGACCGCAGGGGAAAGCAGAAGGGAAAGCACTTCTTTAAATGGAAATGTGGTGGAGAAATAGGGTATCATTATGTGGAACTGGAGGCGGCGGTGGTGGGAGGGAGAACCTTGGTGTAGGAGATCTTCTCGACGGAGACGGATTCTTCACCTTTTTCGCTGGTGCGCAGTTGGTAGACGTAAAGGGTGAGACCGAGACCTTGGACCTAGGGGAGGGGGGAGAGTTAGCTGGGGGGGTTTGAAGGAAGAGGAGGAGTAACGGAGGAGTAAATTGTAGCTCAAGCAAAGTGCGCAAGAATAGAGAAGAACTTACATCCATCAAACAAAAACTAGGAACAATCTCCTCACCCGGCTCCATCCATCCCGTAGTCATCGCACCAGTCGCACTTCCGGGATTGATGAAGAACTTGTTGTCAAGTTCGAAGGCATCAAACTTATGAGTTCCTCCCCAGCACAATACATCAACGTCCAACTTATTGGCTTCGGCAGTCAATAAATCAACCTCGTTAGGCGCAACAATGGTAAAGCCTTCAACGAAGCCAATGCGAAGAGAGCCATGTGTGACGACTTGGGAGAGTGGAAGTGAGGTAGCGTCGGTATCGTAGCGGCCGCGAACGATCTTTAGATCGGGGGTTATTGAGCGGAGATAGTCGTAGGTTTGACGATCGGTAAGGTTTCCGAGACAGAGAGTTTGGCCAATTTTTCCCGGGGTGAGAAGCTTCTTGAACTGTAGTTCAATAGATCAGCAATCGAGAGCATTAGAATTAAAGGCGCAGGAGGCGCAAAAGGAATCATACCTTCTGAGGAACATCAATAGCTCGGTCTGGGATATGCAAATCGCCAATTACGAGGACGAGTCTGGAAGTCATGGTGGTAGGTTTCTTATCGGGAGGTAGATTGGCAAGGCTTGATTTTCGAGTGGGATATTCGACGGCGCCAGTAAGTAACTCGGAATTGGGTGGTACAAAGGGATCGTGTTTGGTGGGCTGGGGAGCAAGCTGTAAGCTCTTGATTGATGGAGTTGGAGACATGGTTTATTGATTTGGGTGATCCGAGCGTCGGGGGAATGTTGTTCCAGATCACGAGTTGTTGGGGGAGAAAAGAGATGGAAGAACTTTGTTAGAAGGAGAGGGGTAAATGAAGATATGATGGAGACATGACAAAGTTTAATATTGATTGGTATCCACTGGACATGTTCTCATCTGAAGTTTGAAATGCACTTTTGATGTTCCAAGTGGGAAAAATGTCAAAGTGAGAATAGGTTTCTCAAACATCAGCTCAGTGATCTCAAAAGTTCGAGACATTAATGAACAATGAGTAGTTTCTGTCAAAGATGATTGAATGATAACTTTTATATAAAGCATATCTCTATATGAATATAGATCTTGCTCCCAGTTTATTGAAAGGATTCATCTGTTGTTCTCAAGTGTCTAACACAGAAGAAACTTCTTTCTAAAGTTAGATAGAGGGGATAAAGGGTTCTCAGATGAACTGTCAACATATTCACATTACATATCCAAATTTTGATCTGTGATTCAGGAGTTTAGATAAAAACGCTTTTTTCCAAGCCTTTTAGCCAATCTTCCTCGTTTCTAGCTACCCCTCCCTAGACTAGACGACAATGATGTCATATGAACCCCCTGTTTTCGAAAACACCCCCCTCTTGACGCTTATACCTCCCTCACCACCTTCCCGCCATTCATCCGATGAATATTATCGCCATTAATAAGCCCAACTGATACGGCGCCAGGAAGAACGTCCATATAAATTCAATAAGTCAGTATTATTTGAGCGGTCCATTTCTTGTCCTATCCGTACACATTATCTTCTGTGGGCGCTAATGCTCCAAATCTCAAGGGGTCATCTCCTGGTTTCTACTTTAGATATTTCTCGCTATTGACTTGACTCTACTTTACTTTCATATTTTATTATCTATGCTCCAGCGATCGAGAATAATAGTGATACCTTGGTACTCGGAATGATGGAACTTAAGTCCTAAGGCTAAGCTTTTCAACATGTAAGGGTGAATCTGCGCCATTAAGTAATTTGTGATTCACAATCTACACCAGCTATGTGATTGCCTAAAATTTCTTTCCAGATTCGCAATGGTTTTACTATCACAAAATCACCCCTTTCCACATATCGCTTCGTCTCATGCTACAGTAGCGTGGACTGAGAGCAAACAACCACCGCTTCCATGTTCTGAAGCTAGTGCACTCGTAGTATGAGTACTTTCGTATCCAACTCAATTCAATGATACTAAAAGTATGAGTTTCAAGGCTCTTCGTACCCTGCATGGAGCGAACTTAAAGTCTATGCAACATCCAAAAAAGCCATCCGCTGACAGAGTTTAGTCAAGTAGCTTTACGGTCCTGTACTTAAACATCAGTTTCACCATGACCATTGAACCAGGTTTTTTTTTTGAGTATTTGTATTCACTCCCCAAGCGGGGCTTCATACCATTCGGCAGCGATCTCATATCTCGGAGTAAGTCTAGAGACATCTCCCACTATCGAAATCGTTCAACCACGAATACCGAATCGGCACGATCCTGACACTTGTATGTAGCACATAAAATGGCTTTGTGGAAGCAACATTCAAAGGTCCCGATCTATTAAAGTAATTTCTTTCGTATCCTATGCGGTCAGTTGAACATGAATTTTGCTCTTTCTTACAAAGCCGGCAGTAGACTCTGTGTTTAAGTCTGACCTAGACCCAAGGTAAAACTCAATTACTCCATGAACAATTCACATGCATATTTAAAGCGCAAATTGCTTCAGCTGCCCGATCATACATATGTTAGGTTGGTGATCCAATGAACACAGGCTAGCTTGTCGCAAAGCATTTTCCGGAGAGCAGGTTTGTTTTCTGCGTGGCCGGAAAGGATGTCCCAGTGCATTTGCTTCCTATTCACTTTGTTGTAGTTGAGATATATATGCCAATGTTACCATAAGTGATAGCATCAAGACTTCATAAGCATTGAATGGCGGTCGCATCCTGTACATACTGTCGGGAAAATTCTGCTGCCCATGACCGCCAGATGGTTTGCGACATACACGATACAACAACAACCAAGAAGAATTCAATAAGAGCTTTAATCGTGCTTGCTGAAGTTGTTCTCAGTAAACAGAAATAAAGATATGAAATATCTTGTTATATTTCAGAGTTCTCAAAATGCGTCACATATCCTTTATACCAATCCCCATTACCTGTTTCCAATTCCTCATCTCATCAGACGGCCCCTCCAATATATCCCCCAAAGTCTTCACATACCTCACCAAACATATCCCCGTGGTACAGTGGTCTACGTAACGCCTCCACCCATGCCATAGTAATCGGGGCCCTCTCAATCGGGCCAAATAGGGGACAGCTTGGTACAGTCATTCTATAGTACGAAGTTGATTGGGATTTACAGCGTCGCAAGACGTGTTGAAGTTTTGCTATTTCGTACTTTCTTGTTTACTTTTTATGCTGAAGATATAATCTTTGAAATGCTTGGTTGTGAGATATTTGGGTTGAGTTTTTGTGGGGCAAGACTTTAGGCGACGATGAGGTTGGGAAGTAAGGCGTGAGTGGATGGTGGGTGAATTGTTCTTGAGACTCACTTTTGCATCCTCTTAATGTCAATACGATGATATCTTGGTGAATTGTAAGCTATTTCTACCACGTAAAGTCACAAACGCTTTGTTGTTTCATCGCCTCACAATCTAGAGAAATACTCGGAGCGCCAGAGCCTCAATGGAAGCTTCGCAAGACTTTCAAGTAAGAGCGAGATATTCTTTGTTAGTAGCCTAAAAGATTGTGTAGGGGATATTCACCATTAGGACTGCCGATGGGATGTGAATCTTAGATTGAGATGGGTGAATTCTGGAGGTTTGACTTTGATGGTTGGAGGTATAAATAGTATCAATAACGCAGATTTTTAAACATCAAACAAGGTTCGCAGGAGAAAAGATCAGCCTTGAGGAAAATATCTCATTCCCAAGTAGTTTCCAAGTCGAATATCCGGAAAGATCTATATAACTATAATGTTAGGGGACTCTCGACCTTGCGGGCAAATAATGGAACGACCAGAACATGAATAGTGTTCAATGTTGTCGGTATTCTTTCCAGTTTCTACTATTAGTGAAACATTAAACAAACCTTTAATGGTAACAACAGTGAATTTCCTCGAAATTTGCGAGGCACGTAGATGACCCTGTATCTTTATCATGTAATCATACGGCAAGAAATTGAATCACACCATTCAGTTACGAACCAGCTCCGAGCAAAAGTCCCTAAGGTATGAAATCTTGAGTGCCAAATAAAGTTTGATGTGTACGAACCCATTTGCTGTGTTTAATTAAATACAGGAAGACTGAATATTTTGAGGCTGGCTGGAAAAGAATTCACTACCCAGGTTTAGGGATAGGTCTTAAGTATAAGTTTGATATCAGTATGATAGATGATGGTCACATTCCATTCGGATATTTCGTAGATAAATATAAAAGGTGCCGTTCAACCGTATTTTTTATCCATGCCGATCCGGTTTAAACCCCCTCTTGGAGGATTCGAAAGTGCGCAAAGCCCCGATCAGAGTATCGGAGGAGTAGAGTCAATCACTCAGGATTTGTTCAGTAGGTCTCAAAGACTGGGAGTGGCATATATATCCCATTTCTTTACATTGTAGTAATCTAGACGCTGCCACTGGACATTGTCATTCAAATGCACTCGACATACCTGATCTTTATCACTGTCGAAAACTTCAATCGTCACTTGTAAGAATAAGAACTTCGATTCACAACAAACTCACACAACGATGTGCCCAACTTGCGGTGTGAAAAAACGATGCTAGATTTTGTACGACAGGCCAACGGATTACCAACCTGGCAGGTAGTCAGTCTTCTGCCATTTTTTTGCAATAGAGGTGATAGTCCGAAGAAATCACGGTGTTTAGATGGTCAGACAGGAAAGACTTTCTAGCGTTTGTGCAAGTGAATATATCGATTGCATATGGAAGAACATGAATAAGAGCACCTCTCGCTTGGGGAGATGACGGGTATCTGTATTATTTTGGGTACCAAGAAACGAGGAACATGAACACCAAAGGGGAGTAAATCACCTGATAGACGACTTGATTGCCAGCTGTATGATGCATTTATCATGTCGAGCTTGAGTATAGCTACTTTTCGGAAGCGATTACAGCTTTATATAGTGCAAGCAGATGGCTTTCCTACTTGAACCATTCACGATATTCAATATACAGTTCACCCATTCCTGTCCCGAGAACTCATCTTCAGGCCCTCTTGGAACTTTGACACGACCTTAATTCCCTTTCATCTTCTCCATCATCTCGCCGAACAATTTCTTCCTTCTCATCTCCACCTCCTCATACCCGAATCCCTTCCACGTCATCCCCACAGGAATATCTTCATCGCCCCTCTCCAATCCTCTCCACGCTTCCTCCGTAAAATCATCCAACGGCATTCCCATATTCCTGCCATCTTTAATATCCGGCTGATGTTTTTCATCATGAAGCTCCGTCTGAACAGCAGGCGGATAGATTTCAATAACCTGTACACCCTTACTCTTTTTATTCTCCCCCGAAGTCTTTTCCTCCGCAGTATTCTCACCTTCGCTCTGACCCAAATCTCTCAACTGTTCACGCATAACGAGAATTAATTGATGCATAGCAGCTTTGCTTGCACAATAATTTCCACATCGCATAATTGGTACCAAAGCCAATCCACTAGTCGTGAATATCAATCCGGCATTCTCGCCACCCTTGACTCTATTCTGTAGATGTAGAAGAAGTGCTTTAGTAAGATGAACGTAGGAGAGATAATTAGTCGTGAATTCTGTAGAAATTGAATCAAGATCTATGGATGAGGGTTGTGTGAAATCGAGAGATCGTTGTATTCCACTATTGAGGAATGCGCAGTCGAGGGAGGGATGTGATTTGAGGACGCTGTGAAGTTCGATCCATCAGTATTTGTTGAGTGGCAATTATTTAAAATATATGGACAACATACCCTTCAACCATCTTGGGAATGCCCTCGAGATTCGTAATATCAAAGGCCACAGTTGAAACTTTCGAATCTCCATGCTTTTTCTGTAAGTCATCCAGTTTATCTTGACGACGGCCCAAGGCTATGATTTTGGTAACGCCTTCGGAAAGCATTTTCTCAGTGAGGGCAAGCCCAATACCTGAGGTGGCGCCAACCACCAGCACCTGGTGTTTTATTTTAGCAAAGACGACTTAACGATGGATGGTCAAGGGAGCTTACAGTTTTGTAGGAAAATGGCATTTTAATTTTTGCGATTGAGTATAATGAATTAATTCTGATGAAATTTTGTTAAGATTGGTTTCATACTCCCAATAAAAAAGCTTCGATGAATGAGCTATGTTGTTGACAAATTGGTTCAGTACAAATGCATGATATCATGAATTACTTATGTCAATATCATATACCATGGGATACGATGGGGAAACTAGCAGTAGTGTGATACTAGATGGGTATTTCTCGTCGATGACGTCTCTAGCGTGCGCAAATCAAATATTGGATGCCGCGATATCTGAGTGCCAAGATTAGCCAACATACTATTTTCAGACTTCAATGGGGAATGTAGAGGCCGACGTAGATTCGGTACTTGAACTGAAGCTCTACTAGATGGTTGAGAAATATTGTGACTGTAAGAAAATCATACACTCTGTCAGCCACGCACAGATAGACATGGAAGTGCACTGAACCGCTTGATGTTAGTTGCAGTTAAATCAACCAAAATCTCCGAATCTCTGTACGTCTATCCTAAAGTTTAATCCACATCTCTAGATGCTAGCCTGGCCCTCAACGCCTTGTCTCGTTTCTCAAGGTTCAGCAGTCCAGAATCTTCAATCTCTGTGTTGACCTCTCCGAGTCAAGCTGGACATAAACAAGATCTGCAATCGTCAACATCCCTATTGCGTTGAAGATAAAATAGTACCACCCTCCAAGTACTCTGAAGATAGAAGAAGCAACTGCCAGATAAAGCGCGCCACAAATTGCTGCCGGGGTCAATGGAAATGGGACGATGGCCTTGGGCACCCATGATTTTAGGTAAATTGCTTCAATAACATTGCCGTCAAAGTCGACGATATAAGCTGTATAGGCATGTGAATAATCGTTGATCTCTCCGCTTTGGATGTTGTTAGATTTGGCTCTGCAGATGGGGTCAGCGTGTTATTAGTGATTATTGAAAAATGATGGAAACACGTACAGACCGAGAACATAAAATTTGTCGACTTGTGATCTGGATGATGCATGGATGATGATACGAGTACCTCCAATTGGCCCACAGGATCTATCACGTCTCAAGGAAAGTTCAGGGTGAAACAGCCAGCTTGGTCTAAAGAAAGTCTTATTACGAGTTTGAAGGTACATTTTATAGCCCAAAGGCTCTAATACAGCTGCGTAGAACTCTTCCGATGCTTTCAAGTTGGTATATGGAAGGCTGACATGATACAAACTCATTTTGTGTAAATTTTGGGATGATGAAACAAGATTGAGTGTACTGGGCGAAGCTGAAGTGTGTTCAATGTACACTCAATCTTATCAAAGCGAAGTGCCGGGTCGATCATGTTTGACGGCTTTGTTGTCTGGATTGCTAATAAGTGACGGGAAGATGAAGAATTCTTTACAACAAACTCACCCGACAAAGACTGTCTATTTCTCCTCCTCTTTCGTATAAAGCCAATCATGTTATGTAATTCCTAAGAACCTAAGCTTCTCCCTATCATCCTCTTCCAAGTCAACATCCATATGATCCTCCCTATCTTTCCCCTCTAACCCTACAATACCCCTTTCAACTCTCAACATCAACATCCTCATCCTCTCTAACTCTTTCTCGATTTCCCCGTTTTTGGTAACAATGTTTTCTTGGATATTCTTCTCCGCTTGATCAAAGGGTTCTAGTAATTTCTTGGCAGCTTTACATTGTTCAAGTTTCTCCTTTGCGGCTTTTCGCTTCTCATTTAGTACCAACAGTTTATTTTGAAGCTCTTTGTATTTCGCAGCTTGCTTAGGTGCCTTCGTTTCTGCTTCTTCGCTCCACTCCTCTGGTAATTTCTCAATGTTAGATGACAAGCCTGTCGATGGAGATGTTGATTAGCATAAGTCTACCACGCCCTGATTGATATGATAGATGGAACTCACGATAGTCAGCGCCCTTTTCACTCCACTCCTCTCCATTCACATTAACATCTCTCTCCCCTGCAGCCCAGTATAATTGATCGATCTGTTCAGCAACATGTCGCTGTGCCTGCGGAGGGTAGCTGATCTTGTTATGTTGTTTCAGGATAGTATTGAGCTTGAATAATGCTTCATCAATTGCGCGTTGTCGTAAAGTATTCTCTTCTCCCGATATAGAATCTTGCCATTCTTGAGATGGTTGAAGAGGTTGAGAGAGTGCGAAGATTTGTGCGCGTAGGAATGAAGATTTAAGATCAATTATTGTTGGGTCGCTGGACTCCATATTCGAATTTGTGGTTGTTGAATTACTCAAGGAGAAGCTGGTGAGACGCGTAGTTTGAAGGTGCGTGTCGCGTCTTTATTTCAAGGTCATGTGACACAAAATTGGCACTTGGATTGCACAAGAAAACGAAATACGACGGGTTTAATACATCGTAAGTATCTTCGTATGCATCATCAGCTTACAGAGTTTTACAGGTTTTTACCAAAAAGTTACAATTGTATCTCAAAAGATCACCTCATGGATATGTGTTCGTCAAGTGGTATGAATAATAGTAGTCTATATGCATCGTCTATGAATATCATGCAAGCTCCTCCCGCATTCCTCATCCTGTCAACATTCCTCAAAAGCAAAATATAAAAATGAAGGATGTAAACGCATAGAATTGATACCCAAGACTCCGGCGATGATACTAAAAAACTCGTTGCCAGGCGAATGGAGAGACGCGGAACTCCTTTTTTTCGCTGATCCACTGACAAGATGTCAGCTGTAGAGCAGGGAGATAGGTCATGGCAACGAGGATCTACTGCGACTCAGTTTCTCGGGTTAATCCATTATAAGTATCGTCTTATTGGCTAACAGGAGACTCATTAGCCTCTGACCATTTCTGACGGGCTTCTTTTTCTTTCTTGCGCTGAGCATCTTTCTTATCCTGACGACGAAGTTCAGCTTCTTGTGCTTCTTTCTCCTGATTGTCTTTCAGGATTTGAGCCTCTTCTTGCTCTAAAGGCGTTTCCTTTTTGTGACTGAACCACCCGGCAATCCGTCTCTTCATGTTCCCAAACAAGACCTGCCATTCCTCTAGCATGAACTTTTCACCAATGGTGAAATCCACAAAAGAATCCAGTTGATCACACACCAAGAAATCTCTGCGATATATTGTTGAAGAGCCTTTAGGGTTAAAAACAAAGTTTCGAATGATGCCAGTGAATTCCATCGCATGTCCGCTGAGACTATATGAGGATGGACATTCAAAATCGGTTGATATCTCGGCTTCTTTGCCAGCCTCTTTGACCCATCTTCTTGACACTACAAGTGGTATGTCGGACCCCGAATCGAGGCGGCATAAGCCTGGCATGATGGCCTGACCTTTGGATGTTCGAAAGGAGAATTCGCGTTCGAAGGGCTTCTGAGGAATGTCAACATCAAATAAGATCTAGACAGCATTCGAGAGGACATTTCTCATACCTCTCCTTCAAATTTGCCATCAGTACGAACATAACGTTCACTTGAGGTCAATGAGCAGTCTGACATTAAGTTCTGGAAGTGTTTCTGGTGGATTGGTAGCCTCTGCGATCTTCGTGGAATACTGTACCAGTCCTGCTCTGCTCTACTCT
This sequence comes from Botrytis fragariae, assembly GCF_013461495.1. NCBI lineage: Eukaryota > Fungi > Ascomycota > Leotiomycetes > Helotiales > Sclerotiniaceae > Botrytis > Botrytis fragariae. The sequence continues at coordinate 252,953 of NW_023500991.1, read as the reverse complement.
GTTCTGTTCTGCTCACTGAAAACTACTACAGATTAAAATTTACCTGTCGATGTCATACAAGCTCGCGAAGTCCTAGCTTCGCTTTTGTCGTTGATTTAGCGCTGTCATGCTCTCAAGTTTCTTTGTTCTCTAGCAGCTTGGATATATTGGAAATGATTACTGAGTTTATCAAATCATTTAAGAATTTTAGATTACCCTTAGCCCTAAGTGATTCCGAACCGATTAACTTTATCATGAAGGACTTCAAACATGACGTCAAAGATGGAGACAGTTGGTATCACTCTCGCAAGAGTGGTGAAATGGTATTGGCTTGTCTTTCAAGCTTTGTAAATGCAGGGCATTTTGTCCTAAAAACGTTTAATTCCGGTGGAATAATTGTCTCATACATGGATATTTTAAAGTTCCCCGAATTCCATTCCCAGCTGTATGCTATACGCCACGGCACATCTCAGATTGAAACGTTCGATTATTTTCTTTAAACATATACGTTTTGATTGTTGAAAGACTATAAGTTGCAAAACTATCGCTGTAATTGATTGGGACACAAAGGATGAAGGTTGTCTCCAAAAGGGGGTATCTGAAATGGCGTTGGAATTTTGCCCAACCAGGAAACCTCCGATTTTCTCACCCATGTTCTATGAGATTCGAGGTTCCACCGCTATTTCAGACGGCTCTCTCCAAACAGAAAGTTACTGCTCTAGCTCTGGACGATTTAGAACCGGATATCGAGGTCGAATCTGTTCCAGAGAGAACGGTGCTGTAAGAATCGGCCACATGCTTACCCTGCTAACCGATCGAACAATTGAAGATCGCACTCAACAACTCGAACTTTTCACTTCTGGGGCCCATAATCTAGTGTTAAGAAGCTGCAGGGACGCCCTGTTGTAGATCGATGCATTAGACCCACCAAGTCTAACCGGATTTGTTATTTCTTTTTGACAGCATTTGCATATCTCGCTTTTTCTACAGGTCTTCTGTGTTCATGACTTAGATATGTCTCTGAGCCCATGGTTAATTTCATGTCACCGCTCGAACTTAGATCACTTGATCTAACATCGATATCTCCAATAAGAAAACTTCAGCCTATTGGCAGCTCAGCACGGTGATGGTGAATTTCACATAACTTCCATTGTAAATTGATACATGCATGAAGATGCTGGATCCAATTCTTGAGCCAATGATACTCTTAGCTTTCGCTCAGAAAGCTTTCTTGAGAAGAGACTAGCTGAGCGATGGAGGACCAGCATATAACCTTATATCGAATAGTTACACAAAAATGGTTCAACGGAAGCAAAAGAATACAAAAGGTATAAATATTCTCTTCCTTCCAGTCAAATCTTATCACCCATCACACCTTAGCACATCGTCTTCATTCTAACTTACTTCAAGCCTATCTCAATCAACTAAAAATGCATTTCTTATATATTCTCAGTCTTATGTCCACTGCAACTACCCTTGTGGTGGCAATGGCATCTCCAGTCTCAGTTGGTGTTGAAAAGAGAGATGAAAACCTTTGCACCACCAACGAAAAGTATGACGTGCCATACTGCTGCCCTCCTGACGCTCAAAACACGAAAAACACCTACAACCTCATCTATTGCTCTGGTAAGCGCTATTCTTGCCACTGATGTGCATCGTAGGATAACTGAGAATCGTACAGATGTGTCCGGAAATACAACGTTAACCACTGATGACGACTTTAAAAAGTTCTGCAAGGATCAAGAAGCACTTGCACTTTGCTGCAAGGTGGGAGTGAGTGCCAGCTTATTTCATGTGTTTATATGATTACTTGCTGATGCAGTCGACATAGATTTTTGGAATATCCGTTTGCGAAGAGGCGTTTTAACACTAGAGAAATCGTCTTGCATAATCTTTGGAATGTCTGAATCTAGAATATGAACGAGGGACTTCATATGTTATGAAGGTGTCAAAAGTTAACGGTTCATGAATGATGAGGGGATGGATGAGAGAAATGCTTTCGCTTCGAAAAGTAGCTAAATACCATATTCAACATTGGCATATTATCAAGTCCTCTTTTTCCCTTTGATATCATGTATCCAGATGCTGATAATACATAAAACTATATTCGCAGAACATGCACATGTTGAGGGGAGACATATGAACGATTTCTGCCAAGTTTCCAAATTTCGCCGGATGGATCGACTGAAGTCGCCACCAGCTAAGCATCTACCCCCCAAAGTCGAAACCCGCCTAACTGCAAGCTGCATCTGGGATGGTGGTGCCCTAAGAGCCTTTCTCTGCTTCCAAGTTTACTCATGCTTTGCAATTTCCTCGCTTGTCCCCTCGCTCTTGGCCGCCTCCTCAATTCGCCTTTTCTCTTCCTCTACTATCTTCTTGTCCTCTTCTCTCTCCATCAACACTTTCGTTATTCGATCAAACCCAGCGTTGGACGGATCCATCTCTATGTTTCGATGTGTCATGCTTCGAAAAATCGTCCCCGTACCATGTAATTGCCAGTGATTATCATAATAACTATCATGTCTGATCTTGCAAATAGTGTTGTTTTCAACCGCTTTGTGTTTTGCACAGAAGAGTCGATTGCAAAGCAAGCAATGTTCCAGTTTGCCTGGATTCAAGAGGACGAACTGCGAGCTGAGTTAGCTTGAGCTATACGGGGTCGAAAGGATATTCACTCCTCGCGCTGAGCGTCTAGAGATCTGTCTACAGATGTGGCACATAGGCGTGTCTGACATTCTGAAATATGTTTCTTGTCTTAGAGGCAGATTTTGATGATTGATTGAATCGGCAGTGTATGGCAACGTTGATGTGTGAGGTTTATCTTGATCCTATCTACAGCCTTATTTAGAAGAAAACAAGGAACACAGCCGTCATATATAGTACTAGGCCACTTATATCCGCCCCCCCGCTTATTTTATGGTGTTATATATTGTACTATCCTTTTTTGATATTAAATATTAAATTAATTAAGAATTATAAAATTATCAAATTTGAATAAATAAATAATATATTCTTATATTATTGATATATATAAAAACTATTCTATTGTTAACTTTCAATCTATTAATATTTAGTATATTAGTTATTCACTATAATATAAGCCTCAATTCTAGAAGATATATTAACTTCTAAATTATTAAATAATTCTTTGTTTAATATATTTTAAGCTGTTTATAAACAACTCTCTAATCTTTGACAAGTATATTCTGATTTGCTTTTATTAATAGCGATATTAGGAAATATCTTATATACCCTTATTTTTAGGGCCCACTATATATACTCTATAAAATTAAAATTAAAGAAATAAGAAAACCAATCCTTTAATAAAGAGATCTTTTTTTCTTGAAACTAATCTTATACCTTATAGACACAATAAATAAATACATTATTCTATATAAATTCATATTTTGGATTAAGCTTTTCGAAAATAGAACTTATTTCAGTTTCACAAACCTTGAGATAAGAATTAGTGTTATACCTATATTTCACATTCTCAAAATCCCTATTCATTATATATAGATTACTTTTTCTAATATTCTAAAAGCTTTTCTAATATATAATCTTTATATTCTTATTTGTATTATATATTTCGATTATTTCTAAATTCTATTTCTGAAAACTAATATAAAAACATTATTCTAATCTTTTTTCTCTTCCTTGTTTTATAAAGTATTTATTTGATTATACAATTAGACTTTATTCTTTAATTATTAATTCTCTATAAACTAAATATTATTTAATTTGTTTAGTAATATATACTAATATAAGCTTTAGTCTTTTTTTATATCTTTAATTAGCTATATTATATTTAATCAAAATCCTTTTAATAGTTTTAATATTATAATTAAATCTAATTTCTTAAATAATCTATTTATATATAGCTTTCGAAAATAATTGTATATATTGTAATAGTATTTATTTGTTTTGTTTAGTATATGATTTAAATCAATTGGTGTGTGGTAGGTATATGCTATCGTTATGTATTAGATTTTGTAAGAAAGTGTATTATATGGTTTTGTAAAAGAGTTTGAGGTTCTTTATAATTCAATAAAAACTGAGGTCTTTCTCTATTTTGCTAATTATTTTATTGTATATATATAGAATAAGATATTTATAAGAATCATTTTGTATATCTCTAATATATTGTATAATATAAATTAAAAGTATTATTAAAATAATAAAATATAATTATAAAAATATAACATATGAAAAGACGCGTTTTATAGAGTTTCAGCTAATAGAAGTATATGGTAACTATAGTTGATAACCAAGTAATCACTCGAGTTAGTAATGATAGTCGTTTAGTGTCATTCTCTGTTTAGGCTGTTGTATTTGATAATGAGTCATGTTACTAGCTACCCTGAGCAATTTTGCAGGGCTAGACACCCGTACCCTACCCGGGGTATCTGGCCTCACAGGGTAGTATACTCTACCCTGTAAGCTTTTACAAGGTATATATTCACCAAATAATCTGGGTATTTGAGATATTCACAAATAAATATTATATAATCATTCTATAGTTATTATCTAAAAAGGAGATTATTCCTAATTATATAATAGAATCAAAAATATCAGTTTATACTATTTGAATTATACTATTAAAAATTTATATTATTCTATTTAATATATTATTTTATAAGTAGTACGAGAATAGTATAAAAGAAGGACGAAGTTCTCATTTATACTACGGAGAGGCTATATATGTATCTATGTACGCAGGTGTACTAGTCTTAGCGTACCAATAAGTTTCTTTTTCTTTAAATAATTATATTAATAATAGAGATAAAGCTTTTAAAGAAACTATATAAAAGCTATTGATAGTTATTTTAGAATAAGCAAATAATATATCTTTATTTTTTCCTTATTTGATTTCAAAATTATATTATAATTTAAATAAAAACCTATTATTCTATAATACCTATAATCTCTCAAATATACTCTCAAATATTCACAATATATACTATATACCCTGTAAGTACCCCAGATACCCAAATAATCTATAAAATGATTACCTTACTGTATGAACGTTGATCGTATGAACGTTGATCATACAGTGAATAGCTTCAATTCATTAGCTACTGTATTACAAGCCCTAAGCAAAAGCGAAAGAGACTAGCTTTTTCAGTAGGTCCATTGTGTGAACAGGGTATTCACTTCAGATGAATGACTTCAATACAATGGTCACTATATCAAAGGAATTAAGCGAAAGCGAAAGAGACTAGCTCTTTCAGTAGTGCCTATATAAGGCCTATTACTTTCCTATATAGCTAGCTCTTTAGATAGAATACAATTAAACATACAGGACCTATAATACATGGGTGCTACGTCTTTCGTATCCTTCTCGAACCAACACTAATTAGTGATATCACAAATTACTTAACTAATTATTCGAAAAACCTTCTTACCTTTCTTACCCTTACTCTTTTATTCCCATCGTCAACACCATGACATCCCGGACAACAATGTACAATGCTAGCTCTAAACAAGCTGGCAAGCAGCCTGATCAACCTATACCTACAATCACAGGAGCCTACAACGACACTGCCAGTACCGATCCACTACAAGACGACAAGTACGATCTTTACGAAGAAATGAGTAGTGCTCCTCCTCACCCTCCTTCCGACACAGCTATGTTTCCAGAAACTAAAGCTCCCAGAATAAGGAAAAGGAGAACCCAAGAGATACGAAGTTCAAAGGGGAATCCCAGGATTATTCCTTCCCAAAGGACCTCTTTGTGGCCAAACAGTTCTACAAAGGATTCACGTTTAGACTTGCAACAGAGCATCACATTGATGGCTATTTTCAATTCAGGAGTGCTGCATACTTAAAAGCAGGAGTCACTGATGCATCCCTTCAGGAGGTAGTTGCATGCGATTTCGAGAGCATTCGACGATCCTGGATCAAGAGTGCTGATAAGTTGACGCTTTGTGACTTTCGCAGAGTTCTGCGATGTTATGGGGTGTACGTTGATCTCAGTATGAGCATCGAGGATGCTCTTATGGAGGTGTTCTTGCGCAAAAGACACCATGATTGGACTAAGGAACAACTTCTGGAATACCAGACTGATGAGACACAACCATTCGTATCCGCGAAATGGGCCAATCTTCCCGTCGGACTCGGTACAAAACCACAAGCCGAGCCTCCTGCCAACCCCCTGTCAGGCCTCTGGATGGTGGCCCAGCTGGTCACCTAACTTTGCCGAAATCTGGCAAAGTTATAGGTAGCCCAACTACTCCTTTCGACGTACGCGGAGAACCACCCTCATCCCATGGTTCTAGGGATGTACGAGTTCCACACGTAGCTTTACCGGGATCCAGTAAAGATCCGCTGGTAGACGCCCCTGCAGGATCACCTGGTGATGGTGATGACGACTCGGATGGTTCTGATGACGGGAACGATTGGGGCGGTGGTAGAGGTGGTGACGGTGGTAGAGGTGGTAATGGTGGCAGAGGTGGTAGGAATCATAATCATTCTGATCACCCCAATCACAAGAACGATCAGAGCAACGATCAACGCAATCAGAGCCGCTGTCTTGTCGATCTCTCAAAGATCTATAGAGTTGACGACAGATATAAAGGCATTGATGATTCTTTTGATTTGAAGATCTCCATATTCGGGGAACACTGCCGCAGAGTATTTGTACCATCCGAGATGACTACGACGGCCTTCCCAATCATGCTCTCAGGTGCGGCCAGAGATTACTATCAAGCCAACCTAAGCAATCTTCCTGATACGTATCAAGGATTGTGCGAGATGATGGTCAACAATTTCGAAGGACCTGAACATCAACGAAATATGCTTCTCAAATGGAACAATGTCTCTTTCAAAGCCTATATCGAGAACAACCCTGGTACAGATCTTCAAGAGGTGTTTAATACAATGATCAAGGATTTACGCTTCCTCCAGCATACTATTCCCCCGACCATGCGCGACCCTCAATCATACTACATTAAGATTTTGTCCGCGTGCGATGGTGTTCCGGAATGCCACTCTGCGATATGCAACCCCCGTTCAAGCGTCTCGGATCTCATTAACCAGATTAAGCAAACTATCGACTCCTATCGAAAGGCATTTCCGAGACAAGGTACACCTGCTGAGGCATTCCTTACAGATCGACGTTTCTACAACAATTAGTTTTATGCACTGATTCAAAGTCGTTGTATGACTTGCTCACCAAGTTAGACACAACCAGTGAAAAGAGACTAATAATCGATATCATGGCACTACACCAATCCTACAAGAGAAGAGAGATTGTCGAAGTTATATAGATCAATAGTCCAACTAATCCAGCCAATACAATAACAAAAAGAAAACTATACCAAGCCCTCACTGATTTAATTAATACAAATAAGATTGAAATTAAGGTAATGAAATAAATAAAAAGGGATTAAGGATTTTTATAATTTTACGAATTTCTTTTTCGGTTATATATATTGAAGATCATAAAAGAGAGCTCTGAGTATATAAACAGGGTATTCACTTCAAAGGAATGACTTCAATACAATGGTTACTATATCAAAGGAATTAAGTGAAAGCAAAAGAAACTAGTTTTTTCAATAATGCCTATATAAAGCCTACTACTTTCCTATATAGCTAGCTCTTTAGATAAAATACAATTAGACATACAGGACCTACAATACGTGGGTGCTACGTCTTTCGTATCCTTCTCGAACCAACATCTATATAAGACCTACTACTTCCTGTACATAGCTAGCTCTTTAGACAGAATACAGCATAGACATTTAGGACCTACAGTTCGTAGGTACTATATCTTCCGTGTCCTTCTCAAACCAACACTTACTTTATAAAAATAAAACTAAATATAATATTGGTTGGGTTATACCCCGGTTTACCCCGAATATACTCTACCCAGTGCCCAGCCCTGTAATTTTGCGGAAACTTTGGAATTCAAGATGTAACCCCAAGCTATCTTCCGACTATTCAGTGGGTGTAAGTAATACTGTTTGTGAACCGGGCTTCTTGATAACGATTAAGATCTTAGTAAGATCCGGCAATAAACTCCCGAGATAAAACCTTCGTCATCTGACGAAACGCGGACGCTGTATGCAGAGAGCTATTTCTCCTCTTGTACAGTGTGATAAATGAAACTTCGCCATCAGAATATCCGGAACTCATTTCCATTGAAATCAGTTGCAATAACAAGCTGTTTTGTATTATTATGTGCTAAAATTATGTACCGCCGTTTGCCATCTCTTCACTCAGCATCACCGAGACCCTCGTATTCTCATCTTTCACCTTAAACTGCGATTGAAAATCCCCCACTTAATTCCTTTGCAACCTTCACAACTATATCGCCTTGAGAACTGACCTGGGAGTTCACGTTTGTACTATATTGCTTTCCATTGCCACTCGCGCTACTGGCCAATCCCAAGAAGACAACCCTCTCGATACTCACCCCAGCATCGTACCCAAAATGTCCAGATACATCAAAAGTTTTTCCATCCCAATAGAATTCAATCAATGAATATCCTTCTTGCACAATACTTACTCCATCATCTAGATATAATTCTCCTTTTGCTGTTCCATCAGCACCAACTGGAACAATAATCTCAAAGTTTTGCTTCCTGACTTCTGTGGTCGTCATTCCGCTTTCGATACGTTGAGGAACGATGACTCCACCGCGATAATGAAGGGGTATATCAGTGATATTTTGATCGGTAATTTGAATTGTGTTTGCATGGCCAGTCACTAGAGCATGCGTGTAGAAGTCATAGTATATGTCCTTTGGAAGATACAAATCCACAGTCGTAGAACTACCTTCCATGACTGGACTAACAAGAATTCCAGGCCCGTAGAAATATTGTGTTTCCAATCCAAAGGTGGCAGGATCAGATGGATAAATGTAAAACATAGGATTGATAAGTGGCGTTCCATCAACAGATTGTCGATACAAAGATGTGTATAGGTAATCTATCAATCGATACCGTATATCGATCGCTTTCTTAGCTGCTTCGGTGACGGCAGGCCAGAGATAGAATTCCTGGCTAATGACTGGAGGATAACTGTTGTGATTACGGTAGAATGGGGTAAAAGCACCGAGCATAGCCCAGCGAGCACACAGTTCCTCATTAGTATCTTCCGCAAATCCGCATACATCGGCGCCGACCATGGGAATTTGATATATAGATGCAAAAGCTAACATGCCACGGATAGACATACGGTAGTGGAGCCAGTCACTGAAATTGTCTCCAAGCCAATGGCCTACTTTGGTACCCGCACCGGCGAATGTGCTGCGTGTAATGATCAAAGGACGATCTTCCGGCCGGCGGTTTGCCATTGCGTCATAGGAAGCGGTCGACATCATGGTTCCGTAAAGATTATGAGTGTCGTACATAGCGAGACCATTTTCGTGAATTACATCTGTATTGATAGTTTGGTTGGAAATTCCTCCTTCGGCGGCGTTCCAGGAAGGAAGGTACGCTGCAGCGTTATGAATTGCGTATCCGGGGTAAAGTAAATCGCGCCCGGGCAAACCTTGCTGTGCCCCTGATGCTCGTTTTAAGGGATTTGCTTGAGCCGGCAAGACAATCTTAGGATCTCTGCTAGTAATTGATCGTCTGCTGCTTGGATCTGTACAATTGGTTGTACCAGAAGGCTGGAATGCGCAGGGGAATCCAGGTAATACACGAGGTGGTGTTCTGACTGCAGGTGGATCAGGAGGAAATCCTACTGCTGATGCGTATGGATTATCGCATGGGAAGTAACATGGGAAATTTGATGGTTCATTCATATCGATCCAAAGTCCATCAATGTCAACGCCAGTCGTTGGATCGAAGAATGTAGAAAACTCATTGTTCCACCAGCTTACGACGTTTTTGGAAAACCAATCTGGGAATACAGTAACTCCAGGCCATACGACCCCAAGCCAGAAAGATCCATTATTTCGCTTGAGAAAAATATCATCGACAGCTCCACGATCGTAAGCAGTATTGTCTTGATATGCAACCGCGGGATCGACCATGAGGATTTGCTTTTGATCATGATTGTGGAGATAGTGATTGATGTCTTGCATCATATCCAATGAAAAACGCTCAGGATCGAGAGTGAAGGTCTTTCAAGAATTAGTTATGTATGTTTCAAGCATAGTATACTCCTTACCTTTCTTGCATCCATATAATCAATATCTGTCCACATAACTTCAAGAGGGATTTCTGCCTTCGAATAGTTGTAGATAACTTCTGCGACTGCAAAAGCATCCTGATAACCATAACGACAATTGTGAAACCCAAAACCCCAATAAGGCATCATTGCGGGTAAGCCAACAAGCTCTGAATACTGCTGAGATAGAACAATTGGATCGGGTCCGGCTAGAAAGTAAAAGTCTAAAACACCCCCGAGAGTGTTATACTCAAGATACTGATTTTTCCCATTTGTATTGTTGATCATAATATCCATACCATTTGAATTCATAAAAAACACTCCATGAGTACCACCAGTTCTATGTTCAAAATATACCGGGTGGTTTCCGTATAAATTGCTACCTGCAGGAGTTCCATAGGCGTCACGAGACCACAGCGTGCGGATATAATCTGTAGTGTTTAAACGGAATGCATCGGAATGCTCGCCGAGACCATATAGATTTGGGTTGGACGGTAATTTCGTTCTCAATCTCAAGTATTGCGATTCGAATACAAGACTTGCAGCGGAAGTGTCGAACAAGACCTCGTCTGTCTTTGCTCGTGTGATTGAAAATGAGAATGGAGAGCTGACATAATGGAATTTGATATTGGCATCCTTGGAATTGGCTGACGATCCAGTAGGGCGAGGGAAGACTGATTCAGGAACTTGGTACACAACATTGGCAGGATCTTGAATCAGCACATGTATGCGATCATCTAGCACTAGTTAGCAAGAATAGAAGTCTTGAGGTGAAGCTTGCCGACCTGTTTCATATACCACTTTTAAGGATAGACCTTTCAAGTCGGTACCGTAAGTGTCGCAAGCAGGTCCAGCCAGGGTCAGGTCTGCGGAAAGGGTTGATCCTGTTGTTTTGACATTAGAAGCTTTGTAACCTGGACATTTCGAGAGAGGAAGTGTGGCATTAGTATGGTGGCTTATATCACGGCGTAAGAAGTCAATATTTGCTGCTGAAACAGCTCTTGCTGTAAAAAACAGCCAGAAAAGTATGGTCTTGACCATGTTGATTAACTTGGCGATATTGGTTGATTTTTCCAAACGTCCGCCACTTCTTATACTCCGTAGATCTGGACGGGGGATTAAGGGGCAAATTCAAAGTAGGAAGTTCACCTGTGATCGGCATGGAATCTTGCATGTATACGGATGTGACCGTGCATGAGACAGGTTGACAACAAATTTTGACTTGCAAGTGATAATTCCTAGAACGCTATTGTGTATGCAGGTCTTAGGGTGAATCGCATCTCGATAGTTTTTTGATAGGCGAAGACGACGAAGACCGCTAGAGACGAAAATACTTTAGTACACTTATTCTCGGCCGTTGGCCGTCAAAATAAGTCTTAGTTTAGATTTACTATTGAAAGAAGCAATGCGTAAAATTGAACGGGCCGATTTACACAATTTACCCCTCATTTTGTCTTCATCCCCGCGAATTCTGCATGAAAGATGACGGGTCTTCTTGGTCCCTCGCTAGGCACTACCCCACAATGACACTATTTTGCTAATGTCATGGAAGTGAATCCTTTGAGAGATGAGGGGGCACAAGGTAACGCCTGGTCAATTCTCACCTGCACTGGTCGGGATTGATTGTCGACGCCCGTGAAAAGGTTAGCAAGCAGCCAGTGATATCGGATACGTATGTGCTTCATATGCGCTCCTATACGCATGAGAATTGTGAATGCAACATGGAAAATTTCACCGCTTGGCATCCAGGCTGTTCAAAGATTGAGATGTTGTACGGGGAAGGTCTACCGGCGTAGGCATGTAACGTGAGGGTTCTCGTATCATGTCATGTGTTCGTCGGTGTTTCTTCGGACAAAAGTCATATGACCAGAGTCTTGGCATGTGTCGTCTGCCCGCTATCATGATCCGACGGTTGAGTCCATTCTCGGTTGAGTTCCATCTGAGACCACTTCTCAGCTAATCTACTAACTTCCCCGGAACTTACATGAAGACCATTAAAAACTTTAATTTGTCCCTCAAAACTTTCTGAATCTATGAATTTGTTCTCATGGCCGGATATGTTCAAAAACGGGGTTAAGGTGCATAGTCTACTTCCTTGTTGACACTGTTCTGTTTGAATCTTAATGAGTTTACATCTCTGTTGGCCCTCAGAAGCATCCCGTTCGCCTTGAGTTCCGCTGCACTCGCATGTAGTCGTGCTATAGTTGTAGCCTCAACGAATGGTCTATAGTGTTCCTTTTGAGAGCACGAATACTGCCAGAACTAGACCATTTCATGGTTTCGTTACATCGAGGACTTCAAATTCCTTTATCGAACATGAACAGCTTTGCGACGGTGTCTATAGACTCCCGGGCATTCCGATATTCGATCGGGTAAGTAGAACTCATTTGCCGGTCCGTATATGAACCGATATATCCGACGCAGCCGGAACATCCGAGTTATGGTCGATACCCATTAATAATCGTTCATTGTATTCTTGCCACCGCTCATTTCATTGACCCGGAAGAAAACACTTCTACTCGATTCGATCTTCTAACATTGTAGAAGAATACTCTACACTGGTTTTGTTTGTAGCTGTCGGCTTCAACGGCATTATTTCGGTACACTTTTCCGCATAATCACGGGTGTAGTCAGATAAAATTTTCGCCCCACTAACTCCTGATCGAAGCAATGTTCTTTTGAGATTCGAAAGACCATTCACATTTTAGTGATATAAAAACTAAGATCATCTCGCAGCTATCCAGTTCGGAGGCTAGACTATCTTAGCAATTGTGACTATCGTCTCCTGCCACCCGCATATTCATGCAAAGCAGACTCAGAATCCTGCATAATGGAGTCACGCATCAATGGAAAATTACCCCGGATGACGATCCAAGGCCCACACGATGCTGGAGAATTATCTTTTGAGGAGAAAACCATCACGAACGAGGAGCTGGAGTCATTTATGACGTTTCCAGATTCTACTTTTGATATGGATACATTCTTACAGGATAATCTAGATATCAATTCTCAATGGCAAATGGTGGACTCGGTCCTTCCACCTCAATCCGTTGTAGAGCCAGGCAATGGTCCTTGGGCATTTGATACGGCTAACAATAACTCTTCAAGCACTTACTTTCCGGAGCCAGCTGCGATTGATTTCTCTCTCAATAGTTACAATACTCTTGGTGGTCATCTTCCAAATCTCGAGTCTGACGGGTGGCTTACATCATTTCTTGAGTCACCCGAATCGATACTTTACCCCTCTTTTGAAGACACTTTATTTACAGAGCCGCACTTACCTTGTGAGCCTCTTCAACCTAGAGTTCGGATGTATTCTGAGAATACATGCCTGAATAGTGGTGCATCTGAAAGAGATTCGCCAATTGACGAGGTTCAAAATGAGGTGCCCGAATCGGTACCATCAGAGCCTCGGATAGAACCCCCTATCGCTGAGGATCAAGCAACTTCATCCCTTCATGACATAGCTGTGGGAACTCCTCAAAATATGGAAGACTGTTTGATAAATTTTCACAGTGGAGTAAAAGCGCCGAAGAGAAAGAGAAAAGAGTTCAATCGAAGGGAAAAGTTGAAAGTCCATTTGGTTAGACAAGCTGGAGCGTGTCAAAGTTGTCGAGCTCGTAAAGTCGAGGTATGTTCAGTTAATTATATCTATATTCATCACCGGAGCAAGGATCTAATATTGCAGTGTACATCTGATGGCGTTTGTGATCGATGCTTCAAGTTGGCTGGTGATCCACTTATGGCTCGACAAATTTGCATCCGACATAAATTGAAAGATGTGTACCTTGGAGTTACAGGTAGTCAGAACCACCCAAAGATACTCTTCTAAATACTGACTTAGCATAGATGTTCAAACCAGATTGCTCACATCTGGGAAAGCGCAAGTATATCAGCTACTCAGTGCACTTGAAGGTCATATGGCAAAGGTCGAACTTCGTGCCGACTGTTCCATGGCAAACTTTCCATGTCGCTCACTTCCCTGTAAAGTGATGGTTTGTAGATCTGAGGATTTCTGCCGGTGGAGAAGCTTGACAAAAATGAATGGTGTTTACATAACACACAAGTCGTTGCGAGATAAGACATATCTAGTTGTCCCAGACTCACTGCCTACTGTTGACGAACTAGATTTCTTCGGCAGGGAAATCCTTTTATCTTCTCCCGAGAGCCATTCTGGTAAAATAACACACATCTTGGATAAATTTCTCTACATCTATTGCAAACAATATTTTGGGTCGCATCTGGTGAGTTGTATTGTTCTATGAAAATTTGGATATTGATTGACCAATAACAGGCATGCCTATGCAATGCTGCATTCAGAATCACGAGCTTAAATAGCCTTGTTTTCTACGGAGTGGCAAATATCCATTGCCATCCCCATGGCCAGCTTGATGTAGTCAACACAATCAATGACACTTTCTCTCCAGATACCGTCCGTGAACAAGTCCGCCTTAAAGCCTCCGAGGGTCTCGAGGAAGCTGAAAAATATTTCTTTTCCGAAATTGAAAATCTCTGCAAGAAGTCTGCAAGCAACAAACAAACGCGTATTATTGCCGGTATATGTTTGTTAAGACTGATGCTTTTCTATCGGGAACGAGTCGTACGAATCGAGTTGAGGTCTAATCTTCCAAGATGCAAGACAGACGAAGACCTGAAAAATTGCATTCACCCTGGGAAAACAGATCCTCAAAAACGATCCGAACAATGTGGTTTCATGTATAAGCAATTGGCTGTGGCATTCAGCACTCTTTGCAGAGGCGACAATACACCACTGGCCACGGAATGGGAAGCTGAAGCTGCCGGAAGAGTAGCCCCAGATGCTCCCATGCTTGCGAATACTTTCTCGGAACTTAAGATTGCATATACGGAATTTTGTAAACGGTCCCCACAATCCTGATTTGAGGCATCACTAACAATGATGTAGGTGAAAAGAAGCTAACTCATAGGGATGATGATGTGTTCAAGACTTTGATTGTCGATCCAGCTGAGAAAGAGAGAGAACGAATAGCGAAGAAACAATCGAAGCCGCTCAAAGTTCGAAAACAGCCCAAGGGTTGAGAACTCTTGCCGGCGCCTGCATCGACCTTGAATAATATCATGGAAAAATGCCTCCCCCCTCCAATTTTGTGGGGATACTCGCGCTACAACTAGCTGGAAGCTCATTCACATTTGTAATCCCCAATTCTGGTACATTCTTGGGTCGTCTATTTTCGCGAAATGTGATTGACGTGGTCTAGATTTCAGCTCCGCATTACTGTATCCTTGAGAGCTCCTCTTCAAACCTCTTGCTCGTATTCCTCGCCGATAGGAAACAATGAGCATCGTGCCGATTAAACAATTGAAAGCCACGGGCTCGCATATAGCATCAACTATTCTTTCTTCCCTCGTCAATTGATGATCATGCTTTTGGGCGGTTTCGGTCGTTGATGCACTACCAGTACCAGCTTGAATCAATTTATCATTGGTGGCGAACTGTGTCGACATTATTATTTTCGCCGACATAATCATCGCTTTTGTAGCTGGAATTGCACTTATTTCTGAAGCGAGAATCAAATCAACTGCACAATCAATTCCACTAGAATAAGTGCATGGTGCCTCGCTATCTGGCATTGTTGGGCTAGGAATACTTGCTACCATGCTAGACGTAGCCGGTGGATTCTACTAGTATTGTAGAATAAATAGAAGTGCAGAAATGAGAAACGAAACGGAGGATAAAAAATTCTATGGATCGAGTAGATATTGATCGCTTTGGAGTTTACCCAAATATGTGAATACCAATTATCTGCCAATTTGGCTAAACCGTACTCAGATCTTCAGTGCAATCAAACTTACCACATCCAAAGCTTCGATTGTGTAACGTGTGCAGTCAAGAAAATTTTGTGATATGCTAGTGCTGTGAAATTGTTGTGGTGAAGCATTGTTAAATATTGGGGCGCAGTGAGGAAGTTCATGAACCGGCCTCGATGGTTTCTGGTAAAATATTTCCCGAGAGTAGATAATCTTATTGCATCTTTGAACTCTCCTAAACCAGATTCATAGAATCATATATTGAAAACTAATTTCTTGAAATTTCGGAAGCCTTTTGATACAATCACTGTGTCATTGTCCTCGTATGCAAACAAAAGGTGACATAGCTGGCTGGATTATTTTTTCTAAAAGCCAGGGCGTGATGTAGAATTGATTAAGCTATACACTGGTGAAATTCTTAATATATTTAATTCGTTATCCCAGGAAAATCAGTCATGCAATTCCACTAATCACTCTTTCCCCGCCCTTGATAGAGATGAAAGGAAAGATGGGCTGAGATAAAAAGCTCCAATCAGCTAGATATAGCCCCCCAACCACAGCATGCAGGAAATCATTCCAAGCTCAGAGTTCTGGTCGTCAAGTTTCCCAATCGCTCGGAGAAAAATTCGATCAATCCACTGTCCGTGGATGCATTTTCACGATGAAATCCTTGTTGTATGTTATTCCACCCGCGGAAGTATATATTCCCTCCTTGAAGACTTCGATATCGAAACGTCGGACGATCTTTAGAGAGTATGTTAGTTCATCCTATCCACTACTCTCCCAACTCTCAGATTACGAGGATTCTAATAACCAAAAGAATCGAATCACTCACCTCGGATATTAACTTGTAGGTTTCCATCAAAGCAATCTCTTTTCCCAAGCAAACTCTTGGCCCCACTCCAAAAAGGAACATACCATGTTCCAAGTCCACATCTTTACCATCCATCCAGCGCTCTGGCCTAAATGCATCTGGGTCGGGGCCGCTTTTTTATGTCAGCGAGAAAGAGACACAAGGAAAAAAGAAGAGAGAACGGAGGGAAGGCAAAAGAGCAGGAACCTTACAACAAAATCGGATCCCTTTGTACGACCATAGCTTGACTCGTAATATCCATCCCCCCTGGCACAAAAAATCCATTGATCATCTTCCCTTCTGGTGGAACGATCCTCGGAAGCCAGTTAGTTACGCTGGGGCTTAAACGCATACCTTCTTTGACAGCACCGATTAGATATGGAAGATGAGCTCGCACTTCTTCATCCTGGATTGGCGTTGAAAGCAAATTCTGCGATTCAGCTTCACGAATTTGAGCCAGCGCTTTATCGTAACAGCCGGGCGTTATAGCTAGGAAACGAATAATGGCGCCGAGGGCAGTAGCGGTAGTGTCAGCGCCGGCTTGGATGAGAAGGGTCACGTGGGAACGTTTTTGTAGGGGAGTAAGTGGTTCGTCATTGATTCTTGCGTCGAGACAACTGCAAAACTTAGTGCAATTCTCACTGGCCCAAATTTGAGATCAAAATACTCACTGTTGTAAAAAGTCAGGCTTCTCTGGATATACGCCCTGAGATGTCTCATATTCACGCTGCGTGATGGCACGATCGGCTTCATAAATTAGATATCCTACACCACGTTTACTGCTGGGCTCGGGTAATAACCATGATGCAACCCCTGGAAGATTTATGATGTATTTTCGAAACAAGGTGAATCTGGCCACAAAGCCAACGAAATCAAGGGATTCTCTCCAGTGGTGGAGTAAGTCTCGTTCATCTCGACTATTTTTCACGAAGCCCCATGGTTGACCAAATGAGAACACCGTCATAAAATCGGCCGCGAACTCTCTGTAAAGAGTAAGCTTTTATTTTGAGAAGGTAAGACAATGGATAACTTACGCTACCTTATCAGAGAGATCAACTGTTTCACCTGCATTTGCCTTCTCCGTCATAATCTTAGTAAAAAGGAGTATTTGATCATCCATGCTCTTCTCCCAATCTTTCCGTAATTCTCCGAGTGCCCACTGCAGATTTCATGTTAGCGACGGTGGAAAAAGCTCCCTAATAAGTTGGAGCAGAGAAAAATATCGTCCAGGCATTTCCATAACAATGGGTTTAAAACTTACCGGTGCAGCCCCCAGCGCTTTCCTTAAAGGTATGTGCGCAACAGATGGAAGGGTAGAGAATGCGTTCGGCGGACCAAAGAGACCAGTACCATAGAAAGTGGACTTTTCGTTAAGACTTCGGTCCCAATATATCTCTTTCAACGCGGATGGTCGTGGAAAGAGGAGCATTTCAGGGGCAACACGAATTGGTGCATCTCCTGAGAACTATTAGCCCAATTTATAGCTATCGTTGTTATCTGAAAGCTTGGCATACTTCCATATTTCTCGATCAGACCATCTACCCATTGATGTTCCCATCTTTTTACCGAGATAATCGCTAGAGGGAGAGAAAAGCAAGAGGAATACCATGGCCCACGGAACTTTGCCAAAGGATGAAAGTATAAATTGTAAATTATACGATAGGCAATAGAAGTAACTATTGTGAGGACTAAAAAATTCAACGTTGGGTAAATATTGATACTGGAGAGAAGCATCTTGACTAAATGATGATTGCAGATAGCATTAAACATCGTATTACATCGCACAATAGAAACTGTCCATTATATAGATGTATTTGCAAACACCGAGGATATAATCTTCAACCGAGTACTCCACCGAGAGATGCTTCCGAGGCATGTCCCCTCAAGGGAATGATGCATATTTGTTAGGTGTGTACCGTCCGGGTCAATCGATAGGAACCAATCTGGTAGGCTCATGAGTGGTGACATGGTGAGATTGCTCTTTTATTTGAACAGTGCAATGCGCCATTTTGATAATCAACATGTCAAGTACCGAAGGCGGCAATACAATCTATCAGGGCACTTGCCAAGATAGGAGTAATCTGCATTTTACCCCTCATGGATATTGTCAGATAGACGACCATCTGCAATCTGCAAAATGCAACGGACAAACAGGACCATGAAAATAATGACTCGATGAGATGATAAAATATGCTCGTCACCAATTTGCAATCGCTCGGCTCCCATCATTTTGCACTTAGATGGGGGGCTGCCAAAATTTCAACCAGTTACCTCTCGAAGAAGCATGACTGCATATGCTGGTTAAAATTGCATATGCACGACGCCGAGATATTGGACATTTGACTGAATCGCGGTTTGATGATAAATCAATGTTCAACCAATCAATTCTGCCATATTTGAAAGATGGCCAGTACAAAGTGTGTACGATAAACGGTGATACGTTGTCATTTAATGTTGTTACCCGCAAAGGAAGGAAGGAAAGAGATTATAGTTGACGGAGCGAGCGGGAGGGTGGTTCTGATCAGATTATGCACCGACCATCAATTGAAGGTCACGTGCTCATATTCTCACGAGAGGAGAGGAGTTCCTTCCCTTTGAAGGATACTTTTACTAGGTAGCTAGTAAGTATCTACTACCAAGTGAAGTATATTTGGTACTTGGAGCAAACGGAAGAAAAATGAAATGTTCTCTTCATTTCACTTCCACTGATTTCCTATTCAAATCAGAGATGAGGTTTTGATCTTTCTTTTCATCTTCACATTCATTCATTCATTCATTTCTCATAATTTCTTCAGTCAATCATCTAAAACCTATTCCTTTCATTACATAAAATGCTTCTCCGGTATAGAAGTAGTCTCTTCTCTGCCATTGGGGCTCTCTTCATTCTTTGGACGTTGATAAGAAACCACGGAAAGATTGTAAGCCATGTGGTTGAACAATATCAAGGTACAGTGACTACGGAAATTGTGAAAGGATCAGGTTTTGAACAAGTTCCTACCATTCAAATCATCGATCCTCTGGTAATTGAAGTCACAAAGCCCCAAGAGGGCTTGTTCCAAGCTCCACCAAAAGCTCCAATTGATCCGCCGACCCTCATCGAACCTACGATTGTGAGCAGCAGAGTTACCATTCATTTGTCAATGCAAAATCCCGAGGCCACCACGATAACAGCGACGTCCTCTTCACAAACCTCAACTTCCACTGCAATGTCAATCAGTCAGGATGAGTTCGTGAAAGAGAACGCGATACTTGGACAGTAAGTTTGTAATAGCTCTCTTCGACTGTCTGTTTGCTGAATATCTTTGTCAGGGAACCAAGTGCCGGTCAAATTTATGGAAACACCCTGGATGGAGTCATAGGTGTGGGTTCGCATACTGAATCTCACCTATCAGTTCTCAAAGAGATTGATGTCTGGAAATCGTATGCCAAATCGAAACCACTTGAGTACAACCCATATCCCGACTATAATAGTGAAGTTTGGAAGTCAAAGAATAAAGGATCTTATGTGCCATGTGATGGAGTAGATGGACCAATCCAAAATATCTTGGCGTTCTCAGGACATTCAAAAAATTTCGAACAACCACAGATGGGATCATTCTCGCTTTTTGATATCGACAGTAATTTGTGCTTCGAGAGGGAAACTAGGCTTGGCTTATACGGATACGCGGATGGTTTCGTGGTCCCAATTAGTACTGGTTCAATCGCTGGGACAACTCGGCATAAACGCGAAGTGCCTAAAAACATACAATGGGATGATACTAATTGGGGATCGCTTCAAAGCCAATGTGTTGCAAAGAACACGAACCGGTACCTGATTTCCGAGATCCCCGAACCACTTAATGAAGAAATAATGATTCCTGCTAAAAATATATCTTCGGCATGGAATGACTCGAAGGCAAAAGAAACCAACACCAAGAAGAGAGTACTTGGCACTATCATTAATCGAAACCAGGATGAGGAGATTAAGCAGAAATATCATCTCGTTAAGGCACACCTAGCAAAGGCAGCCAAAGCCGCAATTGATGCCAAAGAGCCCTTCAAACCACGTACAGCGATTATGCTTCGATCATACTCTGGAAAGAAGTGGAACGACAATGACAAGCAGAATGTTCGTTCGCTTATTACAGAGCTAGCGTTGAAATCTGGAGGGGAGTATGAGATTTTCTTGCTCGTGCATATCAGAAACAGTACCATTGCTATAGAGAACGACGCAGACTACATCGAAGCTCTTCAGAAGAATGTCCCCAAAGAATTCCATGATATCGCGGTGCTTTGGAATGAAGCTTACGTACAGGGATTCTACCCACTTATTCCGAAAAAGATTACCAACGTACATCAATCTCAATGGCTCCCCGTCCAGATCTTTGCACTTGATTATCCACAGTTTGACTTTTATTGGAATTGGGAAATGGACACTCGATATACTGGCAATCATTATGATCTTCTCGAGAAACTCACAAAATTTGGAATGGACCAACCAAGAAAATATTTATGGGAACGAAATGAACGATATTATATCCCTTCGATACATGGCTCCTACAATGCTCAGTTCCGTAAGTCAGTTGAAATTCTATCGGGTAAAGATACGATATGGGCTCCACCAAAAGTTGCAAATGTCATTCCTACCGGTCCGCTTCCGCCTGTTTCAGACCCAGCACAAGATAATTATGAATGGGGCGTTGGCGAAGTGGCAGACTATATATCTGTTGCACCAATGTTTAATCCAAACGGCACCGGGTGGGTTGGAAGGAACGATGTCTGGGGATTCAATGGACGTAATGATACTCCTCGTCGCACAACTATTATCACCCATTCATTGTGTAGCAAGAAGCTACTGGATGCTATGCATACCGAGAACCTCAAAGGTAATCATGTTAGTAGCGAAATGACACCTCAGACAGTCGCTCTACTTCATGGATTAAAAGCAGTATATGCACCACTTCCAATATTCTTTGACAGAGCTTGGAATGGGACGAGTTTAAATAAATGGTTCAACCCTGGACCGAAGGGTGAAAGTGGCATTTCGTCAGACAGTCCATACGGTTGGGGTAAAGAGAAAAGGTTTCTTGGGATTACATGGTATTATAGGGCTATTCCACCAGGTAGGTTGTATAATAATTGGATGGGATGGGAGGATCATGGAATTGGTGGGGTTGAGGTATGATACAATCCTGGCTTGGTTCGCGCACAGTTGCTAACGTACACAGTGGGAGAAAATACATGGCAGGCCGTGTCTTCCCCCACTTCTGCTTCATCCCGTTAAGAATACAGAGAATACGAAGTCTGGTTATGCTACTAAGTATGATTTTCCTTGATGGTTAATGGCTATAGATATGCATTGGTTTTGGTTTGGAGGAAAGTTAGGAGTTGGGAGCAGGTGCACACAGATGGGAATTTGCCTGCTACAATTGCTACTAAAACCGGATATATTGAGGGGTTAGACAATGGGCAGAAGACTAGTACGCGATATAAAAAAGATGGAATTATTTGCTTGGCTGGAATTGCTAGATAATGATATGAGATACGAATTTGCGATATTTAGATTACAGTGCTGATTGTTCTTCAAATCGACTTGTTTTGATGGTATCCTGGCGAAATTGAATGAATGAATGGGTGGCCGGTGATTCTTAGGGGACATATTTCTTTTGTGCCAATGCTACAGCGAAGACTACAATAATATTTCGATAGCATGAATCGGCACCTTCGCCTCGACCTAAGTAGAGAGCTACAAGTCATATATTTAAAGATTTGGGGATTTGGCGAGGATATTTTAGATAGGTGTTTGAGCTCTATAGTGTTTTGTTGGAATGTAGAATCTTTTGGGGGTTTTTTTCTTGGTGATGCTGAGATGTATATGGATAGATGCTGGATTTTGGTCTATGCTGGTGTAGATAGTACAGATAGAGTGTTTGGGTGGATTTTAACTTTTTGGGGATGGGTTGGTGGGCATTTAGTTTTCTGGGGGAGAGAGGAATATAGCGACGAGGGGTAAGGGTTTGTATGTGCTGAGGAGAGGGAGTGTAAGCTGGGAGTTTTAGGAAGTGAAAAAAAAGGGGGGAAAGAATAGGAGCGAGTGAATGGAAGAATGAAAGTGAGAGATAGGAGGATGGTGAGTGGTGGATGAAAAAAGGAGGAAGGATGAGTGAATCTATAGCCGGACATCCAGGGGGGTTCTGGAATATAAATACTACGAGATACCCATTGATGAATCTCGGTATTGATGTTTGAATTTGGAGAGTTTGGCGAGAAGGTGGGTTGTGATTGTGATTGTGGATTTGGAGTGTGATTGCTGAAATTCTCGATTCCCTCTCGGTAGGTTAGAGCGATGGGTTTTATTCTGATTTGTTGATTTTATCGTTCTGGGGGTATTGATTTTCATTCTTGCGTAACTCTGGCTGTTGTTGTTGTTGTCGATGACTTTGGGACAGGATGGGATTTTCTTTCAGAGCTTTAAATTTCTTGATGATTGGAAAGATAATAAGAGTGCATAGCAACGGAGAAGAGATAGGATAGGTAGGTATAGCTTACTTGGATTGAGGCAGTGGAATTAGACGAGCTGGGTGAGTCAGTGCAGTTGGGGATGAAATTTCATGTCGGGTGTAGTCGGGCAAATTCTTTTTGGTTTGGGAAATTGATGACAGTGAAGATGGATAATTGTTGAGCGGGAATTCAAGTGACTAGGCCAGTCGCCTTGCCGAGTCGTTCAACCGACCATCTCCTTTTCTGCTTGTGGTATACGGTACATATATTGTATGACTATGAGAAATCCTGAATTCTCTTCAACACACTCTCAGGATACAGAATAGATTTGCTGGTAGAATTCGATAGCAAATTTGGGTTGTGAGCTTTTCGTTCAGACCATGGGGTCTTGGAGATTTATGGTCCAGAAAAGTGCGGTCTCAGCAGATTGATGAGCAGGTGTGACAATATATAACGTGATGTTTTGATTATTGGTGTTAATGCTATTGTTATTCTCATCTCATACTTTTTGCGAATTTACTGTACCAGATGCAGACTACCATGGGAAAAAATCCGAAGCCCTAGACTCAGACCTGGTACTTTCATGAGTGACACATCTCTTGCGGTGATGCGCTTGAGCAAACGTTTGTTCTCCTTGGATTCCCTTGGATCTTACTTTATTCTTCTATCTTTACTGGATGGATGAGAATGGAATGGATCGGATGGGAAAGGGGTTTCATATAGTAATGAAGGATTGTCATTTTCCTTGCAACGGCCAAAGTTATGCGAGGGCGAATTGGGTATCGGGGGAGCATGCGGGAGGAATTGGTGGATAGATAGTAGCTCGGGCTAGGTAGTGTGTTCTCAATCTGAAGATTGGAGGTTGGATGTTGATGAAAAGCTGGAAAGCGATCAAGATATCTTCCTGTTTGCCCATTTAAAGAGCGTCAGCTCTGCTGAGTTTCAAAGTATCAAACATCGGCTTGCCTGATAGAAAAAAAGATGCAGGAAGATTTTGCCATCGGTATGTTACTTTTTCTTCTTAGAAGAAAAAAAAGGGTAGTTGCCGAAAGGTTGATTGAAAGGTCCCTCTTGAAGCTCCTTTCATAGACTTGGTTTCATCAAATTTTCGTAGATGCTTGTTGTGAGTTGCAATTACTGGTCTTACTATCCTTGAAACACATCGTTACTATCAATGTTATTTCACATGTGTTTTACGATACTCATTACTGCTATAATCACCTTTATCTTTCAGAAAGAACTCGGGAATGATTCAAATTCCACGCGCGCCTTTGAGTAGAGAATCTCAAGGAGATCCAGACAAAAAGAATGAGAGTTTTCCCTCTAGTGGGGCTTCCTTGAATATGGGTTATTTGACGTTGTTGATGAGCGGTAGTCGTACTACATGACTGCTCCCTGATGCCAGTTTTACAGATTGCCGTCGATTTGATGACTTACAATAGGGTATGGGCGGTTTGTACAGCTATGATAGAGCCTCCCCGATGGTAATTTAGGACTTTAGCGAAGATTGAACAAAAATCAAAGTGTGTACCCACGTGGTACCTAGCCAGGTAGTGCTAAAACCATAACCTGTAACTTGTAAGATATGGGAACTGGTGAATTGTGCAAACCAATATGGTTAAATGTCGGAACTCGAGGCAAAGAGATCACGCTGTGGCTACAAATATGGCGTTATCAAGGGGGTTGAGTCTGGTGACAGATATTCTCATCTCATCTTCAGACCCACGGTGATTACATAATATCGACGGTCTTTTTGGCGTTGAATTGGAGATATAAGCACCCAAAGGTTCTCGGGGAGATAAATAACCTCTCGATCCATGATTGGTTCGAATGATTAATAAGCACATCACTCGAAAGAGATCGAGATTCATATTATTCAGAACTCAATGTAATACGGTTTCTCGATAGAAAGGGACAGAGAATGAGATAAATGAATACATGGATCAGAGCTTCTAGTGACTATATCACAATGGAGTGTAGAGGTATAATTTAGCGAGTTTTACAAATTGTGATCTAAAGTTGAGAGACCTCAGGCCTTCCTTACTTCTTCTAGTAAATCTCACAGCCATGATATCGTTTAATGTCCTCACAATGTTGCGAATGGAAACAGGAGGGCTTTTATCGTCGCTATAATGCTTGCTTTTAAGGATGTTACTTGGAGTGGCAATTTGTAGACGAAAGTGTGGGAATAGAGGTGTTATATCGTGGCGAAGTCGAGCGCACAACTATCATACCGGAAACATTGTCTTCATTATTTGTATGAGAACCGGCTGTCATGGAAGTTCGATACGTTCGATATTCTTGGTATTGATATCACAAGGTGATTGTTACTGTTGCTATCATGTTCTTCTCGTTGTTTTCTCTTTGCTACTGAGATGGAAATCAGAGGACTTTGGCTGAACACAACATATGTTGTCCTTGAAAGTCTTAGAGGCTCAAGAAACCCGCGATCACGTAAAGTACCGTCTTTGAGAGTATTATGAACAATGAAAGTTATGTGTCTGTTGCTTGATGACGAAGTTTAAGTAGCAAGACCCTGACCATTGATACGGGAGGACACAGTGAATTTGGAGGATGCATGAATTTGCTTGCATAGAACGACGAACCGATCAATGTAATGATATTAACCCAGAAATTCACAAAAGGAAGAGATACTTTCACAGTCTGGTACCGCTGTAGATCATTTTTCACTCTCTATTCACTTGTGCCGGTCTTTACCTCTTTCGCCCAATTCTTGTATAAATTACAGGAAGTACTGTGGTCTGGGGAGTGTCCAGCAAGTTGTAGTATGAATTACCAAACACTTCGGAGCTTCCACTATGGAATCTTTGGAAAGTCCGGAAATAAATTAAACACCCTCGCTCGGCACTTACCCTGGAAATTGTCAACATCGAGAATGTCCGGAGAAGTTGTTAAACCCCATCATAATGTTGCATGATTTGACATAAGATCTTGCGAGGATCAGGGGTAAAGACCTTACATAGAGACGATGTGGGGTTAAGTCCCAAGCTAAAAAATCGTGAAACCTTATAAAATGTGATTCAAGCAATCTGTACGAGAGCGAAAGTTCGGGCCATTAATCAAGATATCGATTAATGTAAAACTCTTTTGTTCTATACGAAAAGCGATTGCCAAAGAGCTTTTGACTATTGGCATGAATTTGTGTATCGATTTGAAAGCATGAGGTCGTCTGAAGAATGGGATGAAAATATTTGACATGATTTCGAGGGGGACGTGCCATCATCTCCTGGAGAGCCCTATTTAATTTGAACTTTAAAACACGACAATAAACATCGGTCCCTTATACTTTCAGCTCCGCCAGGCAGGGTTTTGGTTTGTACCAAGGGAAGAATGGGGGAGCTGAGATACCTGATCATCGCAACAGAGGTTTTGACTTAAGGTTAAATCTAAGGTTACTCGTATTGTCAGGAATTATGAAGATGCATACTTTGATAAGTAGTGAAGGCTGGTACGTGCCATTAGGCGGTCTAGATTTCTGCAGGCATGAAGTGGCCAAGATTTGTAGCAGCGCAGCATATAGGGGTTCAAAGCTTGATTTGAGAGCTAAAGCTCGGCATTCTTCTAACGCCTTATGCGGAGCCTCCATTTTACAGGACAAAAAGTATAAAGACTCGGCTAAATTTGGTTCGTACCCCTAAGGGAACAAGGCTGACAGGGATAACCTGGATGAGCTCAGAAGTCAAAATATAATCAAGCTTTGTTAAAATGAGACATCATAATGCCGGCGAATAACATGGGATGGCGACTACCGAAATGGACAAAATTGATTGATTGAATGCTTATTCTGGAACAAAGGTCTAGAATCATTCATATTTTCGGGAACCCTCCGTCATCTAGTCGAGAAGTAGTTTGGTTCTTCTGTGTGGAGAAACGACGCTAAGCCCTGATTCTCATAGCTCGCGAGGCATTGATAATGAGCTATACTCAACGAGTGCAACTTGAAACTGTAAAACTTTCGATACTATGCAGAAGCGTCGTTCATAAATTACATCGTTCTACACTGCCGAGCCAACTTCCACAACTAACGTAACATGAAAACTTAATGGAAGTTCTTCCATCAATCACACATGCATTGTTATGGAGTACAAACAAACACCAAGAGCTGGAAACTGGCCGAGAATTTGGGATTACCCTTCAAATGTTTCCCCTATTGACTTCCTTTTGACTTTCATACTTTTTAAGAAACCAATGAAGTTATACGGAAGTTAAACATATTGCATTGTCCTCATTCTCGTGAGTGGAAATCTTGCTTGGGATCTGATAGGATATTTGGGATAGCATTGCCTATCTTCCGTAAAAGATCTCGTACCTGTTAAGCTTGGCAAACGTAATGAGGAATTTCGCAGCGTTGGGAGAACATCATTAGATCTGCGATCACGTAACCTGGTCATTGCCAATAGAAATTCATCAACGAAGACCACCCGCAGATGCGAAATACCTCTGTATATCGGAGCTCAAGTTTTTGTATAAGTAGGAGGCGTGTTCTCCTTCATTACTCTTTCATCACACACTCATCTAATCATCCATCAGCACACTCTTTCTCACATACTCCGAACAATTACACTCATTTTGTTCCTTCAAAATGGTTTATCTCACAAGCCTCATTGCCTTTTTGGCCAGCACTGCTTTAGTTTCTGCAGCTCCAGGTTCTGTGAGATCACCCAATTCTACTATTACTACGCGCAAAGTACTAACAGTTCATTTTATAGGCCCCAGCAGCTCTCGATGCGCGTGCTGATTGTACGTTTACCACCGCCGCTACTGCTCAAGCCTCAAAGACCAGCTGCACTACTATCATCTTGAACGGTATTGTGGTTCCAGCTGGAACCACTCTTGATTTGACTGGCCTCAAAACCGGTACAAAAGTTATCTTCCAAGGAACTACCACGTGAGTTATTTCCTTTGTATGCATGGGATCATTCTAACAATATTGCAGCTTTGGCTACTCTGAGTGGGAAGGCCCTCTTGTTTCCATCTCCGGACAAGATATTGTTGTCACCGGTGCATCCGGAAATAAGCTTGACGGTGGCGGAGCCAGATGGTGGGATGGACTTGGCTCTAATGTTTCTGCCGGAAAAGGCAAAGTTAAGCCAAAGTTCTTCTACGCTCACAAATTGACTGGATCTTCCAGTATTACTGGTTTGAATTTCCTCAATGCACCCGTTCAGTGCATTTCTATTAGTCAATCTGTCGGATTGTCGCTTGTCAATATTAACATTGATAACTCTGCTGGAGATGCCAACGACCTTGGTCACAATACTGATGCTTTTGACATCAATTTGAGTCAAAACATTTACATTTCCGGAGCAATTGTAAAGAACCAAGATGATTGTGTTGCTGTTAACTCTGGCACTGTAAGTTTATCCCATTCCCCAACATCAGTGAATTTTTCTGATCAATAATAGAACATCACTTTCACCGGTGGAAACTGCTCTGGTGGCCATGGTCTCTCTGTTGGTTCCGTCGGTGGACGATCCGGCACTGGAGCCAACGATGTCAAGGATGTGCGATTCCTCTCTTCTACCGTTCAAAAATCAACCAATGGCGTTCGAGTTAAGACTGTCAGCGGTGCCACAGGTACTGTCTCCGGCGTCACTTTCCAGGACATCACTCTCGTCGGCATCACCGGCGTTGGTGTTGATGTTCAACAGGACTATGAAAATGGCAGCCCTACTGGAACACCAACTGGCAAGGTTCCAATCACTGGATTAACTGTAAGCAATGTTCACGGTACTGTTACTGGTGGCCAGAATATTTATATTCTTTGTGCAAACTGTTCAGGCTGGACATGGAATAAGGTTGCTGTTACAGGTGGAACTACCAAGAAGGCTTGTGCCGGTATTCCTTCAGGAGCTTCTTGCTAAGCTCGAGGCTTTCTTGAACTACTCAACGAAAGAAGTCATGGCAGCTAATCATCGTTGATAATCATGGGGTAACTAAAAGGGGGATAATGAGTTGAAGGCTTTTGGAGGAACACTTTGGTGGTTTGTTATAAGAATTCTGTTGTAGATGGTGGCAAAAAATTGGGCATATAACCATAAGAGTCAATGGGCTCTATAGTTTAGACATATACTTTTACCTAGATTCATTTCCGTTTATTCTGTACAATGTATTCGTGATTGTTCGCTGACATCTTCCCAACGCTCGCTTAAGGTGATCACCACTATAACTTTTCTTCGAGTTGGGATTTTATGAGCTAGTGGTTGGGGGGCACATTTACTTTTTCAAAGTCAGTCAAGGAAGACTAATACCTCTGTAACCGATGCAATTCTGACAAGACAGAATTTGAATATTGTGTCTATGAGCTGAAGATTACTTTCTCTGTCATCTTGATCAATAATCGATTCTCTCGTCGTTGCTACAAGTCTTTCACTACAAAGTCGCATTCCCAATTCAAGCTATGCCAAATTTGGTAAAAAAAAGTCGCAATAATGTCATTTTTATTCGGGAACGTTAATGTAGATCTAATGAAGAGGCCGTGAATTATGCGAAGTCAATTCCACTTCCTTTACTTCATTTGCGGATTCTGCAGCTTGCAGTTGAGATTTGAAGCTCCCTTTAGCAGATTGGGTATCGGTTGAAAGAGTATCGTCTTCGCCAATATATGCAAGGGGACTGAAAGTGGGTGTTTGAGCCCAGGATAGTATATCTACCCCCTGAGCGGTGAATTGTGATGGCGCTAAGAGACCGATAATGGGTAGAGCACCCCCTGATGCTGGTAACTGTAGCGGATTATCAGAATTGCAGTAGTTATCAAGAAGTGCAATAAATTCTTCTTCTTTGACTGATGCGATTTCTCTTACAAAGTCTCCGTTTTTGAGTACTTCGGGATTCTCGCTAATGATGCCTATATCGCTCACAATACCCAATCTGAGAGATACTGCTTTTTGACCCTTGCTGTTCTTGTAAAGACAAAATGCATCTTGGAATATGGTTCCGGCGGCGTAGTTGGATTGGCCTATTGATCCAAACACGCCAGCGATAGAAGAAAGAAGTATAAAGAAATCGAGGTTATCCGGTAGAGCTCTATGGAGATTCCGTGTGCCCTGGACTTTTGGAGATGTTGCTGCCGACCATTCTTCGAAACTCATCTTCTCAAATAGGAAATCCCAGTACTTCTCAATACATGTCATTTTTTGGAATATCAGATCCAGTTACCTTTAAAACCATCGTAGCTTGCAAGCATCCTTAGCCGGGAGGAAAGGCTTTAGAGCACTGCGAGATAGCTTTTCTTAGTTGATCAAAAGATGTAATGCCGCAGTTGGGTGCTTCGATAGAAATTACCATAGCACGTAGCTTGATTAGCCAAGAGATAGTAGCATTTGTCGCAGGCCCAGACCTTGATAAAAGAATGAGATATTTTGCTCCTTTATCAGCCATCCACAACGCTGCACTTCTATCCAAACCACCCAAGCCACCTTCTATTATGGATGAAGACTTTGAGTCAAAATTCTACAGTGCTTGCGGTTGAATAGTTGCCTGTTATCAAGAGTTATTAAATAAATGGGAAGTCAAGCCATGCAAATAATTTGAAAACTTACAGGGATTATATCTGCTCCATCGACGCTTAAGGCTATCTTTCCAGATGTTTTACCGCTCTGCAATAGTCTC
This sequence comes from Botrytis fragariae, assembly GCF_013461495.1. Lineage (NCBI taxonomy): Eukaryota > Fungi > Ascomycota > Leotiomycetes > Helotiales > Sclerotiniaceae > Botrytis > Botrytis fragariae. The sequence continues at coordinate 222,103 of NW_023500991.1, read as the reverse complement.
ATGACCTCTTTAAGATTCCCGGTAGACATTAAGTGAAAAGGTTTGAAAGAATGAAATATTCCTCTATGAAAATAGTCGGTGACATTAAGCATTGTCTTTCGAATTTTTTGGTCTCTCAATATTAATAGAATCGATGGAGATCGCGGTGTATGTGATATTATTTACAAAAGATGGCATAGGTAACTTGGTATTGGTGTATCTATCAAGCGTACCGAGCTCAATAAGTCTTCCATAGGGCACAGTCAACTCCCAAGTTGCGATCAACGCGTCTCCAGACAATGAATTGAGGTAAAAATCTATGCCAATACGAACGAGAGTGATCAAAAGGATATTCTGGCAAGTCGATCAACAGCTTTTATTGGAAATTACAAGAACTTTGAGGCTCTTTCACAAAATCAAAATTGATCTTGTAGCCTAAGGAACTCGAGCGACCAGCCAATTCTTTCACGAGGATAGTGCTGGAAGTGTTACACGATGAGGTAGAGTGGTATCTCAGTCCTGATTTGGGACTTAATCTGTCGGAAATATCCTTGACGCAGCGTTGTAGTGCAGGATGTAGCCCGATTTCCAGAAAATCGCAAACTTCAAAACTGCAGTTTCTTACACCCAGTTTCCTCCTGGCAGATGATGTTGCTGTAGCCACAAGATCATAATAAGCCTTCGAAAAGTTAAATTTACTCACCATATTTCTGACCCAATATTGAGCTTGGATGAGGCTCTCCAAGTCGGCGATACGTTTACCTGTGACCGAAGATATCATAATGATAGGCGATAGGGGAGTTTGACCTATCACCAAGGTTTGTAGTAGGTGAGAGTATTCATCTGCCACATCGTTCATTTGAGGGGAATGATAAGCGGAGCCAGTTTTCAATTTGTGCCCAAATATCCCATCAGTATTCAGTTGTTGTTGAAGCAAATCAATATCGCTTTCCAATCCTGAGACGGCCACATTGCAGGGGCTATTAACAAATGCTATAGTGAGGTTCATGGAGTTGGAAAGGCCCAGTATTTTCGTTATATGTGGCTGAACTTCGAATTGTGCAAGGCTGATGGATATCATCGCCCGAGGATGTTGTTCACAATTTTGTCGAATTTCCTTAGCCACCTGCTCCTAAAAAAGCCACTTTGCATGCAGATTCGAAAGACAGACCAACACACGCGTAACTGAAACTTGATTTCTTAGTTCATGTGTTTTATTATGGGGACCTTGAGAGTTACCCGCGCTGCCGTCATTTCGCCAGAGGAATGGCGGTCTTGTTATCTGGCCCTGGAATCTCATGGCCTCCTTCGTGTGTGAACATCTATCTAAGATCTCTTTTAGACAAATCTGTCAGAACGGGGCCAAATCTGAGATACGACTGATCATTGCAGCCCCAAATATGCGCCGTAGGTAGATCTATAATCTCTCCATGTATGTCAGGCTGTAAAATTACAAACTCTTCTCGCTCGAACAACGCGGTCGGATGCATCGGTATATCACCGGAGAAGAAAATTGCACATTTCAAATTGAATTTCACGTTCTCTTGATGTTTACGGAGGATTTGTTGATGAAAGATTAACGTGGCGGCTACGGAGACACCACTCGAGAAAGCAATGATGCCATCATATAGACCGAATTCGGAAATGTAGTCTTGAAGATCAAGGAGGTCTTTAGTACAGCTTGCTTTGGGAGATTCGTTTGCGTATTGGAAGGTTTGTGTGCGGGGTGCAACGAGGCCAGATAAACCTGTGGAGATTGAGCTGGGGGGGACGAAACAGGAGATGCGAGAGAGAAGAGGTGAGAGATCTTCACTGACCTGGAGCAATGGGACAGGAAACGGAGCCTTCGATGAAGTCATGTGTGGTGGGGAGAAAGAGCGTACCGGTTGCGACTGTATCTACTAATAACCAGCAATTGTAAGAAACGATGATCGGGTCATTCAAGTTGATGTTGCCGATGCAAATAGTGTTCAGTCGATGGTTGGTTGGATGGTGGATAAATCCGGAAGGATTGATTATGTTGTTCATAGTGCTGGCGTGAGTCGAGATCTCTCTGTATTTTCTTATCTCTATTGATCTTGTTTCCTGTCCAGAATTATCCTGTAACAACATTCTTTTTACTCGAATGCAGCTTTCTAACCGTATTCTAGCTAGGAGCTCCCTCTCTTAAGCCGACCTCTGACGTTGATATCGCCAATTTCGACCAAATTCTTTCAGTCAATACCCGTGGAACAATGCTTATCACACGAGCAATAACTAAAGCCATGTCAACACAAGAACCTCTCACGACTAAGAGTCACCATGGCGACGAACGCAGTCTGGGTCGAGGATCTATTGTGCATATCGCAAGTGCGTTTTCGTATATTGCGGCGCTGGGAATGATGGCACATGTTGCATCCAAGCACGCGATGATGCGAATTGTTAAAGTTGCCGGTATGTTTACTTTTTTTATATATCTACCATATTTGGCCATCTGAATAGAGCCCCGTTCTCGAGATTTCGCAACTAACATAAACCAAGCGCTCGATAACGCGAAATACCAAATCCGCATGAATGCACTCTGCCCAAAGTGGGTACAAACTTCAACGTAGTATAGGTCGATGGAAGGGACTCGAAGCAGTTATTCAAAAAGCTTCACCGGCAGGAAGAGCGGCTAGGGCAGAAGAATTGGCGAATGTTGCAGTTTCTATGTGCAGTCCTTCTGCTAGTTACGTCAATGAATCAGAATTTATTGTTGATGCTGGTATGACAGTTACGGGTCATATTTGAGAGATCGAACGGAACATGAGAGTCTGGGAATTGCAATTGCTTAACGTTGGGAGATTAGGTAAGGGAGATAATTCAAATTGCTGCTATGTTAATTGCTTGATTATGGCTATGAATCAACACACGATATCTTAATTTCATGATACCTGGACTGAATTTTGACGTCAAAATCTAGGATATGTCCATCACTCTATTCAAGTACAACTTCCTCTGTTATTCACTCAACTACTTTCCACTCTTTTTCACCTCTATACTTTCCATTTCTATCTTTCTTACCCTGAAGTCACTGCTAAACTTTATCTTCATATTCGTAAAGTTACTTCTTTGGAGATTATCGCACGATTTTTCTCTCAGCCAAAATATCAAGATCTCCAAATTCAAGACTCTGGACTGCGTGTTCTACACTGGTTCTTAAAGTCTAGACGTTCGGTATAGTTACCGAAATTATCATTCAGACTGCGAAAGAGAAGAAAAAATCGGAATTTTACACCGCCGATCGCGGTTTTCTTTTCGTCGAAAATTGTAAGGAGTGTGAGCGCGAGTTGTTGCCATTGTTTTTTTTTACACTTTTTGTGTTTGTATTTGACTAGTCATACTATTGTGGAAGTTTTTTCAGGGAAATTCAAACAGAAAAGAGGGATTTACCACAGAGCCTATGGTCTTCGTTTTGAAGCGACGAGGAGACTCTATATCCAGCATTGTGCTTGAGTCTCACGGTATATTGGGGATTGAACATTGGGTGTCGGGTGCTTATTTATAGTCTGTCGAGTCTTTACGAATTCTAAAGATATCTCGATAGTCAAGTCGAGAATAATATCATTATCTTTCTCAAAATAGGGACTGTTGTTCTTTACGTGTATTTGATATTCACCCCAAAGTGAACGAGTCTCGTGATCAAATACAGAAGATGTTCTATCAAATCCTCGACACAACACACTTTGAGGCCAAGTTCTCGCCCCTCCGAGTTAGCTGGTTGTTTTTTCCGTTGGGAACTGTTGCATGGCTACGATTCCTAGTCTTCATTTTCATAACTAAAATGAAGGGAATGTCTTGAGGAGATTTTTTTCTTTTTAAATAGTAAATAACGAATGATATAGTGTGGTGTGTGTTGTCATCTACACTGTCTTATCTTATCACTTACGATCTCATCGCATAATTTTTCTGTTTTTATTGTCGCTTACCCTCTTACAAGCTCATCAAGAATAATTCAGGTGCTAACATTAATGCATATTTCTTTGATCACAACCATGATATATTCGCAACCTGTATTTTCCTTGAAGATACCCTGTGCGCCAAAATCAACCACTTTCATCAAATCTCGCTTTCCCATAAGCAAAGTCGTGTAGCTTCAATACCATACTCTCTGTCAAAAGAAAACTGATCAGGGCTCTTCGTGAGAATATAACCTCCCATGGTGTAAAAGTAAAACACAGTAAGATCCATTGTTGTCGCAGTGAAGAAAATGAGGGGTAAGTGGATCCTCCTCGTCTGTTTAGCGAGGATAGCCACATGCGTTGTTGCCAAGAACTTTGCGGGGCTTCGGAAATGGTGTAATCACTAACTATGAACGGCTAGTGCGGGTTCTTTTGAATCCGTTTTATTAGTACATCCAGGAAATCAGCCACTCTCTCTTGGACGAGTGAATCAGCAGACATGTCTTTCCCGCATGACCACATGAGGTTGGAGCCTTCCAGTCTCGACAATCGGGTTATAAATAACGGTATTGAGTGTAGATGTATCGTATTTGATGAAAGGATAAGCTGAAGTATAAATTATTTTTGAATTCATATGCTGGTCAGAAAATTTCGCCACTGTTACCTCTGACCAGCCAGGCGCTTCCCAAAGGAGATGAGCTAGTTGAGTGTGAAGATTGAGCATAGAAAGCTAAGGACGGTTATACACATGACTTTTCCAACAATCTTACAATGCGGCTCCCCCAGCTTCTTAGCTATCATTGGGAAGCTCGTCTCATCTCATAACACGGGTTTCCATCTATTGCCATTTTTTTGTCTAACGGTGCTGTCGTTTCACTGCTTTCATATCCATTCATTCGTCATCAGGAACTGGATTATACACTCAAGCCTCATGTGGGAAATACGAAGATTTCTTCATGTGATCTTGAAACTTTTTTTCTTTAGATTGCATAAGCCCTGTAGACTTAGTTCTGGGAGCGACATGGAATATAGATACTTGAGGAGGTCTAATGGCCTATTTTCCGTAGGCATGAGCGGCGCCTGGATTGATTTTTAGAGATCTTATGACGAGAAACCCCATTTCTACTAGTACACGAAATTCACTCTCTAACACACCTTTTTGTGCCAATAGCCTTGGGGGCCTGCAGAATAACCTCGACCTCAAACTTTTCTTTGTAGATATAAGTGTATCAAAAGGAAAAGCTAAATAGACTTTGCCTCAACCTCCAAATTATTTGTGACCTAGATCAAAGATGAGACTCTAGTTGCGATTAAGAGAAGAATATGGTGACAATCATACAAATGATTAAGAAGCAGGAGAAAAGTCGAGTTAATGTTTATATTTGTTAGCATTACCACCAAAAAGTCTTTCTGGTTGTCGCTGAGCTGTTTTGGTTATCATTAGAGTTGGAGACTTAGCCCTTACGTGTGTAAGAATGAAATGACGGCGGGGAGGCAACAAGAATTATAGTCGACGGCGAGCTTTTGTTGTACCTCTATCTATCTCGAAACTACCAAAAACCTTAGTGCGGTCTCCATCTCTGTCACTTTTTTCCCATGAGTTATAGTTCCGTTTGGGTATGAGGGTCAAGAGGGGCAGTAATATCAAATTCCAAGAGAGATCCACTCGTACACGGACTGGTTCTTCTGGTAGACTGCTGCGAAGCCCTTTGATTGTTTGGAAGATTATTGGCGTTGACCGATGGATCAGAGCAGGAGTTTCCCTCTTGACTGTTGCTTGAGATCACAAACTCGTTTTACTTCGGTCTCTTGAAGAGCTATCAGATGTCTAGTTGGCGATTTCCAATCCCAAAACCTTCAACATCTAAGCCGTTCACTAGTATGTTCTTCAATCACATGTTCAATCATAAGACCTCTTCCCCTGAAGTAACTAGAAGACTAAAAGATTCACTTATAAAAAACAGGAAAATGCTTTCCTTTCCCACATCCAAGAGAAACGGCTATTGGCCTGGTAAGCGACATAGCACATGATTGTGCTTTTTAGCGCATAGAGTGCTATATATACATCTCAGTTGATCAAATCAAATTCTAATTGCAAAAAGAGTATGCTTGAAGGTCGACAGAAAGTATGTGGATTCAAGTCGTGGCATCTGCGCAATTGTGACTACCGTGAAACATGGCTTTGGAAGCAAAATTTCCGTCTATAATTCTTATTGCCGTCGGAGAACTCATAGGTTCCCTTGTTTCGATAATGATTAATGGAATCAAACGATAGCTATCGCTCTGGTCATGGAACGACAAAAATAAGAATGTCTATTAAGATTTTATCCTCGGAACTCGTTAGACTAATTGGTCTTTCTCTGTCATTGAATGAGTGCTTCGATTTCCATCTTTTTCTGCTTCAAAAAGTCACAAATAAATCTTGGAATCAGCTCGCCATGAACGTCCCCTGTTACCATACTCTTATTTGAACACAAAAGACTCTTCTCTGGATAGATGCTGGTGCTTTTATATTAAGGAAGTAATGCAGTTGTGTTTCTAGTGGGTCATGTTACCGTTAAGGTAGTTTCCTATGGTATAAGAAATGGCGTATATAAGAGAGAGGTCTTTTGCCAACTTAATTTTTTCTTGCATTTACAAGCAAGCGACGTAAAGCGAGGCTAGAAACATGGTGATCATTGAGTGACGATTACTTTGTCGTTTCTGAGACTACCAAGACCTCCAGTCCAAACAGTCCAGGCTTGGAGTGCGAGTTCAACTGTAGATATTCAATGCAAAGGAGAATCTGCTGTCCAATTTGGAAAAGATTTCCAGAAGAATGACAGTATGATCGGAACTTTGTGACAGTAAAAATATCAAAAACAATACAAGCAAAGACTTGTAGAGGATCAAACATCTCCCACAATACAATTCGCCATAACGAATACAAATTCGGATGTATTCCACTGACAGACTCTGGTATATGTACTGGAAATCCTGGATATATACAAAATTATTTTCTCATGATGTGTTTTATCTCAGAGATGCACAATTTTCTGAGCCCCTATATGCCGAGAAAGTGATCATTAAAGATACTAGCGCTGCCGAAACGAGAACCCTTGGGATGAAACAGGGTTATTGCTAGGCTCAGTTGGAGTTTAGTTGAGGTATTTCGAGCGGTTGAATAATTGTTAGTGAATTATCATGAGCTTTTATTCATCCGATAATCAGAAGTGTAATGGAATGAGGAGTCTGAGATCAAATGGAGTCCGGAATTCGACATAAATTGCGACTCTCAAATCTACCTCGTAGCTAATGAGAATTTGATAGCTTTTTGGTTCTTGAGGATAACCGCATCAGCAGTATTTGTTATTTTGTCTATATAAATTGTTACAAAAGAACATACAGACTCTGAAATCAAGATCCGAAGCAATAGAGTATCTCCGCCGAACAACAGGCAAATCGAGCGCTAAAAGCTTAGCTTACCTACGTAGTAGTGATCTTCGCTTGGCGTTTAAGCTTTTCATAGAGAATCTAGTAATGCTAGCATGTGCATATCAAGAAACAAATCACGAGAATCGGTCATATAGCCATAAAATCCACATGCACGATCGTGAAAACAAAAAAAGTGTAAAATCTGATGAGAATCAAATGACTTGAAGCTTGACGCCAGCCTCTTCCAAGCCTTATCTATTCTCGGAGAGGAGAACAGCAAAACAACTCCGTAAACCGGGAGTTCACGTTAGAATTTCGAGGTTTTGATATTATTACATCTTGTTTTAGGGCACAAGTGATGTGATCTATTCGTGCCCTCTATTCTCTCTTACACGGTATAAAGTTTGCCGCTGTTTCATTATTTACCCAACTATCCCACATCCCACCTATACCCTCGATTCTTTTGACCTATCACCAATGAGCTGTTGTCACACGTTCATAGTAACTAGCTTAGATTACTGGGCATTCACATCCGCTAATATGTAGTTATCACCATTCTTGGTATATTATCTCCCTTTCGAGACTATCATATGTTTTACCTAAGCCATGATTCTTCAACTGTGATAGCTGCGACCTAAAGAGTTAAATAAACCCCCAGGAGTCTATCCATTGTTTTATCATTCAGATAGTTAGCCCCACATAGATCTGAGATATGGCTGTCCAAGGTACAATGAGCGTGCTTTTAGAGTCTTCTTTAGAAGAGGATTCTGATCGAAGAACGAGCTGCAATGTCAAAAAACACGGCTTAATTGGCTGAAGTTCAGAAGCAAGAAACAGTAGTTATATCGACGGCAATAGACAGATACCTGCTGTTATTAAAGCATCAAATTGGATGATAATCTCGCCTCTTTTTCTAAAATGTTGTCCCATAAAAACAGTAGTACCGCATTTTGTCGTTGAGATGAACCGAATGCAACAGGTAAAAGTCACTATTTGTTTCTCTGCAAGCATTTGAATATGGTTGGCGACATCAAATTGAGGCTTTTTGAGGCTTATATGCTCACAGCATGAATTTTTCATGGCTCAGCTCCACTATCTCACCAGCCTTTCCTAGCTTTCTATCATTGGGTGGGTCTATTCTCCAGAAGTTTTACCCATTCATACTTTATCACAGTCCTGAATATGACCTATCCGTTTAACATTCTGCATAGAGCCTACTGAAAGGATGAATCATACAGGTATATAAGTTCCTGCTTCCTTTTTCATTTGATAATCTCTAAACTAACTAAATACACCTCTTACCGTACTCGAGGGCGAAGTAATTTGATAGCACACGAGAAAGTTACATATTTACAATAACATGCGTGGAGAGTGGTTATTTCTGTACTGAGCGGGAATGAGACATCATGTCTTCAGACGAGGAAAGTTACAAGAGCATCGACAGTAACGGAGAGGACTAACATCCAAAAGCAATTGATAACCATCTGAGACTAAGTTCGACAACACTGCAAACTAGCTCTACCCTTCTCACCCTTTCAAACAATGTATACACACAAAACTCTGGAAATGTTAAAGTGGGAATGCTATGAGGAAATATTATCACCGCATTACTCAGCTAGAATCATGACTTTTTGTACTTAATTTTCAGATCTGAAATCTTGCAATCGAAGAGTATATAAGTTTCTCAAAATTCGCTTACATCTCGTTTGATATACTTGGCAGGTAAGTATCACTACTGTTCATGAACATACATGATTCTAGTAAATCTAAATTCTTGGATAAATGGTATTTTCCTCTTATCCCGAATGATTCCGGAAAAGTCATGGAGTCTAAATTCCACATACCGCCGCTTTCATATCCATCCACCTTTTATTTCCGCTCACTCACTAAAGATCGACACATCCGGAAACATCCCGTATCGTGTTTTCTTTTCACAAAAATACATAGGTACGAAACTCTCAGCTCGTCTCTTTATTCCGCTGAAGATCAAATCTTCCACTATGCTATATTTTCTGCACAAAGAGGGCGTTTTCTTTTTCAATCAAAATGCGACAAGTATCTAACCGAAAAACAAAACTCGGAAAACGTGGAAAATCTTGATTGAGGGGTTTCAACAATAATAAAAATATATACACTTGTAAATTGACAGTAAAAAATGAATGATCACCAAGATGACAACCAAATCCCTCGCCCAGAAAATGACCAAATATACGCGGACCACTCCTCAATCACATCTCTAGAGGTCCTTTTTCATAGATACACCTACCTCCCTCTCCTAGATAATTATTTCGTGGACTCATTGTCCAAATCACACTCAACGTGTGAGGTGGCTTATAAACTACCTGATTGTTGATTTAGGACTCAAGACAGAGGTCGCTAGTAAATCAGCTAATCTATAAGTTCAGTACCCCACTTTTCGGTCACCCCTTTTTTCAGCCATCTTATAAAATATATATATACAATTTTTAAACTTTAATAATTCAATAACTATTCAATTATAGTATAATCTTCTATAATATTAATTTTATATATATTATTGAAGTCTACTCTATTAATTTTATAATCACTAGCTTTGATTTGAGCTTAATATATAGCTTTAATTCTAGAAAACTTTGAATTTGAGTTAATATTAATTTTCCTCTTTTTTTTAGATATAATATATTCTAATTTATATTCTAATTCCTTTATTCGATACTTAAACTTTATAATTTTATAATCCTTAATATTAAATACTTTTTAAATTTTTCAAAAGAGTAATTAATAAATATATAAGTTTGTTTCTTTTTCAGATTCCAATATTAATATATATTTTTATAGATTATTTGCTTTTTGTAGTATTTTTTATTAAATTAAAAATAAATCTATATTCTATTGAAATATAAAATTATTATTTAAAATCGAATTCAGATTTTGAATTTCTTTATTACTATTTTTAAATAATAATCTGAACAAAAAGGCTTAATATAGTTTTGAGACTATAAATCTAAAGCTTTTCATTCTGAAATAATATTATTTAGAATTAAACTTTTTAATCTTGCTTTTTAATAATATATAAGAAAATTCCTTTTATCTATAAATATAAAATTAAATAGTAAACCTAATTTATTAAGTTTATATTAATATTCATATTTTAAAGAAAAGAATATTGATAAATCAAGAGATTATAGTATATATAATATATATAAAGGAAGGAATAAGAAGTATATATTATTCTTGAAGTATTTAAATATAAATTGAGTAATTTTATAACTTTTATATTTATTTAAAACAAGTAATCTAGCCTTTTTTAGGTTAAAAAAGATGATTTGAAAAATAAAGATTTTTTTTAGTTATATTAGATTTATTTTTGTTGGAAATTACATGTGTAGCATGTGTGTGGCACATGCACACCACTATAAAACTCCTTCTTTGGACTTCTCGAATATATAGATTATATATATATATTCAATATATTACTCTTTATACGTAACTTGCTGTCTATTTCTGATAGGTTATAAGTGCTATGTTATAAAAAGCTTTATTTTATCTTTTTTATAATGCATTTGATACGATAATTCATGCTATTCAAGTATGGTGAAATCGACTGATATCGAATCATTCTAATCGAAATATGGATTTCTTGTTGTCTTCAAAGGTGATAACTGGGTGGACTTTTATGAGTGTATTACACTTGTAATGCTAGGAGCTAATATACTAAGAATGTATATAGAGAAAGAAAAGATACTAGTAGATCTTTGCTTAGAAATTATAGATTGGAAGAATAAGAAAGGAATTACCATTAATATTATTAATTTCTATCTAATCTTGATATATTGCTTTCAATTGGTATCTTTATTTATAGTAGACAATCTTCTAGATGTTTAAGTAAAGCTATTGATATTCAATAACACTATGAATTCTCAATATATTCAGAATCTTCAAAGATTATTTATTTATGAATAATTCGATTCAAAAATAAAGATTATTCAAGTTTTTCTTGATTATCTTCTTGAATATTAATATAAAATGTTTAGAATAAAGTAATCTATTATTAATATAAATATTTATACTTAGCTTTTAAGCGTATTATCAGAAACAAAAGTCTAATAAATATAATATAACTTTATTATATTTATGAATATAAATCTTCAAAATGTATTATATACTTTTCAATAAACTAAAAGGATTCCTTAAGAAATAATAAATCAATTAGTAATAGCTAATATTGTATAAAGAAATATAAGAGAAAGAGATAATAAAAAAGCTTAAAGAAGAAATAGAAAAGAATATAAAGAATATTATAGAAATAGAAGAAAATATATATTTAAAAAAAACTATACAAATTTGTTAAATTCTAGTAAAATCATTAAGATTGAATTTTATATTTGCAAATTCTATAAAAAGAAAGGATACTAATAAGATATTTGTTAAGAGTATAATAAAACTAAAGAAGTTTTATATTTAAATAAAAAGATTAATAATAATAGTTTTATATAAATAATTATAATAAATGAATATACTAGTTCTCTTTATTCTTATATTGTAATATATACTAAAATCAAAAATGATATATGGATTCTTAATTTAGGAGTCTCTTATTATTTTACTAGCTTTATTAAAAATCTTATCAATATTATTTATTAGAATGTATCACGAAAAGTCAAGATAGTAAACTATATATATATTATTAGTATTATATATAGAATAGCTATTATAAACAATCTTATATTAAGAAATGTTTAATATATTAAAAACTTTCAAAACAATTAATTTATCTCAGTTAGGATACTTATCAAAACAGATCGAAAAATCATTTTCAAAGAGGATTCAGTATCATACTAGAAAAATGATTAGCTAGAAATAACTATAAGATATATTAATAATAATTATATTATTTAATAACTATTTATTCAATAAATATATATAATTAATATAAACTCAGAAATAGAAAAGATTAATATGAATAATAATAAAGCTAAAATTATATATTAATACTTAGATTATTTCAATTATGATTAGATAAATAAGCTAAAGAAAACTTCAAATAAATTATATTATATTAAAAAAAGAAAAGTATTAATCAAAAACTTATGAATCTTGTTTTGTAAAAAGAACAAATAAGTATTTCAATAAATATATAGCTATTTGTATATTTATAAAACTATAATGCTTATATATGAATTTATTAGGGATTCAAGAATTTTTTAAAAATAAAAATAAATATTTTATTGTAGTTGTTGATAATGTAATAAAAGGAATTTAGCTTAAATTTATAAAAAATAAATCTATAGAAATTATTATATTTATATTAATATACTTTATTAATTAGATTAAAAAAAGTTTAATTATAAGATTATTATTATTAAAGTAGATAATGGGAAAAGTGAATTTGGAATATTTTTTCAAATAGAGATTAAAAAGAGAAACTTAATATTCGAATTCTTATTTTCTAGAAAACACTTTATAAATGGAGTAGCTGAAAAAAAAATTCAAAATATTAATATTATAATAAAATTGCTATTAAATAAATCAGATATTAAGCTTAGTATATAGGAATTTATTATCAAATATACTATATACCTGAAAAATAGATTATTTATTAAAATATTATCTTTTAAAAAAACAAAAATGCTTTCTATAGTGATAATACTATATGAGATTATATATAATAAATAGTTTAACTTTAAGAAACTTAGAATATTTGGTTATAGAATATAAACCAAAAATTTCTAGTAATTAGATTTGATAATTAAGAAATTCGAATTTAAAGTATTCAAAGAAGAATATATTATAATTGAAATAAATAAAAATAATATTTATTATCTTCTTAATCTTTATATTAAAACTATTATTAGAATAGTAAATATTGACTTTAATAAATATAGATATTTATTTAAAGAATTCAAAAAAAAGAGTATTCCAGAATTATTTAGAATAAAGAAAAAAAGGAAATTTTATTCATATAATAAACAAAAGATTATAAAAAAAAGAGTATAATTAATAATACAAAAAGATATATAAAAAAATATATACACCAATAAGCAAAAGAAAGCTCAAATTCAAAATAAATTAGAAAAAGCTTGAATCTATTCTTTACAAATATTACGATAATAATAATTATAGAGAATTGAATACTTAGCATAAAATATATAAATATTTATATTTTCAAAATAAAAAGTATAAATAATTATAGAGATTCTAAAAATAAAATCTATTTCAATAACTACTTTAGTTTAAATTATTCTAAATAAGAATTATAAGAAATAATTAAGAAAGATCTTTAGTGATTAAATTGTTTAATATATAGTTATACTATATATTGCCTTTATATATTCTAAAGACTTTTTAATTAATAATTCTAAATCAATATTAAAAAAATCAATAAAATTTGAAGATATTATATAAAAGGATACTTAAATATAAATGGAAATAATCAGAAATGAATTATAAAGTCTTAAGGATAATAATATCTTCAAAATCATAAATAAAGTTATACCCATAGGCCAAAAGCTATTAAACAATAAATATATTCTGAGAAATAAACTAGATTATTTTGATAAATTAGTTAAAAGAAAAGTAAGACTAATAATCAAGAGTTATTTTCAAATATATAGAATAAATTATCAAAAGATCTTTATTAATATAATAAGATATTCGATATTATATATTTTATTAATAAAAGCTATAATAAAAGATTTAAAGATTAATAATATAAATATTAATATTGTTTTTTTAAATAATAAACTAATAAATACAGAAATTCTTATAGAAATATTAGAATTTTTCAAAAAAATCTTTCCTGAAATTAAATTCAAAAGCAAACTATATCTCAAATTGAAAAAATCATTTTATAGATTAAAATAAGTGTTAAAAGTTTAATAAACTATTATTTAAAGATTTTTCAAAGAGATTGAATTTAAAGAATTTATAATAAATTCAAATCTCTTTATAAAAAAAGGATTATATATTTTATTATATATAAATAATCTATTAATAATAGGAAATTATATTAATATAGATTTAATAAAAAAAATGATTTTAAGTAAATGAAAATATAAAGATTTAAGCGAGATTAATATATTCCTAAATATTTAGATAAAGCGAAATTAATAAAATTGATTATTTAAAATACACTAATTAAATTATATAAAGAAAATCCTATATAGATTTAGAATTGATTTTTCAAATACTAAGAATTTATCTTTATTTTTAGATATAGTTATTCGAAATACAGAAATAGATGATCTATTATATAAAGATAATAAAACTCTTTATTTACAAATTATTAATAGTACTATCTATTTCTTCAATTATATTCAATTTGATATAATATATATTATAAACTAATTCGCTTATATTATATATATACCAAAGAAAAGTTATTTAGTATTTACAAAACATTTATTTCAATATTTTGTTAGTATATATTCAATTAGTATAATTTATTCAAATCGATTTAATATACTTTTATATAAATATTAAGTTTATATAAACTCAATATAAGGATCTATAGTTAATAGGAAATCTATTTAAGGAATAGTTCTTATTAGATATAATAATACTATAATATAATCTTTAATAAAACAAAAATCGATATCTCTTTGTACAATAGAAGCTAAGATTATAATAGCAAATAAAGATATAAAAGAATTAGTTTAAATAAAAAAGTTAATAAAAGACTTAAAAGAATATTCTAAGGAAAAGTTCTTTATTCTAACTTTATATTGCAATAATACTAATAGAGTTGATTGAATATAAAAGAATAAGTTTTATAGTAAAACAAAGTATATTGATATTTAATAATATTATATTCGAAAAGATATAGTTAATATCAAAAAGCTATATATTATATAGATTTCAGAAATTAAATAAACTATTAATATTCTTATAAAATAATTTATATATCTTGACTTTATAACTTATAGAAAAGGATTAAAATTGAATTTGAAATACTGAATATATATATATCAAAAAGAGTTAATAGATATTAATATTATATTTAATTAAATCAATTATTTTAATTGATTTGGTTAATTTGGTTGATTTAAATTGACCAAATTAACCAAATTGATTAAATCGATAAATTTCATTTATTTCAATAATTTCATTAGATTCATTAGATTCACTTTATTTATTAGATTTATTGAATTTATCAAAAACTATTTGAATTGATTGAATTGGTTAATTTATTATAAATTGATCAAATTGATTAAATTAACTAAATTGATTATTTTGAATAAATTATATAGAATAACAGATAAACTGGAAGTCTGTTTATATAAAATTGGATTTGGGTTATTTATTATACTAAAAAGGTAACTCTACAATTCGAAAATAACGAATCTGAAGTAATTCATTAATATATATATAAAAAGGATTTTACAAAAGTAAATCGAATTTATATTACTATATTTCTTAGTAAATTAGATTTCATTTAATATAAATAGAAAGAATAGAATTCAGATAAAAGAATATTCTTATATTGTGATATGATATTAGATTATAGGGTTATTGAATTCTATTAGAGATATAGATATTATAAGTAATACTAAAGTATTAGTATTATTATAGAAATTAATAAGATTTTTATAAATATATATATATATAGAGTTTATATAATTTAGATAGTAGATTCCTATTATAGGAGGAATATTGGAAATTATATATATAGTATATATGTGATATATGTATACTACTATAAAACTCCTTTTTTGGATTTCTTGGATATATAGACCATACATATATATTCAATATATCACTCTCTATACATAACTTACTGTCTATTTCTGACAATTTTATTAATAATCCACTCATTTTCTATAGTATAGAACTTCCAATTCTTATATATATGAAACTTAATAGAAAACTATTATTATTGAATACTTTTACCCTTATATATAATAAGAAATAATAATACTTTTCTTATAGCAAAAATATACTCAATAAAAGAAATCCAACTTTTTATACCAAATTACTTCTTTTAAATAAAGTATTTTTTAGTATTTCCAAATATTATATTATTCAAGCCCTAGCCTTTTATAATACCAGCTTTATTTATATTTTATTTGTTTTTTTGGCTTAATATAAATAATAGCTAGTAAATTCAACTTTTTAAAGAATTTACTAATAATTTTGATAATAGCACCTGAAATATATTAATTATCGATTCTGATTTATTTTTTGATTCGAATTTCAGAATTTTTAAGCAAAAAGTTATATATCCATTGTTTTTTAAGTATAAACTTATTCCTTTTTATTTTGAAAAGAGTTTTGCTAATTTTTTGTATCTATTGATATATAGAACTAATACTCAAAGCCTTTTAAACTAATATTTATTTAACTAATATTTTCTCTTATATCAGAACTATCTTTTGTAGATTTTGAGCACCTTTTTGATAGAAAAAATAATTTTTTATATAATATTAAAAAATAATACAAAATATCCCATAATTCAAATTAGCTTTTCTAATAATTATATCTCCTACTATAACATTGAATATTATAACAATATTATTTTTGATATAACCACTACCCATAATATAATTAATAACATATCAAATTTTTGAATCAATTGATTTAATGATTATTGAATTATTAAAGATTAAAGAAAAATGATTAATTAGAATAATAAGATTTATGAAGTAGCCGAAAAGAGGGGTGGCCGAAAAGTAGGGTACTGAACTTATTCACTAGGATATTGGATTTGAATCTTCAATACCTATACATATGCCTGCTCTGCAAGCCTTAGTCTATTCTAATTCGTATCACACCCCCACTTATTCACTCATCTACCTCTTTTAACCCTACCACTTTGATGATTCACATCCCTCTCCCACATCTTCTCATCTCCCTTCCGCCCTCCACTTCCTGAATGTGGATAGTACCGTTATTCACACCCTTTCGCGTATATATAAGTCCACTTCCACGATTACAATTCCATATCAGAGAAAATCAAATTTACAACAGTCGATCTATGGGAAACCACGATGGTATGAGGTAGGCAGGCCAAATAATCAAGCAGTGTCTTTCGAGATACTAACATTATATCCGTGGGTTGACGAGACGGATAAAGTTCAGAAACCGATATAATTGATTAGTATTTAGTTAATTTAATCGTCGCGTTTGTAGTGAAGAGTGACAATAAGAATTGGTAGTGACAGTGACCTGAGTTCTTAAATTTGCTTTCGCAGAGCACAATATATCAAAGGAGGGTTCTTCGATAGTAAAATATCAGTACATGAAGTACAATGATATCCTCATACACTCACTATTCTGATAAAAATCCAGTTCCTCATCAACACTCTATACTCGAATCGTCACTACCACATCTCTACGTCTATAGTAGAAGAAAACGAACCAAATGAAATAACTGAGTACACTCTTGATATCCTGTACAATCTTGAACTTTGTGCGCCCGCCGGTCATAACGATCAAATTCAAACACAAATAGAGATAAGATTTATATACATCCTTACATTTCTTTCTCACAGCTTTATGATCTTCAATTCAATTAATTTCAACCCCCTCTATATGCACAATCTCACGTTCATTGTTCCGATACCGGGTATATCGTCCATTCTCCTCGCTTAATTCACTCCCCTCATCCACTCCTCGTTAAGGCTCACCAATATTAAATCTTAAGCGATATAAGCAACCCACTGAACCCTACATAAATTCCCTCTAGCCCCTGAGTATTCAAATCATAAACAATAATATCAACAAGATTCCCGCATAAGGAGTCACTCCTCGAACGACAGAAGTATGAAGGTAAACGAAAAGCGTTTTCTAAAGCTAACGATGTCCGATCGTCAAGTTCTGGAGATAGACTGCTAGCAGATATAGCAAGAAAATAATGGCAACGACCATAAAATGAACAATTATTGTCATCGTCAACCCATCTTCATCAGAAATTCCTAGCGCTGATACCAATACCTTCTTGCCATGATATCTTAACCCTTCATCTCCCCACACAATTCATAGCCTAATTTAGATCAAAACACTCTTTCCTACACTCTCAAAATTTTCACGAGCACTCAAGCGATTTTCTTAGGAAAGTTATTCCTCTCGCTTCAAATCTTTCTTGGAAAAAAGAGGAAGACAAAGCAATGCATGGGCTTTTACAACCCCGCTACTCTAGAAATATTTCATGGGAGGAAGATTCATGATTTCGTAGCAAAAGATAGGGTCGTAAAGATTCACCATTCTATTGTCTAAAACCATCCACATACCCTCTCAATCTTCGATATCCACCTCCTTAACTTTTCCTTTACCTTCCAGTGTTGTTAACCCTTGTGAATTCCATCTCCTTCCTCACCATTCCATCTCCTCCCTTGCTATATATATCTCTCCCTCTTCCACCCATCACTTTTCCAACTCACTCCTGTGAACACAGAGATGAGTGATTTAAGACTACTCTCTGCCCTCCGCTTCATTGATTCACAAATCCACAAGCTGATAAGTACAAATCCATGCATCACATCATCACATCATCAACTTTCCTACACTCGCATGATTATGCATTACCAGAAGTGCAAGAAACGACAACAAAGAAACCTCCGACGATAACCCAAATCTCATGTTAAAAAACTCACATTATAGCAATAGAGAACACTTATCATCAATTCTCCACCCCAAAATCTCCACCCCCTCAAAAATGATCGTAACCTATCCCTCCCTCAATAGATAATCTTCCCCCCTTGCACCCAGGAAAACACCCTCATATCATTTCTCCGCACCAGTGCCCCAATGTAGACATTCTCAGTCAGTGTCTGAGTTCTAACCAACCAGGAAATATTCCCAAGAGATCTGGAAGTTTATATACACCCTCCCCCATTCCCCCCATCCTGCTCAGCTTTCCACCAAGCCTCCGAACTTGGAGAATGATTACTCGTTCATCATTTACTCCCTTTCCCTCTATCCACTCCCTCCAGTAAGAAAAATTGAAACCGATCAGCCATAAAAGAATTCCGTCCCCAATCACTTTCTTCATTCCAAGTTCCGTGTAAGTTGTATCTCGATATACTGAAATTCAATTCTTGTTTTATTCTTTATGAAACTTGGGGTTAAAATCTACAAACCTTAAAATTGCAATCTGATTAATTCAATTACCTTCTTTCCAATTTACCCGAAACACTTTCTTAAGTCTCTGATTCACCGTCGCACCTATTCTCTCTCTATTCCCTCCTCCACTCTCTCCTCCTTCCTCTTTTCCCCCTCTTTACCCTTCCCTCTCCAAATTTTCCCTCACATATCCTCCTCTCCCCCTCTCTCTCCCACCTTATAACACTCTCACCTTATAACACTCTCACCTCTCCCCAATCTCCAGACAAACAATCCAGCAGTGACTCCAACCAATTTAGAGTCAATTCCACCTCCCAGTGCTCTCATTCATATTCCCCTTCTAATCGCTATCCATAAATACCTAAAATTCCATTATGATTTCCATTTCCGTTTCTAGCCATCTGATCTGTCTACCCATCCAATCTACCTACCCATCCACCTACAATATCTCAATATCATCTAATATCTACCATCCCATCCTCCTTCATCATCATCATTTCTTTCCACAGCACAGGAATAGAAAACTCAATCACGATATCAGATGAAATACATAACCATTCAACACCCAAACACTCAAGTACACAAACACCACGAAAGTAATCACAACATAATTCCAACCCCCAAACCTGACATCTCTACATCATCATCACACACCTTTACATCTCTATCTCCATATAAACACGAGGCATTCAAATTCATCTCCATCTCCATCTTCACCTCCACACTCAAGGTTCGTTGTTTTCGACATTGAGATTGAATACGATTGAATGAATAGCCACATAGTCGCTATCTAGCGATATATCTATGCAAATGTGAAAGTGTGACGATAGAATTCTTGACATATATAGCGAAGACCGAAATGTAGCCAGCGAATGTGTTACTTCCTTTCCTTTTCAGTTTGAGGTGTGTGTGCTTGACACAGGGTTTGAGGATCCACGCATATACATACGTGTGAGCAGATAGCAAGAGCACTAGCACTAATGCTGCCTTTGGCGAATGACCTCCGCCTAGCCATCATATCATTATCATTATCATTATCGTGATCCCTATCCTCATGCCACTCTATCCTCATCGACAAAACTCTCCACTCAACTCCTCACCCCCAAAACACACAACCTCCCCCCAACTCCTCCTCCCCCTTCATTACCATCACCACCATCTCCCTCCCACCCAAAACACAAACTAACCCTCATCCCCACCATCCTACACTCCAACATCTTCACCTCTTCAATCCCCATCTCGCACAACTCCTCTGTTCCTCTCCCCAATAACTCCTTCCACGCCTTCTCGCTCCAGACTAATTTCCCTCCATGTATCATTCCCGTTTCATCGATTAATGTCGTAATAATTTTCGGATTCACGAGGAGTTGTAGAGGCTTCGAGCAGTGCGGGCATCCGAGACTGGGGGTGGAAGAGTAGAGCTGTATACCGCAGCTGTGTGTGATGGATGGTGATTAGTGAGAATCTCTATCCAAGCCCTGAGGACATGTGAAGACGAAAGCAGAAAAGAAAGAAAATGAAACGAACCATTCCCCACAAAACAACATATTTCTCCTCCACATCTTCACCAAGCTCAATTCCACAAACACAACACTAATCCACCCTGTAAACACCTCTCCCTCACCTCCTCTAACCCACTCTTCTACATCCCTCAACCCAAATAATGCCGTCCTAGGACCATAAATCGCTTCCTCGATATCTTCCTCTCCCCAAACCTCACTTGGAAACTCTACTCCTATACTCTCTTTCCTCAACAATCCATCTGCCCACTTTCTCAACCAATTCGCATCTGCAAATTCCGGTTCCACATCTACCATTGTGTTTCTTCCCCAAGCTATTGTTCCTTTACCTCCATAATCAAGCTTATGCAATGGATTTGAAACTAGCAGGGTCTTTTTTCCTGGTATCCATTCCTTCACACTCTCGATCAAATCCGACCAACATTTCATTTTCGTTTCGCCGGTATGATCAAAGAGAACCACTTCGATAAGATCTGACTCTCCTCCATCTTTCTTGACAATCTTCTTCTTGGCACCGATACTCTTTACACAAACGAGTAATTTCACATCTAGAACTCCATCATACCCTCCATTTAGATAAGCTTCCAATGTCATGAGCCCAGGCAATGGTTCGCCCTTGACGTAACCAAGAGGAATACGACAGACATCTGCAGCACCGGAATGAGTATGAATCATCAAGTGATCACTCGTATTGCGGCCAGGAAATAAGTTTGCGCAAACGAGAATACCAGCTGTGGATGCACCGTCGGCTTTCGAAGTATCGGATATGAAGGCCGTCCAGATTGAGAGAAGTTGACCCAATTTGAGGGGGTAAGATTGGTTTGCGAAGTATAGTTTGATCTGTATTGGGGGTTAAGTGTCAGTTGGAAGCAATCTCTTTGACAATCTGTGGTTGAAACAATATGCATTGCAGTGGCCCTTGGGTTGAGTGGCAGGCAAGACATGAAAAGCAAATTAAAAGCTACTCACCGAAACAACACCACCCTCTCCCCTAACACCAACATAATGCCATCCCCGAGCTCTTGGCTGTTTGGCACTTTTCCCAATGATTGTCGCGAAACTGACCACTCTACCTATGAAGGTAACTGCTTTTGGTCCTAGAAATTCATGTTAGCAAATCCTTTACAGAGATGTACTCACTAGTTTCCATAAGTTCCCTCTCCGCTCGTCATTGGATGCTGCACAGTACTTTGACACTCTATATGCAAGAAAAACAACATTCTATAAATCTCTCAAACGGAAAAATCCCCAATATATGATCCGTGTACCGAAAGTTCCCAAGAACACAGGAGAACATCCAATAAGTACATACCAGGAATCAACTCTCCCACCGTCATACTCTCATACTCTCTACTCGGATTCCACTTTTGAGCCAAAGGATCCATCGCCTCGTGTAATTCTTCTTCCTGTTATCGCACCAAGCATGTCAGTCATCAAATTCTCATCAAGAATATTTCTCCATATCCTCCCTCCCACTTCCGCCTTCTTCATCTTCTCTCGAACTTCCATCCTCATCATCCTCTCCAGTTGCAAACTCCAAGTGCAACCCAACTGCACAAACCTCGAGAAATCGTATAGAATGCAACCCCCCAAAATTGAGAAGACAAATTTTGCAAATGCGAAAGGGACTTTCACATTGGCACAAACAGCACCAAAAACAACCAAAGCACTCAAGTTCTTGTATGAACTCACCGTAAAGCCATCACCCAATTCATCTTTCTCATCTGTCCCATCCCTCTCCACCCCATAATTCTCTCCACCACCATCCCTAGCAAATCCATCACCCGTTTCATTCTCCTCCCCTCCCCTCTGCTCTCTCACCACATGCAAAGCAGACATTCCTTCATCCCCCTTAACCTCTTTCCGAAAGAAACTCTGAATCGAAGGATATTGCGACGGCATCTCGCCCCAACGAGATCGCACAAAATCTGATCCTGAAAAGATGACTGACGAAGAATGTGTTAAGAAGAAAATAATTAATCCTCCAACTCTAGAGAGGAAGAGGTTCCAGAAGCATGCCTCCCCTACAAAACTAACAATTAGAAGATAATCAAAAGAGAGAGATGTGATAAACTCGGAGTACACAAAGAATAAAAGAGAAGATCCAAAAAATTGAACTCCCCCCACCGCGACAAAGTCACAGAGGATCCGATCCCGAGAAAATAACAAACAAACAAATACACATACATATAGAGCAGGAAATATATAAATTTCAAATTTCAAATCGTAATGAAGAAGAAAAAGAGAATCTAGAATTAGATAGTCTATAGAAGGATGGAATCGGTATAAAAAAACAATTAGAAGAATATCGAGAAAAATCGAATGTGAAGAAAAAGGACATTCAACTTCCCAGAACCCTTCCCTCCCTCCCTCTCGATCTAAATCGAAATCGAAATCGAAATCTAAATTCATATCTAAAAACTTCGATCAAACCCTTCCCTCTACACCAAAGAATCCCCCCAAAAATGAAGAATTCCTCTCCTCTCCTCTCCTCTCTTCTCTCTCCTCTCCTACCTAGATACTACCTACAGGCTACACTCAAGAATCAAGACCCCTCCACATACCTCCCCCCCGCCCCTCTCTCTACAAACACAAACACAATCATAAACATAATCAAGAGCTAGCTGTATCTCAATATCGATATCATCTCCAAACTCCCATCTCCAACCTCCCATCTCCAAACTCCCATCTCCAACCTCCCATCTCCAACCTCCACAAACAATCAATTCCAAAAACCAACACTATTGATTCCAAACCAAAAGACCAAAGTATGCATTATACATTACACATGATGCATTACGCAAGCATACTACAAACCATCCAAAATCCAAAATCCAAAATCCAGCCAACTTTCTCTCTTCCCCCTCTTCCCCCTCTCTCAGATTCCCACTTCCCCCTTCCCCCAACAAAACAAACCAACAATCAAATCAAAATCAAATCAAAATCAAATCAAAATCAAATCAAATCAGAAGAAGAAGAAAAAAACATCCCTATAAAAGATCCAGATCTCAACTCTCAAGAAAAGTGTCCTCTCGATGAAATCATTAGCAACGCCAGACTCCAATTTCATCACCATCTCAAAATTCCAGAAGGAAGATTTCAAATCATCCGCTCGACCGTTTCGATACACCTCAGCACCCTCGAGACAGACACCTTCCGTCCCCTTGTACACTAATGGGAATCTGCTTGGATCACAATTTGATCGGGGGAGATTGATCAGTGCAAAATCAATCAGATGCAGTAAATGTTCCTTTCAAAGACAAATGAGATGATGATTCGGAGATTTCGGAAAATTTCATGGTCAAAGGTGAAGAAGATATTCATTGGGAGGTGAAACAAGTGTTCAGGCAATTCGCGCTAATCACCGTTTTCCTCACTCCTTCCCCAACTAATAACTTCCCGGCACGAACACCAAAAATGTATCAGTTGGGATCACTAGAAAACATCGGAGAATTTTACAATCAAGAAAAAGAGGCAAGGTTTGAAGGTTTAAATGTACTTCAATTTTCGATAAAACTATTCTAGGTAATGAATGAATGCATGGTACTTAGGTATCACCATGAGGTAAACAAGAATAGTAAGCAACTCAAGAATCCATCAAATCCCACCACCATGAAATGCGAACAATCCACAACTTCCAACCAGAGACACAACCTAATAAAGCTTGTGTTCCAAAGTCATATCATTCTCTGGTTCAAGACCAACACAAGCACGGAAAATGTTAATCAAAGCACCACGTTGCTTGGCAAGTGCATTAACAACTGGAGCTCCAGGCGGAGTCAAGGGTGCCTTGAGCATATAGCTGAGAATGCTAAGAACACTGTGGAAGTTCTTGTAGTCCTTGGTAGTAGCACCATCAGTAGAATGAGCCTTCCATTGAATACGAGTCATCATCTCTGCAAGGACAACAAGATCAATGATCAATGGTGAAGCAAGAAGAGAATCCTCGCAAACGTTGAAGAGACTATTTGTGATTAGCCAAGTGTAGAGAATGAGCATTGATTGAACAATATAACTTACGAAATGGTTTGATGACCTCCCATGAAAATCTCAGCATAGTACTCATCAAGAGCACGCTTGTTATCACCAACAGCTGGCATGTACTTGATGACAACACAATGATCAGGATGTTCACCTTCCTTGTAGAGAACATTGTTGGCAGCCACCATATCATCGACAACATTGGATTTCGAAATCTCCTTGGAACGGAATTGCTTTTGAGAGCTGAGATTCTTTCCATCATTGTTACCAAGATGATTGTAACTGGAGATAGCAGTGAGCTTGATACCAGCACTGATCAAGAAGTCGACAAGAGCAGACTTCATCTTGGTTTGACCAGATTTGAAGTCATCACCACCAATGAAGGAGTTATGCTTCTCTGCAAGCTCAATGCAGCCAGGAACAAATGTATTTTGTGGAGAGCCGTTGATGAAAGGTGCGTTTTCGAGAATGCAAGCAACAGCGAAGATAGTGGAAGGAGCAACTTCTTCGTGTCCGTTCTCGATAGCTTTCAAGAGATTATCGGCCGTGTCGTTAACACCATCAATGAGCTCAGCAAAACGTTCAGTGTTGGCAGTCCAGAGAACAATGACCTTATCGAGTTCGTTCTTGGCCTTGAAGTCACTGTGAAAAGAACGTTAGGAGATGATAATGAAATGAAGGATAAAACATAGCGAATGCTTACCGGATATCCTGACGAATCTTTTCAACATGCTCATTGCAAGCCTTGCTACCTGGGACAAGGTTGTCGGCACGATCTTCTTGATTGGCAGCAATGAAATCTGGGTAGTAAAGACCAGGAAGTGGAACCAAGTCAGTCATTTCCTTCTTGATTTGTTGCTTCAAGGTAGGTTCAAGGACACCAGCACGATCCATGGCATCAGACAAGTTGAAGCCGCTGATATCCCAACCACCAATGACCAAATCGTTGGGGTGAACCATTGGCAAAGCTTTGTGGAAAGGAATGTTGACATCACCACCAGTCTTTGCGTTAGTACCAAGTTTCATGGTTGAACCCATGACAACGGAGCCATAGTAGTTGTGCTCACGGGTACCCTCACGAGTTGCCCATGAAAGACCACGACGATTAGCAATGATACCGGCAGTGACAGTTGTACCATTGTTTCCGCCCCAACCGACAAGCATCATACCTGTCTTGGGATTTTACGTTCAACCTTGAAGTCATAGACAGTTTCTTTGGGAGTAGCAACAAAGTTACCACTGGCAGACTGAGTGACAGCTGTAGTACGATAGTTGTACTTTGAGCGGATCTCGTCATCAGTGTAGATAACGTTTGGAGAGCTGACGGTGAATAAGTCTTGGTTAGAGGATTGGGAGGGTGCACCATCCATAGTGCTGGTGTTGCTGGAGCCGTTTGCGTGGGGAGCCATCTTGATTGATTTGAAAACTCGAAAAGTTCTTGAAAGTGCTTGACAGTTCTTGATTTAACGTAAAGATGTTTGAGAGTATCTTAGAATTGATGTAGATGTGTAGGTAAAGCAAGAATTGCAATTGTATGAATATTTTCGAGTTTTGATGGGTACAGATGTATAGACAAAAAGTGATGCAAATGTTGTGTATTGGAGAAGAAGAGTTCTGTTGATTGCAAGACTATTTATCTAACAAACGGCGAGTCCGATGCTCCTGCTGGAGAAGAGCAACGGGCACCAGCAAAAGGATGGTGCGATCTGTGAACGACTTGTTAGTATGCCATATTGTAAAGAGGTTCCTCCCTCGATGGGAGGTTGTGAGAGGTTGAGATGCATATTGGGAAGGAAGCATGAAATGAATGACGAGGAGATCGTAAGATAAGATGATTGAAGACCACAACGTAAACAATGAAACTTATGGAAGGCAGCAACCGCAAAATCAATACAACATGAATGCATAGGATGTTCCTCCCTTCATGATCCAAGCAAATGTGAAGTCATTGACAAGAGAAGGTAAGATACACCCGCGATCGCATGTAAACACATTGCCAACCATGGAAGGTAGCACGCGGCAGATATTGACAACCAAATAAGCTCCAATCCATCAAGTGCAACTGAGAGGATAGATGCACAGGAAGATCCTTCTTCCTCCCTCACCCACCCTTCATCCGCGGTAGAAAGGGCTCATCCCTCTCAAACCATTATCAAAATGAAATTCAATACGTACGAGTTAAGAAGATTAGAAAACGTCTTGACGACGGGGTGATCACACTCGTAAGTGCGATCTGTTTAGTTGACTGGAGTTGAGTGTTGGAAGGGTTGTGCTTTGGCAGTTGATCTTAATCGGCGGTCGAGTCTGATTTGAAGTATATGGTTATTGAACGGAAGACTGAAATGCGTGGGGAGTCTCATCATTTTAAATTCGTCGTGGTAACATCCGTTGTCCGAATTCCGTATCTCCCCCCACTATAATCTAAGGTACCGTCTGAAAATAGTGGGCTAGCTTTGCTGGCTAGAATATGCGTCGTTGATTGGATGAGATAGTGTGGATGTGCCCAGTAGCATGTGTATCGATAACGATCAACAAAAGAAAATATCAATTTCTCCATGATTTGGCTGTGATGTCTTGCGGAGAGTCTGGAGTACCTAGGTAGTTGTGGAGAAAGAGGCAGGATGTTGTTGAATTTTATGTATCGTACTGAGTATGGCATGGAATCGTGAAGAGAAGTGCACAGTTAGTCATGATCACAACAGGAGAGACGGCATGCTTCACAAGCTTACTTGGACAAGAGAGTATCTCCAAGACCGCGAGGTGGCTATCAACTTGGCTTGCGAATTCGCCTGTAGGATATATTGTTCTTCCATATGACACCATTCAATCCCCACCACCCATGATATTTATCCTATTCGTCAACTTTGAATATTTACTTCGTAGATATCTCTATCCGTACGTGATGGTTCCTCACTCTTCTCATCTCATTGATTCGATATCTTACCATTACAGTATCCGATCAGTCAATATCAAAGATGCGATCACGGAATAATACTCCCTCGGTCCCTTCCTTCCCTTCCCTTCCTAACATTTAGTTCCCAAAGACTACGGAATCTCGCATCGCGGTTGCGCCCGTTAGTACAGAATTCACGTATATAATCAGTAGAATAGCACTATTGAAATGAAGCAAAGTAGCGGTCAGAATGCTCCATGCAGATATATTTCCATCAATGGCATTTCAACAGTTTTCATTACTCATTGCGTGGAGGCAATCACAACACGTGTTTTTTGGAATTGTCGACAAGGAAAGGGGGTGTGATGAGATGCACAAGCGGCATTGTGAGAACATTTGGTTGGCCTTGTGTGTCTAAGAGCCTGAATTTGAGTATCCAATGTGGAAATTGATCTTGGTGTTCGAGATAAGGGAGTGAGCATTCATTCATTTACAACTGTTGTGTCTTCCAACCAATGTGTTGTATGTTTCAGGAAGTTCGGAGAGAGACTGTTGGACACTGTACCGACATTCACGGCGTGGAAACCAATATTTGTCGGTAGGTAGGTAAAAGATATGGGTGGAAGAGTATATGGGAAATCTTGCTCTACACGGTGAATTCTTGTGTTGACTAATTGAACAAGAGGGAAAGAAGGAAGGACCCTGATCAACCGAAATTTCAACTCACGAAGAGACCAAGTCCAGATACATCTAGGTCGAAAATGATCCCGTTGTAATCTCCTTCCATACTACACACGATACACATGCTTGCGATACTACCTCTTGACGGGCAGAGACGCAAAGAGGCCCGTCCTATGATTCCTATCATCAACAAGCTGAATTGAAGAGAAAAGACAGCACGATAAAACTTCATCCCCCCCATCTTTGCGGGCAAAAGACCAAAAATTCCTGTTGAAAATTTTCCTAAATGGAAGGGGATCAACTTCATATAAATTGAGTAGCGCTATTTCAGGAAGTGTAAGGTGGAGATCAGGGGCTAGTAAGCCGCCGACAGATTAACGGCAAGAATCAGTGACGAACTGTAAAGAGTGGCCGTTGTTTGACTGAGAATATCGAAGCTATCGAAAGGGAAAAAATTCTAAATGTCTGTGTTGGATTCATTACCAATTTCTGAAGAAGCGGCCAGAATTGTTACGGGTCGAATCTTTAATTTCCTTGCAGTGCATTTTCTCTCGATAACACATAACAGCAATGCACCGCATGAGTAGTACAAAGAAAAACGATCCCCATACAACTACAATCACATCTCGATTACCTCGTCGAGCATCTCTATTTATACTACCTCTACCCGTCAATACGACATTCAACTCTGTACTCTACACATTACAGATCACACCTATCTCTAACGACACCCTATCACACCGTCAGGGTCTGGCGGTCCAATCTTAGGTTCACGGCGGCAAGGGTTCAAAGTGGTCAAGTTTGATAATCGATCTTCTCCATTGGGAAATTTATGGAGCGTTCAATTCGGATGATTTGATTTATTAGATACTTTGATACTCCTTCATCACTAGGTACTAGATACTGGATATTAGATAATGGGTATTGGATATTGGATATTGGATATTGGATATTAGATACTAGATACTGGATACTAGATATTAGATACTAGATACTGGTTACTAGATACTGGATATTAGATACTGGATATTAGATATCAAATACTAGATATCGAATATTAAATATTAGATACTAAACATTAGATATTAGATATTAAATACTAGATACTATAACTTATACTAGATATTAGACATTAAATACTAGATATTAGATACTAGATACTAGATACTATATCCCAGGTAAGCCATCTCTTCCCACCATCGAAAGCGTTAGTGTGTCGCGGACAAAGTACCAGAGATTTCCCAGAAAATCAATTGGGCATAGAAAGTCGAATGGAAGGAATAGAATGTTTTGGATATATACTAACATTCAATGTCTTGACATCATTATGGATTCGCATTAAAAGCGCGCGACATCTGAAACCACGTTTGCTTAATTTTGGTTCTTCAATTGCGTACCTACGTAGGTTTCTATCATGCACGCAGGCATGGAGTCAAACAAAAGGAAGAAGAAGAAAAAAAGGTAAAATGTGCAACGGGAAATCGCACGATAAACTTCGGACTGGAAGAAGGCCATCAATTTGTTTCGTCTCAACGGTGATGGTGTGGATCCTTTGGGTTACTCTCAGATAAAGGTTTTCCCTCGTTGTCTAGGATCTTTGCGTGTACCTGACATATCGCGTCGTCCGATGAACCTTGATTTGCATCCCTGGATTGGATGGACTGGACGGACGGAATAGATTGCACTAGGACCTTTCCACGGCCCCTGATATTTAGAGGGACGGTGATAAGGCCCAATGAGGGTTGAAGTGCCAAAAGTGGTTCTGGATATTGCGATGAGTGAGATGAACGAGATGAATGTATCGAGTGGAGGCGGTGGAGCATGTACGGACGGGCCAAATTGGGAGAGAGATGAAGCTTCGTGAATCTGGGATGGAGAAATGGTGGAAAGGTAAATGTTAGAGTTAAATGATTGAGAGAGGGGCATGGGATGATGTTGTGTGTTGGATAGTCGGAGGTGGTCGGGAATGATGTTGTGTGTTGGATAGTCGGAGGTGGTCTGGAATGATGTTGTATGTCGTATATTTGGTGGTGGTGAGATGTGATGTGATATGAGGATGTCTTCTTGGAGTGTCTGATTGTCCATTATCTAGTCGTAGGTAGGCATTCACGAAGGGTCTCTTTGAAGTTGGAGCTCATGCAATACATACACTGGTCGAGACTCGAGAGATCTCAGATAGATATCAGATACAATCTCATCTTGCACCACTCAACCATCCATCCATCCCATCGCACAGTACACATACCTCGACCAACACATACCGGCACTACGCCGTTCATCTACGACCATAACCACACGTAGCTTTGACCTCTCGAGTCATTTCCTTCCATGGCATCTTCCATTGCTGCCAATCCTTCCATATACTCATCCTGATCCTACGTGCCGATGTAAATCTCTTCTCCTCCACATCCAATCATCCATCAATTCATTACTCGAGACATCTACTCACAATAAGCATTCAATTCATGATCCAACAAACCTTACCAATGAAACCAAACATCTCATCGATATCATCAAATAACTCTTCTCACACCATCATTCCATCACCATTCCATCCATCGATTGGGCAAGAATTAAATCAAATAATATTTATCCGCAACAATAGATAATTAAACATGAACCAATCATGGCCCGAGAAGGTTTATGCTCTGGGACTTGTATGTTACAATAACCTCCATCTTGAAGCCAGCACGGTTCACCATCGAGGACTTGTCATCGTGTTTCTGGTACCTGAATCCATTTTCATCCCGTTTGGATTCTGGATGTGACTTGGAGCAGGGGGGAGGGGAGGGAGGACGGAAAGATGTGCGAAGTGTGAAAGCTTGCGCAGGTCCATGATATGATAGTCCATCGTCCATCCATGAGAGAGATACCTGCTTACTACCTAGGTACGCAAGAAGATCTTCTCTCTTCTTCTCTTCTCCACACTGCACTATACTAGGGCGTGGGAGTTTCATCCAACTATCAAACATTCGTTCATCCGGATCTTTTCCACGTTGTGTTTTTTTTGTTTTTATCTTCACTACCTACCTATACACACATACACACACATACACACACTCACAGTCAGTCCTTACAGCAATCCTCGAGTGGCAAGCATCACATTCATTCATGTTCATCAATCTTTACATCGTGTCGTTCATGCCCATCCAATCTTTCAAGTAGGAATTCTATCAATACATACTTACATTCCAATATACCATATCTTCGTCTTCGTTCTTCAATCGCATTGACACTTTACGAAATTCATTCTTCAATATCTCTGACAAGAATTGCCTTTCTAATCAAGACTCTTTACATTACTGCGATCAGATCCAATTGAGCTGGAAGATCATTTCTAGAGGATTTAATATAATATATTGGGATCAGACACGAAACAATTGAATATTCATACCATCGCCATTCTCCATAAACTTCCTTCCTTCACTTCAGAAATCACCAGGTCTTTAGTCCTCTCTCTCTCTCTCTATCTATACCGAGCTTTTTACCGCCTCCACTTAATTGATCGACGAAGGAATAAGAGACCAACATAAAATCACACAACCGCTGCATGATCAATATTTAAGAATCAATCGAGGGAATTGAGAGGTTGGCATAATCAAGAAATTATCTTGCTCGCCATGGCAGACTTTATGAGATCGTCGAGTTTTCTACCAACGATAAAATGTTCGAGTTGCGCGAGGGATATTCAAATTGCAATGATGGGGGAGCATATTTGCTCAGGCCCTCCTTCTGCTGGAGAACGTAAGTTCTGAGATTTGTGTATAAATGGGGTATCAAGACTAATGATTCATGTAGCGACACCACCACTTGATTTAAATAATACTTTCGACAGGATGCCATATAATCAGCAATCATATTCCAATGGATCGAATCTTTTGAAACCAGGAAGGACAATGCCTCCGAGGGTTGATACATCTGCTGCGAGTATGTTGAAGAAGAGCTATTGAACCATTGGAATTTATACTAATTAAAACATCAATAGATCGTCCATTCTTCCAACAAGATCAATTGACACCAGCGAGTAGCGCATCTCCCTCTCGAAGTGCTTCACCATTAACTCCACACGATCGCCTTCGATTACCATTCGGAAAATCTTCGCGCGCTAACGATTCTTCACCTGTACAAAGACCTATTTCCCCAGCTCTATTATCATCGAATCTTGACTCTGCTTTCCCCCGTTTTCCTACACCAAAAGTAACGGGATCACCTAGACTTAAGAGTGCATATGGCGCCCACTCGCCGAGAATTGAACAGACGGATCCAATGATGTTCGCATCCCCCAATTCAAAAGCCTACATGAATCCAAACGTTGTTGGAAGTGTTGCGTCTTTACAAAAAGTCGTTACAAATACCCCAGGACCGTTTGCGATTGACTCAAGAAAGGTTCCTAGTCATGAAGAACTGCCAATGTACAATAGAAAACCTAGTATGGGACGTCCCGGTGACATAATTTCACCACCTTTGACTGCGGAGCCTGAACATATCGATCGAACACTCTCGACAAGCTCGGGTCATTCTAGAACTTCAACAAATAGCTCGAATCATAATTTCCCAATGCCACCACGCAACAAAGGATATGGTATTCTATCACCTGAAGTGCGAGAAGATACTCAGGAATCCTGGCGTCAAGAAGCTATAAGATCACAAACATTTCCTCGACGAAAGGAAAGTTTAGATTTTCATGCGTCACGTAGAAATCAATCGATATCAAGTCATAGGTCACGAGAATCGAATGACAGAGGACGGAAAACATCAATCTCTGGTCCTGATACATCAAGAGCATTACCACCGCGAGGCGCAAGTCTCATCAGAGGAAGATCAGGACATCAAGCTGGAGATCTTCCACCATTACCCAATATCAACTTGGAAGCAGAATTTGGTGCTAATAATCCATACCATTCGGCATCTAATTCTCAATCATCCACTCATTCATATACTTCTTCCACTTCTGCAGGGAGTAAGAGTAGCTCACGGTCAAGCCCGCCATCCACAGTGGAAAGCGATTACCACAGGAGACAGCAATCAAATCCCAGAATGTCTGATCTCATGTCTGAAATTACTTCATCAATGGCACATATTTCACCACATGAAATGTACCCCAGACCAAGCGATTTAGAACCAGTCAAAGAACAAGAACCATACTCGCCTCTGAGTCCCGCCTTTCAATCTCCAGATTACGCCCCCAATCCTGTCAATCGCCTATCGCCTACACCTCGTGTTCCCCCACCCGCGCCTCTCAAACCCCGCAATCGTGACCCCTCACCTGCGCCACTGAATCCTCGATTACGAAATCTTTCACCAGCCCCTATGAACGGTTTCCAAAGATCTCACACAGCTCCACTCCTCGATCAGAACAAACCTCTACCCGCTCCTCGCCGCCCCGCCACTTCAAAAGGTAATTGCAAATCTTGCACGCTTCCCATAAAAGGCAAATCCGTATCTTCAGCAGATGGACGTCTAACTGGTCGCTATCATAAACCATGTTTCGTATGCACAACTTGTCGAGCTCCGTTCCTCACCTCGGAATTCTACGTTCATAATGATGCGCCATATTGTGAACATCATTATCATCAATTGAATAATTCAATGTGCTCTGGTTGTGATAGGGGTATCGAGGGACAATATTTGGAAAGCGAGAAGAAGGAGAAGTTTCATCCAAGCTGTTTGAATTGTGCGGATTGTAAGAGAAATTTGAGACACGATTATTTTGAGATGGGTGGAAAGATTTATTGTGAGCGGGATGCTTTCAGGAGAGCACAGGAATCACGCAAAGGAGGCTTGGGTGCTGGACTGGGTGCGGAAACGACGAGGATGGAAAGGAGAACTACGAGATTAATGATGATGTAGTGGCTCTGGGATATACAGAGATTGGATTTGAGGCGCTTAATACTTTGAGGATTGTGCTGTTTTATACCATATAGTCTTGAATAGACTTGCGTTGCTTTTTTTGTTCTTTCAAGGCATAGCGAAGCGTTGCATTATACCTTCTTTTTTCTCTTCGATTTTCATTTTCGATTGGTCTGAAGACCTTTGATTTCGATTTCAGCTTCGGCTTCGATTTCGACTTTCGTTTATCTATATACCCTTACTTATTTTTATTTTCAGCGCAAGCAAATAATGCGTTAATTTTTATACCTACCTCGCTGGGGATTTTTGTTTGTACGTTGGCTTTTTGTATATGTTTTTTCAAAAGAGGATTCTGGGGTTTAAAGCTGGGTGGAGTGGGATTCGTAGTATATATGGGGAAAGATGGAGATGGTAAAAAGGAGGTAAAATAATGTTTATATGTGACTCGGGTTGGAGTTGGGCTTGTATAGGTGGATTGTGGATTGTGGATGGGTGGATGGAGTCAGAGAGGATGGAATATGATGGTGGGATGCTGCGAGGAGAGGTAGAATGCTGTATTGTAGGTATGAAATGATTTTATGGGGTGTATGGATGTATGGATGTATGCATAGTCAGTCGCCTCAAATCAAGATATAATTTTGTCACAAGGTTTCTCTTGTAAGAGTTTCAGTCTCGTATATTGATCATTTGTCCTACGAATTCTGAAGAGGATCTCTCTGAAACGCTCGTTTGATTCTTAATCCTAAGGAGGAGCCTCGAAAGGACGTTTAGTGATACGAAAGAATCAAGATTTATGAAGAGACATATTGTATTCGCAGTAAAGTAATGTTTGAAGATGGAAGATGGAAGATGGAGAATGGAAAATATATGATGCATGAAACGAGAAAATCTATAGATTGAAGATGTGTATGTATTAATGTTTAGGTAGGTAACTATTTATTATACGACGGTACGTATAGCATGGATATCATAGCATAGAAAGCATAGAAAGCCGTATCGCATTCCACCCGACTTCATCATTCATTCATAGAGCACACCAACGTTATAGTATAGTGAAGTATGTGAATTATGCGCAGAGGCATATCCATTCATTCTGAATTAGCTACCATATAAAACGAACTACGTACCTACCAACAAACAAAACAACTCAAAGACCGCATCACAATCCCATTCAAGCGTTTCATTTTCATAAAATCTTGGGAAAGTCCTTGGTCAACCCATCGGCATCTCTGCACCTTTTACATTTCCTTTACTTCGCTTCAACAAAGAAGGAGAAGCAAAGGAAAGAAAGATGATCTCAGAAAAGAGAGCGAGTTGTGATATCGTGAGTGTTTGCCGTCAAGTAGAAGAAAAACCAGATTCGCCACATTTGATGCACAGCTTGAAACCGCTGGCTCCATTCCCATTCCCAACGTGCAACCAGAATACATTAATACAAGAATTTCATCAAACAAGTTTCCCTTATCCATGACCACCCAGCCATCCACCTATCCATGCAAATGTAGATGCTATCGAGTAAAAGAAATCGGGTATACCCATTCCATTACGCCAATTTCCACAAGAAAGGTTTTGCACCGTAAAAAAATCCCTCTTCCTAACGCCATTTCATCGTAATTGTGTATGTAAAAGGAAGAGATTTAAGATGATCCACCATCGCCGTTAAGGATGCGTGCCATCTCTTCACGTTCAGCAATCCACGGGGCACATGCGATTTTTTCGGCCTCAGGGATATCGCCAGTGGCACCACCTTCACCATCAGACCACTCGCTAGGATCTTCAATGAGACCGGGACAAGCCATACGCTTCCAGTAACGACGTTCACCCTTATATTGATGAACTTGGGTTGTGAGCTCAGTAATGATCTTGTGCTCGGAAGCATAACGACGAAGCTGATTAATGTAGTCATTGGCTTTTGCAGCATGAGCTTGCATATCCGCAATATGGCATCGGAGTTCAAGATTCTCTTTGCGTTCTTGAGCAAGTTGATCACGGTAACTCTTATGCCAAGCAAGAGTGTCCTTCTCATGTTGAAACTTGTAATTGTGAGCCTTCTCCTTGATATCTTCAAGGATACCAGCAGCATGAAGAACCAACTTCCAATTTTCGTCAGCATCAGCCTTGGATGATTCGACTTCTCTACGCAATTGAGCGTTCTCAATTTCGAGATTCTCTGAACCAGCTAATGAATTGTTAGCTGTGCTTCTTCTTTATAGCAGGGGCAGTAACTTACCATTCAATTCCTCGGTAACGATATCAAGGAGCTCATCGTTGCTCAAATTCTTATCTTTGGCTCGTTGACGAACATTTCCGATCTTCTCAAGGATGCTATCGGTAATCTTTTGATTAGCAGCCAAGAGACGACTCAATTCTTCAACCATAACCATAATGTAATTAAGGTCAGATTGATGACCAGCAGGAGTTGGAAAGCCAATCATGTTAGCCATTCCGGCCATGTTCATCTGACCGTTCATTCCGTTTGTATGAGCCATACCTTGACCTGGCGATGGTGGTGCTTGTCTAGAGTTGGATGGTTGGCCGGATTGATTTGGATCACCGAATCCCTGATAATTCATCTTACGTTCCTTGCGTGTCTTGGGTGCTTGAGGTGGGGGAACGTATGTAGCGGCTGTAAGTTGAGGTGGAACGTATGCCGCTGAGGCGAGTTGAGGAAGATTGTAGGTAGAAGAAGTGAGTGGGATTTGATTGTGGAAAGGCTCTTGTACAATGGGTCTGTAGTCGAGCTCTGGAAAGGCTCGAAGGTCTTCAGTAGAAGGGAGTGAAGAGACAGAAGATGATCGAGAATGCTGAATAACCGATCCACGACGACGGGCTCTCAGATCAGTAGTAAGGGGGTGTTCAACAACTGGAAGTGGCTGGCGAGCTGATGGCGGACGAGGAGCTTTGAGAGGTCATTAGCAAACAATCGAGGCGCAATCGTTGCGATCTGAACTTACATGGTCGGACGCTCTGAACACCACGATAGCTGAATTCCTCACTTTCAATTTGTGCAGCGATTCCTTCTCCGTAGATTCCAAGACCGATGCCAGATTCTTGAAGCTCTCGATCGTGCCGAATGACCTCTGCGCGAAGGCGTTCGAGCTCTGCGTTCAAAAGGCTTGAATCAGATGTATTTGAATTAATTGAATCGCGGCGCGATGCTGGGATTAAATCCTCTAATTGAGGACGCTCAGTTGATGAAGGAAGTGTATCTGATCTCGATCTTGTTCTACTTGGTAGATTGGCTGTAAGAAGAAGAGTAGTGGTTGTTTCGAAAGTAGGAAATGGGGTTGGAGGGGATGAGCTTCTGTTAATAGAGCTATCCATGATGGAAATCAGAGGGCCCGAGCGGTGACCCAACCGACAGTGGCAGAATTTTAATTAAGAAGAGTTGAAAAAAACTGTAGCCTGAGGCGAACACCATTCGAATAAGGAACAACCACCAAAATCAGTTGAAGAAAAGCCAATGTTGTTGATATTATTGTTGCTGATTGTTTTTGAGGGTAAAAACAAGTTCAGAATTGTTGTGGGAGAAACTGAACTAAGCTAGCCACTTTGGCCAAATGGATTGAAGTTGTCCTGAGGCCATCAAAGCCTGGATCTTAGGGTTGACTATTTCATACGGACAATGAGTGAGGTCTGGGTTATGTGAAGGTTCAAGTATGAATCACACATTGGAGAGTTATCGTCTGGCTTGTGTTCTTCTATGGTCCTGTTAGTATCTGATTTGATGTTATGAGAGTTGGAGATAGTTCTCTCTACCTTCTGATAAGGGTTTGAAATCCTAGATTTGTTATATGAATATGAATGAAGGATAGTAAGGCTTCAGTCTTGTTTCCATCACTTGATAGTGGCAAGTGTACTATATAATACTTTGTAAATGTATTACAGATACTGGGTTGAGAAGTTTTGATGATACATATCTAGGTCAACTTTATAGTATTTCAAAGATCTTTCCAGCTTCCACAGTAGTGTGTGATTTTTCAGGAAAGAGCCAAAGGCTTCATAGTTCTCACCTAGTCTTATATATTCATATGTCTCAATGTAAATAGCTTTGTTCCTTCTATTGTAGCTTGGACTTTGTTGTAACGTTTTTGTTGCATCAGAAATGCAGTCGATTGTCATATGTTGTTGAAGCAATTCTTGTGTTATCAGAGTAGTGATTCAGTTAACTTTACCAAGTGATGATGCATCAGATAGTCAACATGTGGCATAACCACTTCATCAATACACCAAGTATTAGTGCTTATCTTGTCTTTCTATCATTTCTAATTTGTATCATGTAGTCGTATTGAGGCCAAATACCTGAATATAAATTCATACATTGCTGAAAATACATTACATTCTCTGATAGCTTATCAAAACGACTGTCTTTGTATTCAAAGATGAAAACAGGGGACATGAGACTCTCATCTGCTTCGAATCGATCATGGATGCAGAGAGTTCAAGACTATGCAGTACATATAGGATCCTCATAATTAGTTCTAAATGTGGGCCGAAGATTGGAATGGGGGCTTGAACGAGTAACAGAGAAACCATAAATCATGGAAATTGATTTCTAACATATTAAGGCGTTTTAAACTATCATAACTTGCCCAAATACATGGGTTCATACGTGGGTTCATATCGAGAAATGCAGGGTATAAGCTCCATGTTCAAGCTCAACCCTGTTGCCCTGCTCGGCCCATTCCCTATCATCTGAACGCTGTCTGCGAATCAAAACATGACAATTATCCTTGGGCAAAATGACCGCAGCAGTTGATCCAACGGGCACACTTAAGTTCATCTCAATCCCATTACCTATCTTACTCCAACTCAATCCAATCATCCCAAAGGGGCTCTCAAACTATCCTTCCACAGTACCAAACTCGCTATGATAATCAGGAGCCACAGTGAAAGTTCTCCATCCCTTCTCCCCAACCTTCAAGCCCAAGACATAGACATAAAATCACTCCAAAATACTCCTCAACATGTCATGACATTTGCTCCTACATTCATCCTGCCAAAACTCAAGTAGAGTAGTTTCTCCTCTACGCAAGAAGCGCATATAACTAGGATGTTCCTCCTGTCTCGCCATTTGCAAAACTAGGTCAGATCGTCCCAGATCTCCAAGCGTGTTAAAAAGATACCTCAGACCGATTTCTCCAGAGCGCAATTTACCATTCGAAACGTCAGAGAGAAAGGATGCCTGAACGGCAGGGATGTGCGGTTCGGGAATCATGTTGAGTTGGAGAGCGAGGGCTTGACATACGGCGTCGTAATCGCGGTTAGGTTAGTCGTCCCGGGACGTATAGTAAGCGTGAGGACGAGATGGATCGTCTGTCACTAACAAGTGGTTGTTATACACATCATAAATTCTCTTTGCTTCTTTCTCCCAACTCTTTTTCTCGTCGTCTAAGTTCAAGTGGGAAGCAAATCGCGAAATGCAAAGTAGACATTTGTGGTAAATAGCTGTTTCAATGTTTGCTTGTGCATTTCCATGCGCGATTCCTCGGCCCCAATCTCCAAGACCGTGTTGGATTAGTCCACCAAAACGCACCTTGCCTTTTATATAGGCCATTTATCGTTCGCCTGCTCGGTACATCTTGGCAATGGATTTTGTGGTCCCATAATAGCGTTGGAAAATGACGGGGATGAGGATTAGTACGCAGCCCCATGTGATTGTATCGTATAAGGGACCACACATATATCTCATTTCGGGGGCCATGGTGGGGATGAGACCTGGTCGCTCTTGGGCATCCAGAATATCTTCTAGTATCTTTATATAGAGAGATTCCATGTTCCACACATATTTTGTAGCTGGTGCTAAGAGATGAGTGACTTCAAGCCATGCGAACTTTTCAATTTGAGGGCAATCGGTGTGGTAACTGAAGAGGTTACTCGAGAAAGTCCACTTCAATGCCAAAAGAAGCGCATTGACGTCTTCTTTGTCGGTTTTCATGGTTCCCAATCTCGAAGAAGCGGACGATACGTGTCTACCACAGACAGAATGCAGTATCGGTAATTTTGATTCCGTATCTTCCGCATTGCATACACCTTCAATTTGTATATATCTCGCACTTGTGAAACAAAAATCAGGCGTCCAACGTTTCTTACCACCCGTTCCAGCCAAGATGAATTTCGAGTACACTTTCGTCTCGAACTCCTTGAATAATGGATCGGGCATACATATTTTGCCATCTTCATATGTCGTTTCTCCATATCTGATTATGATTTCGCTTCCAGCTTCCCCTTCAACCTCGATCTCATTCTTGATAGATGAGTTTTGACCCAAATCAATACAGATAGTGCCGGGCCGTGGAGAGGTTTCCTTGATTGGCGTGAAAGTTTCATGAAGGATAACTGGTGGTTGACTTTGATATTTCAGAGCACCTCTTGGGCCTGTCAGTCCTTTTGCCGGTTTTCATGAACTATCATCAAAGCCTGGTGCTTCCCAACCTATCGGGTATAAAAGTCGATCATGAGTTTCGGACGCATAAATATTTGCTAACAGAGTTGCACTTGGAGCGACCCTCCATTTGTCGTCCGAGATCTCAACAACATGACATCCGTCTTCGTAAAAAAGATGCAACTCTGCAAAAAAGCAAAGCGCATTTCCATAACGAACATAGGTATTATCTTCATACTTCGGCCAAAAGAACCGATCCCCTTGATTACCAGCATAGAAACCATTTCCAATATGTGCCCCAAGCACATTCTCTCCAACCGAAAGTCGCTCCGTAACATCATGAGCTACGTATTGAACGGTGGTATGATAATCCGTCCAACCTGGATCAAGAACATGCTTTGAAACCACCTGTCCATTCACTTTGAATTGATGATGTCCGAGTCCACAGGCAAATGCAACAGCTCTCACCAGTTTCCGTTCGAACGTGATTATTTTGCGGATATAAAGGGGCCTTTCTCCCCCATCGCCAATCTACCATGCTTTCCATTTATTTTCCACATCTTCGAACCAGGTACAGAAGATTAATGCCGTGTGAGGCATATAAGTTTGATTCATACTAAGAGGGTTAAGATGATCAGATCGTGGATAGGCAGTAAAGAAGTCGCTACTCTTTTCGCAGGGTTTCCCATGCTGATTCCATGATGTCACCCCTCAGACGTAGTAGATGCAGCTTTCAAAACCACCTTCAGGTTCGCATCGAATATTTCTCTGTTGTGGCCCATCACAACGCCCTGAATCCCAGAGGACTTCTCCAGAACTAGATCCCTTGCGTACAATAACTTGATAGGCACCTTGCTTCTCGCCGTCAAGATCGCTTTCGAGTTTCCAATGAAAAAGTAAGACATCGCTATCAATGCCTACTGTCTCATGAAATCCATGGATACCACAAGATGAAATCTTCATTTTGGCCGAAAACCAGGTCAGGTATTGTCGTATAGGTATAAGTTTGAATCTCTTCCACACCGCGGAATCTCAAGACCAACAACTCAAAAAAGCTTAATTGTCAGCTCTCCAGCAAATTATGCTTTCACGCTTTCAAAAAGAACCCTTATAACATATCTCGCCTTGCCGAAAGCTGAAGCCGTCGTTCATTGTTGGTTGATAGCGGACGCGAGATGTCGGGTCAAT
Source organism: Botrytis fragariae (assembly GCF_013461495.1). NCBI lineage: Eukaryota > Fungi > Ascomycota > Leotiomycetes > Helotiales > Sclerotiniaceae > Botrytis > Botrytis fragariae. The sequence goes on along the minus strand of NW_023500991.1, from coordinate 180,253 downwards.
GAACGGCGAGCCCCACCCCTCGCTTCCACTCTACATTTTGCGGGGACGGGACAAGTTCGGGCTGGGGCTGGGGCTGATGACAATAGTGACTACTGAGTAGGAATGGAGGAAAGTGGAAATTTTTAAATGAGATGAGGTGCTGGATTTCTCTCGGAGTTGCAACTCGTGAAATATTAATCGAACTTGAGTTGGAGGAATTGTTCTGGATTTAATCTACTACTATTCACTGACCAATTTACAGGCAAGTTGACAATGGAATGTCTAGTAGTAGAACGAGATGAACGAGAAAGAACATTTTAGAATTTCAAAATTGATCTGGTCTACAAGTATAGTAAATAGGAGATTGTGTAAATGTAAAGTATTTCTCTGATTATATTACGTGGGAACGTATAATGACTATATAATTTTCTCTCTAATACTTTTCGACTTGTTGAACGCTGGAATAATCACGAAATATCTTCATCATGTGTGAAAACACCCTTCTCGTTCATTGCAGCTCTCGCAGCTTCCGCACCAGTAGGATCCTCCAATGCATGAGGAACCAGTTGATCACCAAATAGTTCGTCCATCTGCTCAAGTGTTTTGCCCTTGGTTCTATACAACAAGTCAGTTTTTACCGTAATTTAGATTACAGAAGCAGGAATACGTACTCTGGGTAGAATATCCAATAGCATGCTGTTGCAAGAATATTAAACACGAAAAAGACATAGAAAAATTTGAATCCGATATTGGTGAGTGCTAAAGGTCCAGTTTGGCCCAGAAGAAGATCAAGACACCAATTTGTCAGGGTTGAGATAGAATTTCCACGGGAAAAATTTCGGCGGGGTGGACCCAACTGATAATTCCAGTAAATGTATAGAAAAATGAGAAGACAAGATTCATGGCCACCATTGCCCTTAATGCATTTGCATTTGTTGATTGTTGTCCGTCGACAACGTAATACTGACTGAGAACTGTGTTGGCCAACAGAGCCAATGCAAAGCCAGTGGCTGAGAAAAACCATTGGCTTGACTCTTGCAAGTCTTTCCAAAAAGTATAAATCGAGTGCACAGTAGACAATGGAAAAAGAGCCAGAAATACCGATGATCATGAGGGAAGTACGTGTGTCAATACCCAAAAGACTATAGATAATCACTACATAGTAGTTGATAACATTGATACCTGATAGTTGACCCCATGCTTGGATTCCGCATCCCAAGATTAGTCGATGTCTCCATGATTTTTTTCGCAATGAGTTCGGACCATGATTTGACTGCTACTGTCTTTTCCGCAATAATCGTGTCTCGAATTTCAGAAAACTCCAATTCTAAGTATTCGTCGTTCGAGCCATCGCTGTGCAATTTGTAAAGAGCCTCTCTCGCCTCATCTTGTCGATCCTTCTCCATTAACCATCGAGGAGATTCTTGCAAGAACCAAGTTCCAATGGCTAGGAATAGACCAGGGACAACCCGGAATGCTAGAGGGAAGCGCCATTGAAAACTAGAAGTGGTATAGTTGCATCCGTATCCGATCTATTGAGCGGCGAAAGATCCCCATGAAAGTAAAAATCCACTCAAAGCGCCACGATATGAAGCTTCAGCAATTTTCGAGCAATACATTGGAACTAGAGCTGAGAGAATACCAACAGCTATACCGGCAATCGCACGACCTGCGATAAGTATGCCAACATTAGCAGCACCCGCTTGAAGTGCACATCCAAAAGCAAATATGGCACCTCCGAGCGCCATGGTCTCCTTCCTTCCTAAACCATCTGCCAGCCATGAGATCGTGAGTGCTCCTAAAATTGCACCATCAGTGAAGGAAGAAACCACTCCGCCCTCGGTCGATGCATCTAGTTCTCCAAAGTATGAAATGAATTCTGGCTGCCCAATTGTGGAGGTAACAATACCACTATCGTAACCAAAGAGGAAACCCAAAAGAGATATGTCAGAAAATGTCTATTCTCGTAGAGATTCAGAATATTGTTTAATTTACCTCCAATTGACAGGAAAAGACCCGTACCGATAGTCACCACCTTAACTATCGTCGGCTATCAAAAGAACTCCTTGTAAAGCTAATACTTCTTGGTGTTGTCTCGGAAAATGTTATCAGAGAGCTTCCCAGTTACCTTGAGATAAGTCTGCAAGAATTACTACCAGAGCCATAGAGGATCTACATTACATCAAGTAACCAAAACTTCTCATTTTAAGAGCATCAATTATGGTTAGATTCTCTCACCTCTGCTTGTGCTACAGTCTCGAATATAACCAACACAACTCTCTATCAACCCGCCTCAATTTACGGGACACAACCGACACATTTCGTACAAATAGGAGCCGAAAGATAGCACCTTATGCCAGGAATACCACGGTATCACAGTCCCCAATACCTGGGAGCTGGACTTGGCGGGGTGCATGTCCTCACCACTTGATACGCGAATTCAGGCTCTGGAGTATGGAGAATGGGGCTTGTATGGGGTTGCTATGCTGCGATGTTCCAACGATGGTCTAGGACCCATAGTTTGGTAATTTCGCAATTCCAGCATTTAAAACCGAGATGGTGGACGAGATGGAAACCAAACGTCCCTTTTGTGTCACGAGTACGCACGGAAGTAGGGTCGTGGCGAGGCGAGTGTGTGGTGGCTAGAACAATCATCTCATATTTGTTTGTCGTACTACACTATTGCAAACTTGCCATCATAGATGTCGACAACTTGTCTGCTCAATTGATATGGGCATTGAATGTAATGCAAGTCAGCATGCTAAAGGTAATGTACATTCGCCATATGCCCATATCTTCATCGTCGGTTCAACTGGGCCTCGACGAAGATACATATGTTGCCCTATACTCCTGCTATCTGTCAATGGTATATCTATACTATGAATCTGACGTCTTAAATTTGCCCAGTCAAACGGGCAAGATCTTCATCATCACAGGCGGAACATCAGGCGTCGGTCTCGAACTGGCTACTATACTCTACAGGGCTGGCGGCAAGTCTACAAAGATGGACGCTCAGAAAACAGCGCTCAAAAATGTATTGAGCATATCAAATCATCATCAACATCAAAATTACCTGGCCAGCTTGAATTCCTCCCTACAGAATTAGATGTTCTGAGTACGATCAAATGACCAGCGGAGTCCTTCATGAAGAAAGAAACAAAGCTCAATGTCCTCTGGAATAATGCAGGCGTTTCGCAACCAGCGTTAGGTAGCGTATCTAAACAAGGCTTTGGGCTCCAAATGGCCACGAATTGTTTAGATCCGTTTCTCTTCACCCAGTATCTTCTCCCGTGCCTGAAAGCTGCGGCAAAAGAAGCCAACCCTGGCGCTGCCTGTATGGTCTGAACAAATTCTCAGTTCTCAGAGCTTACGGCTCCCAAAGATGGAATTATCATGTCTGAACTTGATACTCCTCCCAACGATCAAGTCAAGAATTAAAATAATTCTAAAATTGGCAATTGGTTCTTGGCTAGTGAATTGGCGAAGGAGGTTGGAGAATTCGGGATTTTGAGTGTGTCGCAGAATCCGGGTAATTTGAAGACGAATTTGTTGAGGAATGCGAAATCGATGTATTATGCTGCTTGGTCGCTTTTGTATAAGGCGAGATGGGAGCATATACAGAGCTTTGGGCAGGATTGTCGGATAATCTCGTCTCAAGTCCCAGCACAATTTTTTTGGAATCGCTGAGTCGGAGTGCTCCATCTTTATACACAATCTTTTTGAAGCAAATATCTCCACTTGCCCATTTTGAAGAAGTTAGTCATAGATAAGAACTCGTAAAAGCGTTCAAAAATATATCAGACGGTATGAGAAAGCACCTAAATAACTAGAAACATGTGACAATCGTGAGTTTGGAGATTGAGTAATACACAGGCGGGATACGAGAGGGACAGCCTTGACCTATAGTTTATCTCGATATGCGAGCAGGAACATGTAGATAACAAATATCGAGTGACTACTCTAAGGGTACTATCACTTGCCTCAAAGATATGGATATCGGGAATCATCGCCAATTAATAGAATATGCACCTAGCAACGAAGCTAAACACTCCAATCTTCGCTCTTCCGAACTCCAATCTACAAACCATTCCACCATTCTGTCCTCTCCACCTCAAATGTTGCCTTCAATTCTCCAGTCAACTCGCTGGTATTACCCACAAGAACATCATATACATCCTTCTCCACAATCCAAGCCTCTCTAACTTCATCCCAAAATGCCGCCGCATATTTGACTTCAATCTCAACCTCCACCCTCTTCTCCTCTCCAGCCTCTAGAAATACTTTCTCGAATCCCTTCAGTTCTTTATTTGGTCTGCGGATAGATGGGTTCTGTTGCTGGATATAAACTTGAACGACCTCTGCTCCTGAGACTTCTCCTGTATTCTTGACCTTCACCGAAATCTTAATCTTCTTATCGATTTTCTCGACATTCAAATCAGATATTGCGAATGTGGTATAGCTAAGTCCGTGGCCGAAGGGGAACAGCACAGGTAAATTTAGTGCCTCGTACCATCTATAACCCATATAAATGTCTTCACCATAGATGACCCTACCCCTCTCAGATCTAAAACTCAAAAAGGCCGGGTTATCTTCGATTCTTTTTGGAAATGATAAAGGTAATTTTGCCGAGGGATTAGTTTTACCGAAAATGACATCGGCGATAGCATTGCCAGTCTCGTTGCCCCCATACCAGGCTTGAAGAAGGGCGGGAGTTGTAGATAGAAAAGGGAGGGCGACGGGAGTGCCGGATTGAATGACAACAACTGTATTGGGATTGAGGGGGGTGAGGGTCGAGATCAATTTGTTCATGTGCAATGGGAGACCGAAAATTTCTCGATCGGCTCCTTCGCCTTCCCAGTCGGACTAAAAAACTGTTAGAAATATTCCCTGTATTAAAAGGAGACAACTCACGTTTAGACCGGCGCAGATGATTACTTGATCGGCTTCTTTGGCCAGTTCTGCTGCACGCGCAATTTCCTCATCCGCATCAATGATTTTCGCGCCACCAAGTCGTATGGCACCAGGACCAAATAGGACATTATTTCCTTTATCCAGCTTGCAAGTGGGTGAACTGGCAAACTCAACTTTGAGATGGTAGGTTTGTCCTTTATTTAGTGATACAACACCTCGCTCTTCAACTGTACCACACGAGAAAAACATGGTTCCCCTGGTCTGTTTTGTTGTGTTGTCAATGACTAGCTTGTCATCCACATACAGGTTGGCAGTTCCATATACTCCTAAGCCGAATTCAAATTCACAGTCCTCTTCGGCAGTCATATATCCTTCAACATCAGCCCACCACAATTCGTTCTTCAGCTTGGGACATTTATAATCCATCATTAAGAGTTCTGTCTTGGTGAGTATTATCTCATCCGCTAGTTCTCTATTTTTAGCTGTTGGTGGCTCGTTATATGCTCGAAAAGAGAAACCTCTTTCTCCCTTGTCTGTCTTGAGAACTAGATCCAGCAATGGGAGGTCCTTGTGTGCGTAAGCTCCTACGGTGTAAGATGGAGTTGATTCCAGCTGTGCACTAATACCGTCAAACGGTGTGACAGCGTAGTATGCTGCCAAAGATGCTGATCCGCCTCCATGAAATGTAGCAACTTTGGCATTGGGACCGACAATGAAAGTCTGTAGAGATTAGCTTAAAATTGGCGTATAGTTATAACAGGATATAATATTTTACCTTTTTATCTTTTCGGAATGGTAATACGCTACCCTCATTTTTCATCAACACAATCGAGTCACCTGCTATCTCTCTGAGGAGAGCAGCTGTCTCTGGAGTATCGGCAGTCTTTTCCTCCGCATTTTCGGGAACATTCGCATCCGCAGCACGGTTGACAGTATTGAGCACGCTCCTGGCTCGCTCGTCAAGAACATGCTGAGGTACCTTTCCAGTGCTAACAGCTTGTATCAACATTGGACCCCTCCATTTGGTTGAACCTGGCATTTCCAAATCCAGCCCAGCATTAATAGCACCCGTGGTGGAGTATGTGCCCCACCAGTCACTCATAATACATCCACTCCAGCCCCATTCTCCACGCAAAATATCCTTAAGGATCCTTGGATTTTCACTAACGTGAGTCCCGTTAATTTTGTTATAAGCACTCATAAATAATGCCGGCTTCGAATCTCTGACAACCAGTTGGAATGGTAGTAAGTATATCTCCCTCAAGGCTCTCTCGGTAATTATAACATTTACACCATTTCTGTTATGTTCTTGATCGTTACAAACAAAATGTTTGATTGTAGCTTGAACACCGGTCTCTTGAATACCATTAACAAGTGCAGCAGCGCCTATTCCTGATAACACAGGATCTTCACTGAAAGATTCGAAACCACGGCCCCCTAAAGGTGATCTTTGCATATTGATGGTGGGCCCAAGAATCACATGGACACCTTTTGCTTTCGCTTCTTCCCCCATCAAAACACCTGCGCGATGAAGGAGTTTAGTGTCCCATGTTGCAGCAAGAGCAGTGCCGCAAGGAAAACAAGCTGCTGTGATACCGTTGAAGAAACGAGTACCACGTACACCATTAGGACCGTCTGACACTCGAATCGAAGGCACATTGTACTTGGGGATGGCAGCGGTATGCCACCAATCAGTACCTAGGTATTGTTAGATATCGTGACTTTGAGAAATGTAGGGATGCTGGATGTATGCACCCGCTAACAAGGAAACCTTTTCCACATTGTTAAGCTTTGAAAGCACATCCTCCACATCGAATTTGTTTGTCATTATGAGATTTTAAGATGTGATATTCAGCATTGGAAGTCACTGGAGTAAAATGAGTAAGTTGAGAGACTGGTGAGATTGGAAAGACCGAAGAGACTGGATATATAATGCTCGATGGAAAGAGTACAAGAGTACATGTGTCCGCACTCAAATTTGGAAAGAAGCATCCCAGATGCTTATGGAATGTCGGCCATGCATCACGCTTGTTTACGCTTGTCTACCCTCGTTCGTCACATCATCGATTCATCCGATCTTGCCAATCTTTCACGACAGATATTCCTGTTACTATTGGCGTATCGAGATGCTTCCTTCCTAGTTCTAACTTGTTAGATACCTAGGTAGTTAAAGTAACGGGTAATATTCGGTCACGGAGTTTCTTCGGAGCAAGTATTTAAGTATAAATGCGGAAGAGTAGGTTCCGTTGGGAAATCAGAGCCGGGAAGTCATGTTTGGGGTGAATGATCAACATACAAGTCTAATATGTGGGCCCAATGGAAGATGTCAGTCGGTCAAAAATTTAGTTGAATTCGGGGGGTCAAAGTTATGCGGCAGGTGCGGGTAGGATGTTCCGCTCCTTATCGGCAATCGATAGGCCGAGCCACGCGTTGGTCCTTGGCATGGTTCTTCAGTCGGCGTGTGCCTTCAAAATTAACTCTATTAAACATTCCGAGCCATGATGGGATGTAATGTAATGCTCATCGTATTCAAAATGTGACTGGACACGCAAATTGGACTCGGTAATATGAATCACATCCATCACATCCATTCGACCAGGGATATCGTTTGTCCATAAAGGGGACGCGGCAAACATGGTATATTCATTCATTATATCATAATCAGGCTGTACAATCGTGAACTAACCCGCTACCAAAACTCCATACTGACCTTATTCATGCAACAAGAATAGACTGTCAAATCTTAATATCTGACCATTCAATAACCTGTATGTTCTTGACCAAAAAATCAACGACAAGAAACCATAGCGCTCGTTCCCCTGGATACACTCGTGTCTTCATATCCGCATTTAAGCCATTGTCGCAGTAGCCGCTCTCTGTCCTCTCTCAGAATTTCTGTTCCTCCTTCCGCCACCAGGTCTTGCAAGTGTATACTTCGCAAAAGCACGGGCGAGTGCTTTCTTGCAACTAATCTTTTGACTCCCAACGAAAGAATCAATGGTGACAGCAATCGCTCGATCAATATCCTGCGCAGAGACATATTCAGAGAGGCGCATTCGACAAAACGCTTCACTGATACGCATGATGGCTTCAAGATGGCGAACCTAAAGGTTATATTAGCAATATAGAGTGGGATGGGAGTTTGCATTTACTTACAGTGATAGGATAAGCTCCGGTCGCTAATGATTCTCTTCTCATATCTGCAAAGAGCTTGGAAACTTTCTCTTCATCGATGTTGTATAGCTTTGGGCTGCATCTTTCTCTAGCATAAAGAATGTATTTTCGAAGCAACTCTTGTTTGATCTCGCCTTCTTGTTTTGGCTCGCCACCATTGATAGCACTGTCGCGCATTTCAGCGTCATGCTCTGTTTCCATAGAGGCTTGATTTTCATCCGTAGGTTGGCTTCCTGGATGGGAACGACAGTGAGAACCCACGACGAATCTAGCGAGTCTTTCATCTTCCGCCGGATCGACAGTATCACGAACAACGCAAAGAATGTCGAAACGAGACAAAATTGGCTCAGTGAGCTCAACATTCTGTGAGAAGGGGATGGTTGAATTGTAACGTCCACCAATTGGATTGGCTGCCGCAATAATACCACATCGAGCCTGGAGTGTTGTGACGATACCAGCTTTGGAGATCGAAATAGTTTGTTGTTCCATAGCTTCGTGAATTGATGTTCGATCTTGATCGTTCATCTTATCAAACTCATCGATGAGACATGTTCCTCTATCTGCAAGCACCAAAGCACCACCTTCCAAAGTCCACTCACTAGTAAGAGGATCTTTGCGTACACTTGCTGTGAGACCAACAGCACTAGCTCCTTGACCAGTGGCAAAGACTGCTCTGTGGGCGGTCTTTTCTACATACTTTAAAACTTGAGATTTTGCTGTTCCAGGATCTCCAAGAAGTAGTACATTTATATCACCACGGATATGATGCTTTCCTTGAGCAACTTTGGCAACTCCACCCATGAGTGACAAGGCCACGGCTGTTTTGATATCAGTATGGCCATAAATACTTGGAGCAATCGAATTGATAATTTTATCCACAATTTGAGGATCCCGAGAAAGTGCGCGAATCTCATGCTCATCTTCTTCTGTGAGTCTGAATCCAGCAAGTTGGTCATGAGATTTGACAACATTGTTGGCCTCTAATATTGTTGCAAATACAGGGAAACCGTTTCGATTGTTCAATTGAGCATCGTAGTTATTGCGGTAAACACCCGTGACTTCAATCTCCTCGCCGGGCTTGGCTTTGTCGATAAGATCCCAGAGAAGAATAACTTCACGATGACGGGGCAGACGACCAGCAGGAACAGTGCCTGGAGATTCTTGAAGGGTCAATTTTTGATAGTTGCGATAGACAGTTTTCTCCGAGTTCAGGTTGAAAGGACCACGAGATTGACAATTTGCACAGAAAGAAATCTTAACTTCCACATTGGACTCTTGTTGGAAAGGGCCAAGTCTTGTATGACATTTGGAACAATCGAACATGACATATTTCAATTGGGGAAATACACCACTTCGGCGAGTAACCACACCGCTGACTCTAACAAGACAATTTAAATGTGTTTGGCGAAGTTGTCGTAAAGTATAATGAACGGGTAAATCGGTAATTCGAACGTGAATCTCGGAATGAATTTGTTGGTAATCATTATAATGCAAAAGGGTAACCTCCATAGCAACTTCATCGAATAATTGAAGCATCTCGCCTGGAGCATTCGCCAAGAAATATGCAAGGATGGCTTTCGAGGCGGATAAATGGTCATATGAAACCTCTAATGATTCTGCGTTGATCTCTCCTAGTGTCTTGATGCGGCTACCATAAACAGAAACTCCATGGTCGTCGGTGTATTCGGTGAGAAAAGCTTTGAATTCTCTCCGAATAGTTCTTTGAACGGATGGTGTAGCAATCCACTCGACCAGACTGGACGACTTGACGTCCTGTAAAGTCTCGAGAGACAATTCTTCTTCCATAATATCCTCTTGCATGTCTTCATCTTCGTCTTCATCATAGTGATGGCGTCTACGTCTTGGTTGGTTCATTAAATCCAAGTCTCCGTCCTCATCTTCATCTTGCAAGAAAGCAGCTGGCATACGGCGCTGTCTAGCAAGCTCTCTATCACGACGATTCAATCGGGCTTCGAGCTGTCTTCTGGCAGCAGCGTCGAGTTCATCGTAGTCCCCTTCGTCGTCAATATCCGCACCCTCGTAATTTGTATTGTCTTGGGCATTGTAATCTCGTTCATAATTGCCAGCGAAGAGGTCAATTCCATCCTCATCTTCTGCCATCTCATCTACATCATCGATATCGACAGCGATCTCAACATCATCCTCTATCTCGTCATCATCCTCGTCTTCGACACCGTGCCGGATTGGTGCTGGTGGGGAGGATCTGAAATCTCCAGGTGGACTAGAAGGTGCGGCACCACCTGGCAAATCATCATCTTCTGGCTCTCTGGAGCGCTTGCGACGATTTCGACCCCCATCGACACCGCGGTTGGCTGATGACATGTTATTTCGCAGAGGGGAACTATTGGGTGCAAAAGGTCAATAGAGTTCAGGGGTAAACAATGATTCAGAGCTGTGGGTGTTGTGCTTGAGGTAGTAAACAATTCTCACCTCATAGTAGATTAGAAGACTAAAGTATCGTGAAGTATTAGAAAATGTTACAAGTAAAGTTAAATGAGTGCGAGTTGTTAATTGTGCTGAAGTTCACTTTGAGCAAAGTTGAAGTGCTTGCATAAATTAATGGTAGGGGAAAACACGTAAAATCTGCCGTCCGGACGCGACGCGGCAAGCTAAACCCATTACAAAGCCGAGCGCGTAAAGTGGTTTTTGGCGTTTTGGCGGCCGCATCATTGCGACAAACCATCTCTACTTGATAACTCAATTAATTTACCTTTCACAACTTTTTGGAGGATTTGACGTCTCAAGTTAACAATGGAACCTCCACTAGATATTCAGTCAAATGAGGCCTCTGTGAATCAAACCGGCGGCGCCTCAAGAAGTCATAGTTTCTCCTCTCAGAAGTCGAACGATTCACATACAGCAGCTGAGTATGCGATTTTCCATTCCTGTGGTATTCGCGACGGAATTACATGCTCACATGTATACCAGATTCATCAGCACGCAACTGAAGCTCGAAGCAGAAGCTCGCGAAGTATTGCCATATGTAATTACAAAGCTACTTTTTAAATGCTTGAAACTTTTACTGATTGGCTTGACTAGAGCATCGATACATGCACAAAGCCTCTTGGATCTCTTCGACAAATTCTGTTTGCTTGTTTGACATGCAATCCTGCTCCATCTAACGTATCTGATCCGTATAATCCTGCTGGCGTCTGTTATTCCTGCTCCATACAATGCCATGGCGAGCACAATCTCGTGGAACTATTTAACAAACGAAACTTCACTTGCGATTGCGGCACGACACGTTTTCTAGCAACTTCGCCTTGTAGCTTGCGCATCAATTCAGAGACAAATACAAAGGGCAATGTACACTCGGAAGCTCCAGAACTGAAAAATAAATACAATCACAATTTCAGAAATCGATTTTGTGGTTGCGGATGCGACTATGATGCTTATAAAGAGAAGGGCACGATGTTTCAATGCTTGGGTCTAGGTGGTACTGGTGAAGGTGGCTGTGGGGAGGATTGGTGGCATCCTGGATGCATTACAGGTTTAGGACCAAATTGGTACGAGAGTATGAGTAATGAAGACTCACCAGAGAAGTCCAAGCAAAACAAAGAAGGCACGCTGGAATCTATTACAGAAGTTGTAGAATCATCTGCAGTTGAACTAACCAAAGATGGAACGAATGAGAAGTCAATTGAAGTCGAGGCACCGGTCGACCAACAAGAAGACAAAGAGGAGGAAGAAGAAGAAGATCCGCCTCTACCTCCAGGATTCCCCAACGAAGACGAATTTGAAGGATTTATCTGCTACAAATGTGTTGATGCAAATCCATGGATCAAAAGATATGCTGGTGCACCGGGTTTCCTCTCTCCTGTTTTCAAAAGAAGTGCAGCTCCTTCTCCTGAACGTGAGATTCCTCCCACCTCTACGAATTCCCTCGCGCCATCATTCTCGGAATCTAGGAAGCGCAAACAAGAAGATGACGATATATCGACCTGTTCTTCAGCTTCGAAGCGAATCAAGGGTGAGGAAGGAGAGAGGTCAACGGACAAGGGTTCTAATAGCACCGATGATAGCAAATCTGCAGCATGCAAATTGAAGGCATTGCCAAAAGCACCCGATGGTCAAGTCTCATTATTTTTTACATCCGACTTTCGTGACCACCTCTGTCATTGTTCAGACTGCTTCCCAGAACTAGCCAAACATCCACAGCTTCTGGAAGAGGAAGAAACTTATGAGCCCCCAGTATCAGAAGACGGAGATGAAGGAGGAAGCACAGTCGGTAGCGGGAGCATATATGATCGTGGCGAAAGTGCTCTCAAAAATGTTGATCGTGTTAGAGCTATTGAGGGTGTAATGGCATACAATCATTTGAAGGATAAACTCAAACCGTTTTTCCAAAAATTCGCAGAAAGCGGTCAAGCTATAAGCGCAGATGATATCAAAGAACATTTTGCGAAGATAAGAGGTGATGAGCAGGCTATCAAAGATGCTGGCGAAGGAGCCAAGGCGGATGACAATAGGAAGGAGCAAGGTGGCTGTTGATTGACGGGCCGTGATATCTGTTTTAAATAATGTACGATAGGGAGAATAATCTTTAATGAACTGTTATGACTTACAAATACAAAGCCTCTATCGACTTGAATTTTCTTTCTTGGTATATCCATCGATACTACCTTTCAACAACGTTACATCAAGTTGCGTCACAATATTTTCTCCAGCAATTCTTGATCAATCTGCCATCATTCAATCATTGCATGTGCAAGATTATGTCGACTTCACGATCCGAAGAACATGTGGAGAGTACAGAAGCTACGGAAATGCAAGACGAGTTAAAGGAGGCGGTAAATTCGTCTGGAGATGACTCGGCAAACATTATATTACGCAATACTTTACATAGGTCACAAGAAGCATTGGTGGCTGCAGACGAAACCGATTTATATGATCCCGAAAGACTTCAAACAGGGAGCAAGACACCAGTTCTCGATAGTGGCGTGCGGTATTATGGGTATCATTGGGGGTCAGAAAGACCAAAGAACTACAATTATTTGATATACGAACTTCAGAAAGAACGAGGAAGTCCTCCTCCTAGCGAAGAGCTATATGAATCATATAAGTTTGCTGCTGCCACAACGAATGGTAACGAATCTTCATTATTCAATGCAGCGAAGGTCTTCTTCAAAGATTGGGACAATGATAACGGAAATGAAAATGGAAACTATGGTCAGATTGTCCAGGAGGAGTTTACGATATTCGGGAAACGTGCTACAGAAGTGGATCTAAAGTCACCCATGCCGCACTTAGTCGAAGGATTTCGAGATGGCAGAGTATATCTAGAACAATTGTATGAAAGTTTCGACGGAGCGGCCGATATGATCAGGGACGAGCGGACACGGTCATCAGCATTTTGCCATTTTGCAGGGGAGTACGCACCTAGTGGTACTTCATTTGGCTGCGAAGCCGTTCGTCTGAGATACATAGGCGCTTTCTTGGTTGCAGAACGACGACTAGCTTTTCACTATCTGAAGAAATTCTCCTCCAGTGGAGAATACTACCGGTGTGACAAGAAAGATTATGCCAGCGTCATCACTTTCATAATGAGTGAATCTCGCATTACTCTGTTCGCACATTTCGGTCGAACAGGCTCGAATATGGAATATAATGATGGAAAATATCTAGAATTCCACATGTCCGAGCTTCTCTGCCTTTCTCCAGCGACATCGTATGAGACATTCAGGGAAGCATGGGCAATACTGAGAAATGCCCAAGAATATTCGAAAGACCAAGCCGTTCTGATCGCCCTAGAAATGGAAAAGAGTATGCAGGTAGCTGCGTGGAAAGCTTTCAATGCAGAGAAGAAAGATGTGGCTAGAGGGGATTCTCAGTCGGTGCTTGCTCGCAGGCGGATAATGGCTATTGAGGCGTGGAGGTCTGAGGAGGAAATGATTCAAAGTAGAAGGAATCTGGATGGGGTGGGGCCAGAGGATAGGGAAGCCTATTTCAGATTGCAGGAAGTGAGGTATGACTGAGTTTTAATTGCGTATTAAAAACATAAGATAATCGAGTTCCAATAGCTATTAATCCGTAATGAATACATAAATTTCTAATGAGAATGATATTAAATGAAGATAATCTAAAACTAGCGTGCCACAATCCTAGAAACAAACGACTGGCAGTAATCCCATTAACAAAACATTTCATGTTAATAACAGAGGCAACTTTATATATACATTATCTTGACGAATCCAAAACACAATCTAGCCCCAGAGAAATTTCTTTAATGTGAGGAAGTAGAACTAGGTCACCAGACTCATGGGTGAATAGTCTTGGAGAATTTGGCGATGTAAGCTGACGTTCACGAGGTTGGGATAATCTAGCATTTTGTCGCAAAGACATTTCGATGCTACTGAGTCTTTCTGTATCTCTACTTACGGGGTGGTCAACACTATTGCTGTCGGCCCAGGCAGATACACGATTTCGAAGTCCTGGATCTTTTGCTGTGGGAGGTTTTCCAAGATGTGTGACTTTTAAGAGTACGCTGAAACGATGCTTCCATTGAGAATTATGGCTTGGAAGACCAGCTTCTCGGTTCTCGTCGGAGATTTTTTCTCGCTCGTCTATTTTGGACGTTAGAGGAACTTTACAATGTATGTGTTTAGATACTCACCCAAATAACCCTCAAGTGCAGCAATTATGGGAAGAATTAGGAGAATACAGGCAACAAATTGACCAAATGTCCATGCATTTTGTTGTTCGATGAAGTCTTCGGTGGTTTCTAAACCTGGATATCGGGATATGTCCCTGAATACAAGGGCACGTCTAACGCCGAAACCCAGTCCGAGTAAAATTGGAGGAATAGGTATCACCCAAAACGATACAATTACCGTCTGAAAAGCGTAGGCTAGCCACAGGCACAATCTCTCGCGACCAGTGATGCAGAGAATTTTCAAACACCGGCTGTAAATAGAAAGACTGAAGCCGTTCCGAATACATTGCGGAATGCATTGGAGAAATGCTTGAAAGAAAAGGAAGGATAAGGTAGCAATACGTAGTTGATGATCATAGCCGTGATATGGAAATTGAGCTGTACATCTTGCCAAACAAGCTGCTGCTTCGCCAGATACATGCTCGCTGTTGTAGGATCTATACATGCCAGCTGTGTTCCCGAAGCTTCTTGCTCGAGATTGTGCGAAGATGAAAAGTATGAAGTTGCCGATGTATCCACAGAATCTAATTCCTGCCAATACATGGTTTTGTAAAAAATGATCGCCCATGGAAACGAAAGCTACTGTATGTGTAAAGCTAGAGAACCAAGCTAGGTACACGATAATGTTGTAATGGTAGGCGCTAATAGTGTGGAAATTGTAAAGTCCGGCAATCATAACAGCGGAACTTGTCACTAGTTGTTGATCCGCAAGTGAAAGGATAAGGGGAGTCACAGCGGCGTTTATGAGCCTGTATCTAGGTAGATTTGGTTTGTTGGAATATCGGAGAAGGATCCATCGTCTGCAAATTCGTACTTTCTCCTTGGCCGCGTGATACAAATTCGCTGCTGTACCTTTAGTGGATTGGTGATCAAAATCGTGATATTCTGGCTCTGTATGTTCGGCATATTCGCAGGAATGAAGTGCAAGTTGGCATGGAAGACGTATGACTGCGGCCGAGAGTGTTAAAAGCGCCGTTGCAAGGAAGGAGATATAGATCTGGTTGTAGATTAGAAACATCGTTCGGTTTATTCAAGTACTGATATCTCGAGTGGAACATACGCCGACTCCTTCAATCTCGATGTCAGCTGAAAGTGGACCGCAGTTATCTGGGAAATTGGAGCATTCGTTATTATCAAGAGAAATGCTCATGGTTCTGGATTCGGTGTGGGTTTGGAATTAGTTTCTGACTTCAGACAGCCAAAGACTGAGCAGAAATCGATTTGATATACGTAGCGGGGCATATTCATGTGCCGACATCATCAAGAGAAGAAGGAGCAAGCATGATCATAATTATGGGCTATATTAGCAACAATGATAGTGATTGTACTTGTAAAGGTAGAGCAACTGCGAAGAGAGTTGCATCTTTATTCATCGCACTTGCTTTGAAATAGGACCTCGCTGCAGAAGGACTAAGGGAGCTACAAATAATTTACATTGTTCGACAGGAGCGAGAATTGAGATATCGGGAGTGCGGTATATTGCGAACGAAGGTAATCGACCAAATCACAAGAACCGAGGCAAATCGAAGTCTTCAACCAGTTTTTCCAGTTGATTAGAAAGAGGACAAGCAGATTTGAGTAAAGAGATACATATAAAATTGCAACTACATCTGCGACAATTGTGTGTATATCTTCAATATTTTGAAGCCACGCTCTTCAGTCAGTGTTTTATATTCTCCATACGTCGCTTGGTGACAGGGGAGCTCAGAGGTCGGAGCTTCCACCAATCACAACAACGCCGATTCAGGACACGCACACTAGTCGAATATGGGACTAGTATGGCAGAATGACAGTGACCGCTTTGAATCCTTGACGATGATAGGTTATCGGGAATTCTGACGATTGTGCGATAAAATCTGGAGAATTGTTTGAATTTCTCGATATTCAAAAAGAAATCAATGAATTCTTGAGCCATGTTGTTGGTATGTATAGCTTGATTTGAAATTATTTCTTTCGCTGATTATTACTTTGCTAGAGAATTGGTCCAAAGGGCCTGCGAGTCAGGGCTTCCCGTCCTTTACACGAATTGGGAGCTCTCCGCGGGGGCTATCGTGCATATACGGCGACGGCGAGACGTTGGCAAGATGTATTTCACTCGCAGACCGAAGATCCAAACTCTTCGGCCATTCTATCTTCCCTAAAAACTACGCCTCGTGTTGCGCAGACACTCACGGAGAAAATTGTTCAACGATATTCCCTCGGACTTGCGAAGGATAAGGTTGTGAAGTCTGGAGGTATGGAATTAACATTTTACACTACGAGATCCGGAAGACCTATCTCTGCCGGCTTTCATTTTCTATCGAATCAACTTTAAGCATGTATATGTGCTGATATTTTTACAGATTATGTTACCCTCTCACCCCATTACTGCATGACCCATGAGTGAGTCAACATTATCCAAAGCCGCTACTCATCAATTCTAATGATATCTAGCAATTCCTGGCCCGTCGCAACTAAATTCATGTCCATTGGTGCAACCAAAATTCACAATACTAATCAAATTGTTTGCACTCTCGATCACGATGTACAGAACAAAAGCGAAACGAACCTTAAGAAGTACAAACAAATTGAGGAATTTGCACGCCAGCAAGGTGTGGACTTTTACCCCGCAGGACGAGGAATTGGACATCAGATTATGGTAGAGGAAGGATATGCTTGGCCCGGAACTGTCACTGTCGCTTCAGACAGTCACAGTAACATGTATGGTGGTATCGGATGCTTGGGCACACCTATGGTGCGAACAGATGCCGCAAGTATTTGGGCAACAGGTCGAACCTGGTGGCAGATTCCACCAATCGCTAAAGTCACCCTCACTGGAGTTTTACCAATCGGAGTTACAGGGAAAGATGTCATCGTTGCACTTTGCGGTCTATTCAACAGTGACGACGTTCTCAACCACGCCATCGAATTCACAGGATCGGAACAAACAATGCGCAGTTTACCCATCGATGATAGACTTACCATTGCAAACATGACAACCGAATGGGGTGCTCTATCAGGTTTGTTCCCAATTGATTCGGTCCTCGAGAAATGGTTGAGATATAAGGCTACAACAAGTGCAATGTTTGCCCCGAATAACGGCAAAGAACCCCGATTCACCCATGCTCGCATCGATGACTTGGTTCAAAATCAACTTGTAGCAGATAAGGGAGCTACCTACGCCAAATCTTTGTACCTCAACCTTTCGACTCTCTCTCCTTACGTTGCTGGTCCCAACAGTGTCAAAATCGCCACACCAATCCGCGATTTGGAAGCGCAAAAGATCAAACTCAACAAGGCATACCTCGTATCATGTACCAACTCTCGTGCTTCCGATCTTGCTGCTGCTGCCAAGGTTTTCAAGGACGCTGCTGAGTCTTCTCCCGATAAGACTATTCCCAAAATCCCCGAAGGTGTCAATTTCTATATCGCTGCTGCTTCCATTCCCGAGCAAGAAGCCGCCGAAGAAGCAGGTGATTGGCAAGCACTTCTCGCAGCTGGTGCACAACCCTTGCCATCAGGATGCGGCCCATGTATCGGACTTGGTACTGGCTTGTTAGAACCAGGTGAGGTTGGTATCAGTGCAAGTAACCGAAACTTCAAGGGACGTATGGGATCTACCGATGCAAAGGCATATCTGGCGAGTCCTGAGGTTGTCGCTGCCAGCGCTCTTAGTGGCTATATTTCAGGTCCCGGATGGTACCAACCACCTATTGGTGTGAATAAGGTTGTTCTTGGGGAAGGTAATGGAAATGTCGAAGAAGATAAGGCTATCAGCATTGAGGAAGCACTCGAGAAACTCATCTCACAAGCAGAGTCGATCGTCGATGGAGCTGAGTCTAGTCTTTTTGGTACCTCTTCAAAGCCCGAGGAAACGGATTCCGAATCATTAACAGAGATTCTTCCTGGTTTCCCTGAAAAGGTTGAGGGTGAGATTGTTTTCTGTGACGCTGATAACGTCAACACAGATGCTATCTATCCAGGCAAATACACCTACCAAGATGGTGTCTCGGTTGAGAAGATGGCTGAAGTATGCATGGAGAACTACGATAAAGAATTCCGCACGATCGCTCGTGAAGGTGATATCCTAGTCTCCGGCTTTAACTTTGGGTGTGGCAGTTCTAGAGAACAGGCTGCTACTGCCATCCTCGCCAAGAAGATTCCCATGGTGGTTGCTGGAAGCTTCGGAAACATTTTCTCCAGGAATAGCATTAACAATGCTTTGATGGGAGTTGAGGTTCCAAGATTAGTACAAAGACTCAGGGAACACTTTGCCGCTTCTGCACCAGTGCCAAAGAAGGAAGTCACAGAGCCAAGTGAGAATAACGAAAGTCTTGACTCGCCAAAGCCAGCTGAACAAGCCGTACCACAAGGAGAGAAGATTTTAACTAGAAGAACCGGATGGAAGTTTGTATGGGACGTTAGACGAAGCAAGGTAGAGGTGCAGGAAGGTGAGGGTGGTGAGAAGTGGAGTCAGAAGGTTGGAGAGCTACCACCCAATGTGCAAGAAATCATTGCCAGAGGAGGTTTGGAGAAATGGGTCAAGGGAGAGCTTGCGAAAAACTGAGAAAGGTTTTTGAATTGGGAAGTAAACCTGTAAATTCCATGTACACTTGTTAACTCATGAATCAAATAAACCCAAAATCTCACCAAGAACTGTTTGATCGCTCGTAAAATGGATAATTTAGGATTGAATTGCCAGAAGGAAATCACCCCACAAGGGATATGATAGTGAATAGAACAAGGCTCAGGTTTTAGTCGGTATTAAAATCCAAAGACTCAGACTTAGTGAGGATTCCGAATTGATTTTCAGGAAAAGTGCTTAGGTACCTAGGTATATTCACACTCCACGTGTTTGGCGCTGAGAAAGAGTGAATGGGGAGTTCAAAACAATGCGGTGATACTTAAAGCGATATTCCCTCTTGTTGAGCTCAAGCAACTTATTATTATTACTGTGAAATTGAATCTTCAGAGTCCTTCGATTCTTCTGCTTAAGGCCCAAAATACTTCAACCAATTACCTTTCGTTCTTGATTCTACCTTTCCATATTCTCTTGAGGTTCAGGCTTAGGAAACGTCTCTTCAAGAAGTTTCAAACAGCAGTCAAAAAAACAGAACCCGCAGTCATCATGTTTCTTTCGTGCTGGGCCCCTTTCCTTTTGCTCCTTGGATGTGCAATTGGCCAAATTAATATTGAAACCCTGGTTCCAGAAACCTTGGTAACCTTATCATCATCAGATGATACTCCAACCCCAACCGCGATCCAGACTCTGGTTTCCCTACTGGTCGATACTTTCACAGCGCCCAGTTCTCCCTCGAAAACAGAGCTCCCATTTCCGTCTTCTCTGACACAAACATCTCGCAGTCTTAGTCAAAATGATTCTCAAGCTACTTCAGCTGCTTCTAGCCCAAACAAGATTCAGACTTCAGTCCCGCCCTTGAGCACTCAAGCCTCTCCAAAGGAAACAGGATTCAATACACCAGGGCAGTTCAAGATTCAGATCCTTAACGCCCAGAATTGGTATCGAGCTGCGCATGGAGCACTTCCTCTTGTTTGGAATGATACTTTGGCTAATTCCAGTTCGGGTTGGGTCGCGGGATGTGTATGGGATCTTGAGGTATGTCTTCCTTCGACGCGGCGCATCCATATCTTAAGGTGTATTCATACGTCGGCTGTTATACTTACTTACACTTGGATTTACAGTCAACTCCTGGAATAGGAAAATCCTTTGTATCTGCTATACCCACCAGCGTCTTCGGAATCGTCAACTACTTGGGACTTGAACGCCAGTTCTATAATTGGTCAGAGCCAGGACCGACGAATTCTACCAAACAATTTACGCAGATGGTATGGAAAAGCACGACGTCCGTTGGGTGTGCTTGGAATAATTGCCGTAAGTCCTTCCGCTCAGTTTAGATCATGTTGGAATAATTATGCACATCTCTCATGCTTGGAATCTAGAAATCTACGATCCCGGTAGTCAAGAGCAAGAATGATAGACTAACATAAACTTGCGTCCTAGCACCCGGCTCATCACCAGACCCCGCTACGCCTGGAGTTTCCCTGTTTCTCCTGTGTCAATACTATCCCAAAGGCAATCAGGGAACTATCACAGACTGGAAGGACAATGTGGGAGAGCTAGAGTCTGGAAGTCTGGGGGAAGGCGTTGTTGCTGCTGATGGTTTTGGACTGAGTAGTCTGACTACTGCGATTACTGCAAGCGGCGGAACAAGTGGAAATAGTGCAGCAAGTACAATAAGTAGTCTTTCCACAGCTGCCACTGGAAAAGATGTTGAAAGTCTGGCTAATAAGCTGGGTACCAGTCGGTTTGCGATGGTTATCAGCTCGGCTATTGTCATTGGTTCACTTGCCTGGCATCCTTTAGCTTTGGTACCTCTGTTTTTGGCTGTTGGGTTCGCAGATGCAAAGCCCGGATTGGACGTTTCTGCTCTTCTTAAAAAAACCGTTGACATGGAATCGGTATCCAGGGTGACCAATACGCAAACCGCTTAATAATTATCCCCCGCTAGTAGAGCCTGGGTTTAATCCACCTGCACAATTTCAAACCTCGATGCCAGAGGCGTAAATTAGTATAGAAGTAAATACAATGCTAAGCCACTTGTATGGAATGAAAGTCTTGCTGCTTGCTGATAGTGAAGCTTGGGTCAAATGGCGTCTTTAAGTTTCACTCTCTCATATGTAACGTAACACTCATGCAGTACCTTTCAAATTTTTAATACAGAAGCTGGATTGTGCATGATGAAAGTCTGCCCCAGCTAACAAAAATACGATACGCAAGAGCGTGAAGGGGATTGAAATCTTTGATATTATTGATACTTAGGCGGAGCAAGCCAATTTTTCCTCTGCTGGTGATGGTATCACAAATGTTACAACAGATTACTCTGGTACATCGTAGAAAGACACAACACAATTTTGATATGCCTAGAACACTATTCGCAAATTCCTCTCCGTTATCTATATGCTAGATCCAAGCCTCTAATTCATAACTGTTATCTTGATGCGTGTTCATGATTGAGAATTAAGAACCTTGAACCCTCCAAGTTTAAGTGAGTATTCTGACACGAAGTCGATTTTAGCCATCGGAACTTCACCGACAGGTACCAACAAGTCAGCTTGGCATATATGATATGTGAGTATCTTCCGTCAGGAAACTCGGTGGCTATTTTTCACCAGTATTCAAAATGGGCGGATGATATTAAAAAATTTGGTCCTGAATATATGCAGATCAATGTCGAGATTTTTGGTATGACTCATTGCTATTGACTCTTGCTCGCCACTACTTGATGTATCCTATCATTGAGCTATGCTACAATGTCAATTTTCCCTTCCCGATAGTACCTAAGATGAGTAAATTCCTAATCTGACACTTCTCTCCCTCAACGTAGGCAAAGAAATATCAGAATTGGATGTGCACAAGGAGATCCGACGCCGTTCCATCCTGTCTCCGTCCATCATGATTAACTCCCCACTGCGATTTGAGACCACTGTCATGAAATCATTATCTTTTCCCTTCCCATCCTGTCTTCCGTCAAACGATCAGAAAACCATCTACATTCCTCTAAAAGCCCATATAATTATTTCCGATCTCAACAGCCTTTTCAACACCAGCTCCCTTTTCGCTTTCAACAACAAATTTGCTCAAACCCATAGCCCGCAATCCCTCTTCACCAGTCCAGGACTCAACTTCTTCGAGACCTGGTCGACCAATATGCTCACTCTCGCCCTTTCCACCTGGGAAATCCGGACCTGGAACGCCGGAGAGAAAGGTATCACGTTGACGGGCAAGTGCTTCGGCATTGATAGGAGTGAGAGGACAGGCGGGAATATAGAGGACGGAACTGTCGGATTTGCCCGCATGAGTTTTGTCCACGGCATGGATCACTATAAGGTAACAAAGTTAGTCAATGCAACTGTGCAAATATGGTAACAAGATTCGGGAGATAAAAAACTTACTATCACAGTGCCAAGCAACGTAGTCACCTGGATTAATCTTTGGAATATGAACCATAGTATTCTTCAAATCTAAATGTGGGTGAAGCTTTTCGGTCATCTCCTGTCCATGACTTGGGGTAGCACCATGAAGGGCAGTGGTCATCTGATCAGATGGAATCAATTTCCAATTATCGGGACTAAGGTATTCTGCAGTATATTCATCCTCCTTTCCCTCCGGCAATTCTTTGATGGGCTCAAAGAAAGGTCGGAGCAAGAAGTAAGCGGTAGCAAGCTTGATAAGTGGATTGACCTTCAATGTGCCTTCTCCAGGCGCAGTGTGGGACATGCTGAGCCAGGCCTGGAACATGCGAAGCATGGAGCAGCTTCCTCCACCATGATAGAGATCGCTAACAGCAGGTACACGGGATGAAGACTCGAAAGGATCAAATTCTTCCCACTTTCCTTGGAAGATGGCGTCATATACTCCGTTGATACCGTAGCCATTGGGTTCCCAGCGTTCAACAGATCCGCCATCGGCGTGAGGACCGAGAGCAAAGATGGCATCACCAGGCTGACGAATGCGAACACGATCAGCGTAAGTGACAGGTTGAGAAATTGAAATGGGTGAGTTAGGATCGACGGAGTGCCAGAGGCTGAGGAGGAACTTTTGAGCAATGATCATGTTTGGATGACCACGAGCTTTAACTTGTGGTGGTGACCAGTAGAGTTCGTAGACTTGTGGATCATTAGCTGGGAAGCCTGTTTTTGTCAGCTTTGTTTAGTCATGATTGTTTGCTTGATACCCAAGAGGAAGACTGTCAATGAAATTTGGGGTAACATGGATGGATGAGAATGTAAAATAAAACCATAAAGATAACTTACCCTTAGTACTAGGGTTCAACTTAACGTAATCTTCGACCTCCTGCTTATAACCTCTCGCAGTTGTCTCATCCACGACACCCCTAATAACAAGTGCACCCTTATCTCTCATATCTTTCAACTGCTCCTCACTTACGTTCTTCTCAAGAACATCCTTGAAAGTCACACTTGGGATAATTTTCGGGCCCAACTCCGCAACTTTTCGATTCTCGACTGCAAGTTGCTCAACAAGGCGAGTGAAAGATGCTTGAACAGCCTCCTCATGGCCGCGGATAAGGTTGCGCTTGATATCAGCAAAACGTTCGGGAAGTGGTGTGGGCTTGGCGCCAGAGAGTGAGACGAAGACCGAAGAGATATCGCCTTCTTCCTTTGGGTTTATGACATTCATGGAAGACATACTGATTGATTTAGCTTGTGTTGCGAGGGTGCGAATTGTGAACTTGGGTTTGTGGTTGACAAGAGAGGATTTATGGATGGTAAAGTTGGGTTTGTGATTAAGAAGAGAAGATGCTTGGCGGCCTGCGGAGACGAGGCGCGTGTGAGACAACATGGAGACGAATGCGAGCTTGTGACTACTCTCTATACTCTGAGACTTGGATGAGTGGTGAATGCTCTTTATGCCGAGAACTTGGACTGAAAACTAGGTACAAAGAAATTCTTAAGTGAATGTCTCGAATACTTCGAAAACAACAGAGATTTGGATGGGTGTTTGCAATTGCTCGTAAATGAGAGTTTATGTAAAGATCATTTGGTCTATGGAGTGAAATCCGAACGTCTTCAATATAAAAAATGTATTCAGACCGTCATTACATTTCATGCATATTGGTGAATCTCATACGGCACTAGTTGTTTTGGCGGCATGACCAATTCGAGAAGTCCGATGACCGTGGTGTGGCTGTGATAGTGAGTGCGTGTAATATTCAGGAACCTGTGCACAGACAACAAAATTGAATGGCGGGGTAGCATGGAATCGAATTTGGGAGGTTTGCCGGACAATTTCCAAAATGCAGCTTTGGCACATGATTTGATAATGGTGACGATGATGACAACAGCCTCTTGAGAATTCGCTTCGCTTCCAAAATGTGACGTTACAGATGTGAATTCACTGAGGCTTGAGCTGCATCCCGCCTTCTCAAATATCACCCTGCTTATCTACCAAGCGAAAATGGGCCACGGTCAATTGTTAGTATAATATGTCTCTCGCTCTATTCATCCGCTACTCTCAGGGCTGGAGCATTGATATAGTTGCCTACGATGGTGTATTTGATATTCCTATCAAAACATCTGAATGCAAACAGCCAATAATGGGACAACAAGAGCCGTAGCTACCCGAATCCGAGGTAGTGCAAGAAATCAGTTGTGTGCGAAGTAACTTCGCATTCACTTGTGCCACGAAATTTTGATCATGTTGTGTTGCTCTAGGCAGTTATTAGTTTCGAACTTTATGGGACGACCGAACTGGAGTAGAACGGGAGACTACTTGATTAGCAGAGGGGGAAAAGTCAATTGAGCTGTCGATAGACATGTTTGGACTGGGACAATAGGGGACAAAGTGCTTTTGATTACTTAGTCAGAAAGATCGGAAGATAAGCAACGGCTGATACGGGTGAGACAAGGTCAATGATGTGTGCATTTGGCTTTTGATCAAACGTAACTTGAGCTCAAGGTTTCCAAGTGATGGAGTTTGTGACAAGCAACCCAAGTTTGCCATGCCCCTTCAAGTACCGATTCTGAAAGATTCGGCTTCCATTATAATGCACTACGGAGGTATGTTGAGGGTGAAGAATCAATGGCAAGCGTCTGAGCTTTTCCTGAACTTCAAATCACCAATGCGGCTCTACTCAAGTGTCGAAAGCAACAAAGGTGGGTAGATTGCGATACAAACCATAGAAGAAAGCCAGGCTTAGGAGGTAGTTATTCGACACCTTATGAACACTTCCACGTACTTAGTTGACAGTGATCACAGCGTGCATGGCTCATGGACCCGGCTAACCGTGCAGCTGCGTTCTCCCAGAGTTTCTATTCAGATTCCTGCCACAAAGTTCTGTTGAAGATATGATCCATTTGCCCCCCAATACACCAAGATATCATATCAAGTCCCGTTCTCGATTGAATATTGTGGTAAGTTGCTGTCACTCTTTTAAAATATTTCATGCACCTCGTGCAGATGTTTTAACGAATGCGAAAGATTGAGAGATGGTATTGGACTGCTTGTTTCGAGTGGGGAATTAAACTGCTCCATTGTATATTTTTATATCGAACGAGAAGGGCCTTATATAACCTCAGTTAGATATCCGAGGTCTATTCGCAGAACAAATGGCGTCAATGTGCGACATGCGGTTGTTGATGTTGCTCACAAATGTCGTCTTGGTGGTTCTCGATTATCGCCATGGTGAGATAGAAATGATTGAAGCGGCACGCCATGGCTGGAACACATTTGATATTGTAGTCGAACACTTAGATGTTGGTATCCCATCAATGGACGGGATCAGATTTCACAATCAAAAGTTCGTTCGGAACCCAATATTTTGTTTGGAGTGAGGTTCGTTTCGTCCAGGACCTTTGGTCCGAGCCTGATTATGTAAGGCTAAGGTTTTTTTTTTTGCATTGCATGATTGCACTAACTACCTACCTTGGTATGCTCACCTCAGCAACTTTTGCAGCAGTCATCAGTCGTACAAAAACTTTCTTCAAAACCCTTCCGGCTGGACAATTGAGCCTTAGGGACGATTTGATTATCTACTCAAAAATATTGAAGGATGCTATTAAGCCCGGCGTAAGATTATGTGGCTTTGAAATTGGATTTCCCCCTCAATGGATATCTAACCTCAAGGTACTATTACCTCGTCAGCTTTGAAGCTGAGAATTAAGAGTCCTATGGGCCTTTCTTGTGTCATGATAGAAAGATAGATGTTGTACCAAGAGCTAAACGTATTTGGAAACTCCGCTCACAACTAAGGTGGATCTTCAACCTTTCCACGTCTCTATCGCCTGTCTCGGAAGATTTCCCCTGCGTCTTCATCAGAGGCGCTGATAGTCGTGCATGGTGGAAAGTTTGCTACATCCTCTTGTTGTGTAAGATCACACGGCCATCTGAAAGACTTCAAGAACCTTTATTTCAAGGCTGCTGGAAGAGCTTGGTCCACTTTATTTTGCATTTGACCTTGGCTGTTGGACTTTCTCATCTATAAGAAACAATAGGATGAGATCACCATAGGCGCTCCTGTCTGCAACTGCTTGGTTTAATGATTCCGGAAGAAGTTAAATCCGCCACATGAATCATCTCCGACAGAAATTGCACTCGCCACACCACACTCCGACACAATGTTTAAATTTGTAGCTTCCGATGGGACTGGATCCATCAAGAGACAACAGGCGCAAAAGGCATGTGACTCCTGCAGAAAGCGGAAGAAGCGATGTAACCATGGTAGTAATGCAATTTCAACGAATTCTTCGCCTGTAAGAGCATCTAGCCAAGTCAACTCCGATGAACGGGTTTCTCAAGCAGCCAAGCCATACACTGCAAGTATCCTCTCTTGTACCACGGATGCCGGGTATCAAAGCACAACGCCTCATGAGGAGCCTGGCCATATCTCTCCTGTTGCGTCAACTTTAACAAGCAGTGATCAAGACCTTGAAGCTGCTAGGATATTGAGCGGTGGTACTCGTACTCAAGCAAATACGTCTCACTCCCAAGAACCTACTGGTATTCAGTCTCGATTCATTGGAGATTTGAACCCAGAATCAATTTTTCTGGCTGCTACCAGTCCAGATGCCATTCGTGGCGTATTACCGGACAGCGTTGGAGTATACCTCTCTTCAACACTCGGGAAAAAGCCTCATCATTTCTCGAATTTACAACAGACAAGCTCCAACTTATTCTATGGATGTCCGCCTTTGGTCCGTAATGTTCTGGTGCCTCTCATAGAACAGGAGTGTCTATCTACGATACCACCTATGCCCCATCTTAAAGCGTTATCTCGGATATACTTTGAGAAGATTAACACCATCTTTCCCATCATCAATGAGACCGTGTTCCGCAATCTAGCCCCTTCAGTCCCTTGTCGGGCTTTATTGGAACAAGCCATTTGCTTGGCAGCATCCAAGAGTTTCGCTGCTGCGGATCATCTCATACTGGATGAAGCAGGCCCCCCGATGACCTGCAAAGCGTTCGGCGAAAAGGTGTCCGGTGCAATGAGGTTGACCATTGAACTAGGCATTGTGACCGACAAGATTGTCCTGATTGAAGCCCTCTGTCTCCTCTCCCTATTCATCGACAATTCTAGCAGTGAGGATCTTGCATCTCAATTCTCTGGAAAAGCTACTCATTACCTTGAAGGCATGGGATTACATCTCGAAGGTCAGGTGGAGGATGCAAGTGCAAAGCTTCTATGTTGCGTATATGCGTTAGATCGCATGAATGCTGCATTCCATGGCCGTCCTGTCTTGATGCATGAACGAGACATGAGGAAAGATCTCCACCAATGCTTTAATCAGCAACAACCTTCCTTCCGTCTATTTTTACAGGTAATATCATTACTTGACAATGTCATCGAGATATATCGACCCCTGAACCAGTCAGAACAAGGCGGTATGGACGTTCAATTCCCTGCTTTTGAAGAGTTGGTGTTGAATTGCGCGGCTGCGCATATTGGTACTTCCTCTCTTGGTATGTTATCCTCTAATCACCTTACTTCTCCTCTTGGGGTATCCAATATCCTGGACTGCAGTCCGATAACCTGAGCTCTTTAAGTTTATTTTTTCTCGAATTATTGAGTTCTTGTGGAATTTTAAAATTATCTTGAATGTTCTGAAATCGTTGAATTTTGCATATCACATGAATGCTTGAAGTATT
This sequence comes from Botrytis fragariae, assembly GCF_013461495.1. Lineage (NCBI taxonomy): Eukaryota > Fungi > Ascomycota > Leotiomycetes > Helotiales > Sclerotiniaceae > Botrytis > Botrytis fragariae. The sequence goes on along the minus strand of NW_023500991.1, from coordinate 151,850 downwards.
CGTTTTCAAATCGATGCTGATCATTGAATAATACCCAACCTTCACACCAAGTCTACCAATCGGGAATATTGAATTGCTCTATCTAATTTTCGTTTATGATACGTGCTTGCTTTGATTGATATTTTACTCATACAGTGTCTAGCAACAATTGAAATTTTCTACCACAGCATCTCTATTATTTCTCATCGATCCCATATTTGGGCCGAACCCAAGCGTTCCACATCCTCTTACCTTCGACAAACTCTCTCAACCAGTATTCTCTCATCGACCACTTCTCACGAGCTACGAGACCAACTTGTTCTATTTCCTTTCGTGCCATACGCTATATCGCTTTCTCTGAGCATTGCTTATCGAGAAATGCGCCACAACAAACTACCTGTCCATCGGATGCGCGCTCGAGGTCAATTCCAAGCTAGCTGTAGGCTCTTGGAAGGCCTTGAAAGTCAATACTGTACTGCTGCTAATGCTGCAAATATGGGAAAGAAAATGCTCAGGGAAATCGATCGAGTATTTTCTACCGTCTCTTCGGAGTATAAAACTACGGCGCCACAGCAAGATGTCAGCAACACTACCGAGAACATTTCAATCTTCAATGATCACAGTACATCAATGACTGATACTGAGAATCGTGAGTCCTACACTTTTCATTTCTGTATAATTTATTTCTGATATAACCTTCCCTCCCCAACATATTAGGCAGTTCAGCCGATTTATTGTTTCGCCCAAATTCACTTTCCGGAATTATTTTAATATAATGTCATCATCTTTCAAAAGACTTCAATGTCTTGATTCATTGCAATCCTCAAATCTGACCTTCGAAACAGAATCTGTTGCGCCCACCTCCAACGCTCAAATCCCTCCGTCGATCGCTCCAATATATACTGGGATGCAAGACTTCGATCCATCACTCTTCGACCTTAATGCTACGGGTGATATCGATCTCTTCTCTATGTTCGACCCTTCCTTTGATCTTGTCGGCTTCGACGCTTGCCTGGAAGGCAACCTGAACCTGGGATTTCCCACCCCAGCACCTCATCCCTAACAAAACTTAACCTCTAATTTGATGGCTGATGAACATCTGAAGGCTCGCATCTGCCGAAGCGAGATCGGGCAGGTCAAACTATAATCTAACGATAAAATCTCGCATTTCTGGATCTAGATACGGCCTCCTGATTGTTCAAGATGGTCCCTTAGTTTTGGACAATCAGTTTATTGCAGCCTTAAATTCTTGACAAAGCTGAAAATTCTGTATACAATATTATGCTACTTGTCAGTGCGGATTATGGATCACATTGATGGGCAGCGAAGTTGCTCGCTGAGCAAAGTGACAGTGTAGGACCTATACTATCTTGTCTGTACATAATTGAAGACGGTTGTAACGTGGCGTTTCCAAGACAACTCCTAAATGGTATCAAATACGAGGGAGCGGTTATGTATATATTGAGACACCAATGTTTTTAATTTGATGTATCCAAAGAACATGAGAAAGTCATCGTTCCTCTTAAAGGGTCGCTTTGCATACGCTCCCTTACTGAGTCTGGCAACGGTTGCAATACACTATTCTGCAGGATCCAAACTTTCTTGTGTTCTTGACACGTCTGTGCATTGACAATCCTTTTGATGTATTTGTAGTCTATATCAGCGCAGCAATATCCGCCCTGTCGAATGTTTCGTCAAGCTCTACTCACCTATTCAAGCCTAGATACCCTACTGCTCAATATCTTCCTTCAAATCATGCCGTTGGCTTATGCTGCTTTTTAGATCAGAAATTGAGACTTCAGAGAACCCATATAGCCAAAGTAAGATGATAACAATTTGGGATGGAGTGAAGGACAAATTACGTGCTGCTGATCCGCTCATCATGTGAAATCACGTTGGCTTATGTAATCGAGCACGTCTTTTTCATCACCTTCCTACCTTGATCATCGTTGCATTGAAATAAGGGAACGACAGTCGATGAATAGCATCTTCATTGAATGTCTTCCTCGCATATATTTGTAGATTTCTGACCTCAAATTACTCAATTCCCCTAAACATGGTTGCAGGATATGGTATACATTATGTCGTGCATCCAAGCTGCTTCCCATGGTCAATCTGATGGTAGTTGCAGAAAACTTGAAATCTGGCTCGTAAATCTTCTTCTCATATCTGTCTACTTGATTCAAGACTTTTGAGAAGAAGACATATCGTTCAAGTCTTTCGATCTTTGCCACTCTCCATGGGCAAGGCTACAAGACGCCGAGACACCCCTTCGATTATCAACCGAAGCTTTTATCCAACAGACATGCCACGGAAAATTGTTCAAAGCGACGCGATATCGTATATGCAACAGGCCGTTCGATTGTGGATGCGAAATAACACTCTATCAATGCGATTCGATTCAGCCCCGTGAATGGAGTCTCGCTGCACTTTTATCAAAAAGCTCAATTGGATGATTCGCCATACATGGTTATTGAAGCGACAATAGCTATTCGCTTTTATTCCTACCGGCGTCACAAAACAAAGAGCTCAAAGGTTCCATATCAAAATAGCTGAAGTTTCATTGGATTTTTGATTGGATATTTTAACACACATTTCACACCTGGATGAAAGGAAGTTTGGCTTATTCTTTAGTGGAAGCCAATAAAGCTATTCAAATGTAATCCTGCGCCATCATTGGTTACAAACCATAAAGCCATGCTATGCCAAAGCTTCATTCAATTACAATATGAGAGGGGCAAATCCAAAGCGGTCGCGTGCCAAATTTGGATGAATACGGTGCATGAGCTTGTCGAAGCTCCTCGTGAGATTTCTAGATTCTTTTTTCGTTCTACGTCTTATCGATGCGCATCTTAAGGAGTCAGAAGCCTGACTTGGAGTTTCACAAAACGATGTAAGGGATACGAATTATCTAAGATTACATACGTGTGGGTACTAAAATATCAGTGTTCGGCGTCAGCGGGGCTTGTGAGAAGTTGGGACTAGATTTGGGTTTTTGGTCGACTTGGCACTAAGGTCGACGCCTTCGCGGAATTCAAACACTCGTAGCTGGCGTTATTTTCTAGTAAGCGATGGCTTTCCTGGCAGGTTCGAATGCACAAATACCATTGACACGGATTTCAGCTCTTCGTTGGTATCATGAATGGCCGCATGTCAACGGATTTTCTTCGAAGCTTACAATTTGAATGAGAAAAGCCCGAAATCGATGTCATGATCTGACCTTCGTTTTTACGAGCTCTAACAATCACCAGTTATCATGACATATCAGGCGTTGGCGGTGGCTGAGCTCTGCACATCAACCACACCACTAAGTTAGCTGCATAAATTAATTATGCATGCATTACGATCTGTTGCACGAAGAGACAAACAAATTGAGGGGAATAAGCTCTAGAGATTGAAAAATGCGATACTTTAATTGGTCTAGCTGACGAAGAGATACTTTCAATTTTTGCCTCTTATCCTCCAAATCCACCATTCCTGAAATTTGACACCTAGAGTTTGCTTGCAGAGGGTCCAAATCCGTCGATCCATTCACAATCGCACTGTCCACTGGTCGCATTGTACACAGGATGTTTCTCGGCGATGCAAACGATATCGACGCACGTCTTGATAGGCTTCACGGTGTTCTTTGGTTCGAGACCTGGAATCCACTCGCATTCGCATAGACCAGTCGTTACGTTGATAGCGGGCTGCATCTCCGAAATGCAGAAGATACCGACGCACGGATCTATTGGCTCAACGGGGGGCTCAAGTCCATCGATCCATCGACAGGTGCATTTACCTGTCTTTGCATCATATACGGGATGTTTCTCAGAAATGCAGACTGTACCAGAGCAGGTCTCATCCCTGATAGGTGTTGTCGGATTGTTTGGTTCCAACCCTGGGATCCATTGACAGGAGCATGAGTTGCTTGCTGAATTGTATGTAGGCCTTTGCTCCGCAATGCAGAAAAGGTCAGGACAGTCAGGATCACATTGGCACTTCTTGGTTTCGGGGTGATACACACGATGATTTCCTTCAACACACTTGAGGAGTGGACAAGTTGGAGGAACAGGATCATCAAGTTCGCAAGTGCATTTCTTTGCGTAGGGCTTAAGAACTTTGTGGGCACCGCCGGCGCAGAATATTATGTTTGGACATACAGGAGCATTTGGCTCACAAGTACATCGCTTGGTCTCAGGATGGTATACAGGGTGAGTGGTGGATGCACACCGAATCGTTGGGCATGTGGCGGGATCGACGTCTCTAACTTCATTGCGCTCGCATTTACAGGTTGAACTTTCAGGATGCCAAACAGGGTGGGATCCAACCAAACAAGTTGTCGCAGTAAGGCAAGTAGTCTTGGTCTGGTCAGGTACGCAAGAACACGTCTCGGTCGTAGAGTTCCATAATGGATGATGTGCGGTTATGCAATTTGTTGTTGTGTAACAAATTTTCTCCCCATCATCTAGTTTGCACGAGCAAACCTTTGTTTCGGGATTCCAAGATAAGTGAGTACCAGGGACACAAAATATCTTGGGGCATCTTGCAGGACTATCCGCTCTTGCCTCTACGAAAGATTAGATGATTATTATGGAGACTCTTTGAGAGTACTTACCGACTGCGGATCCCGGAGCTGCTAGTACACCACTCAACCCTACGGCGAGAAAATACAGAAGAGATGCTGAGCGCATCTTCTCAATAGTTAAGAGAGCCAAGATTTGGAATCAGACTGGAAAGTTTTCAGATCTTGAATAGATGGGTACAAAACTATGAGTTTGAACTCTGAAATATTGGATCTTTCGACTGCATTGCCTCCTTATATAATATTTTGACCGTACCACAAAACTCACCACATTAACTTTGAGGTAGCTGATCTCAGCAACCGACATACAAATACGTCCCTCTTGGCAGCTCAAGAATGCTAAGACGCCAAGCCCGAGCTGTGCGAAATAGTGTCCATTCAATTACCCCGCATCCGCCAAGATGTAAGGGGCCAGGATATAATTCCTGTCAGGAGAGAAGTACATTCCATTATGTCACAAATCGAGAAACGGGTGATACAAAATGTAATTTGGAACCCAGGATGATACGAGGATTTGAAATCTACAGCTTGAAGAGGTTCTTTACATCGCTGTGCGTCAGTTCCCAGCAAAACTTGTGCTCCGCGATGAGGCTAGATTCTGATATGGATCGTCAGCGTAAAGAATGCTTGAGATGTCTCACCCCTTACCTCCATCTTACGATAGGTAGAGTTCAGTTTCTAGCCAAATCCTCGACCTGATGAGAATAGACTTTAGTTTCGTCCACACTGTGGCTGCTGCTCGTTTTCTGACCACTCATCTCTTCTGTTGTATAATTTTTACGTCGCACGTGTATCTTCAATGACATGATATCATGATGTTCCAATCTTTGGTCTTTTCAGCATCCATTCGATAAAGCCGTTGTCGTCTTATCGGTAAGTCATCCGGCTTGCGTCAATCTTGCATATTCGGTTAACGAAGCACGTTTTAAAATTAGGCAAAATGAGCTCGGATATGCAGCCGTGAGAATTTTTCAAGCTCAATGGCATCTCATAACGTTTCGCTATGGTTCCTCGGCCTAAGTAGCCATCGGACTAGGATTTCAAAGCTCTTTTACATGGATCGAATGGTTATCGTAATTTCTCTAAATCACAAATCTATGTACACAAATCGATTGAAAATTAGATGGGAATTCGAATGAGCCTGCCAAGCAGCAAAAGGAAAAGTTTTCTAGCATAAATCGAAGCAGTTCTTACTGGGGTGGTGGTATCCGTGTCTAGCCTTCACCCTCGTTCCCTTCTTCATGAATCGGACAGGAATTCCGTCCAGATTTTCACCTCTCATCACAATTGGAACGTCAAGTTTCAACTCCAGACAAGGAGCGGAGCGTTCCGGAAATGAAGCCTACCGAGCAACGGGTTTCTCTCCATTCCAGGCTTGGAATTAGCATTCTTTTTGTCTAAATCTCTTCCTGCGTGTACGGTGGTGCGTCTTCACCCATATCTCTCGCGATCTTTCTTTTCTTTCTCGTACTCATTGTGATCATCCCAATTCCATGCATTCCTCCATAATCTAAATCGTTCACTAAATCTTTAGCGAATTTCATCCAGTGTCCCAACAACTCAATCCATTCTCTTTTCCCTCCATCGTAGAGCCTGGTCAAATATCTGATTCTCGCAAAGTATCGTTGTGTCAATTTTTGTTGTGTATCATCCCACGCCCGGCGACCACTTGCAAAATCACAAGCTAGATCTAGTAGTCCCGCGCAAGTTATCGCATACGAGGATGTCCTGGATTCTTATGGATTTCAGAAATGGTTTCTTGGCAACTTCCAACATCTCCTGAGATGAATTCGATACCAGCTTGCGATATTATATTGATTTCTTTTTGGTCCTCAGTATCAGTCAGTTGGGTGAGTTGATCGGGGACCAAGATATACATCAAGGCCATTTCCAAATGATTCAATACAGCACTGAGGCGAATGACCGGATGGGAAAGTTCTATCTGCCATTCCAATTTAACTCTATGTATGAGTGCTCGCATTCCCCGATTGAACTTCAAAAGATCAATTCGTCTGTCTGCTGAAATTGTACGATTTAACTCGTCGATGCGTAACTGGTTTTGCATCAGGCTAATATGCTTCTCTGTTGCCTTCAATAAAATATTAAATACTTGTACTCTATTATTTTTGTCCTTTAGGGTGTTCATTTCGGTTTCTTCGATCATCATAACATATTCGTTGATACTCTGTCGTTGTTCAATCGAATCTGACCAGAAAGTTGCTCCATACTCTGCAGTCTTTATTAGTTTGCTCCCAATTCGTAAGATTTTCTTTTCTTCTGGTGTACAATTGACTGATTTTTTGAGCTGTTCTATTTCATCTACGAATGATTTGGATTCGTTTCCCAATGGTGAGACATTCACTCGCCCTGTGATATCATTTCTACCCCACACATATTCATCTTCGACTTTGATCCCGACACTAGATCTCATAGTTCGATAGTACAATATCTTATGACCATATGGCCGGACTGCATGCTCCCAAAATGACATGGACTGCACATCTTCGTAAACAGTCACTGGGATGGGGTGTAAGTATTTATGATTTGGGGGTTGTGGATCCCCATCGAGTTGGGGGTTTTCGATAGATGATGTATAGGTCAGAATCATCTCCATAGTTGGCCAAGGTGTGACTAGCCAATAGCCTAAAGGGCGATTTTTCCATATCGTACCATTGAGCATTGTTTCTATGTATCCCCCGTTAACCTGATTATAGGTCAGAATTTACTCCATAGTTTTTCAGCTTGATTATGGGGTAATCCAACCCACGGCATTCTCGTACGAGTATCCTAGCTCAGCCAAAGCTTCTTCTTCGAAATATGGTTCGATTGAGGCAGGTGGGGTCATCATTTCAACCTCTCGACTGGGATAATTTCTAACCAATTCTATAGCATGAACTAACTCATGTACTATCTATGATTCTTAGCGCTTAGTATAAAGTATTACAAACTCGTTATGACATCAGTATGCACTAGAGATTTGGAAAATGTACTTACTACAACGGCTATTCGCCACGATATTGCGTATTGTTCGGCATGGTTCAAAAATTTATCTACAATCAATGGAGTGATGAAATCAACGTTCAGCATGAGCACGATATTATAGCATGAACTTTCTTTATCGTCTCCTATATTCCGCTTATTCCAGCGAATATCTGCAAAAGCTAGCGTGTTCTGATCAGGATACATGTTCTCATCGCCGTCTACGTCAACTTCCCCTGTGTATGGATTTTTGCCCGGCTCAAAAAACGAAAACAAAATGTCATGTTTATCCAAGAGGACATCACTTAATATTTTATCACGGGCTTTCCTAGTATCTTCAATCTTATAAGCTGGATGTCGAGGAGAAAAATATTGGAGATCAGGCACATCGAGAAGATTTCTTTCGGGTGGTATGGGTTTCCGAGGGGCAAGAAGTAAAGCGTCAAACTGTCATTAAAGTCAATACTAACTCTAGTCCAATAAAGTATATGAAAATATCCATCACATATCAAGGATCATGAGTAACTCACCCAAGGTAGCATATGACTCGATAACAAATACTGATTTGCAATCGTTAGACTCGGCCGCAAGGCCTTCCATACATGTTCATTCTCCGAATTCCAACTTCCATACATCCCGCTTTCTTCTTCTCCACTCTGTCCCCAGTCATCAATAATAATCGCGTCTTTTCTTCCAAACATTCTACCTGTACTGTCCCATTGCGTCTTTCGCAGTAGAGCGAGAATAGGTACATCGGACAATGTAGATGCAGCCATTGGACGTTCAGTTATTGCATCGAGATTGAGAAGCTCACGAGTGGTGAAAGAGTGAAGACGGTTTCTTTGATGTGTCTCAATCGTATCCCAGTCGCGTGTTTGTTTGGATGGAGCTCTGGATGTTGGGGTAGTGGAAAAAGAGGGGAAGGGGGGGATTAGAGTCGGGCGTGGAGTCAGATCGCTGTGTCCGTCTGCGAAATCGTAATAGCGGAGGGCGAAGGAGGATGGTTTTGGCGGAGGATCTGAGTGCATTTTGGGGCCTGTGGTGGAGGACATTTTGTACTGAGACTGGAAATTGTAGAATTTCGGCAGTGGTGAGTTGGTCTGGCCGCAGGTATATTAGTTGAGATGAAATCTTTTACTGCATATGATTTTTGTGATCAAATCTTCTTTGTTGCCTTTGTTTGGCCCCTGTGATTTGGTTGCTGTTTCTTGTTAGATGCTTTGAACACATGCTCTACTGATGGTGTGATGCTTTCCTTTCTTTGTTCTTTCTTTCTTTCTTTCAGTTTGTCATCATAGCACCGTATGGTAACATATTGAGGCGCTCTGGATAGATGCATGGCTACGTTCGTGGTGAGTAGAATGTCCACAAAGTTTGAAAATCTCCATTTTGAATTGCGAGACACAAGAACTCTCTTCATGGACAACTTACATGAAGGAACATACCGGGATGAATTGTACAAAACATCTGGAAGGCATCTATGTGGTTCATGGTATTTAGTATGACTCGTTAGTCAAGAACAAATAAAGCATCTTGTGTCGACGCTGTCAACCTTCGATAGGAGCCTTTCGAAGAAACGATGAGAATGCGCGGAAAGTAAGAATCGGTTTAAGATCAGATTTCACAAGCTTTTCCGATATCTTTCAGGGTATCAGAAATGTTCATCTCAAGTTATAAAACTTAAAACGCATGGGTCAGAACCATGGTTGGTCTGATGACTTGTAAGCTGCGGTGATTGATTTCGAATATCAAAACTTATTGTTACAGCAAACGGTGATTGATATTTCAGGATAATGACGACAACAATCGGATATTTATCATCAAGAGACAGCGAAAGTGTGATTACAACACCACGATAGTCATTCGAATTATCGATAGCACAAGCTTCCTGAATAACAGACTCGAACACACTCCATGGGCTTCCTCTGTTATCTGAAAGAAGCCAAATGTCAAACCCTTATCGTCTTTTTTGACATCGAACTCAAAGTCTCTCGCACCTGGAAACGTGGTACCATAGCAAATATTATCTTTGAAGAATTGATTAATGCAACACTGATTGTTTAAATATGCCTCAATCATTTAGCATACCTAGTGGGCCCGATTTCATTTGTGACTAAAAAAAAAGTGAACGATGTAATATATTTCATTGAAGAAAATAGGGGTCACCGGAGGGCTATATAAGACTCTTTAAAGACGCTAGACTTAGCTCATGATCTGACTATCGGATCAAAACCCTCAGGTTTAGGGTAATTTGGACCTACCCAAATCATGTGTTCACATGGAAGAGCATTCATAGCCAGACGGTGTCTCTCGATTATGATCTTACTTCGAATGTACCAGTCTGTATCATCTACAATGTTATATGCCACTATGTCATTCGACAACAAAGAGCAAAGTCAACAGTAAGATGCTTAATACTATCGACCTATGCCTCCTATCCTCTGTGTTTTCAACAGTCAACCAATCGCACTAAACTGCGATCCTAGGCATGACAAGATTGCAGTACAATCTTGTATCTATATGACGATCTCTCGTCGATGAGAAGCCAAAGTTCTTTAATATATAAACCTATCACAATTTTGTGGTCGGCTTTAATGTAATTAACACCACCTCTTTCGCTGTCAGAGAAGAAAGACAACTATCTCCTTATTGAAGCAGAGCGACAATAAATTGAGGAAATTGACAATAGTCACAACTCTAGTCCCACTCATCTCGACTCAAAGCCTCGTAAACCAAGTTCCTGATTGTCTTTACCTTACAAGACAGAAAATATCCACCCTGAATTCATCTCCGCGGATAAAACCAGAAGCGTTTAACAGGTTGTCTCTGGAATGAAGAGGCTTACCTAATGATGAGGGAAAATATCTCAATGAATATGATCAATATTTCCATCGAGTGTGATCTGATACGAGCAATCTTCTGGGGTACCGAGTTCCACGTCTTTTTGATTCTGTGTAAAGATCACGAAAAATAGCTATGCTACTACAAAATGTATGAAAGATAAAGGGCAGAAGGAAAGCATTGAAGTCCCGGGAGTTCCTGTGTACGCCGAAACTATATAAGTTCTCGATTCATTGACCTCCTCCAGTCAAGGTAGAATAAGAATAGTTCTCTAGACTCATGCTCGCGTACAGAGCATTCTATACCCGATATCATTGCCTGCTACCACGAAGTTTATTCCTTTAACGCCCAACTGAAATGACAGCCACAAGAAATTACGAGAATTAACAACAAAATACATACAAGTCACAACTGATTAGCCTTTACCCATATCTACTCTGTTGAAGACGACTCCATCCCGACGTAGAATAACCTCCACGGAATTTTCCTTTGCTTTTCTTTTTTCCACTGCTTATTAGCTCTGTGAGCTTTTCTCCATTATGCCGGTACGAAAGAAGAAAGTGCGTAGAAGTCTATGATTCATATAGAGATCGAATCGAAACCCAAATTAAGATAGCCAGCCGAGACGATGCGAGGTGAAGGCTTATCAATAATTGATTGACTTGCTATATATTCGAAGCACGAAATTATTTTCATATTTGTGAATTTTATTTCAATGGAAGTGGATTTTATCGAACCGCAGGATCATAGTGGGGTGTACGGAGTGAGGAATGATTGAGGAGTGTATCACATAACATAACTGATATCAGAATGTACGAACGTGTAGGGGCGGGCATTGGTCGGATTTGAGAGGCAAGGCGGAACTTTGAGGTATAGATAGATCAATAAACTACTTATGAAATGTAAAGTAGAAAGAAGTGTTAAGAGTGAGTTCTGGCGAAGAAAATTGAAAGTGGAAGTACAGAATGATAACGAAGTAAAGGGAATACGAAAATGATACAATAAAATGACAACTCAAAATTCTATCAACCATTCTCCGCCTTCTGAATCTCTCTGCATTGAATCAAGAAGCATCAGTATAGATTCGAGAAAGAGTTATCTTCCAAGAACTATGGTATCTCAACCCTCAAAAGTTGATCTAATAAACTGTTTCTGGGACTGAAAAAGAAAATTTAAGACAGCATCTTGATATTTTTATAAAAATGGGATTTCAACAGGAAAAGAAGGAAGTAAGAGTCCTTGTTCACGCTTGGAAATGGTGGGGCTATGGAAAGAATAGTGGTGTAGAGGTGTGTCTGGTATTTATTGGTGGTATGCGTGGAGTGAGTAGATGGAGATTGTTCAAGAATTCGAATATTATGATTCAAAAATATTATGATTCACTCTCACTCTCACAATTTCTTTCTCGGAATATAAAAGTCCCGAAGATCTTCGGGGAGGAAACACAGACACACGAGAAAGCGTTGATACAGACCGAGAACATGGGTAGACATCGAGAATTCGACTGGGAGTAAGTTGTACCATTGAGAATGGGTTTTTGGGTAGGCAGACTATGGCAGAGTGAGGTAAATAAAGGCTGGGTAGTATTAATCATTATTCGCTTTTTCCGGAATAGTACTTGTGGAATGGGGTCTGATATCGACAAGATTAAATTTTTGCGAGTAATAGTCAAGACAATCAAAAACACTTTGACAATGAAAATCCAGATTTGCCATCAAGCTCAAACTTGTAGTATTCACCATTCAAGAAAATAAAACCTCTCTATCTCGGTGAATATCTTGGCAGACTATTTCAGCAGACCTGACTAAGACTCTCGATTCAGATACACTCTTACTCAAGGCTTCTCTTTTCAGCGATCAAACTTTGACACCACATCAAAATCTAAACCATAGGAGATATATATAGACTAGAGCGAAGAATATCTGGCGGAAAAGCCGGATATATACTTAATTCGTACGATATCCCCCTATCCTATTCTCAGATACCGCCTTCTTCTCTCCCCCTTTCCCGACTTCTCCTTCTCTTCGCTCTTCACAATACCATATAAACCTCCCCAACTCCGACTAACCCACAAATCAAACCATAAGCGCCCACGAAATAAAAACCGGCATATGTGCGATGAGAAAACTTCCACGTTGAATCTCTCTTTATCCTTGGTTTCGAATACTGCGGATGAATGTACGTAGGTATTTATTGCGGTGGAAAATTGGGGCGAAGAATGATATTGGATGGTATGGATATGTAGAAATGATAATGAAAGAATGGATGAAATTTGTAGAGGGAATGACGGCATGTATGGATGGTGATAGTGAGAGAAGTGTATACCTCATACGACACTAAGATTCTCGAGAAAAGATATAGATGTAAAATCACTAAACACAGAGTAAAGGACTGAAATAGCTTGAAATGCGATAGATTTGAGGTTCTCTTTGAGGGAGATAGAACTTTTACTCCTGAGCTAGTTCTATGGTTGCTTTCAGAGATTGTATACTAAGTTCAATGTCAAGCGTCGAAGACTTTATATAAAGACTCTATTGGAGAGAAGTCCAAGGTGCAGAGATGTATGCGGAGTGGGATATTGTTCACCCGTCTCTTTCCTTCTACTTTTTTATTCGCTTAGAATCTCTTGGGAGTTGCGATAGCAATATGTTGTATTGATCATCTATAAAATCACAATCTGTTACGCGTCCACGAAATTTTTTCTATAATGGTGAGGATGGGAAGAATAGCAGACGAGCTATGAGGGAATTCCAATTGTCAACCTCGTCGTGAGGCTTTCGGTTGAATCTAGAAGATGAATTCCGTTGAGTGTTGACAAACTTGCGTATATCTGGACCGAGATAAGACCTAATGAATAAACGACGATGGTGAGAAAATGACACTTCTGTAGTACAATGATATATAGATGAGATGGTAGCAAAGGAAAGGTCATGATGACGATTGTTGCATGATAGCGATGCTTGAAAAGTAAAGTTCACGAAAGCGACAACAGAGTAAATTGGCTTTTAATACACAAACCAGAAAAAAAACTGGTAAGAGGGAAAGATGAGCAGTGAATCAATAAAATCCCTTGATTCTTTGATCCACCTCTTTCTCTCCATTACATCGCATCTCGTCTACTCGACTCGACTACACCTCATTAAAATTCTCATTTCTCGTTTCTAATCCTTATTTTTCCAGTCTCCTTTCTATATAAAGTCCCAGGAGAACTTGTCAAAACGCCTATTATACACATTACCAGAATGTTCCACATGGAATCTCAGGAGAGCTTACTCCACCCTCCAAATTCCTTGGAAGTTCTGACATGCAGAATTGCGGGAAGCGAATGGAAGAAGGGGTGGAGAAGGGGATGAAACTGATCGACTTAGGAAAACGAAGTGATAGGGATTAAGTAACGAAAACTTGAGAAATAAGAAATACAATATGACAACGATGATAGAAGAAAGTAGCAGTAATACTCTCTCAATACTATTTTCAATTTAATGTTATCGAATATTTCAATCCCACATCATGACTTCATCTTATAAAACTCCGGCGCATACTCCACCAACCACCCCCTCTCAATCTTACTCAAATCCCTAATATAAACCTTCCCACCCACCTCCACCACCTCACTGAAAACAACCCATTCAGACTTCCGATTAAACATCAAACTACTTGGATGAGCATGAAGTATCGTTCCACCTCCCACATTTCTAAATGTTCCATCTGGTTGCATTTTTGCGGCATGAGCGAAATATCCCGTCGTGAGACATCTACGTATCTGTTCGCTTTTATCTGGACCTCCTACTGAGAGCATGTTTGGGTTTGATGATGATGAGAGAGTTTCATCTACCGAGATACCGAAACGTTCGAGGTAGCGTTTCAATTGAGCGCGAATACTGATTGCTTTTGAGAGGGCTTTGAAATTGAGATAATTGTCGTGGGCGAATCTAGGTTGTTTTTTGCCTTTGGTGATGAATGATTGGTAGATATTGAGGAGCGTAATGTGATCACCTTCTTCGACGGCGAATTTCCGTTTAGCAGTTTCCATGGCTTTCTTCTCATCGTAGTCATTGTAGAAGATATTACCTCCTACGGATGTCATAGCAGCTATTGTGAGGATTTCGGAAAGACAGTTGAAAGAACTTGCTGATAGAAGAGTTTTTGCCATCATGGGTTCAACTGCTAATTCGGCCATACGTGTGCCGAGGGGTTTGGTAAGTTTGGCGTAGGTATCTAGTGCCCCAAGGGAATAAAGAAGTTCGAGGGCACGAATAATAAGTTCGGCTGGAGGGGAAGTGAGGAATGGGAATCGGACTATATTGTCGATGCCAAGAGCTTTAAGCTGGAGTATTATGGGCGCAAGATTTGACCGTTGGATTTCGGGAACGGTTGCTTCTTCAAGGGCCTGGAAGTTTGGTTCTGTGTAGAGACGGAAGCATTTTCCGGGTTTAGTACGACCTGCTCGACCTGACCTTTGGGTTGCGGATGCTTTGGATATTGGAGTTGCTGTTAAAGTTTCGATGCCGGTTATTGGATTATAAGCTCGAAGTTTTACAAAACCACAATCTACGACGTAGATGATACCATCAATTGTAACGGACGCTTCTGCAATATTGGTGGAAAATATAACCTTTCTAGTATTTTCTTGGGCTGGTTCAAAAACAAACATTTGTTGTTCGGTAGAAAGTCCTGCATAAAGAGGAAGTGCCATAATAGCTTGTGATCTTGGATGTAAACTTAATGCACGTTCCGATATTGCTTGTATCGCTTTATCTATCTCTTCTCTTCCTGTCAAGAAAACCAAGATATCTCCATCTGGTTCCTTGGTGTGTATATCAAATACCGTATCAATAGCTTTTACCAAATAATCTTCAGCTGGATTTTCTAGGTAAAGAATATCAACAGGAAACATTCTACCTTCCAAACTAATGATTTGTCCAATTTTCCCGTCATTTTTTGGGTCACTTGCTGAAGCGCTACCTTGAGCTATCAAATCATCAAGAGTAATGGCATCGTCAACCTTAGGTTTCGTTTCCGCATCATCATCCGAGAAGAAATTTAAAAACTCTTCAGCTTGAAGAGTAGCACTACTAATAATGACTCTCAAATCATTCGAGCGTTTCTTCAAAATCTTTTTGAGAACGCCCAAGAGGATATCAGTACTCAAAGATCTCTCATGAGCTTCATCAACCATAATGACTGAATAACGTGATAATAAAGGATCTACCAAGGCTTCTCTTAAAAGAAGTCCGTCGGTCAAAAATTTGATCTTGGTAGCTGCTGATGTAACATCTTCAAATCGAATTGAATAACCAACTTCTTTACCTACTTCACATCCTACTTCTTCCGCCACTCGGATCGCTACTGTTGTTGCTGCTACTCGACGAGGCTGTAAATGTGGATTAGCTTGCGATTATCAAAGGGCTGAAGAATGTCTTACTTGAGTAACAGCAATTTGTTTTCCATCTTCACACCATCCTGCCTGTTCAAGAAACTGAGGGATCTGAGTAGTTTTTCCTGAACCAGTATGTCCAACTACAATAGTAACAGGATAAGTCTCGATAAGATACAAGAGACTTTCGCGATGTTGAGCTATTGGTAGTAAAGAGGAAGGTTTATGAAGAGCGGGAATGAATGTAGAAGATAAATCGAAGTCGGCCATATTTGTTTCATATGCCTATACTGTTTTTTGTTAACATCATATCTAGATGAACAATTTCATGTCCGAGAGAAGTGATACAAGGGTGAGGAGGATCTGAGGGGGGGAAATGGCTGGATAGATGGGACAATACGCGTATAATTTTGCAGTCACGAGTTTCTATTTTTTTGAAAGCCAAGGCGGTGAGATATCTGTTCATGCCTTATCTATCTCGTGCAAAATTAAGGCATGAATCATGGAGAATGGAATTGACCCCCTTCTCCCCCCAGTCCGGCCATCAAACACAGCTAAGAAACGGGCTCGGCATGATACGATACCAGGACGCTGTGGAACATTCCAATTCCATTCCATTCCCAATTCTACTCAATTTTACTGACGACTTGCAATATTTCTATCGAATCCGTCGATTCCTGAGGTTATATTATGCTATCCATGGATGCTATTGATCGCGCCGGCAATGATTGGCATCTCGAGCCCCTATTGAAGGATTCTCTCAGCTTGCACTGCACACCTACCTAGGCATATCCTATATTTCAATCTTTCCTCTCCAGCCGAGTCTCAGTTTGAATACTTTCAAATACCTCAAGCATCATCAGATCATTTACATCTGCTGCGCATTCGATTGAGTTGATTAAATACGCACACCAACATGTTTAATTCGATCAATATATTTCAGGATCAAATCTCATCATTCTCTATAAATTAATCGGTTGAAATGTGAGGATCATTTAATCTCGCTATCTTTATTATCAAACCAAACCATGGAACGGAACTTGGGACTTGGAAGCCACTTCTGCCACCGCGGCATCGATTAAACCCATGTTCCATAAGCCCATGCCTATCATTTATATTTCTGGTCCACTATTGGTCTTCTGTACCGTTGTGGATCTCATGTACAGTATGTGTGGGTGCGGTCTTTGAATCGGTCTGGCTCGTGCTTGTGCTTTGTGCATCGGTATCGATGTTAGCTGATGGAGAAAAGTTGGAAAAGTGTCTGGAGTTTGTAAATCTTAATTTTAAGAGAGAGAGGGAGAGAAAGAGTGGAAGAATCTATTGGATCTGCGAATCATGATAGGAGGTGGCCATTATCAAGGATATCGCAATTCTATCATGGCCAGATACTGTGCAGTCTTGTGAGATTCGCCATTCGCGAACCTTTTTGGTGGTGGACTGGATGTGGATGTGGATGTGAATGTGGTGGATGCCAGCATCAATCAATTATTGGTATCAAAGTACGAGATACGAAGGAGGGGAATTTGTCAATATCCGAAGATACGATACATAACGGTAAAGTACCACGAATACAGCACGAGGTTCATTTACCACAACTTTTGGGGCACTGCATTTATACATCCCTTGAAGATCCATGAAGATGCGGTTGAAGGATCAATTGAGTAAGAAATCATGCAATGTAAGCTTCCTCAACATTCAAAGGAGAACTATTCTTGTTTTCAGGGTGCAGATTTCAAACCCATTCAGAACTGATAGGAGTCTTCAGTAACATTTTGAGAATCCTTAGGATCTATATATTACGAGAATGGTTTCCATTGACAACAATGACAGATGATTGCGCCTCTTTCTTGACGGGGTACTTGATCTTTCTCGTTTTCGATTACAATTCAATCATCTGGATTTAGGGTTTCAAACTGGAAATACTCCGAGGAGAAGGAGGCGTGTCAGAAGATGTTGTTTTGTATAGCTGAATATACGTACGAAAAGTATAATGATTGTATCAAACATTTGACAACTATTGAGGATATGTTACAAGTAGGCATGTATGACTGATGTTGTATTCGTATCATACCTACCTACCTACAGTATCGTCTCAGGTATAGATTGTACAGGATGTAGGTAATGTAGGTATGTACAGTCAATCGTAGCACACCTAGCAAGGAGGTCAACATCAATATTTTCGATACAGAGTAGAGGCGGAGAGGAACGGGGAGAAAGAGAAGCGACAGTGACACTCTAATAAATCCATCTTTCACTGCCACCATCTCTTAACCTCTCTTTTCTCTCTTACCTCGTACCTCTTACCTCTAACGTCCCCAACTCCATCAAATAGTACTTTCACTCACTCCTCCACTCATTCATTGAAATTAGTGATTGCGTACCCTGTCCACATCTAAATGTTTAACTTTTTTAGACTCAACGTGGACTTTCTAAAAGGGTTTCAAGAGAGTTAAGACATCTGATCGAAATCGGGAATATTTCACAATTCTATTGATAGAAATAATTGTGATTTTTGTTCGGGTAACGATGGTCTAGATAGTCTACGGGGTTAAGAGAGAATAGGAGTGCAAGTAGTGTATCTTCGGTGTATTGTTGTGTCGTGATGGTGAAGATATCAATACACGTACTGGTATACGGAGTGTTCAGAGATGTGAGATGGAATAATGAGGGATTAAATCTAGATACCTACTCACCGGTACAATACTCGTTTATTCATGGGGGCAAGCCCCCAGACCCCCATAGCTCGCTGCGCTCGAAGTTTTGATGATATACTTGGTATTGTGTATTGCCTTCTTTATACTCTGATACATATCTCAATATCCCAATATCTCAACATCTCAACATCTCAATACCGTCTGCGATCTGTATTAATTCTTGTACTTCTCTCATATCGCCCATATCTTCTTTATCCCTCCACAAATCTAGGATTTATCCCCATAATTGAAATTGTGAATCCTCCACAACCAATTATCTATCAAGTTCGTCCAATCTTCATCTGATCATGCTCAGAATTATGCTAGTCCGTCCTGGGTTAGATCCATGTTAAATTAATATATAAAATCCATATTTATTCATGTTTGTCCATGTTTTAGTGGTTTCGTACCCCTGATTAAGCTACTTTGGGATTAGTCAATCATGACCCCCTGGCTCATCTCTTTAATTCTGGCCCATCTTCTAAAATCCATCCAATCTTCTATCTCTGTTCTCGCTTTCGCTCTCTTGTCATTCTCCTCCTCCTCCTCCTCCTCCATCTCTCAACCACCTTCGTTCCTTTACCTTTCTCTCCTCTTCACCTCGAAACCCTTTGACCTTTTCCTCATCCTTCTCAGACATCACCATCTTCTTGGAGGTTAATTCTCCTGCTTGCTTGCAAGCGTCACATTCCTTTTATTATAACTGCCTCCAAGAACACATTCATTCGTTGTTTACACCACCCCAATCATTCCGACCACAGTCACTCTCTCGAGGAAAAGTAAAAACATCAATCAATCCAAATTTATCTTCTCAACCTCAATAGTTCTTCATTATTTACTTTTTGACTTTACGTCAACCGTTTCGACTGTTTCATATTGACCGTCCTATACCGAAAAAAGAATTAAAGATAATTCACCAATCGATCTTCCCCGTCTGATATTCGCATTAATTTCCCATTTCACTCGCACAGCCTGCTATTTACAAAGTACCATATTCGAATCGCACCTGCCTTTGAGCGAAAAAGATACCCAAGACGACTACGATAATAGCAAACTCGTTTTATAATTTCTTAATTGATTGCACGCTTTAAATATTTCCTACGAGATCAGTCAAATTCGGTAGCACGATTACCTATGCCAATATGGCGGACCATCAAAGATTAGCAAATATCGTTAGGTTGGCACGTCGAGTACCATTAGCAGAGGCGGCTGCAGAAGATATTGGTAATATTGCATCGATATTGAAAATGTCATTACCAGATCCAGTTCTTATGGTGAGAAGTGCTACAACTTCTGCTGCCGTATCGTCAAGCACATGTGCTGCAGATGATACTTCTGCTGCTTGTGAAAAGCCAGTCGGCCCTTCTGCCTACACTTTGCCCGTTATTCTAGGTATCGTGTAAGTTTAATTTATCCAACATTTTGGTGGGTTTGTTCTGAGCTCTAATCATTGGTCGTGATAGTATTCCTGTCGGCGGCGCCATCATCTTATTCACAATTCTACAACGAAGATATATGAAGAAGGCTAGGGAAGAGGATATAAATGATCCAACCAAGAATATGGACTTTGGTATGGGTAGAATCTCAAGAACCGCTGGTGGAGAATCAGGAATCTCAAACTTCGATGACGAGAAAGGAGGTGCTGTAAGAACACGACAAATGTCCTTGGATCTGGGAGGTAAAAGTCCATACTTACTACCACCGGAACTACAAAATTCTAGGGAAAGCCTTCATTCGCTCTCAAGAACAATCCATTCAAATGAGGATCCTTATCGTCCAGTACATGAAGCTGTTGGGGGTGGCTCTATACGTTCCAAACAGGGCCGCAATGGATCTTCAATTATGACTGAATCAAGCGGTGCTCCTTCAAAAGCGTACGATGTTGGCTCGCCGGATGGACAAGGTCTCCTATCAAACGCTGCTGCAATGTCAAGAACAACTCCACCTTCAACCGGCTTTACTCCACCACCAAGATCAAACTCAATCCCACCTGCTAACATGCCAGCGGAACCAAAGCGAGTTGCTTCTCCACCACAAGATGTTGCCAGAAAAGGTCTACCAGGTAATCCACGCCCCCAAAATGGTTTCTCTACTACTATGCCCGTTCCAATGCCCTATCCGGACCGGGAATCTTATGCTGGAAACCAATATAATGCGATCAGAGATAGTAACAATTACCTAGGCTCCTTAATCATTTCTGATCCTTCCGCTACTGCTCCAACTGGTCCCGCTGAACCAAAGCCAAATACAACTCGTAAAGCACCCCCTCCAGCAATCAACACGTTACCAATGAATCCAAAACCTACTCCACAACAGCAACAAAAGCCCCGAAACTCTGAGATTAGTGATTACGGTGATGGAATCGAGGTTACACCACCATCCCCTGCTCGCGAAATCGCAAATAACAAGGCAAATCGTTACTCTATGGATGTCCCACCTGAAGAATTTGCTCAAGCTGGTTTGGGTGCTCCCGGATTTGATCCTAAAAGACTTTCCATGGGTTTCCGACCATTGCCTCCCGATGCTCCAGCTGATGCTTCAGAAGATCCTGAAACCCGTGCCAACAGAATTAGATCTTTCTATAAGGAATATTTTGATGACTCAAAGCCAGCACCACAAGGTCAATACATTGAGGATTATGATGCGAACTACCCTGGTCCAGGAGATTCTACTTATTTCGACCCAGCTACCAACAGCTTCGTTTTGCCATATGCTGAACCTATCACGCGTCGTGCTATGACACCACCTCCACGTGCACCAAGATTCCAAGGCGCGCCACCACGTTCTATGCATGGTTCAATGGGTGGTTCTTCAATGCGTGGACCTCCTAGAATGCCATTCAACGAAGGACCAAGAGCATCTTCATCTGCTTCTCAACGTGGTCCTATGCCATCTCCAAGAAAGAATTTGCCACCCCCTGAACCCCTTACTTCGTTACCTACCCCATCCAAGCTCAGGGACGATTCATTTGCTTTACTCAACACACTCGACTTTGCACCAGAATTGAATGTCCGTGATCGTGTTGCCGGTCGATCTGAAAGTCCCTTTGGTGAAAGGCGCCCATATTCACCTGCACTTCCAGCATTTGCACCAATCGTTGGAGCATATGATGAACTTGCTGCAATGCCAAGCCCGTAAGTTTTTCCCTTGGTTAATTATCTCATTTAAGAATAGAGTCATTAAACTAACATATTATACAGCCACATGCTGAGAAAATCTGGTACCTTCACATCCCTTGATTTTGCTCCTCCAAGAAGATTCAAGGATCCAGATACTATGAGTGATGCTGGTAGTATCCGAAGTAACAAGAGTGGAATCTCATCGGTTCAAGCAAATGCGATCAAAAATGGCGCTTATCGTGTCAGTAAAATTCCTCAAGATATCGTCTTTACCAAGGATGATATGGCTATGACTCTGAAACCAGAATGGGGTATGCGTCAAGGTATGTGAGGTGTAAGAGATGCAAAATTTTAGGGATGTTTACTTTGTTCTTTCTGGATTGATGCATTTGAGCGCGCATTTTTGAGGTTTACACACCTGTTAAACCCTATCAATTGTCAATATTGGGTGTCGATTTCATACTTTATTAACATGACGATGATTTACCATACGTGATTGTCAAACGATGGACATGGTTATTTGTTTTGTCGAAAGAAGTGCTGAATTGATCTTGAATTGGTCTTTTCGAATGTGGATTGTTGACAGCTGGAGAATAATGTCTTTTATTGTAATTAGATGGGGAAATTGGGATTGGAGCCGAAGGAGTTCTGTTTTGTGTTTTTATCATTCGAGAAACACATCTTAGGGATTTTTTTTGTGGCGATTTCAAGGTTTCGCGATTTGCATATAGATATTACACCACATTGAGAAATTCGGATGAGGGTGTGAAGATATGTGATGAGAGGTACGGGAGTGAGGGGAGATTGATTGACTTGGAAAAAGTGAGATGAGGTGGTATCTGGTTGTCGAGAGAGGCTCAGAGGAAGATGGTGGAATTTGAGAGAAATAGGATATGGATGTGAAAGGAATGGGGATCATGGTCGTCAATCAGTCTTTCTTGTATAAACTCAAAAAAATAAATTCATAAAATTGAAAATTCAAATCAGACACGTTTTACATTTACATTTACAATCAATTTGTGTTTTACTCGTATTAGTTTCACGTGCAATCATCTTTTAAGGGGTAGAGTGAGGTTTGTGTCTGATGTGAAGCATGAGATGATGGGCCCATAGATTGATATGGGGGTGGGTGGGTATGGATTGAGGGATAGAGACAGGTGTAAAGAAAGTGGTTGAAGAGGGGGTGGGGGATGGAGAGGCAATGGATAGAGGGGTAGCATATGGAGAGTATCCCAGTTTACCTTTTGATTGCTGGTAGTGCGTTGACTGGTGGCTTCTGGTAATGTGATGTTGTTAAAGACTAACATAGAATAGGTTCAATAGGGTGGACTTTCAAGGCAATCGCTGAAAATATCGTAATGAAGCGCCGAAAAAGACGTACATACCTAGTATATATCACATTTTCTCATAAGGCAACTTTCCTCGCGTCATCAAACAGTGGACTCGGTATGAGAACCATAGAAAGGACTGTGATATATGAGGAATCAACGACGATTTCAAGGGACCATAGACTGACAAAGATGAAAGCCATAGAGCATGAAGTTCATGACTGGAGTTTGGGAAACTAAATCATCAAGTTAAGTCACGAAGTAAGAATGGATACTTTTAAGTTCGTGTTGATGAGTTGGTACAAATTCAAACCTCGCGCAGCCTCATTTTACTCGTCGTGAAGCCAAATCCCAATTTAGTAAGCCACATACCTACAAAGGGTTATAATTGGCTTTCCTACACTCAGCCATAAACTTCAACTTAGTGTGCAGATGTGACCGCAGTTCCAAGTGTGCAATTGGCTACCTGCAACTTCGCCTCAATGCAACCTCAAGATAAGCACTCAGCTGACCAAAACCTCAACACTTCACAACCATCACAGCCGATTATCCCCAACTGTATTCGAGAACACGGCTTTGTTTTATTTCTTTGAGATTCTGGTATGATCACCCATAATGCATCTTTTGGAATACAATAGCGAGGGTCAGTTTGGTCTGGCCCAGATTTTTGCTGGCAGCGACATTCCAAAATACGCCATCCTATCGCACACATGGGGGGCAGATACAGACGAGCTAACCTTCCAAGACCTTTTGAATGATACTGGACAGGACAAATCCGGTTATCAGAAGCTTCAATTTTGTGGCGAACAAGCTAAACGCGATGGCTTACAATACTTTTGGGTAGATACTTGTTGTATCGATAAATCGAGTAGTGCTGAACTCCAAGAGGCTATCAATTCTATGTTTCGCTGGTATCAAAATGCCACTAAATGCTATGTGTACCTTTCAGATGTTTCAACAAACGGACACAATCAAGCCAGTTCCTCTTGGCAATCAATCTTCAAAGCAAGTCGATGGTTCACTCGTGGCTGGACACTTCAAGAGCTTATTGCGCCGAGGTCGGTCGAGTTCTTCTGCTCGAGTCGTATGCTACTTGGCGATAAGAGATCTCTACAGCATTTAATTCACGAAATTACTGGGATTGAGATATCAGCTCT
The DNA here is from genome assembly GCF_013461495.1 of Botrytis fragariae. Classification (NCBI taxonomy): domain Eukaryota; kingdom Fungi; phylum Ascomycota; class Leotiomycetes; order Helotiales; family Sclerotiniaceae; genus Botrytis; species Botrytis fragariae. The sequence continues at coordinate 127,813 of NW_023500991.1, read as the reverse complement.
TCATGGACAGAATCTGTCTGATTTCACCATTGATGAGCGAATGTCATGGGCAAAAAATCGCCAAACAAAGCGTGAAGAAGACATGGCCTATTGCTTATTGGGCATTTTTGATGTTCATATGCCACTAATCTACGGCGAACGATCAGAAAGCGCGTTTAGGAGGCTCACAGAGGAGATTGGAAAACGCCCAAAGAAACACACTCTTGATGATTCGCCGGTTTTTTCTGCTGCTGATTCCAGATCCGGAAAACGATCAAAAACCTCACAATATGAATCTTCCAATCACCTCTCCCGCCTCCAGACTGTAGGAGGCTCCGAAACCCTTTGCCAGTATCCTACGCATGATATTGATGCTACCACGAGGCAATCTATTGTAGAGCAACTCTACTTCCCCAAAATTGATGAGCGTCTAACAAGTTTGACTGCTGCCCAAGGGAAAACATGTCGTTGGTTTCTTACCAAATCGGAATACTTATCATGGAATGATGTTTCAAAACGGCAAGATCATGAAGGATTTCTTTGGATCAAAGGCAACCCCGGTACCGGGAAGTCAACTTTGATGAAACTACTCTTTGAGGAGGCTAAGCTTAAGACAAAAGGCGATTCCTCGAAGATCACCTTATCGTTCTTTTTTCTAGCACGAGGTACGATTGAAGAAAGAACAACTACTGGTCTATATCGCTCTCTTTTGCACCAGCTTTTCGAAAAGATGATAGAGCTTAGAGATAGCTTGGAGTGGATGACAGCCGATGGCGCGAGAGGCATTGAAAGAAATGGTTGGAGTGAAGCAGCTTTAAAGCAGACGTTGAAGCATGCTGTAGCAAAGCTTGGAAGCAGGCCACTGATGATATTTGTCGATGCGCTGGATGAATGCGACCAGAAGCAAGCAAGTGGAATGGTTTCATTTTTTGAGGAATTATGTGAGCTTGCAGAAGTTTCGCAAGTGAGCCTGCAAATATGCTTTTCTAGTCGACACTATCCCACTATAGTCATCCAGAAGGGTATGGAGCTGACTCTAGAAGATGAACTTGGACATATGGAAGATATTCAGCACTATATCAAGTCAAAATTAAGGCTAGGCAAATCCAAACAAGCCAAGGCACTTCGGTCAGAAATCCTCCAAAAGTCTTCTAGCATTTTTCTCTGGGTCGTCTTAGTTCTTGATATCCTCAATTCCGAGTATACAGCTGGCTCCATTTCTATTAAGAAAATCAGTAAGCGCCTCAACGAAATCCCACCAGGATTAAACGATTTGTTTGAAATGATCCTCAAGCGGGATGGGGAGAACCTCGAAGAGCTACAACTTTGTCTGAAATTGATTTTATTTGCAACGCGTCCCTTGAAACCACAAGAACTCTATTTTGCAACTCAAATCGGCCTTGATGAAGATTGCATGGGTTCTTGGGACCAGGAAGATGTCAACGTTGACCAAATGAGATTATTTGTGAGGAGCTCCTCTAAGGGCTTGGCTGAGGTGACGAAAAATAAAGCTTCGGACGTACAGTTTATCCACGAGTCTGTTCGGGACTTTTTGTTGGGTAGATACGAGACTCAATTGTCTGGAGTTTCCGGAAATTTTGTCGGCCATGGGCATGACACGTTGAAGAATTGTTGCTTAGCTCAACTAAACGCTGTCATCAACCAAAAGATTATGATACATTTCAACTTTAGCAGGTCAAACTTCTGGGAATGTCGTAACATGAAATATCCATTTTCGAATACACTAAAGCCCGATGAGCCAGTACCACATGATCAACGTTCCAAGGAAACACAGTCAAAATTGCAAGAGGAAATTAGACTGAAGTTCCCATTTCTCGATTATTCAGTGTCCAACATCCTGTATCACGCCAATCTTGCTCAACAGAATTACATAGAGCAGGTAGACTTTCTAGCAAAATTTCCCACCCATCTATGGGTATTCGTGAACAACTATCTTGAGAATCACGAGATTCGACGATATACGGACTCGGTAACTATTCTCTATCTCTTAGCAGAAAGAAATTTAGCCAACCTCATTCGAAAACGTCCCAGAAAGGAGTCTTGCTTTGATGTAACAGAGCAGCGATATGGGCCATCAATCCTTGCTGCTCTGGCTACTGGGAGCGATGAAGCTGCTCAGACGCTCCTTAAGATTGAAGCTGAAACATTTCCCTCAAACTCTCTACAGCATGACTTGTGCAAAACATACCACCCAAAAAATTTAAAAAATTTCAAGCTTGGACGCAGCTTCACCTACACACAAAAAAGCGATCTTATTTTTCAGCTTTCACGATGCAATCAGGAGATACCACTCGTCTTTAAACTCAGTTCGGACGAGAGTTGGTTTGGTCCGAATCTGAACGATCGTGGCAAGACCTTGTTGATAGAGGCCGTTGAAAGAGATCAATGTATTGTCGCCACATATTTGTTGGAGAAGGGTATCGATGCTAACTGTATAAAAGAAGTTGGTGAGGTATCACTTCTGGGGAAAGCTGTGATATCTGGACATGCGAACATGGTAAAAGTGCTATTGGAGAAAGGCGCTGAGGTTAATTACAGAGGGTTCGATAATAACACGCCTCTGACGTTCGCTGTTCATCGTAAACATGGCGAAATTGCCAAGTTATTATTGGAGGAAGGCGCTGAGGTTAATATTAAAACAGGGTCTGACAACACACCCTTGATGGAAGCTAGTCTGGCGGGAAGCCTGGACATAGTCAAGTTGTTATTGAAGAAAGGCGCTAAGACTGATTATCGAGGCTATAATAATCGAACGCCTCTAATGAATGCTGCTTTTTATGGACGCAAGAATGTAGTTGATTTGTTACTGGAGAATGACGCCGAAGTCAATTGTGTTGATTTTGGTAACGAATCGCCCCTGATGAAAGCTGCTGCTACTGGACATGTAAATATAATGAGTCTGTTATTAGAAAAAGGTGCCAAATTTGATTGTAAAGAAGAGGGGTTTGCGTTGGCATTGCTCTCAAATTCGCGATACGGACGCAAAGAAATGGTTGAGTTTCTCTTACAAAGTGGCGTGGATGCGAGTCCAAGAGATATGATGCCAGGGTATCAAGGCTGGACGCCGCTGATTCACGCTGCTAGTAATGGCAACGAAAACATAGTTAAATTATTGTTGGAAAATGGCGCTGAGATCAACGCGAAAAGCGAAAGCGGTTGTACACCATTGTATGAAGCTGCTTCTTGGGGACACGTGACTATTGTGGAGTTATTGTTAAAGAAAGGTGGCAAATTCGATTTACTGACAGAATTTGGCTGTGGCCTACTTTCAGAAGCTATTTTTAGGGGCACGAAGCTGTAGTTGCAATTCTTTTAAAGCAAAGCGCCTCTACTGAGGTGGAGAACAAAGACAACAACGGGTTGTTGTTAAAGGCTGTTAAAATAGCTATTTCGGAAGGAAAGCTATCTATACTGAAACTATTGCTAGAAAAGACTCCAAACATTAATCAGAAGGGTGCGATGGGCCAGACGCCGTTGTTCTGGGCTATTTCTTCTCTAAATGAAGATATGGTCAAGTTATTGTTAGATAAGGGTGCTAGTATTGAATCTAGAAGCGATGGTGGTCTCTCACCATTGATGCATGCCATCCTTATCGGAGGTCACCTGCGAATTGTCAAGACATTGCTAGACCGCGGTGCTGACATCAATGCCGAGGATTACGAAGGTTCAACACCACCATCCATGATAAAGAAGAATTCTACTTTAACTTATCCGTTGGAAGCATATGTTCCTGAATTAAAAATTGGCTACTGAGCGCTTCCTGCAAAGGTGCAGGGCTTCTTTCCAAACAGTTAAAGAGCGCTACGGGGCTAATGAAGGGCTGTGAAGAGCAAAACGTCAGGAAACACAACTGCGGTATTTCTCCTTTCTGTTTAGTCTAGCATGGCAGATATAATACCATGCATACTGTAAATACAAATCTAAAGATTCAAGCGAGGGTATCCATAAATCATGTTATCATGACACGGAGAACCTTGGATATATGGAAATCAGGATTTTGAGAGGGTATGGCCGGAGCGTAGAGTGTGGAGTTTTTGTGTGTAGTCTAAATGATTTGAAACTTTGTACATCTTAAGATAAAGTTTTAAGTCGATACTGGGTACGGGATAAGAGTCTCTATGCGGAGTTTGACGACTGGCTGAACGATACTTTCGAATGGGTAGATATATCCTCTTATTCGCAAATGCTACATTGGCAGAAAGAGTACTTCCTTAGCAGCTGCAAATCATCAATATGAATATATGAAGCTCAATATCAATGATTTGCACGGGAGCATATCAGAATGAACCAAACGTTCAAGACTTCACTCGGTTGAATACGAATGCTTGTGATTTACATACATCCTTCGCTCTTTACCGCTGTGATACAGATGAGTAAGAATGTTCTCCCTAATTTTGTTCTGGGGGCAAAAGGTTGGTGCTACCACCTCTCGTTAACGAATACGCACCGTGTGTATACTCAGTTTGCGATCTCCTATTGAGCTCGCAGGCACTCATTCAAACCAGAAAACCCTTTCTCTATGCGGTCACTTAACCGACATCAACGACCAGCAAAACAATCAGCAAAAAACCATCTCGAGCACATCTATCCACCAACTAAAACAAACATAACCAACACAAAAAGCAAAAAGAAATGCAACTGCCGTGAATCGAACACGAACCTCCACCTTGGAAGGGTGGAATCCTAACCATTGGACCACAGAAGCTTGCTGAGCTGATAAACTGCTTCCATTTTTGATGCAAATCTTTAGCAATTTTGAATATATAACTACGCAGAAAGAAAATTTTCCATTTGTGGAGTTCGGTGGGGTGGGGTGGAGTGGAGATAATCTCTGTGTGAATGCCCTTGGACCCCTGGCGTGGACGAAGCGAGACGATAGTGGATATAGATGGGATAGGGCCTTGCCTTGGCTTTGAGAGCGGAATACTAGAGAAGATAATACTTATTGGCTGTTGTTCAGGATTTTCTGGGGGTATGGGAAATTGATTATAAGGGAGTATAGAAGTTAGAATAGTCGATTTTGGCGTTGCTGTTGTCGCATTCGAGAATCAATGTATGTGATTTTGTTGTCGTTTTGCACACTTGTTGTTGTGAATACTTGATGTGGTACGCTCATAGCTCAAATGAAACGGAGAGTCTATCACAGAAAAGTCAATAGACTGTATGGCAAAACGTACCAATAGTGCTTCAAATGGACTGCTTTAACTCGTGCGGACATGTAATGCCCATGTGTTGGAAATTGGAGAGATAATAGGAAATTACACTCCAACCTTTCGGGATGAAGAGGATTTAGGTAGTGATCAGTTCTCTGATAGCATTTCAATTGGAAACAATTCACTAGAAGTAGTTGGATTCTTGGTTGTCCCTGATTTTTGTCAATTCTCAAGAGAACTTTCTCCGTGCTTAAACAATCAGAGTTGAAGATAGAATAGAGCAAGACTTCATCATCCGTGTAGCAGACGTCAAACACGCAGATACTTTCTATATGCTTCATGGTTATGTCCATGAGTACCTCTACCCAGCGAGGCATCCAATTCCGCTACCACTAAAAGCTCTCATTGTCATCAATTCCCACCCAACGAAGATTCAACGCAGTAAAGGACATTCCGCACACTATCGAAAATGAAAATCAATGATTTAGAGACCTGTATCCAGCACTTGCACACTGTAAGATTACACGCGCTCAAAACTTCCTCTAAAAGCTCTGACATAATTTACCGTCAAAACCTTTCAAACTTGATGCTTGAGAGTTGATCGTTTTGGGGGTCATTGTGCGGAGAGCAGACTCTGTACTCCCAAGCTGAAGTGAATGAATAGTAATATATATTACTTTTTCTATATTCACTGCGCAATTTCAACAGAGACACAATTGCTGCATGAAGGAGGCTGTGACGAACAACCAGGCCCTTCGCCGCCAATAACGGTAAATACTCCAAGCCTAGAATCAGTACCCCCTCCCCTCCCCCTAATATCGATCTTCACGCGCAAATCACTAACTGCTATTATAAAACAAGCAATCATCCAGGATTCGTCACCAGAACCACAAGAACTGGGTTGTTGTCGATCGTGTTACTAATCCGCATCATTGTAGGAAAGATCGTTGCCGAAAATATTCGTGCTCAACAAGGGAGTGAGGGGTATTGATATTGCTGGAGTCTCTGGATTATCATGTTGTTCTATTAATAGATTCTGTTTTTATATCTACATCATGCGTAGGAAATAATTCATAGACACAAGCTTGAGTATTGTTCTTATTGATGAGACAAATGGGTTTGGAATAGGAACAGAAGAGAAATATTTAGTAGCATTATAGAGACAAATATATGGCATGGCAATGCGCTGTGATAGGAAGTATACACTTATTAGGTGGAGATACAAACCGTCAACACTCTCAAGGCTTGATATTTTAAACTATGAAACTCCAAAACTACGACTATATAAGCACCTCCCCCATCTTGTAAGTCAAGAATATCTACCTTAATTGTTGTAAAGAGCTTGCCGGTTCATGGGGGATCGACAAAGATAATCCCGATCACCAATTATCCGTTCCGATGTAGAACTTATCAAATCGGAGCGAATTCCAGATTTAGAGCATGACTTTATTGTTGTTACTAGGAGGTAGGGCTGATCATTACTGTCATAATATCTGTAAAGAGGATGTAGCATTCAGAAAATTCAGCTGACAGCAATAGATGGTTCGGGTTTCAGCGACAAGTGGGAAAGAGTTGGATGAGGATTGGGAAAAAGATTTTCTCCGAACAAACTCAGATGTTTAGAGAAGTTAGATATGATTCAGTAGTCATTGCTGCATATTCCTGATTAAAGTGCTTGATACGTGAGGCTTGAGTGTGCATTGCGTAATGACCTGATTTCGAAAAATATAGGTAGTAGGATAGAGTAAATCCGATGCGATCACCACACTGTCAAGGCAATGATGGCAGTCTCACTGATTCTCCCCAGAAATATAGATGACGCGTATGATCAGACCTCTTTGCGGTTGGTGTATTTGTATCATAGAGGACTGGGGACCGATGACTTAGAAGCTTGAGGTATTTGGCAGATGTAGCATGTGTGGACTGTTGCTTTTTCCATACGTTGCATGATGACACCAAGTGACTAACACTCTGACCTCCACTGTGTAAACTTAAATAAAATTAAAAAGACAGGACGCCGACAAGCCTGGCTTGTTTAGCCGTTGCTATGAGGACTTCACATTGCTGAGCAAAAGAAACTACTCGGCTTAAGCTTTGTCCTTTCGGTAGTAAGCTAGAACGCCTTGTGGTACTTACATCTTGTAAATTGACTGTTTGCGATCTGGTCTCTCCGCTCAAAGGTTTCGAATCTGTCTTTCAAATGATCAAACAATTGATCGTGTGATATAATCTTGTATATTTTATGACTAATAATAATAGCATTGATCATCAACCACGAAGAATGCTTTTATGGAATTGTTGAGAACCAGAATAATACCAGCATATGCAAGCATTGCAAGTGAGAAAATGGACAAGTCGAAAATGCCTGTTATCCCGCTCTTCCCTTCCCAGGAGTCTCACAAACGTAACTTGCTGTGATTCTAATTCGGGAGAAGTACTAAGGTGGAAGTAAACCTTGAGGTCTAATCCTCCTGGATACAACTTCTCGAAGGAAAAATTGACATACATACCACAAAAAAAAGCTCCTTCGAAATGAATGCCCGAATTATGGCCAAAAGTCTAACCTCTGCTCCTTATCTTGGTCCTTGACAAAACTTTAAGCAAAACTAATTGCTTGGGCTCGCAACGGTGAGTCAAATTTGACCGCATTGCAATCATCGTAAAAAGAATATGTGATGGGGGCCTGTAAAGGCCTGTGAGGGCCTGCTCATTGATAATGAAATACTTTTTTTCTTATCGTCGATGACCCAGCAACTTTCTTAGATATACGATTTACCCCTGGAAGCGAAAGAGCAGTACGGTATCAATCTCGGCCCCTGCCGAATGGACATGGCAGCGTTGCTGCCATGTGGCCATGCCAGAGAAAATTAGGTGGATTCTTGCACACCTAAGCTAGCGGTGTGAGTGTGGTCGGTTGTGAAGGGGTAGCGAAAATTTGCATTGTAGGAATTTTATTATCGGAGAATAAAAAGGACCCGGTAGTGACCAATGTTCTAGAATATGCAATCTCACCACATAAATGTTTCTTTCAGAAGCACGTTCTCATAGTGGAGAGTGGCTTGCTTCGGCCTTCACTTCTCTCGTCGGAAATCCCGAGTTTATTGTCAGCCATGTAGTGTGATTGGGCAATGGTGGATCACACATGCTACGGAAATGAAGTCTGATAGTGGAGTGCCAGCAATAGTGGCATTGTGGATGAGAAAGTCGCACGGCCAAAAGCGTGGGGGGTTCAAGCGGTGAATTTGTTTTGGTATTTTGAATGCGATGATGGTGAAGTACAGCTCTTTGCATGCCATCACATCTGAATTGACGATGTTTCCATGTATTCAGGTGTTGACGTGTTTAATTTGTGTGGGAATTTTCTCAGAAATGGATCGCCCAAACGTTGAGTGGACAGATAATGATCGGTACTCATGGTGTCATCGAAAGTCGATGAATAGAATCCAGCAGGGCAATGAACTTTTCCTCTTCAGAATTGATATCTTTGCGTGCATCGAACTATGTCAATAGAATGAAAAGTCTATTTTGAAACTGGCGAGATGAGTTTTATTTCGGATACCCCTATACCCATGTTGGACAGTCCGTCTCCGGAATCAATGGTGGTCGATGCTCATTCCAGAGTAGACATTTTTCACGGTAATCAGAGGAGGAACTGAAACTGCCGTTATAACAACAACATGCAGGTTCCAAACGTGCTCAAGATATATTCTACTTTTGGCAACTTTAAGTTATCAATCAAGCATTCGTCAGTTTGTCTTTGAGTGACAAAAATGATCGCCTTGATCGTCTTGATTGACCTGTCCCATGATTATGATTATCAGGAGTAATTAGCAACGTAGTTATATATGGCAATTATTATGGCTGTGTAGTACGAAGTATATGCATGCAAGGCATGGTCGTATGGTCTGTGAGTAGATTGAGATGAGCTGACGAACAAATCGCTGGATGTGCGGGTATTTGTAATGGTTGCTAAGAATACAAACGGGAAAATCAACGCAAGGGCCCGTATGATACCTAAGAGTTGAACGAGAAAGTACGAAGTAGGGAAAAGGAAAGAAAGAGAGAAAGAGAGAAAGATGGCTTGTGGAAAATGAGGTATGGGAGTGAATGACGAGCACAATACGTAACGTTGTTCCAGAAATGGCCGGTATGCATGAGTGATGAATGGTGAGTGGTGATGTCTCGAAGCGCTGAAATCCTTAAATTTTGTTGAAAGCTAATTCTGATTCTGTATAGAGCGATAACGATATGATCAATTGATGATACATAGGTAGGTACACTTCATATCGCGTGTGAAATGTACGCCACATCTGTCATCTGGCAGCGGGCACGAAGATGGGTCCATCGATACTAGATAGTCTCTTTGGGTCTTCTGGGTCTCCTGGGTCTCTTGGGTCTATCGTCTCGTCCGTCTCGTCCGTCTCGTTTCGTCTCGTCTATTCTAGTATTCATGTTATAGCTTGTAGTGTGATGTGTCCTGCGTGTCAGCTTGGAGCTTGAAGCTTGTTCAGAGAGAACCACCGAATTTTTGACCGATTAATGGGGCATTGAAGATGTTCGAAAAGGGTCCAGATTATCGAAGCGCCGTGAAGAGGAGTAAGGGAACACACATAAAAAGTTCCAGAGGCGATTAGACTTTGAAAGTGGACATTTAGGAGAATTTTTAACATCTATCAATGAAGGGAGGGAGGGAAAAGAGTGATGGAAACGGTTCCGAGCTTTTTTTCTCTCTACCTTTCCTCTTTCTCCTCTTACCTCTTTCTTGTGCAATATGTGCCAATGTCAAAAGTTCAAAAGGCTCGGATTTACCAAATTCGTTCTTCCGGTCGTGCAATCCTTGTATTACCTAGATAGGTAATATCTGTATTTGGTTACCCCTTGCTCTTGTTCTACGCCACGCCTGCCCTGATCGTAGTAAGTTTTTCGCTCCCGCTGCGGCTGCATGATTGATAGGGCAAAGCGGAACGGGGGACTTCTGTGTGATATTAGGCCTTCTAGAAAGATTGTGAATTGTTGAGAACTGAGATTCACCATCTTCGGATTTGTAAAATGGTGAATTGCAATTTGCAGTGCACATCACATAGGATTCGGAAATAGGTTTCAACTGCTGGTTGAAGGTTGAATTTTGGATATTCTTCTCATTTTCGTTTCAGACGTCAAGACTATTTGCTTACATACAGTAATTGTTTCAACTATCACCATCTCTATCTCTGTCATGATTCACGATTCATGATTTACGATTCACCATAGACGACACGCTTAAAAGTGTCATTTAAGCTTTTATTTGCATGTGAAATCTTCTCATATCAGTGATACCGGCATTTGAAAATGAGCGAACTCCAGTAGCTGAACGAACGCGAATCAGTCATCGGTGGCCAAAGCATTACCCGAATATTCGTGAATCGCTCTGTGTTTTCCGGAGATGCGAAAGAGCGTTTGCATGTTCATGCACGAAAGGATACCTATGACCCGCTCATATACACACTACTGCAAACCAACAGCTACCCATTATTCGATGGTAAAGCGAGAGATACGATGAAGCCATTTGTATATTCTATTGAAGAAAAAAATGGTCCATCAAACAACTCTTGTCACTAGTAGATGCAACTCAAAGAGAGAACACAGTCACAAGCTCGCAGATATCTTCCCTACAGCCGTCACCTCACAGTGTAGTCGTCGCAATCCACCCACTTACTCTGTACTCCAATTCAAATCCGGCATGAGTCCCGACCCCCGAAGGATAGATCTCCATATCAAGAGACCAAAAATATGCGAGGGAAGACTTCATCTCCCAGCTGAATGGCTCGCTGCCCAAATATCACTGCTTCTATGACGGTGGGTCTCATTCATTTCGAACCTTGAAGCCCCCCTATATTTTTGTGGGTAGCCTGTCCCTCACTACCACATTTCGGTTTCGAGATTCGAGGCAATCTGTACGAAAGTGGAGAATGTTCTCTTTATCTTTTGGAACCAATGCAATCATCAACCTCGCACCTGATCATCAGGACTTGGTAGCCTTGCTTGAGAACGGCGTTGTAAAGACGCTTTACCGGTCATTGGAGGGATTGCATGAAATCCTTGAATGTAGTTGGTCCCTTCCACCCATGACAGTGTTCCTTGATTCAGATTCAGTCCATAAATGCAGTTCGCCAAAACACATCACGAATATCAACCCATTTGTCTCAAAACAGCTACGGGACTCATCAATGGTTACAGGCCATTTGAACCCACTCGGATGCTACCCTCGCATGCCAAGTGTGATCCGTGCCAATTGAAAGTCACCAAACCTTAATACCTGTTGCTGATATTTTGAGGGCATCGTGAAAAATGTTCATGGGCAGAGCTAGAAACTTTGGGACGATTCCCATGCATGATAACATTGCAATTGTCACTTCGGCAGTGAGAAACCTGTTTCCATAGTGTTTCTAACCTCTGGACTCTAAGCATCTATTATGGATTAGATAGGATAGGATGGATAGGATAGGTAAGTTTAAGGATTATCTTATCATATCAAGGGCCATTTGAGCTTTTTGGAGGTAAGGATAAAGCTTTGGGCCAAAAGCTTGCTCTGTTCTGTACCATAGATTTCTTCGTCCATTCTTGAAAGAGGCAACAGGCCAAAGAATTCTGGATTCTCGTACTCTAAGTAGTAAGTAGTGTAATTATTTTTCCTTGGTTCACTCCACTCCACTTCACGTCCCATTGTTCCTACCCTTTCAAGAGTTCAAGAGACTAATCCGTACCAGTACTTGTTATAGTCAATCCAGTGTCCACTAGTGCTTTGCGTCTTTTACGAAGTACGGAGTACAAACCGTTGATTTTCTCCATTTATTCATTTATCTCTCTCCTCTCTGCCCCTTCTTATTCGACTTTTCTTCTTATCTTTAGACACCAGAATCCTTTGTCTTCTTCATTCATTCACCACCATTCATCCAACCCCTTCATCTTCCTCGTCTATTATATCTTTTCCATATCATTCTTTATCGTTGACTCATCAATCAATTTTCATTACAAAGGAAGGCAATTCTTTAATCTTTGTAAAAACTTCTTACCCGGCTCGCCAGGTTTCTCTTCTTCGGACCTTTTTATATCTTGTGGCGTGTCAACCAAGATTTTGGTGCGGAAAAGGGTATACGCCAACTCTTAGTTAGCTTGCATCATACCCTGAAAGAATCGGTCCCTACCGATCGCCGAGCTTTATTAAATACCCCCACCAACCAATCGATATCTTCGACGCTTTTCGAGAAAAAATCATTCTTTATATATCGTCTTTTATCCTACAGGCCTGTTGGAGGTGATCATTTCAAAGATCAATTGGCCTGGAAACATCGAAAATCAACAGTATATACAATGTCCAGCGAAAATGTCTCGTCGAGCGGAAGCAATAACGAAAATATTCCCACCACCTATACGGAACTAGTATCTGGGGATGTCAGTCCATCTGATAGTGTAAATGGAAGTGCAATCAACAGTGGAGTCAACAGTGCCTCCCCAAGCAGACCGAATAGTGCAGGAGGAAATCCACCAAAAAATCGAGGAAGAGTTAGATTCAATGCCACCAACGAAGCAAATGATTCGGAAAACAAGAAATCCCTTCACCCATTGAGGGATAAGTCTGTTTCACCTCAGAGAAAGCTACATCAGTTATCAATGCCAAAATCCGCCAAATACACACCAACTCATTCAAGAAACAGTAGTTCCAATTCGTTGATGAGATTCACACCTGACAAGGAAAAGGATAATCCATTCTCAGATTTAGCAGTTATCAATAATAGTCCAGTTCCACCAACACCTGTCAGCAAACCGAGACCGAGTGTACTGAGAAACAACCCGGGTGGAGGATACAAGGCAGATCTATCGGATGTGGAAGAAAGTAATGAGAAGACATTCTCTGCTTTGGCTGCTCAGAGCAGAGCTCAGAGAATTGCTTCGCTTGTTGGAAGTCACTCGACACCGAACTCGAGGAGAAATAGTATAGACGACGACGCGGACGATTATCCATCTCCACGACCAAGGAACCCCGGCGGTCTTCCAGTTCGAATCGATGATATTCCACTCGTTCCAATGGAGAGTAGACCATATGATGGAGCAGATAGCGATGATGACATTCAGAATGAAAAGACGAAAGAATCGAGTTCGACCGAAGCACATAAACTCGTAAGATCTCATACAAGCAAAGGTCGAAAAGATGCATTCAAAATGCCTGTACCACGTCCAGGATTGGTTTCTGGTCAAGTCACACCCGAAGACGAACACGGTATTATGGAAGAGTATGTTCCACGTCCTCAACAATTTAGAGGTGGTGTTCTTTCATCACTCCTAAAGCTCTACAATGCACCCACCAATGGAACCATGAGTGTTCCAGCTTCAAGAAGAAACAGTGATGGCTCCGAAGGGACTCTTCCAGTTTCCCTCGGATCTTCAGGAGTTACAACTCCAAAGAAGAATGCAAAATGGTACCATCAAAAGAGTCAATCTCAAGATACTCTCGCTGGTCTTATGGAAGCATCTGCTATGTTAGCTGCGCCTGTTGGAGGAACCTATACGCCCAAGAAGAAGGTTCCAAGACCTGGAATGGGAAAACGTACAAACAGTGGCAGACTTATTGAGACAGCCGCTAGACAATTGGCTGGAAAGCCAAGATTGGAGGACGAAATTCGAATTACTATCCATATCGCGGAAACTTTAAGCAGACAGAAGTATCTATTGAAACTTTGTCGAGCATTAATGACATACGGAGCCCCAACACATCGCCTGGAAGAATATATGAAGATGACAGCTAGGGTTCTTGAGATTGATGCTCAAGTCCTTTATATACCTGGCTGTATGATTATTTCTTTCGATGATGCATCGACTCACACTACCGAAGTAAAGCTCGTTAGATCTATACAAGGAGTCGATCTTGGCAAGTTAAAAGATGTTCATGAGATATACAAGGAGGTAGTTCATGATGTTATCGGTGTTGAGGAAGCCACACAACGATTGGATGCGATCATTCATGCGAAGCCAAAGTATCATCCTTGGTTCTTGGTTATGGTATATGGTTTTGCAAGTGCCAGTGTAGCCCCATTTGCTTTCGAAGGACGTCTCATCGATTTACCCATTGCATTTCTATTGGGGTCTCTTCTTGGTTTCTTACAACTCATCGTTGCTCCCAAGTCCGATCTCTACGCCAATGTCTTCGAAATATCAGCCGCCGTCTTGACTTCTTTCTTGGCCCGAGCTTTTGGTTCGATTCGAGGAGGTGATCTTTTTTGTTTCTCTGCCCTCGCTCAGTCGTCCATCGCTCTAATTCTCCCCGGTTATATGGTTCTCTGTGGTTCCCTTGAACTTCAATCACGTTCCATGGTTGCCGGTTCCGTTCGTATGGTTTACGCAATTATTTATTCTCTTTTCCTTGGATATGGTATCACTATCGGCACCGCTGTCTATGGTCTTATGGATGCCAACGCTACCAGTAAGACTACATGCGACGCTCCAATGAACCAATATGTTCGCTGGTGTTTCGTTCCAGTCTTCACTCTATGCCTCGCAGTCATCAATCAAGCAAAATTCAAACAAATGCCCGTCATGCTAGGCATCTCATTCTCAGGCTATGTTGTCAATTTTTTCTCCGCAAAGAAATTCCCTTCGAGTGCACAAATTTCCAATACTCTCGGCGCTCTCGCAGTAGGTGTGCTCGGTAACTTATACTCGAGAGTCAGACATGGTGTAGCAGCTGCTGCATTATTACCTGCTATCTTCGTACAAGTTCCTTCTGGTCTCGCTGCTAGTGGTTCTTTACTTGCAGGTTTGAGTACAGCAGATTCTATTACAAATAGTACGTCGTATTCCAATGGAACGACTAAGGTCAATGGAACAAGTTCCGTTAGTGTTGGGAGTACTGAAGATTTAAATACTATTGTGTTTAATGTTGGTTACAGCATGATTCAAGTGGCTATTGGGATCACTGTTGGTCTTTTCTGAGTGCGTTAATTGTTTATCCGTTCGGAAAGAGGAGAAGTGGATTGTTTAGTTTTTAGATGGGTTTATTGTGTACAGGGTTTTATAGATGGAGTTTAGAGGGAAGAGAGGGATACGCCACACTCATATATATGTACATGCAAAAGTTCATTCGTTTGGTTTTGTAAATGCGATGGGTGGACAGAACATCGTGTTAGTACTTGAAGGAAGCTAGGAGCTAGGTAGCAAGCGTCGGTGTTTGGGGGTCGCTGGTTGCCAGGCCTATATGCGGTAAATGAAGGGAAGGCGCAATCATTACATTCTTTTAACGGGCAAGCGAAGGGATTAGATGGGAGTTGTCATTATTTTCTTTTTCTTCTTTTTTCACGACTGGAGTTTATACGTATACTTCACTCATTCATTTTGGGATGGAATGCAATAGATGAGAAAAAGATGAGATTTAGATCGGCTCTACTTAGACTTGCTTTTTTGTTTCAAGGGAAAATAGGTGGGGGACAAAGGATTGTAATGGGGGATGGATGATACCACGGCATGAGAAAAGGAAGGGGAAGGAAAATTCGTTGTAGTGATAGGGAGATGGGATCAATTGAATCGGGCAAAATCTTGGACTCAGAAACTCTGTGTTGACTATTTGTTGTCATGTGAAATCTGCATTGCCGGTTGTTTGTGTGAAAATTAGTTTCTTATGATGATGTCAATCCTGAGACCCTCTACCTGCAACCATTTCCGTTTAACACCAACGCATCAAAGGGTCCAGATTAGAGACTGGAGTAATGACGTGCTGAGGGCCATCAAGTTGTCTGTTGTACTGAGAGATTCGTAATCATGGAGGAGTGGAGTGGGGTGGAGTATGATAGTGGAGAATGGGAGTGGGGGCATGACGTGATAAAAATCATGGGAGTTGGTGTCTATTTTCAGGGTTCAAAGGGTGTGATGAAGTGGGGTGGACGAGGGATGGATCATGGATTTATTTTATTTGGTGTGGAGGGCTAGGGGAGGGATGGGATGAAGGGATTATTTGAGTTTGTGATGGAGGCGGGGATGAGATTGAGTTGGTGGGTGGGTGGGTGGGTGGTGATAGATCTTTATTGTTGATTTGCGGGATAAATGAGGGGATTTGGTAGCTGATTTATTGTGGATGTGATTGGATGTGCTTAGAAAGGATAGAAAGATGGAGGTGCTTATTTGAAGAGAAGATTGTGCCTAGGAAGGACTCGTAAGAAAGAAGAGGTTTGTGAATTTAAGGTTTGAATTGTGGATTGTGGATGAAATCGAGAGAGGAAGACATGTCTTTTCTTACTGGAAAATGCGGGGATAATTCTTTTGATGAACTTTAGATGGGTCTGAACAGAGATGCAAAGTTTGCAATATCAATCAATCATTTTGTACCTAGGTCCATTGATGAAGGGGCGTAAGCGAGTGGCATGGTGGTACTGGTAGTAGTACGGAATCTGCACCCGGAATTTGTTCAGAGACAATATCGCATTTGAAGAAAGGCATTTATTTGGATATTGAGATGATATCGTGGTCAATCCCAATAATGGAGTCAATATTGGCGCGAAAGAGAATTGGAGGGGATTTAGGTTTTGACCCTGAACATCATGTTTGAGATCTAGGAAATAAGAGTCGAGGTGAAAGTCATGTCTTGAACGGTTGTGGGGATAATATGGCAACTATTTTTCACGCAGTATCATGGTGGAGAAGTGCGGACTTGCGCGTTTGTATTGGACTAGATTGTCTAATACCTCACCTAATTGTTCCTATCTATACCCTCGACTTCTTTATTCAGTTCGATTTGACTACACACAATGCCTCGAAGCTCGAAGTATCTGAGAGCTAGACGGAAAGAGCGAAACCAAACACAGATATATTTATTCACTTCCGCAAAGTGTGGCACTTGGTATGATCTAAAGATGAATGATGGTATCACACCCATACTGAGCTTCTTGTGCTGAAACCAGTCCTTCACCGTTATACCTCTGCACAATACCTCCTTTTAGATTCCATCTGGATTGGGGCAAGAACAAATCTCGAGCAAACTATCACCGTAGGGTTTAATTCCATCCGGACTTGAACGGAGATTCCCCATCGTGAGAAAATTCCAGCTGTACATGGGTGACAAATTTGCTTATGTAGAGCGTCCTATCACTTTCAAGACGTATCATGGTGAGGTAGCCGGACCAACTTAGAACCTTCGATTCCATGAATGCTACAGCTTAGGCCAGCGCGACCACCTGTCTCCGGTAGCGTCTTTAAGCCGCATGCTTGACTTCTTCTTTACCGGGAAGATTTTCAGCCTCTAAAAAGATAAGTACTTTTCGACTTAATATTGATCAAACAAAGACAGATCTGTGGCCAGTATTGTGTCAGAAGGCAAGAAGTCATTGGAAAAACAAAGACCCCAGAAACCAAGAACCATCGAGGCAACCTAGACTCACAACCAAAAAGATTCATTATAAGAGCTCGAAAGACCAAAACATACGCCGTCTAACCATTTGGCCGGATCCAGCCATATTATGCCGTCTTTGCTTTCATACCACGCACACAAACCCATGGATTTTTATCTTGTTATCAGACTCGAGTTAGCTGAAATTCCCAGCCTCAAACGTATCGTCTTTCCGCTTGCACGTCGAAAATTGAGATATCACAATTGATCTGCCGACGCTGATTGTGCTCGAAGGAATTACGGGGTGTGTGAAACATAACAGTCTCGTCTAGCTCTCATTCAGAGGGATATATTCAATCTCTGCAGGGAGGCAGGATCGATGACGATGAATAAATCGTCGCCATCACCAGCCTGAAGCCTTACATCATCCTAATACTCTAGCTCAACTCAACTAATGCTGATCGAGAGCATGGACCCTGTCAACCTTTTCATATACATTGAGCATTTTGAAACAAGTTAGAACTTGCATTCAAAACTTCAACTCTCAAGTAGTTGTATGATGACTGAATGCACTACCAAATCTGTCCAGCTACTTTGACCATTATGGAGCATTATCATCCCATCACAAAATCCCAACTGAAAATAGTACAGTCAAACTCAATAAAGTAGAGCTTGCCAAAGAGTTATGGCACATGCCACTGTAAATGTTCAGTTCGAGAACTAGTCACCCCGAAGAACAGAGCGCTCTTGACAAACAACATCCAAGATGTAGATCAGTGTGAGGAAATAACAAGATGTTATCATGAC
This sequence comes from Botrytis fragariae, assembly GCF_013461495.1. Classification (NCBI taxonomy): domain Eukaryota; kingdom Fungi; phylum Ascomycota; class Leotiomycetes; order Helotiales; family Sclerotiniaceae; genus Botrytis; species Botrytis fragariae. The sequence goes on along the minus strand of NW_023500991.1, from coordinate 109,504 downwards.
GGACGGTATACAATAGAAGACTGGAGATCAAGAATGAGAAGACCTTCGCACGTAAAATCACTGGCCATTTCTATGAATGTGCGCAAGTACTTGGGTATCATTGTTCTCTCATCTATGTCGAATTTTGCCGGTTTGATCCGGCTCTCGAGGCCGTTATCCCTTATTCATCTCTGTTGCAATTCTACAATCGTGTAATCATTCATGCCATCACTCCTCATCTCATCTCTCAGCCTCCCCATCCAACTCCACCCAATCCTCTAATTCCTCACCGCCCTATAAATCTCCCTCAAATCCATCCCCTCAATCTCCCCCTCCGCCACCTCCCCACAACCCTCCCCGGACACCCTCCCACCACACTAAAACTAGGTATCACCATATTCGGCGGAACAACCGTCCCCTCCAGAATCTTCACAAAATCCTTCACTATTACAAACTTCCCCACCACAACATTCGCACCAATATTAACATGATTCCCCAACATCGCAGCTTCGATTATCGAGCCGGGTCCTACGAAAACATGGTCGCCGATTTTGAGGGGAAAGTACGAGAATGTTCTATTATCCAAATCTCGTTAGTAGAATTCCCAAGATACACAGAACACCAGAAAAACGAAGAACAATGAGAAAACCATAACAAACCCTCTATAAATCTTCCCCGGCGGTCTCAACTCACACCCGCGACTGAAAAAACAATACCTCCCAATCGCAACCGCAACTGCATTTCCCGCTTTCTCGCCCTGGGTACTGGGAGGTAGTGTGCGTAATAAATCGCCGCGGATGATGACTTCTGCTTGGATTACGGTTTTACCACCGAGGATAATGTTTGTTGTGCCGATGATTTGGGAACGACGGGAGACTTTGTTGCCGGTGTCCTGGAGGGGTTAGTACTTGGATTGAAGATGAGATAGGAAGTCAAGGTTGAAGCGGGGAGAGAACATGATAGCAAGGTGAGGATAGCTTACGGTTTCAATATATTCGCCTTTGGGCGCTTTGCGGGACATGATTGTTACATGGTAGTGAAGTAGATGAGGTTGAGGTTATCGCGTTTGGAGCTTGATATTGAGTCGATGTGGCAGAATCATTAAGGCGGTGAGACAAATTATACCATGGGCATGAGGACCATTGACGTTTGCCGATTTTTATACTTTTGGTTCACTATGGTAGAATTTGTAATTTGTGCCGCTTGATATTGTTATAAATTTCTATAAACCGTATTCATTTCCTGGCCTTTGTTACGGATGATTGTTCTTATGCTTCCATGGGCCATAGTATTAAATATCCCTTTCCTTGAATCTTTCTCTGTTTTTCATGTACCCAATATACCTCACGTCTTCAACACCAATCATCGATACCACGGTACCGGTGAAACGGGTACATTGGTCAACCCATTCCATGCCCATCTATACAATTCGTCTGGACTAATACTGATCAGCTTTTCTTCACAAACTCCCTCAAGTAACTAACAATGGAGAAGCGTTCGGTGCATCAGACGAACTCTCTTCAATCCCCGTATCTCTTTCAAATACTCCATCACCTGTTATCTTCCATCCTCCTCCAGCCCGCTTCACGAACTCTACTGCCATATGCCAAGCATCTGTATCTGCAGCATCTCCTGACTCGAAAGTCTTCAGATATCTGTAATTCCCTTCGGGTGGATTGTTGAACATCTCTCGCATCAATTGAGCATAACAATTATTCCTCTCCATCCAAAGATCATCCACATCAATTTTCTTCATTAGTTCTTCGTCTTCCAAAGCATCATTTCGTGGTACCAGTTGACAATATAAATGATCCAGTCTTGGCAATCCTTGAGCGAGACATTCGAATTGAGCTGTTATTGGAAATATAGCAATATATCTCATGGAACGAATGCCAGGATTGATCAAAGGTAAAGTACCTGATTGAGTTCCGACAAGATTTCGTAGTATCTATTGAAAGTTAGATGAACACCTCCACTTTATATTGGTGATCTACTTACCGATGGAGTCTCCAATTCCCACCACCTATCTGTCTTGAAAGCGTTTAAATTTGATCCTTCATTTAGGAGTAAGGATGTCCAAGATCTAATTTGAAAGAATTCGGAGGACTTGGCGCAAAAACTACCCAAAGGACCAGCATAGTGCAAGCGATCGTCAAAAGTATGGTCTGGGTTTTGTGGTGTTCCAGGAACTGAAGGGTCAAATCTGGTGGGACCACTTTCTTCAGGCAAAACCTCAATCTCCGTAAGGACTAATTCTTTGGATTCGGGTCTTTGCAATCGCAAATAGTGACATTCAATGTCAAAAACCCATGAATCCACGTCATTAATGGTAGATGAAGTCAAAGAAGCAAGCGCCTCAACGGGCGCAGCTATCAACACCGTTGACGGATCAATCGTGTTAAAGAGTCGTTTCCAAAAACCATCGAATTCACATAATCGAGGTCGGCCATCATGACGATTTGATATGGTTTTCTCCCGAACTACCAAGGTAAAGCTTGACACGATATCCGCAAAAGATTCTCTGCGGATAAATTGACGAAAAGGTCCTGTTAAATCATTGAGAATGGGTCTATAATCATCTTCTGAATATCTCAAGATATATCGTGTGTGTTTGAATAGTAAACGTAAGGTAGCTTGTCTCCATCGTTTCGAAATTAGAGAGCAATTCTTGAGGTCTTGGACCTCGGAGCTTGTAACTTCCAAAGTTGGCTCATCATGAAGTGTTGTATGGGAATATGATGGAGGTTCTATATCCAAATGACTGAAAATATTGACTAGAAGTTCATTGGGAAGATCTTCAATGGTGGGACCTGGCTTCGTAACGGCTCCAGGAATTGTATGTGGAGTAACGTGGGATATCAGGGTATCTCCTGATTGATTCGTCTGAGGCTGAATTGACGGTACTTCTGTTGATTTGTTGCCAATGGTAAGATCCTCAAGACCATTTGAATTTGAAGGAGGAAGGTCAGAAGCCATTTTCGTGGATGTGAGAGGTTGAAAGGATGAAGACTTGAGATGGTTATTGAATTGAACAGGCTGTTTCCAATAGTTCGGTCAATTGAATTGTGGATTTGAATAATGGAGCAAATCGCTACCTACCTAGGTACATACCCAAAAAAGGAAATGTATGTCAGCAACGGCTTTCGGATTTCTCCTGGACCTCTGATAAGGAAACGGGTGCCATTCACGGAATACAGCCTCTCAAATCTCTCCAAGGTATTATCTAAATATATCGTAAGCGTGTGATCGAATATGCAAGTAATTGATGATACCAGGTAGGTAGATTCACTTAACCGGCACTTTCAAAGAACAGGGGGGATTGCTTACAGATATATGACATATATCGTTCGCCACTAATGAGGGGGGAAGTTCGTTCCCGTGTGGGCCAGCTACTAAGAGGGGAGAGACTTACACGTATTGATGATTTCTGGAATCCAATTCACATTCCAATAAGAACAATTAGAAGAAGTCTATCTTAATGACTTATTTGAATCATCTCATGTCTACAACAACCATTGCTAACCCATCTCTGAGTTACAATTGCAATTTCTGCAAGACGGCTTGTTTATATGTCATGGAAAGAAGTTGACTGCAAGTCCATCCGATCCAGACCTGCATGGCTAGCCCTTACTAAGGTATCACCAAGCGGGGAACTAAACTACTTTATATCGAGATCAACAATTAGATCTCCAATTGTTGCGGGGATGATGAAAAGTTGGGGAGGGGCAGTTGAACAAGTCGTCGCGGCATTCTATGGAAGTTGCTTGAGTGAGGGTCCAACAGCTGGCCTGGTATGAGTACATAAATACAGCTCATACCTCGTACTCATTACTACACAAATACAATTACTATCCTCACTTATATTTCAAGCTAAAACATTTACTTACCTCAATCATGTCTTCCGAGAAGCTTCATCGCAGCCCTCCTTTCCGAGCAGAACATCTTGGATCTCTGCTTCGTCCAGAGCAACTCTTATCCATCAAACATGCTCTCGACAATGGAAAGAGTAATGTCACAAAAGAAGATTTGACAAAAGTAGAAGATGTGTCTATCAATGAAATCGTCCAAGCACAGTTAGACTTGGGTTTTCACGCTGTAACAGATGGAGAATATCGTCGTCATATGTTCTGGTATGTTGCTACATATCATTCCATTCCCCCTTTCTTTCTCCCCCTTCTTTTCTCCTCACCCTTCAATGCAACATAATACAACCAAAATCCACATTAATCTTCAACACTAGGGGCACCTTTTTCCCCGGCCTCCAAGGATTCGAAGAAATCCAAAACCCCCCTCTCGAATCCTTCCGCCGCTACGTCCCCGACATCGACGCCTTCCTCGAAGAAGGTCACAAACCCGGTGAATCCGTCTACTGCACCGGCAAAATAAAACACATCGGAAGCACCTACCTCTCCCAATGGACCTACCTCAAGGAGCTCCTTCCCGCCGACAAAATCGGCCAAGCAAAAATCACCCTCGCAGCTCCAAACTGGTATCATCTCCGCTACAAAACCGGACACGCATACCCCCCAGAGATCTACCCCTCCGACACCGAATACTTCACCGACATCGCCACCGCCTACCGCGAAGAACTGCGCATCCTCTACTCCGCCGGCCTGCGCAATATCCAAATCGACGACCCCAATCTCGCCTACTTCTGCTCCGAGAAAATGCTCGCGGGTTTCAAACAAGACGGCGAAGATTCAACCGCCCTCTTCGATTCCTACATCCGACTCTACAACGAGTGTTTGCGTGATCGCCCTGAAGATATGCACGTGGGCATCCATCTCTGTCGAGGCAATTTCGTAAACGGGAGACATTTCTCCGAAGGAGGGTACGATGTGATCGCGACCAAACTATTCCAAGATCTAAATGTCAACACCTATTATCTGGAATACGACACCGCGCGCGCAGGAGGCTTCGAACCTCTTGCCCACCTCCCCAAGAATAAAAATGTGATACTCGGATTGGTCACGAGTAAATTCCCCAAGATGGAATCTCTAGCGGAATTGAAAGAGCGGGTTTTCAAAGCGGCTGATAAGATCGCGGAAGGGAATGCAGAGACGAGGGAAGATGCGTTGAAGAGGATAGGTGTGAGTCCCCAGTGTGGATTTGCGAGTCATTCGGATGGGAATAATATGGAGAGGGACGATATGGTGGAGAAATTGAAGTTGGTGAGGAGATTGGCCGAGGAGATTTGGCCGGGGGAGCCATGAGCAGGGTTGAATGCCACGGAGAAGTATGAAGAGGGGGGTTGGGTGGGATGATTGGATTGGATTGGATGTATATATGATATTCAGTTATGGCTCTTGGGGCGGAAATATATGTCTCCAAGTACCGGTATAAATTTCTACTTCATTGTTGTATATAGAACTCTTCGTTAAGACTGAACGACTGACTATATAAGCTAATACTCCATCCATCACACACTATCCAGCGGTGAAGCAATCAGGCTGGCTAATGCGGTATTTGTGCTATATTCTCTTCTCTCTCTCTTTACCTTTTCTTCTTTTCTTCAGCGTCGGTAAGGAAGAGTCGAAAAAAATTCACTTCCCCTTTCTCATTCCCTCCGCTCCTTCCCCCCGCTCCTTCCCCCAACAAGTCGCTTCAGAATATTTAGAGAGCGGGACATTTTTAAATTTTGGAAAGATACACATACACAACACAATAGAAATCTCACATGCAAGCCCCGGAGAGTAATTTGACCAGAAACAAAAACCCATCAATTATCCATTGGAAGGTACGATATGAAGTCCAGAAACGCCTGCGCCATCTAGATGCAAACTCTAAGTTACCATACGATTGGCCTATACCTGTACGCTGTTCCCAATACCTGGGTTACGCACCCAAAAGCAATCCTATAACCCAAATGGATCCATCCAATCCAAATGTAATGCAATCCTATCCTATATAAAGAAGCTACCCGTCTTATAAACCACGTCCGCCTAAAGGACTCTGTCTAATCATCGAATTTATCACTATCCGAATCATTGTCACTCAGATCCACTTCTCTCTTTCTTCTCTCCTCCTGCATTTCTCTAAATGTACTATAACTTAGTAACAAAAATGCCACAATAATCAACAATCCTCCCAAAATAGCTGCCGGACTCAATGGTACCCCCGTGAAAGCCCAATCCACAATCGCGACAAGGAATATTGTTAATAGTGCAGCGACACTACTTAGAACGGGACTTGTAAGACTAATCAAAACCAGGAAGCTTCCAGAGAAAGTCGCATTTGCGAGGACAGAAATGGCAAGCATCCAAGCTGCTTCGCCGTGGGGAAGTTCGAAAGTTTCGAGTCCAGTGAGATGAAGAATTGGGAGGGGAATCCAGAGAACGAGAAGAGTAAATGAGCCGATTAATGAGCCGAATGTATTTGCGAATATCATTCCGCGACCTGGACTTGTTCCTTCTGGGGGGCAAGCCAATTTCTTGTATAAAACTTCGTAGAAACCATACAAAACACTGCCAACACCAATAACAAGGTTTCCCAAAACTCTATTTGATGCTTCGTCATCTTCATCCCCAGGCTTTCCACCCACTGAACCTCCAGACTTTCCTCCATGTTTCGTGGGCGTAGAATCTCCATATGCCACGATCAAAACTCCAACAATCGCAACCATAACCGCAAAAGATTTATCCCATCTGAGAGGTTCTTTCAATAAGGGAACGCTGAATGCATATGCGAAGAAAGCCGAACAATTGTATATAGCCGTGAGATCAGATGGCGATGTTAAATTCACTGCCACGTACCATGATCCACCAGCAACTGTGAGAGCGCATGTAACGAATGCGGTCATTCTGAGCATATATGGAATTGGGGATCGTTGGCCTCGCGGTACGTCTAGTTGTCCGGACTCTACCATTTGTGCGGTTGTTCGAATGAGATATACGTGTCTTCTCCAGAATGTCTTCCATGGCATTTTCCATTTTTGTAATCGCAATATTAAAAGTTGAGTAGGCCATAGTAACGACCATGATCCGTGAGTAAAGTATCTAGAGCATCCATTTAGTTTTGTTTGAAATTTTGTGGATTAGGCGCCACTACTTACAACATGCAATATGCTTTATTCCACCCTAATTGATGTTGTATATACACAGCCGTTTCGGTTTGTATAACGAAACTAATCAGACTCAACCCCAAAAAGAAGGCTGCATATGTATATTTCTTTCTCGTATCTAATTTTGCTTGAGTATCCGGACTACGACTTCGCATAGTAGATCGTCTTGAAAATGTAGGACGTTCGGGTGGATCTTGAGAAGCATTGTATCCTAACCTCCCCCTCTCGGGATCATCGTTTTTGTGTAATAAAGGTTGATGTGAACGGCCATCTGTAGGACGATGTAATGTTGGTCTTCGTCCTTCCATATCGTCGTCGGATTCCAAATCGGAATTTTCTTGTTCGTCGATCAATGGACTAACTGGTGACACTTCCCCTTCTTGTGTCTTATGTGCGAAGTCGTGAGTCCGAACGGTAGGACTGCGAGAGGATACCCTAGAAGAATTTCCAGATATGGGATTGGAGGTCTTCCACGAGTTGTTTTGTAATTCGGTTACTGAATTTAATTCATGTGTACTGGAGGATGTCTGGTGATTCCTATAAGACATACATGCGATTCAGGTGGGTGAAGTGATATGTTTAAGTATGGAGGAGGGTGGTTGATATCGGAATAATCAAATAAGATATGAAATGGTCAATCTCGAATCAGGACTGACAGGGTGGATTTCGTGAGTGGGTTGGCTTCGGAATTTTGGCGTGGAATAAATTTTTATTGGCGATTTTAACGATCACACCTATATCGCAGGTGAAGTAGATAATAAATTGGGATTGATTGCATAAAGTTGGCTGTAACTGTAAAAGGAGAATTTTGAAGACCAATCAATGCGAAGTTGTTGTCGTCATTCTTTAAGCAAATGGATCTGGATATGGGGTTGGATATGGATATGGATGTGGATATGGATATGGATTCTGGATTCTGGATAGAGTGTCCACCTAGGTAGCAAGTAGTGTAGCGTGTAGGATGTAGTTGCAGCGTCCAGTCATAAAAGTAGTGAGAGCCCCTTGTAATTGGTGTCGTGAGTAAAGGTAAAGGTAAAGGGAAAGGGAAAGGCAAAGCGTAAAGCGTAAAGCGTAAAGCGTAAGAATCGAGTATAGAAGTGGATAGGGAATATGAAGCAGAGAGTGAGGGAGACCCTGGAGAAGACCCTGGAGAAGACCCTGAAGGTTGGTGGTTGGTGGTTGGCTGAATCAAGAATTATCAGATATCAGATAGATGTTGACCCCACGGGAACGAATCAAAAGACCTCGATTTCATTAATTTGATCTAATCTGCTGGCTAATGATGTGGTGCAAGTTACCAAAGAGATCTCAAATCTTGGATGTATAAATAGGTAGTGGTGTGGTGGGTGGGTAGGATGGTCAAATGGGAGGCTGTGGGTTGAAAGGCAGGTTGAGGTAGGTAGAGGGGATGATGGCATACAGAGTATGACCAGAAGAAGAAGTGTGGTTACTCGAATTCAATGTGGGCTTGTGAAGAGATGGATAGATAATTCCTAGGAAAGGCAGGTAGGTATTCATAGGTGATTGATTGTTGGTTGGGTGTTTTAGGATTTTGGACTATTTTCATTGTTACGCTCAGAAGAGACTACTACTACTACTACCGAGATACTGACACTGATACTGACACTGATACTGATACTGATACTGATACTGACACTGATACTACCGCCCCTACCTAACAACTGCTTCTATCACACTTTCATTGACTCTTGTTCGAGAATAACAAGCTTGCACGGGAAAGATCATCTAACCCGCCGGCCTCTAATCATGGCATGGCACTCGAGGAGAAAGGAGAAAGCATAACCAGCGACCTTATCATCAAAGAAACCTTCCGAGTTCATCCAATATCGTGTAGATGATATTGCATGCATACAACACAACTCGTCTCATCCAAACCTGAGATTCTACCGGCATTTCTCACCCCCGGCTTCAATGAATCTGAATCCTCTCCAGATGTGTATCAAATGTATCACCACTGTATTACTTGGCACGTCGGTATTTGTGGTGATGGTGATGATGAAGGTGGGGTGAGTGATGCGGGGTTGAACAAGATGGCGTCACAACATCCAATCTTCTTTACTACTGTTATCTACTTTGTACAGGAATGTGAGTGTTCATGTTCATACAATATTCATACGCAATATCTAATCTTATGTGCGCAAGTTCAGTTTGACTTTTGAAGACCAAAAATACTATTACACTCGTCACCCAAGAAACATTATCCCTTTTCAATCCACATCCTCAAGATGCCTCTCATAGCCACTAACCCCAAACCTCGAATAATTCTTGGTCTCATGAACTTTGGTCCAGACCCATCCACTGGCGCACGTATAACCTCATTAGATGAATACAATACCTTCCTCGATCATTTTCAAGGCGCCGGGTACAATGAAGTCGATACCGCACGTACATATGTTGGAGGGAAACAAGAAGCTTTCACACGCGAAGCAAAATGGCAAGAAAGAGGCTTAACCCTGGCCACGAAAGTCTATCCAACAGAAGCGGGATTGCATACAGAAGCAGAAATAACAAACAGATTCGAGACGAGTTTGAAAGAGTTGGGGGCCGACTGTGTGGATATATTCTATTTGCATGCTGCTGTTGGTTCATCTCAATCATTCGAAATATCAACGAGTACTGATAGTGAGTTATAGGATCGCGCAACTCCTTTTACAGAGACACTAGCTGCTCTCGACAAACTCCATAAGCAAGGCAAATTCGTCAACCTAGGACTCTCAAACTTTACGGCCTTTGAAGTTTCAGAGATAGTTATGCATTGCAAATATAACAATTGGGTGCGGCCAACAGTATACCAGGGAATGTACAATGCCATTACCCGTTCCCTGGCCTCCGAACTCATTCCATGCTGTAAACGCTACGGTATTTCTGTCGTCATTTACAACCCCATCGCAGGCGGTCTCTTTTCAGGAGCCTACAAGTCATCAGAGATTCCAACCAGTGGACGTTATAGCGATGCCGTGGGAAAGTTAGGCGAAATGTACAGAAAACGCTATTGGAAGGAATCGAACTTCGCCGCATTGAAAATGATCGAACCAGTCGTTCAAAAACACAATCTGACAATGGTGGAGACTGCATTCCGATGGTGTATACATCATAGCGCACTGAATGTTTTGGATGGGGATGATGGAATTATCATGGGAGCGAGCAGTATTGAACAATTAGATTCAAATCTCAAGGATTGTGAGAAGGGACCATTGCCCGAAGAAGTAGTGAAAGCTTTGGATGAGGCTTGGGAGGTTTGTAAAGCAGATACACCAAATTATTGGCATTTGGATTTGAAGTATGATTATGATACTAGGAAGGCACTGTTTGGCGTATAGGCATAGAGTAGATTTACTTTTAGACTAGCGCCGAGATATACGGTTGCTTTCGTAGATGACAAGACAAGAAGCAAAGAACCACTCAAAGTTCATGCCCATAATGCTATTCAGTACTGAGAAGCCATTAGAGATTGCAGTCTTGTGATTCATCTCCAACTGAGCGGTATTGTAGTTTGGACTGTAAAAAATAATGTCCTTCTACAACATTAAACCTTTCAAAAGACACAAATCAAGCCCTATTGAAAATCCAGACACTACGCTACTCTACATTGATTGATCTTGTCTCATCCCACACATAGCTTGTATCAGATTTACTTTATGATATTGAGGACTCGTTAAAACAGCGTCGGCTGTTCCTACATTCGGTTAGATATCGGTCCAGAATCAACGCGCTTCGCGTCATCCTGAACATCGTCGCGTCTTCCCACAATCAATTTCTCAGATTACTACAATTTCTCAACCTCGTCCTGTGCATTTATATCAAGAATCGGGATCAATTGCCCTGAATTCATCTAGCGCAGATACTTGCAACATAATTGTGATCGCTCTCCATATTTACACATTTGCTTAGTGCGGGCGGGTATTGAACAATCTCAACATCCACTTGCTATTCGCACATTCGCAAACCCCTCCATTTGACAGGGACCCATTTAAGGTGACAATATGGTCAACACTGGTGCCAAATCTGGACCAGGGATTTACTCTGCTACTTACAGCAATGTATGTATACCTATTCGGATGCGCTCGACTTTGTCTGCTTGTTTCTTGTCGCTGACCTGATTAGGTTCCGGTGTACGAGTACTTGTTCGGAGAGGCTCTCAAGGAACATGGTAATTGAAACACTACTCCCAGCCTCTACACATCACGGCACTAACTCTTGCACAGTAATGCGAAGACGGCAAGATGATTGGATCAATGCGACACATATATTGAAAGCTGCTGGATTCGATAAACCTGCCAGAACAAGAATTCTTGAAAGAGAGGTTCAAAAGGAAGAACATGAAAAGATTCAAGGTGGATATGGAAAATATCAAGGTTAGCATGCACCAGAAACGTAAGATTTTAGCAAGACTAAAATCATACAGGTACTTGGGTCCCTCTCGAGAAAGGTCAATCTTTGGCACAAAGAAACAATATATACGAAAAACTTCGGGAGATCTTCGAATACACACCTGGTGAATTTAGTCCACCTCCAGCACCAAAACATGCCACGAATAAGCCAAAGGTCAAGAAACCAGCAGTACCGAAATGGGGAGCGAGTGAGTTTCCCGGTTTAAATTTTGGTAGATTGTACTAACAGCACAGAACCGGTACCTATTCAACAAGCAGCGGTCGCCCGTCAAGTCGAAGAGAATTACGATAACATTAGCACTCAACTAAATGACGATGAAAGTGTGCCAGATGATGTTACAGTCGCTTCCGCTTCATATATGGCAGAAGATGATCGATTCGATATGTCTCAACCACCTACGGGACATCGAAAGCGCAAAAGAGGTGAAAGAGATGATTTTCATGAAGATGATCCAGTGGATGTTCGCGCACAAGCTCATCTTATGTGGGCTGATGAACTCTTGGATTATTTCATGGCACCTCCTACCGATGCGAACTCGATGGACAGAAGACCTGAACCACCAATAAATTTCGAACCCAACTTCATTATCGACACAGATGGTCATACAGGTTTACATTGGGCTGCATCAATAGGTGACGTGGATATATTAAAACAACTGAAGAGATTCGGTGCGAATACAACTTGTCGGAATAGTCGTCAAGAAACTCCACTCATTAGATCAGTCCTTTTCACAAATTCTTATGACAAGCAGAATTTTCCTCTGATTGTCAAAGAATTGATTGGTACTGCCAATGAAGTAGACTCATGTGGAGCTACAGTTCTTCATCATGCTGCGGCGACTACTAACATGAAGCAAAAGTTCAGATGCGCTCAATATTATCTGGATGTTCTTTTAGAAAAATTTATCGAAATCTATCATCCAGATGAGGTTCAGAGATTACTAGATGCTCGAGATATTAATGGAAATACAGCTATTCACATTGCTGCCAAAAATAAAGCCCGCAAATGTGTACGAGCTTTGATGGGTCGTGGTGCTTCAACAGATATTTTGAATGATATGGGCGAAACGGCCGAAGAAATTATTCAAGACCTGAATGCCTCTCGTAGATCTGAAAGACACCAGCAAGCCGCTTCTTCTTCGCCTTTTGCACCAGACTCGGCACGTCACATTTCTCACTATGATGATCTTGAACAGGAAAATGCTCGAGGGGTTGCTCACATTTCCGAAGCAGCAATGACGCTTAAGAATAATGCGGAACCGATTTTACTGGAGAGGTTACATGCATTAGCTTGTAGCTTTGATGAGGAATTGGCAGAAAAAGAAAATGCGGAGGCAGATAGTAAGAGGATTTTAGAAGGGGTGAAGATGGAATTAGCGGGAGTTAGAGAACAAGCTAGGCAATTGGCGGAAGAAGAGGAGGGCGAAGAAAATTCCATTGCCGCAAAAGCGCATCTAGTCGGTTTACAGGAAAGAGTTCAGAGTCTAGTGGAGCGACAACAACAACTTCTCCTTCTTTCCCGCACGCAACATGAAGGCTCCAAAATCAATGGTCATGGAGGAGGCCAAGTCAATGGAAATGCAGATTTGGAGGAAGGTGAAAACGAGAGGATCATGGTAGCTGAACAGCTTCAAGAGGAAATTGAGAGGAGAAGGGCGTTGGTAGGAGAATATATTGGAGCACTTGGAGTTGCGGGTGGCGGAGATGAGGGAGAACTTTATAAGAGGGTTATTGTTAGGGATTTAGGGGTTGATGAGGGAGAAGGCGGACTTAGTGATGAGGGTTTGGATGCTTTGATCGCCAATCTAGAGGAAGAAAGGGGCGGAGTGGGGTTGGAGAGGGAGATGGGGGATGAATTGTAGGGTTTGAGTCTGGAGATCGATCTTCTATCCTTTCTTCGGGGACTGTTTTTTGGTTAATCATAGGCGCTTGGGCTGGGTGGGAAAAGGGTAAATCGAATGGAGTGCTTAGGAATCAATTCTGTTGATATTTCCAACATTGCGATGGTTGAATGAATGGCTAGCTGGTTGAAGGTGCTACATGGCGATTATCTACTGCCCGCTTCTTGGGGTAAATGTTTGGCGTCATAGCTACACAGGAGCGTGTATACATGAGATAAGACAATACTATTATGAGGCTTTTGTTTAAGATCAAAGGATTGAGATGACAAACGCCGTGATGTGATACCTGTTCATAAAGCTAGAAGAGGGAATATGAAATGGAGGGATTATCGGGTTTAAGAAATTGCGAAATAGACGGAACTGTAGCCGAAAGAATAAGTTCTGGTTCCACATGGGGACTGAAATAAGGGGAAATTAGGCTAGACCTCAAGAAAATGGGTATTTTTCAGCTGCTGGAAGGTTTTGCGAAATGCAGCAAGATTTTTTTTTAAACGAGAAGGACAGAGTGAGAAGTGGTAAATATTTCGCAACAAAGAGCATGCAATCTTGAAGGAAAGAAAATGGGGCCAGGGCTGTTGAATAAGCGAACTCTTTGGATGTAGTCCCATGAGCTTAGATGAGGGATAGGATTACAAAGTAGTCGGCGGAACAGTGTTTAGTCGGTACTGTAAGAGATCATCTGTTTTTCTTTTTCTTGGTCATGCTGTGATATATGTATGGCACATGGCGGCAGTATTCAAAGTATCAAGTATCAAATATTTTACTGATATCAGTGCGTAGATAGGTAGCGGGCGTTGACCTAATGCTTGAACAGACAGCGACAGGATTTTGAGTTAATTGAGGACTCACTAGCCTGACAGGTCGTTGGCAGTGATACGAGTGAAGTGAAGTAATAACGGTGCGGGAATGGTATGTGAGGATGGGGATTGATCATGTTGGATTTGAGAAGTTGGGAACAAGGGAGTATGGCGATTTCCCCGACACATGGGGACATTTGAAGAAGTGGAGAGGAAGGTGTTATTTCTGAGCGCATGCTTGACGGATCTATCTCTCTTGCTTCTTGTTTGTTGTTTAGAGCAGTGGTGATTAATGTGTGTTACATATGCTTTTGTAGCGGTGTGATGGGCCTGGGAACGAGGAGAGCTGGAACGGAATAGATGAGCTAAAGTCTAAGTTTTAAAGTGACTTTGGATTGAGCAAATTGTATGTACTATATGATAAATCCGCGTCAGGTGAAGATTTCACGCGATGCTTATTCGGTATCCAATCAACTGTATACAGCTCACTTTGCAGATAGAAACTGTATCGCGGATAGAATGGCATGTTGGAGTTTGTGAGGAGTGATGAGATGAGATTGATATTATAACAGGTAGATTATAAATGATGTTATGTATTCACTATAGTTGCAGACATTAAACATGGGTGTGCTCTTGAAGAGGATAGACCTGTACAGATATTGCTTGAGATCGGGATCACATGGATGTGAATCGACCGCGATCTCGAAATCGCTCAAAAGTACACATGAGATATTGGTACATCAATCTGTACGAGTTATGACAGTGACCCTCCAAGACAGCGAGTGGTGACTGGAAACCACCGTATAATATTCTGATGACTGTAACATCTTTAAAAATGAATTGAGCGCTTCTACTTTCACGTCTTGAAACTGACAGTGGGTATGAATATATTATCAATAGGAAGCAAACCTCTTTGGAATTCTACTCTACATCACTCCCTCCACAATCCAGTCCTTAGGGCCCACTGCTCTCGAAGGGTATACAATTGTAGAGAAAAATATGAGGGGATGGATGCGATATTTATAAAGGCAGGGGATTGTGTACTGAATCTTCTGTTTCGATGGATCCTAAAGTGAATATCTCACTGTGGTAGTTAGTATCTTGTATAAAAGATTCAGGTTGGTACGACTTTAAATTCCGTAGAAATGGCTGATATCTCCTTCACCATCATACATGGAAAGACCGAGAACTGTTTTAGAATTTGGATACGCACTATGTATCCGAAGAATGTATGAAGTCCCCACTTGTGTGATAGTTTTGTGGGATCAAGGAAGGGAAGTGCAGAAAGATACACAGGCAAGAGTCAAAATAGCAGCGTGCATAGTTTATCGAAAGTGGCAATACCAAGTACCAAGAGACCACTAACAATGAAAGAATGGATGTATGTTCTTCGCCGAAGGAAAAGTCCATCCATCTGCATGATTTAAGAGAATGAAAATTACAGCAGATTATGAAAGGCGAGAGTCCTCATTTATGGAGTCAACACCTGTAGTTGTGGTTTGAAGAGAAAAAAATCGGGAGCTGAATGTAGTTTATATAGAAGTATATTTTACTCGCAGGTAACTGATAGAATACTAGTTAGGCGACTCGAACTCTTGACCCACGATTGTGAAGAGCCAATAACGGCCAACACCTGGACACTTTGAGTCCTAGACTCATGTGCCCATTTATATCTTTCGACTTCAATTATTCAATTCCATTCCCAGCGTTCTCGTATATGCCAAACCTTTTATAGATAAGGCTTCTCCCCCAAACTACAAACTCTATCGCCTGCTCTCGCCTCCGCACTGAATTATCAAACGTTAGTCTTCATTTACTTATACTGATCTCCATCAAAGCCATAATTCCCAATTAACTCAATCTCTCCCATTTCCCAACCCACCATGCCAAATACATCATGCCACCGAACCAAAGAAAACAGGAACTTACTAATCATAAGTAGCACAATGCCAATTACTCCTATTATCCCAAATCGCTACGTCATTCTTACTCCACTTCCATCTGACTTGCGCATCGTGATTCAGGGGCACCAAATTCTTCAACCACGGAAGTAAAAGATCAGATTCATCTTTTGTGAGGGGGTGGAGACGTCGTGTGAAGCCTTGGTTTATGAAAAGGGATTTCTTCCCAGTTACAGCTGTTATCTGTTAGTTGTTGAACTATGCATGACGCATCCAGCGTATGTGGAAAGAGAGAATGAGAGAACAATAAGTAAGGATAGGGGTAGCTTACGATTTGTCCTAACCACCGGATGAACAGCACTCAATTCTTTTCCAATATTCAATGGGCTCCCTCTCATATCTTCTCTAATATCTTGTCCGAGTCTCCTTGCTTCATCATGGAAAAAGCTGGCATCGTGAGTCGCCGTTAATCCTTCCAGCATTTCCTTCATCTTTGGACTCAGTCTTTCATAAATCTCGTTTCCAGATGCCCATAAAGTATCGCCTCCTGTTTCAGGCAAGGTATGGATTTTCAACATGGCATAATCGGAAGGAACTCGTTCAAATGTGATATCGGCATGCCAGCCAGTACTAGCAAATCGAGATACGTCCGACAGTTGGTGAGTTAATCCACCGCCTTTTGCTTGCTTTGTGGAAGAGATTACGGAGACTTGATCGCCCAATTCGGAGGATTGTTCGGTGAGGGGGTGGATGTGAAGCGTAGAGGATTCAGGCTGAGGCAAAATGTTAGATGATTGGAAAACGCATGCGATGAGGATGAGGAAGAAGATGTCTGTTTTCTAATACTTTAGGAAGGGAAGAACAACGTACAGATCCAGCTGCTTTAGAGATACGTTCTATAACAGCTTTCATTTGCTCGGGATTAATGTCTTGATTTCTGAAGAAAACTACACCACGATCGGAGACTATCACATTGTCATCAATACCAGTATCCCTACATCACGAAAGCATATGAAACCTACTTGTCAACGCCAAATCCTTGAACAAATCCTCGGAAGTACTCGGCGAAAGGAATTCTTTCAATTGAACCTTTTCGTCAAAGACTCTTCCAATAACCGGTGTCAAGTCCGAGTGCTCAAATTGATCCAATACACCATTGTTCACTAACGGTTTGGTACATCTTGTACGAGCCATTTCATCTTCATTCTCCAGAACTGGTTTCGCGGTAACATTGATGAAGTCGGCGGAAGGCATGATAGCTACTATTTTGTTCACTCTGTGTGAACGTTTCGAAGATCTAATAATGAAAACAAAAGTATATACACTGAGTTTATATGAAGCAGAATGAAAAAAAGAGAGAGAAGAAAACGAAACCCAAAGCTCCTAATATAATTATCATATTTATTATCTTAGTATCATTAAAGTTCCCGAGGTACGGAATAATTCGAATGCCATCACATCATAGCATCTTGTTGGTCAGAACCCCGCAATGTGTACACACCCTGGTCACAATCCAATTGCGTGATATGTCACCATTCGAATTTAACCAAAAATGCGAAGAAATCGCGGATCTATCATTTGTATCTGGAAATTCCTTCCGTTATGAAATGAAATTTGCTGACTGAAAGTCACCGCGGTGATAACGTCCCAAGGATAAGAATGGGGTATGGTCCATCAAGTGCCATGGGGATGGACTTGTTTAAATACTTAAGTCAGGTACCAGAGACTTGTACCTATTGGATTATTTTCGGCTCAATTGAATTATTTCTCCAAGTCAGAATCGACAGTTGTAGCACTTGCTCTGCTTGATTTGATTTCAATTGAAAATATGGCGGAGAGTAAAGACATATCAAGGAAGGTGGTTTCAGACACTGGATCACAAATATCTGTGACCAATGTCGGCCGTGAGGCATTGGCTGATGCACTTCCACCTCATGAATTATATGAAGGAGCTCATCGATATGATCCAGCTGCTACATGGACGGAAGCAGAGGAAAGAAAAGTGGTCCGAAAGACTGATCTTTATCTTTTGGTGTGGATTTGCGTCATGGTAAGAATTCTCCTTTCTTGATTGTTACCCCGATTGTTGACCTTGTATTCAGTTCTTCGGATTGCAACTTGATAGAGGAAATTTATCCAATGCTACAGCGGACGGTATTCTGAGCGATTTGAAGCTTACTACCGATGACTACAACAATGTAAGTTTCTTTCGCTCCCCTAGTTTCAATGTATTGGTATAGGTACTTACAACTTGGTAGGGAAATACGATTCAATTGATGTGTTTTATGACAGCAGAATTCCCGGTCCAGTTCTTGACAAAGCGTTATGGATTCAAACATATTCTCCCCATAATGATGATGCTTTGGGGCACCGTCTGTAAGTTAAATAAACCTAAAAGCCCCATGAATCGAAAAAATAACATAACTGACACTACCACATTAGCCTGGACTCAGTCTTGGATGCACGATCGTACATCTTTCTACATCACTCGTGCCCTAATTGGACTTTGTGAAGGTGGTTTCATTCCTGGTACTATTCTCTTTGCAACATATTTCTACACGTCAAAGGAACTATCCGTTCGTCTCGCTTGTTTTTGGTCCACACTAAACATCGCGAGAGTAATCTCGGCTCTACTTGCTGCTGGTATCCTCACAATGAGAGGAGTGGGTGGTAGACCAGGATGGTTCTATTTGTTCTTGATCGAAGGACTCTTTACTTTTTTGATCGGGTTTATCGTAAGTCATGCCCTGCTCTCATTAGTCTCTTGTACCAGGCTAAAAAAAACAGAGCTTCTTTTACCTACCCCAATCACCAACGCAGACTTCCAGTGTTTTATACCGCAAGTCGTGGTATACAGAGCGAGAGGAAGTAATTATGGTGAATGTAAGTTTTGAATTCCGACAAATTGCTTCGATGCTGACCAGATAGCGAATTCTTCGGGATGATCCAGCAAAGGGACTCACAGCATTGAGAGAACCAGCCACTTTTAAAGATATTCGTGAGGCATGGAGTGACTCTTCCATGTGGGGTCTTTACTTCATCGGCTTGGTAGCATACATTCCTGCGACACCTGTTCAATCGTATATCACACTCACATTGAAGCGCTTGGGATATACTACCTTCAATTCGAACATGCTGACTATTCCATCCGCTGCCATACAAATCGTCACTATGCTTTCACTTGCATACAGTAGTGATTTTTTTGACGAACGTACATTTCACTGTGTTTTCGGAGAATTTTGGATATTGCCATTGCTTACGGCGCTCTTGACAATCCCTGATGGCGGGAGGGAGTGGGGTAGATGGTCTTTGGTAACGTTGATTTCTGGATGTAAGTGCTTGAATACGGTTTCTATGTCTTCACCAACTAACTTTAACCAGACCCCTATTTCCATCCAATTGTCTCCGCTTGGATTTCAGAAAATACATTCGACGTCAAGAAGCGCGCTATTACAGCAGCGACTTACAACGTTATTGTTCAAATTGGATCCTTGATCGGCTCTCAAATCTATCGCAAATATGATGCACCATATTACAAGCAAGGAAATAAGGTTCTTATTTCCATTTGTGCATTGTCACTTGTAACATTTGTGGCGCAAAGACAATACTTGATTGTGTTGAACAAAAGAAAGGAAAGGGTTTGGGATCAGATGACCCTTGAAGAGAAGGCAGAATATCAAAATGATAGTGCAGCGAGAGAGAAGGATGGTAACAAGAGACTTGACTTTAGATTTAAGTATTGATGTCGGGATCGGTAAAGAGAACGGTCGGATTAAGGGAGAAGAATTGAAAGTGGTATGATGAAGTAGTAGTGTAATAAATTCGGTCTCCACGCACCACGAATAGTGTGAACAAAAATTGGGGTATACGAAAGTCTAAAATAAATATGCGAATGGCTGAAAGATAAAGATATAGTTGGCAGAGGAGATTCTGGAGATGGTGAGTGTACATGCAAATGTATGCATATGTGTACAAAGAGCAGGAAATGATCTTATGAGAATTGATGAACTTTCTTGGAAATCACAGAGGTTGGGCCAAGGCGTTTCAGTTGACCAGGAATGTACGGTTATGGACCTTGCTTCCATTAGCAAGGTTTCCCAGACTGGTTTGTTCAACTTTGTACTGACAGAATAAAAAGTATCCTTCTCCCATCTTTAATTGAAGGCAAGATGTGACCCGCAGAAGATTAAGAAACCAGGGCCATGCTCAGAAAGATTGAGATGGTTGGTAGCGCAGTAGGATAGAGATAAATATAGGTTGGTTAAATTCCTACAACAAGGCTGATACATCGATCAATGCAGCACCTATAAAATGGTGAAACTAAAATCGCACATGGGGAATTAGATCATGTTGCCGCGAAGCAGCCTACGATATATGCTCGTACCAAAAGCCCTAAACCAGCCACATTTCCTAGCTCGTACTTTCGTGCGTTACTAGCGCACCGAATAGAAGTTGGAGTGCTCCTATCTGGTTTGGAACTATCCAGGAAAGCGTCTTGTTAACAAGATGGGAAGTTCTGATAATTTGATCGCAGTCTAGCCGCGAATGCGCAATTAGGGTTGAGAGCGTCCGCGTCAAACAAAATAAGGAAAGGCGTAACGATCAACCCGGAATTTTTGAGACGCACTCGGTATGAAGAGCGCGCGTAAGCTTCTAGAATATGAGTCCAGCCGAGTTTCTGACCTTGAAACAATACCTGGGGGTACCGCTGTGGATATCTGTCTACAATGTCATGTTCTTCAAAGATAAATTTGAAGCATGCGAGATGATAAAGATAGCACCAAGCTATGACCACTCATTCAAATGACATGACGGTCCGATCTAGCTACCAACCTGAATACATAGCCAGTGAGAAGACTGCCTAGGTAAGTGGGTAAAGTTGGGCAATTGTCGTCGAAAAAAATGATGCTTCTGTTGCTTCTCTTGATAAGATGTGAAGGTAGTTCGACCCGGAGTATCAAATCAAATTGAGGCCATTTGTTCCAGAGGACGAGACTTCAAACTGATTCTTCGACCGGATACAAATGCGCTTCTTCTGCAATTCTAGAATTGATACAGAAAAGAGAAACAATTGACCCTCTACTTCGTCGTCGTCGTCGTTGTTGTTGTTGTTGTCGTCGTCTTTGTAGTTCCATCCGTAACTTTACGCGATGCACATGCCCACACATGTAAATTCAAAGTAAACTTTTCCAACGAGTTTTGAGCAAAAGGACAAACGAACTGTAACTCTACCAAGTAGGAACCTAGGTAGGTACTCTAGATGTAATGTTCAAGTAGCCATGTGTATTTCAAAAGCCCATATCCTCATCAAAACTCTTAGTGAAAAGTTTATATGCGAACTCATTATAAGGTTAATTACGGCAGTTTATTTTACGGAGGATCCATGCATGGTAGGAAGTGTTCTGCCGAGACTAGGACCAAACCTTGGAATGAAATGATCACGTGATAATATTTCATAAGTTTTTCATAAAGTGTTGATCTATACACTTTGATTCTTATCGCACGAATCAAAAGATAGTATCAGCTCGAAGTCCCAATCTTATCTGATTTCCTTGAAAAGCGGTGTAAAATCTTCATCTGATTTAATCCAGATTAGGTAACTCTCCATTAGCCTATCAGCCAATAAACGATGTACAATTAGGCACGACCTTATCACGGTCCCTTAGTAGACATAGCTTGGCGATTAGATCCCCTTACACAATTATTTTGGCGGCAACCATTAAGAACCATAGAATCAATTGTCTCGGCCCTGTCCCATGTTGTGCTTCAACGCTACATAAGAATCCATGACCATGATAACCATGATGTATATCCCGAGTCTATTTGAGCGGCTAAAATGAAGATTCAATAAACCACTGCCCATTCACCCTCGAAAATTCGCCTTCGTTTCGCGGTATTATCCCAATCACCAACGTCTCACCTCGTCTTATACACAGAGGATCCTGGGTCGTTGTCAACAGCTAGGACAAGAATATTCTTTCCCTTACCTAGCTACACGTCGTGGGGAACAAAAAAACCTATTACAGGAATCTTTGTCGTCTATCACGAGAAGTTATCAAGTCTCGTGGGCAGAAATCTTCCGTAAAGGTAATTGAAGATGGAGACATGAGAAAGATAGCTGGCTTACACTCACTCGCAGATGGCATCTCCTACTGATACCAACATTGTCAACGGCAACAATCTCGATGCAATGACTTCCCCTTCTACGGGGCTCTCTCCTATTCCGACAATTCCTACAACTCCTCTGCCAAACATTACACCTATCATGTCTTACGATAGCGTCGACACTGCATACAACGCCGATCCATATTCCCTCCTCAATTCTAAGAAAGAAGACATAAGCATTGCTGCACTTCGCACACAACATCCTGATCAAAAACGAACACGGAAGGTTAGAAAGATCAAGCATTTCTACCATAGGCAAAATGCTTTGATTGATGCATACCTAGCAAGCAATGATGAGGAAGCCGCGGAGGTTGAAGATGGAATTCAAAATGGTGGAAAGATTAAATTCGCTATCTATGCTAGTTCTACGGTCAACTTTTGTCTGTTCATCATACAAGTCTTCGCCGCTGTCTCAACTGGAAGTCTGGCGCTTTTCGCCACCGCTGCAGATGCTTTCGTAAGTTTCCAGATTGGTTGCGTACTACGGATGAAGACTAATGTCATATACAGATGGACTTGGTTAGTTCTATCGTGATGTTGATTACTTCACGAATAGCCGCCAAACCTAACATCACAAAATTTCCAGTCGTGCGTAATTCAATCTTTTATGAAGTATTCTCATCTTACGATTCTCTTAGGGTCGCAAACGAGTTGAAACTGTTGGGATTATTCTCTTTTGTGCACTTATGACTACCGTTTCCGTGGAATTGATTATCGAATCAGCTCGAAGTTTGGCAGATGGTCCAAGGGAAAATGAAACGCTCAAAACGGTTCCTCTAGTGTGCGTCGGTGTCGCTATCTTCTCCAAAGCCGTCCTATTCGTGTACTGTTTTACCTTACGGCGATATCCAACTTGTGCAATCTTCATGTTAGATCATCGAAACGACATTGTGGTTAACAGTTTTGGATTGGTTATGTCCATCGTGGGTACTAAGTATGCAAAAGTTTGGTTCTTGGATCCCGCCGGTGCTATTGCTATTGCATGCTTGATCCTATTTTCATGGGCATCAACTGCTTTCGAACATATGTGGCTTCTGGTTGGAAAGAGTGCTCCACAAGAGTTTTTGAACAAGCTCGTATACGTTGCAGTCACTCATGACCCCAGAATTTTGAAGATCGATACTGTAAGGACCCAACTTTTCTATCGGTATTTGGCTATGGCTAACCCCTGATATAGGCGAGAGCGTATTCTGCCGGCGAAAAATACTATGTCGAAGTCGACATTATTATGAGACAGGAAGAAACACTGAAAGTCACACATGATGTTTCCCAAACTTTGCAAAGGAAGCTTGAGGGTATGTTAAATGTAATGTCGTAACATTTTTGGGAAATGCTAACAAAACAGGTTTGGCGGATGTCGAAAGAGCTTTCGTCCATGTTGATTACGATGATCTACATGATATCTTCGAGGAACATAAACCACTTTACGAGATTCAAGAACCAAAAGTTCCCATATACGAGAGAGTTAGAGAAAGATTCAAGAGACAGGCGCCTGGAAGAGAAACAGGTGATGTAATGGGCCCGACGTCTTGAGTATTCATTTATGAAACATCATCGAAGCATGAATAATTATGGACTTAAAACTGAAACGCAATTACAATATGGAGCTTGGGTTTGGGATTTGACTTGGAATTGCAACGACTTGAAAGCAGAACCTTCCCCGCTCTAGTAATTCGCATCACGTTCGAGAAAGGTGCTGATAATCGTGCCCGTCACCTATTGCCCAACAAGCCTCTAATTCCAAAAATGAATTACAGCGAGCCTCTGACGCATAACATTGACAACGAGTCCAAGTGCCAGATTTTGATTCAGGATATTCTCGATCGATTGATATACCGAACCTCTGCCGGAAAATATCAACGAGATCGACACGAAAAAATATTGTGCTGTGGGTCTGAGGCGTTTATTCTTGGCTACAGGGCGGGTAGGAAACTATTCGACAAGATGTATCTATGGAGATCAGACGATGTCAAGTGCAATAGGTTCGCTTATACAACCTCTCGTTGGCGTACACGTATGGCCATCCCAAATTGAGTGGGTTGACTAGCGGGATGTATGAAGCGGATGGAAACCTGGGGGCTGAGTGAGAGAAACGAGCGTATGAAGATTGTCACGATATCAAGTCGAAAGTTGGTGGTTTAGATAGAGCATGATCTCGTTTTTCTTGTCGAGTTGTGAAAATTGGCGGGCAAAGGGAGGAAATGGACTTGTTTTGCGGCGTTGATTGATAAACAGATACCCTGGGCTTTTTACTGCATGGCGTTTATAGCATTAGAGTAATCGAGAAATTTGAGAAAGGGCTTGATCAACAATCTCAATTCGCGTGTTTGATTTACGTGTATGAAGCTTCAAGCGTAAGATATGGTTGAGTGCGACGATAGTGATGTGCGATAGGAGTTGACATTGTTTGTCTGGATATAGGACAGGGAGAGGATCTTCTTTAGTACTAAGATCTTCGATACTAGGTGTTACATAACAAGAGTATCCTCACTGAGTTGGAGCTGATATGGAAGACGATAGAGCGAGAGCTGCAAGCGTTGATCAGTGATAGATTGTTCGATTATCAGCTTCACCACATCTTGTCCGCCCTCTCCTGCTTCTCAGTAGGGAGTGGTGTAAATACTCCTACGTATTCTTAGAATTTGGCATCTGAATAGGTTATAGCGCACCGGGTATAATAGGCTGATGGAAACTTTTGGACGCCGAGGGAAGACAGCTTTGCGATGCATTCGAATGTGTAAAAGAGGAGGAATCTGTTCTTGTGAGGAATTTTGGTGAGTTAAAAGCTTATTATCGTTGTGTTTCTGTTCGATGGAGTGACATGTAGTTGGTTGTAGTCGGTAGTTGTCGGTAGTTGTGAAGGGGAAATGACATGGAGACTGAGATGAGCTTGGAATTTGTTCGGGATTTGAAAAGTTATGCTCACAACAGCTAATGCATCCGGTGTTGACCTGCTCCTGTCCTGTTTTGATTGCAAGTTTCACGACTATTGCCCTTATAACTTTTATATCTGGAGCGAATATCTTATACAGTGTCCACGAAAGCTTTGCGTGCCCCTTTAACTACAAATTGTATACTTCGATCTTGAACCAGATGCTTGAGTAGCGGCTTCGAGGGGACTGGTGGATATGGGTGGAACTTGATGGCTATATTGATAGATTGCTGAGGGGTGTCTTATCATCTTTAGTGCTTGATGTTACCATTCTTCTTGCTGTTATAACTATCGAACAAAGGGTTTAAATTACCGACATTGACGCGGAGATACTTAGAGCTGCGGTAATTATGGGCTCTCAAGTCTAATTAGACAGTAAGAAGGAAAAACGTTTGTAGGCCAAACAAGCCAGGAGTTGAAAGCAGACTTGTTTGCCATATACGGTACTTCTGCATTCAGATGGAGAGATATCTGGGGTCTTAGGAGAGAAATTCAGCGGTGAGTCGAGATTATTTTCATGTTTCTTGCAAATCACCTAGCTTTCCTTGCTACCCTACTACTCTAGCTTTCTTCTTTCTCTATCTAGAACCAACTGAAGCATCTTTTGTTTCCCACTCATGCTTGTAATATATATTAAACAGTTCACAGCATGATTGATACAGCACCATCGGAGTTTCATGCATTTTGTTGGGAAAGAATACTTAACTTATGTATGGATGGTGTGATGGTGATCCAGCTTGTATTTACAACTGCCTCTTCAAGATTAAGGGCGACCCATTTATACTACCTATCATTGAGAGCCCGCAGCATAGATGACGAGTTCAAGACCTGAGCTTTCGAACAAAGATAAATTGCCCACTAAGTCAAGTTCTCTTTATATCCACTCTAATACTGGTAATCATACAGCCAGAAACTTTGCAACTATAAAGCTAGATGCATATACCATAAAATGGTGAACTATATAGGATTAACCTGGCTTTATCAGCCGCGGACTTGAGTATTTGTCAACCGCAGGATCCGCGGGCCGTTGAATGGAATTGCGGAGATGTATCCAGGACAGGGGACTATTCTGCGGAGATTTTAAGAGGAGGGGAGTCGAGAGATTGATCCGGGATTGGTGTGGTGTTATACTTGATGGTCGGAGTATACATGTTGAATCCCTCTTGATGGATCAGTATCAACTTCAACCAGTTTGACTCTTGAGTCATAATTCCCTGGTCTGAGTCCTTTTCAATCGTGTCATTATATGTAATTTTATTGTCTAATACATATTTTGACGGTATTAACACGCTCGAAGACTATATTAAAGATGCACTAGGCCATACAACACTTGAAAAATTACAAAATTCACTTGATGCCTACTTATTGCTATCCTGGCGAAAAGAAATAGGAGCACTGGATGTCAAAGTTTGATGATCATTATCGGCGAATATCAAATCGATGTCGGCTTCTCTCATGCTCGTTATATACATTGCCATTGAAATTACTACCCACCCCTCTGACATATCAATCTAGCCCATCGAACGCACTAAATGAACTTCTTGTTGAACAAAGAGACAAAAGCGATGAATGTGAAATAGAAAAATGTATCCATAATGCGAGCTCCAAGTAACATAATAGATAACGGAACCCTGAGAAGACAATTGAGCAGTTTTGTCGACTATTTAAGAAGTTCAGTATAGCCACAAACAAGGTTTTGTTTGATATGAGGAAGAAGAGGAGGAGGGGATAAAAGAGGAGTCTGACAAGAAGGGTTCAGAAAGGAGAGTAAGGCTTGTGAGATCGACGGCGACCAGAAAGTGTTTTAGAGATCCAAAGGGTCTCAATTTTCCAAACCAAAAAACTCAAATTATGAGTTGAATTCGGACTGAATGCATGACACAGTAGCAAAGGGGCTTCAGCAATCATGGATTTTGCTCCTTAGTGCCATACAATATGTGTATTCTCCCATATATTCCAAACACGGCGAATGAGGTCTATTTATGGAATAGAGGCTGAATAACATAAGCCAAACTTGGTGTGAACGGAGATAGAATCGTTCGAAACACTGTCGAGATTGTATTAATATATAGAATCTGAATAACAAATCCCCTTTGAATTTAAGTAAACTTGAATTATACAATACTTTCAAGTTAGGTGTGAGTACAACTTCGTACCACAATGTCCCCACCGTCGTCCCCACCGTCTACACCGAGCCAAGCTACATTGTATACGAGACAACGTACTCTGTCCACATTAGGACTGCGTGCACGGCCTGTTCATCTAACTTACTTCGGAACTTAACCTTAATACACCTTATTGGGAAGAGACTTTATTAAGAAACACGTCGTCCTCGCAGCATCGATGTCATAGTGAGATTTGAGGCAACTACATACGTACCCTGTATGTGCAACGTCGAACGAGGATCTCTTCCTTTGGAGTACTCTGAACTGATCTCCCTTATAAGAGTAGATTGCCAAAGAATAACAATGTGATGTGTGTGCTTATAGTTTCTATACTTTTCAGACTCTAGAAAGATCCACTCATGGAAACCAGACATTCTAGACCAACGCTACCGTTACTAGTTTGTTATTGCCGTCAACATTTATCAGTTGTTCAGAGACTGTATGAACATTGCGTGTTTCGAAACATTTTGAGAATTGGCAATTGGTAATAGTATTGCGTGGTTCTTGGCTCTGCGGTTTTTTCAGCTATAGAACTTCTTGAAAAACCTGAGTGTTTTCTTAATATCGTGTCGAACTCTTATGCATATCATCATCGACCCATAGATCACATACTTCGTAGTTATTATTGATCTTTTTACCAGGTACGTCTCGGGACCGAACTCATTATTCCAAGAAATAAGAGAAGATCCTGAGTTCTAAGCTTTAACCTAGATTGTTTAGCGTACACTAGTGAAGTTATCTTATCAGATTCACACGCGCAGTCGGTGATATATTGAATGCAGGGGCGGAAGGATGGTTCCGGTAGTTAGTATTTTCTCGAGAAAAAAAAGATCTCACGACCCCCTATTTAATTTAACAGCCGACGCATCATAACCCCTGACAAGTCTAATCCGAATTGACAAGCGTTGATAATCGCTTTTACTTTCCTTTGTCGAGTTTAAATGGCTTTCAAAAGTTCACTCAACAAGGGTTGATTATCTATGTATTGATGACGCACGAATGAGCAAAACAGCCACGCATGCTAGGTAGGTAGGCCGATGCGAGAGAGGGATATCCTTGAATGAAGATTTGGTCATAGACTTTGATTAGTCTTTTCATCGTGTCCAAGGTATTTGATTCATCATCCTTCAAACCAGAAAATGAGTATAACTTTATAGCCTCTCAGTAGATCTTGTGGTCAATCTGAGATTTACGCACCATAGGTGTGGCAAGCCGTTAGTTCTTATGGGCGAACCCCCTTCCCGCTAGTGGAAGACGATTTGACTCGCCTAGTTCGGTACTTGTCCGGTAGTTATACCGGTACTACCCATTTATTTTCAACAAGCTGGGTACGGGGTACAAATGACCCTATTATTAGGATCCAATGATTCATTTGTATGTGCAGAAAGATTTCGTTTAGTGGCATAACAAAAGCGGGGACACATATTTCATCTCGTACACCTTCGTACGTAGCCTACTCCCAAACTCTTCAAAGATTCAACCTGAGCGACTTGATCTAATCGAGTCACTCTCACTACCATATCCACTACTATTCTTAGATTTGATCTTCTCTCTTACCATTTCAAACAGATTTCTAGTATCAGCACTGAAATAGAAGTGCATTTGATTTTTGATTGTAGAGCCACAAAAGAATACGTAGAAAACTTCCTTAGGCTGAAGAAATCGCCAAGACTGTGACATGGAGACCCATTGGAGCTCACGAATCCGATTACGTGTCTTAATAACATGGGTGTTGTTCGCTTGATCTCAGGAAGCGAGGTCGTGTATGTGATTTTGATAATAAAGTCCAGCAGGCACAAATGATAAATATATAAGACTATACTTGGCTCTAGAACTAAAATCAACCGAACTCACTCCCAATCATCACCTTCAACCCTGTTAATCTAACAGCTTCATTCTTTCCAAGTTTCTCATCACATTCTTTTCCAGGCACCATGCGTCAGTCAATTGCTTTGGCTGCAGCTGGCGCTGCCACTGTTAAGGCTCTATCTCTAGCCGACATGTGCACAGTCGCAAACGTTCAAGCAGCACTTCCTGCGGATGGATCCATTCCAAATATCACAATGATCGCATCATCTGTTTCTGCATCCCCTGTCTATAACGCGAGTCTTAGCAGCGGGATGACCAAGCGCGACACAACTACTTACAGCTACTGTAACGTCACTGCTACTTACACCCACGGCAGTGATTCTGTCATTGTTTGGTACGGATTCCCAGATCCATCTATCTTCGAGAACCGTTTCTACGTCGTTGGTGGCGGTGGTTACAGTTTATCATCAGGTGTAACTGGAGGTCTTGAATATGGCGCTGTTACTGGCTGCACTGATGCCGGTTACGATGCTTTCACTACCAGCTTGGACGCAGTCGTACTCAACTCTGACGGTACTCTCAACGAGCAAAACGTTAAGATGTTCTCCTACGAAGCCCTTGGTGAGATGACCGCCATCGGAAAGGCTATCACCAAGACTCTTTATAGCATTGATAAACTCTATACCTACTTCTCTGGCTGCTCTGATGGAGGACGTCAAGGTATGAGTCAAGTTCAACGTTACGGAGATCTGTACGACGGCATCGCTGCCGGAGCCCCGGCTTTCAGACAAGCCCAGCAACAAGTTTTGCATCTCTTCTCTTCTGTCGCCGAAGTTGTTCAAAACTACTTCCCAACCAATTGTGCTCTCGACAAGATTGTAAATGCTACCATTGAGGCATGTGATCCATTGGACGGGCGTACTGATGGGGTTATTAGTCGTTCTGATCTCTGTAAGATTAATTTTAACTTGACTTCTATCATTGGTCAATCATACGCATGCGCAGCCGAGACCAGCTCTTCTCTCGGTTTTGGTTTCAGCAAGCGTCAAGATGCAGGTTCTACCACCACCAGTAGCCCTGCTCAAAATGGTACCATTAATGAGCAGGATATTGCTATTGCCCAGACCATTTATGATGGTCTCTTTACTTCTAGTGGCAAGCGCGCATATCTCTCATTCCAAATTGGTGCTGAGCTTGAGGATGCTGTTACTGAGTATGACAATACCACTGGCAGTTATACCTACGAGATCCCATCTACCGGTGGAGTTTTCGTCGCCAAGTTCCTGGAGCAAATCGATGAAGACAGTCTTACCACACTCGAGAACGTTGATTACGATACTTTGTTCGAATGGATGGAAGAGGGACTCGCAAAATTCTACGACACCCTTCAAACTACCATGCCGGATATTTCCGCTTTCAGAGACAACGGTGCTAAGCTCCTGCATTATCACGGAGAATCTGATCCATCAGTTCCAGCTGGCTCTTCCGTCCACTACTATGACTCCGTTCGCACTACCCTTTACCCAAGCCTCGGATATAACGAATCTGTCGCCAAGCTCGATGACTTCTATCGTTTCTTCTACATTCCAGGAGCTGCTCACTGTAACACCAACTCTCTCCAACCGGGTCCATGGCCCAATGATGTTCTCGCCACTTTGATTAGCTGGGTCGAAGATAGCGAGGTTCCGGACCGTTTAAACTCCACTGTTACCTCTGGATCATACGATGGCGAGGTTCAATTGTTGTGCAAGTGGCCAACTCGCCCACTCTGGACTTCCGAGACCACATTTGACTGCGTTTACGACCAAGCGTCTATCGACTCTTGGACTTATGTCTTCGATGCATTTAACCAAACAATTTATTAGAGGGTGTGAACAAAAGTTCAATTGCCCGATGGAGGCGATTACTGAGCTTTCAGGAGGTCTACAAGAAGTGATGGGCTATTTTCGTGGAGTCACCTTTTGAGCTGCCCTGTAATTTTTCCTGTATATCTTCGAATTTTCCATCATTTCAACCCAAGTTTGATTAGAAGAGAAGGTATGACTTTTCCAAGACGCATCTTATCATATTTTGTATATAATCATTCCATATTCACTCTACTTCAGACCAACTTTTGCGATACGTGCATCTTCAAGTCGTGAAGCATGGAACATAACCCTTCAATTCAAACCATAAGCACTGATTGTAATCATAATATTGGATTAAAAATTATGGTAACTATGATGAATAAGAGTGCCTACGGGATCAGAAACCTACTTAGTCCTGTGCTTGGCGAAACCATAAAGAAAAGGAAACCGAATAGACAATTTATAGTTACACTCGATGCTTCGAGCACCACCTCACACTGAGGGACCATGGTGTGTAAGTCTTCTATCATTATCATTGACTTGATCATATCTCCATTTCTCCTCTGCAACCTCAATCTCTGCAACCTCAATCTCTGCAAGCACAGTCCTCCTTCTCACCACCTCTCCTCCACCCCTTCCACAAATTAGGACATCTCCACGCAATTTTTTGATTTGAACATCCTAGCAAGATCCCCCATAACCTCTCAACAGTATACCCTAAATGCGGTTTCTCCAAACTATCTTTCTCGCCAAACATCTTCGCATTTCTTCCTTCCGGGCCCAACTTCAATCTATCGTGAGCCCAGCCCCTACTTAGTGAAGGGTTTGAGAGGGCATCATCCAGAGTTTCCCAGATGTCTTTCCCAACTCCCCGAATGCGCGCCGCTGAAGCAATAAAATTGTTTCCATGTGTTAAGATCGCTTTCTGGCATCTGTAAGGCGTCTTGTCCTTTTCAGCAGGACGAGATGCAGACCACATACTTGGGATGAGTCTAAATGTATCATTCCAGCCACTTTTATCGTAACATCCATAACAGTCACATGTTTCCAGTTCTCCTAAGTTGAGGAATCCAGTCAATATATCTGAGTTCTCTGCTGCTGGTGGTAGCTGAGCGGGGTTGTAATAATCGAATAATCGGCGACCGATGAGATCAAAATCATCAATTGTATGTTGAGACGTGGTGATGAAAAGAGTTTGCGTAGGTAAATTGTCCCAGTTCTTTAATATATGATGGAGGAAAACGCCAGATGGACCTCCAATATTTGGAAGAGGATATATATCCCCAAAACCCACTTCAGCTCGAATTTTCTTCACAATGTCTTTGGATGGATCTTTCGTATAGATCAAAACATCTGGCTTATGAGCCACAACAGCAGGCTGTGAACTCAAGATTCCTGTTACTATTCCTTTAATTGCAGGAATTGATTCACCAGCTGAGTGAGCGATTACAATTTGTAGACGATTTTTCGTTGCCGCTCTGTAAATTGTATCCAAAGATGGAGACTTGGGGCCTGTCCAAAATTTCTGGTCGTGGCGGATAGAGATTGTATCCATCCAGTAAAGTATCCCCGTCGAACTCAGGATGGTAAATAAAATGGTGGTGGTCCAGAGTAATATGGGCTTATGCCATATTGGGTAAAGTTTCCGAGCTGGTATTCCAGATTTTCGTCGTATGGTGTAGACAAAATTCACGAATTTGGGAATGTAGAGGCTTATTTCTTTTGGCCCCAGACTAACAAGGTAGATAAGCATGAACACAAAGATTTGGAATCCGTTCATTGTGTTTTCTTCCTTGAATGTACTCATGAGCATTAGTCCCAAAGAAAGGTGAACTGTCGCATCAATTGCGTCGGGAACATTTTCTTCGGTGGATTCATAGGGTGACTTCGAACCGATAGAAAGTGCCAATGTTGATCGTAAAGGAGTATTCCAAAGAACATGAGTCAATGCTCCGGGGGTCAGATTCTTCACGAAGGTCAGGAATTGCCAAGTCCGAAGAACCGAGAATGCCTCCCCGAGGTCTTCATATCTGTACGCAGCGAGAATGGTGACGAGCAAACATGGAGGTAATCCACCCCAAAGCATAAAATAGAGTGAGGCTCCATAAGAAGGATTTGTGGGAGATGGTACTTGATATCCAATCGCTGCTATCGTCCTTGCCAGACTGACAAGAAACATACCAAGTATGGCAAACTGAAATGCTTCGATATTGAGTCGATAATCATTGTAGACAATCATGGAGGCAAGGCAAAGGATGCCGATAGCCCAAACGACGATGGTTCTGTCAAAGCCTTGGTCACGGGGAGTAGCCGTAAGTCATATGCTAGACTGAATAGCAAAGCATCGAACGCATACGTGAGTATCTGTTGGAGTGTCAGAAAACGCCGACAGGATAATAGACAGTCTACGTACTAATAATGTAGCAAATACAGCCAAATTGTTGAAAAGCATGATCGCTTCCGCGTTGTATATTAAAGCAACCATCGAAATGAATACCGTGAGGCAGTATCTAGTTAGAATGAAAAGACCTTGTAGAAATAACGGACCGCGACTAGGGTTTAAATCCGGGACGCTCGTGAAGTAGTCGACAAAACTTGTCAAGACCGCGAAAATGCCCAAGGCAAAGTATGCGGCGGTTTGCAATAAAACAAGAAAACATATTGCTAATCACGAGTAAGTCATCTGATTGGAAAAGATAGTTATCCAGAATAAAAAGGGGATGTGCTTCATGGAGGAACAAAACTCACGGTATCCTACAAAAGGACTGTCAGCATGGTTCAAACAAAAAGAATCGAGTACAAAGTCTTACGAAAATCAGCGATCAGAAGCCTCCTCGTCGTGAGTATAGACCAAATGCTAAACCCTATCCAAATCCTGTATTGCTCGATTTAGCCCCATTCAAATAAACCTCAAGAGGGTATACATACCAAGGATTTACGATTCGCCATCTTCGTCTCCATCTTCCATTCTCCGGGCGAATCGGAATTTTCTCTAATGCTTCTTCCTCATCCCTTCTCATAAGTTCATAATCATCACCGCCATCTCTTTCATTAAGTTCCCTTTCTTCCATTGCTGCTACTACCACTCCCAATGTTGGAGGATTTGATACACATCGCCTAGAGATTGCTTTCGTTTTGTTTTGTTGTTGTTATCGATGGTGATGTAAATAAACTTTGGTCCCACTATCTAGTGTATATCCTAGTAAAAATCAGTACCATAGAAGCAATTCTATTAAAGATTTGCAGTTTCAATGAATGAACTGATGTGATTTGATTGTTTATGGACGACAAAGACTCAATCCGCAAAATCTTCTTATAGCCGAAAGTAGCATATTGAAGAGTAGTCAAGTCCCTATTGAATGTTGAGGACTTACCTCCCTGAAAAACTTGAGATGATATTATGATACTGTTTACCAGTTGTAACTCGTGGTGATATATTGCAAAGTGCTAAAAATAGTCTAAACTTCAATGCGCCGCCCGTACTTTGTTGGTAGTCTGTACTCTGTAGGTGTTTTTGGAAACTAAGGAATCGATTGATCAACAGCCAGTACAGTGTATGATACAACATTTGAAGTCTGGCTCTCGAATTTATGCCTAGGGACGCTTTGCTCAATACTTTAATAAAAGAGTCGCTAGCAAAGTCGC
The DNA here is from genome assembly GCF_013461495.1 of Botrytis fragariae. Classification (NCBI taxonomy): domain Eukaryota; kingdom Fungi; phylum Ascomycota; class Leotiomycetes; order Helotiales; family Sclerotiniaceae; genus Botrytis; species Botrytis fragariae. The sequence continues at coordinate 74,891 of NW_023500991.1, read as the reverse complement.
GATCGAGATTCAAGCTTCATCAAACGCGTGAGCTTCCAATCATTCTAGCATCCTAGCTGGCCATTCACTATTGTTGCCTAGGTATCAAGAGATTAGACGTTACTGTGTGATGTAAAGGCACCTCTTCGACCTTATTTTTCTCTAGCAAGATTACATTTAATCACTAGAATATGGCAAACATAGATCGTGTGAATGATGGGTTTGAGATGGGATAAGTTATCATTGTCACGTGATTCAACATCAATTTTGGAGTGCGACCTAGCAAAAATTTCCCTTTCTCTAGATTCATCTCATCAACAACAAACAGAAGTTCCAATTGCTTCCACAGAATTGTGTCAATGTCTAAAGTAGCAAGACTACAAAACCTACTTCCTCGAGCACCCCGAATCATTCGAGAGGAAGATCCTTCCTCTCTTGTAACTTTCGCCGCATCCGGACCTAAGAAGCGTCCTCGCAATGAGGCAGCATGGGCCCATCACTTCCAGAAACAAAGCTCTCGACTAGTCTTAACACTTGATATGAGCAATGAAGCAACAGATTTTCGTAATCAACTCAAGGAAAAATATCTTCATCGATGGGGAGGTTTCCCGGATACCCGATTCGAACTTATAGATCCCTTGCCCGACCGCCATTTTTATATAAAGATGTACAAAGATACAATCAATGACTTTTGTGCAAAAGGCCCACCAGAATTTCCTGTCGGTCCAACAACGAATTTTTTTGTTTCCGAGGAACCAAGAGTCTCTGGTCTTGTTGAGCGCGTATACCAGAAAGAATCCACCCAAGGGAAGCAGGTTGTATCCAAGGAACCATCCAGGGGACATTTCTTGATTATGACGAGTTTCCGCAAAGGATCGGTGGTTCACCTACTTCGTGATTATTTCATAAAGGAATTCGGCAAGTTTCCAAACGAGGAAGTCCAAACAATTATGAAGAACGTGGGAAAAGAAAAATTCAAAGTTCACATGCCGTTAGGATATTGTAAAGATATGGGAATGCTGTGTGCGGAAAGAACAAAGGATGATATTGCGCGTGAATTTTTAGGAACTGAAGGTCTTCACTTGGGCACTGCTGTGAGTTTAAGTTTATGGCGTAAGCATTACGACGCAAATCCGGAAAGGAAATGGGGTGATCCGGTGCTGGTGGATCAGGAATGCGTATATTCAAAAGCGCTTGAAGGGACATCAAAAAAACCTTCATCCTCGTTTGTTTCCCTCGCTCCCGAGAAACAGTCTACGAAGGAAACTCTAGAAAGCCGCGATGACACCTAAAGTCGGACATCAAGCCCCAATACTCCGAATTGAAGGAAAACCGAACTGATAAGAGTTCGATCCAGAAAGGAAATTCAAAGTGCTCAAATTCATCTAAAGAATTTGGAGATGTTTAACAAAGGGGAGAAGGGAAGAAACGACATCTCCGGTAGAAAGCACTGTCTCTTAGAACAGGCATACTTCACCTGAGTAAGGGAAGCACTGTTGAAGGACCCGCTGCGGGAAGCTACATAAGTCATCTCAAAATTGTTATGTGGGCACGTCTCAAGGTAACTTCTGGCAAGTTACGGATAATGTGTGAAGTTATGGGAGATGCAATGCATGAGGCCATCGCACAGAACGAACAATTTTTCCCTCGAGTAATCAAATACAATTGATCAAAGAGATATAACCACCAACGGCAGTGCAGTATTGAGTGTGAGACAGGACATACATATTTGTTTGGACGTCAATATTTACTATGATAGTCAAGAATGAGGCTAAGATGGTATAAAACATGGACACAATTCTTATAAGAAACCATCTCCGGGAGATCAAGACCATTTCAAGAACTTAGTTGATCAATTTCAAGTATTACGGCAATGAATATCCTGAGGATAGAAATAATTATAACGCCCACGAAGTTGAAAACATTGGTACAGAGATCTGATGGCGGGAATGCAAACAGCAAGAAATCACCCGGTGGGCCTATTGTTACTGTATCATGAATCGTGTAAATTCTTAAATCTATGTCTTTTGACTCTTATCTATCCCACATATCTACCTAGTAATACAAATATTAATCGCTCAGCAAACTCCGTATGGTTGAGCCTCCTGAGTCCAATCAATGAACCCATACTCTTTACACTCTTTATCAGCAGCCATCTTTGCGCCCCAAATACCCATCTCTTTCTTGAAAATCTCTACATTCTTTTCAATGCTCAAATCAATAGGTTCCTGATCCTTTCCAACTTGTCTCATTTGGGTACCGGCCGCAATGTTAGTGAACAAGAAATCGTTTTCATCCACAGCCATCTTCTTAGCACCAGTAACTCTTCCCTCCAAGATGTCCTTTGGAAGTCTGAACTCTTGAGCTGCAGGTCGTGCAATACCGACACCATCAACGGTATCTAATGCGGAAACCATAGCACCAACAGTCTTGAATCCACCGGTAACATATGTCTTGGTCTTGGTCAAAGGCTTGACAATCTCCTCTGCGAATTCGATGAAGAAATTCTCTCTCTTCTTAGTTGACTCGCGCTTGTGAACGAAAGCAGTTTCCTGGTATGTTCCACCGGAAAGTTCAACGTAATCAAATCGTGCACCCTCAAGTGCTTGACAAGCAGCCTTAGCATCTTCAGGTGTGAATCCATCTTCTTGGAACTCAACACTGTTCATCTTGATACCAACGATGAAATCTGGCTTGACTCTCTTATGGATTTCATCTGCAATTTCTTGAATGATACGGAATCTGTTCTCGAGCGAGCCACCGTATTTGTCGGTTCTCTTGTTTGTAGTCTTGGAGAGAAACTGTGCGAGGAGGTAACCGTGGGCACCGTGGAGTTGAATACCATCAAAACCGGCTTTCTCGAGGTATTCTGCTGCGTGAGCGAACTTGTCGACTATACTGTTGATATCCTCTTGGGTCGCTGGACGTGGCTTGTTAAAGGACAATCCCATAGGGTTCCCTGTATAGTCGTTATTGTTAGTATAAACTCGAGCAATACGCGAGGTAAACTTTGGGGAAAGTAAATGAAACGAACCTTCTAACTGAACATCACTGGCAGAAATAGGATTTGGTTGAATTCTGTTCTCGACCTGGCGTCCAGGATGACTGACTTGTGCAACCATCAAACTTCCATGAGCTTTTCCTGCCTTTGCCATTGCTGAGAATCTTTCGAATCGTTCTCCTTCGAATGGAGCTTCTAACGGAATAATTGGGTTACCCATAGCTTCCAAATGATCATATTCAATCATAACGTTTCCAGTCAAGATTTGTCCGTATTCTCCCTCGCCCCATCTCTTGTAGACATTGACGAGGTTTGTGGATGGAATTCCTCTAGACTTGAAGTCCTTTGGGTCCCATGATGACTGACGTTCAGTCATGGCTCCCTTCAAAAATCGATTTCGTGCAACTTTGCCGGAGAATTCGTATTTGAGAGGCTTTCCGAGAGGAGAAGCGTCAGAGCTAGATGATTCGTATCTGATAGACATCTTGCTAATATTTTATATGCTGATAGTATTGATGAAGTATGAAAGAATGTAATTTGAGCAAAAATGCTCATCAAGTTCTTCGGGGGACTTTCTTATATCATGTCCCAGCATCGCTCTCAAACAGTAGTGCCGGAGCTCAAGTGGGTACAAAATCGTGTACATTTCGAATCATGTATATTTCAAATCAGATTTGAATTTCTAATTGTACGGAGTATGGAGCATTTCCTCAATTCCATTTAGACGTCATGAAAGTAACTGACCAATCAAGAAAGGAAATGGGAGGGGCATGCCTAGGAAATGCCTTGAAAATGACGGTGAAAGGGCCACATGAAGGTTGGAGCGGAATTTATTAAATCTTCGGCTTTTGGTGATAACACTTGGAACTAGCCTGTGGGCTTTCTCCACTATCACTAGTAATGGAAGTTTCTCGAGGGTCTTTCGGTGGCCAACTTTGCCTCGGATGATATTGTTGTACCGAACGACTTCTGCTTAGAATAAATTGACTGGAATTAAATGAAAAATGGACACGGAGGAACGAATGCAAAAGGGGCTTTTCGCTTGAAGTCAGCACAAAGTGTCATCTAGAGATATCATCATAAATAATTGAAATTTCTGAAGTTAAAATCCTGTCTATATTTGATCCAATGTCTTCATATCCAGTCCTTGAAGAGATAAAATACATATGACATATAAATAAAATGATTCAGACTTTTCAGCGCATGATGCGTTCCATGTATCCCAAATTAATTACCAATAAACGCCGATTTACACCGCCGTGATGTTCAGCTCAATGCGCAGCCCAAAGCCCATTGCAAATCGGAATCTCGTGCCGCTCAAGGAGAGATGATTTTTATGTTTTCCACATTTCGTTGGAAGATGGCATTGATATCTCAAAATTCATTTATCATGATGCTTCGTTCATTTGAAGCATGTGTCCCATCTTCTCAATCTACAAAGTACGCATGTTAGACCAAATCCCATTTCACATACGCTTCAGAGTATAACATACCTTAGTTTTTAGATACCCGCCTACCTCCTGACTGCGAATTCCACCAGTCTTTCCACTCCAAGCCAAAGGAACCATGGCGACTCTCTCTTTTACCACCACTTCTCGATTTGGCCCCTCGACTGCTCGTATCTTATCCGGATTGTTCGTCAAAAGTTTGATTTCCTCAACTCCTAAATCTTTCAACATAGCAGTAGCCAATCCATAGCTGCGAGCATCTGCCGGATGTCTCAGAAGTAGATTTGCTTCCACAGTATCAGATCCCAAATCTTGTAAATTGTATGCCTTCAGTTTCTCTCCCAAGCCAATACCTCTTCCCTCTTGTCGCAAATAGATTATGATACCACCCGCGGCTTGCCCGGACGAATTGGGTAAAGACATTAATCTTGCAGCTTCATCCAATTGCTCACCGCAATCGCATCTAGCAGACCATACAGTCTCTCCCGTGTAGCATTCCGAATGAATTCTAACCAGTGGTGCCTCGGTCTTGTCTTCTTGCTGTTCTCGATCCTTCGCCGAAGGAGGCATGCTACTTGTAGTGCGACCTGGAAATAATCTTCCCGTGTATGCCCCACGTATCAGCCTGTCCATTTCCGTTTCTCCTTCTCGTACAGCATCCAAGCTTTGACTGCGTATTTTGTTTCCAAATACTATGGCTAGATGCTCTTTATTATCCTCATCGTTTTGGTATAAGTGCAGAAACATTTCAGTTCCAGTAGTTGTAGGAATTCGTGCGCGAACTACACAGTTGACCTCTGGTAGTCTCTTTAACAGTTTTGGTTTTTTTGAACCACATCCTCCAGCTGGTGTACTCGAGTCTACAGGTACTGATCTTGCAGGACGATGTGCGAGAGATGAAGGTGTGGATGTGCCGGGTGTGGAAGGGGGTGTAAAGGCTGGGGAGACGAGATCGGGTAATGATTCATTGTGATCGGAAAGCTGCGAGGACGTATCATCACGACGAGTGAGAGAGAGATTAGATACATCGAGTTGATTTAAGTCAAGTTCTGATATTGCGCGGGAGACTGGTATTGGGCGAGGTGAATAGAAGGGTGGGAGAGAGGGGACTTCATCCGATGATTCATGAGGGGTATGGCTCCATTGTTGAGGACGAGTGGAGGGTGAGGTTGCGTTGAGGTCCGGCATTTTGGATGTGAAATCTGATCTAGAAGACAGTAACTCTCATCAAGAGTAGAGGATTAACAAAATCAAGGTATTATTAATGCTGTGATTATGATTGCTGGTGTATAATGAAGTTTGGATATTGATTAATTGTGTGATTAATGGACAAAGTGAGTGATAAGTTATAAGAAGTTCCGATACCCCGAGGTCGGGTCCTATAATCATTGATAAAATTATGGGGCATAAGCTATCAATTATACTAAATTCTAGAAGGCTGACTGAAGGCTGAGTGAGCAAGAAGCATAATGCACCAGTGTTGCTGGGAATTAATAAATGATTACCAATTTGAATTTTAGATATTAAATAATGACCGACAAGATCAAATTCGGACGTATTATTTATTTATACATCTTGTTTCCTTTGATCTCGGATGTAAAGTATGATGAGGTCAGTTTGGGCAAGACATCTAGACTCTATTTGCCCGTCTTTTTACCATCCATCCTTAATGATCCGGATCAAAACGAATATTTTCCGAAACAATTCCGACTTACATGTATCAATACTGCAGAAATTCGGATGCACCGCATATCGCACATGCAGTGTGTTACACCTGGGTTTCCTGTAAAGTCGTGGCTTCTTTGGGGCTGCATTTGACATCTACTCGAGGCTCCATTGCAGCATGGTGAAATTAATTTTACCCGTGGAATTGCGGTAAATTTCCAGATATTACTAAGTTTTGTTCTCCGTGGTCTTATTCTATCGAGGTATATCCATTATTCGTATGGCCACGAATTCCATTTGCCTGCATCCAAGCTTCTAATCTGAGCTCTTCACGCCGCTATGTAAATCAATCTTACCATCGATTTCCGCTCTCTCCAAAGCGCCAGGTTCTTCAGGATTTATACCCAAGCGTGCAGCAGCCTCGATCTCGACCATAGGCCCCACAAACCATTTCCTAGCCCAAACCAACCACGCTCCACAGGCCCCGATAGCAATAATTCCCACGGCCACTACGGTGTAGTTTACAGTTTGGCTTGTTACCGGATTGGTCGTAGGGAGACAAAAGATCACTGTAATAAACCCTATCCAGGATACAGAAATGAAAGCGACCGGCCTTGAGAAGATTCCAAGATTGAATGGGCCCTTCCTAGCGTTGAACTCCTTCGAATAGATGAGACCGATGAGGATAGGGGTTCCGTATGATATGTACAGACCAATGGTAGCTATACTAGTCGCGGCAGCAAAAGCTACACTGGAGCCAAGAGATGGGAGTGCTAGGCAGAAAGCAAGAGTTGCTGCGAGCCAAACTGTTCGAATAGGAGATTGAAAACGATCATCGACCTTGTGAAAAAATTCCGGCTGATTTGTTGTTAGCGTTGACTAGTAGTTAATGAAGGAGTGGAAAGGAAAACTTACAATTCCACCGTCTCTAGCAAACGCAAACATCATTCTTGAGTTTGAAGTCATCGAAAAGAGCCCACAATGCCAGACACAAATCATAATCAGACACATTAACACAACCGCTCCATCGGTTCCGAATATATCAACGAAAATTTGAATAACCGGTTGACCATAATCACTTGCAACTGTGTTATCAAAGTCTTGAATACTGAATAAGAAGCTCAATATAACGAAGAATCCGAAAAGGGCAGAGAACCCAACAGAAGAAATAACACCGATGGGTGCACTCCAAGACGCATTTCGAGTCTCTTCAGATAAGTGGGCTGATGCGTCAAACCCAGTGAGCGTGTATTGGGCCATGAGAACACCACAGCAAGCCACATATGCTGGAGATGCTCTAACACTCCATCCAGGACTCGGATCTACACCTGTTCCGTCGTAGAATTTGGCGAAAACAAACTTCGCGCTTTGATGTGTAGGGGCTTTGGCCAGAACAGCAATAGCTATTGCAGTTACGCCCAATGAGTGAAGTGCGATGGATGTGTTGTTTAGGTATCTCAATACGTGAACACCAAAGGTATTGACGATGCCATGAGAAACGAGGACAGCTGCATATATACCGATTGTTCTTGGGGCACTTGGAACATATGATGATTTAATTGTCGCAGTTGTTGAGATGAGACCCGCGAGGCCGAAACTAATACCTGTAGTGACGGCAACTTGACCGAGGAAGTTGAACCAACCAGTAATCCAACTCGCAAAAGCCGAATGATTCCTCGGCGCAAGAAGGGCTGCCCAATAATACGGTCCACCAGCTGTGGGTATAGCAGAGACAATTTCTGCCATGCTCAAAGCGATCATGAAAGTAAATACGGATACAATTATCCATCCAACAGACATGACTGATTTTGTCAGAGACCCACAACACAGAATAAGAGCATAGGAAACACATACCTCCAGGACCACCGGTGATCAAGCCATACGAAAACAGTGTCGTTATCCCAGTGATGACGGACTAAAGCGATATTAGCAAGACTTCCTATAAGATGACAAGGTAGTTTGCAGCATTGATGATGCTTCACAAAACAACGCCTGATAATGAATTTGTAAAGCAGTGTTCGGTTTCGCATTTTGCCATATCAAAGACCCAACTCGCATGTCTAGACAAATACAACTTACAATGATACTGAAAGAAATCCCAAAGTTGTGCATAAGACCCCAATCTCTCCTCAACTCCTGTTTGTATCCAAACTCTGCCAATTCCTGTTCATCATGTTGGTCTCCCCGGGATACTCTGGAAGCTTGTCTTCCAATCGAAAGTTCTGGATCAACTTCCATTGTGCTTCAAAGACGCATGAATTTAAATTACAAGAGCTTTCCGAAAAAGATAAATTCTATGCTTTGATGAAGAGATGACTATTATACAGACACTGCATGCAATTCTAGACGGCATCGCCGAGTTCTTATGCACCTGCCAGCATTACATGTTGACTGATTGTGGCCCTGTCAGCCTCCCGATAAGAAGCTCTGGGGAGTTCATGTGGCTAATCCATGATTGGTCAATTTGGGGGAGGTATTGAATTTAGCGATAGTGAACGATAGGAGGATGGGAGAATCAAGTTAAGCTTGCAAGCCCCCAGTCGTAAGAAATGATCCAAGCTTATGATTGATTATGATTCTTGACTAACAACATGAACTTACTAAAGGGTGGGATAAGGATTGTAGGTATAGATAAAAGTGAGACCTGAAAAGAGATAAAGTCATACATTTGAGATTGCGACGAAGATTAGGAAGATGTTAAGTTTAAAACTTAGATGGGACCCTCAGGAATCACTCACAAGCCTTGCTATCGGTCGGACCAAACTGCCTGAAGAGGAATGGCTTTATGATGTCCATATATCGCAGAAGTATTTCCAAACATGCAAGGAGAAAAACCTTATTTCATTCATGAAGTCGTTACTTGGATATATCCGTCCGCTCAATTAAGCTTTAGAGCTTCTCTTTTCCATCCGCGTCTTCTTTGCCTTGCAATTCACAGAATGCCTTGAATGTGGTGAATTCTTCATCCTCAGCCTCAAGTATTACCTCTGCTGTAGCTCCAACAAAATAGACATACCCAGGTTTAACTTCCTCGACCTTAGGTCCGACACTAATCTTACCATTTCCGGTCGTGCAAATGAATATGCTAGGGCCGGCAATCTGTTCGAATGTTGCTTTTGCCCCCTTCTTCTTGAGATCGGTTTTCACCACGCTGAACTCTGCAATAGGTGGATCATAGAGTGTCGCTGACGATCCAGAAGAGTATGCAGTCGCATTGAGAGTGGCATATGGATAATCCACTGGTTCCATCTTTTGTTCAGAAATAGGCGCATATGAGTAAGTCAACATCGAAGTCAAAGTATCGACGTCCTTAAATTTCGGCGTGAAACCAGCTCGGACTACATTGTCGGATGCAGCCATACATTCAATGATATCGCCACTCAGGTATGCATGGATATCATCCGCCTTCAAGAACATTGCTTCTCCGACTTCGAGTTTGACGTAGTTCAGAAAGAACTGTACGAATAGTCCAATGTCCCCTGGAAATTGTTTGTTCAATCTGATGACAAGATCTGCGAGTTCTTTTCCTTCATTTGATGGGCCACCTCCTCCAGCGAAATCATCCCCTTCTTCTTCCGCTGAAGCAACTAATTCCTTACTAGCGATCTCAACATCTTCTTTCTTTGCATTCATCAATGCAGTAAAAACTTTTTGCAGCGCTTTCTTATTCTTTGCCTCGTCCTCTGATTTATCCGATGTTTCTTGTCCCTTGACAGCGGATTGGTATTCTTCCGCTTCGGACTCCCCAACTAATTTCTTCAATGATGGAATCGTTGAGAGGAAATGCGAAATTTCTGCAAGAGGTCTAAATCCGCAGAGTCCATCAAAAGGTGTAATGGCAATTGTCATTTCAGGTTTGTGATTATCGTCTGGGTAGTTTTTGCTGTCTTTTTGATGCAATTGCTCCGCGAGTTTCTTATTTGGATGCGCTTGAATGCTGAGTGCTTTTCCTATCGAAAGCACCTTGAATAGGAATGGTAACTTTTCGCCGAATTTATCACTGACATCTTTAGATAAGAGTGCTTGATTATCTTGAACGAGATCGAGGAGCGTTCGTTTTGTGGTAAGGTCCTTGGAAGGATTTGAAGGATGTGTTCCCATCCACAACTATGAAGAATGAGTTATAAAATTATGTACATGAACATGAAGAGCTACTTACTTCAGCATATGGCTTCTCTTCTTGAATAGAGAAATCATCGGCAGGTGTAGCAGCAGCAAATTTTGCAGCAGCTGAATCATTTCCTACCTTACCCCAATCATAGCTATTGACTCCGCATTGAAGCCTGATCAATGGAACTTGCATTTTGGCTCTGGGGAGATGAATTAAGGAGGGTAGATTGTTGTTTGACCCGTTGTATGAGATAACTGACAAATCGGTTCTTCTTTATCTTGTTCTAATAATTGACAGTGATACTGGCATAATATTGTTGAGGAAGAGTATGGAATGTGTATTTCAGAATAGTTCTGTTCGACATAGCTTGCACGTCACCCAACTTCCACCAACCCCGCGCTAACTCCACCAACCAATTATTATAGGATGATTGACAAGGCTGATGTAAATGCTGATCTCAAATATTACCTAGTAGGTACCACTAATAATTCCCTATCGATTTCCTTCTACTCCATACATACATACACACCTACATTGCATACCTACATATACTTGGGTACCTGGACAGGTATCTATTGGCATTGGCATTTGTATTCTGTGCTAGCGTCTGCTATTATTGTTAATATTTTGTGGCTTTCTGACCAATCGAAATGAAGGATTTACCTAATCATTAACAAGTTCCTTTAATATCTCTACTCCGGTATTCGTTTACTAGGGTCCTATCTACTCCTACTCCGAACCTAAAGCCTCGTACTACCTAGTATCCTTCATTCACAACATTCAACGCTCATTTCTACCATTTCCACCATACCTGCCCTCTACATTACTTCATCACACCATTCATCCCCTCTTTCCGCCCCTTGTTGATGCGTTTTCAATTACCATATTTAACTTTCAATTCAATTTCGATTTGTAGCTTCCCTTACACGATCAGACGCTCGACTTATTCCTCATTTGAAGTAGGTGCGGGTCAGAATACCCACAACCCAAGTAAGTCACCACGATCCTGGATGTTTGCTTCTATTTTCTTCTTAGAAAATGTCCAAAGTCGGGATGACATGTTTACATTTATATACTTTTGATCATTATTTTCTTGGTTCCACTGTTATTCACTCTGAGATTCTCTTGCTAAAATATGTCTAAGCAAGATAGAAAAAGCCGGACCCTGATCGATGAACTTAAGTTGACAGACGGGTACCACGAGAAAATAATGTCTGCCTCAACTGCTGGTCGACGTCAAGCGCGTGGTGGAGTTCGCTCCGGAACACATGAGAGGGGTGAAGAAATAGCCTTATGGACGGAGATCACTCAAGCTCTAGCCAAAATCAAAGCAGAAGAGAAGATCTTTGAAGCAAATATCCCAGAAGCCATCATCACTAAAGAAACCGCTATAGCTGAGCAAATGAAGAATGGTTTACGTGAGTATGGGTTCTAATCCGTAATGATGTTCGGTGTTGATGAAATTTAAGCACCTACCATGGCCGCAATAGAAGAGCTCGACATACAAATTCGAGAAGGCGTGAAAGTCTCCGAGTCGACAGCAGTAGCCCTACGACAAACCATTGAAAAACTGTCGATACTGTTAGCCTTGATCAAAGGCAACGAAGCAGAGCGAGGTTCCAATTCCCGCGAATCTCATGGAAGATCGAGTGTTACCGATGATGTAGGATCTACCGACTCTCCTGTTCCTTCTCCGGCAGAAAACAAACATGTTCGAAAGATGGGAAATGGCAGAACCAGCAGTTTACCCCCGAAGGGAAAAGATACTTCTAGGAAATCTGAGAATGAAGAGCCTAGTACTAGTACTAATACTGGTAGTACTGCTGGTACTAATAATAATAATACATCTACAACTTCTGGTACTAGTGGCACAAAGAAAATCGAATTCTCTAAGGGACAAGAGGTGGCATTCAAGCCGAGACCCGGTTCTCCGTTTGCTGAGATGGATTGGATTCAAGGAAAGGTCGCAAAAGTTATTGGTGACGGCAAGAGTCGCAGATACAGGGTTGAAGATGTAGCTCCTGATGAAGGGAATAAATCCTCAATTCTTACATCCGCGTCTTCTATGTGCCCAATTCCACCAGATGACGCCATTCTTGGACCCTACGAAGTTGGAAAGCGTGTCCTCGCTCTTTATCCCGAGACGACAACATTTTACCGAGCGGAAGTTAAAGCAATGCTTGATGATGGCAATAGAGTTAGGTTGATATTTGACGGAGATGAGGATTCTACAAAGGAAGTCGAACGGCGATTTGTTCTTGATCATTCAGGTTAAGAGTATAGAGATTGTTTTTCTTCAAAGGACGGACTCTAGAGGCATCGGTGGGTTATTTGGCGTTACATCTTTTTCCCTTCTTCTCTGGAGCGCTCTTGGTACAGGAGTATTGGAATAAGGATACCCCAAAAAGCATTTGACAGTTGATATCTTACCTGGGATAGATGGAGTTTATGGTGGCTATATCATTACTCTTAACAAATGTGGTGTACAGGACACAAGTATGTTGTAACTGGGCGTTTTGCTCTTTTAGATTACGGAGAGGGCCATCCGGTGTTCGAAAGGTGCAAGACAATGTACTGTACTCTTCAGCACTGCAGCGGATAAAATTAATTCAAGTACCAATTTCAAAGGGTTTAATATTTCATGTCTCAATTTTCGGAAAGCAGCGAGACTGTGCCCCTCATCCACATGTTTTAGATATCCGGTACTCAATTTAGAGTATCATCCGAATAGCCTCATCAAACCGGGGTGATTTCGATACTTAAGATGGATGTTATTGTGTCATAGAGAGGAACACTACCACATGCTTAGACAATTCCATCTCGTTTACACACTCATTACGGAGTAAACATGTGTGCCCTAGGTCGACTTCAACACATTGCACCCCTTGAAAAAATTGGTGCAGCCCATAATAATATCGGACAATCTGGCCTCCAAATTTGAGGATCACTTTGAACCATCTTCATCTGTTTGTGAGTTTAGGTAATGTCAAAGGAACATAGCCAGAAAGCTTCACAAGTTCATCGACAGTTTGGCGTAGGATGGCTGGCGCGGAGGAGAGAGAGATATAAGTAATTCCCCGAACTGAATGATTACTCATCACCTTTTGAAGCACGTGCCTCTGTAATTTACATTTCCCCTTAAAAAGCAAACAAAATGGGGATTGGGCTTGATGGCTGAAAATGGATGATGGGTGATTTCGAGTCCCTGGGTGGGGAGGAGTGATAATAATCATAAGAGTGATGATGATAATAATAAGAGTGACAACAATAATAAGAGTGATAATAATAATAAGAGCAATAACAATGAGAGTAAGAATAATGAGGGTAATAACAATACTAAACAAGTCATTTCTCAATCTTCAGTTCCTAGATACCACCTACCTACCCACCCAGTCATTTCCCACATCGGTATCAACAGTTCCATCATTTGATCATCATCTCTTTTATTAATTGACCCTATCAACTCACTGTTCACTACTTTAATTAATCTCTAACATTGGTGATATTCGTTTCAACCCCAAAATTCAACCACACCATATCTCATTCCCTCTTGCCCTTTTACCTTTTACCTTTTACCTTTGATTCCTTTTTCCGTTGTTTGATTCTTCCGTTTCAAAACTACCCGGCAGAGCGATAAGGTTAATACCGGGAAAGAAAATCATTTCGAATATCAAAGACCTTAAACATTTTATACTTTGGATTCTCCTATTCCTTCTTATTACCCTGTTCCTCTCCCTCTACCTCTCCCTCTCCCTCTCCAGAGCATACCTCTACAAGGTAATCTCTCCTTTCAATTAAAAGCAAAGATACCGGCACGACAAGTGCTCTCGCGATTAATTGTTAGCCGCTTCTTCTCATCATTACGCGACTTTGCTAACACTACCTCCATCTCTAAAGGTTCTCTCCTCCACCTTTTAATTAGAACCCATAGAGGAGACCAAGCGACAATCCTTTGAGACTCAACTCCTCTCGTCTTCTTCAGCAACCATCACAATCCTTTCAGCCTCGCCTTGCAATAAAAGCCGCCAAAAATTGGACCGTCTACTTTCAATTCATTTGGTCGGGTCTACCTGGGTCTGATTTGATTGTCTTTGCATTAGAACTTTATCATCCTCTGCCATCGATCCACCGTCACTCCTTTCCAAACATTATTTCACACGCATATCATCTGGCAAGACTTCACAGGCCCTTTTAATCGCCTCTAACTCTGTGCCGTTATTCGATTTGCCCACACTTCAATTAATATCGTACATATCATACGCACATCTCAAATTCTGTCAACATGGGAGGAGCTATTTCTAAAATGATGGGCAAGATCTTCGGATCCAAGGAAATGCGCCTGTTGATGTTAGGTCTCGATGCTGCTGGAAAGACAACCATTCTCTACAAATTGAAGTTGGGTCAAGATGTCACTACAATTCCTACTGTTGGATTCAACGTTGAGACGGTGACATACAAGAATGTCAAATTTAATGTCTGGGATGTTGGTGGACAAGATAAGATCAGACCTCTATGGAGACATTACTTCAGTGGTATGTACTCGATTGTCTGCTAAGCATCTTTTGATTTGAAATACACGAGTCGGAGCCAATTCTAACAGAAATTTGTCGAAATATAGGTACCCAAGGACTTATCTTTGTGATCGATTCCAGTGACAGAGCACGCATAGCGGAGGCACAACAAGAGTTACATCGCATTATCAATGACAGAGAAATGCAAGATTCATTACTCCTAGTCTTCGCGAACAAGCAGGATATTGCAGGAGGTGGGTGATACAATTCAATGGTTACAATCATATTGCAAGTGAGAAGCTGACAATCGAGAAGCCATGAAGCCACCCGAGGTCACAGAACAACTTAAGTTGAACGAATTGAGGAACAAGGTTTGGTTTGTAGTACCAAGTTGTGCCACTACCGGCGAGGGGTTGATGGAAGGACTGGTATGTTTTCTATTCATTCATGCAACGCATCAATTGCACATTGCAGATGGTTTTGTGACTATGCTGACGTTGAGACTCAGGCTTGGCTTTCGAAAACAATTGAAGGAAGACCTGCCCCGCAAACAAAACAATAGTGTCGTTGACTATCCAAACCAGAACGCATAATATCATTTCTCAATAATCAGACCTTACCGCCGCTTTATACCTCAGACTACACGATATATCCTCCTACGAATATGTCCCTCCACGAAATATTCATACCTAAACAGAATACTTGGCTCCCAGTAGCATGTCATACCGATTCATTTGAGTCACATCTACTCAATCACGATGCTTAACTCCATAACGGCTCCTTATTACTGTCATCTCGTCATTTCCACCAGCCTATCTTCGGTTGTATCTCGTAACATCCTCTAATCTCAGGATTTTCTCATATCTCTCTTTGTTAATTTCTGACTTGCGCATGCAACAATGCGCACTTCTTGCGTTTTTTTATGGTGAGGTTCATATGTACGTTACCTACGGGGATGGCGGCGATACCAAGAGTTTTCTTTATCCTTTAATTCACTATTGATTCTTTCTTGTTTCCATTCTTCCATCAAGTGGCGCGAGGTGGAGAGGCAGGCTTGAGGTTTCTCCTTAAGAGAGGGGAAACTAGAACGACAGGAGGAAGGAAAAACAAGAACGTTGTAATATTAAGCGAGTAACGAAGGGGTCTAGGACATGGGAATGGCAAGGCAGGGCGGAGCTGAACTGAACTGAGACCTGGAGGGAAGTAGAAAAAATCACCATCATACCTACAAAAATGAAAACCTTGTAATTCTAGCTCTTGTACAGATGCCGAATTTCAAATTCTGCAGTGACTTTTGATCGGGCTTGTGGTAAGAATTTCAGTATGGCCACAATTTCAAGTGCTCTGGTTGGTGCAGATGAGATTTCCGTCTGTATTCTATGCTGTCGTTATTTGTATTTTACAAAAGCCAAAACTTGAACTCCATTCCCCGCTATTCGCTGCCATACCCCCTCAAACCCTTCAGCACCTTATTCCCTAATTCCGACCTGTACCCATTCTATATACAGTCAACGGGAGGCCACTCAAAACCCACAAGACAGTCCACAAGGACCCTTACATCTAAAAATCGGCATCCTCACTCCACTCCCATCGGCCAAGATTGTTCCCCCAAATCTCTCACCCCCAAACGACCAAGATTTTGCCCACCCTAAGCCGCTATTTCTTTTGCGGGCCCTTTCTCGTTCCTTGGCCTTCTCTTTCTCCTCTTTTGCTTCTGTTCTCTTGGCCGATCCTCGTTCTTGAGAGGATTTAGTTGGCTTCTTGTTGTCAGGGTCTTTAGCTGATGCAGAGGTTTTCTGCTTCTGCTTCTGCTTCTCCCTTTTCTTCTCTTTCTTTGAGTAGTCTCCAGGGTCGAGGAATGGATCAGTCCTGTTCTCTCCATCATTGAAAGAATTGGACCGGTAATCATAGTCATTATCGGCTTCGATGTCATCGCCATTGTTGTCGTTCGTTCCAAAGAGAGAAAAAGAAGGGAAGGAGAACCGCTTTCTTCGGTTACCGGCAGGTTTTGTGGATTTCTCAGCTGCATCGTAAATATTATCTGTGCTATTTGTTGGCGAATAAGTATTGTGATTTGTTGCAAAGAAAGTGCCGGATGTACGAGGAGGTGGAGAACTAGATTGTCGTGGCTGTGGTTTGACAGTCTCGTAACCTGTAGGTTCATTGGATGTGAAGAATGGAAATGACCATCGTGATTTCTCGCTGGCTTCGGCTTTCTTGGCTTCTGTTTCTTCGTAAATTGGATTGTAGCGAGCATGAGAAGACGACGTGCGAGTGAAGGAGTAAGGTCGACGCATCTTGAAAGCTTGAGATGCGAATTGGAAGAGATGATGCAGATTGGAATACTATGATGAACCCGATTCCTTCAAAAGGTTACGGACATCTAGAGTGGTCGTCTTGAGGGATTGACTGCCATCAACTGGGGAACTCTCGCAATTGGATGCCCTTTTTGGACCGATTCAATCGAAATCCGAGATTCAATGGCGAAACGATAGTACCAGCAAGTTTTGGGAATCTAACGTGACGAATGTGAATTATAAGTTATTTCTGCTGCATTTATTCATTCAAACTCGATGCCCAGATTATGCCCCTCGTCATCGTCATCATATGATGATCATCGAAAAAATAACCCGAAGCGTTTCCCGTCATTATGCTCAATTTTCGAAACTTAGTTTTGATATGAGTTATTATAACAATTCATGCCAATGAAGTGCTCGCTTGGGGATCCCTCCAAAAATTGCCAGCAAAGTCAAACAAACTCGCATTGTGGCTGTGCAATTTTTCTTTTGTGATTTCCCTACCCCTCCAGGTTATACACTTTTGGAATTCAAACCCTGCTGATCTAAAGCATCCGAAGGTACCATTATGACAATGGTACCCTAATCAATGTTGAGATCCCCAAAGAACATTTAATTGATAAGATTGATACCCTGCATAGATCCAATAATGTTTCGAGATTTATTCCTTTAATCTTTTCGCTGGTCTTGAATCGTCCGGTAACCCACTCCTCTTTGTGCCAGGTAGACTTCCAGTTCGAATATCGTTATCATCCTGACTAACCCTCCTGTGCGGATATTCTGTTTTGACCCCCTCGAAGACGTTGGCACTAACTTTATCCCCTGTACTGAAAAATGGATGTGTTAATGCTGCTTGCGCTGTTAATCGTTTTTCAGGGTCATATTCAAGTAAGCTGCTCAATAGTTTGTACCCCTCACCACCTAGACTGGAATTCGATACTGGAACCGAGGTGGGGGATGAATTTATAGTTTGATAATACCACTTCTCCAAACTCGAGTATCCAGCTTTTGCATGTCCACTGGCTGAGAGAGTGGAAAGTTGTGAGTATTCCGGCATGTGTACCAGATGTGGCCATTTTTCCTTGGTTGGCAATCCCATTATATCGACAATCTTTTGCATCTGATTCCTCTGGAATGGTACCGTTTTCTTACTATCCATTTTCGCTTCTTCGCCTTTGAATATCGGTCTGAGGGAGAGGAGTTCCGCAAAAATGCACCCAATAGCCCACATATCGATGGCCGGAGTGTAATGCTTTGAACCTAGTAGGAGTTCCGGGGCTCGATACCATATCGTAACTACAACTTTGTCACCCGAGAAAAGAGAATGCAATGGTTTGTTGAAAAGTCGAGCAAGTCCCAAATCGCCAATTTTCACTTCCCCTGCAGAGGATACCATGATATTGGCAGGCTTGAGATCACGATGAAGTACCCAATTCGCATGAAGGTATTGGCAGCCATTGAGAAGTTGAAACATTATGGATTTCACTGTTGGAGCGGGAATGGGATGGCGAGTAGGCTGGGTATGATGATGGATAATCTGAAGAAGGTCATGTTCGGCATATTCAAACACCATGAAGATACACTTGTCTTCCAGAATAATCTCAATGAGTCGAATGACATTCATGTGACTCAACTCGGAACACAGTGCCATTTCCCGAACTGCTGATTGTGAAATACCCGTATATTGGATTTGTTCCCCTTCCTTATCTAGGATAGATTAGTATATATATGACAGTGCTGGTGTCAATTTGTTTGTATTTACCTGGTTTAAATTTCTTGATGGCGAATTCCCCAGGTCGTCCATCTCGCCCAACCGCTTTATAAACTCGTCCATATGTACCAGAGCTAATGAAACCAATGACTTTATATCGATCAATAACTCGAACTTTACTTTGGTATCCCAAGTTAGGATTGGCTGATCTTTCAGCTGTACCTGGGATTTGTCAGTTAGTTTTGTAAAGTCTAATACAAGTAGGATAACAACGAACTACTAGGGGTGTAAAACGGAGGAGGTCTTCTTGTGGGATACATATTGAATCGATATAAAGTAATTTGAAATAAAAAATCAAACGATAGAGGCAATGATTCGATATTTGATGAAGCAAGAGATCAGAGTTTTCAAACCATATTGGAAAGAGCTATTGAGGTGCCGATCAGAGATGAAGATTTTGATAGAATATGCCTCTGTTGATGAGGAAAGTAGCCAACGAAACGAAAAATAATAAATGTATTAAGTAATATCGTTTGAGAGATAAATAAAAAAAAGTCATATATCTGCATTACCTTCAAAAACAGCTTGAACAGATCTCTTTATTTGAGTTCTAGATGCGGAGATCGAGGATGGGCCGCCGGATGACGGTGGATTAGATGTCAGGCTCATTATTGTTATTGTGGATAACGCGTGTGCGTACGGCGGGGGCGGCGTACTGCGGCTTGGATTTGCTTGATTAGTATGCAGATTCAGTGGGCATCAAAATCTGTAAATCTCCCAACCAAGACAATCTTAGACAAGCTCGTATGTGGGCAAAACAAGGGGAATGGCAATAAAAAGATTTCAAATGCGCGTGTGAAGGTGGGTGTGAATAGCAGGTAGCGTAATACTGCTTTGCAGTAGTGCAGGTTCGGTAAGATGCAGTTGAGCGTAATTTAGATGCAGGTTGTAAGTACAGTCGGTTGCATCAAGCGTGTCAAAGAACCCCTTCACAATTAGCTTCGTATCGGGGAAGATGATCAAATTTGCCGCGAAAAAGGCTACCTGGTCGTACAATATGTGTGTAAGTCGATATGAGGTATAGTACGAGACGCGCTTGATATCAAAGTTCCAGAAAGGGAAAGTTGTGTTAAGGTCTTAGTAACAGGATGGAAGGACGAGACATATGTCGGCCGATCAAATTCACAAATCTCGAATAATAAGACGAGACGATTTCAGATGACCTAGACGAAAAGAATATGTAATTGTAATGTAGCTAATGCGATGTGATGTGTTGTGATATGGGAAACCCCGGGGCTGAGAATTGAATGATGATTGACAATGTCTGCGGTGATTCGATACAGCGATGATAGGGTCACACGGGATAGTTGTGCACCTGCGTCTTTGAACGGTTGATGTGTAACCCCCAAGTAACATTCAAAGATGGGGATCTGTAGGGCGAGATTCGGAGATAGCGGTCAGATGAGGTGACCTAAAGAGGGGAAGCCTTCTGAATCAACGGGTAAAGCCAAGTTAGATCTATACTAACTTGGGAGATGAAGGGCGATTTGACAGTTTTTGGTGTTTCGGAGGCGGTGCTGTAGGTGGATTGTCACTTGTAAGATGCAGATACCTTGTAAGCATTCGTTGTTATCGACAATTCCTTCCACGTTCTCATAGGTATTCGGAGTGTCCGTATATCCAACCGAAGAAATTGGGTTGTTCTTGTTTCGCAGGTCCTTATTATTGTAGAGTATCTTGTATCTTGTATCGTTCTCAGCGGGGTGCAGGAGCATGCACCAACAAGTTGGATAATGAGAATGCAGAAATGGGGGGGGGGGGAGGTGGAACGGTGTAGGGTTTTGAAAGGGTCGTAGACTGATCTACTGGGAAGCAGGTATTGATTGATGCTATACAGAAGTCTTACTAGTATCGGATTCAAAGGATCAAACAGAATTGGTAGAAAACTAGTAGCTCAAGTGAGAAAGAGGAGAACGAACACCTACAACTGTATACCAACTATCAACTGTGAAGGTACCTAGGTACTTAGTACTCGTAGATAGCGTTCACATCAAAATATCAAAACATCAATCCTTATCGATAATGTCTACTTAGCGAGCCTAGGTATGTAGCCGCGACCAACACAGCTACCTGCATAATTACACAAATAAAGTTCATAACTCCCGAGGTCCTCATGACGTTTGTTTAGGTACTGCTTCTCTACCGACACTTGACAGCAAACCACAATGTAACACAAAGCTCCTGATTCATAAACTATCGAGCCAACGCAAACTACTACTAGCATTCCAGACCTGATAAGGGTTAAATTTATCAGGTCATATAGTATATACTTTTAACAAACTTCACAAGCCTCACCATTCATTTGCAACGCATGAATTATTCTCCTTAACTTCTCATACATTTTGGACTGAGTTCGATATGGCCTCAGGAGGCATGAGACAATGTATTCAGGATATCACTCCCTATCTACTTTTTCTCATATTTATCTCAACCCTTGGACCTCTACAATTTGGCTTTCATTTGGTATGTAATATCATTCCTTTCATGCTGATGATGGAAACTAGCACATAGCACATATTCACACATACCGTCATATACTATCTATCACTTCTACGAACAATAGCTAACCTAATTCCTTCAGTCTGAATTAAATGCTCCGCAAGATGTTATTACATGCAAGAAACAAAGTCACGTCGAATCAACTGTTCGTACCGGACTTCCACAATGTATCCCTATGACCGAAGCCGAATTTGCCGCTCTTTCGTCTCTCTTCGTCTTAGGTGGATTATCAGGAGCACTGGGTTGTGGCGCCGTGTCGACAAGTTATGGAAGATTGTTCGCCATGAGAATTACAAGTGTTTGTTTCATACTAGGATCAATCTTGGAAATTTTCGCCGGCACAGTTCCAATGATGTCTATTGGCCGTTTCTTCTCAGGTATTGGTGCTGGAGCGTCGACTGTCGTTGTGCCAATCTATATTTCAGAAGTTGCACCGCCTAAAGAAAGGGGATTATTTGGATCCATGACACAAATTACCACGAATGTAGGAATCCTACTTACTCAGGTTCTGGGTTATTATCTAAGTAAAGGATCGAAGTGGAGAATCATACTGGCAGCTGGAGCTGGACTTGGATTGTTACAAGGAGTTGGGCTGCTATTCATCCCGGAAAGCCCGACATGGCTTGCCGCACATAAAGACACACAAACAGCGACGAGAACCCTCCAGCGAATTAGAGGACATGGCTATTCCATTGATGAAGAGATTCAACACTGGGACATTAAGTCATCCGAAGAGGAAGAAGAGCGTCTTTTACTCGACCCAGACCTGACTAGAAGGGACTCTGTTGCTAGCAAGTCATCCTCACAGAAATCCATTCCTAATGTTGGATTCTTTCAAGTCATTAAAGATCCCTTCTACCAACCTGCAGTCGTTGCCGTCATTGGTATCATGTTTGCTCAACAACTTTGTGGCATCAACAGTATCATCATGTATTCCGTGTCACTCTTGTCTGGCCTTCTCCCCGTCTCTTCATCTATCATTACGATTCTTATTTCGGTAGTTAATCTCGTGGCGACTGTCGCATGTGCTCCATTAGCCGATAAAATTGGTCGAAAAGCATGCCTTCTCCTTTCCATAACTGGTATGGGCACCATGTCTCTTTCATTGGCATTATCCCTTCGTTGGGAAATCAAGATTCTCTCTGCAATTTCAGTCATACTATTCGTGACATTTTTCGCCACAGGTCTTGGTCCTGTTCCTTTCATGATGGCATCAGAGTTTGTCGGTCCAGAGGCTGTGGGTGCGACGCAAAGTGTAGGTTTAGCAGCCAATTATCTTGCTACTTTTCTAGTAGCCCAATTTTTCCCCATAGTCAACTCGAGCTTGAACAAAGCTCTAGGGGGTGTGGGATGGGCGTACTTTATATTTGCAGCGTTGGCAGTACTGTGCGGAATATTTGTTAGTTGGAAGGTTCCCGAGACTAGAGGCAAGAAGGATGCCGATGAAGTCTGGGGAAGGCTGAGAAGAGTTGATTGAATTAGAATGACGAGCTCTCTGTGTAGGATACACATCATGATATCACAATTAGCTCGGCGTTAGGTGTTGATATTTTCTACCATATACTCACACTTTATTTTCAAGAGGAAGCTGTATTGTATAGTTGGTGTCAGACTTATAATCACTCATCATTTATTATTCTCTGCTTGATGTTTCGATTTCCATCACAACTTCTTTGGAGACATCACCAAGTGATTTGATTTTCTCATCAATATCACCAACCTCATCCCTCTTTTCGATGCTTCAAAATTCTTCGTTATTACTTCACCTTGTGCCCAATTTCCAAGTCAAACATTTGTCAAAAAGACTTTGAGTATATGTAAATTCAACCCAAATCAACTTCAATGTGATATCAGGGTCTTATGATGTTTCATTTACATGTCTTGAATGTCCAAAGCGGGGTATTCATGTATTTCATGTATTCCAATTCTCGAATGGTAGCTTCAAGCACCACGCCTGATAGCCTTCAAGAATATTCTATCCACTCAGGCTAAATGTCATTGAGAACCTGCATATCTTCACGTCTGCAAAGTTTGATATTGACAGTCTCTGATTGAACTGTTCGTACCAATTGTGCTGTAATTTTGTTTCAAAAACCGCCCCAAAAAATGGCATGCTCATAAACCATGCTCGGAGCACACATCCTCGCCTCAGCTTATCGTGACTATCCAGCTCAACGGTTTCTTCATTACGAGACAATGATCAAGAGCTTCCTTCTCCCCACTTTCTTGCCAAAGCCGCCACATCTACAACCCTAGAATGAATAGTGCTAATAAGATCAATCACCATGCAATCTATCATGAGCTCCAGTGTCTTAATTTCATACGTCCGAAGGACGCAGATCGCGAAACTCAACACCCGTTCTAGTCCAGAAATGGTATAAATTGCCGTCGTCAAATCTAGTGTGAATACTCAAGTTTAACGCAGCACCTATATATTACTCAGACTGCATGAAAGCAGTCCCAGGACCATAGAATTCTGTCCTACAAGTGAATTTTGCTGAACTTTTAGTGGTGTAAATCAGCAGAATTCCCCAAAAAGCCCATAGTACACCGACTCAATCGACAACGTAGGCTCGCCGTCAACCATCTTCCCAATGTTATAGGCAGTGGGAGTATTGGACCAATTGGCCAGACCTCGTAGTGGTAACATGCGACGGGGTAGCATATTCATTAAGGAATTTCATTTCAGGCGGTCTGATAAATGCTTGGAGGTTGAATGAAACGGAAAGTCGCCAGATCATTTAGTGTCGAAGTAAGAACTGGGATTCAAGGAGTGGAAGACAAAATAGAAGAGAATGTCATTTTGAAGGAATGTAGACTTAGATAGAGTGCGAAAGTTAATCTGTAAGCCCAAATTAAAGATCTAGGTCTAGAGGTCGGACACGAATAGAAATCTCATGCGTAGTTGTTCCCAATATATATCAGCTGAAAACCTGCTTCGATTGCACACCAGAATAGGTTTTCGCGGACCTCGAACTTTTTGGTTTATAATTAAAAACCTCTTGGGGTTTTGCATACGCTCCGACGTTCAAGTAGTTTGTATTATGAAAAGATTCTAGGATATACAAAGTTCGAGTCAATGAAATGTCAGAATGGACAAAGTGACGTGAAGGATTGGAGACTCAATGTGTAATCAAAGAATAGAGAAGGATATATTGCACACGAAAGTAGTGAGAAATATAGTTCCTGGAGATATTATCATATGTCTGTACAACCACATTGCCAGAGTTCCTTCCATAGTCCTTCCAATTGATGATATATACTAGGCATTGTTGGAAAGCAGGTCTTGAAGGAAGCACTTTCGATTAGTGAGAACCGTTATCTAAAAATCATTGAACCGCTGCTCCATGTCGGATCCAAGCGGGCTTCACAAAGATGATGAAGTGATGCTCTTATTTTGACAGGTAACTAAGTCACATCAAAATAAGAAGTTGTCTGTTTCACTAATATATCCAGACACAAAAAGCAGTTTTGATTCCGTATGATAGAAGAAAGGCTAGCCCACGCAATGCATTCATATTCATCAATGACTCAATCCACCATAAAACTCCTCTCATCTACTCCTATCTAGGCCCCAACTTTTCCAATACTCTTGTGCCTTGCTCCTCCCATTCTTGCTTTGTAATCCACATGTTCTCTTTATCAGCCATAATATTTGCCAACACTGCACCTCCCAAGAAAACCATATGCCTCCTCCTAGGAGGATCTTCAATTCGGACCTTGAACTTATTTAAGCGTTCAGGATCTCCACCGAGAACTCTTGTTAACCACAATTGTTTTAATTCTTTTTCGAGTCGTGATGGCAGACCAGGATACATAGATGAACCACCAGATAGGACGATAGCTTTGAAAAGAGAGGATCGCACATCGACATCTGCAGCTTGAATGGTGTTGAAAAGGAATTCGGCAATACCGGGTTGTTCAACATCGACGAGATGAGGTTGGAAGAGGCATTCAGGAGCTTCGAAACGCTCGCTTCCAACCCGGATCACACGCCCATCAGGTAGAGTGTAACTTTCAACCAATACAGTTGTATCTTCACTCAAGCGTTGATCCAACTCAAGATCGTAAGAAACATAGCAAAGCTTCTCCTTAATTTGTCGAACGGTTTCGAAATCCGCTGTTCTGTTCAAAGCATATCCGCGACGTAATAGGAGAGCAATTAAGTTTCGTGTAACATCTCGACCGGCGACATCAAGACGACGAGTAAGATGGTTGAGAACAACTGATTCGTAAACCGGTACAATGTGCGTAACTCCGTCTCCAGAATCAACCACAACTCCAGAACTGAGACCTATTGACAATCAGTACACATAATGAATATCCTCCATACTGCACACCGCCCGTCGCGCAATTGAGAGAATGAAAGTACCTTGTGCATATAGAGCCAAAACAGCTTGAATAGCCACGTAAACTCCTCCAA
This sequence comes from Botrytis fragariae, assembly GCF_013461495.1. Classification (NCBI taxonomy): domain Eukaryota; kingdom Fungi; phylum Ascomycota; class Leotiomycetes; order Helotiales; family Sclerotiniaceae; genus Botrytis; species Botrytis fragariae. The sequence goes on along the minus strand of NW_023500991.1, from coordinate 49,186 downwards.
ATTGATACCTCTCAAACATGACTTCGCACATTTGTTCTCTGTTCTTTAAGGGGTTCATCGGTGGTTCCGTCAAGAGAATCTTCCGTCCAGTAGGATCGACCTTCATTTTCTCGTAGAATGTATAATCCCAAAGGTGTTGCATATCATCCCATTTCTTGACAATACCATTTTCCATAGGATATGAGACTTGAAGCATTGTCCTCGCTGCGGCAGCTTCATCACCACACATGATGTCCTTGATGACCATGCCATCATCACCCTTTTCTTCGGATCGCAAGATTGGTCGACCGACAATAGAAGGATATTGAAACTCTGGGAAATTCTAAAATTACAAAAAGTTAATTCTGAGGCACTTAGATAGCTTCAATCATTAACAGTCCAAAGTGCCACATACCTGAGCTGCATATCCGACTTTCAGGAAACCAGTTCCTCCATCGAGGACTATGCGATTGTTGTCAGTATGGATAATCAAAAGAGGAAAATAACTTTGGTATACCTATTGGTGGTTCTGCCATAATTCCAGACTGTGGCAGATCAAATTGTAGTAGAATCTATGTATGATATGGTTAGAGTTGTGGTGTAGCTGGTTGGTGATTCTGACGACGCTGCGGTTGAGGTCGGAATGTATGGCCGTAACGAGGCTTAAGCTTCCCCGCCGAACCCGCTTCACTTCACGAAGCTGGTGATTGGAGAAAGTCCACTTTCGAAATGTAAATAAAACATTGCAACTAAGTGAACAAACTCTTGATTTTTTTTCTGATTCTAATTTATACATCATCTACCCTTGAGCTCGTCAAAAAGGCACATAAGGTAGTAGATATTTCACCCAAATCCTACCTGCAGGCTGCGCCATAATTATTCGTACAAATAACTCGAGGGATAACCCACTCTTGTCACCAATATGACTACCGATATCAAACCCAAGAAACTTACAGACAGAAAGCTTCTCATCATAAATCCAAACTCTTCGAAGTCTATGACCGAGGGCCTGCAAACTTTACTTTCTACAATAAGTGATTCCTCTCAGGTTCAAATCTCATTTTACACAGCTCAACTGCCAAGTCCTCCGTCCATCAACAACGAGGAGGATGCAATCCTTTCTACCCAAGTTGTTCTTTCGGACCTTGCATCGACTCTTGATCAATATGATGCATTTCTTGTAGCCTGTTACAGTGTTCATCCATTGGTTACGGAACTCAAGAAAAGAGTGAGGCCAAACGTACACGTGACGGGGATTTTTGAGGCCAGTGTCATGATGTCTTTGGGATTGTTGACGCAGGGCAACGGAAAGAGATTGGGTGATAATGAAAGTAACAAGGAAGGATTTGGAATTTTGAGTACTGGAAAATACTGGGAAGAAGTGTTGGGGGCAGGTGTGAGAGATTTCTTGGGGACTCAAAAGGGAGAACATTGTGAAAGATTTAAAGGAGTAGAGACTACGGGTCTCACTGCTGGCGAGCTTCATAGTGTCGATAGTGAGATTGTCGGTGCCAGAATGAAGGAAGCGGTGAAAAGATTAGTTGGAAAAAGAGATTGTTCCATCGTTTGCCTAGGGTGTGCAGGAATGGCTGGAATGGACGACATGGTCCGAGAAGCACTCGTGGAAGAATTGGGATCAGAGGATGCCAACCGAGTATATATTGTTGACGGCGTCAAAGCTGGTGTTGTATACCTGGAGGCAAATTTGAAGGCATTGCCTAATGGAAGTGGCTAATAAACACTAACTCCCCGAAACAGATAGCATCGAGACCGCACTCTTGTAATTGACTTAACTTGACAGCAAATTGATCATTCCCACAAAATTGATGTGACTTACTTCGGACTGTGAGACTGGCGAGAAGAAAGAATCACAGTAAACCCATTCTGGCTTTAGTGCAGTAATCACGGTGGAGTGATGCGATCACGAAGGTGTATGGTAAATCTTAAAGAACCCGATCAAATGATCAAGCTTTTGGATAAGACGGCCCTGAGCCAGCCGTCATTTTCTCGAACTAGCTTTGGTGAGTATGTTTTCTCCAAAGGCGTAGATACTCCTGTGGGTCGTAGGCCTGCATGGGATGTCTAACCAGACATCATGGCGAGTTACCTGCTAATTGTAATATGCTATGCTGACTCACTAGCAGGATGAATAGTAGGTATGCTCGAGAGAGAGGGAAGGTGATCCATGAAGGGGCCAATCAGTAGATAGGTTCGCGCAAAGTGAACGGTGATCCAGATTCCCTCGTCTTGTGCTATATAGCCTGGGATGCATTACTGGAAAGAAATTGACATGTATATGATACACCAAGACTACTTTTTGTGATAAAAAGCCAACGTGCCTGTTTACAATCTCATAGCCGGCGCTCAGAATCATATCAACATATCCATTGTAAACATCATAAAAAAACATCAATATGTACAGACATACATATATAATGCGATACTTGTATTCATACGTACCTACGAATACTACGAGTCCATGTGAATCTGACCCCCAGGTGATGAAGTCGATTCCTAGATAGTCAGTTCATAAACGCTTCAGGTGGGGTTTCCATGATCTGCAAGCAAAGCCTCGTGCCTATGGCAAGTATCAATACACCCCAGCTCAAAGCGCAGAGCTGTAACATAGTCCCAAGAAAAGTGTGATACCCTGAATGTCAATCTGAAGAACTCAGGAAGAACCCACCGAGGCGCCGATGTGAGAATGCTTGAATTACAAGCCAAACCTCATGTATATCAGGACCTCCAAAAGAGACATTTATAGCCATGCAATATATTTCTCCAGAATCTGTGGAGCAAAAGACTCCCTTTTCACCATGCTTGGTCCATACCGATATCATGCAAACTTGTATTCCATTCCATGCCGTATGTACACATCCATTGATTCATGATCGACCCTCCCATATCAATTGCTTCTTGCACCATCCTTAGCCTCCCTCAATTCGTCCATCTTTGCAACTCTTTTTTTAAATTCATCGTATTGGCATTTTTCGTAGGAATGTCTCTCTTGCTGTTTCAAGAAATTCGGAAAGTCAGCCTTGTTCTTGATACCCCAGTACTCCTGGAATGACCCGCAAACCCACCTCACACTTCCATGGAAGATAATACTCCTCCTGCCGACAACGATTAAGGGGAATCAATAGACCGGCGCATCCATCACGATATGCGATAGGTAATCGGGCTTCGCTCATTTGTTCCCGGGTTGCGCCTGAACCGGGTATCAGCTTCCGTCTTTAACAAAGTAGGATATAGAGGGGCAAGGAAACCTACTTGTAGATGGGGTACCAGAAAGTCCAATGGCGGACTTCACAGCTTCAGTTACTGTCATGATTGCGTTTGGATATGTAGTGATGAGGATTTTGGATGCTTGGGTATTGAGGGGGATTTGGAAGTAAGGTCAACAGAACTCACGCTAATAATTTAAGCTTAGTAAGCCATCCGTCCACATTGATTTTGTTTCCCTTCAATTTATTCAAGAAGTGCTTCAATCATATCATTGTCATTTCATCAAGCATGTATTCATGATTCAATCTGTTTTCTTTCAGATCCATCTTCCTGAGAAGTCTTGGGAATCGACTTTTGAAAGGTTATTGATGGTGACGACTTGCGTCACATTTTATCCCCGTATAAAATTCACATCTGGCTCACAGATTCCCAGACTATTCTCAATTTTCAAGCCATTGAGTTGTGAAGTTTCTTCAAATACGGAGTTATAAGAGTATTTTTTTCTTCGAATGGAGACATTATCATGGTAGAAAGGAGTCATCTTCGCGTCTAAGAGTGTGCTATACCCTAAATCTTCATCAAGTGTTAGGGTACTCCCTCATCATCACAATTTGTCTCAAGTGCTGGGGTTCCAAGTTGAACAGTCCGCATTTTTCAATAAAAGAACTAGTCGATTAAGTGTACCAAGTCGGTTCGGGGATCTCTCCTAACAATGACCACCTTCCAAGTTCCCTCTTCTTATAAGCAACAGGGTCATGAAGACTATGCGTCCTAATATCACGCCAAAATCGATCCAGTCCAACGTTCCTACTAGTCGCTCTTGCTCCAGTCATTTCAAATACTCCACTTGTCACATTTAGTCCAACGTCAGTAGCTACAACCTTGACAGCTGCAACAGCTTCTGCCAATTCACCACGTTCTCGTGCAGAAACTGATCGTTCGTCTTGATGTTTCGCATATATGTTTGTCAACTTCTTACCCACAGAATCCGCTAAAGCTACAACTGCCGATAGATGTGCGTGAAATGTGCCATATCGCTCAAGAATGTACCACTCCTCTGTTGGACTGTCTTTGTTATCTCCGCCGAAAGGCCACGCGCGCGTATAAGTCGTTGTGTACTTGGCTGCTGCTTCGACAGCTCCAAGAGAGATTCCGATATAGAAGTTTGCGAAAACCAATTGAATGGTGGGAAGTAGTAGGGTTGCGAAAGGGACAGTAAGGATTTGAGGTAGTGGTTCCTTGGTTTGAGCATTCCAGCCTAATGCATCTTCCCAGGGAACCCTAACATTTTCAATCTTGACGCTACCAGACTCAGTGAGTCTTAATCCAATGTTATTCCAATTGTGCTATTAATATATTAATGTCAGCTGCTAAAGCAAGACTTTCATCGATATTCCTACTTACGGCAAATTGAATTCCAGGTTGTCTAGTCGGCACCGCAGCAAAGATATGCTTCCCAGTTCCCTCTAACACACCTTCAAGAATTGTTATGTCAGAGACAACTCCACCAGTGTTGAAGTGCTTTTGTCCATTGAACACAATGTGATCACCATCTGATTTGATACTCAAATCTGAATTTCTTGGGTTAACGGCACCTGTTTGATAGTGTCAGTGTATTCTCTGAACTTTGATATGACTTTAATTACCTCCCATGAAATAATTATTTTCAATTATCTCCTTTTGTAATCGATCTTTCTGCTCATCTGTTCCCACAACATTTGCCGTTGTCGACCAAAGCAAGTGATATCCAAGTAGCATACCCAATGATCCATCACCTTTCGCAACTTCTCTTATAACTTTGTATCCGATATCCCATGATTGACCACCGCCACCATATTTTTTTGGACCCAAAACTTTTAACAGTCCTGACGATTTTAATAATGTCACTTCACCGCGAGGAGATTTATTGTCAATATCTCTCTTTGCAGCGTCTTTTGAAAAGATTTGGGAAATCTCTGTTGCTCGTGAAAGCCATTCTTCTTCATTTTGAGGTACGGCAGATTGAAATTTTTGATGATATTCTGAATAGAGATTATCCTCAGAACTTGATGTACTTGGGGCGGTCATTTTTCTCAAAAAAATGTATTTAAGAAATGGAGGATTCAGGAACAGATACAGCGGAAGAAGTGATTAAGTGGTGCGGGGTATTTTAATCAATCTCATTTTCAGCTCTCGAGTTGATTTTACTTTAACCTTTTTGAATGTTGTATATGTAATTACGCATACATAACTCGGATGTCGTGATTATCTCCCATAATGCAGATCATTGGATAATCTGCATCCCGCGTTATTTTTGGACGTGGTTCGATTGATGGGGTTGATTCACCTGAGGCACGGAAGCAATTTTCCCCACAGTAGAAATGTTACGCCATGAAGCTATTGAGATGTCGTGATACTTGTGCAATATTTCAAATTAAGTAGAGATAAAAATCTGATTTTTCGAGTTTTGACTTAAATCTTCATGCCCGTGCAATAGTTTATGCCAGTATTATCTGTCCTGCATGAGTAAATGTGCTCATTCTGTGAGGATATTGCAGAATCTGCAAAGTTACACTAGTCATGCTAGTTCGGAAGCCCCATGTAGTGCGTCTAAAATTCTACTCGAATGATAAAAGCACTGCCCTTCATTATTCAAATTTATTCTGATGAAGATGGACATGTCTCTTTTCCGTTTCAGCGCGTCAATGAGCTGTAGATAACTACTCCCCGTGGTTTACTGCAGTCATAATTGTGCTTAATACCGTATCTTTAACATGAGATTAAATCAGTACGTAAGTTCAAGACGACGGAAATTTGTTATACTTCCATTCCTGACTTGGTCTCGATGAGCCACTCTTGCAGAGATTGGTAATAGGCACTCGCACCCTATAGACATGTCGTAGGTCGACTACCTGTCAAAATACAAAGGTGTATCTGGGTCAACCCGGCGTATGCCCAAACCTGGCAGACGCAGACTATATCGTGAGTATGTTAAGCAGGGTCACACAAGATTGTAGAGTGCAGGCTCTTGCGCGGTAAAACCTACAGCCGTCGCTACACTATGAATTTCTGATCACGGAGAATTCCTTCCTCTGAAGTTGCGAAGTTGCGAAGTTGCGAGCAGATAATTTTGCTCTCTGGTATGGGAATCAGGCAATTCGAAGCAGATGTGGACTTTGGAACGCCACACACCACGCAGAGAACGGTGCGTGTTGGCTCTACGAGTGTGGATGAGTGTCTTACCAGCTCGCTGTTTTGACAGGCGATGCACCTCATCCGAGCTCCGATGGTCAACATTGAAACTTAAAGTATTCGGGACAGTGAGGTACCTGGCTCAATATTAACCTGCGCCAATTTCAGGAGTACTTCTCATTTCATTTTTTTGGTGGATCATCACGACCCATTCTTTCTGGGGCATTGAATAGATGCCTCACTCTCTTGTAATGTTGCGTACTCTGAGATACAACTAGCAAGATGAAATCAAGCTCATGGGATCTTATAAGCTCATTGCAGTTTCATGATAGTATAATTTAAGGTTGTATCGAGCTGGTAAAATGTGATCAAAATTTGGATACATCACAGGAATCGGCTCTACTCTCATTCATTCCTTGGTGATTTTTTGAGATATGGAAACATTATAGCATTCATATAAAACAAACTTGAACTGCGACGGCCTTGAACTGCGACGGCCTTGAACTGCGACGGCCTTGAGCTTTGTAAGACCTCCACCTTTGGTATATTAAAACCTAAACTTCCCTGACCTTGGTAGCAACAGTTCTGTCCACCGAATGCCTGTCCTCGGGTCATCCCAGAGTCATACAACTATCAAGATTCCGGAAGGAACCTCGTATTTTGAACACAATATTTTTGAATGTCTACCGGAAGTTGCCTCTGATAAAGGACCTGACACCAGCTCCCCAACTACTGTTCAAACAACTCCTTCCTAGTTTCCCTTTCAACCTTCCACACTCTCTTCTTTTGTCCTCTCATGAGTGCATCATATTCGATACACATGGCGAGGGCACTCACTTATGTTTTTATTCAGGATTGTGTTAGCAACTTCACCAATCTTAAGCCCGTCATACCTCGGGGCTTCCTCAGAGATGAGATCAACATCTCTCCACCCTAAGTAGCCTGCTCAATGTGGAATGCCATCTGCTCTAAGCTTTGCCTCTTAATCCCCGCGTACTGTTCAATAATATAATTGATTAAAGTTTAATGAAATAGTTGGGCAAGTGTAGAATGGTTACAATATTTTACGACAGAGCCCAATTCGGCACATGTATAGACATAAAGAGTTGTAACTTGCAGTTTCTGGCTTTATAATTCTTAAAAAGGGGTAGAGTGAGCCTGCCACCAAGTATCAAGCACCGATTGATCTTACATATGAAATACTACTGTTTACTTGCGCCAATCAAACTTCATCTCATTGAAGTACTCTAAATATTATTATCCATTCAAACTGTCGAATGTGAGGCCAATGCATAGAATAGCAATACTAATGAGGTTTTGAATTAGAAAGTATGCCCTCGCCATCATTTTCTCTACCCACCTTTAGGCAGGAGCTAGGTGATGATGTCGACGACAATTCTGCTCACGATTTTGAAGGATTCTTTGATAATGTCAGAACCCATGCTGAAGGAGGTTCGAGGCTTCTTATCGTTTCCAGTATTGCTTGGACAATCACGACAACTATCCTTCCTGCTTTATCTTGCTTTATCTTGCTTAGATTTCCCCCAGACGAACCAATTTTAAGTGTCCAGAAATTCTGATAATCATGGGCTTAATGTGGATCTTCCAAGCGTGTTGAAAATTTGACGTGAAGTTTACTCTACAGATAAGAATCAGCATATTGAGGTGATGTGGAAATAGTTGATGAGTGGGAGATTACTCAAGTGTAAACGAAATACATTTCAAACTAAGGGATGGTGCGTTATCGCTAGGACTGACGTGGGCTAGGTTGGACGTCTTGACGATCAGCTTCCCATTGCGATGAAATGGGTAGCAATCCAAGGGTTGATCCGACCTGGTGCCGCGTGCAGGGAGGACCACAATGCATACATCTGATTATCCATTATGTGACGTAAATCCGAGTTGTTGGATATACTTCAGATCTCTTAGCTAAATTCAGATTTCGGGATGAGACATTGATCCTCGAATCGATGCAGCCATACTTATCATACTTACGAATATCATCCCGTATCAAAGAAGCCCTATCATCATTTATATCTCAGATAAAGTATTAAATCAAATTTCATATACCAAAAATGAGCTGGGAGTGGTCTTTAGTCATGACTGTAGCTTCAATTCGTGAGAAGAGTGAACGACTCTCGTGTTGAGAAAGTGATGGAAATTCTCTCAAGTCATCTCATTCCAAGATAAAATCAAATGAGCAACAAACGGATCAAACCACAAACTCACACTTTATTTTCCTCATTTATATTTAGTGATCATTGCCCTTTACATCTGAAATCCTTTAACGAGTTCAAGTTCACCTATTTACTACTTAACTTAAGCCATCAAGCAGGAGGCGTCGCCGCCAAAATATGCCTAGGCGTGTGCTACTCAAGCATATATCCGATAACACATCTCGGTATCCCCACGAAACCGATTGGCTATTCTGAATTCTGCGATGAAGCTAACCTGATCTTTCCACACTAATTATAGCCTATATATCAACCTATAGAATATTACTCACGGCCCCCACAAAATTCTAGGCCTTTGTTTCGACTCATCATCCAATAGCTGTGGGTGGGTGGGGCAGAAAACAACATCCTTCCCCGCATTGTCTAAGCCATTTACATCACGCGTAACGCTGTAAGAAATTATAAGAGTCGACTATTTTATCGAGCATTCCTCTTTCACGATTATCTACATTGATTTCAAGACGAAATATTCATTTTCATATAACCCAACATACAGAACAGAATGAAGGCGTCAGAGCGAGCAATATGCAAAGTTCGATTACCAGTCTATGAAGAGAATTGCAAAGAGCTCGATCCCAGTCGTCAATCCAACTTGAGGTTAAAATGGGCACATTCGATACATAAGCTATTCTTCACAGATGAAAAGGCTAGCGATCGTAATAACGTCCGCAATTTTGATTTCCAATTAAATGTCGACGGGTCTGTGGAGAATCGTTTCCAGAACCAACCAGCTTCATTGATGACAACGATGCAGTATCCAACACGCTACCAGCTTCCGGAAGCTATTTCAGACAGACTTAATACCACCGAAGAAAGAGTCGCGCGTGCAGAACTCTTCGCATTAGGTAGTATTTTATACGAAGTTATCTTAGGCCACCAGCTTTTCCATGAAGTAGATGAAGGTCTAGATAACGGCAGGGAAATCCAGAGGCTCATTGCTATAGGAAGCTTTCCCGAAGATCTTTGGAACCTACCAATCACTCCAAAGATCCTAGGATGCTTGTGTCCAGGGTTCATACAAGAAATGTTAAGTCTACGCAAGAAAGGTTCGTTGCTCATTTTTATTCGTGTTGTATGCCTACATAATATTGTCCTCGCTCCTATTTGATCTCTTACATAACCTTTGTGTCCATTTTATACGATATACTTGTCTAACCTTTATTTCTGTTATTTCCCAAGTAGGAATCGGAAGCTATATTAAAAATCATCCTTACCGATTTGGGTTCCAAGTTCTAGGTGGGGCTGTTACCATTGCGTCCGTCGTCGCAGTACCAGTCCTTGGAGCAGTTGGATTTTCAGCTGCAGGCCCTATTGCTGGCTCCACAGCAGCAGCTTGGCAATCTAGTATGGGCCTTGTCGAAGCAGGTAGTATTTTTGCGTGGTGTCAAAGTGCCGCTATGGGAGGTGCTGCTGTAGGTGGAATCATCGGTGCCGGTGTGGGTGGGGCAGGAATTTTGGCTGGCGCTTCTAGCCTGGGTGCACTGGATGGGGCAGATTTTGATAATCCTGAACTCAAAAAGAGGTTTCTGATAGCTTGGAATCATGAAATGAGAGCAGAGTAGAAGGAGAAGCATGTAGGACGGCTCCAGTGTGAAACAAACGAAGGTGAAGAGAGTCAAAGTTAAGCTTGAACTGAGAACAATGTCGTTTTTGGTGAGAATTTATCAAGAGAATTGTTAGGCTTTCAGATCTACGTATCTTGTATCTCGAACAATACAATCTGCTGCACTTTTTTAACCCCAATCTTCCAGTTTGATATGATGTTTGATAACCAAGTCTAGTGAGCAGGTGCGCCTTCTTTCTCAACTAAAATCCGCACCATGATAATTACAGGCATCGAACTCTTGTACCAGATACGGCCAATTAGTTTAACACTGATTCAATGTCGTCCAAAGGAACTCTTCACACGCAAGGGTCAACAGTCTCCGACGCTATCTCAACTGTCATATGTGTACTATCAAACTTGTGTCTCGTTCTGTATTTCGGATTTGCAATTATTTTAGCCCGAGATCTTCAAGGCCCCTCATCTTGATAACCCATTGTTCAGATGTTGAATTAAAATCCCATTTCATCAATTCACCACCAGCAGTGCTCTTACATTACATCTTGTCATCATCAGAATTGGCAGGTCATATTGCTGAACGTTGTTGAGGAATATTTGAAGAAGATCTCATTAGTTTGATGATCGAATCTAATTGAAAATCTAAAACGAAGCCAATATTCAGATGGAGTTCATCAATTAAAGCTCTTCGTCGTTGAAATGCAGTCCAGACTGTTGAAGACCTTCGAACAAGCAAGCCACAGGCTCCTCGAACCAACGAATGACATAGACGGTCATCTTTGTCAGAGGCATTAGTGCTCAATCAAATGGTCTAGATATCTTTGAAGTACTTCATCTCGAATCTGATTATTGACTCATTGCAATGCATTCGTGGCCAAGCATGATCCGGGTCCTTCAAGTCTTTGCGTACTCAAGAGTCGATGCAACCGCATCAGGATTATCTATAAAAGGGACATAAACAAGTCGCGGAGATACCTGAGAATTATTGATGCACCTATTATATGTCATCTATATTCATCAATTTCATTGGAAGACATTCCTGATCGGGGACAATCTTCAAATGCAGAAAGTCGATCTCGTATCAGAGGCATTCAAGAAACATCTTCAAATTATCGCAATGGAGAAAAACTGTTATCTCATTTGCTGATCTAGAGCTGATTGAAACCTATTTGCTATTGGCTTTTCAGCCTCGAGTTTTATCGTGTTTCATACCAAATTCGCGATGAGTGCAACTCCCAACTGTCTCACACTTGTTGACATTGGTACACTACTAAGAAATTATCCCATTAACAAACATTATCCCAAATTTCTGAGACTTGATGACAGTTAAAGTTGATGCTTAATTTCATTCCTGCGCTTTGCAATCAACCTAGTCCATCTCAACTTTGCGGTAATTCGAGTTCATGATTTCCCACATGAACTGGACCTGGAATAGCCGCAAGCATATATTATCTCATCATCTGAGTAGTTGTAGACCACTAAATTTGATGTCCTCCGTCTATTCCTGGCTACGAATTGAAGCGCAAATCCTTTCTTCGTGTGGTAATCCGAACATTTGGAATTGATGCAAATCAAGCTTGGGATATTTAAACTGGATTACCGCATTCACGGGAAATTTTGGTGTCATACGGATACCTAAAGGGACCTGGGATTGGTGTTTTTTTACTTCATCCAGGCTTTTTATTGATGCCATAATATTTTCTCGTGTCGACATCAAGCAGGAAATCATGATAACCTGAGCCCTAGAACACGAAACGAGAATTGTCCCAGCAGAAAACCATTACCGGATTATGTTGCAGCCTTCTATTCGATAGATAATATATAGCCGAAAAGTCTCCACTAGAATTGTCGTTTCATCGCACTACCATCCAATCACAGTGCTGCGATATCATCTTCAATTCATGGAAGATGATATCAGCGCTAGTATCAAAGTAGACGGTTTACATGCCCCATTTAAAAGAGTGCCTAGATCAGCGGCTTCTACAAGTATCGCATCCAAGCAGTCATTACACATCAATCCCACCATGGCGTCCGCGAACACCAAACCTAAGTTAATAACGCAAACAAAAAGAGAGTCGAAGCCCGTCACCGTCTGCTTTGGCTGTCCCGAGCAGGCCTACATAGAATTTACAGTACCCTCCTCGTTCGCGAACGTAAAGAGCATCACATTTAAAACCACATCACACGATCAAGGTAAGATAACAAGAGAGCCTGATTTGGCGTCGAGCCCAAAAATTCAGATGCCAATTAATTGACAACAACGTATCTAAGGCTTCAGCGGCGTCGAAGATCAATATCGCGGTACCTATGAGCAATGCTGCAGTTTCTTTGACGGCGTTATCACTACTCCTGAAGGCCATACTCGCAAGCGCGGGCTGATCTGCACAAACAGACATGCTATGATTGAACCCTTTACGCATGTGTGTACGTGGCCAGATGCGGAAAACGAGGAATTCCTTACGCAGGTGTTGCAGGAGATGAGAGAAAATGATATTATACAAATCATCCCCAAAGCGCACTACCGGGCCTGGAGAAACTTCGTCCTGGAAGCGGAAATTACTATCTCAGGGGAAAGTAAAGAAAGCCAACTGGAAGAAATGGGCGGAAAGAAAATAGACGGGTCGATTCCTTCACCACTTACGCTGACTGCCGAGGATTTCTACGTTCCTCTGAATCAATCACTCAGTGAAATTAGGGTTCTGCGTCTCCAACCGGGTCCCCCTTCAACCAAAATTTCTTGTACGCTGTGGCACCTGAAGCTCAAATGTGAGTATCCCTCGCAATTCGAGGCTCTATCGTATTGCTGGGGCAATCCCAAGCATACCAAGACGATTCAATTGGCCGGCCGCGACATTCAAGTCACATCGAACTTATTCGATGCTTTACATCGATTGCGGACTGATGATGGCGTGACTCAAAATCTTTGGGTGGATGCTCTCTGTATTAATCAGAAGAACCTAGAAGAGAGGTCGTGGCAAGTGCAAATGATGGGGCAAGTCTATGCTGCAGCATCTCGGGTCATAGTTTGGCTGGGAGAACCATCGCTAAACTTTTATGCTGCGGAAGTTGGACGATTGTTCAAAGTATTCGACGAAGAAAAAGATGGTATGAATGATGACTACACTACAGAATCTCCGGATATAGAATACCTCTCTCAAGAGGAGCTGAGAAACACAATCCCAAAGTATAAGGGAGTCCGGGTCTTCTTTGAAAACGTATGGTTTAGTCGCATCTGGGTATTGCAGGAAGTTTTCAATGCTCGCAGAATTTTGGTGCGGTGTGGCGATCGAGCATTTTCTTGGTCATTAGTTCTGAAAATCAATGAAAATGTGCGACGCACCCTTTCAGAACCAGCGCCACAGTATCACAAGGCTATGCCGCCGCTCTTCTCTAGTCTCTTTGCACTAACAAGGCCAACTCAAGTCCTAAACGATAATATATGCAGTAATATATCCACGCGATTTGGATACGCACCACGAGCTCCCACTGAAAATATTCTCGATCTTGTGGTAGCAGGATTCAGCTTAGAAGCTACGGATCCCCGGGATAAACTATTTGCACTGCTTGGTTTTATAGGACCAAAGTACCATCATCTCGATGTCCTTCGGCCGAATTACGAGAAAGATGTGGCGATCGTATATCGCGACTTCACACGCTGGTGGATTGCTTCCCATCGCTCACTTCGTATACTTTCTGCAATCCATTGCTCGAAAGGCAGAACGTGGCAGAAACTATCTGCAAATGCGCCCAGCTTCCGTGGCTCCAAGCGTACGAGTTGGAGTTTGTGGTACGACGGAATGAGTGCATGGGGTCGAGCCACTTTAGGCCTTTCACCATTTGTAGAAGGACCAGGAGCATCGGGAAGCAAGGAATTAGATACTTCCTTACTGTTGAAAAGCAATGGTAATTCTCTCATATTGAAAGGTATTGTGCTCGGCATTATTCATGATATCGAACCCTTTCCATATGGAATAGCCGCATTATATAACCAGGATCCATCTGCTCCCTCAAACTCACACCGCGAACACTATGAACGGGTCTTTGATCCTTTAAATCAACGGGCAATTTTCTCTTCAAGTTCTCAGGGTGGGCTGGAGGTACCACTTGAGTCCCCGATACCTCCAGTTGATTTGGTGTATGATCATATATTTACTCATGAGTCGTATGCTCGGAAAAACGGAGGAGCTCTAGAGTGTCATCCACGGTGCTTTTTCAGGACTGTAGATCAAAAGTCTGGGATATGTCCAAATGCAGCAAAGGAGGGGGACTGTGTGGTTGTGTTGTTTGGAGGAACGATACCTTATGTTGTGCGGTTCGTTCATGATATCGAAGTTTTGAATAGATCAGAAGATGGGGGTAGCGAGCTTAGTACGAGTGACGTTCTTAGAAGACGGGTAGAATTTGTTGGGGAGTGTTTCGTGGATGGCTATATGAATGGAGAAGCAATACAGGAAAAGCAAGACGAGGTTGTGGAGTTTGAGTTGGTGTAGTTTTTTTTATTTGAGAGGTCATGACTGCAAGAAACTTTGTGTCTATGTATCCTGACGAGTTAGCTGTTGTACCGAATTCAAACCATGGAAATGAAATCTACTGAACTGACATCCAAATCAAGGCCACTACATTACCAAAATATTACAAATTTTAGCAATTCCTAGCTGAAATGAACAAAATTCTACTTGGAGATCAAGAAATTTAGACGAGAAACGTCTCTAGCATGTATGTATAAAGGGCATAACATTGAGAAGATGAGCCTGAGCTTTCTCTGCTGAGTTTGCTCATTGAGATCGAAGTGAAGAAAAAATGTTGGAATAGATAGAATACTTGGAGCAACAGAGAGGCAAAATTCACAGGTAAACTGATTGAAGATTTGATTCTCGGATTTGAAGCAAGTATTTCAAATTTTCCACAAAACCGTTGTCCACAACTCTGATAATAAAAGTAGGAATTGCGCTGACGCGCAGGGAACCCCGTTATTTGTACTCACTATGTATTGACTTTGGACAAAAAACTTGTTCCTCATTAAATCATGGTGGATGCCTTTCCACTTTCGACGACTCTGTCGCTTACGACATCCTCACCAAGTACTCCCACGGATATTCAAGACGCCTGGAATATCTTCCAAAAACAAGATTGGTCTAGAAAACACATTCAGACAGTTTGGTTAAGCCCCAAATTGAGTCGCACTATTCATGAATTGGAAATGTTTATGAGTAGCCTAGAAAAAATCTTATAAAGAGTGAAGAAATCCAGGTTTTGACGATCTAGGTTTTCTGGAAATTCTGAAATATGATATCGTCAGTGAATAAAGTAGATATTAGTATAGGACCGGAAGGCTTAACTATTTGATCGATGAAGCCCCAACTAAGGTTCTCAGTGTTGAAGTCAATTAGAGGTTGAATATTCAAGGAATCATCTCCCAACATTGGCCGCTGATGGCTTTTAACCAACATGGAATCCTGCATGTGCTGGGCGTGGTATTCTGGGTCTTCAGTAGATTCGCTACTGTCCATCTCAACCGTTGGATTTGTAGCAACATTAGCCTAACCCTCTATTGATACTGACACGGAATTTTTAGGCCACAAGTCCAAACGATAAGCCACACTATGGGCTTTTTGTCTTAGTCGAGTGATAAGCATAGAGTGATATGACATGATGGTGGATCCTTCAAGAGCAATCGAAGCAAGAAAGTGAGTCTTGACATTGATTTACCACCTCGAGATATGGCCTTCCCGACTTGGAAACCAAAGTAGATGCTTCCAAATGATGATGAATTGTGTAGATGTAGAAAGTGGATATTGCGTATAGTGCTATATATTGAGTGAACCAAAATCCGTGCATCCCAGATGATCGAAATGAGATTTGTGTATTCGAGAAAATTGAAGGTTTACCTACAGAGCCTTATTCATGATTAAACTATTAACTAAAATCAAGTTAGCTGAACATGTTTATAGGAAAAGAGAGATATATACCTGTATCAATAATAGTTAGGGTTGAATCTATACATTTATCAATGAAATTTCTTGAAATGTCGTCACTGTCAATTGACCTGATTTTACCTAAAGTGGCAAAATCGTATAATAAGAACTGTCAAGTAATAAATATTTCCACCTGCGCGTAAGATAACTTCATCACAGAGTTTTGTTCTACTCAGAGGTTATCTCGTGATGTTTTCGCTAGGGTAATATTCACTCATATCGTTGCAATTTCTTTGTCGAATGCGCCAGCATATATTGTGAATTTGGTAGCTCACGAACCAATCTATTGAATACGATTGCTTCTTCCTGGACTTCACCAAGCAGGCCTAAATTTTGAGGAGTTTGGCCAACGTGAGTGGATAACAAGTCGACTGAGAAGCTCAAACCCCGACCCAGTAGTAAATCACCCCATCAAACCAGTCGAATTTTTCGCGAACAAGTATGAAAACGACAATGATGTGCGCCAAGGTCTCCAATATGATACCCGACTAGTCCGTTCCTTTCCCCTAACCCTTGAAGAAGCTCATCAGCAAGATCATCAACAGATTACTCCAAACAAGTTGGAAGGCTTCTGCCGACACAACTAAGACTGGAGCCAAAATAATCATCATAGCCGATCCATGCGGATCTGGAAAATCGACCGTTGCAACTGCCTCGGCTCAAAAACTTCTTTGCCCTCCCATTTAAGGCGATACATATCATAGCACCGAAGCACACGAAAGAATGAAATTTGGAATTGAACTCACGGATAAGGATCGCTGGAGTTGCTTACAACGTCTTCATCAAGTCTCAATATACAACGAGAAAGTGGCACTTTCGCATACGGTGGTTGTTAGCTGCTCTGTCCTAAAAAGTATCTACCGCGATAGGCTGAGATACACAGCAAAAGCTGATGTCGAGACCACTTTCATCCTGCTTTAGGTTGACGGGGAACGTCAGCTACGAGAGCGTGTGGATCAGTGCGTAGATCATTACATGAGCTTGCGAATGACTGGGGGTCAGATACAGATTTTTGAAAACCCAGAGATCGATGAGAATATTTTACCAGTGGATGCGACGAAAACACCTGCGGAAGTACTTACAGAGGTCATTGAAGTTTTATCGTTGTGATGGCGGAGAACATAAAGTCAATAGGTACCTAGCATATTCGTGGATGATTCATAGAGGTCAAGTAGTTGAAAGGAAGAGATTGATTCAAGTAGAGTGAATAAATACTATTTCAAAGATTGCTTGGTAATGACAACTATGAGTTTTCAGGGTGTACGTACTAACTATCACTCATGAGCGTAGAAACTAAAGGTAGAAGAGGGGTACTTAATCTACTTCTCATTGTAGTTAAGTCGCACACTCCCCTTTTGGACCATCCCTCTCTTGTGCCTTCTTCTTATACCAAAACAATCAAAATTACAATTCTTGAATACTTTGTGTATCCACAATATTCAATAAGATTTGAAATATAGATCATATGTATAAATTTAAGCAAATTATAAGATTCCCGGATTTCTTAGGAGTTTTCAATGAAAAGATACAAGCAATATGACTTGAGATTATAAACGAGAGTCTCTAGTTTATAAATATAGGTAATTGATCTTAAGTCATCAGACTACCGTGGTATACTAAGCGATGGGCGAGATAGCTAGCCTTTAGTATAAAAATTGGATTTTCCTCTAAATAGTTAACTCTTTAGACAGGATTTTATATCAGAAATCAGGATCTATAACGTAGGTTTTATGTTATCTGTACTCTTCTCATACAAACAGAAAGAGTATACCGATATGATCGAGCTTTTTTCGGGTAAAATTTCGAAACGAGATGCACTTAGCTTAGCGATTTTTTTCTGGCTCTCAATAAAAACAAAAGTCTTGCTCTTTAAAAGGCTGATCTTCTTAAAGATCGTAGCTCAGAGCTGGTAACGTGAATCGCAACACATGAGAAATATATGACTTGGAAACCTTCTGTATTGTTACACAAATGACTTGGAGTCTCTTCATTTATACATCTTGATTGCACAAATTCTTCTATTTCTTTTCTATCGATGAAATGTGATGAAAATTGGCATTAACAGATCATCTCGATACGATATCCGTGCATCATCTACTAGCAATCAACTCCTTACATCCATCCATTGCAGCTCTGTCCCGTAGCTTGGTTACTCTCAACTCAAGACGATACAGCCACAGCATTTGCCACTGCCGGCTGCGAAACTTCCTGCTTCTTTTCTCGCTCATCGAACAGATCCCGAATGTGATTATTTAACCAATACCGATTTAGTGACTCGGCGTCCAGGTGCTTTGCACCGCTAATATAACCCAGGCATTTGTTCGGCCCAGCACCGCATCCGCATTGAAAAGGCTGCACCATATCCCACTCCGAGCTGGGATAGAAGAATGTGAGATCACCCCCAACCTCCAAGGGTCGATTATCCACCACACGCACTTCGAGTTGATTCATATCAAACACTAGACTTGGGTCGCAGGAGTGGTTGCAGAAGACGAGGTCTGAATTCAATTCAATACGCGAGTTAATTCCCGTTGCGACACTGGTATATGTATGTTGCTCCGTAACCGTTGCGGAGGCCATTTTGGCAAAGAGAGCTCCGGCAGGTAATGAAACAAGTGACTTTGCGCTCGAGCTGTAGGGTTGGTCACCCTTAATCACCTCGAGCCGGTCTGAGTGAGTAAATTGAGGGTTTTGAGACATAGTAAGTATAGATGAAGTGGCTTTTCTGATGTGAGGTGAAAGAGACTGAGAGACGATATTACTTCGTAGTGATGTAGATAGACTATAGTTTGATCTAAAATGAATTTTGGTTTCCTATAACTCTTCTCCCCTCTTTATATATTATTTTCATGAATGCGGCAGGCGAAACAACCCTCTTGAATAGCGTAATATGTCCATCTGCATGTGAATTTAACAAAGTTACATCACACTACGGACGATTCAGCTGAATGACCTATTGCCGTTCCCACAAAATGCATTCAGCTGAACGATCGACATCAACTCAAGCTTAGTAGGTGGAGTCATTGAACCTGATTTTTGGAGGTGCATATAGGGGAAAGAAAGCTTACAACTCGTGCGGACAAGAAGTATGCAGGTCCGACGCTAGATGCACATACCACAAGATGATAAATTACAAGAGGACAAATCTGGTTTTCATAGCGTCGAAGTTGCATACCTCCTAGCCGCACGGATGTTATGCGCTTACTACTCTCAGTTTAACGTTCAGCCGCAGCGACTCGCCCTAGTCCCATCATTATCCGGCAAAGCATCGGTACGTAGGTCACTTCAGCTCTCTTGCTGGATCTAATCTTGGGAGCGGTGAAGCTTCGAATTGATCGGTGGACTCTCCGTAGTATTATATTGTGACTCGTGATATGCCATATGCTAGATGCCAAAGGATGTTCATGTAGAGTGGCGATCTAAATAGATGATAAGTAAGTAATCTAAGAGTACGAGATTTCTGTTTCTATTTGCCAACTCAAAAATTAGACGATCTTAAATTTATAACAGCTCGTTGTGTACTTATGAAACGAACTTGGTTTCAAATTCACTTCTCACATCGCCTGTCTCGTCTATCTACTTCGTGGTTTGGTAGCCCTCTCGCTCTTCCCCTAATCATGCTTAGTTCCAATTCTACGGGATCACGTGATGATGGGAAGTCCAACTTAGCTCTCGCTACTCCCAGGCCACCAAGCGACCTCACTCACCACTTCTCTCGAACCACCCAAGCAAGAAAGCCGAGCAGTACCAAACAATTTTATTCGTATTTTGACATCCCTAGCATTGGAAATTTATCTGCAGGTAATATCACTATCTTCATCTTTCTCCATGATTTCCATCGTTCGATCACAGACACTGTAACTTACTGTTCCAGGTTTTCCTGACGCCTCATTCTTTCCTTTCGACACAATTGAAGCTCAAGTTGCTCGGCCAGCTCGATTTAAGCTTAGTGATATCGACGAGGAGACTTCAAATACCTCATTACGAGTCATTATCCCTAACATATCTAAGTCGACAGACTTAAATGACGTGGTTGATGTAACCACGGCTCTCCAATATGGCACCGCGCATGGATACCCCCCTTTACACTCTTTTTTAAAGCAATTCACATGCCAAATTCTCCATCCAAATATCCCCTACCTCGGTGGCCCAGAGATTATCCCCACGACAGGCAGTACGGATGGATTCTCGCAGCTACTCGAAGCATTCACTAATACATGGAGTGAAGGATATGATGTTGTAAAAGAGAGACAAGGTTTACTATGCGAGCAGTTCACCTATATGCATGCGATACAATCGGCCGAGCCCCGAGGGTTACAGATCGTGCCTGTGGAGATTGATGATGAGGGGATCGTTCCATCTGCGCTGGAGTCTGTTTTATCATGTTGGGACGAGAGTAAGGGCAAAAGACCCCATCTGCTTTATACCATTCCGTAAGTAAATCCTCCCCCCACTGCCTAGTCATCCAAGAAATTGAGATTACACTCTTCGCTTCTATAAGATCTCTATTCTAATAGAATGAAGCACGGGTCAAAATCCTTCCGGCTCAATCTCTCCCCTCCATCGCCGTCAAGCCATTTACTGGATCTGTCAAAAATATGATGTCCTTATCATCGAAGATGACCCTTGCTTCACACTACAATACCCGTCGGCTACAAGTCTTGAACCTTCTTCTCGCTGTCTCCCTCCGCCAGAAAATCCAAAAGAACATCCATTCTTCAAATCATCCGGGTCTCCATTTATCGATAGCCTGGAACCTTCGTATCTCAATATTGATACCGACGGTCGAGTCGTCCGGTTGGATACATTCTCCAAGACAGTAGCACCAGGCTGTCGACTAGGCTGGATTACGGCACAGCCTGCCATTATTGAGTCGCTCCTACGAATTACGGAAACATCTACAGGGCAACCATCAGGATTTGTGCAGGCGATGATGGCCGGATTGCTCATGGGTTCCCAGCCAGAAGAGCAAGCAGAATTTGCGGGGAAAAAGTCTCAGAAAGAGCAAGCGTCCTTCACCGGCTGGAAAGTCGACGGCTGGGTGCGCTGGCTGGAGGGCTTAAGGGGACGGTATGAGAGCAGGATGAATCGAATGTGCAAGACGCTGGATGATGGACGCATGCAGCTCCCACCATTCCCGGAGGGTTTTAATAGTGGAGCAGCAATCCCAAACTCCGATTCGATGTACACCTTCCGCTGGCCTCGTGGTGGCATGTCCGTCTGGATTCGTATGAACTTTGAGACTCACCCGCTTTACCGTAAAGTCCGCGGACTGGAACTTTCGAATGCATTTTGGATGATGATGCTCCAGAAACCCCACCGGGTCCTAGTCACACCGGGCCACATGTTTAGCCCCACAAATGCGGTGAAGGAGGAGGAAGGGTGGAAATATTTTCGCCTGTGCTTTGCTCCAGTCACCGAAGATGAGGTCGAATTGTCTTCACAGCGGTTTGTCCGCGCAGCCCACGCGTTCTGGATGATCACCAATGAGCAGCATATTCAGGAAATCCAGGCCGTGGATCCACAACAGCTTTTCAGCTCTGATTAGATCAATAGTTCACTTTACAACCATGTAATCCACATATTTGCCAAGTACCGATGATCTGATCTGCAATCCGCGTAGTTATTGTTCCACAATTCTTTCTCCACTCTACAGACTAGCCTTACCGCATTCAGAGCGGCAGAACCCTTACTGCATAAGGTTTGTGAGACAACAAACTCGCTATTTTCTCTGCCGTGTTAGCGAGCATGTATTTAAGTTCCGAGTATGACAGTGGAATAGAATACTCACTCAAGTCAGGTTAATCAGCGGTTGAGACATTGCGGGGTGACAAATGTATATTGGTAAAGAAAGCAAAATTGTGAAGATGACGTATCATATCCATGGTACCACGATGGGTTGCATGCTTGAACTCCCTGAATATTTTTCAGCTTCCGCAATCAATGATGTTATCTAGTGTGTTACCTTTTTGCTATTATTTTGAAAATATAAACCTCCGATTTTCTTTATAATTAGTTCTTTAGATAGATTCATTCTCACACATCTTCAGAGTCCTACACTTGTCACACATCCTCTATTCCCTAAAATCCCTCCTATTTACTGCGATAATATCACCTCTGGGTCAATTTGCTAATACCTTTCCAATAATAATTTTTTGGTATTGATTTGGTACACTCATCGCACCCAAATTACCTCAGGACACCTCGATTCGATCTCAAGGATGTCTAATAAAAATCTCCTTGGTCTTCTTGAGAATGCTGCCAGAAATGGCGCAGGCCATGCCAAAGGTGTCCTGGTATATCACTCCAGCAAAGAAGGAGACATTACCTTTTTGGGTTATGAGAGGCTGCTACTGCTGGCTAGACAGCTATCGAAGCATCTCCGGCGGCTGGCGGATGTCGAGAATAAAGTGGTGTTGATGTATTTCGCAGATCACTTGGAAAGTATTACCTGGTTTTGGGCAATTACGGCAGCTGGAGGTGTGCCATGTGTTTGCCCGCCGCTTGCAAAGGATTTTGAACCCCGGCGGGGAGTCGTTAAATATCTGAAAGGGCTGTTGAATGATCCTCTTGTTCTTACAAGTGAGGCTCTCAGTTCGGAATTCGATGGCCTGAATATCAGTTATCTGTTAGTAGTCGGTAAGTGTATAAAAACAAAATGTCTTTTTTCAGAGATGTGATCTGATTACTGTCGCTGTCCATTAAAGCTAATTTAACAGCACATTAAGAGTATTCACTCAATTGCAAATAATTCATCTTCTTGTTGATTGCTTTACTAAGGCTGTATAGATAAAATTGAGTCCTTGAAGTGTAAAGACAAATATGAATCCTCCATTGACGATAACCTCGATAAATCTTTACCAACTCTAGCAGCTCTCATGGTAACTTCCGGAAGCACCGGGAATCCGAAAGCTGTTTCTTTACGGCACGACCAGATCATCGCTGCCGTTAATAACAAGAGCACTCAACACAATACTGGCCAGGATGATGTTTTTTTGAATTGGATTGGACTGGACCATGTTGCCAACCTGACAGATATGCACCTGCATGCCATAAGTATAGGAGCACAACAGATACATATTGCCAGCAGAGACCTTCTCGCGAATCCCTTATGGCTTCTGGAACTGATTGGTAAGCATGGAGTCAGTATGACATTCGCACCAAACTTCTTTCTTTCCATGCTAGTGCGTAGTTTACAAACTTTGGAGAATGAGAACTCAAAAAAGGGACCGCCGGTATTCAATCTCTCTTCTCTTCGGGGACTTCTCTCTGGTGGCGAGGCCAATGTTGTTGAATCATGTGAAATTCTTTCACTTAAGTTGAGTTCATATGGCGCACCAAAATCTGTTATCCGTCCCGGCTTTGGTATGACAGAGACATGTGCGGGCTGTATTCATAACGTTGTTGATTGCCCGTGTTATGATGTGACACAGGGGGAGGAGTTTTGTACACTTGGTGACGCCAATCCTGGGGTAAAGATGAGAATCTCTCGCTATGATGGAACTATAGCAGAAAAGAATGAGGTAGGACTACTGGAGGTGTCGGGTCCTGTTGTATTCCGTGAATATTACAATAATCCAGAGGCTACAAATGCAGCCTTTACATCGGATGGATGGTTCAAGACTGGAGATGTTGGATTACTAGATTCAAAAGGAAGGTTGAGGTTAACTGGCCGGAACAAAGATATGGTTGTAATCAATGGGTATGTGTCATGCCTTTCCTCCTTCTTGCGCCCTTGCTGTAAAAGCAAAGCTTTTTGCTCGGTGTAACACATTTTACACTCTCGCGTAGCTTATTGCTGATTCCGATACAGTAACAATTACTCGTCTGAAAGTATAGAAGCTGCCGTCCAAAATGTCGGTATTCCTGGAATTACCCCTTCCTTCATTGCCGTCTGGGCGTATCGGCCGAAGAACTCACCCACTGAGACGCCTTGTGTCGCCTACCTTCCGACTCATCCGATGCAGGATACCCATGCTCGCATAAACACAGCTACCGCAATATCGAAAGCTGTAGTGAAATACTGTGGCGCTCGACCTTTTAAAATCATCGGATTACCAGGGACCTTGCTTCAAAAATCTTCCTTGGGTAAACTTTCCCGATCAAAAATCCGTCTTGCGTGGGAAGACGGCCTATATAATGAATATGAATACGGGGACACAGTCATTATGGAAAACTCTCGGAAGGCTATGGAAGAGAATGCAGAGACCAAGACTCAGAAACTTTTGCTCCAGGTCTTTCACGATCTTCTGACCGCGGAATCGAGTCAACTGGGAATCAACATCCGCCTTGAAAGCGAACTGTTTGAAATCGGAATTACCTCAATCGATTTATTAAAGCTACAACGTGTTATCCAAAACTCGATGCACATGGTTATACCAATGACAATATTTTTTGCGCATCCTATCATTCGTGATCTGGCCCTGGCATTGGATGCACTAAAGGAGGAAAGCAAGAAGGATAGCAACGAAAAGAAAAAAGATTACAACCCCCTAAGTGTCCTCCAACCAAACGGAACTAAGACACCACTCTTCCTAATCCATCCCGGGATCGGAGATGTATTGATTTTTCTAAACCTTGCGCGGTTAATCGATGATCGACCAGTCTATGCTCTTCGTGCGAGAGGATTCGATGGAGAGGAGTACTTCTCATCCATTGACGAAATAGTCAGCAGCTACTATGCTGCAATCAAGCGCGTACAGCCTAGCGGACCGTACGCTATAGCTGGCTATTCCTTTGGCGGAAGCTTAGCCTTCGAGATCGCCAAGGCGATACAAGCACAAAATGACACAGTACAGTTTTTGGGAGTTATCGATCAACCACCGCACTTTAAGGAGTGGGCACAGACTTGTGATTGGTATAGTGCCGTGTTAGCTATCGCAATGTTTATGGGTCTTATCAAAGAAGAATACATAATCACCGTTTCGGAGTATATCCGTCGAAAATCACACGAAGAAGTGCTCGATGTTCTCCTCGAGCAGGCCGACCCTGCTCAAGTGGCAGAAGTGGGAATGACTAGTCAAAAACTTGATAATTGGGCCAAATTGGTCTATCAACTCAAGGTTATTGGGATGGATTATGACCCCGTAGGTAATGTAACGAATATGGATGTGTTTCATACGACAGTCAACGATGAGCGATGGGGTTGGCCGTACGATCATATAGAGCGATGGAAAGAGTTCGTGGGAAGTCTTAAGTTTCATGCTGTCAAGGGAACCCATCTCACCGTGATGACCCCTCCAAATGTGCTTAATTTCCGAAATTTGATCAAGGAAGCATTGACGGGGCGTGGACTGTAGAAAATTTTTGTTTATGATTTATAGTGATTCTAAACATTCTGAGAATCTGAATCATACTCGACCCTATATCTTGAAATCTATTGAAACCCCGCGATCGTAAATTCATAAAGACAGCGTCTTGTTTGAAATATAGTCTTAAAGATGCTGCTGTGTCCTGCAAATTCACGGGCGACTGACTCGTAAAAGTATGTCGAGCTACCAGTTGGAATCAACCCGTCGGCCATTCCGTGGTACATGAGCACTTTACCCCTGTTTGAAAAATACTGGGACATGGCGGCGAAGTCGTCGGCAGTGATATTTCTAGGGTTTTCGTCATCGGCCAAGGAAACAAGGGAGTCTGTATAGTTTTGCCACGACCACTGGGGATCATCAAGCAACATGTCCTGGATGTACTGGAAACCCAGTGGTGCGGGCTCAGGACCAGATAACAACACATTCCATTCGCTTTCAGATCCAATTTCCAAGCCTGGGAACGTGAATTGACCGTTTATAGTGTAGTTCGAGTGTATGTTCTGTACAGTCTGCGCCTGTTCTGTTCTGCGCTGATGCAAATGTTGGTAGTGTTGCAAAGCAAACGATCCACATCGAGCCTACACTCGTGAGGAGCGCTAATGGTACCGTCAGTGGCACCGTCTAATGCATCGCACTGAGCAACAATATCCGCAGCGATGGAGGGATATAGAGAGGCATTGATGTGGTTGGAAGCCTCTTTGGGCAAATTGTACAATCCCACTTTCGCGATTCACGTCTGAAAGTGTGTCATCCACTATCCCGGAGCTCCGATGAGCAGGCCGTCAAAATCATCCGGGAAGAGCTGCGCATCTTTGAGGCCCTGGCGTCCACCTGTCGAACAGCCGGAGTAGTAAGGATACTTGATCTTGGATGCATCAAAAGTCTCAGTAGGTCGCTTGACGATGACAATGGTGCCATGGGTCGCACGGAAACCAAAGTCGAGCTGTTTTTCAGGCTGTCCCAGAGCCCAGGTAATGTTAGTCATGGTTGAGTTGTGTCCCATGTCGGTGGATGCGACTGCGAAGCCGTAGCGCACGCCAGCACCCACGTCAAGCCAGTTGATGACGCCCGAAAATCCGCCGTCGTCGACTGTTAGATAGCATTCGTTACAGGTGGTAATGGGCAAGAACAGTCTGAATCGATAGGAGGACGTCTCTGAGGTGATCACATTTACCAGTACAGCACAGGCGGCTGGCAGATCAGTAGGGTTGGTTGGAAATGCGGGATCTAGGTTTTCTGGAAGTTCTGAAATATGATATCGTCAGTGAAAAAAGTAGATATCAGCATAGGACCGGAAGGCTTACCTATTTGATCGATGAACCCCCAACCAAGATGCCTCTATCCCACAAATATGGAGAAATGATACATCTTTCTCTGGAAAAATCGAACCTAAAAAAATAAATAAATAACTTAGATATGTAGTTAAGAAAACTATATAGACGATCTTAAAACAAGTAATGGGATCAAGTGAAAATGGTTGATATGGTATAAACGTTCTGTGATGTATCAACTTGCAATTTGTATTGTCTAAATATATGGATCGTCATCGTATACGAGAAGTCTCTAGACACTCCCTTGTCCTTCCAATAGTTTATTACGAAAGTCAGAATCCCATGTGGAAGATTTTTTATTTGGACATCCTCATCCTGTTTTTCCTCCCTCGTCTATCTTCTGTCTATGTGCTCTCGTTTTTTTTCTCATATTCTTGTCCTCTACTTATTTCTCCGCTTCTTCTTTCCGATCTCATTGGACTTTCCCCTTCAACCCCTTCCTCCTTTTCCCACCACCTGTGTTCCCTCTTCTATAGCTCCTGGTTCTGTTTCTCCTCTTTCTATCTCCTCCTCCTCGTTCCTTCTTCCTCTGTCCATCATCCGCCTTTGTGTCCTCTTTCTACATTCCTTGTGGTTATATGTTCCGTCCTTTTGTCCCATCTTTCAGTCCCCTCCGATTCTGTCCACACTTTGCCGACTTTCTCTTTCCATCTATCCCCTTCTGTGTATTCTACATCAGTGTATCCTCGTCTTGGCTATTCTCTTTGTATATCCATCTCCTGCTATTTCCTAAAAAGAATTGTCCGATGAATAATCATCTCTATCTACGACTACAACTCTAATTTTTTTATCATTATAGTGACGGTGGCTAAAATTCAATAATCCTGGCCATCAAACCGTTCTTTGTATATCCACAGATCTCTCAGCGTCCTCCCTAGGTGATGATACGTGTGGTGTCAATAACAAAGAATTCATTTGGAAACAAATGATGGGTTGGATCAACGGACAGTTGGAGATGACTGTCCCACGTGAAAAGTGTCCCGACAAGTTTTCACTTGGTGTACCTGTCATATTAAGCTCTCGCATGCGGTAATTTGTATGTAGAAATTTAATAAGTAGGAAGTTGGAGCCAACATTCATCTTATAAATTCTCATAATTTCATCCTGCAAAAGCTTTATATTACTCAACGAAGACAGAGATCTTATATCTGGGGTGACCGAAGCTGTAGTAGGCACGGTATGAACAGAGATATTTGTATCACTGTATTTTGTGGATAACAAATTGTTTGTCGCTGGAGCTGCCAAATTTGAGAGGGAAGAGTGACCGACTGGAGCAAAAGCCATCCTTTCCGGCAATCAAGTCATAATGAACTCAGTACTAGGTGGGAATAATCACTGATATAGAAAGTAGATCCTCTTGGGATTCGATTTCGTACGTTTGGAATAGCCTGAAACAAGGGGTTTCCACTTCTGAAGGAACTTATGAACCAATACAGTCTTGTGATGTGGTATATATACATATGGTTGAGCATAAAAAGGGGAAAATATGAGAAGTTGTGAATCGTGGAGGTGAGTCAAAGTGAGGGGCGGAGGAGTGACTTTTGAGATGACAGATGTGGAAAATTGATAGTGAGGAGTGAAGGGAAGTGGGAACTTTGGAGACAGCCAAGATGAAGAGAGTGAAAAGAAGATTTGATGTGACTTGTGAAACAAAGGAGGTAGACGCTTGACATTTCGAGGCAGGATGGATAATGCGGGAATGAAAGAAGTGAACGATTGGAGTGAAATCTTGACTTGGAGGCTTGCACGAAAGGCTGGTGATAAAACTTTGGAGAGAGTGGAGATGAATTGGTGCGAGGAAAGCTTGGAGTGAAAAATTGAGAATTGAACCTGTGATTATCTAATAGCAATGAATGCTAATAAGTTGTGCAAGTGTGAAAGTTTGCGAAGAAGATTGCTGTGAAAGGCTGGGGTGAGCTACGAGTCTTGGCATCAAGGCGTGGCTTGATGATTTGAGAGCGCTTGTTGAAGGATCTCTGTCAAAATAATAAGCAACACTGTGACGTACAGACAGACGAAGCCTCAAGATTCGAGAGTACTATGTATGCTAGGAAAGTTGTGAATGTTGCGATACGCTGAAGGTTGGATAAGCGTCATGGTTCAGGAGTATTGTATATTCAAATGGCTGAGGATGTAGGAGTGCCGCATCTCTAGGAGTATTCCAGGTTCAGAAGCCAGGTAGAAGCAGAAGCGTTGTACGTTTAGTAGTGCTAACAATTCAAAGGGTCTGTAGATATAGATGTATTTTAGATGGAGAAGTCTTGTAGGCTTAGGAGCGACGCAAATCCAGGTGTATTGTAGACTCAAAGAGTGATATACTTAAAGCGCCGCAGATTCGAAGAGTTGTTGATTCGGAAACGTCTTGGATCTCAGAGTATTGAAGAATCAGAGTGATAGACTCAAAGTGCCGCAGGTTCAAAAGATTGTAAATTTAAGGGCTGCATGTTGTAAGGGTCGCAGATTCAGAAACGTTGTAGATGTAGAAGCGCTGCATATCGAAAGAGCCGTAAATTAATCCATGTCAATATAGGCGAAGGTACACCATCGAAAAAATGGAACCGAGGGTACCATGTATGCTGGGGATATTGTTAGTCTTTGCGTTGATTTCAATATTGAGGATTTGAACAGCGGACCTTACTTTTGGGTCGTAAAATTCAAGAAAAATGGCACCATGGAGGCGATGCAGCTTTCACAGTCGAAGATTTTGTATGTATTAGTGTGATCGGCAACGTTAAAATTCTTGTACGTCTCAAGTACTTGGAGCGTGTCGAAATTTAGAGGAAGATCTAAGTTTAAGACCGTATGTGTTAGTATGCTAGAGTAATAAGGTCGAGAGCTGTATGAAGGAAGATAAACGGGAGGGAGCAGCATGTGCTATCGGAAACCTCGAAGAAAAGCGCGGCAAATAAGGCCTTCGATGAAGAGGAGTTGTAATGGAGTCTAGAGAAGAAGGAGCTGCTAGGGAAGGCTTCGAGAAAGATAAGCTACAATAGAGTATGGAGGAAGAGGAGAAAGGTTAACCCTAACTTTCGATAATCTAATTCTTAGCTTCAAATTTAGAATAAAATATATGATTTAATAGAAATCATAACAATTAAAACTTGAGAATTAACATGATATTACCATATTTATTTGTTTTATTTGTTATTCAATTCGTGATTCAATTAATTGAAAGATTCTGGTGAAGACTTAAATGGCCAATTACGACCTGTTTTTTCTCTCACGAGTAGGGTGCGTACCGAATTAAAGCCCTTCTTTGTTGGTGTCGTAGGCATAAGTGACAATTTAAATCATTACCTCCAAGGATTATACTTTCCAAAAAACATAACCTCAATAACCGCTCGACCCCCCCTCTTGCTCCTCTCCTCGACCCCATCCAACAATATATACAAATATGACGACAAACAAGCGAAAGCTTGTCGATTACGATATCGATAAATCGTATAATGAGGTACCTGCCATCAAGATCGAGGCCATTTGTGGCTCTCAATCGATATTCGATAGTCATTCAACTGCAGCAGCAGATGGTAATCGCAACCTAGATAGGTCTGCAGATAGCGGTAATCGAAACTTGGGTTTACAACATCGAGGGAGTGACGACAATCCTCGTCGAGCCGACGAATTCGCGGAAGAGGGTAACAGAAACGCAGATCTGTACGGTGGAGGTCGTCGACCAAACAACGATCTGACCCGCGCATACAGTAGGTATGAGGGTGATGGTAGTCGAAATTCTCAGAAGGAAGAAGGCGGCGGTCGCGAGTGTGGTGGTTACAAAGGAGAGGGTAGTCAAAGCTTCGACCAGCATCAAGACAGGGATACCAATCGCGGGCTCTATGGGTATGAATGGGAAGGTAGTCGAAGTTTAGACCTGTATCGACCAGATTATGCCAGTCGAAAATCTCATGGGTTTGAAAGAGAGCGTCGTCAAAACGAATTTGCTCGTCTCTATGGTGGTTCACAACGAGAGGGTAATGGCGACGGCCAGGCTACGGGTCGCTCCAATCGATACTTCAAAAAGCGCGCAAAGGTGGCTACGGAACGTGAACGTTCTGATCGGTATAGCAACAAGGTAGACAGTTCCCGATCTTCTGGTATAACATCCACCGCCTTAACTTTGGCATCTACGTCCACCTCCACCTCCATCTCAACCCCTGCTAGGCTCGCCGAATCGGCTCACAGTCGCTTGGAGGTAATTAAATATTGGCAAACCTGTGGTACAGGACGTAGCTTCGGGTTCGGTAATACAACCTTGGCACCTGCGAAAGTTATCTCTTCACGGATGAAATTTTCTAGCCATGGTTGGAAACAAGAAGAGGGTTTCTTAATTCCTTTTTTTGCCGTTATCTTGAGACACCCCAAGGTATTCTATTTCACTACCGGTACACAGCGACCACCTGAGCTCGTGACTCGCTTTCAAGATGCCAACTCTGAATTGAAGGCTAGGTTTGCTTTTACGGTATGCAGAAGAGATATCGATCGCTCGCTGGACCCTCCCCTGGTATTTATTACAATTACATTGAAGAAAAAATTCTCTCACGATGTTAGGAAGCCATATGTCCTTGCAGATTTTGCGAGTATTATGGAATTCTTGAATGAATACAGGGAGGTATTGGTAGCCTACAGTAGTAGGGAAATGGAACCTCCTACTATTGATGTGGCATTCAAGACGTACTTGAAGGATCACCCGGAGCTTCCTCATCCACCCAGCTACGAGCTCCCAACGTCGTCTTGTGACACCGATAATGGTAGGGCCAAGGTAGAGGCAGATAACACGCAAGCTCCTGGTAATAGTACTCCTTGTGACGCCAATCCTGGTTGGATGTCTCCTGACATGCCATATCGTCCACAAACTCCCCCAGTAATCCCTTCCATGGGTAAGAAACCCTTGAAAACCCAGCCACTCGGTAATAGTTTTGCCCATCTCACAACTCAGCCCTTGACACTCTCCGCACCTTCTCCACGCTCGGAACGCCATTTGCCGGGTACCAAGGCCCCATTGGCTTCAAGTACTTCTTCAAGTAATCCTTCTGTATCCACACAACGACTATCACGTACGTCACCATCACCACCAACCCCTTCAACCCCTCAAATTCTTTTGGGTAATGGTGGAGGCGGTAATCTCAGTCATCTCGATAGTGGTAGTACCCACGGAGGCTCCAACCTGTCTACTGTCAGAGGTAATCTACAGCCTTCGTCACAGGCATCTAATTTGGGTATTATTCTTGGTATTGATATGCCTGTAAGTTCAACCATCGTTCTTTGCGCTGTATCAGACTAGTACTAATTTACTCACATAGACACGCCGTCTCATTTCTCGTAGGTATACCAATCTGTTCACAAAGGTAGAGCTTGGTGAGATGATTGAAAACGATCTGGGTATATTCACTACGGATTCGTTTCCTTCAACTGGTATCTTTGTCGATAGACCTCTTGAGGGAGTCGGACGTGACGTTCGTAAAGTCATGTCTCAGAGGTACAGTAACTTATCCTTGGTAAATTTGTGTGAGAAGTTGGAGGATGACTTTTTCATCTTCACAAAAGATTGAATCGGTAGTGGTGGGTAAATGTTGGTACGAGAAGGGTACGGAAGACGTAGCACCCACGAATTGCGTAGGTCCTATATGTCTAATTGTATTCTATTTGAAGAGCTAGCTATATATTAAAGGTAGTAAGTCTTGTATAGACTTATTGAAAGAGCTAATCTCTTTTGTATTCGCTTAGGGCTTTATTACAATAGCTATATTGAAGTGCTATGATATCGATTATCAATCTCTTCTCACTTATTGTACCTAGCTTTGTGAGTAAGTTGTATAATGACTTTGAATCAGTCCAAATAGTTAGTGGTATCTCCTGATTGGGGATGGCGCCGACTATAGCTGTGATTGCAGCACTGATGTCAAATCCCTGAACTAATCCGTAAAGCTCTGATGCTAAGACGCTGTGTGTAATTCTTTTGCATTTGATAGATGATTATTAATTGCGATGAAGTATGTGCTTGGGGAAGCATTACCATCTCAAATAACATGTGGGAGGTCAATAGATGGCAGGTTACGATGAGAGAAGAGTTTGAGCGACTGAACAGAAGAGAAAGATGACATACCTCGATACAGGTACAGGAAGATATGAATGACACGCTAGTAGAGCACCTGAATTGCTATTCACTCATTGAAAATTAATAGCAGGCTGGGATATATCAAATCTAAAATGGTTCGACTATACGTTTTCGGCAACTATTCCTCCCACCTAACCCCTCTCATGCTATCTGTCTATAGGCTTCTATCCGCTATTTTCCTCGCGTCTGTTGTGTCATATGAACAAGCAGGTGTGACAAGCGAACTTTGTGTTTTTCCCAAAATATGTTGCGAGCGTGGTCATAATGAAGCTGATCTTACAAGGATGTGCTTCTACCACAAAATTCTGGGGCCAATTGAAAACTGTACATCCTTTTCTTAGTCCATTCTCACCGGAATTTGATACATTTATCCAGGTAAACAAGATCTTGTGATGAGGGATTCCTTCTTCAATATCTCGTACTTATTTTGACTAATCCTTAAATTGCACTGACAGATTTCGATTAAATACGTTAAAGATAAACACCGATAATGTTCCTCTGCCACACACCCTCTAAGTAAGGACTTCGAGCTCATAGGAACAAAGGCATATCGAAAGGAC
The DNA here is from genome assembly GCF_013461495.1 of Botrytis fragariae. Lineage (NCBI taxonomy): Eukaryota > Fungi > Ascomycota > Leotiomycetes > Helotiales > Sclerotiniaceae > Botrytis > Botrytis fragariae. The sequence continues at coordinate 15,727 of NW_023500991.1, read as the reverse complement.
CGGCACGCACTCTTTAAGTTCTGGTATTTGGTAGTGTGTTCATGGTTTGGGATCAGCTAAAATGACGCCAGTTTCACAAAACACAACTGAAGGTTGAGTATATACCTCGATTTTGGAAGGACTTGGTGATGTTTTGACATTACCTCCAATGGCTATTTTCTCGGCAAACTTCAGAGAGGAAGCTTCGTGTAGATTTATTGGTAGAGGTAGAAATCAAGTGGCGATTCAGTATGATCAAAGCTTAAATAATTTATTGATTAAGATAGACAGTGAGAGAGAAAAAGTTTAGAGACCAGTGATTCATGCGGTGGTGAACTTAATGAAAGATTATCTGCTAGCTTCTATAACATTCGTAGATGGGAATCAGAATTGTGTTTCTCCATCTCTCAACAACATAATATGCATTTGCCAAAAATTATTTTCCATCATCTGGTATGCAGGGACAGAGAGTGATTCATCGTTAAGGAATTGTATTCAGATGTGATACAGGGAGATTAGGGGGTGAGGATGGGGAGGCAGAATGAGAGGCCAAAGATGGTGGGACGATAATGACAGTGGCGGTAAAGAAGCTCAAGGATGAAGAAGGAGAAGTTGACATCGGGGAGATCGAGGAAAAACAGTGAGAATCAGTACAGGGAAGAGTGAAGGGAGGAAGGAATGTTAAAATGGAATGAGAGCGAAGAAATGGGAGGGAAGATGTGAGATGAATAGAAATTCGTATATCACAATCACGTAGATAGAACTCATGTGAATGAAAGAATTAATTTATATACAAACAAGCTGTCGAAATGAAATCTTTAACGCAAGTATTACCCTGGGAGATCATTGATCATCCCCCTCAAACTCAATATCAGCCCAAAACTCCTTTACCGGCTCGGGTAATTGAAGCTTCAGTGGCTTCATTGATTTGACTACCCGGAGTCGTTATTCCGTTGGAAAACTCCATGTCTCTGGAGTTCTATTGGTGGGAAATTTACCTAAAAGAAAATCGTTTACCATCAAAGCAACGAGCTTAAATGACCGAGTAGTCTTGGATGTTGGAAAAGTCATCCAATCCTTCACTTCTACCTTCGGCCCCATATTGGCCATTAATTTGCGTATACTGGAGGATAAATCTTCTTTAGTATACCCAACATTAATACCGACTCCACCACCGGATGTATCGGTCGAGCTTGAACTCATTCCATTTACCGCAGCATTGTCAACTTTACCAGTACCTTGACCATCTACGACCCTAGCGATACACGACTCGCTGTGATCGACCGTCGCACTTTGATGGGACGATTTACCGACGAGGCCGTTGAATGTGTGGTCGATACTCCACCCCTTATCAAGCGGTCTGAGATCTTCCGAACTCTTACCCTCGGTTACCTTGAATGTGCTATAAGCGGGAAGTAAGGTAGATTCAGAGTTGTTTATCTTTCCCCATCCACTCTTATTACCATTAGAACTTTCATTGTTGATACCCATACCAAGGCCTGCTGAAGCGGTAGCTTGGTGACCAGTTGTCATATCAAATGCTTCGAAAGTTACTCCTCCATCCACATCGACTTCGTCGTCACTTTGGTCCTCCATGGTCGTACCAACATCTTCTTCGGTTGAACCTTCGGATTGAGTCAAACTACCTGGCCCAGGTGGGCCATAACGGGACGACCACCCTGCATTGACCATCTCATCAAATGACTTGTCTTTACCCGTACCAGTATACCCGTTTTTTGCCTCGGATTTTCGCGAATCCCCGCCTTGAGCTTTACCAGGGTAGCGGAAACCTCCTCGCGGTACAAGACTTCTAACAGGGAGCAGATGCTTGGGTGGTACCACTGGCATCTTATAGTTGTTCGCAGCCATTTCCTGATACTCCCTCAATGTAAGGTTACCCGGGGCAGGATTGATGTCTATGTAAAGATACCCGAATTTGTGATGCGTAAATCCAAGACCGTTAGCTATTTCAATAGTCAGATCTATGTCATTCTGTACTCAATTATATACGCAATGACTTACGATAAGCCTTTTCAAATTCGTCAAGATGCATGTTGTTTACCCTGTCGTCGATACCAGTGACTTCATTGTCTAGACCATTTTTACCAAAATCGTAGAACGTAAACCGTCGGCCTTGGGGCTCTATTATCATGATTAGCAATCTATGTTTACTTCTGATCTAGAAAAATTGCAATTCCGAAACATAGGGAGGTATTCACGGAGATTCATGACTTACCAATAGACTCACAGTATGCCGGGTCCACCCAGCCGCTACCTGTTCCTCATGATTAGAAGTGCATTTGTAACAATGTGGATATGAGATCTTACTATATGGGACTTTGATACCACTACCCGAAACCTTGTCCAAGAAGTTGGAAAAGACATCCATACCAGTACTCGAATACGTCTTTCCGAGAGGATCGCGATGAGGTTGATCGTCCGACCATGCACCCGCATACACAGAGTCGCACGACGCCAAATTTGCGCCTTTACCTGTACCCAGACCTTCATCCCAAGTGGAAATGGGGTGAAAGACATTGCCATTTCTAGCTTGGGAAACATTTAGATCATACCCAGACCATATTGATTCAGGCTGTACCATTGCCATGGAGCCATTACCCCCCGCCTTGCCATGCATCTCCTGAGGAAAATCAAAATACCTATCCTCATCACTTATATTAATGGGAGGTAACTTTCCACCGACTTTCGACACAGCTTGATCTATTGAAATGCTTGTCAGCTGAGTGTGATATCGATACGCGAAGGCGTACAGACTACCAGAATATTGACCATTACCGCCTTGCGAAGCAAGTCGCAGTCTATTGAGACCTGGATCTCCATTACCATTACCACGACCTCTTCCTCGACCTCGTCCGCGTCCGCGTCCTCTTCCTCTGCCTATATTGGCATGCATTTTGATTGATGTCGATGGTTTTATCGTCGTTGTGGTGATTTTTGAAAGTGTGGCTGAAATTTTTGGTTGGGTGCTTCAGTTAAATTTGCTAGAAGCTACAGACGAGGCTGTCGACAATGTTTGTGTAGACATCAAATACGATGCATAAATGAATTTTACATTGAAAGTCATATTTTGTTGAGGTGATTTGTAGAGATTGAAGTAGCAATTTTTATGATCTAAACTGATCTTATTTCTAATTCAAATTGAACTGGTAGCTTGTAAATCAGTCACTCTCATACTAAATTGTATGTACATAGCTGCAGTGATAAGAGATGAGGGGCATGACCTCGCATGAGTCGCATCTGGGGTGAGTTCAATCAGAACCTCAAAATTATGCCAAATGTCTAACATCCAGCAAATAATTCTTCACAATATCGACACCTCCAATTGATGCACAAAATGGATCGTCCGGTATATATTTACCTCTATTGACTCGTCGTGGGACTCCATGCCTGAGGGATGCGAGACCCAACAGGTTATCCCTTGACGGTACATCCACACAACCGGTACGCACAACAAGTAAAGCTCCGCATTCAAATGTTCAAAGAGCTATGGTAAAGCATAATGAGCTACCTTCGTCTTCTGGTACACAGTATCGAATGCCGATTACCCCAGAGTCGTCAATGAAACCGGGTACTCTATCAACTACTTTTGATTCCGGTATGGCTGAACCTAAGCTTCTAGAGCTCAATAATGTTGGTAGATCGAAGACTACTAGTCTTCCAGGTACAAATGCTGTACATCATGATGTGCCAAGCCAAAATGGTAGAATTTTCGGTACACACGGTCACCCTGTCCGTCCGGGATCGAAAGAATCACCCAAAGAAGATCAAGTGGACACTTTTTCTTCCCTGTTCGACGAGGCAATGTTATACTTGGTAAGCCGGGCTAATGAGTCTATAGAAGGGGATGAAGGAAGGTTACAAGGAGGTGATGGTAGAGGTACTCTCGAGCTCAAATACAAGAGGGGTATTATTGCGTTGATGGAAATTTTTCAAATGGCGAAACGCACTCGGGACGACTTTGTAGGAACAACTCAAACAGTAGTCAAGATACGCAAGGGTCTGAAGAAAAGGGAACTTGAGATGGAATTTATGAAGGAAGAGTTGGAACTGGGCATGAAGGAATTGGTAAAGGGTAGAGATGAGCTCAAGAAGGAGAGGAAGGACTTCGAAACCGATTTTGCGAATAGGAAGGGGTTGCTGGACCAGATGCGAAGGGAGGTAGAGGAAAGGAACAAAGTTTTTCATGAGGGAATGGAGATTTTGAGTCGTGGTAAGAAGGAAGTGGCGGAGTTGAAGAAAGAGTTTATTGAGGTACAAAGTAAAAAAGAGGAGGAAAGCTTGGGTAAAGTTTTATCCAAGGTGATTCTTACTTACATCGAAGACACGGTAAGTAGTGTCGGAGTGCTTGCTAACGCTTCTTAGATTAATGAACTCAAGGTCACAAACTCAAATGAGATCGACACTTTTTCCACGAAACTCGTCGAATCGCGGATCCAATCGCTACTTCACAAATCAGGTAAACTGGAAGCAGAGAATCGACTTCTTGCAGATCAGTTGGGTAGAATAAGGGGGGATGTCAAAGGTGTCACTGGTAAAATAGAGGAAAAGGAGAGAGAACTTTCAGTTCTCACTGAATGTCGGGGAAGGGATAAGAATCAGCTGGTATCTATGACAGAGGAGCTCGCAACCCTGAGAGAAACCCTTGATTCTAAATAGTTCCAATCGAATAAAAGAAGGAGGATATATTCGATAGGTGAAACAACGGGAGTAGAGGGCGTGGTATCGACACCGAGTCAAGAATGGTGTAAATTGGTATCACGTATCACGAATCCTTTTTATAATTTCACGCCCATAGAGGGTACGAATATTGAGGAAGCTTTCATTGGTATTCTTGGGTATTTGACTACACCCTCAAACCTGCAGCGTTGGTCGATATTTGCCAATCAAGAGAAAGTTGGGAAATCCGATTGGAAATGCTTGAGACTGGTGTCGACAAGTAGCGTTGGTAAAGCGGATCGAATTAAATGTGATGGTAAAAGCTGTATAGTATGTAAGGATGTGGGTAATACATGTATCCAGGCTAGGTATACTGAAGATAGTTTTTCTCTTCGGCTAGTGACTGGTATTCAGGGGGTTGGCTCTTTGGACAAACGAGGTGCAATAAAAACATAATTAGAATCATTCACTTCATATATGGAAGATTGTGAGGCTATCATATGACTTATGATAAATCTCGACTGAAGTTTTATTTGAGTAGTCTCGACACAAACGCGATTGGTATGCTATTGTGCTAGGCTTTTTTGAATATTTCTTCCCAGAGATTTCATTCAACAACACTCGAGCTGTGACTCTGTTATACTATCATTTAAAAATATTTTGGCTAAAGCGATATTACATGTTTTTTAATATACAGCTCTTGCAACTAGTGTCAATACTTGTTCGAGAAGATTGATTGCTCTGGTTTCGGGAGTATGTAGTTGGGGACCAATGATATCAGAGCGGGGCATGCATCAGATTTTGGGTATCATCAAGTTGTCAAGTTGCAAGTATCTACTTGAAAGATTTAATCCAATGTATACCAGCTATCTGGAGCAAGGCTATAGATTCAAAAGATAGCAACAATAGAAGAAAAATTACCCGCTACCACATAACACCAGGGTGGTGATAATTTCGTACACCAGCAACTTCTGAGGAACAGATATCATGCAGTTCCAGCAAGGATACCCGAGGAACAAGCCGTGTATCATAGAGAACATATAAAAAATTTAAACTCTTTATAATAAGCCATTTATCAAACGATAAAAATCTCATGATACAAACCCAAACGTTCGTATAAGATATACCCGACTGAAGGTTGAAATATAAGATTAAGATTAGAAAATAAAATTAAGTAATTTATAGTATATTTAGTATATCTTAATTTAATGAATTCAATAATATTATAAAGATTCTATTATCTTTTTCAATTAAGGTTTTTTATTTTATTTTTTATAATATTAATTATATTAGAATTATTTTTATATTTTAATAAACTATAAGCTATAAAAACTTTATATATAATAATATATACTTTTTAATTTCATTTTGAATAAAGATTTCAAATATAATATTTTTTAAATAATTTTTGATTTAAAATATTATAATTGAAAATTTTAAATTAAATAATCTTTTATAAAACAAATTATTATAAATAGATTTCTATTAAAAAACTATAAATATAATATTATTTAAATAAATATTATCAAAAAGTATTATTATTAAAGACTTTAAGAATAATTTATTTCTTTATAATATATTTCTTCTTTTTTATAAAAGTTAAAATTATTATTTTTGTTATTATCAAAAATAAAATTATTTTTAATAATCTTATAGAAAATATCATTTTTATTTAGAAATAAATTATTAATAATAATTTAATTTATAAGAAAATATTCCTTTTAAATTTAAAATATATTATATTATACAATTATATAATAATAATAAAGTATTTTCAAAACAATTAAAATTAATATATTAAAATTAATATATATAAAACCAAATTCTAAAAATTATATTTATTAAATTGAAATTAATATTTCTAATATTTTTCTTTAAAATAAAATATTTTTAAGTTTTATTATAATAAATTATTTTTAATATAATAATTCAAAATAAAATATTATATCAAAATCAATATTATATAAAAAATTTCTTTTAAAAAAATATATATCATTAATGTTATAATGAAAATAAAATATTTCTAAGTTTTATTATAATGAAATATTTTTAATATAATCATTAAGAATAAAATACTATATTAAAATCAATATTTTATAAAATTAGAATTAAAAAAATCTTTTTTTTAAAAAAAATTATTTCCAAATGAATAATTAATAATAAAATATTATACTAAATCTATATTTTATAAAATTAAATCTATGAAATTTTTTATTTTTGAAAAAATTAAAATCTAATTTTTATTTATTTATAATAAGATGTTATCTTTTAATATTTTAAATTTATAAATAAAATATTCTAATTATTCTCGAAATTAATATATTAATTGATAGGATATATAAAACTATTTATTAATAATAATTCTTTTTTTTAATATATATAAAACTAAATTCTAAAAGTTGATATCTCTAATATTATACTCTAAAATAAAATATTTATAAGTTTAATTATAATAAGATACTTTTAGGGCTAATGATTGAAAATAAAATATTTTTTTTATGGATATTATATTAAAAAAAATTTAGAAGTTTTATTTTAATAAAATATTTTCAATATTATATTAAGATCAATATTTTATAAAATTAAATCTATAAAAGATTTTCTAATTTCTTTTTAAAAATAATTATTTTCAAAATTATACTTGAAAAAAAAATATTTTCAATATTATATTTAAAATAAAATGTTGATGAATTTCATTTCAATAAATTATTTTCAATATTATACTAGAAAAAAAATATTTATAAATTTTATTTTAATAAAATATTTTCAATATTATATTTAAAATAAAATGTTTATGAATTTCATTTCAATAAATTATTTTCAATATTATACTAGAAAACAAAATATTTATAAATTTTATTTTAATAAATTATTCTCAATTTTATACTTAAAAATAAAATATTTAAAGGTTTTATTTTAATAAATAATTTAAAATTTTCATTCTAATAAAATATTTTCAATATTATATTTAAAAATAAAATATTTCAATAAGTTATTTTTAATATTATATTTAAAATAAAATATTTAAAAGATTAATCTTAATAAATTATTTTTAATATTATATTGTGATATTTCAAAACAAAATATTTACAAATTCTATTTTAATAAAATATTTTTAATATTATATCAAAAAATAAAATATTCAAAAATTTATTTCAATAAATCTTTTTCAATATTATACTTTAAAAATAAAATATTATATTATAATCAATATTTTATAAAATTAAATCTATAAAAAATTTTCTAATTTCTTTTTAAAAATAATTATTTTCAAAATTATATTTAAAAATAAAATATTTAAAAGTTTTATTATAATAAAATATTTTGAAAATAATAATTAAAAACAAAATTTAATTTATAAAATAATTCTTTTCCAAAATTATTTTTAATACAATTTTGAAAATAAAATATTTAGATATTTCATTCTAATAAAATATTTATAAATTCTATTTCAATAAATTATTTTCAATATTATACTTAAAAATAAAATATTTTCAATATTATACTTAAAAATAAAATATTTTCAATATTATATTTAAAAATAAATTATTTAAAAGTTTTATTCTTATTATAAATTATAAACTAATAATATATAATAAAAATTAATTCTAATTAATAATTAAATTGAATTATATAAATAATATAATATATAATATTAAAAAATCTATATTAAATAATAATCTTTTTTATTTTATATTCAAAAAGAAAAAGATCTTTTTTTATACTTTTTCTTATTAATTTAGCTTTTTTACTTTTATTAATTTTTTATAAATTTCTTTTTAATTTGTTTATTCTTTTAAAATAAAGCCTTTTTTATATTCTTTATTTTATAATTATTTTTAAATTTTATAATTATAAGCTTTTTCTTAGTTCTTTATAACTAAAAATAATAACAACCTTATTAACACTCTTTATAATTATTTTAATTATTATTCAAAACCTTTATCTATATTTATATTATATAGCTTTTCTAATAATTAAATTTAAAAAGCTTTTTTATTATTCATTCTTTTTAAATATTAATTTTGAAGTTATTTAAAAATCTTGAATCTTTTGAAATAATAATTTATATACTGGTTTATATAGAATCAATCCGATTTAAATTTAATAATAATAAATCTAATAATAATAAACCTAATAATAATATAATTATCTATATAATTTGCTTATCTTTTACTTCAAACTCGAATAGAAATATTGGAAATACTATTAAACCTAAAAATTCAATTAATTCAACTAAATCTAATAAATCTAATAAATCTAATAAATCTAATAAATCTAATAAATCTAATAAATCTAATAAATCTAATAAATCCCTCTCTCCTCTTTCTAATTTCTCTTTCCTCTTTCTCATCCCTTTTTCCTCTTTCTAATTCCTCTCTCCTCTTTCTAATCCCCTTTTTCTTTTTCTAATCCCTTTCTCCTCTTTTTAATTTCTTTCCTTTAAGATTCCTTATCTCTCTTATTATAAATCCCAAATCTCTAAACTAATTAGAAATATTTATTCGATTTTTTTAAAAATTTTAAATTCTTAATTCATTTATTCAATTTATTCTTTAATTAATTATTTCTTTTATCAACTATAATTTATCAAAAGAATTTTTTTATTATTAGAAAACTCTTAATTTATAAAACCTTAAAATCATTTTCAATTTTATTTTATAAATTCATTTATTCTTTTTTATTAAATCTTAATCTAATATTATATTATAATATTCCTTTACATAAGGCGGGGGCCGATTCAACTTGAATCGGTGCTGAAATAGGACTAGGGTAAGCGAAAGGGGTTAGGCAGTACAGTTGAATTGGGAGTTGAATCGGCGGTATAGAATACAATATAACTTTAAATTGACTACTACTCTTGCTTTAAAACTAATATATAACACTAACATCTAGTAAAAATTGGTGTCAAACAACTGAAATCTATATTATAAGTAAGTTTGAAAAAGTTTAGGGTTGCTTAGGGTAAATCAGTTGATTTAGGGTTGCTTAATAAGCGACTATTCAATAGATTGAGCAGGACGAGCATTACAACAACGAAGATGATAATATATTTGAATATATTACTAAATACGAGATTTTAGTCTGTACTCTGCATCGAACAGCAGTTCAAGGACTTGAAACTCATCTTTGGAATAGATATAGTTTAGAAAAGAAAAGGCGTACCCCATTACTTGAGAAGTATAGCTTACTCTCTCTCCGGCACCCCAAAAATGTTAGAGTACCCGAGCTAGGTGGTCTTCTATTTCCAGTTTTTGGTCAGCCTGTAGATGCGCTATTTTGTGACAATTATATTTACATTACATTATCAAAGAATGGAATACAAAAACATTGCAAAGATCATAACTAGCGATTTTCGAAGACCGATCTAAAGCATTGGACAGAAATCAAGATACAGATATTTTTTAGTTATATATATCAGAGATATTTCATTGTAATTACCAAGACAAATCTTGAAGAACTAGAACCACTAGCAGAAAACGAAAACAGAGCAGTTCGAGATCAATTGTTACACAAATTCAAAGATCTTAACGATCAAGACCAAAAAAGATATGAGATTATTAATAACAAAATAGAAAAAAGCGATAACACTGGTTGGTGAAGCTTTGTTCAATAGCAACCACACTTTGAAAGCCGCAATATTAAACACATTACTTATGTAAATAGATTACCAAACCGAAAAAACAAATAGTTATAATGTACTAGCGAAATCGTGAGTATTATAATTAAAAAGATAGTGGATGGGCTGAGCAGCTTCTATAACGACACTCTATACTAACTGCGAATAGTCAATTCGACCGAGAAAGTGGAAAATCGTTCTATAGTGTGTTTATAGAATGAAGATAGTTTAGATCAGTATATTGCTTATTTTTGGTGATTTGTATGCTATTTATTATGTGTGTATATAGTGCAGAAAGAGAGGGTAATGGAGGAAAGCTTGGAAAGGGAAGAAACTAGAAGTAGGGAAGAGGTATTAGTAAGTAATCAAAACAATTCTGCAAATAAAAATGAAAATAAAATAAAAGAGGAAAACTAATAGGTAGTTGATTCTAACAAGATTACTATTAATATAATAAAGAATTACTGTAAACTAACCAAATTCAACCCAGAACAAAAAGAACTGCTTGAAGAGATGCTTGAGTCACTGAAAACTAGAAAAAATGAAGATAACTAGATCTATAAAATAAAAGCACTCTTTATATCTATAATTCTATAAAACTTGAAAGGGTATAACCGATTTGATAGTTTTATGGTGTATTTTGCTATAATGTTAAGGATTATAAAGAACAAAAACCGATTGAGATATAAAGATAAATATTTGTATATATTTGTAGGATTTATATATTATATCCGGGTTTTGTTTTTGGAATATATTTTATTATTCGTTATTAAAAGAGAATAGATAGCTAAAGATATTAATTAGTTTTTGGAATTGTGAAAGAAATATTTAGTAATAGGCAGTTATAGCCCATGCAGTTTCTTGATTAAGATACTAGGGTATAATAAAACCATAAGTATACAGAAGATTAACTAGCTTAGTATTATTTGGACTTGATTCAAAACAAATTGTTCAAATGGTGATTTATTGGAATTTTATAAAAAGCCAATGTTTATTAAGCGATTCAAGGATTTCATTCATAATATGATTCGGGAGGCCAAGGATATCTTATAGGAGGATTTGATATAGGTGAAACAGAAAAAGAACTACTTTGAGATTGATTTAGAGAATATTCAAAATGATTTGTTGTTAGCAAAGTGGGAAGCTTTATAGATTATCAATGAGACTAATGGAATAAAAAATAAGCTGGATTGAATGATGGAGCAAATGTTGAAAGCTTCCAAAGAGTAATAATTGTGGGACTGGAAAAATAATATATGGTGAATGATAAGAGTTCGCGAGTATTGATAGCTACAGAAACGATTGAAAGAGCTTATACTTGTTCTAAGACATTAAAATAATAATCCCCCAGTTTGTAAAGAGGAAATTACTTCTATTCGATTTTGTAATAATTTGCTCTAGAAATGGAATATTTATATTATTAATAGCCAAATAGAATATATAATACAGTATCACAAATCCCAAACACTTTTTGGTAAGATTAAAATGATTCCCTGATTTCTCTTATGGTGTGTAGTACAAATCTAATCAATTTATTTGGTTTGTATTTAGCCATTCTCGAAAACTCTCGATCAGAAAACGAATAGACTTTCCTGAAGTGATTATTTTTGGTATAATAAAAATAGATCATAGATACACAAGCATCTAATTAAAATCTTGATTTAGAAAACTATAATTCGATTAGAAGTCCGCTTGATTATATAAAACTATCAAAATATAGCCATCAAAATGGGCCATAAATATATTAATATCGAGTTTATAAGAGATCTGCTTATAATTAAAGATATACTATATGAGGATATTAATATAATTGTAAGTACTATTGATCTTGCAGTTACCCATAAAAAGGATATTACTGAACGATATAAAGTCTGGGGTGATATTATTCGAAATCTTAGTAACAAAAGTATTCGAATCTTCAAAACTATTGATTTGTAGTAGTACCAGTTTTTAGGGCTAGATAACAAGCAGCCAAGATTATTTATGAAACACCAGCGGAAATCATTTTACAAAATATTACTACCCAGTCTTACTCCCAAAAGATTGAGATCACTATTGGATCAGCTACAGCCCACGATTTTCACCCCACCGGTATTCAAGGTTTCTCAAACAGAACTACTTACACTATCTTGTTCGAATGCAGCTACATTTGTATCATTAGAACTAGAGAGTATAGGATTTCTAAGTCGACTGTAGACTGATATAATCATGACTACAGAAATACTGCCATTCAATACAATTCCAGTTTACTCCAGCAGCAAGATTCATAAAGACTTGAAGAAAGTGCTAAACCAAAAAGAGCTTACATTCCGATCAAAGAAACAAAAAGAAGCCATATTTGCTATACTTGAATTATAAACACTATTAATTATAATATTACCAACTGGCAGGGGAAAGATGCTAACATTTATTATTCTAGTAGTACTTTGGGACTCAAAAGTTAGTATTATCATTACATTATTTAATATACTTGAAAAAGACTATATTCGATAATTACGGTTTGTTTGCATTAAGTATATTGTATAGTATTATAGAGAAGTAAACTATGCTCCAGTTGTTGTGGTTAGCGCTGACCGAGCTGTATTCACTGATTTTATTATATACAGATTAATGCTCTGGAAACGAAAGTTGTTGCATTATATTGTATTTGATAAATATCATCTTTCATTTACTGCTAGTAATTATCAACCAAAGCTTTAGTAGTTTAATCATCTTCAAATATTGTAATACCCTATAATCTTGCTGACGACTACACTACCCCCGAGTCGACTCGATGAGTTACAAGAGGTTATACACATCTCTGATTTTCATCTCATTCGAATAAGTACGGTTCATATCAACATTCGATATACTATATAACGGTATCCAAATCAAAGTGCCATAAAGATCATCCAGGAAATAGCCCGATTGTGGGGTCTAAGGAAAGGAGAATGGGATATCTTCTATTGCAATAGTCGAAATAGGACCAAAAAAGTAGGCCAGATCTTGAATTGCTTATTATACTATTTTATAATTAAGGAAAAAAATACGATTATAAAGAAATAATTATAAGCCAAAGAATTTATTACTACAACTGGAACACTCAGAACTGACAGGAACTACCCAGGGATTGTTTATATTATGTATATTAGAGTCCCATATAAGATAATCAATTTTGCACAGAAGACCGGATGTAGTGGTTAGACTGGAGAAGATATTAATTCGATTATTTTATTAAAGAATTTGGAATATTAATAATTTAATAAATAGGATGCTATTGAGTTTATAATAAATAAGCTTGTTATATAACAATTTATTCAAATTTGGGACTATTGACGATTTACTATAAATAAATATCTAGATAAAAAAGAATAAATTTACAATGAAATAAAAGAAAGGCTCTATAATTGTTATAATAAAGGGGTATCTAATTAAACCATTAATTAGATTTGAACTGCTTAGGAGATATAATGATTTGAGAATAAAATAAATGAAGTACAGCGGCACTATACATTTTGCTAGATACGCTATAAATCAGAATAAGCATATTATTTGTTTACTTATTACACTTTTACTCTGGAACTTAATATTGAATAAAGCAAATCACTTCGAATTAGAGTATAATTCAATTGAAGATATTGAGATTACTGGAGATATGAAATCAGTTAGTAGATTTGCAAGAGTGTTGAGAATAAACAAATATACCAATAGAATAAAATAGCAGTTTGCTTATAGCTTAAATAAATCACATTTCTGGGGGCTCGAGAGGTCTTCATTCAAGGGGGATATTCTGAATAGAATATTATAGTATATCAGAAATAACTTAAATTCCAAGTTCAATAGAAAGTTTAAGAAGGGATTATTAGTAATAGGATATAGCTTCTTTAGACTATACTATAAGTAAAACGGTTAAGCAAGTCTAGACCCAATCATATCAATATAGAAAAAGATAGTACTATTAACAAAGTGACCATTCCCATCATAATCACAACCCCCAACCCCACGATTCCTATAATTGCATTTAGTACTATAACGGGTCTTAACTGAAAAGAGTGAGTTATTAAATAGCTTAGTTAATATTGTATCTATTGTAAGGTAATGAAGGCTTTATAAAGCTATAATACACACTGGTATAAGATATACTATCAGTTGAAAGGCATTACCAATAATTTGGGATATAAAAAATCGGTGGAGTGGCAAATGGGTATGGATCAATTCCGAGAAGGGATTTGCCAATAGTATAGCGATTTTATTACATAGTGCGGAAGTTGATCGTCCATAAATATCAATTGTATATATAGCAATGTAGTATTGCCCACTCTTTTTATTCTGTATGGACGAAAATGGATTAATGAATAACTGATTCAAGAAAGATACAAAGTTGGATTTGGTATTACGCAGGTATAGCAATGGCTTAATAAGAGTAGTAATTGAGGAGGGTGGAGAAAAAGTCAAGCTATAGAGATGTTTAATACATTTACAAAAGAGTTTGGATGGATAAAAGAGAGTATTTAAATTGGAGGGTGTTTAGATCGGAGGATATTTATATTTACTATTTTAATTTAAAGCAAATCTAACTTGGAGTAGTTTGAATAGAATATTACATAGGGTAGTGTAAAAGAAACAAGGAATAGAATTATTCTAAATATAGAGAGAATATTGGGCTAAGAAGGGTTAAAATGGGTATATAGATTAAATATGTTTTTAGAGAATCTTCTCTCTATAACCCAGAAATAGTAAAGAAAATTATCAAACTTCCTTTACAACCCAAAAATAGTAAAGAAAATTATCAAACTTCCCCCATAACCTAGAATTACTGGAAAAATAGAAATACTCCCCCCGCAACCCAGAAATATATTAAAAAACAATAAAGAGCCCTCAGAACCCAGGATTTTGCCCCAAATACCACTGAAGGGGTTGAGTAAGCTCTAACATTTGGAAATGGTTATAGAAAGTGGGAGAGGGGTTTGGGCGGGATTAAGAAAGCAATTGGATAAAGATATAGTATATAGCATATAAGATATATATAAGGATGTTGGAGGAGGGTATTTCGACATCGGATAAGTAAATATATAATACGATTTATATATCTTACCCCACCCAAACCCATTTACGCAGAACATCCATTGTAACCCCGTAGGGTTTTAAGTACATATATATAAAAGAAAATGAAAATTCGAATTAAGTTATTTCCATGAAATTGTGAAGATTATAAAGATTGAATTATATATAAAGAAGGTATTAGGGTTATATAGTAATGATATTAAAATATAAAAGGAAAGAATGAGTAGTGGAATTTAGAGGTGGTAGGATGTATGTGGGGTAAGGGTAAGGGTTAAATAAAAAAAGATTAGATTTTTAGGGTTTTTGTATTTAATATAAGGTTTTAGGGTTAGGGTTAGGGTTAGGGTTAGGGTTAGGGTTAGGGTTAGGGTTAGGGTTAGGGTTAGGGTTAGGGTTAGGGTTAGGGTA